>NC_052017.1:113190952-114440952 GCF_015832195.1 Motacilla alba alba
AGTGTCCATGATGGGCTTAATAGGGATTAAGCACTGTAGAGCTAACACACTGTCATCATAGCTCTATCTTCTCCACAGAATAATAGGATGAAGCAACATAATGCTATACTTGTACAGCAAACCCCATACCGGATGAGCCACACAGTTGTGTTGACAGTGCTGATTAACCACTCTACCTTGCATTTGCAGAGATTAAATTCATGTGAAAGCATCCTAATAATAGATGTTCAGACTGAGCTCTGCTATTACACAACAGGACAGTAAATTGGCCAGTAGGAGATTTGGGTCTTGTTCAGATATAATGATGAAGACCTGTCAGTACAGCAGTTGGTCTACTTCCAAACAACCTAAAAATGCATATCTTGCTTATGCTGCTCACATGGCGAAACATGTAATGGCTTCAGTGTATCTAAAGGCCAACCAGACAATCCGTGGTTTAGTCTAACCCTGCTAAAATTCCCTCTGAATACTTCTGCTTGATGCACAGTAAATCAAATCAGCTAAAAGGATGCCAGGTCTATAACCTTACTTGTGAGAGTACCTATCCATGTCTGCCTCTTTTTCAATAAAACAAAGTAGGCAATCATTCACACCCCAAACATATACAAATAAATCTTACTTGTCAGTATTTATAGCCTATTTTCTGTTGTATAACTTTTAACTGAAGTGGTACTGCAGCGCTTGTAAAGGCCCTCTGCAGCACAGACCACAATTATTAAAACTCAGACTTTATTGTTTATGTGACTTTTTTCCTTTATTCCACTGTTTTCTGAATTATTTTATCTTTCATTCCTTATGGGGTTTTGTTCCTTCCATCCCTATTCAGTCACTGCAAGGCAAGAAGGGCATCTCAGGGGTAGGACATGCTGCTCAAAACCATTCAAGGTTCAGCAGGACAGGCCATATATCATTCCATTTAGTTCAAACACGACACAAAACTTCAGAAGTCTGTTCCAGTTGTCAATTTTATTCAAAAGGTGTCTTCTATATATTTTTAATATATAGAAATAAATATGAAAGGCCTATACAAATATGAACACTTTGAGAGTACCAATACTGCCCTTCATTTTTATACAATACAGTCTTTCAATACATAAAGGGACAAAACTGCAGCAAATAGCCCACATACTTAATAAAATAAATTTTACAAAATCTCTGATAACAATGTCTGTCCATGTCTAACAATCTTTTAGATTGAGTTCTCTTTTACACACATGCAACCTCAACATAAAACATGTTCAGCTTGGAGATATTCACAACACAGACTGATGTACATTTTTCCCAAGATGGATAGTAAACAAAAGATCATACTTAAGTTATACTTCAATGCAGGAATTTAGCATTATCATTTTTTATGACATGCTTAACAGTATTTTATGACATGTCTTAACAGTATTTTTATGACATGTCTTAACAGTATTTTTGAAACACAGTCCAATAAATTAAAAGAAATGCAATCTTGCCTTGAAGTAAAACCCAGGTCACTTAAAAAACTTCAGAATGGGCATTTCCTTTCACATACCATGATTCTTCCCAAAGCTTTAAAAATTTTAACACCACGTAAAACGTTTTTGGTATAAAATAATATCATAAAGTAAGTAAGCCTTTTGCTTCTTGAGAGCTGCTTTTGATAGACAATTCCCCATTAAGTCATATTTTTGTAACATAGGACATCACCACATGCAGTTATGGAATGTCACTAATTTACACATTTAAAAGAGCATAAAGCAAAGCATGTGCTTAAATGGTGAGAGGAATGACTACTACATCGAATACAACTTCTCTTTCAAATGTTGGTTATTTGTTGGGGTTTTTTTTTGGAGGGGATATATTTTTCTTAAGGAAAAGGTCACACCCCAACAACATTTAAAGGCAACCACATCATATAGCAAAAATCTCTCTTTCTGAAGGAGTTTGTCCTCATCCCAGAACTAAAAAGTTCCCAGATGTTAATTTAAGAACTGTAGATCAAAATTCCTGGAAATTAGAAGAAGTATTTCAGATATTTCCTATTTGGGCAATAAAAACACAGGCTTTAGCTAAGGAAAAAACATAATATGATTTGCTGTAAGTGCACAAAAGCCCAATCTTGCATCTCTCTCCTGTTGATTCAATTGTTTTCACTTAAGGAAAATATACAGAACTTCCCTCTCGTTCATTATTTAAGTTTCATAAATAACTGTTTGAAGAATATTTTTAATAGTTTATCCACATACTAAATCTTAAGGGTATTTGGGAATGGCAATTCTGTTTTTCAAAAAGACTACTGCTTTTACAGTGTTGTACCAATTTTCTCTTTCCATCAAAATAAAGATTTTTGAGCTCATATTGCTAAACAGTATTCTCATTTCTGCTTCTTGATGTTTGAATGCTTGGCTCATTGTTTCAACAGAGAACTTGTAGATTCACTGAGAAATAAATGGGACAAGTCTCTACTCAAGGGCAGATATCCAATATGCCTTGGCTTGGAATTCTAGTTGTGTTGTAGGGTTCTCATTCACAGCATCAGAGTGGTTTCCATAACAAACGTCCTTGGATCCCTGTAGTTCTCTAATCAATTTTCATTCCTCTGAACCCTTTCCGAGCTCACCCAGCAAAACTAAACACTTCGCAACACAGATTTTGCAGGCATTGCTAGAGGTTCTGCAGGCCAAAAATGGTGCACTGTTTCCCAGCAGCGTGAGAGTAACAATCTCAGGAATATTTTCATATGTGTTGTATGGCATTGATCTGGCCCACACAACCTCCTTACAATGATGAGGGGCAAGACAGTAAGACTCCAGCTCTGCAGAGGGTTTGACATTCAGCTTAGAGATCCATCATGGTGGGGAAGACGGACAGTGACGGACCAAAAGGAAGACTGACCATATACATAAAAACTTGCAGTATTACTTGGAAAAAAAACCCCCAAAACGAATCCAGAATCAACAACCCAGACACTTCCAAGGTAGGAATGCATTTATCAAAAATTAAACTTTGTCCCATTATGAATGATTTGAAGTTTAGGTTCCTGAGCTTGATACTGGACAGGGGAAAGGGCAAGGGACTTCTATCTTAAATTATACAGCAGTATCATTAGGACAGTATTTAAAACCTGTTATTAGAAGAATGAATAATTTACAAACGTGACTTTAAGAATATTATAACTAAATAGTAGTTATAGAAGTTTAAGCTTAGAAGACCTCAGTCTTCTTTCTTTTGTGTTTGAAATCGTTCCATTAAAGCCCTAAATATATTTCCTGGTATTTTCTGATGTTTGTCTATGAGAGCTTGGACTGCTGCTTTCGTCTGTAGGGAAAGAAAAAAGGTTTTGGTCAGAAAACCTCATCTTCATACTACTCATATAATAACACAGTTTCTAGGCTCTTCTGAATCTTTTCATATATGACAGACCTACTGCAAATTCAAAATACAGTTCTTCCATATTTAAGCCCACAGGATGTGATTGTGACAACACTGCCAAAAAACAGACCAACAAACTAGTACCTCTCATGTCTGGTAGCTGTGTTCACAAGCTGTATTAGTGACACACAAAAGTCAAACGACAACAGAGTAAATTCACTAAGAGACTTAGGTCTATAAAGTATGTTGAACACCTGCATGATGTACTGCAACTCAAACTTCTGCCTATGCCCAGGTTTGCACCAATAACACTCTTCCAGTGAGCATCACCATTGCTTCTACACACGCTCAGAAGCGGCACTGGAAACACCATTGTGTCTCAGCACATTGGACTTGTACAAAGCAATGCCCTCTGGACCCAAGGCCCCTGAAGGATCTGGTCCTGTGACACATGCTCAGGGCACTTAGCTGCATGTGACAGCAGCCTTCACTTTCACTCAAAAAACAAACAAGCCAAGGAGTGCACAGCAGTTACCAGTTACACTTATTATATAAAAGCTATATTGGGAACATTCAAAAGCAGGGCAACATACAAAAGCCGGGGTGAGAACACACTTCCTATTCTGCCTAGACAAGCACAGGCTAGTGAATTCTTAAGGCCAGAAACAGAAGAACAGAAATTTGCCTCTGTAAACTAGTGGTCAGCAAGGGCAGATGTTGGTAGAATGTTGTTTGTTGGTACAAGCTCCCACTGTTTATATGAAGTAAGTGAGCAACTTTTATGTCCTTGGACAAGAACTTCATACATCTGGTCCTAAGTGACTGCACAGATCTAAAATTTGTATTAGGTAAAAAATTTGAGCTTTATTTTTTGCTCTATATAATGGGAAAATGCATACTGTGCCATAGCCTGAAACATGAGATACAACTTCAAAAACGCTCTAACTAAATAGGATTCTAAGCAATTCAGATTCTAGGGGCTTTATCTAGCAGGATCTGAACTTAAGTCAGAAAACAAATGAGGGTTGGCATAATTTAAGATGTCAATGCATGTCTGAAAGTAACTTAAACACATTCTCTGCTGAAAGCCAGCAGTTCTGAAGTCCTGTCAGAGTGACCCCACAAAAGAAACAACCAGCGTTCCATAACCAGGACCTAAGATACTACAGACAAAAATTTTAAGAGTCTTTTTGCAGAGACCTAATCATAGGATAAACACACAAAGAGAGACAACTGAACTGACAGCTGCATGGTCAAGAAAAGTCTCTCTCAAGTGAAGTTTTCAGAATATTATAAGTGACCATCTGTGGAGTTTTCAAAAATACCTATTTCAGCCCACTCCATCTCACTGCTCCACCACTTAACTGGTTTATGTCTTTGCACTGTGAAATCTATTAATAAACTGAATAAACATGAGGACCTGAAAATCCTTTCTATAAGGCATCTAAATCTGAAATAGAGGAATATTTAGAAGTTAAATTGCTGGGCTAGAAGCTGGACAAAATAGCAACACACTAGACAAAGCACTGAAATTTTTTACCTTTTTCTTTTATTGTATGTAATTCCAACAGTTTGTGAACATAGATTTGCTATGTTTGAAAGGCTTCCTTAGTATCTTTCTGAAACCAGGAAGCAGAATGCTTCCTCTTGGGTTAAGTGTTTCTCTCTATCAACTGAAAGCTGTCTTGTCTGACCAAACATCTTCAGTCTTTAGAACAAGTTGTTTCTCAAAGCAAATATAGGGTGCAATTGACTTTAAAAGACCTAGAACATCTGTGAGTTGCAGTAATAAAAAATATAGTATTTCAGAACAACATTCAGAGTTAGGCAAGTACAAAACTTATCATGATTCCTACAATTTCTATAACTGGCTCCTAGACAGAAATCACTTGACAAGACTATTGCAGTGGTTTTTATCAGAACATTCAATATTTTAAATTTACATATATAGATATCTATCTTACCTTTGTAGCTAGTTCCTCAGCAGTCATATTTGGTTCATATGGAATGGGTTCTCCAATAAATGTACGAAGCTTGACAGGAAAACCCCCGTACAGAGGAACTATTGGCAATCTAACACGCTCATATAGCGACCTAAGTATTTCTAATGTGAAAAAATGTAGTCGAAAATGGGAGAAAGAAAGGTGGGGAAGGGAGAAGGGGAGCAGGGGAGGGTAAAGGAGGGAAGAGAGAAAGAGAAAAAGAAAGAGAGAAACACTGGGATTATTCTGTAAAGTTTTTTGTCCCCACTATGTCTTACATTGAAACTGGCTTGCAAAGTAATCTATCTCCCGACCCAGACTCTCAAATAATGTGGCTTCTCAAGTGCCATCCTACCTTGACTTTCATTTCCTAAAAGCTGCATTAATGCTTATATCAGACTTATTTCTACCCTAACTTGATGTGAAATCTTTCCTCCAAAGAGTACCAAAAACGAGAAGAAAGAAGAGGAGAGAAATTCAATAGCTGTCTCTCTGCAGAGGAAGAGAATCCTACACAATATAGGTTACAGGTTCAGCTCATTTGACAGGTTAGCATTAGAAACTAGTATTGGAAAACTACATGTTCAGTCCCACTGAGGTCTACAGGATCAGAAATAGCCTTATCTGCTTAAAAGTCAGTCATGCTAACATAGTGAATTGCTCTTTCAGGTTACACACTGGTTGCAGTTCAACAACATAAAAGAGAGAAAAACCAGGTATTTCAAACAGCTCTAAGAGGACATATTCTTCTCCACATGCCACCTTCAAAGCATTTATCCCAAATGTACCCAGAAAATATTTTTTGAAAAATATACACTAATATTACATTTCTCAGTTTCAGACAAGAAACTCCAATAACTGGCATGCTGGCATAAGAGAATCCTTACTGATCAAGATGTGGCATTTTCTGTACACAACCTATAAAAACAAAGACAAAACTACTGAAACTGGAGTAACACCTCCAGTGACCAAGAAATCACACTCCTCCAACAACTCTGCTGTAGAATGCAAGGAGCATAAATGGGTTTGGCTTCAATTTCCTGTTTGGGATTCTCCTGAACACAGCAACAATTAACTGCTGTTTATTTTTGCACAACATGACATATGTGTGAATTATTCCAGCTTCTGCATCTGAGGTCTTGGCTTTCTCCATGCAATATATAGGTCTTAAACAGAGGGGGAGAGAAATAGAACTGTGCTGCCCTGCAGCCCTCTGACGAAGGTGATGATGCCATACTTGAGGCAGAACACGTGGTGTGGAGACTTGTTCAGGCCCCTCTGCTAGATAATAACTAAGAGATATAAAAAAGAGGGAGTTTAACACTAGCAAATGAGCAGAGATGTGGGCATCTAATAATCCCAGAGACGGACCTCTCAGACAAAAGACCCATCTATTCATTTTCTGACTGCAAGTTCCACAGAGATAAGGAAGGAGAGCTGCCAAATGCAAGGTTTTGTGAGGAACCACAGGTCTAGTGCAGAACAGAAAGGCAACTACAGATTAAATGTAGTTCAAGCGGTTCAAACTTTAAGTACAGGTAGAGGTATAAGCACAGAGCTTTAGGAAAACAGGAATAAAGTGTCAGTTGCCAACCTGTTTGCTTTGCTTCTTAACAGACAGCAGGAAACCTAGGCTTGGCCTAGCAGATATAAGCAGAGAAAAAAGTGCTTTAAATCTTCCTGCCTTTTTCCTTTCTTCTACTGTTAGTGCAAAAGAACACTGTTATGTGGAAAGTAACCTAGATGAGCCAATATCACATCTAATGCTGATATTAAATCCTAATAACATCTCTGAACTCTACCAGAGAGCAAACATCAAGAAACAAGGCTGTGTCAAATCTCAAACTTATATGAGGATTATTTCTACAGAGATAGGCTAAACACACATGGAAAAATAAACTACAGAAAAATAGAAAATATCTTACTTATTCCTCCTAATGTCCTAAAGCCTTCTCGAACATTTTGTGTAAACATAGGAATGATGGGCTAGGAGGGAAAAAAAATAATTAAGAATTTAAGGAAGATAGCACTATCTAAAAAACTTCTACCTCACTTAAACTCAACAGGCAAATTAATTTCAGAAGTGTTTCTCAGACAAGAATATATAGAGAGCAAAACAGGTATTCTGAAGTTCTTCTGTGACCTTCTGCCATGAGGTTTTAAACTAAAGAATATCATAAGATTTCAATGAGTCACTGTTTCAAGCAAGTCTATTAGAGCAGTTCAGAACCTATGGAGCTTTTAGGCATCCCTTCCCCCATCTAGCAGTGTTTGCACAGTTGTGACTTAAGTGCTTAAACCTCTTACCTAATTTGTAGTTATGCTCAAAGGGAAGGATTCACAGGATTGGGACACTAAACTTGTCTGATTCCTCTCTGCTATGCTGATGGTATTGCTTCACACTTGATGTGTCATATTCAATACATGTCCATGACTTATTTCTGCTGATGAGTACTTGGAATGGTGTTGAATATTTCAAGTTTTTATTGCTGTTTTTAAAATTGCAAACAGCTGTCAAGATTTACAAGAACTGTGAGGGGGTCAGCCACTATATAAAGTTTTTCAATAGCATTTTATAGTATGTGCCCACTGTAAACAGCAACATCAGAAATACAGAACTCTTCATGGAATTTTCATGAACACTAATTCTTTTAAACTTTTTTAAGACAAGCATGGGGATGAGCTAGCACAAGTAACTTTTCAGACATGCATCAAGTTTGGGGTTTTTTTAGAGGAAAAAAAAAGTCTGTAAATAATTAAAGAGAATAAAAAGAAGTGCAGTTGCCTAAACTGAATGCATACACGTCTTTATTCTAGAACAATCTTATTTGGAATATCTTACTTTTGACATAGAGGTAGAAATTTTTGTTTATATGACAGAAATTCTGGCAAAAAATCTGCTGAAATAAGACAACTTCAACACGTTGAAGGTCCCAGTTTTAGACACATTTTCTGATGTTTCAGACAAATTCTTCTTTCCATGAGGAGTTCTGCTTATGATTCAAGGTGACTTAAAAGTTCATCTTTAATCTAAATAAAGATGTTTTTCCCACTTTCAGCCTGGCTCTGACACTCTATTTTACTGCATCTCTCTGGGGTTTTTTTAGGGGGAATGAAGCTACAAGACCCTTGTGAGTGCATAAAGGGAATCAACACGCATCCAATAAAATAAATGCAACTAGTACAATCACAGCTGTATCTCAAGTATGGCCCTTCACATGCTATTTTAATACATTAGTAAAATCTAAACCTGATGAAAATACCTGCTTAAACAGTGTTATTTTCCTTGGGAGAAAAGTGATGCACACTTGGGTCTTAAAAGCATTCTATTTCTGTATAAAATCCAGAGATTTAACTAGTCTGTCTTTGACAGTAACTAAATATAAATCTCCTGGTGTGAGACTTGCTTTTAAAATAGGTATATGCAGACCTATGGACATATGCACATATCTTCCAAGTACAAATCTAGAACAAGAGGGACTCTGAAATGATTACTAAAATAGTTACAATTCAAATATATCTCACACACTGTTGTGCCTTAACATTTAGTCTCCTATGAATAACTACCTGCCTGCTGACCAAGCCAAATGCTGTACATTAGAACTGAAGAGTTCACACCAGTGACCAGCCCTGGACATCCCTCACTACCACAAAATACCAGTACAGTATGAAGTGTCAGTGAGTCTATACCTTGCTGGATCACACCACACTTTAGTGACAGAACAAACAGAAACATGGAGTTGGACTCCATGATCCTGATGGTCCCTCCCAACTCAGCACATTCTGTGACTCTGATATGTAGGGTTGTTTCCCAACCATGCTGGTCAGGGAGGGCTAGGCCATCACAATACTAACCAGGAAGGTATAAAACAGCACATACTTATAAGGAGAAACCATCCTGTATTTCATCTCTTGTTCTTTTGAACTCTGGATTTCCTAACCACACTATTCTTAGCTGACTCATAAGCCTTCTTATCTATCAAAAGCAATAAAAAGAGTCAGGAAATGTAGTTGTTAGAGCAAGTAGACCATACTCATGACAGTGAGAAATCTAACATCAAATATATGATAATCAAAACAGCTTTCTCTGGAAGAAAATACTAATAACTCAGCTTTCTTTGCTTCTCTTCCATTATGTCATACTTACCACTTTTGCATCAATGGCCACCTGAGCAAAGCCCTTCCGATCGCTCCACAAAAGAGTGTACATTTCATCACTGAAGAGGGCTTCCCGAAGCCCGCCTGGGGCAATGGCTAACAGATGGCCCTTCTCCAGAGTCCTGACACAAGCTTCTTTTGGTCCATGTATAACTCCAAATACCTCAAGTAGTATTCTAAAACCTGTAGGGTTAAGATAACATTTTCACAATTAATGTTAATTCATACTACCGTTGAGTACAGATTCCCAGCACAGAACACTAGGCTAAAACTTAATTCTCCAATAAGCTGTGATCCCCAGTCCCCAAGGGGGACTGAAGCATTAAGTCTAACTTACAGATTTTGGTCTGCAAAGTTGAAGATTTAGGGGTTTCAATGGCTTTTTGTCATAGTAAAATCGGGTGTTATCCCACAGTCAGGACTAAACTGAAAAAGAACTATCAAGCACTCTGTGATATCTTTCACATGTCCCTTCAAAGAGTTGTTTGACTCAAGGGCACTGGCTCCTTGCTCAAGCTCTACTGTTCAAACATAGCACAGTCCAAATAGAGAGCAAGAAGCAAAACCAGGAAAGTTGTGGTTCTGTTTTGTGCGCTTCGGCAAAGAACAGGAGTGCATAAGGAGCAGAATGACAAAGAAAATACATCATTCTCTGCATTACAGGTCACTGCAACAACTCTGGTTCAGTCTATGAGTACCTGGATGGCATTTCATACAGAGAAGCATCTGGTAAGCCTCAATTGGGTACACTCACCTTCTGTGTGAAGTCTTTTACCTAAGGTTACATAAACTCCTTACATCACCTTGACTTTGACATGTCATTCAGACTGTACTCTTCAAAAAACAGTAGAGCCTCAAAAATTTGCTACAAGCATCAAAAGGAACACATCTATTTAGACAACTAGCCTATTGTTAAAGGACATAACTACCACAGACCTCTGTTTGCAGGAAATAAGTCCTGTTTGGTTGGTTCAATAGATTTTACACTTACGCAGCATTCATGAGTAGTGCATACCAAAATGGTAACTTGGGATGACTGGGCAGTAAGAGAAACATTACTTCTCTTTCTTGAAATTTCCCACTGAAGCAAACAACCTTATCAGTCACAGACAAGGACAAAGAACTGATCTAGTCGAGTTTGCCTCTTAATAACACATGAATAGCTGTGGCTATAAACACACATTTGCTACATACACACACATGTTAAAGGAGAGCCCAAACAAAGTTAAGAAGACAGAGGTCTGTCTTCTCTTACAGCTTGCATAAACTAAGGGCTTGGAAAGAAAAGCATGCGGCAACACATTATTAATTTATTCTTAACTAAACTCTGACCTCTAACTAGTCTTTTTAAGCAGTGTCAGTATAATTACTCCCAACCCATCTCTATACCCAGTCAGGATCTGTCCATACACATGGCCACAGAACACAAGATGCATTACACCTGTCTCATATTTTGCTGTGCCTGCCTCACACACTGCTGATGACACTCAGTCTTCATCCAAAAGCATTTTCAGGAAGAACACCTGAAATAGAGTTTACCTAATTGAAATTAATTTCTTTCAGGTGCTTTTTTGGGGAGGATTTTCAATAGCTGAATTTTACAATGCTTGACATTCCCAAATGAATTAAAGCTCTCTAGAATGTACCTGGGGGTAAAAAAGCTGTCTCCAAGTCCTTTCTCTCAGTGAGCTCAGGAGACAGACAAAACAGTCATGAAAATGGTTGAGATGAGCAGGAAAAGAGACTCCAAGGAAGCAAAGACTGTAACACCATTTCTGTATTGGATACACTGATGAAGGGGTGAGGGGGAGAGTGTGTGTGACAAAGCAAACATCCTGAGTTTGTCCAGTTCATTTATCAGTAAAAAGAAAAAAAAAAAAACCAGAATATAGTCAGAATACAGACAAAAAAAATGTACTACTGAATAGTTGTCCAGGGAAGTTTTAAGTCCTCACAAAATTTCTCAGCTGTATTTCCCCCTTTGACTTTTAGTATCAACTTTATATTCTGAGCAGTGCTTCACAGCCTTGCCAGCAGATCACACATTACTATTGATATCTCTGCTTCAATACCAAAGAAGAACCTGGCTCCCTTAAAGCAGCTCAGAGATGCAATCTGACATAATGGCCCAGAAAGGACAGCCAGGGTACCTGTGTCCAGGGCAAAGGTCACCACAAACTTAGAAGAAACACTGGGGTAGTACCAGGTAGCACCACATGAAAGGAACCAAGAAACTGTTTTTCCATTTTAAACAACAAAACAATGTTCAAAATTATCTAAACACAAATTTTCAGCCATGCAGAACATGTTCTTCCAGACACTAAGAAGTTCAAACTTAATTTTATTCCTCTGCCCTTTGCACCAACATACTCCTCTATTTTCCACAAGACTGTATTGGCAGAGAGGTTTGAAAACCCTTTGAAGAGTACCCAGTAAGGCATGTAGTACTGCTCTCAACTTGTGTACTATGTACATTTTTTTATCTTTATCAGTGACTGTTAACATCAGGGCTATCAGCTACCCGATAGTAGGACAGCAAGGATGTCATCATTTTCCCATGGTTGACCTTTAGGACCCCAGACAGAGAGGAACCATTTAGACCATTGAATCCAACCTTTCATAGTTGTGTTTGTATATGTGTGTGTATATATATATATATATATACACACATATATACATGCATATACATATGTACATATATATCTGCAGATCATCTAGTCCACAAGACACTTTGCAACACCTTTTGCATGTAACAGACAAGAAGCCAAAGCTCCTTTCTTCTGGAACATTACAGGAGAGGGACTGTCTTAGTCACATAAAATAGCAGGCATCCTTTTAAAGAGGGCTCCCAGATGACTTCAGCAAAAAAGCAAAAATGGCCCATACTATAGCAGAGGATGATGGAGAAGAACACAAGTGAAATCTCAGTCCTCTCTGAATGCATTGGGAAAAGGGTTTCTCCTAAACTTAGAGAAGTCAATGTCTTTCCAAGCACTACACAGCTAAGAGTCTAAAGGAACCAGAAAGCTGGGATATTTGGTTTGTTTTTTCCTGTGGCAAACCTCTAGTTATAAAAGAAGGAAAAAGAGAATTTACATGAGCACATTTTATATCCTTCGCCTCCAAAATGCAAGAAAAGCATACTTAATACTGACACATCCATGTGTGTCTAACAGACTCCCCAAATGCACCGCCACCCTTTCCCATTTCCCCTGCATTGAGCATAACAACTTTTGGTTAAAACATCTTCTGAAAAGGCATCCAATTTAATCTGAACACTTTAACAAGATAAGAAAGCCTTAGTATTATGATAAAATTTTGCAGTCTTTCTGGTTTGATTCACAAGGGAAGCAGCATCTACCTGAATTGCCAGTCACAGATTACTGTGCTTATTTTGAAACAATCCACAACATTTTCTGGGCTCTTTGGACTTGTCTCCCTGAACAGCCTTAATTCCTTCACAGAACCAGAGAATTATATAGATTAGAAGGAAGCTCGGGAGGTCATCTAGTCCAGCCTCCCACTCAAAGCGGGTTCAACTAGATCAGGCTATTCAGAGCCTCACCCAGCGGAGTTTTGAAAGCGTGCAAGGATGGAGATTTCCCCAACTTGCCTAAGCAATCTGTTCAGGTGTCTGATCACTCTCATGGTAAAACACCTTTCCACATGTCTAATCAAAATTTCCTGTGTTGCAACGTCTCTGTTACTTCTCAATCTATCACTGTGCACCTGTGAGAAGAGTCTGATTCCCTCTTCTCCTCACCCTCCCACGAGGTCACTGAAGACAGCAATAATATCTTTCCCCACCCTTATCTGGTACACACCAAACAAATCCAGTTCTCTCAACCTCTCCTTGTACACTGTGTGCTCCAGACCCACATTATCCACTGAACATGCTCCATTGTGTCCGTGTACCTTGTACCAGGGAGTTCAAAACTGGACAACGTGTCACGGGATGTGCTTGCACAGGTGCCACATCAATGGAAAAAAAATCTCTTCACTAAAACCAGTAGCCACATTCATGCTACAAAAAGCTCACCAAGCAGTTCATCTTCTTTGCTGTAAGGGCACACTGCCAACTCACATTCAGCTTGTTGTCCGCTAGAATCCCAAGTCATTTCCTGCAAAGCCCCTTTTTATCCAGAGTACTGTTGCACAGAAGTGCTCTATCCCAGATGCACAGCTCTACATTTGCTTTTGTTGAACTTCGTAATATTTCTACCAGTTGAATGCTAAGAAGTCACTCTGAAGAACACTCTCAGTCACTCTGAGAACAAGCTTTAATGCCCAGCATATCAGCAGCTCCCCCAGTTTGGTATCATCGGTGAATTTCCTGTGCATGCTCCAGGCCCTCATCCAGGGATACTATAGGAACACTAAGCAGCAGTGGTTTCAGTATCAATCCCTAAGGAATGCCTGCAGCTGTTAGCTGGATGTTGTACCACTAAAACCAGTTCTTCAAGATCAGCCATTCAGCAAGATGTTTCTGCAATGCTACTAAACAGTATTTGGGGGACTCACAAGTATACTCCCACTTAGAGCCTGATTTTAAAGCAGAAAAAGTAGTAAAACATAATGTCCCATTTGATAAACATCTGTGCCTATAAAGATACAATACAGAGCCAAATGTGCATCATGAAGTAGGTTATATTAGTCATCTGTATGCAAAAGATTTGATGGACACTGATAAATGAATCTGTTGGCAAAAGAGGTTGCAGAGGCAAAGCCATACTGTAATCAATATGAAAAAGTTCTTTTCAGGGACTAAGGCTGAAATAAATCTATACCAACAAAAAGACAGTTTTCTTATATGAGTTGGTTCTACTAAAAGAACCAAAGTATACTACAGAATTCTCCTTGTAATTCATTTTGTGAATTGACAGGCCTTTAATCACAAACCAAACTTGGGAAAGAAAGTGGGTACTACTGTATCTCACACAGACAAAAAAACAAATCCCTCACATAATTAATTTCACCAACTGGCAGTGCATTTCACTAGGCTATCCAGCCAAAATCTTGCCCTAAACATACTTTTAATTTTCTACTTGCTTCACCTCATGTTTCACACAAACATGCTGAACACCTTTCTAGCTTTCCTCCAAAAGAGATTCTACTCAAAAAGTCTTCCTGGGCACAGGTTCCACCGCCTGCCATCCTCAACTGGGTAAGAGTTGGGTGGAATAAGAAAAGACATTGTCTCTTTAGACTAGTATTCTTAACTTATAGGGCATTTGTTCCAAACAGTTTAATTCTTAATCAGTTCACATCACTCATTCTGCCTATATTAATGAAAAAGAAACATCTAAATCTTTGCTAATTATTGCAGAACACTGCTTCTCCTAAAATCTCCTTCTCTGTTTCTAAACATCCTAGAGTCACTGGAAAGTGTTGCCCAGACAGGACTATGTCCCATCCTTGCATGGGCCAGTCTCATTCATGTTTGTAAAGAACATGCTCCGTTTCAAAACCTTCACTAAATTTATCTAAATGTCTGTTCTGAAAGCTGTGCTCCTGCAAGACGATTTTTATTAATTACACAATTAAAAAATTAAAATAAGAATTCCAAAACTGCTTGTTTATAATGAAGTATGTTACCTGGTAATCTAAAGACAAAATGATCAGCTACTACGCTGCAGCGCCTCTTCTTCATTATATGAAGTCTAGCTGTGAAATAGATATAGTCAACAGGAGTAGCTCCATGATAAAACACAACAAGTCCTGGTCCTTGAGGAATATTTTCCATACCATGAAGCTCATAACCTGTTAGGAGTTAAAAATGTAGCAGATGTTAAATTTTTATACAATTCTATCCCAAAGAAACTAACTTGCAGCAAGCTGGTAAACTGAAACCAACATGGATTGAGAAGTGATAAGAGCAAAGTGACCAATTTTAAGTCAAGAGATAACTTGCAGAATCTACAGGAAATACAAGTTGCTTCACAGAAAATACAAGTTTCATTTAAGGCACCACACGTAGAGAAAGAGCAAAAAAAAAAAAAAAAAAAACAAAACCAGCATTAACACAAAACATCCAGTCACACTATTTCAAACTGTATGATTTATCCTTACTTTTTTCTGTTCACTGTTTTCAAGGCTGCAAAGTCCTCTGAATCAATCATTCAAGAGAAATCAAAATACGGACTAGAGTGGTTAAACAACTATTTCAAGCTATTATTAACCTTTTAAAGTTTATTGCTATCAGTGACTGTTTTAGAAGATTTGACATGATAACATCCATTTTCATGTCTCCTTTTACTCCAGGATATGAAGCTTATCTTTGCTACTTCTCTCCAAGTTACACCCGTTCCAGCTTTCCATCACTATATACTAAAAACTATGTGGGACTATATATGTCTAGCTGAAAAATACACAAACACACATAAGCTTCTTCCTGACCTCACATTTCTATTCAAGTTACAAGGCAGGATATATTTAATTAACACAAAATGCACCAGTATAGAACATACTCAGTTAACACCCAACAGTACTGTTACAGTATCTTTAAAAAAAAAAAAAAAAAAACAAGCAAAAAGAAAACACCCAAAAAAACCACCCCTCAACCAAATTCTGTCACATCTTCCAAAGTTAATCAGGTCTGCAATTCCAAGTCCAGTGATTTAATTCTGAAGGTACTCTTGGCTCTTCTCCCTCTATTTTACTGTGGAGCTGCAACACATTGCAAGTGTATCATCTGTCCCATCCCAAGGGACCACTAACTGAGCTCCATGCCAGCCAACTAACATACACAGTATTGGCATAATACATGTAAAGTTACAGGTATCAATCGGCAGCTTCGGGCTTTTTGGTAGAAGGGTTGGTTTTTTTCTCTCTTTTTTTTATTAATGCTGTTAGATTTCAGGATGGAAAGTTCTTATGATATCCTGATGAATCAAGTGGGGGAAAAAATAAGTGGAAAAACATTTCATTCTTTAGCAAGACAAGTGTATAAATAAGAGTGAAGCGGGCAGGGCAGAAAAAAGTCACAGTTCTCAGTGAAGGACTGGATAAGAGTCTTCTTGCACAAATAAAATGTCAGACCTTATGAAAAGAAAAAGTTACTATGGATTAAAAGAGCTAAGGCCTTAAAAATAATTTTCTTGTGAAAAAAAAGTAAATAGCTTTTTATTGTGAAGTGAGCATTTTAAGCTCTTTGATGTAGCTGTTGATTTTGATGTAGCATACTTTCCCAAATTTGAAAGTTACATCTTAGTCTTACAAAGCCTATCTGATACAGCTGCTGCACCATCTGGTTATCAATGCCTTGAAAACCCACTTCCCTTTGACTAGAGAACAAATAGAGATGATTTTCAAGAAGGATTTATTCTTTATGTAAATTGTTCTTAAGTATCTCTTTCTCCTTTAGCTGCATCTAGACTGAATGGCTCTGAAAGAGACTTATGATTTCCTTAGAGAGAAAAGCCAAATCATTTATTAAGTCTGTCTTCATAAAGAAATAATAGCAGAAGGACAAAGAACAAGGCCCTTAGTTTTGACATTCTAGTAGAGAAAGCAATAGTCCAAAATACAGAGATAAATTAAAAATTAGGGTTCTGTAACAGTCTCAGGTTCTGAAGGTAATTTCAAGAAGCAAATAAGTGCTCCTTTCAGCCATCATTTGGCATTTCATGTAAGACTGGTTAAGTGCAATTAAAATATGCTAACATGTGCTGGCTGACATACTAGCTATCAGGGAACTGGCATTAAACTTCCAGTCTTCACATATTAACCCTGAAATGATACAGTTAATTGATCGAGTTTTTAACACAACACACATTTCAGGTCTTCGTCAAATGAGGTAATCCAGAAATTGTTATAAAAAGCAAAAAAGGTCAAAAAGGCACTTAAAAAATTGTGCATATAATCAACTAGAACAGAGATGTCATTTTACAGCAGCAAAGGAATAAATGCATAAGACAAAAAACCTTACATTCAAAAAAGTCTCAAGGCTCAATGTCTTGTTTGTTTGCTTGTTTTTTGTCTCAAGCACCACTGACAGACACTCATAAAACAGAAAAAAAAAACCTGGCCTGAACTGGCATGCACCAGCAGCAACAATCAGGCATATCTTGATAATCTTGAAAGCTAAACAAGGAATAAGAGGTTCAGAAGTTTTTAATGAAAGGTCAGATCTCACTTACCATGCCATATTCTTCCATGTCCATCCCATATGGTTGCCAACATTTCTCTTGCACCTATCCAAACATCATGGGAATAAGCTTCCTTTATTTCATTCTTCCTTTTATAAATATGAAGCCAGAGAATGGAAACGTAGAAGAGAATGACGATAACTCCTGGAAGTACAAAGACTACTACAAGTGGAAAAAGCAACCATAAAATGTAGAATGCATAACTCAGATAATCTCCAATATCCTCCACACCAGTCCATTCTTCCAGAATGTAAGTCAGGCAAGTTAAGTAGGACATAGATGTCGGTCCTGCAGTAAAGGATTCATTTCCACCTGTCATCTCCTGTTTAAAATAAAATTTTAAAAAAGTATATGAATAAATCTTCCAAAAAGATAGACCTGCCTATACTGTTGAATCATATAATAAACCTCTCTGATGCATACTATTCATACACCATCTACCCCACATCCCAGCAGCATCTATTAGAAACATAAGAGTTCACACAGCAAAACTTTTACTTGATCTTTACAGTCCTTTACTTTTAGGAACTGGAAATGCTGACAATTCCAATGGAGAAAGATGGTGCATTGCTTAATTTCAGGCTAAGATTTTAACTCATTGAAAACTGTACAACTTGCACAGATTGAGAACATTTATACTGTTAGCAATACCAATTAATACTGAATTTTTGAATTTCGGAAAGCTGTACTGATTAGTCTAATTTATTGTTAAAATAAAATAAAACCTTCTCTCAAGCACTAAGTACAACAAGAAACAGCACAATCTCAAATCCAGTCCTTTAAAGAAAACCTACTGAACACTTCCACTCATTATAACCCTAGGACATCGCAGGAAGAAGACTCTCTCAAATAAGAAAGTCTCAGCCCTGGAAAGACCTTAATTTGTACCCGGAAACTTACTGCTAGCGACATGTCCAGACCCAGAGCACAACACTGAGAGGCAGCAGAAAGGACAAGCGAAAAAAGTTCACCAAAAGTCCTCTATAGAGTTTTAACTGCTCTGGCTTGACTGTGTCTATCTATAAGAACCTCTCCACTCCAATACCAGCTCCTAAAAAGTGTCCACAGAAGTCAAGCCTGCAATTTCAGGCTTACTGTAACTCTGGAAACACTTTTTTTTTTCTTAGCTTTCTACAATTTAGGGGACAACTTCCTATTCACTTCACCTTACAAACACAGGACAGCCTGAATGCTCAGCTATTTTAGTTACAGTGCTTCACCAGCAAACCTAATACCTCTGGGTACAAAAATTACTCTAGCTTGGTTGATCAATATTCCAACTTCTGCTAATCAGGACTAAGAAGAAAAAAACGTCGCAACTGTAAAATAGGCTTGTAGAGAGAAATGGAAGAACAGCATTTCTAAGAACTAAAAGAATCTAAGCTTGAAGCTGCTGCGTTTTGTTTATTAATGTAACTTACAGCAGGTATGACTGCAAAGCTCCTATGCCTAGACAGAAATGTATGTCTGCCATTCTTTTACTCTTGCTCTGTTTTTCCAGAAACAAGAGACTGAACTACATAAGATAATATTGCTTTCAGAACACCGGTGACAACAAAAATTACAAAGCAGATCAATTTTACTCCACATTTGCTAATGAACATTGAAACACATAGTAGAGTAGAACCCATTTCACTTATTTTCCTATCTCAATTTTCCCTCACATTCGGACAGAGCAAGGATGTCCCTTTTCCTTTGGTTTTGGAAATTGGCCTCTACCCACATTACTCAAGGTAACTAGCTCCTATTACCGAGAAGAAAGCTGATCTTTGCTCCCACAACCCATGGCTGTTCCAAACTAATTCAGGCTTACAACATTTTGCTCCTCAGCATGTTCCTGAGGACAATGTGACGGGCAGCTGATTTATCTCCAGCCACGTATAAGCACATAGCAGTAGGGACATGCCCTTCACTGAATTCATGTACCTGTCTTTGGGGTGTGAATTAGGGGGAAAGGATGGGAGAGAGAGTGTGTGGGAGAGCAAGAGAAAGCTCTTTTTCATTCCAGTTGCCAGAGCTGAACTACAGAACCTGTCAGGCAGCAAACACCCACAGCAAGTATAAGAAACACAACTTGTGAGACCAAGCAAGATTTAGGAGTAGTATTCAACACCACAATATTAATCAGATTGTTATGCTTGGACTTCTCTAATGGCTCCACCTACTACCTAGAGAACAATATGGAGCATGGGTAATGGCACAGAAGCATTTTTTTCAAAACTGAGAGGCGATTATGTAGCTTAAAAGAAAACTTATATCTACACTCTCCCACTTATTATACACTTTTGATTGTTTATGGCTTTCCCCAAAACCCAAATCCTCCATCAAGTAAATTTAAAGTCCTGTTCACACATGTCAGTCTTGCAAAATATTATGTGTCCTTTCGCCTGTAATGTTCAATGCAATACCTCAAATGCAATCAGCACAGTTTTTAAAGTTTACTTGCATATCTGTGCGCTAACCTGCAACAGAAACTAAGATCTAACATCTTCTGTGCTACCAGCCACAGAGGTAAGAGCTAAAGCACTGCCTTCCCTCAGGAACAGTCAAATCTACCCTGAACAATGCTGCCTCCTCATCTTGAAGAGCATCACAGGATAATTTATACTGAATTTATACTGTCCAACCTCTTCCTTACTAGCCAGTTAAATCAGGCTGCCCAATGATATATCCAGTCCAGTACTATTCTGGACTGGATCTCCTTGGACGGAGATCCCACAGCTTCTTCAGGCCCCTAATCCAGTGCTTGAATACCTTCATGGTGCAAATGTTTTTCTTTATTCTAGTTCTAGAGTTCCCCTTCCTGCACCTTGTGTCTGTTGCCTCCCGTCCATTTGCTGTGAAGATTCTACTTCCCACGTTCATTAAGAGCAGCAGTAAGGTCATCACAATGTGGGTACTGTGGCAGCGAAGAAGGGAAGGCAGATTATGATCCAAAAAAGCCCAGAAGTTCTACATTGAAAATAGGTTCAACATAGTTCTTATGTGCCACTAACAGATAACAACACTGGTTTGTTCCAACTTGCTGTTGAGCAGTTCAAAATACACATTTTTAAGTTCTAACTTGCTAATGCAGCAGCTTACATTTTTCACTAGTTCACAAAGACGCAGTTTCTCATTTGACTAATTACAGTGCACACCAACTTATGCTTACACTTCAGGCTTTATGATGTGGAAACAAGGCTAACACACAATTCCCGTCACTGACTTCTGGCACATGACCCAAAAAAGTCCTTAACTAAACTACAACAGAGGCCTTCGGCTGCGGTCAGCAGATGTTGGGATAACTGGGACCCTACTGATCAGGACAGAAGAGATTATGGACAGCAGCACGCTCTGCTGTAAACGACACACAGCACGATTTCAGCATGCATATGCAATGTGCAAGTGAAACCTCTGGAGGACATCCCAGTGTTTCCAAACTAGAAAGACACTGCGAAGCAGCAGCTACGACACGTCCCTGCCAACAGAAACACACGGCTACGGAGGGCGTTTCTACCAGAATTACCACTGCCACAAGCACACAAAAAACAAAAAACAAAAACAAAAACAAAAAAAAACAAAAAAAAAAAAACAAAAAAACAAAAAAAAACAAAACAAAAAAAAAAAAAAAAAGAAAAAAAAAAGAAAAAAAAAACTTAAAAAGTACCAGAAAACCCTGATAATCCTACTAATGTCACCTGCGACATGAGAGACCCTAGAAGTCAGAGGATGGTTTAGCCCTTGTTTTGGCCCAAGAACTGGGCGGGCGCCTGTGCCGGCTGGTCAGTGGTGGCTCCTTCTGCGGGCGGACGGAGGGGATTCGAGGCTCGCTTTCCCGACAAGAAGGACACAGCCCCGGCCCGCCTGCCCCCACCAAGCGCCCCCGGCTCCCATCGCGCTCCGCCGCAGCCCCTGTGATTAAAGCAAGGCCCCGAGCTCGGCGGTGACAGAGGCCACCACGGCGAGTCACCGCCCGCCCAGGCACCTGCGAGTCAGGCCCGGCCCGGGCCCCTCCACCCTCCCGCCAGCGCCCGCTCACCTTGCCCTGGCGGCGGCGGGACCGGCTCCGGCCCCGCGTCCCTGCCGGGGCCCGGTTTTACTCTCCGCCCGCCGCCCCCGCGGAGGCCGGGTGCCCGCGGGGCGGCCGGGCCGAGGCGGCTCCCGGCGGCGGGGCGGGGGCGGGCGGGGGCCCTGCGGAGCGGGGGCGGCGGCGGGGGCGCGCAGGGCAGCGGGAACTCCGCGCCGCCGGGGGCGCGGCTGCCGCCCGGACCCGCGTCCGGCG
The DNA here is from genome assembly GCF_015832195.1 of Motacilla alba alba. Taxonomy (NCBI): domain Eukaryota; kingdom Metazoa; phylum Chordata; class Aves; order Passeriformes; family Motacillidae; genus Motacilla; species Motacilla alba. The sequence continues at coordinate 113,212,846 of NC_052017.1, forward strand.
CGCACCGCCCGCCGCTTCCGCCGCGGCGGCAGGGGGTGGGCGCCGCCAGGGGGCGCGCGTTCCCCGCGAGCGGGAGGGGCGGGGCGGCGGGGGCGGAGGGCGTCGCCTGGCGGCGCGGGCGGGAGCCCGGAGCCACAGAATTCCTGAGGGGATTGGGCCGGGAAAGACCGCCGAGGTCATCGAGACCAGCCTACAACCACCTTGACAACTGGACCCCACCACTGAGTGCCACATCCAGCCTTTCCTTAAACACGTCCAGGGACTCCACCACCCCCTGGGCAGCCCATCCCAATGTCTAATCTGTGAAGAAATCCCTCCTTATGTCCCACCTAAACCTCCTCTGGTGCAGCTTGAGACTGTGTCCTCTCGTGCTGTCGCTGGTTGCCTGGGGAAAGAGGCCGAACCCCAACAGGCGGCAACCGCCTTTCAGGGAGTTGCGGAGATTGATAAAGTCACCTCTGAGTCTCCGTATCTCCGGATTAAACAACCCCCAGCACCAGGCACCCAGTGTTCACCCTCCGGCCTTGAGCACTGCATACCTCCCACCCACCCCTTCCCCGGTACCTGCCGGGTGGGTGCAATCCTCCTTCTCCAGCCCTGCTGGTGTTGGAGCAGCAGCAGCAGCAGCAGCATCCATACCTGGTACCCACTCGTGCCCAGTGCAGTACCTCAGCGTTCCAGACACATTCTGGGTCGGACACGGCATTCACGGTGCTGTTAAGGCATTCCTGGCTGCTCGACAGCTGCAGATGTGATCCCTGGATTTAGGTATAAAAATTTTAAAAAATAATGGGTTTACAAATAAGAATTAGTCAAAGAAGCAAGTAGTGTTCCAGTGATACTGGGTGCAGCTCCAAACACATGGGTATTGATGTAGATATCCTACCTGCTAGGATGGCATGGAACACTGCCATGGCTGCACCCTCAGCCTTCGGTGGGATGAACTTGGCCAGCTCTTCCAGATCTCCTCCTGCTGCGCTCTTCTGACCAGCTCTCTTCTACAGGTACATCATCCAACATACCTGTTGGATATCTGCAGCTGCTCAGTTGAACAGTTGCACTCGGTTTACCGTGTAACTGTTTCCATTGCCATCCAATTAATAAATTGTTGTACACACTCTTTACTGTGTCACTGCTTCCACTGCCATCCAATTAATGAATTGCTCACAGCCCCAAGCCTGCCAGAGCTCAAGAGGAATTCCGACAGGCACATGGGGTGACTCTAGGGGCTGTCCTCTGCAGGGTCAGGAGCTGCAGAAGCTGGAGCTTTATGGTCCTTCTGGGTCCCTTCCAACTCTCAATATAATATTCTCCCCCAATGCAAAATCTTATACACAAAAAGCTACAAGACCAGATTTTTCCTGCATTATTTACTGGGCAAACTATACCTAACAAAAGTCATAAATGCTGTTTTCATTTTGAGGCAGGCACAGGTCATTTGCTGGTTTTCATTTCTTTTTTCTTTTGTTAAATGATGGAAAGGCTAAAACATAAGTGTACCAAGGGAGTGATTTGATCTGCAAGTACATTTTTATTTGTATGACAAGAACTCTAATTTCTATAACACCGGTTTTTAGTTCTAGTTTCTATAATACTACTCTAAAAAGAGTAAAAATTTAGAATGAGCCACTAAAATAATATAATAACTGGTTATTATTAGAGCAGCACTATAACATTTCTGAAAAAAATGGTTTACAATTTTTTATTAGAAAAATAACATATATCCTTCAAAACCCCTCCTGTTTCTCAGTAATAATTTTGTCTATCATCTTGAAGCCCTAGAAAATACTCTTAGACAACTGTGACAGAAGACAACAAATAGAAATTATTTTTTTACTCAGAGAAGCTGCAAATAACACAGTGGTGCTGCTAAAAGATGTAATAGCCTGGGAAAAAACTTAAACCTTGTTAGAAAATATTAACAGCTGCTGAAATAGAGGAGATAGAGAAAGCAGAAATATCAGCTTTTAAAAATAATCAGCACCCTGATTACATATCTCCTACCCAAGGATAGTGCTCCATTGTGAGTTGGAGCACAGCTCCTAGCATCATGTATCAGAGAGCATGGCATTTGAAAGGTTGTGGAAATTCTGATTACTGAAGTGGTTAATTGGTCACAGAATCAGGATTGTTAAGCTGGAAAGAAAGTTTGAGACCATTGAGTCCAACCAATAACCTAACTCTGCCAAACCCACCACGAAACCATATCCACAAGTGCCACATCTACACATCTTCTAAATATCTCCTGGGATGGTGACTTCAACACTGCATTGGGCAGTCTGTTCCAATGCCTGACAACCCTCTCAGTGAAAAAAATTTTACTGGTATCTAATCTAAACCTTTCCCAGCACAACTTCCTTCTCTAGTTCTGTCCCTTGTTACCTGGGAGTAGAGACCAGCTCCCACCTGGCCGCAACCATGCTTTCAGATAGTTGTAGGTGTTGGTCCCCACATAGGCTCCTTTTCTCCAGGCTAAACAACTCCATTTCCCTCAGATTTTCCTCATAAGACTTGTGCTCCAGACCCTTTAGTGAACTAGCTTCGTTGCCCTTCCTCGGACACATTCCATGACGGTATTAATGTACTTGAAAAACAGGATAGTCCGACAATGTCCTTCTACAGTTTCTGCAACACAAAGAAAGCCTTCAGATTCTGGTTACTTATAATTCCTCTTGCTTCTTCATCTGTGTCCATTTTAGTATTCTATAACCTTTTCCTTTAGATCCTTTTCTCGCTTAAAAGCTCAGGCTTTGAATTTTAGCTTGTATCGCTGCAGTGCGGCATGTAAGACTTCATGGTTTGAATTCCTGCTTATGTCCAGGCATATCAGTCTGCATCTTGATCTGCTTTAGTTCATCATCTCCCATGCATGCTGAGTCTCTGCTGGGAGAAAAATCGTTCTGCCTGTATACAGTAGTTATAGTTAAGGTGTTCAAGTGAAGACTCCTGTATCTTAAGACAGATTAGAGGGTTGACAGGATTTGACAGGATTCCTGTCTTTTTGGTCCAGGGAAATAACTCACCTGTCCATCCCTCTCCCTTCACCAGATGTGCAAGAAATACTTGTGAAGAGGCAGGGTCAGGGAAGAATTTATTTTAAACCAAAGAGCATATTTAGTTTTCTACTGAAAAATGGGTAAACATTACATATATTTCCTTAGATGCTATGTAATCTTTTAGGATGTTGAGAGGAAAGATTATTTATATATTAAAATACATGAAGGAAAATGAGGCACAAAAATTATCTACCTTGGTCTTTGAAGTTAAGACCTGGTTGCATTTAGTGGCACGTTGGATAGATTACGCCAAGTTGTCCCACTCCCACCAGTAACAACATCCCACAGCCTGTAAAAACACATTCTGCTTTATGCTAACTTTCAATTTTCCACAAGTTGCATTAGGAAGCCAAGACTGCCTTTCCAAACGGACATTTTTGTTCAATGTGTACCGGCAGTACTGCAGTACTGCATTTTTAGGCAAACCACCAGTGATGATAAGCCTCAAAGATGCATTGCCTGAGAAAGCTCCCCCCGAGCCTGGTCACTGGGCGATTTGAGTAAATACAGCACAATCATATTGCACACACCATATCCAGGGGTTTCCAGGCTGGGGCAGCCTCATTCACTAAGCAACTATTCTTGTGGTGCAATAGAGCATGCACGAACCAGCTCAGACTTGAAACTACCTTCTACATGTGTTTGCAATATTTGCTACACTGAACTAAAGCTTTTTTTTTCCTCTCTTTGAAAAACATTTTTCTGTGGGGAAGAAGTCTTGGATGCACACAGTCCTGCTTTCCTGGGTACGCACTAGTAAGCTGATGTGTTTGAAAGAGTCTAACATCTGTTTTAATGTGATTGTCTCTTTTTGTAGTCTCTAGGAGAATGGTGTAAGCAGTAGCTGATTATCTAAAGCATGACAATTTGTTCTGACATGTCTTGCTTGGGGCCCATCAGGGAGGTGCCCCCCATGGGGTGGTCTCTGGTGGGACAACTCCAACCCTGAGGCTCTGCTCTGAGACCAGACTGTGCTCGAAACACAAACACACAGATCTAGACAACACTACTAAAGCCCTCAGATTGTAAGTACAAACTTGTTTTAGGGACCAAGAAAATCTTGGCTGCATGATTTCCTTTGGGGGAATTTAGCTATTGCACTGCTATTATATGTAAGTCATCTTCAGTAGTCTTTCTTAGTTCAGGATATTCTCAAAGATATGGGGGAACTTTCTAAAGGTTAATTGTTTTCTTCCACCAAATCTGTTGAAATTTGTAATTTAAACTGGTTAACACCAACTATTAGTTACCAGTGCTGTAAGACATTGTTTTTTACTGTATGCTGCAAAACCAATGCAGTAAACATGAGCATTCTAATCACTTTTACGACGTTTATCAAATCTCTCCAGTAAAGCCTTCCATATGCTGCCTGGGATTGTTTGGTGCTTGCTTATGAGAGCCTGGACAGCAGTCTTTGTCTGAAAAGAGAAGAGAAATTTGCCTTCAAAGACCTATTTTATACATGGAAGAAAAGTATAGTCACTAACTTGTCAGAGGTTCAAGAGGGAAAATTCACACATAGTTGTACTGTAAGAAAATAATTGTGGTTTATATTAACTAGCTGTCCTAATGACACATTTCTTGGAAAAGAAAGGAACAAAAAACAATGACTGCATTTTGGGTAGGCTGAAATTATTGAGATTTATCAAATGCAGTCATTGCTTAGTTAAAGTAGCCTTTAACACATGCAAATATTAAGTTTCTGCAATCTCTCATCCCTGAAAATTTTCATCAAAAAAGGATGGATAAAGTCTGACTCATCTCATCTGATCTTACAGCTGACCTATCTTGGACTAGGAATTTGGAGTAGGAACCTCTGTCTGTCCTTCCCAACATGAATTCTCCCATAATTTTATCATATACAGCATGCACATAAGAAAATTAATAATATTCTTTACATGAGATTCAAATGAAAGTTTAGGAAGAGAATTAATATAATATTCTATATGTCTAAAAGAAATAAGAAATTATCATCTTTTGTTTTCCCTCATGTGTTTAAACTTGAAATAAGGGTAGCTACATACTCCACTGATCTACCCCAGAGTTATAGTAGAATATCACTGTGAATATAAAAAAAGAGTAGCCAAACCTTTCCTGACAGATTCATGTCCTAACTCCTTTGCAGGGCAGGATCAGAGAGAGGTCAGCCAGGCCACTGCTCACCGCAAACCTCATTTAAATTACCTTTTATTTTAACTAATATCAGCCACAGAATACCTAACTGCACTCACACCAAAGTGGGTGGTGGTCAAAGGGGCCAGCCAAAGGCTTGCCTTCATAAGGTAAATCAGTATCATGGGAAATTTCAATTTCACTTTTGCAGGGACACAAAATACTGTTCCCCTAAAATACAAGAATATGAATAACCGTAAGGGCAGTCATATTGCTTCCAGCCTCCTAAAGGTGCTAAGTGCAAACTCTACAGCTTGCTGGGGCTGTTCCCTTGTAACAGACCAAACCTGTCTTTCTGGTTTCATTTCTGTGAATCTCAGCGCAACCTGCAGTAGACCCTTAAAAAAGGAAAAATGAAAACAAAAGAATAAAACTAGCCTTGTTGCATCTTTTTGGGTGCAGCAAGGTGTTTTTTAATAAATGGTTTCTGATAGTTGATTTTTTTGTGTATTTCTAGGTTGTAGCAGATTTTTTTTTTCTCATAAAATCCTCCTTTCATCTTCCATGAAAAATTTTAAAGCTGTATTTTCAGTTTAGCTTTATATTTTGAAAAATGCTTAAACTCTGGATCTATAAACACTTTCATGCTCTTGGGCATCACTAATTTCACCAAACTGTAGGTACTCAAAATATATTTATATTATGGATGCAACTTTTTAACATTTTCATTTTGACAATGAGACTGAAGCTCTTGAAGAATTTTGCTTCTAGAGCCCTATGCTATTTGGTGAAGATTCTCACAGTTATTTGTTATTTATCAAATTCATTTTCGTAGTTACTGAAAACTGGATTTGAAACACAATTTACGTAATTTCAGTTATTATAAATATTATCAAAGTTATCAAAGGCATGGGAGAAACAAAGTTAACATAACAAGAAGACAGAGCTCATACATTTGGAAAGGATGAGGGTATCCCAATCAACTGTTACTGTGTCAATATTTATTGGTAGGTATTTGTACATTAAATGATCCCAAACCTCAACTGCCTATAGGTGAACAAGCTAGTAAAAGTGTATTTGTCTTTATTCAAGCATGCAAAAAACTGGTTTCAAGTCCACCTATAGTAGAGAGTAAAGTATGTAGCTCAATATTGCAAGGAGAGAGAACTTACCTTTTCAACTAATTCCTCTGCAGTTATATTCGGATCATAAGGAATTGGCTTCCCAATATATGTGCGAAATTTAACTGGAAGTCCTCCGTATGGAGGCGTAAATGGCAATCGAGTGCTTTCATATAACTGTCTAAAAAATCCTGAAATGGTTTATGGGAGGAAAAAGTGAGATTATAGTCACAGTAAACACAATCCAAACATGAAATCTGATTAATGTAGAATACTTCTTAAAAATCCATGCTGTAGTTGAGAGTCAGGAAGTTGTTAGAGGATTGAAGCAATTGTCTACCAAAACAAGGCTTGATCGACTTAATAGACCAGAAAAATAAGTCAAATAGATCAGAGAAATAAGACAAATCATACACAAAAACCAGATATGCACAAGCTATTTCTAAATTTGAGCTACCTCTGACCCACAGCAAGTGTTAGAGAATCCAAAGTAAGCAAAAGTCTGATAAGCAAAATCTAAGATAAAAGCAAGAGAAATCTGAGACAAAAAAGTGAAAACATTCAAAATACGTAAAATAAATTTTTAAGTTCTTACTTCTTTCTTTAAACATCCTGTAGCCTTCACGGACATTTTGAGTATACATTGGAATGATGGGCTAAGGAAGTAGAAAAAAACATTAAGAGGTGGAAATGTTATACCAGGTTTGAATTTCTGCTTTAGTGCTTGCTAATGCAGCTAAGAAAATGGCTCAAATACAGAGGGTAATTACCAGTTAGTTAAGTAGTAAATAAGGAATCTTAATTTTAAAAAAACTCCAGAATGAAATAAAAGGCTATTTTTCAGCTGCCATAAACATCTGTTTTAAAGTCACTATCTGTAAACAAAATGACTGACATTATACTAGGTTTTATATAACTTCTATGTTATGTATTACTGCAATATCACTAACTGGAACATAAAACACATTTCCATGGTTTCTTTGTCTAAAGCTTTTATTAAGAGTGGTGAATAGGAAAGTATTCAGTTCATGAAGTCTTGCAGAAAGCAAGCAGACATTCACAGTTGGCTCATCTCATCTGCTTCTCAAATAGGGTCTAACTGAAGCAGTAAGGTTTGGATAAAACTTCAATGGAAAAGACTTCTGCAGATCCCTGAGACAAAAAAGGCAATTGTGTGTCCTCACTGACCTGGACTACACACCTTCTGAGGGCAGATCCTTAGGCACTTACAGAACAAGTTCACTTCATCTTTGTGACTGAAAAGAGACACGCATGGGATGGCTGCACTTGAAAGTCATGCCTTTCAGCCCGAGGTAAGATTTCGTAGTTTGTTTACAGACTGACAGTTACTGCATCCATGTATGCAAAGACTGTTTTCTCCTCTATAGTCCCTTTTCCTTTTTCTGAAACACTAATTGGAACAGGTTGTAGGAACAACTTGTCCAGAAGGTCACGAAAGAAGGCTTTTGTACTGTTAAGAATTACTACCACAGAACAGAAGCTGCAGGATGAGAAAAAAACAAGCAGAAAAAAGACTTAACTAGAGCCTACCAAATAACTCATAGTGATAAAAAGCATTAAAAGGAAAAAATACCTAAGGGAGAACAAAAGTATTAAACATGCACAAAGCTATAATAGTAAACCTTTCAGAATGCAAAATTAAGGGAAATTGTTAGAAATTAGCCCTTAAAAAGTACTCAGTAATGTCTTTTAAAATATATAAGTACTGCACACTAAAAATACCACATTTGGTTTCAGCTATTAATTGAATACTGTACATCTAAGATGTAAAATGTTTGAAACCTATCTGTCACACAGACAAAACACTTTAAATTTTAGGAATAGTACAAGAGAAACATATGGTAGGCTATAAAAAAATCTGGCAACTACAGAAGTTACTCTCATACAATGATCAGCAACTGAGGTGCAGAGTGGGCAGCAGGTGGCCGGTCCCTAAGCTGGAAAACACAGGTATGCACATAAAATCTTATATTTGTGAAGCAGGACAACCAGATCTGCAGTAACCCGCACATTTATACTTGCTGTGCTGGAACTGAGCTGGATCACCCCCAGCCAGCTTGAAAATCACAGAATTACAGGATTGTTGAGGTTGGAAGAGATTTCTGGAGATCAGATAGTCCAAACCCCTTGCCCATACAAGAGAATTTTATAAATCATAGTTCCTGTTTATTTTTCACCTAACACAGTTTGAAGGAATTTTTTGGCACAGGTAAAATTCAGGGATCTTCAGAAATGATGATCCCTCCCTGTTAGCCTGTAAAAACCAAGCCATAGACAGTCATTTTCATTTCCGAAAGTCATGGATGCATTTGACTGAGACAAATATATGTCCTAGAGGTTCACTGAGCCATAACATTAAACAGTAACACTGTGACTCCTGTTAAGCAGAGTAGTTACACAAAATGAAGTGGAAACCAAATGCAGAAACTTTACAGGTAAGGACTGAGGCTGAAACTACCTTCCTTGTTTGCTTTTCTTCAACTTTTTCAGTGGAAGAACTATTGAACTTCTGTAATATTATATGATGGATGGGAATGTCTATTCATATATAAAGTGGGTTTTGTCTTGAAATCCCCATTCAAGTAATCTGTGACAGGTTATTAACCACCATGCAGTCATTTTGATAAAATATGTGTAGTTCTTTGATTGAGGGCTACACTGTATGTTGAAAAACTTTTAAAATACCCTTATAATTCTATCTTGATTTTTTTCATGATATCTGAGTAACTATTAGCAAATTTATATTAATTGCTACATAATAGAACAAGTTCTGATATCTGGATGAGGCTATCCCCAGTGTATTTGGTTTTTGTGACCAGATTTTGGTAGAGGGGGAGCTACAGGGGTGGCTTCTGTGAGAAGCTGCCAGAAGCTTTCCCTATGTCTGGCAGAGCCAGTGTCAGCTGCATGCCAAGGCCAAGCCCATCAGGAATTATCATAACACCTCTGTAATAACATATTTAAGAAGGAAAAAAATTATTGCGAATGTGTAATTGCGGACAGAGAAGAACAGGATGAGAATATGTGAGAGGAACAGCCCTGCAAACACCAAGGTCAATGCAAAAGGAGGGGGAGTAGATGCTCCAGAGCAGAGATTCCCCTGCAGCCCATGATGCGGCAGATGTGCCCTTGTGCAGCCCATGGAAGACCACAGCACTGCAGAGATCCACCTGCAGCCCATGGAGGACGCCCACACCAGAGCATGGATGCCTGAAAGAGGGCTGTGTAGCTGCAGGAAAGCTGTGCTGGAGCAGGCTCCTGGCAGTGGTCTGCAGACCCACAAAGAGAGAAGCCCATGCTGAAGTAGGTTTCTTAGAAGGACTTGTGACCCTGAGGGATATCAAATCACGGCCACCCCTGCACCAGGGAGAAATGATGAGGATGTCTCCCTTGATATCAGAAGGCTAATTAATTACTTTATTATACTATATTATTCTACACTATATTACACTATATTACATTACATCTAAACTGAATCTGCCAAGCACTCAACTCAGCACTCCTGCACAGAATCTTGTGACTGTCAGCTGATAATCCCAACACACACACATGCCCTGATAGGCCAAGGAAACAAAACACCATCACTTTGGGTAAACAATTTCCATATTGCATTCTACTTTGGCACAACACAGGCACAGCAAATGATAAGAATTCTTTTTCCTTTCTCTGAGGTTCAGAGAATGTGAAACCCCGAAATATTCTTGGGAAGAATTGTGCCTTGCTTTTCTCTGTGAAGAGAAGTGTGCTACAGATGAGGACCCTCGCTGGAGCAGGCTGTGCCTGAAGGACTGCACCCTGTGGAAGAGTGACTCACATGTTCATGAAGAACCTGTTGCCCAGGGGATAGACTCAGTTTGAAGTTTGTCTCCTGTGGGATGGACTCCATGCTAGAACAGGAGAAGGACTCTTCTCTCTGAGCAGTGGCAGAAACAACAAACTGGCCATGACCCCCATTCCCCATCTGCCTATGCCACTGCAGGGAAGGAGGTAGAACCAAGGAAGAAGGAAGAGGTGGGGCAAGAGGTGTTTTTAAGACTTTTACTTTACTTCATTTTGCATTGTCTTGCTCTGATTTTGTTGCTAATAAATGCAATTGATATCCCTAAGCTGAGTCTGGTTTGCCCATAATGGTATTCAGTGAGTGATTTCTCCCAGTCTTTATCTCAGCCCTTGAATCTTTTGCTTTATTTTCTCTCCCCTGTCCACTTGTAGAGGGCAGTGATGGAGAGGCTTTGAAGAGTTCCTGGCAACCGCTACACCCCAGTCTTTGGTCAACCAGGAAGATCAGTCTGGCCAGTATTGAAAAGGATGCAGCAAGAACAAATAATCAAACTTCAAATGTGTCAAAAGATGGGATCCAGTGACTACTGTGGACTTAACTTTTATATAAGAAGTGATATATAAGGTTAATATGCCCCTCTACTGTTAAATGCACATCAGTTCCCTTTTTTTTTTAAGTGTTTAGTTATCTAAGGTTTGTCTGATTCCAGATTTCCAGAGAAATATCAATGATGCCCTAAGTTCAGTGAAGCTTGCAAGCTAATTACAGCAACTTCCATCATGACTTCCTGATCATAAAAAACCACAAAGCTGAATGAGGGTAATAAAAAAGAGATATAAGAACCACCAGCACTGTAAAGGTAAGCCCAGGCTAGCAGCTGTCAAAGGATAATATACTCTCTCTGCCCTCCTGGTAACAATCCTACATAGTGCCTCTTTTACCAAACATTATGCAAAGGACCACAAGACCCTTTCACACTGCAAGAACCTTACCCTCAAAGAATACCTAATTCAATAAATAAAATTTTAAAAACCTCCATCAAAATCCAAAACCAAATTCTGTCAAGAAAAGAGGTAACAATATTATGTATTCAGTTATTCAGTTATTTCCATGTGCTTCTATATTATGGAAGACTAGTAGAAATAGGAGAATTACTGGCAAGGATTCTTGTGATGTGTTTCTGTCAGGCTAGCAATCTATGTAAGGGCACTCAGAGTTTTTCATTCAATTTCTATTTAAAAATCCACAACCTGTTACATTGCATTACTGTAAGGTTCCAGGTGAAGGGAGAACATCTGGCAAAAGTTTTTCCAGATGTTTGAAGTAGCTTGAAAGACAGAGATGAAAGCAAAATCGATAGAAATCTCTCAAGTTTTTAAAGTGACAACTCTTTCTAACTGTTTCAGCATATTATTAATTTAATACATAAGAAGACTATTAGGGAATGCCCATATGAATTTGACTGAGTTTATCCCATTCACATTCTGATACTTTCCCAGTAGTGGTGGTGTACAGGCCCACACAGTACATGAAGTATTATGACTAATATTTACCCTTTTGAGAAAAAGGGACAGGAAAGGAAACAGAAGCACCTAAAAACTGACTTTTAAAAGGCCACATAAGACAAGATGTGGAAACAGGATTCCAGGCCTAAAATTATTTTATCCATTGGGTAAATGCCCTCAAGTTTATTCTAATGTTTAATTATCTTCCCACAATAATTTAGAGATAGAGTTATGAAGAAATATTAACCTGAAGCATGCATTTTGCACCTTCAGAGCCTTTGTACTAGGAGCCATAGCACAAGAAACCAAAACAAAGTTTGAGAAGCAACAAATCAGATGAGGTGCAAAAGTGATATAACTGCACAAAAAAGGGATGTTAAGAAATTGAAGCTTCATGGGAAGAACTCAGCTCCCTGTACAGCTTCTCCTATATAGACAGAAAACTTTATGGAAGATCAAAGAGCACTGCAAGTGATGAGATATTCATAAGAATATGAGGAAAAAGGTGATGGTTGTGCAGTTCATGAGAAAGCAGCAGAAAGTGCATGGCAGAACAGATAAAGCCTGGATTTGCACCAGTATTGTCAGACACAAAAATCACTAGGTATGCTAAGTCTAAATTAAGGCAGAAAACTTGTGTCTCGAGGTGGTGATGATGATGAGGAGTGGCAGTTAGGAAAAAGACAGGGCTGCTGCTCTTTCAGCTGCATGCCATCCCAAATAAAATAATTTCCCAGAGACTGTATCAGAGAAACAGTCTCCCGTGTAGATTTAGATAAAAGAAGTCAGAACTAGTGGTAGAAAGTTGTATTTGTAGATCATCATCCATATGGAAACTAACTGAAACCTTGGCCATGAGTACATTGATGGAATGCAAATCAAGAGAAGTGCACATCTAGAGGATGCTGAGCATCTGGCATGCACACTGAACACATTTCAGTGCTCTGTTTTTATCTAGAACTAGTTCTTGTTTGGCACCATTGACTGAAGACCATTTGACACTGGAGCGTATTAGGTTCCAATTTTGGTTTGGTTTCAGCCAGAAGGAAACAATATTCTAGCTCCAATATTCTAGCTCCAATATTCTAGCTCCAATATTCTAGCATGTTCCTTGATGTGAATGAAAGCATGGTGAGGGAAACGCACAAACTGCTGCAAAAGTGCACACACAATTCAAACTCAGACGCTGATGTAGACTCACTTTGTTGGATGCAATCTTCCACAAACATGAAGAAAAGTAAAGATAAGGACAAAATTCTAGACCCTCACAGAATAAATGAGAAGAAAGATAAGGATAAGACATTAAAGAATCATAAGGAAATGACTGGATATGTGGAAGTAAGATAAAGATAAGTCTATTGGGATAAGAAAAAAGGATGAAACAGGGCAGTGTGGCGAAGGACCACAGTGAAGATTCCTGAAATACAATCAAGGTGAAAAACTGGATGCCTGCATGATGGAACTGTAGACATGGAACCACAGAGATGGATGAATCTTGCTCCTTGTGAATGAATGTGCTCGAGGAAAGCGATGGGAAAAGGAAATGAAATCTTTACTTTCCAACCATTTCTTCTGGAAGATTTTCCAACAAATGCTCCTAAGCTGCATTTTATATTGAAGCAGACATGCAGAAAGTATAAACTGGGATTGGTAATGTATGGCACTCACCACTTTTGCTTCTAGAGCGACCTGAGCAAAGCCTTTTCTATTTCCCCACATGAGCTGATAACTTTCATCACTGAACAGCGCTTCTCGAACTCCGCCCGGTGAGATGGACACCAAGTATCCATTCTTCAGGGCAACAAGACACTCCTCCCTTGAACCTGGTATGACACCCGTCACTGCCAACAATAATCTAAGTCCTGAAATAAATAAGGAGCAAATGTACATTTAATATAACAATATATATCTCAAATGCTGTTTGCATGGAAGAGTCAGATGACAGCTAAATTACAATTTAGTAGCTATACATTTAGGCTAAGACAAATTTTTATGAAGGAAGTAAGACACCTACAGAATAAATGCTGGCAAAATGACAAATACATGACAATATTTTTGCCCAAATAGTATGAAGATGAACCATATTGTCAGGAACACTTCAATTAAAAAATGCTTCCACATGCTATCTTTCATAATTATCAACCAAATTATGTAAACAAAACTTGTGGGTCATAGCCAGAAATCAGAAAATAAGCATCTATTCCTCTCCCCTTCTTTTTACATATTTTAATACAGAAAAAAGAAGCAGTACAATAAAAAAATAAATACCTGACAAGCAGCTATTTTTGGTCTTCTTTTAAAATGTGACTTTTAGCATTTTAAACATTGAGTATTTTGTGGTTAAATTGCAAACTATGTGGATCAAATTAAACTGCTCTAAGACTCTCAAGATGCATGAATGACAGAAGCCAGCTGGGCAATTTCAGCACCACGTGAATGAATCATGAGTGAATTCACCACAGTGAATCTCCTTCCTCTGTTTCCATAACTGGAATTTCTCTAAAGGACAGATTGAGAACCATATAGAAGTACTCTATGGTTTCTAATATTATCTTCATGTTTTAAATATATCAGTTTGGAACTCTGATAGAAAGCAAACAAGCATTTCCACAATCTTCAAATTCCCTATTCAAAGAGCATGGTTTGAAAAGAAATGTTTATATTAATAAATGGAAGCAACAGCTCTGGACTGACAGAGGACTGCAACAAAAACTTTGGAAGACAATAGATAACACAGTGTTGAATCCTGTAATTGTTTTGTATTTAATCTTATTCAAGGTATCATGCTTGATAGACCTTTCTGTCAAAGATGTTGACTTTGTTTAATCCTTTTGTGAGCTCATTTCTGTTTCATCCGAAAGTCAGGAATGCCATACTGTAATTAAGCAAAGAGGTTCTTCATTTGCTTGACTTTAAAACTTTTGAGAATTATAATGTATCACATGAAAATATTATTACTTCTTACTCCCCTTTTCTAGGTCTCACAGAATTTTTTATCCCTCAGCCATGCAAGGCTTCTGATTGATGTCCTAGCTCTTCAAAGGAAGCCATGCCACACCTCTGAATCATCCTTTTATTTTTGTTATTTTATTACTTAACAGCTATTCTGAGATGGAGAGACTTATTAATTCACAAGAAGAAATCTCCTGTAACTGTAATTAATCCTGTAAATAAACTGAACTGAGGTCTAGCATATGCTCATGAGCATTCTTTAAAGAACCAATCTGTGAAGTGTAACATTTCTTTGCAAAAAGTAACCAGAGTAGAGCAAAAGAAGGTTAGGGAGGAATTTCACTTTTAGCCACATCTTCTGCAAATGCAGTGGGGAGGTCTAACTTCAATTATTTGCAGTCCTTCTTACCAGATGTCTTTTTATAGACTTTTTGAAGGCTGGCACAGCATTTGCCACTTTTTGTTGCTCTAGCATGAACATAATGAAATCAAAATGTTATGTATACACCAGTAGTCCAGGAACTGCACAGCTGAGAGTGTTGCTTAATCCTAACAAATGTGTATTTTATCTTTGTAATAAAAATCTGTCCTAGGGACACTTCAATTTGAACAGTACCCTCTTATTTATTTCTTAAAAAAAGAAGTCTCCCTTGCAACATCTTCCTAAAGTTTATCTTTTTTTTTTTTTTTGAGGGTACTCTTAAAAGCCAATCATCTTTCGCTGACTTCTTACTTCCAATGTGTTCAGTACTACAATAGTGTTTACTAAGTAGGACTTAAGGAAATTATTGTAATCTTTCTAGGAGTGCCTGAATATGGTTTTAACATCAAATTTACTTGAGCTTATAATACTTGTTTTCAGGAAAACTTCGCTTTCCAAAGAGTGTCCTTCTAAATAGCTTCCTCTATTCTCTATTTTAAAACAGTTTTCAATATTAGTGGCATAAAGGTGCCTTTAAATAATTCCCCTGCTATTCCTTCTGGACAATTTCTATATGCCTTTTCTTTCTAAAATTGAATTATCTTTGCTTCTCTGTATCTTCTCCTGACCACTCAGCACTAGGTCAATAGTAGAGTCCTATAAAGCACTTTCTACTGAGGGATGACATTTCATCCCAAAAGGATTATATAATCTATTTGTTGGCTTTGGAGGGTTTACCAATGTTTTCACTGAAAAGACAGGATAATGCTACTCTGTTTGTCCTGTCACATCTGCCAACTTTTCGTTTAAAAATCTAAAAGCAGTCTTTTAGTTAAAAACCTCTCTTCCAAGAATAGTAAATGTAAAGTTCACCAAAACCAGGACAGGTTTTGAATCCAAGGAGCTTAAATACTAGAGAACAGGTTCTTACCTGGTAAACGAAACACAAAATGATCAGCTACTGACAGGCAAAGTCTTTTCTTCCACAGAAACAGCCTAGACAAAAAGTAAAGGTAGTCTATAGGAATAGCTCCATGGTAATACACAAGAATGCCTGGTCCTTCTGGGAGGTTTTTCACACCATGAAGCTCATAACCTGTGTGGGATGGAAAGCAATACACTGACAATGATATCTGCAAATCATCTGGCGCTTTAAAGAAAACTTTTTACTTTGTTAAGTGACCTTCAGAGACTTCTGAAAGCCTCTATGGTAGTTTACAAAATAACTAAGTTCTGGATGGATCTTTTGGTCAATAGCACAGAGAAAGTCCCTCAGACACCACAGCATATCATTAGACTGATTTGTTGGTCAGTTTAATAATGAGATTAGACTTGAACCTGACATTTTTCCCAGTGAGGGAAAGTGAGGGAGCTAAAGTCATTATTTCCCATTAGGAACTTTTCGTAAATAGTATAATAATAATACTGTAAAAAAAATAGTAACTAGTGTGAAAATGCTTCATTTTCAGAAATAGTAGCCAACAGTCTGGATACTTTCTTGAAATCTGGAAGTATGAATCTCCATTCTGTGCCAATGAGAATGAAGAGTTTAGTATTTTCCATAATAAAGATTTTCTCTTTTAGAGAAGGTGAGATGTTTAAATTCAAACCATAATCTATAAGAACCCCAAAGAGATGTTCTCTCCACAAGAGTTAAATATATTCACTTCACAGTGGGAGGGAATTTCCTCACAGACATGCACTTCTATGAATCCTTGTCATGACTCTTCCTACATTTGGTTTAGGTTTCAGGTGGAGCCAGACTAGAAGGCTAATGTATACAAAGGCTTGGGAAAGACACAGCTTTTGCCAACTAAGAGCTCTGTTCCACCTTGTCTGCCCTTCATTTCCATCCCTGCTACAGATCCTGCCATGAGCCATTTGGATGGGATGGGAGCAGGCAGAGTCCTAGGAGCACGTGGAGAAAGTTTTATACTGCAGGTTGTTCAAAGAATCCATACAAAGTGTAATAAATGTAACTTATTTACATCCATATGGAAGAAAAAAATTAAAACTTCTGTGTATTTATCACTTACTGTAATTCAATATTTCAGACAAGTCATGTTGTACTTACCATGCCATATTCTTGCATATATATCCCAAAAGCTTGCTATAGTTTTTCTTACACTATTCCAAACATCACTCAAGGGATCTGCTTTTAACGCATTGTTCCTCTGATATATTAAAAGCAAAATATTAGTAAGGTAAATGAAAAAGACGATTGTTAAAGGAACTATAAAAAAAACTAATATTGCACTAATTGTCAGTGAGGCAATGATCAGATGAAAAAGATATTTCTTCAGGAACTCCACAACAGTCCATTCTTCCAGTGCATAGAAAAGGCAGCTGAGGCTGGTCATTGGTAACTGTCCTGAAGCACAGGATTCTTTTCTACCTAGCATGTCCTGCATGGAGAAGAAAAAAGAAGGAAAAAAAACCAAAACAGCTGTAGTTTCTCAATTTAGGAAAAAAGGTTTCTGTAAATACACCTGATCCTTATTTTGGCACAGCACAGGTTCAAACATCTCTGTCACGCTAAGATAGCTGCTGGCTAGGAGATTGTCCATGTATTTATGGAATAGGGGCTGAAACAAGAAGGACTGGAGTTTTTACAAAGCCTCAGGATTCCTGCAACATGGCTGATCAGATGATTTCTCTCAAAAGACAATCAGTGGATAGTATTTTTAGCAGGGGAGTGAGCAGCTGAAGGGACAGCACCAAAACCAAAGTAGTCATGGCTTCTTTGCAAGGCCTGGAAGTGTCTGGGACAAGACTTGGTACTGCTGTTAACATTGGGAAAAGCAACTTTTCACCCTTCATCCATACAACACACCTTTCTTTCAGATCTTCCAGCCTTAGCAAAGGCCAGGAGAGCTCCATGGTATGTTTTCCACATGCGACTCCCTAGTCAGTCCATTCCTACAGCTGACCCTGCCTGCCTGGCAGCAGGTAGTGGTTACACTGGAATGCGAGAGCACTCCAGCGTCACTGGCTGCTTTAAAGAGTCTTGAGAATTAGCCAGAGATTTAAACATTGCAATCCAGCTCAGTAATCCATAACTGAATACAGATTTTCTTTGTCTCAATCAGGTCGCTACTTGTTTAACGAGTGGATTTTTCCGCTCCACCACCAGAACAAGTACCTACTAGAAACAAATTGTAAGTGCCGAAGTCAGTGCCAGGATCAGGAAATACAGCAAGCTCAGACTTCTCTGACTTTACGTCTTCAGTTTTGTACTTATATAAGCAAACCTGCTGTACACTTCTGTTTTCCTTCTTTGAAGCTTTGGGTAGAATATAGAGGTGGACTGGCGTAAAGCACAGCTCCCTTCAGAATTATGGATGACCAGAAGTACAGCAAACAGCAAAAGTGGAAAGCAGCCATGAAAAAGCACTGAAGCCTAACATGAGTCAAGGCAAGCAAGCCCCATGGCAAGCCCTGCAGCGTGAGTAGCTGCAGTGGCTATAAATCTGGTCTCCCACACCCCAATGAAATCTGTCCTTATCTCAAAGCCTTTGAACTCCACACTGGCCACCAAAAAAGGACCACTTGGTTTAACCCCAGTAGGCAGCTGAGCCCCACACAGCCACTCACTCACTCCCCACTGCAGTGAGATGGGTGAGAGAATCAGAAGGGTTGGAGTGCAAAAACTCTTGGTTTGAGATAAAGGCAGTTTCATAGGTAGAGCACAAGCTGGAAGTTAACAAAAAAGAACCAAGCACTGTGTTAAAAGATGCTCAATGTGGTAAAAAATAAATGAAATCAGTATGACAAAAAGTAAAAAGAATTAATATAGTATTGTTTATATCCTGATGACTGGTGCCTCACTAAGACATAGGAAGATCTGGACATTTTCACTGAAAAGAGATTTTTATCAATAACATGAAAGAAAAAAAGGAATAGTCTGCATGATTCAGATATTAAAAAATCTGCTTAGACAGTGTTTAAGGGTAAAACTGATGGTGTGGTGCTACTGTATAGTAAGCTATTGTTTATAAAGATCTGATAAGAGCAAGGACTACAAATCCTCAATGTGTGCAAAGCTCTGTGCTGACAGAGCCCACCAGAAGGCCATGTTAAGGGGGCTTGCCTCAGGTTACTGAATCAGAAATACTGAGCAGTACTTGGAATAATTTGTTCAGCCTGCAACATAAAGTGAAGGAAGTGAGTGGATTTTGTATTGTCATTGGGGGTTCAGATCTGGAACAGAACACAGACTACTACAGCCAGCAGCAAAACTGTCTTAAAATCACAGATGAAATGTCTGCATCCATAGCAAGGGCATCAATAATAACCTTGAAACTATATGGGGATTAATTTGGATATACAGATCACTAATGAAAGAAAGATCGTATACCAACAAGATACCAACAAGACTTAAGATGACTCCAAAGTCCCCAAGCACGAGTAATTGCAGACTCAACAGCCAGATAAACTTCTGGCAAGATAACTGAGAAGCTGGTAACTCATGCCACTCATTCTAATTTTGTGGGAAACAGACCTTGTAAACAAATTCACTTCCATTCTTTGAAGAAATAAGAGGTTTAATAGCTTGTACAGGTTTCATGCACATAGAGTTTTAACAGGAGCTTTTTAAAGAATCACTAAATGCCACACTTTAAGCCACTACTTGAAAGTCATCCTTCCACCAGTGATTCACTCTATGTTCTCATCCCCTGCCTGATCTCCCTCAGGATCTCCTGGCTCCCTGCTAAAGAGATGCCAGTGAAAATGCTGGTGCAAGCAAAATCACTCTTGGGAACAGCCCAGACTTAGGTTGGTATACGGGTATTATGCACATATATTTCCAATGCCACTTGACATTTCTATTAAAAAATAAATCTCTTTGAAATCGAGCATATATGCAATGAATGATGTCATCAATTAGCATGACAACAAAGTATCCGTCAGTGGTGGAATCTCTACCAAATAAGAAGTGAATCTATTATTCAGCATTTTCAGAGTTTTCTTCTAATATTAATAGGAAGTTTACATTGATCAGTTTTAACAATGTAACATTCCACTGATTCCTCTTCCTCCAATCCAATTGTTATGTAGCAGAAAATTTCTTGCTGGCTGGAAAACCTTAACTTTGTTAGCTCACAGACTAAATGAACATCTTACTAATTTTTGAATTTAAGTTCAATATAGACACTGGAAAAATGCTTTAGAAAGAAAGTAAAATGCATCGATGTACAAAACATATTTTTTAAAAACCTACAAAACTGATTCAATAGTACAGATTTGACCCAAGATATCTGAAAGTAGATGTGTAGATACAGAATAAGTTCAACTTCTGCCAATTAGCTGGATGGGTGGGGTGCAAGCTAATTCAACATCATTCCAGCTGAATCCAGGGGTAGAAAAAGAATAAATGATTGACTGATTGAAGAACAACTAGAAGCAGCATGGCCTCTTCTGGAAATTGCGTACTCAATCGTGGTTCAGTTACTGCTCTCACAGTTCAATTGCAGACTACCTTAAGTATTTCATAAAAAAAGAATGAATTCCAATCACTGAAACCTGGACCCTGATATTTGGACTATATGATGCAAGTCCAACATGGCAAATGCATCCCTCTACTGTCAGTATATCAAAGGGCTACAACAGGACAGGACCTCTATTTTTCCATGTTCCACTGGCTATGTCTCACCCGTCCCCTACTGAAACCCCAAATACAATTTTGAAGCATTCTTTCTACCAAATACCATATATGAAATTATTACAACTATATGAGTGTCTATTGCAAGCCTGTTACTAACAACTTCCTTGATTATGCACTAGGAGACAATGCAGGAGTGCTACCATAAGGTAAACACACTTGCTTATAATGGCTTTGGTTTGCCCCAAAATGTCAAATTTAAGAGAGAAATTTCTCTTCTGTTTTTGTCAAACAGGAGCAGCTCCAACATACTTCAATCCTGAATATCCTCTAAAAGATTAACAACTGGGTATAGTGTCATATTATATAACAAAAAAAACTAAACAAACATTCTTTTAATTGTCTACATTTTTGTTATCTTATCTAGTGATGGACTTGAAGCTACTGTTCTGAGTGATTTCATTGTTCTTATAGAGAGCAACATATGTGTTGACATGTGAGGTATTTGTTTGGGCTCCACCTCTAAAGCATATCGAATTCCAGAGTAATCACTGTATCTACAGTGTAAAATTACAGGTGATGTCAGAGAAAGACAGCACTACTGTCTCTCTACTTAGAGGGGAGCTCCCCTTTCAACAAAAGTCTCCTGTAGTACAAGTTGTTCAGATCCTTAGGTCTTGCTTGCTGAAGCATCATTTACTGATAAGGATAATCTTACCAACACTATAATCCCAGGCAAGAACAAAGCTGTCACAAGAGACTTACTACATTAAAATTAAAACCTTGTAGCTGGCTTTCAGTCATGACTGAAGAGTCATAATCCTGGTCCTGCTGCTCACTAGTTTGCTTTTGGCAATAAGTTTAGCAGAGCACAGTGAGAAGATGCTTTACACAGAAGCAAGTGTAAGGTAACTGCAGACTCTTGGAGAGAGAATTTTTTGACACTTGTTTTCTTGTGGCAGGCTCCTACTCCTTGCTCAAAATCAATCTTCTGTTTCATGAGGGGAGTCATCTAACAGCTACAATTCTGTCTCTTGCTTTTCAATGTAAATGAAATTCCAGTTTTGTATTTCCGGGATGTTTTGTGGCAGTTCCATGGAAAATAACTCTCTTGCTGATCGCCCTGCCACCACCCACTTTATTTAGCTCCATAAATCCACACATCCTGTACCCTCCAGTGTTTGTAGAGCTTCCCCCACCTTCAGCACATCCATCCCAAAAATGAACAGTCTATCCCCTCCAGACAGAAACTATTGGCCATTGCAGTGCTCAGTCCCCCAGGCTTTTGCAGCCATTCTACCTTTTTCACACACTGAGGATACTAAACCCAGAACACTGTTTCCCATTTACAGCCTCAGCAAACATGAATAACTGAATTCCTGCTTGGGTTTGATTGAGCATGTGGGTATTAGGCACTACCCCTAGCTGAACATCCTTGCTCAGCTTGGTTGCCAGAAAAGTCACAGGTTAGAGCTAGAAGAATAATAAAATCATAGAATGGTTTGGGTTGGAAGGGACCTTAAAGAGCATCTGGTTCCAACCCCCCTGCCATGGGCAGTGACATCTTCTACTAGCTCAGGCTCCTCAAAGCCCAATCCAACCTTCTACTAGCCCAGGTTACCCAAAGCCCAATCCACCCTGACCTTCAACACAGCCAATGATGGGGCATCCACAACTGCTCTAAGCAACCTGGTCCAGTGTCTCATCATTCTTACAGTAGATTTCTTACTGATATTTAATCTAAACTGCCCTCCTTCAGTTCAAAGCCATTCTCTCTTGTCCTGCTGGTTACACGCCTGTGTGAAAAGTCCCTCTCCCACCCTCTTGGAGGTCCTTTTCACACACTTAAAGGCTGAAATGAGATCTCCCTGAGGCTTTCTCTGCATCAGGCTGAACAATCCCAATTCTCTCAGCCTGTCTTCGCAAGAGAGTCCTCTGATCATCTTTGTGATCCTTCCCTATACCTGTTCCAACAGGCCCATGTCTTTACTACGCTGAGAACCCCAGAGCTGGATCAGCACTCCAGGTGATGGCTCACGCCTGGAGCAGAATAGAGGGGCAGGATCAGCTCCTTCACCCTGCTGGCCACACGGCTTGGGATCCAGCCCAGGGCATGACCGGCTTTCCTGACCACATGGTCGGGTGGGTGTATGAAGAGGGTGTACAAGGAGCAGCATCTGGGTTCAGATCTGGTACTTGCCTTGCTCAGGCACAAGTATAATGCCGCAAGTGCCCAACACCTACATTTGTCCCTTTTCTTCACCTGGAAATGTCATTTATCGTTTCCAGACACCACCACCGCGAGGACTCGAGGGTTTCCTCAACGTCTGGCACTAAGGGCCCCTAAGAGCAGATCGTTGCTGAAGCACGGGAGCGCTGGAACGCGGCTGGACTTCCCCCCGCCGCCCTCCGTCCCGAGCCCCCGTCCCGCTCACCTGCCCGCGGCGGCGGCGCCGTCCCGGACCCCGCGGATGAGCCCCGTCCCGGGATAAGCGCACCGCCGCCCCCGCACCCGGGACCAGGAGGCGGAGCTGCGCCTGGCAGACACAGCAGGCTCCGCACCCAGATCTCCGTGTAATTCTTCAACGACAAAAATCCCGGGACGGGCTTCGGGAGCCCCGCCTGGGCGCGCTGGGATGGAGGAGCCGCTTCCCATCGTAGGGGAATGCGGGACGCGCAGAGCCTTCTGCGCCCTTCCCTTCTTGGAAGAAAGAAGGCTCCCTTCCAGTCAATTCATGTCTACGTCGATCAAGGAAACTTTCCGGCAGTGTCATTGACTGCTAAGTTGAGAAAATGCACTGGTTTTGCAAAGGAAATAACCTCCTTAAAAAGGTTAAGAGACTTGGGTGTCACACAGACTTGGGCTATAATTAAAGCAGAACACAGATAGAACATGCTAATATGGCTAAATTCAGCAGAGGAAAAATGAAATGTAGTAAATATCCTTATGTTGAACTGTTCACCCTCTTCCTTATATCGTGCAGGTCTTATTTAGACTGATACAATCAATAGATATCAGTTTTGAAGCTCAGGAAATAGTTAATCCAACCTGTTCAAGGCAGGTGATTGAATTTAATTGATTTGATTTGATGCAGAACAAGAAATTGGTTCCCATGAAGCAAAATGCATGACTGCAGTACATTGCTTCCCACACACGTACAGCGCTGTAGCTGTGGTCCAGAGGAAGGGGACACAAACCTGCAAATAAAGCCTCTACCACTGATGCTTCTGGTTTTTATGGCACAAGACAGATTTGTTCAGTAATAGGGTTTTTTGTGAGGGAATAAAAAACTTGACATTCCTTGCCTAGCATGAGGCAGCAAATCATTGGAAAAGTGGTTTTGCTAGTAGAGACTGATAGAATGCAGATAGAAAGTATTTGAGAGGCAAAAGTACATTTAGATGACCAGTGCAGAGAGAAAAAATGTTGTACATAACACTTACCAGCCAATGCCAAATGTAACTGAAATTATTTTGTTTTGTTCGCATGTGTTTTGTTTCCTTTGTGTTTGCATGATGGTGTACTATCATCCAAAGAGTCTGGATGGAAATGCAAGAACTAAAAGTACTATTGAAGAACAAAACTGGAATGAAACAGCAACATGATAATATGGATATTTAAAAATACATTGGAATAAAAAAGTACTGAACAGTATTGTGTGAAGGGAAAAAAAATTGCATTGGTATCTCTGCTTTTCCTTCTCATTTTTTTTTCTTGAGAGTCATCTCAACGAAAAAGTGGTATGAGGCTTTTTCAGAGTATTTTTAGGAATCTGATATGGGCTTCTATCAGCAGATTTGCATATGAAGGGAGATTTCTAATGATAGACAAAAGTACTCTGAGGAATCCATATCATTACATGAAATCAAAATTTAAGTATTTGGATCTCAGGGAGTGGGAAAATATAATAAAGAGATGCAAAATCAGCCTGGACTTTTTAGGTGAAATAATGGTAAAAAATTTTAGAAAG
Source organism: Motacilla alba alba (assembly GCF_015832195.1). Taxonomy (NCBI): domain Eukaryota; kingdom Metazoa; phylum Chordata; class Aves; order Passeriformes; family Motacillidae; genus Motacilla; species Motacilla alba. Next base: position 113,237,388 of record NC_052017.1, read on the forward strand.
TTTCCAAAATTCCTACAGATACCTAGTGAACAATGGGTATTATCATGACTATAAAGATTCTACAAGAAATGGAGCAAAAGGAACTGATTGGTATAATAAACTGTCATGTGAATCAGAAGCATATGTTAAACTTCAGCTAAAAATAAAAGTAGCAACCAAGGTGAGATAAATATAAAAAATTAATAGAGCTGAAAAAGTACTTTGCTCTAATTTTGAATTAAGGTAATGAGATGGAGAATTTATGATGCAGATTGATCATAAAGACAAAGGAGGAGAAATAATAAAATGGGAATGGAAAAATCAACGTTCAGACATGGTAAGAATACAACCAGTTCATTTTCTCAATCTATGCAAGAACAGTGTCTATCAGATTTAATTCCAGGCCCAGTAGTAAGGAGTTTCCAGTAGCTTTGTGGAGTTTAGAAAATCATGTGACCAAGAATAGCATATTGAACATTTATATTTGAAAAATTAGGAATAATTAGGAGTCTCCTGTATTCTGCACTACCCAGTGTGTTCCAGACCAAAAAGTGTCAAGAAAATAGGAGTTCAAGATATGGAGAAATGGTAAACTTGTTTCCTTTCCTAATTGTTAATGTTGTCAGGCAGTCCTGCCAATGGCATGAAGCTATGGAAGAGTAAATATAACCTTAGGGCTTATTTTACAATGTTCCGGGTAGGATTACTGAAGTGTTACAGTTAACACTGAAGGCATGGCTAAAATCTCTGAAATATTTAATATAATTCTATTTCTTCCTTGTTTACATAGATCAATTTAGATTGAAACAAGGACAGAAAATGGTCCAAAGAATGAGGCAGATGCATGTGGCTTTTTAAACCTACCAAAATGAAATTTTAAATGGGATATACCTATTGCTGTTAAATAATTTTGGGAGCAAGAAAGTAAAAAAGTAACTCAGTTAAAGGTCAGTCGAAGCACAGAATCAATGACAGTTAATGACAGTATAACTTTGGCACATTTTATACTCCAGTAAGTTTTCCAGCAAGAAAAACTGAAGTTACAAATCTGTTTACAAGAGAAGTAATAGCATTTCTACTGCTATTTGAAACTTGAAAATAAATAGGTTACAGAATTTGGCAGCCCCTGTCTGGTGTTGCTTGCATGACACTGCAGGTGGATTGTGCTGTAGGGAGCTCCCCTTCATCAAGGATGATTCCAGTAGAAGATGGAATGATTAATTAATCCTGTTAGTAGTTGATCACAAGTGGTGCTCCCCAGGGCTCAGTATTGGGGCCTGTCCTTTTTAATATCTTCAGGGATAACCTGGATGAGGGGATTGAGTGAACCTTCAGTCAGTTCACTGACAACACTAAGCTGGGCAGGAGTGTTGATCTGCTGGATAGTTGGAAGGCTCTGTAGAGAGATCTGGACTGGCTGGATTGATGGGCCCAGGCCAATTTTACTGACAAAGCCAAGTGCTGGGTCTGGGTCCCACCTTTGGGTCACAACAACCCCATTGCGGATCTACAGGCTGGGGGCAGAGTGGCTGGAAATCTGCCCAGTGCTAAAGGAACTGGGAGTGCAGCTGAACATGAGCCCCTGTGTGTCCAGGCGGCCAAGAAGGCCAATGGCATCCTGGCCTGCACCAGCAATAGCGTGGCCAGCAGGACCAGGGCAGGGATTGTCCCCTTGTACCCAGCACTGATGAGGCCACACCTCAAGTCCTGTGATCTCTCTTCTCTAAAGCGACAAGCAAGATGAGATGGGGTCAAGTTTGCACAAGGGGAGGTTTAGATTGGATATTAGGAAAAATTTCTTCATGGAAAAGGTTTGTCAGGCATTGGAACAGGCTGCCCAGGGCAGTGGTGGAGTCACCATCCCTGGAGCAATCCTGGAGGTATTTTTTTAAAAGACAAGTAAATGTGGTGCATAGAGACATGGTTCAGTGGTGAACTTGACGGTCTTAGGTTAAAGCTTGGACTAGATCATAAAGGTCATTTCTGCCCTAAATTACTGTGATTCTATGCTTAACATAAAATGACAACTTGTGCTTGGAGGCTATAAAATTTCTTACTAAAATTAACTGATTACTTGGTTCTAAAAATTTGTCTCAGTCTTGCCTCCTGTCTCTTAATACTTGCTTGAGCATATATGCCAGAACCTAGAGAGGATTAGCAATTGCTACTAACCCCATTCTGGAGGAATGGCAGTCTTTGTGGGTTCTTAGGGTTGGATCCTATTTCAGGCAGTAATGTTGCAGAGTGATGGGAAGAGATGACTGTCTTGAAGGTCTCAATATATTTAACTTGAATGTTTTTCTTTTATTTTTTTGCCATTGACATTCTAAACATATAAATTACTGATGCTAAAATGTAGGAATCAGGATAGTACCACAGATGTGGGATTATTTGCAGGCAGGCTTGGAAGTTTTAGAGATGGCTACCAAGAAAATGAATAATTAGTTTTTATCTTCTTGGAGAGGTGTTTCACTGATGAGGAAGAAAATGAGTTTTTCCTTTAGATCCTGAAGGAAACATCCTCCAATAACATTCTTAGAAAGCTGTTACATAGATGGAATTTGCTGCCTGTAGATGGTGTAAGAAACTACATTGCTCACGCAGGGGTATTCAGACATTAAGTGTGAAAACTTGTTCTGTTTTTTCCTATGTAAAATCAGCAGAATCAAAGCAAATTCTGCCAAGGCTCAACCTTACTGCGTGCTTTCAAATATCACTGCTGTCCTGGAGGAAAATACAAAGTCACTTGACATTAAAATTTAGTGGTCTAAAAACTAACTCAGTTCATTTGCCTTGAAGCAGAAGATGATAATCTGAGGAGCAGCACAGAGTATTTATTCCTAGCTCCAGGAAGAGCTCCTTCATCCAGTATCTGTGTTAGCCATCGCTCTTACATATGCAAGATCATGAGAGCCAAGGCTACTTTGCTGCACAAGTCTCCCCGTTTCTTTTTCATATCCTCAATTTCCTTCTTCTCTTCTACAGCTGTTATTGCGGGCCAGCTGGCTTTAGATTCAGTATCTAACTACTGGCAGGGACAGTGGTGTCAGCCTGCAGGGCTGGAGACCTCCTAACCACTGCAGCTGGAGGTTGCAGCTTGGCAGAAGGGTATCCTTCACCATACCACAGGTTTGCATCCTGCCTTCTTGTCATCCATGGTTTTCAGCACATCATTTGCTGATAGCAGAGATGTGACAAATCATCAGGAATTTTTGGGTCTCATCCAATTTATAAGAAAACATGGTCTCTAGCAGGTATTTTTATCTCTCTTTTCTATATACCTTAATATTTTGAAAGTGTCCTCGGCATTCTTTTCCAATATATGTGCGCTCTATTGATGTTCATATCATTTTCCTACCTTCACTTTCTTTCTTACCTAATTTCAGTCTGCATTATTCTTACTCCCTATTTCTTTCCCAGCACCAGTTCTGAGATGCTGGGAAAGAAATAGGCTGAGATCCTCTCTCCTGCATCTCTTTTTCTATTCTCAAGATTATCTATCTCACTTGAACAAGCCCTGCCTTGTCTCCATCACCTTGGTTCCTAGGATTTTTTGCCTAATTTATCACAGTGTCACCAAAGAAAGCTCCCTTCTATGGTTAGGTGCTCTTTTCCCAGCATCCTTTCATTGACCCAAAACTATTGAATCTCCACAGCCTCATTATCTGGAAATCCCATTGTCATTCCCAGCTCTTTTACACACCATGGTTTGTTTGAAAGAAAAGGCTGTTCACCTGCGTCTTTCCCACTCTGGTTTCTGTAAAACCCCACTGATGTTTCACAGTTCCCACCCTTCCTTTGCACAACCTTCACTACTCCCTTGCACTTCTCTTTCACTCCAGTCTGCTGGAATTCAGTAGTCGCCACAAAATTTCATTGCCTGCATTGATAGTCTTGTGTTATGTGCCTAGAGGCAGGGAAAACAGGATGAGATTTCCTGTTTAATTATTATTTCAGTCTGATTTAGTCTTAACACTCTATATTGAGAAAAATATAGCATAGAGAGGACAGAGTCTTGCAAATCATAAAGTCATAGAATGTTTTGGGTTCAAAGGGACCTTAAAGATCATCTAGTTCCAACACCCCTGCCATTTAGATATTTAGGTCTTAAAAGGTGATACTTTTCTGAACATAAGCATGCTACACTTTTTATGCTTCATAGTAGGTCAGCCTAGATTCAGGTCAGAATTATATCTGGTGATTTCCCTCCATTCAGTCCAGTGTCACAGTGTACTGTTTAGCCTTTGAGTCAGTTGGTAATGTAACCAAGAGCAACATATGGGTCAAAGGATAGAAATACTTAAAATTTACCTCTAGACCATAACAACTGTGTCACATACAACCTGCTGACATCAAGTCCAGAGAAGAGGGAGGAAGAAACAATTTATCCCAAATACAAACAGACGTTCAGAAATGTTTGCAGTAGTTGCACACTGTTTCCGGGGTTGCAACACCCACAGTACCTCAGCAAAACCATGCACATAGTTTCTCTGATAAAACAGTGCCATTTTGAAACCAAGACCAGTGTGATATGAGCAGTCAAAATACTAGTGGTGGCCCTAAGTGTACATCTTTTAGGAGGACTGAAGTGTATTCAATGTACTCGCCCTGTGTTGCTGTTACTGAGAGACACATATGGAAATAATATGGCTATTAACTATTGCATGCACCTGAACACATAGTTATTTTCTAAACTCATGTACATATAGATACAGTAGACTATGGCTTTATCTCATTAAATATTTTCCATTATGTGGAGTTGTAAGGCTCATCCCATGGCTGGACTCAGGTCTTCCCTTCAGAACAGCCTGATGGTCCCATTTCTCCTGACTGGTTGTGCACCACTTCAAGCATTATAAACAGCATTTACCACCAAATCCCAAAGGAAACATTGTAATATAATTTAGGTCTGGATTGTCAAGAGCTTGGATGGCTTTGCTCTAGTTATGACTTCAGTTAAATACTGTAATAATAACATTCTTTCTATTGCAAGCAGTTGAGTGGGTGTATATGTAGCAATTAACTAAGTGGGTAGAATTTGCACAGATGAAAATAAAGTAGATGAGCTGTAATATCAAGTGTGGGTGACATGCCTCCCTTTATACACCCTTTCACCTTGCCCACGCAGGAGGTACACCCCAAACAGGGTGGCCTTCAGAAGGGCTGGAAGGTCATAAAACCTTACTGGAGCATGGGTTCTGCTGAATGGATCTGTCTAGGATGCTTTATGCTTCAGGAATTTAAGAGAAAAGTACTTGTTTTGGACATTTATGAAACTGTAACTTCAAATATTCTGCCTAAAATGAAAATTTTAAGAATGTTTTCTTCTGCATAATTAAGAAAAGGTTCTGTGAATTATAATCTTGACTAAGCCACAGCAGATAAGAAACGCTAAAACCTATTTCAGGTGGTTTTTGTTTTGAAATTTTTTTGGGGAGGATTTTGGGGTTTGGTTTGGTTTGGGTTTTTTTTGGTTTTGTTTTAGAGAGAAACCACAGTTCTACTCATAGGGGAATGTATTTAAAGACAAATGAGAAAATATTGTAACATCATTTCAGATTGTGGGTGTGTTTCATTCTTCAATAAAACCAGAAAATTCAGCCTGAAATGTGACAAACATCACCTGTAGGTTGACAAGGAGTCAGAAGCTGTAGTCAAGTTTCTTACTGAGGCAGTTTTTCTTACGGTAGAAAGTACAACAGATTAATGCCCCAATAACATTCTTGGTCCAGTGTCACTAAGACGTTTGAACCATCTCTTCAGTAAGCCACTGAACTGGAAGGGACTGGGCCACCTCAAGAGGGGATCAGATCCATCCCCTTGCTTATGGCCATGCTGCCTGTGTCCATATCATCGTAGATGTTTGTCTGTATCAGTCTAAAAAACAATCCAGTGATAGATATTACCCCACAACCCTCCAACATGATAATTAATATTATTATTTTGTTATGAGTCTTCTGTAAAACAAACATGCATTTCAGGAGATAGAGAATTGTTTGTTGGAAGGGACTGAAAGATGATAAATTAATGCACTTTACTATTCCATTAAAATTAGTGGTAATCAGAGATACACATTCTCTTGGTTGCAATTTTAAATGCTTATTGCATGACACAAGAAAAAAATTTAGGAGTTCTCCAGGAGCATGTGAAATATAGTAATCTTCAAAATGAAAAAATAATAAATCATGATTTCAAGTAATTTTGCAAAGGCAATACTACTAGCTGAAAGGAACCTGAAAAATGGGGAAAAAACTTAAGCTTATATTTTAGTAATAAGAAAGTGAATCAAAAGCATCACACTTTCTTAATTAGACTGGCTTAAATCTTTTATCTCCCCTGCAAGTTTTTCAGTCCTCTTTTCCTTCTAGAAAAAGTACCAACGTGCTTCTTCTACTTTTTCTGGATTTTCAATTTCTAGATTTTCAGTGATCAGCCACACTTTGTACCAAATCAAACAAGGATTTTTCAATACTTCTATGACTAGCAATGAATTAAATAGCTAATTTACAACACAGAGAATTTATTCTATCTTAGATTTACTGGTATCTAAAGTTACATTGTATCATGTTTTAACCCCAGATGGCAACTAAAGCTGCTGTTGACTCCACTCCCCAGCCTACAGGTGGGATGCACAGGAGATTCAGAAAAAGTTAAAACCTGTTGGGATAAGAATAGTTGTATAATTTAAATAAAGTTAATAATAGTAATAATAATAATTACTATTATTACTGTTATTGTTATTGTTGTTGTTGTTGTTATAACATCCATGAAAAGGGAGTTAACAAGAAGAGATAGAGGAATAAAACCCAAGACGGACAAGTGATGCTCACTACAGCCACTCACCAGCTGCTGACCAATGCCCAGCCCACCCCTAAGCTGGGACTGGCCCCCTCCAGACAACTCCCCCCAGTTTATACACTGAGCATGACACTCTGTGATATGGAACATCCTTTTGACCTGTTCAGGGCAGCTGTCCTGACCTGGCCAGCCTCCTCCTGGCTTCCTGTGCACCTGCTCACTGGCAGAGCGTGGGAAACTGGGAAGTCCTTGACTTGGGGTAAGCCCTGCTTAGCAACAACTAAGCAATCAGTGTGTTATCAACATCATTTGCATATTAAACCCAAACCAAAAAACTGTACCTAGGTACCTAAGCTACTAGGAAGAAAATGAACTCTATCCCAGCCAAAACCAGGACATTTTTGTAGCTGCAGTGGTCACTAATAAAAACTTGTTAAAACCCCAAGTTTTTAACTTTGTTAAAAAATTACTTCAACATGATTCTGAAATAGAGTTGTCCAAGAAGGAAAAAATGCCATCTTTTACATGTTTCAGAATAGAATCTGAATTTACTAGACACACTGCAATGTGTTAAATCATGTTCACTTTACTTCATTCACTATGTCCCAGACATGTTTAGGAATGCTACCAATTCAACAGAGCAGGATCCTTGATTGTCATCCACATCAGAACTCTATACTGCTCTAGCACAGTGAGGACACCTGAAAAATCTACTTACTATTCATATATTCTGGGGCTTCTTTGCAGTCCTAAAATCTAAAATAAGATTTCTGTAAAAATATGTAGTTTATATTTTAAATCCCATTCACATAATAAAAATGTCATTAATTTTAGATGCAGCTCATTTTGAAAACATGTATTGTATTTTCACACATATTCATTCCCATGCTCAACATGGGAATGTGCCTATGCTTGGCCACCTCAGAGCAAATAATCTGATTCACAAAAATCCTTCTCATCATTTCTTCTGAGGGTATTTTGTAATAAGTACTGCTTTGCTTTGTTTGAGGATTGAACGAGTTTACTTTTTCTGTCTGGATAACTAGAGGGTTTTTTCCAGAGTTCATGAAGTGCTTTCCTGGAAGATATTTCTGGATATGGATTCTGAGCCACAGAACAGAACTATTCAAGTCATTGACCAGCAGGAGATAAAATGGTGTTTCCAGTTAAGGATGCTGGCCTTGATCGGGACAAATAACTTTGATGTAGAGGTTTCTTTTGCCTCTTGTTATAATAATATTGATAGCAGCTAAAAAGTACCGCCCAAAGTCATTGTCATCACTGATTGCTGGCTGTGCCTATGAGAAAATTATGGAATCTTGGTCAGTCCAATATGTTCTTGCATGTTGTGATTAAAATTGGACTTCATAATTTAGCATTCATTGGAATGAAAAATAAGGAAGCAAGTGGCAGGGAAATTTCCCTGTCTTTTTCAGTGAGAAATCCCAAGACTTTGCCTTTTTATTCCCAGCTTAGCACAGAACTCTGTGGTGCTCTTCTATTCCAGCCCAGGGATGCCTGACATAAGAATTCATCTGCATTTGTAGAATGCTTTTTTTTTCCTTGTGAAACTAAGTTTTCCTTGTTCTTGCTAACTATAAAAATGGATTGTGACATCTATTTGACAAAATACATCAGATTATCAGTTTAATGTGTTCTTGCCCATTTCTACCTGCTGATTTTTAATCATTCTGAAGTCTCAGTTTCAACTGAAGGAATCTACAATATTTTTTTGGGTCAGTCAAGAACTGTATCATTTGGTAGCTTTTATATATATATATATATATATATATATATATATATATATATATATATATATATATATCCGTATCAAATTACACACAACTGTTTAAAGGGATTGGCTAACTTTTTCCTGTCTGCAAAAGACTGTCACTTAGTAAAGGCCTGATGTCAGTATTTGCAGCCTTCCTGTATTCACCTATTGAGCCCCTGGAAAATTAATTAATCATTACATGTTTTCAGAAAGGCGTTGTCTTGGTTTCGAAAGACAGGTATCTGCTAAGGAAGGCAGCAACCTCCCCTGAAATGGAAAATGTAAACCCTCTCCCTCTGAATTGCCATAAATTTTAAATTAAGGAGTTCTCAAGCAAAAATATGGGAGCAGGAATAACAGTTCTTTATAAGGGAAGAAAATAAAAAGATAAAATAAACAATGCAGTAAACTAAAACACCGACAGAGTCAGAACACAACCTGACACCCCGTTGGTCAGGGTGCTGGCAGCAGTCCAATTGGAATTGTGGCTTGCAGTCCTCCTGGAGTGTCAGGTGTGGTTCTGTTGGAGCAGGGATCCTGTAGAAGGGTGTAGTCTTCCTCTGAAGATCCAGTGGAAGAGGCAGCTGTTCCTCTGGGAAAATCCAGCGGAGAAGCCATGCTGGTGTTCCAGAATCTCCAGATTCTGGAGATCTCCTGTCTCTGGTAGGAATGCTTGGCTCTTCCCTCTGGGTGGAGCATCTCCCAGTGGGATGCTATAGTTCTTACAGTCATGCAGTGACACTCAATAGCCCATTATCAGCAGATGTCACCCCGGAGGGAGGATTGGTTGTGGTAGAGATAAGGAAACCTGCCCACTTAACAGAAGATAACTGCAATATAGATGGCAAATAGAATACAATTTGCTTGGCAATCCAGGACAGGTGTTTTTCCCAATGATAACAGTTTCCATGAGGTTGGAAGAGATTAAGACCAATGTGGCTGCTTCTTCAAATGTATATTCTTTTTTTTAGTTGGGTACCTCTGAAACAAATTTTTCTCAGATGTTAAAATTCAATCAGGGAAATGACCTGTGCTCCTTCCTAAACCTTGCCATTCTAAAGCTGAGGTTTATGCTGCAGATACCAAGAAGGCCATCTCTTTTTCCCCTCTGCAAGACTATTTTTTCCCAGGTGGACCACAGAGCAGATTGCACCAAGGCTTGTTATGACACTGCTAAGGTGGGCAGAAGTGCTCTCTGTCCTCACAGCCCACAGCACCAGTGTTCCAGCTGTATCTGTGGCCTCAGTGTTCTGAGGATATACTGCCATTCTCACATGGCTCACATGTCACCTGTAACTTTCTGTAACTGCATCCACACAGCTTCTCACGACCCTGCCACTACTGAGTCCTGCAAAAGTACTTACTGTAGGGATAAAGATTTCCTCATTCCTTCCTTGCCTCCAGGATTATGAAACACCTAACGCAGTAACTGTGAACAACTCCTGAAATTCTCCCATGAAGTTTTAATATGAACATAAACAGCCATATGAAATTAAAAGAGAACGTGACTACTCCCAGCTGCAGTCCTTTAAAGTGCATTGCCTTTATGGATATTTGCTTCTTGCCATTCCTCCTTTCTCTTTCAGAATCTGCTAAGAATCTGGTTTCTGAGATTTTGGCATCAGGAGAGAGTTTTGGTTGATGCTAGACATTTTCCATCCCACAAATTCATGCAGCAGGCATGGAGGAAGCAGGGGAGATTATGATTGATACACTTTAAGAGTGAAAATTCTCCAAGCCCTATAGACTGGGCATCCATGCAAACCTGGTTCACACACTTCCCAGTTGCTTTGCTGCTGAGATTACCTAACAGTTGGCATAGTCTGACTAGTTCTTAATGCAGCAGCAGCTTTGATACAGGAGAGGCTCAGGATTGTCTCATGTCAGAAATAACCTTAGCCTACTGACCTTTGAAGGCCAAGGAAGTTTGTTAATCCCTAAGGAGTGAAATAATTAACTCTGGTGGCAGATTATAAAAGTATCTATATGTTTTTAAAGGCTCTGTTATTACCTCTGATTGTAAGGTAAAAGGCAAGTGCACTCCCTCATGATTTGGTCATGGTATTACAGATTTTATCTTTAATTAATGTCCTCTTTCATATGCTACCCTAGTCTTTATGACAGCCTGTGTGTTACATGACTCAGTCTCCCAGATGAGATCATTCTTGTTTCCAGCCATCAGGGGTACTGGTTGTCCACATAACTCTAAACCTAAAAACTGAAATTGCAAACAAAATACCATTGCTCCTGGTAAGAGGTTCTTACTCCTGTTGTCCTCAGGTAGGAAGCTACTGAAATTTTTACTATTTTTATTTGCAGATAATGTAGTTGAATTAATGAGTTGAACAGTACCTGAATAAAAAAATGTCCTTTTAAAGGAACTCTTTAAGACAGAGGATATTTGCTGAGCAGTGTGTGCAGTTAAGTGTAACTGTCATTACACTGATGTTTTCCAGAACATCATGAGCTATAGCTAAATTGCTAGATAGCCTACTCAGTTAACAGGACTCTCAGAAGTTCTATCTTCTACTAATAAAGTCCAAAGACCCCTAACAAAACACTTGTCTCCTATAACCTGTAGGGCTTTCAGTACAGTGTCTTTCAATCATTCACCCAACAAAGCAGTTCTGCTAAATGTGCAGCTGAACGTAGTCAATAAGAAGAAAAAACAATATTTGTGTCAATTTTTCTTTTCTTGGTTTTCTTGCCTCAATGGTGTGCCTCCATGCAAAGATGCCTCAGTGAAAGAGCATCTCCTGACCTTCACAAATGTGGTCAGTATGAGAAAACTCCTTAAAGTCAGGGAGTTCTTTGAGATTCAAGATCCCTTTTTATCCTGCTCAGAACTGACCAGGTTCATTAGAGTAAAAGTGAGAGAACAAACCACTAATTGATTGCACATCTGTGGGTCAAGACCATTTTTAAAACCACTAAAAGTGTAATTTACCAAGACACTATAAAGAATAGAGCAGATATTAAAGTACAACTTCATAAACAGTTTAATCACAGTTATAACAAATAATTAACTCTTGCATTAACACCACCCGGATGTGGAAATAATATTATTAATCATCCTGGGTAGAGCAGTGCTTGTAAATAATCTTGCATAACAGTTGACATTACATAGAGCCTTTCTGCATTGAAATTTTTCTTTTTTGTTTCATATGTCTAGATACAGACTGAGGTTTTGGGGGTTGTTCCTTTTCTAAGAAGAGTCTCATTAAAATCCCTATTTAAAAACAAGGTTTTAGAATAACAACAATGATGTTAAAAGGATTTTTAGTTCCTTTAGTGTCTTGATGCATCTGCACCCACTTGCACAAACTAATATATGAACCCTATAAAAGGAAAATTATGCCTTGTTCATCTAGAAAAGAAATCAGCTAATGTTGTAGTATTGAGCCTGAGATTGGCAACCTGTGATATTACATTAGCAAATCTTAACATCCTTTCTCTTTAGCCCTTGTTTGCATAAATCACTTGTGCTTGGCACCAGAATGCAGCAAAGGTAGCCTGACTTACATCTAGAGCTGGAAAAAATCTAGTAAGGTGGCTGCTCCCAGCATAAATGGAGATTTTGAGGGAAGTTAGAGGCAGTTTGAATAAACTTCATTATCATACGGGATGTTTGCTAGGTTAGAAAATCGTGTTCTATTGACATGCTATTATTACTGTGTAAAGTTCATAGGAGTCCCTCAGGCATTTCCAAAAGTTATGCATATGATCACTGCCACGTTTCCCAATCAGTTATGAAAACAAACCTTAATTCTGGAGGGTAAAATGTCTTTTTTATCTCTTACAATATATACCTCATGGCCACAAAAGGATCATCAAGATTTTGAAAAAAAAAAAATAGCCAGGTGGTCTGAAACTTTGAAAAAGCCCTGCTGAGACTCATAGTATCCTGATATCAGAATATCCACCCTACTATTGTCCTCCCAAATCATCACATCACATTCAAATTATAAGATTGACATAAAGTTCTTGCAAAAAACACCAAATAAAACATAAAAAATCAAAACAAAAACCCCAAACAAAACAACAACAACAAAACAAAAACCAAAAACCCAAACAAACAAACAAACAAAAAAACAACCTAAGGTATATCAAATTATAAAAATACAGTGCAGACACCTGAGAGGTCATCTTGTCTATCCCTGCACTAAAGGAAGTTCAGCCATCTCTCATTTCTCTGCAAGACAGTCATTTCACATGCAGTCCAGAGGGATCAGGATTCAACCCCATGACTTCCCCTGTAAGATCTAGGATCTGCCACTAGAACCAATTAACTGAAAGTATTTCCCTTTATTACTTTGCTTGCAAGAAAGCTTTTGTAGTTCTTCAGTATCAGCACCTTGGCTGGAAAAATCTTACCTGTCTAAATATATCTGGCTTGATTAGTAGAAGTGTATTTTAAAGTTGCTCTTTGACCACCAGTTCTGTGATGAGTTCACAGATTTTCTGACAAGATTGGTAATTTTCTGATTAATTGCATAGCCATAATACAAAGTTGCTTTGTTTCCTTCTCTTCCCCAAAATGTTTATTTCTGATTTCTAGTTTGCAGAATCTTTTTCCAGACTTCTTTGTGATTTTAACAGTTTTGCTAAGGCAAAATTTTGGATAGATAGTATTGACTTCTTGAGGTACATGTTCATGAAGCCTCCATGGACCTTCATGCAGCTCCACTAAGTGTCAAGACATAGATCTCAGTCTTTGTGTTCCTAGAAAGTAAAAATTACCCCAGAAGGTAAGCGGCATCAGACTTTGCAAAAGGGACAACATATGCTCTCTAAGAGAGTAGGTCTCCAAATACATTGTGTGGAAGGCTACAATATTACTTTTAATCCACTATTGCTTAAAATAGTTTTGAGACCATCAGATTTTTGAGACCATCCTGAGATCATGGCAGTTTCTCAAGAAAGGGTTGTAATAGAAAACAAGTGATGGACTGATCTTACACTCCTTTTGATATGCCAGTAGAAGAGAAACCAAGTGAACAGTTGCACTTTGCATGGATATTTCTCCTCCAATATGTAATTTCATATTATTAGCAGTGTGAACACCGTTCCCCAGGTTTTCACAAACTAAATCTGGAATGCATTGTTAGCTGGTTTTAATGAAATGCAATTCTAGAACACCTTTTACTTTTTTTATTTTTTTTTAGTCTTCTATAATTTCACATCCTCACTTCTCACACTATTATCTTTTCTTTAGCAGTTAAGTGCAGGAACAAGACAAATTTCTACTGAACATATCTTTTAAGTTCTGTAATCATAATTTCTTATACTGGTATAATGTGAGGTCTTCATATATAGCTCCACCTTCTTTTGCTTTCCTTCTTGAAGAACACTGTTTTGATTTTTTTCTCTCTTTCTTGTAACTTAATGATAATGAATTTAATGCTAAGTACTTTTTGTCATTTTTCTTCTCATTAAATAGCAGTGAAGATTAATTGCTTAGTGAAAGCAAACACAGACAACTTACTCAGGAGTACAGATCAGAATTTTGAACAAATAAATGCAAACAGAAATAAAAAATAGCAATCATTTTCTTTTTTGTTTAAGAGTGGGATTTTTAACCTCTGGCAAAAAAAAAAAATTGATCTGGCTGATTTTTCCTACTTAAAGAATACATGTAAGCTGAGGGATTCTTCCTTGGCGGCTTTCCTTTTATACTATTCCTTGGTCTGTAGAGAAACTGCAAGAGACATGAGGCTGCCTGATTCTTCAGAACTGCTTCAAAGTCCAATGCCTCCTGTTCACGGGGGACCTGGGTCACCCTTGCCACAGAGAACAGAGATCCAGAACTACAGCTAGTGATTTTCTTTACCTAGGCAAGAGCAGAAATGTCTCTGATAGAATGCTTTTATCTCATCCAATCTTATTCAGATGAGAAAAAATTTTACAGCTAGTCCGGAGTAGGCATCTCTTTGACAGCCCCTTAGCACTGTAACATTCTCTATTCAAACTCAATTTTGTTCAAATTTTAGCCAAATTGGGTACTTTATTGAAAAAACATCAGAATTGTATCTGTTTTGGAGAGTTGAAAGCTAGAGGGATAAAATAGATGTATACTGTAATTTCATCTCTACTTCTCTTACTCCTTAATATATCAAATCCTTTAAAAATCCATTATCTTTTTCTGACTAACCCCTGAACTAACAACTCTTCTCCTAATTCTTTTTTTCAAATATCTTCCATTTGATTGTCCATATATTTTGAGGGATTCAGAATAGTAGTCCACAACTTTGTGGATACTGGTAGCTAATTGAAGCAGGAGATGAGTCAGTAGTCAAGCATGGTTGGTACACGAGGTGACATCCTTCTTGAGAAATGCCAGAGGTCCAAAAGGTAGGCTGTATGTCCAAATCAAACCTGCTTTGTTGCAACATCCTTCCCTCAAGCCTTCCGAGTGATTTAGTTATCTTGGTCTGTTTTGTCAAGGAGAGCTGGATCAAGCAAATCTAAACACATAAAATTAGGTGGGATAAATATTTCTGTCTTTCTGTTTTATTCCCATGGTGTTCAGCAGAGATGAAATTTGTACTTTCCAGGGGTAAAACAAAAAGAGCCATTAGGGTGTAGAATAACTCTAATAGGAAGAAGCTACTCAACTCCTGCTTGCAGTATAAAAACACAGAACTGAAAAGATCTGTATGAATCCAGTCTCCAGAAAACCCTGGAACAGGCTACTGAAGAAGGCCATAAAGCATCTACTCTACTTGCAACGGCACATGATGCTTCCACATCAGCTAGCTTAAGAATTTTAATACGAGGTCAAGAGCCATAGCAATTAAGCATCACAGGACTAGGACAGGACAGATTAAGGGAGTTGTCAGAGACAGAGTTATCTGCAATAAGAAGGAATTTGTTGAAGAAAACTCACAGATGGTGGGAAAAACCTGTTGTCCCTGCCAGACTGACTTAAGGAAAGATTCTCTGTTGACTGCAATTCTGGCCAAAGGTGTCAATGCTGCACGTATATACCAGAAATACACCTGGCAGTTTTAATGTCAATAGAAACACAAAGGCATTTTGTCCTGCAAGCCCAGGGTTAGGAAAGAGGTGGAAAGATTAAGAAAGAGGCCGGAAGAGCTTTTTGTTCTACTCCAAAGACAAGCAGCAGAGACTGACATATAGATCAATATAATGTTTGAATTCTTTTACTGTAGAGAATGTAAAAATGTAAATAAAAGTCCCTTTTTCTTGCTCCTTCAGAGGCAATGAAGGCAATGGGAGGCTTACTCCTTCCACATGCAATATATAACAACTTTATTTTCTCCCTGAGAATTTTCTGTATAATCTTTTCAAAAATGTTTCAAACTCAGTTTTAAAACTCTTTAGGTTTTTCACATTCAGGACATTATTCCAGAACCATGTTTTCTGATGCTGTTTTGATATAGTTGATTTTTGTTATTAATCTGCCTGTACATCTCAGGGCAGATTTTGGGGCAACTGGTCTATATTTGGTTAGAATATTTTTCTTGAATGTAAAATGAAATCTCACCTGATTCTTTCCCAGCTACTCGCCAGTGGTGTGTTCTGTGCTCCCTCCCTGTTCCCTCTCTTCTTCAGGGTCTGTTTTACCCCGGGTGTAAGACCTAATAAGTATCTAAAAAAGGCACAGAACTGTGAAACCAGTTATGGTAAGTACCAGATAATCACCAAAAAAAAGTCTGCACATGATCCAGACAGCAAGTGGAAGGCATTTTCAGAGAAAGCAGCAGGGTAAGTAACAACAGAAATAAACATTTTAGTAGGGTAAATTTCACTATGTATTGTTTCTAACTAAGTTAAATCACAAGCTTAAAGCAGAGAAAACCAAAGGAAATGGCTGTAAGCAAAAAATGTAGAAATGCTGGACTTCTTACCTCTGGCAGAAGTGGCTACAGGGTGTAATGTTAGGCTGCTTTAGGTAACCACAGCACAACAAAATTAAGTTAAAATTAGATCTGATTGCCAAGACAGGATATGACCAGCTATGCATATCTACCTCCTCCAGTTTTAATGGAATTTCATTTTAATAGTAGGATTAGAAGGGAAAGGCTTTTCTTTGAGGCACAGCTCCCTGGCCCTGTGTTTATGCTGGTACTCCCACCCAGAGGTGCAATGAGACTGTCATTCTGCACCATATTATCTTGACGTTTAGGCAATGTTTATCCCTAAGAGACCAGCCTCCTGCATATTTTCTTAACAATTTAGAATGCATACATTTCTAGTATCAAGATTCCTATCTGTCAATGAAATTTTGAAACATCATTAGGGAGGTACTTCTCCTTCTGGCAACATTAGTCCTGTTTTATTTTATTCTCTATATTAATTTCTCAAAATTTTGGAATGAAGAAGTTCCAAATCAGTTCTAGAGCCTTGAATAATTCACAGAGATTAAGTAACCACACAGCTCATTTTACTGATAAATTAGAACAACCAAAAATTGTTTGTGATCAGTTGCAAAGTGCTTTTGAAGGAAGCTACATTTGACTCATAACTCAAAAAAAGAGATCCTGGCATTATTATCAATGTTGTTTGAAATCATTAGCTGAATGTTTACTGGCATTTAGAAGAGAAGGCAGAGAGAAATATGGTTGGGGTTTATTGTGTCATAAAGGCAGCAGGAAAGGTGAACAGAGAACTCTTCATCAACCCCGCAGCTCTGGAACTAAGGCAAGCTCAATGAAACTGGTAGGAGATTGAAGGAAAAATACAAGGGAAGGGAAGGGAAGGGAAGGGAAGGGAAGGGAAGGGAAGGGAAGGGAAGGGAAGGGAAGGGAAGGGAAGGGAAGGGAAGGGAAGGGAAGGGAAGGGAAGGGAAGGGAAGGGAAGGGAAGGGAAGGGAAGGGAAGGGAAGGGAAGGGAAGGGAAGGGAAGGGAAGGGAAGGGAAGGGAAGGGAAGGGAAGGGAAGGAAGGGAAGGGAAGGGAAGGGAAGGAAGGGAAGGGAAGGGAAGGGAAGGAAAGGAAGGAAAGGAAAGGAAAGGAAAGGAAAGGAAAGGAAAGGAAAGGAAAGGAAAGGAAAGGAAAGGAAAGGAAAGGAAAGGAAAGGAAAGGAAAGGAAAGGAAAGGAAAGGAAAGGAAAGGAAAGGAAAGGAAAGGAAAGGAAAGGAAAGGAAAGGAAAGACTTGATTACACAGCAGAGACTAGTCTTCTGGAATTCCCTACCAAAGAAGCTCATAAAGGCAGAGGTTATCAGTGGGTTGAAAAAGGATTTAAACAAAATCCTTTAACAGGACAGGCAGAAATGTACCCTCTAACACTCCTAATATTTTTGTATGCTGCAGAAATACACAGGTAAAAGAGAACACGGCCAGATTCACATGGTCCTCTTAAATAGCAGCTGCTATTGCCTCTCTCAGAGCACATTGGGCAAACTGGAATTTCTGGTCTATTGTAGTACAGAATGTCTAAAATTCTTGAGAAAAAACATTGCTTGTGCCCTCTTCTGGATGTACTTGCTAGGCGTTAATAAGTATAATATATAATAATATAATATAATATAATATAATATAATATAATATAATATAATATAATATAACCAATATAATACATTGTCATATAATATAAAAATTATAATATAATATAATATAATGCAATATCACATAATATAATACAATATAATATAATATAGCCCATGTAATATATTATCATATCATATCAAATCATATCACACAGCCCATATAACATAATGCAATATAACATAGCCCATATAATATCATATAGCCCATATCATATAATACAATATAATATAGCTGATAAAATATAATGTAATATAAGATAGCCCATATAGTATAATACAATATAATATAATATAATATAGCCCACAAAATAAAATATAATATAATGTAATATAACAAAACATAATATAATAAAATATAATATAGCCCATATGATATAATGTAATAAAACATAGGCCATATACTATACTATAATATAATATAATATAATATAATATAATATAATATAATATAATATAATATAATACAATATTTTTCAATATAATGTAATATAGCCCATATGATATAATATCATATAATATATTATAGCCCATATAATATAATATAATATAGCCCATATATATATAATATATTATAACATAACATAATATAATATAATATAACACTATATAATGTAACATAATGTAATGTAACATAACATAACGTAAGGTAACATAATATAACCCATGTAATATAATGTAATATAATGTAATGTAGCATAATGTAGTGTATCATAATGTAGCGTATCGTAATGTAGCGTAGCATAATGTAATGTGTAATATAATATAAAATATATAATATAATATAATATAATCTTTTTTAAAAGGGCAAATATAGATGTCATGTAGACATATGCTCACGCTGTAAAAGACAAGTCTGTTTGGCTCTCTTGAAGCAGAAGGCAGAATTCACACAGTTTTCCAATCAATCCACTTGGATGGATGAGAGACTCTCTCATGTACAAACAGCGGATTATAGACTCTCACTCTTTAGGTTTGGTCATATTTCATCATTTACAGAGAGATCTTAGGAACAATATATATACAGCTCAAAAATTACCCAGCAATTATTTATTGGTAACAAAAAGCATGAATAGCTGGGACTATCATACAACACTGTTGTTCACCATTCTCTTTCAGTTCCCTAATTTTTTTCTTGCTATTTTCTTTTGATCAGTTACTAGCAATTACCACCTCAATAATTATACTTTGCCTGTCTCTTTACTTTTCTCATCTTACATAGCTATTGCTCAGGTCTTGCAGCTCAAAAAATAGTCTTCTCAAAATTCTACATCACCAATGTAAGGCACCAAACTGGACTTGAGGTCACAGAGAGCTGAACCTGAATCCTTGGGCTGACTTACATCTCCTGTTTGAGTCATTCTTTGAATAAGTTGTCTCTGAACTCCTCTTTATTCTGCCAAGGCTATTTTGTCCCCTGTTCCTTTGCACAGTTCTTAAAACCTGTATATGCCTTTTCTGCTTGTACACAGCAGCGTAGCATGATTTAATTACTGTGTATGAAATCCATTTGTCATGCTGATGTAAAAGGTTATTTTAAATGGTGCACACCTTTGCTTGCAAATCTGACATCAAATGCTTGTAAAAATAATTAAGTAATTAATTCTCCCAGTTGACAAGTCTGTGTCTGAATTGAGCATAAATGAAATACCAAACAGAAAAACAGGAAATCCATCCTGCGTATTGTGGTATGAAGGCTGGTGTCTGAATTTCAATTACAAATCAAGGCTCTAAACATTTCATTTACCACAGAAGTATTTACCTAGTATCCTGCTGATAAAGTGATCAGTTGCTGAGTGGCAGAGGCAGGCTGTGTTACCAACAGCATCATGGTAATAAGCAATAAGCCAAGGTCCTTCCAGTGTGGTTTCTGCATCACACTGTTCATAAATGGTCAGGTGATCAGAATGCAAAACTTCAAATCACAGCTTCAGACAAGACATCCCACAGTGTAACTCCTCACAACATGCTGAGGACACAGTAAGTGAAAATACACATTAGTCAAGATTCAGTGGGCAGTCAAGAATGAAATATTTTTGCAATTATCATTGAGACTTGGCACTCAAATATTTCAGAATGCCAACGTGGTCAACATTCTGTGAAGAAAAACCAAGGGCATAGCATATGGTATACTTAGCTTGTATAGTGTTCATTTTATTACAGAGGCCTAAAATTTGTTGATTATAGTGCTCCTGTGACACTTATGTAGTTATTACAAGCCAATTCAATAACAGCTTTTTTAGCAGCAGTTTGTGTAACTTACGAATACATGAATACATGTACCATGCTATCATCTGGAATTTAAATTCACACTTAAAAATAACACCAAAATAAACAAGTACCTGAAGCAAGTAAGAATAATTCCAAAGTCAGAAAACTAAGATGAATATGAAATCATCACTGAGCACAGGAGATTGTCCTAGTGATAGAGTTACCCATTTTTGTGATCAAACTTTTCATTACACTTTACAAAGAAGCAGCTTAAGAAATCTGCACCTGAAATTTTATTTCTTTCTTGTTCTATGCACAACATAGTACTTCTGCATACAATATAATCAAGTGCAGGAAGCTACTTCACATTGGAGGTACTAAAATTCATGGGTTGTTTTCCTCTGGTCATCATTATTAAAGACAAAGATGCATCGCACATTCACATCCACAGAGGAAGGTGACAAAAAAATTTACATTTAATTCAAAAATGGTAAAGGAAGACTCTTAATAAAGGAGCAATTCTAAAAGCAAAACACACACACACATACAATTTGAAAATTCTTTATTAAGAAAAATTGCAAAAAAGGCAATTTACCTACAGACAGTCCTTTTGTTTGTTTTCTAGGTAACACTGCAACTGAAAGCCTCAGGCAAGATGCATTTCCATTTTCAGCTCAAAAATTCAAGAATTCCCAGAGACTTTTGCTGCATCTTCTGAAGCTTATAAAGAAGCTTGAACAGTTACAGACTGCCTTGGATTGTTAAATTGTCTTGTATTTGGTGATAAGCAAACATATCATAGGTGCAGAGGCTTTGGCTAACTCAAAGAAATAACTTTTTCCAGAAAAAATACCTAATGTACAGCACCCTTGGAAGGAGATGTAATAAATAGATGATACCAGACCATCCCTTTCCTTCTGTATAAAAGAATCTGTTGCCAGATAACACCTCTTCGTATTTAATTCCTAATAAAAAACAACCATAAAGATCAGGAAAAGTTTTTATTCTTAAATAGCAAAGCTATTTTCAAACAAGTTGTAATCACTCATTACATACTGCTTAACAGTTTAAATAGCAGTGACTGAAAGAACATTTCCACAGTTGTTCTTTCAAAAATGAAAGCCTATTTTCTGACCTGCTGTCATTTAAAATAAGTATGAAAATACAAATGTCACTATAAACCTGCACTAATATTAATTTAGAAATTGCAAGTCAAAATTATTTTAAAGGCACTCTGCTAACAAAACCAAAGGGATATTCTGATTAAGTTTGTCATGCAGCAGGTTACAGACCAGGGCATTGCAGGCTCTTTGTTTTTTAACTTCTGAACACCAAGTTCAAAGATGCGCAGTTCTCCTGCAAGTGCTTTCTCAAAATGAATGAAATCAAAAGGGTCCTGAAAAGAAAGCCAGGACTTCTAAGAGCAATTACAACTAAGAATGTAATTAATAAACAGTAGGATTTACTGTGCTAAGGCACAGTTATGAAGAAGTGTTAGGTGGAAAAAAAAAAGTGAGAGGCAATAAAAGAACATGGCTAAGGCTTTAACAGGTAAAAGGAACTGAGGTAAGTGAATCTACTGGGAACAGATAAGCAGCAGAAACTATGATCATTTCCCTGCAGTCACTGTGGTAACACCCAATATTATTCCACTATCAGAAAAGACCTTTGAAAGTCATTGGCAAAACCCCTCCTGCTTGCAAAGACTCACAAGCTACCAGTGCTCTAGTACAGACAACCCTAATCCCATTGACAACAGTGAGGGAGCTGAGTGAACTGCACAGTAAAAAATCACTTTCTAGGATTTTTCTTTAAGTGCTCAACGTGAAGCACCTTTATGCACAGAACTGCTTTGAAAGGAAAAAAAAAATTCATGAACTACTATGCTATTTATCTGATGTCAGCTTTATATCTCTTCTTATTCTGGTCTTACCACTACAAGACTTGTTACAAAATCTATTGAAATGCTGCAAGGGTGGTGTTTCCAGAATAGTCTGCTCATGTCTGATTTATTTTCGTTCTAAAAATCAGTTTGGTGGTCTAATCTCTCATCACTTACATGGGAATCCCTGAAGATTAGCAGGATGTCACTTGCAGGCTTTTATATCAGCTATTGCACTTCCCCGATTCATAAAGATGTCACTGGCTTTATCTGATACCATAGATTCACCTGATACTTTGCCCAGAGCATCCTACGGTACTTGCACACAGTGTGAAAGATCCTGTTTTTTGTCTCAGACCTTTCCTCTACTTTAAAGTCCCTTATTCATGCATTTGAAGCTGTCTGTTGTGTGCCCAAGTGCCATGGCCCCTCATTTTTCCCAGAAATCCTGCCATGCCCATCATTTTATCAGAGCCCTCCTTGCACCATGAATCTGTGCCTCAGAAGAGAGGGAGAAGCCAAGAGGCCAAGAAGGAGATGTTCCCTCTTCAAGGCAGGTAAAACCCTGTGTTGAGGGTGTTTCTGCTCAGATCCTTCCATCCTCCACTCCGGCTTTTCCCACCATCTGCCGCAAAGTTCAGGGGAGCAGCACTGCGAATCCAGATGGGACCTCCCTGCCCAGCCAGTCTCCCTGCTGGTGACCTGGTTTCAGAATATATGTAATTCAAGTTTATCAGGAGACCTACAATAGCATACATGGACTTATCCTTTTTTTTCTTTCCTCAGTCTTGTTTAGCTACAGTTGGTCATGGCTAAAGAGACTGAGGTAACACCCCCTTTGGTTTGTGCCTTTATGTCACTTTTTTCCTTACCAGAATTACTGTAGGTGTACATTTTTATCTGTGAGTTTCATAAAAATATTTTAATCTAAAATATTTCTTATTTAGCATAATCTCATACAATGAGAATATTTCATTTTAACTGTGAGATGACCAGCTATGGAGTGACAGAGGCTGTGCCTCACACTGGACAAACCAGCAATGAAGTAGGAGTCACCAAGGATGTCTCCATGGTGCATGATAGACCACCTGGTGTTTCTTCCACTCCCACAACCAAAACTATAAAATCTTGTAATAGTAATTTTATACCAGTTGAGTTTCAAGGTAAAAACCTCCTGATGGACCTGTCTTGAAGAGTAAGTCATTGCATGAGAGGAGAGTGAAAACAGCATGTAAAGACAGGACGCCCAAAACTGCCTGATCTGAGAGAACACATCTTTTACCCCAAAACAGGAAATTATAAAATGACAATGTTTGCTTACTACAGGGATCGTTGGATTAAGCAGCAACCAAGGGATTGCCAACAGGCTTTTGAGAAGAGAGCATGGGAAGTATAAAAAATGGAAGGAAACTTGAGGCTGTGGGGTGACATGTGGGAGTGGAAGGCACTCAGCATAGCAGTTTGATCCCTCGCTCAGATGCTGCCAGAAGTCACCCCATTGCCATTGTGTCCTGTATCCTCCCAAAATGGGGTACAAGAGCAGAACCCACAGCTTGGAGCCCAAGGAATTCCTTCTTTCTAGCACATGGACTAGCAGGCAGCAGAGACCTGCACTGGTACACATGAAGACACAGGAAGCCCCTCTCCAGCAGGAGAAAATGCATAGCCACAAGAGAGAGGTGCACTTGTCACCCCCTGTCCTGTAAGAGAGAGATGTGCACAAGCATGCTCCTGTGGGACTAGAAATGGTGGAGATTAGGGAGTTTAGCAATTTATAGGTGTTAGCAATTTATAGATGCTTTAACATCCTGCAATTGTTTTGCACTCTGGTTTATCAGTCAGCCTGTTGATATTGATCCAGAGGGTGAAGTTCACAGAGTGACAGCTAATTATGTGTCATTAATAAATCAGTAAACCACTTAGATCCTGATCTGAGTTAAACCACTTAAGTGAAACAAGTCTTGCCTGCCACAGTCCCTGGTGTTAAAAAAGTCATATGCTATTAAAAACACAATGAGCAATTAGCTTAAGCATCCCTGAATTGCACTCAAGTTACAATAGGTCTTTAAATCAGATGATTGACTATTTCATTTCCTAGCAGAAATGTAGTTAGAAGTTAACATGCTTCTTCTTGATGCTCTAATTATCTCAGAGACAGTTGCTGGCTACAGTCCTGTGCATTCCTGTGCCATTCCTCTCTTTATGTTGTCACCTTAATATGAGCTTGTATTACAGCAAGGAAATTCCTTATTTCCAAATTACGTTTCAGTAGGTAGTCTGTTTTCACATGCATTGGTGTAATTTGCAGCCCAGATGTTGAACCTGGGAAAATACCTCCCAGATGAACAGTCTCTAATTTCACATAGTTGTCATGCTATAACTGAAGAAATTAAAAATAAGTGATGAGCTGAGAGAGTGCAGAAAGAGCATAATTAAATAAAAGTTTCCTGTTCAACAAAACAATTGAAAAGTAAAATGTAGCTAAAGCTTTTGGATCCTCAAGTATGAGCTGAAAAGCAAGAGACTTCAACGATTAGCTCCAGAGAAACAACACATCCCCTAGAATTTTATTAAAGATATTAATCATAAAACACGGCAAATAAATTTAAAACATATGATTCAAATGTCCCACGAAAGAAATACACATATAATCATTATAAATTTAACAAAGAAAATAATAAAGTGGCTGGTCACCTAAAGTTTTCAACCTAAAAAGAAGCTCTTGCTGGCTCTTGGGGGCCAGCCCACCAAGGACATGCTTGCATCTGCAGATCAGGACCTCAGCAAGAACAAGCTCAGTTTCAGAGGAAGATCCCTGTATGGAAGACCTCCTTTCTATGATGGAAGGACTAACATTAAACTGCTTTAATTGCAGATAGGCAAAGGCACATCCCTAATTTGCCACCCTGTTTCTTGGGAGGTTAAATTCATCACATTAATTTTGTTACCCTGCAGTTACTTAAACAAGCAGGATCTTGTTTTGTGGTTAGTGGTGGCTGTTGAGGTGAAAATTAATGGTTTCTAAAAACACTTGCCTATGGCCATATCCTTTGAATTGTCTTTCTTTGACACTACTTTTTCTCCTGAAAGTATAACAAGTCTTGCATTCTTCATGCAAAGCTGCTACTCACTCTTTAGATTAGAAACAATCTTTTCAGTGAGATGTAGATCTTATTAGGCATAATGCGTTTATAATTAAGGCTCTCATACAATGCCAAAAAATCCACAAGTCCACAAGTAAAAAATTAATAGCCAACAAGAGAAACATGAAGCTATAATTTTCAGAGTTACATTGGAAAACAGAGCTCAAATAAAGCACTATAAAACTTACTTATAAGAATATGTATAAAAACCCAATTACATGATCAATATGCTTTATGATGAAGAAGAATAAAAGCTAGACATCTTCAAATTAATTTTTAAGATGTCCCTGATGGATTCACAGTCCTATTATGTGGCCTTCCTTGGCTTAAACTACATCAGCAGCCCTTCCAAAGGCACAAATGAATAGTGACCATTTGTAAAATAAATTATCTGGCCCATTATCTAGCTAAAGCTATGGAACTAGATGTGATTTAACTGTATTTACTACCATACCAAAAAAAAAAAGGGAATAAAAAAAGTTAAACCCAAGACTACACTGGGCAGAAACAGAAGTGTTAGGTTAAGAGTGTCTGATAACTGGCAAGACCAAATAGGTACTGCTCTAATTAATTACAATTTCCACATGATTCAAAGGTGCTTTGACAGCAGCAGGCAGCTGAATTTGCTCACAAACAAAAAAAACCCAAAACCAAACCCACAAAAAATGCATACACATTAAAAAAACAAAACAAAAGCAAAAAAGACAACAACAAAGAAACCCAGAGCCCTTTACTATATAAATTTAAGAGCAATTAAAACTCATATTCTGTCCTAGAATCACAGAATGTGGAGCTGTGGCTGAAGTACCCTTTATTATTGTTTTCCAATAGATTTTCTCTTAAACACTTCTGTTTTGCTCTGTGAAAGTGAAGTAATTACTGTTTAACAGTATTATTGTTTCATTGCAGTTGCAAATACTGAACAACCCATAACAGCTAAGGCAACCACAATGATTACAAGAACCTGCAGCTCCCACAGATTTGGCTAATGACACAATCTGAGTACAGCTACAATATAATTAGAGGATACTGCCCATTACTAGAAGGCTGAGACTTAAGGTGTCTTTAAGAAGGCAATTAGGAGATAAAAAATGCACTGTATAGTAAGAAACAGACTTAAACAACCTGTCTCAACACCATGTTTGCCCTTTGTCTTTCTAAACATTTGTTTGGCTCATCTACCATTAAAAAAAATATCCAATCTATCTGGGATGGCTTCATGTTCAAGCTGGGATTTCCTTCATGAGGAAATGGCCTCAAGTTGCACCAGGAGAGATCTGGGTTGCATTATTAAGAAAAATTTCTTCATGGAAAGGGTTGCCAAACATTGGAACAGGCTTCCCAGAGAAGTGGTTGAGTCACCATCCCTGGAAGTATTTCAAAGACTTTGCAGATGTGTCATGATAGGACACGTTTTAGTGGTGGGCTTGGCAGTGTTAGGTTAATAGCTGAGCTCAGTGATCTTTTCCAACCTAAATGAGTCTATGTATTTTGAAATAAAAGCAAAAGCTGAACAAAAATTAGAAGCACAAAGTTTTCTGGAGGATCATAGCTTATTTCCCACGGAGATAATATTGCCACATAAAATTACTTTCTCATGTGCCAGACCAGTCATATCTAAGTGTCAAAGGGGACTTTGACACAGAAAAAAAAAACCCACTCTGTCACAGATGGTCACAAAATCATATGCCAAACAACCCTGACCTTGTGATTTGCATTTGCTTAGTAGACTCTTATCTTGACCAAAAAAAAGTGTAAAGGAGATCTGTGAGACCTCTAATTCTGAAAGTGATGAATAGTATTTGAGTATTTGGTTATTTGTACATTGGTCAGTACCTTTTGAGAGGATTGGAGTGTCTCTGAATCTTAATCCAATTGTATGTCCTTCTGTGTACATCTGTAGCTGGTGAAGTGACATGTCCTCCATCTTCTCCTCTTTATTAGAGACTATTTTTAAGCTAAAAGAAGAAACCCTCACTTAGCTTGCCATTATTTTCCATACAAGCTCCCCAGATGTCACCATTTGCCACCTACTGGTCCATAGTTCATTGGAATAATGCCCCTTCAAGCCATCCTTTTTCTTATATGTGTGAAGCTAAAGACTGAAAAGGTACAGAGCACCAGGAAGAAAAAATTCAAGTACAAAGACCACTATTACTGGCATTTTGATCAGCCAGAACCAGGGCACAGCTTGCAGAAAGTTGTCCAGATACTTTAGCTGAGTCAAATCTTTTAATATATGAATTACAGAGATTAGAGATTCTCATGCAGGGAATTCAGGTTTACCTATCCCTTCCTGCTAAGAGAGAATGCAATGCATTGACTTAAACACTCTCAGATATTTCTCTCAGCTTATCCACCACATAAAGGTGATAGAATCAATTGTCTTTAGAAAAATGTAAATTAGAAAATTTTACTCTGTTTAAATACTGTTCTTAATTTCTAAATCTTATCATCTGCTTATAAATGGAGATGTTGATAAACTGTTCGATATTTTTATTATATTCAGATACCTATAAATAATTTCCTTCAAGGAAACAGTGAATGCTGTTTTCTGAGAGTTCATACATAAACATATAAAAAGCTTCATCTTGTCTTAGAAATACTTGCCTTATATGTCCAGCACTATTCTTACATGGTAAGGGAGATGGAATGTAAGGGTGGAGCTCAGAATTATTGAGTAGGTAAGAATTACAGTGAGAATATGTTCCATTTCATAAACATTGCATGTATTTGCTTTTGCTTTATTTTTAATAGCTATGGATGTTATTCCCAGAATCCTTCATATTATCATTATTTGGTCAGTATTTGTCATGGAGGTTAGCTTTGAAAAGGGATTTTAAAAGGAAATAATGAAATGCTTTAAAGCCAGTTGGGAGGCAAGGTCACCTTCTGAGAAGCACAGATAAAAGCAGCAAAGCCAGGATCAGTGCTAAGGGGAGATCCTCACTATCACCTAAGATATATATAAAAAAACAATAACAACATTTAGGTCCAAGAAGGGCTTTGAAGCTGAGCCCCATGTCAGCATGTGAGAGCAAGGAGCAAGAAACAGAAATAGGTGGGGGAGTAGAGAGGAAGCATTTCAGAACAGGATGTCCTAGAGGAAAGCAAGGGTGGGCAGGGAAGGGCAGGTGGCCTGGGGAACAGGCTACAACAATGCTTTGATGACATCCACATAGTTCAGGCAAATCATGTCTGGTTCTAGTGGAAGGACATACCAGCCCTGCACCAACTCCGTGTGAAGCAGTCCATTATCTTCCTGTAAAACAGGCTCCTTGTCAATAGCAAACTTTGCCAATAGCAAGATTTCAGAATCCCATCAGTAGAAATTTTTTAAGAAGGGCTTATTTTACTTTAATTGAAACATGATACTTGCCAGTGCAACCTTAAGTGAAACAAGTGTTGTCACAAGCATCTTTCTGATGGTGTAAGTGCCACATTCTAAAGTCATGTGTGGTAGAAACTACAGCCCAAGTGCATTGCCCTGCCGAGGTCAGACCTATCAGAGCAGCCTTGGTCCAAAGGGGCTATCTCTAGTAGGGTAAAGTACAAGAAGAAATGAGAGTAAGGGGGAAAATCAGGGATATAGACCAACTCCCAGAGGAGAAATATTGGATATGCCAGGATTAGTCATCTTGGAAGAGATTATAAGGAAGATGACTGATATCTATAAAAACCACCAGTACAGTAGCTGAGTATGGCTTAATAACTCACTTATTCTTCTTATAAGGGAAGGATCATTTGAAGCTGGTAGAAGCCATGTTCAAAATGGAAAAGGTTCCTTCTCATGCAACAGCTGTGGGGTAAACTGGACAAGTATCATGAGAAATCCACTGTCTTACTAAATAGACAGAAAACATGCCATCAGCTGCAGGTGGCAGGGGAATGGGAGAGTATTAAGAGGTATCCACATAGCTTTAGCCTTACCTGATGGTAGCTGCTCCTGCAGGCTGCAGAATATTGGGCTGCAATATTATAAAAGAAGAGGCATCTTGCACAACAGTGCAATTCACTGCATTTCACTAAAACTGTAGCACTGTTTCCTTAAGGAGTATTATATTTTTCAAAATAGTTTGCACTTCACAATTCAACTTTTATGCACAGCATTTGGCTGTTGCTAAATAATTTGTGCTGAAATTTTTCATTTTACTGCATCTTCACTTTTGAAATATGAAGGTGATATAACATCCTAATTGCAGATGCACTTAGACCCACATGAATGCTAGAACAATCTTTCCCTGTATTTCTAACGTATTTAATTACTGTAGTGATAGACATATTCAAGCCCTGACTAATGTTGGCATTTAATATTTTTCTTTATATCAGATGTAAGATGGCAGGTGATTCAGTACACAACTAAGATTTTTTTTTCTGGAAATGGATGGAATTTGTGGTTGTAGTTGTGCTACTGTCACCTGAACATCCTTCTGCATCCAAACTCCTCTTTGCATATTTTCTGTATGAAATGTCTTCTAAATCCTGAGGACATCTTGCACCCTCATGAGGCTGTACAGCCTTGTTACCTAAAATACACTGATGCAAAAGGAAAGAGACAGGACAGTAGACAAACTGCACACTTATCATGCATTGAGTGCAGGTAACATAACACCCAGTATCCCAGCTTGTCGAAAACAAACACATTCCAGAGGGCCTGTTTTGCTTTAGGAATTGTATTCTCCATTTTAGCACTACTGCAAAAAATTAACCCTGTCCTGGTTGAAACATGGTTGAAACCAGGACAGGGCCTAAAAGCAGAGCAGATATGAAGGCTACATTTCCTTCTCATACTCTATCACTGACCATTAAGCAGGTTAGCAGGTAAGAAGAGATCCCAAAGTCCATAATTTTTATCTGAGAAAGCCTGTCCCAGTTACCTCAAGGCAGGCTTTGTAATGGTCTTTAGAGATGAATTTCCTGCATCTTATAGATACACTCTGAGTAATCTAAGTGGAACTGAACAGTCCATCATTCAGTGTTTCATGCACGAAATCTCTCATAAATTCTCTACAGGACATAAAATGATAGAATCTGACTCTACAGGGCAGGATCCTGTGGTCTGCTCATCACTGCACTTTCCCTTGTCTCCAATGAACCCCCTATTCTAAACACACTCCAACTCTCTCAAGCCATCAGGTTTCTTAATGGCGTTTTCCCAGGTTATATCTTGAGCTACTGCCTGAAGCAAGATCTCACAGTAAAGAAATCTGTGAGCAAAACATGGTTATCTGTATCACTGTATCACACATGGCTGCTTCCCAACGGTTTCCTCCCTCCCTACCCAACCTCTGCCTCCAGAGCCTCATTCGACCTTGCTGCCTCACCCAAGCCCCTTTTCTCACCAGGCTTTGTTTTCATTCTGATTCTCTCACCCTTTTAAGCTCTCCTGTTCATTCTTTACTGTGAGAGTGGTGAGGCAATGGCATTTCCCAGAGAAGTTGTGGATGCCCCATCCCTAGAAGCATTCCAGGCCAGGCTGGATGGGGTTTGAACAACCCAGTTTAGTGAAAGTGTCCCTGCTCACGGCAGAAGGGTTGGTACAAAGCGATTTGAAGGTCTGCTCCAATGGTTTGGTCCCAAACCATTCTGTGATTCTCTGATTCTGCTCCAGTCACTACTCCAAAACCGCCTTGCTCACTTCTGTTTCCCACTCCCGCTTTTACCAGATTTTGGCTGCTGCATCTTTTATTGCAGACTTTCGTTACAATGCCCTTTCTTTCCCCTTGTTATGAATGAAATTGCCAATCTAATTTTATAAATAATTTGCCATAGCCGAATTATAATATAATAACAAAGTACAAAATTTATTTCGCGTTCAAATGACAGAATTTCGGTCAGCCACGGATCAGACAGAGTCTAGCCCGGGACTAGACCCTGGGTGACGCACTTACACAGCTCTGAGCCCCTGCATGCATCAGAGTGATAGTGGCACACCATTGCATTCTCGAACCTAGGTTTTATCCTCTTTTTCTTGCCGCGGGCTAGGAAGTCCTTTGTCCTTTCCTTAATCAAGCAAGTCCCAAAGGTTTCTCCATCTAGTAGAATGTTATCTGATGGAAGATGGTCCGGTCCGGTCCTTGATGTCTTCAGGAATAATTCATTGATTTCTGGTCTTGTGCTAGACAGGACTCAAACAATCATGCTGACAATCCACACCGTTCCATACCGAGAGAGATATCCTTGTTAACAGTCTAAATACTAAATATTCATCTCTTACTGGAAGTCCCTTTTACAAACTAAGAGACTTCCCAGAAACAGATTACAAGCCTGAATAGTGTTAGCTCCTTCCCTCTGGTCGTGAGTAGTCAGGTGTGCTGTCGATGGCATAATTCTTTGCTTAACCAAAACCTCGAAACCCTGAGTTGCTGTTGTGCTTCACATGTAAATGTAGTCTTTGGTGAGGTATGTGTGTGTGTGCGGTTTCTCAATCCTGCCGGCCGTCTTTCCCTGGTTTCTCTGAAACATGTCCAGACACAGTCCCCACAGAAAACCTAATCTTTTAATTCCTATAACTACTTCTAATATGTTTTATATTATATTTGCTATTCACCTAAATCAAATATGAATTTTGACACTTATCCATAACACCCTGCTCCTTTTTTACCCACTCTGAACCCCACCAACACGGCCCTGGCTCTTCGTGGGGCGTCGCTGGAAGCGCAGGCCCGGCCCCGGGGCGCCCTGCCGGCCGCAGCGGGGCGGGCGCGGGCGGCAGTTCCGGCGGAAGGCGGCGGCGGGGCCGGGCCCGGCGTGGGGATCTTCCCGCAGCGATGGTGCAGGAGCCGGGCCCGAGGCTGGTGGCCGAGCTGCTGCTGCGGGCGGGGGCGGCCGACGCCATCCTGTGCCTCTGCTCCCGCGCCTTCGTCGAGTGAGTAGCGCCGGGCGCGCCCCCGTGTCCCGGTCCCCGCGGCCGGCGAGCGTCCCGCTGGGCACGGGCGGGAAGGGCCGCGCTGCTGCGGCCAGGGAATGCGGGCGGAGCGGGGCTTTGCGGGGCTGTGCCCAAAAGCACCCCGGTATGTTTATCACTGGTGGGGGGAGCAGAAAAGGGTGAGAGGAGCCCCCAGACGCCGATCTCTGCGCCGGGGCTCAGCGCGCCCTGCCGCCCCCTTCGCGCTCCCCATCAGCAGGGGAGCAGCCGGTTCCTCGAAGAGAGGAGGACCGGAACATTTAATTCCGGAGTGGACTGCGTAGCTGCGGCGTTTTCTGATCGTCGCTCCTAAGGGCTTTCCCGTCAGGCTTTAATTAAAGAGTTGCCTTTTCCAGATGTTGTTACTTTTTATTTGTCTCGCGTGTCTGGAGTCACAGGGCAGCCCGTGTGGGGAGGGACCTTGGGAAAGGTCCCTTGGTTCAGCCTTTCAAGGGAGCGGAGCCTAGAAGAGGTTAAGTACCCCATCAAGTATCATCTTGAAACGTCCAGTGGTGGGGATTTGATTGCATCCCTGGGGAGGCTTTTTTTCACTGAATTATTGCTTTTACTGAAGAAAAAAATGTTTCAGTGGTGACTTTCTGCATCTGTGTCTGTCTTTATTTTTACAGAGATCGAAAATTATATAAACTGGGATTAAAAGGATTTTATGTCAAAGATGACAATGACAGTACAGGTAAGCTAATAAAATGTACTATCCAATACGAGGTGCAGTCTCAAAATGAGTTATGTGTGGTTATTTAAGTTATTCCTACCTCTGTGTTGTTTTTCAGTGCTTTTGCTATGGGGACAGAAGTGAATAATAACTTAAAACTTACATAGCTTTCAGGTTACCATAATATTGATGTAGAAGTTTGTGTCAAACCAAGCGCAGTGCTTATTCCTTGTAGGAGCAACGGTGGGTAGGACGGTCAGGACAGACGGAGACAAGATCTCCGAAACCAGGTCTTGGAACTTGCGGTTCATTGCAAAGGGCCTGGGTGCAGGGGCCCTGCTTGGAGCTGCCAGCCACAGCTCGGAGCAGTCCCCAAAGAGGAGCTCCAAAGAGGAGCCTGAAAGAGAGAGAGCAAGAGGAAAAGATAGAGGATGAAAGAGTAAAAGAGGATGAAGTTCCCATTACAATACTATAAATCTTCTGTGCTGAATATTCTAATTTTCACTAGCCAATCTAGTACAAGATACAAATCCTATAGCATTTGCATCCTATAACATACAGCCTATAAGAATCATTACATTACCATATCGTGTTACATTTTAAACCCTAAAAACTACTCTTTGGACCCCTTCTGCCGAGCTAGTGTGGTCTGCTCTGACCCTTGGACCTGTCTGCAAGCAGAGGGTATTGTCTAATCAAAAGGGGATTACCTTCAGCCATTGTACCTACATACCATTGTTTTCCAGTTGTTCAGTAACTAAGGTATCTCAAAGCTTGCTTTCATTTCAATCTTGCTTATAGTTTCCATATTCTCAAAATCTTTTGCCAGGCAATCATATTTATAAGGCTTTCCTGTTTCGTCTTCCCCAACAATTCCTATCCAGATAAGTTTTACCAGCTCACATAATATTCACCTGGTGCATGGAACAGATTATATCACACATCCCTGACCTGGTCTTAAATCATAATTTCAACTAAATTCAGTATTGATTGCATAATGGAGGGTCTGTGGGTCCAAGATGTTTGTCTCCTCTGTCTCTACCCCAGCTAGGACATTAGCTGTTGCTAGTTAATCTGCTGAGCGAGAAGTTGAGAAGTGCAATAGCACTGATGGTGAAAATTATGATTCATATATATGCAATGAATCATGTGAGGAGGACCAGAAAAGTAAGTCTCTCACTTGGCATGCTTGTAATCTAGGAATTATCATGGTGTATACTCTAACAAATTCAACACCACTCCCCTACTCCATCTCCTGAATTCCTCACGTTTGCATATCTGACCATAATTGTTTTGGTATCTTTTTTAATCATTACTGTGTTGGTAGATCCAGCAGGATAATATCTTGATTTGAAAGGAAGTCTGTGCAGAAATAGAAGCTGATAAATAATAGCACAGATTAGATTGAGGCAATGTGAGAGGAGTGGAAGAAGGAGATTGTAAACTATGTTTTTGTACATGTATGAGTGATTTGGAGTGAGAATAATCAGTTAAAATGGAAAGGTCCCATGTTATGTGATAATTTGGCAGTAAATATACCCTAAACAGCAAAACCAAAAACCTTGAATGTTTCAGTATTATCAACTTAGTCAAGAGCTTTTGATTTCATCATTTGCATCCATATACAGCTCCTACTATATTTGTAATTTTATATACATATGTTTCTGCTTAACAATTTGATAGAAGGGCAAGCTTGCTGGAAAGGGCACAGTCAGGCAAAGAGAAGGTTGTGGAGGCTGTGTGAGTACTGCTCAGCAGTAGCCAAAACATCAGCGTGCTGTCCACACTGTTTCAGCCACAAATCCCAAACACAGTGCCATAGAGACTGCTATGGAGAACTTAACTCCTTTCCAGACAGACCCAGTCCAGTGCCCTAGCTGCTGAAGTTACATTTTGATTCCTACTGATAGTTATGCAGAAAGTGAGCTGTTTATGAGGAAGATTTTTAAATGAGAAAGAAAGCATAAGAGGCAGTTCTGCTGTCTTTTGTGTGCCATGCTGTGGCATTGAGGTGTCAGAACTAGATTATGTTCATTAATATATCTTGTTAACAGGGGAAGAACAAGCATCTGAGGAGGAGAACCATTGTCCCAATGTGAGATTAAAGGTGGATACTAATCATGCCCTGGACCTGGAAGAAGTTGAATTAGACTCAGAAGCTGAGCTTATGAAGAGCATGGGATTGCCTCTTCAGTTTGGTGGGCAGTCAGCCCACAGGGACTTTGTGGTAAATCCTTACTTGCTTTATTTGTTTCTGTTTGTGTAGTGTTGCCAGACCTAGGGACATGCCTCCTCTCATTTATTTCTGAGATGGCAGTTCATGCAAATGTATCTTGAGCTGCCTTTAAGCTGCCTGCATTGCATCCTGGTAACAGCACACAGCGCCTTATTCTGTCCAGGCTATAAAACCCTTCTGCCAGTTGGACTAAACTGGGTCAAGGCTGTGCTTTATGTGTCTATATCTATACTGGTCTTGGGACTAGAGAAACCTGCTTTAAAACAGCTGTGATAAAGCTGATGCTGCACATCAGGACAGCTAGTACACTCCAGTCTGAGCATTTATTTTCACGCTGTCTGCTTTAACCATTTAGCTTTTGATAGTAATGTAAACAGCTGGTTTTTCAAATCCCTCTTGCAGCTGATAAAGCCAGGCTGTTCCAAAAGGCAGGAGTGAGACATTGGTGCTCTGCTTCCTATAGGGAACACTTGGGCTTTATAAGGGGCCTGAAGTTTTCACAGATGACGAAAAGACAGTGCAATATTCACAGTGTCCACTTTATGGAACACAGACCTCCCTGACAGTGAGACAGAGCACTGCATGGTTCCGACCTAATTAATTTGTAAATAAATTGGAGAAACTTGTATGTGATTCTAATTGATTACTTGTAAATAGACCATGCAGGCATCCAACTTCAAGCTCAAAGTATGTATACAACTTTTGTTGCTGTGTAGTAATATGCAAATAAGTTGAATGGGAAAATAATGCATTTTCTTATTAGATTACTATTAATGCTTTGGACTGTGTATAATAACATGAGGGATGTGGATGAAAGATCAATGCCAGTTCTTCAGTTTTAACTTCTTTATAGTCCACCTTACATTTTTGTCAGTGTAACAAAACTAAGGATTGCAGCTATTGGGGCATACATTCACAGTCCTTTGTCCATGTGAGTTTTATTGTCACAGGAAGCCCCTCTGAAACAAGTGGAGTTGTAATTGATGAAACCAACAAGTTACCTTAGTGTTCCTTTCAGGAACAGGTTTCTGTCTACTGTTCCACCAGATAAATGTAGTAGCTGAGTATGTTGTGACGAGTGAAATGATTGTACTGCACAAATGAAAGCACCAACTGTTTGGGCAGGAGGTTGTTATTTCCTTGTTTCCTATTTCTGTTAGCCAACTTGGAGATTATTATGGGATGGAAAAGATATTGCTCCCCTCTTTTCGGTCACTCTCTTCAAGACAAACAGAGATTCAGCTGCAGGATTTATAGAGTTTTTGAGTACAGAATGATTTTTTTGTGTGTGCGTGTACAGCATCCAAAATAGCAAGTATTTAACATTCTAAGAGGTTGAGCGTTATGTTTGCTATCCTAATAAGACACTAAACAGTGTTTGCTGATTGGGCAGATACCAGGCAGAAGTAAGGGTCAGCCACCACAGCTACACAAAACAAAACCTTGATGTTACCAAGATAGTATTTTGCTGTTGAGCTCAACCTTGTCACCCTTCAATTCCTGACCAAGCTCCCTTTAGGATTTTATAGTGTTTCTTTTTGATGACTTTCCTTCTCAATCTTTGAGCTGCTCATGACTTTCCAGTCAGCAGGCCCTCTTCTGTGTATCATTCTGCTTTTTTGTGTATGTATGTTTCTACAGCTCTTCCTCACACCTTCCTCAGAAGTGTCAGTTGAGGTTATGTAGCAAGGCCCTATCAGACCCAGAAACTCTACAGCCTTTTTTGGGAGAAAGCTAACAGCAGAGTTACACTGAGAGGGAGAGTTCCAATGGAAACAGAAATGCGACTGGAGAGAGGATAAGATTGTATGTATATTGAGGACTTCTAAATTTTCCATTATTTTTTAGGTAACAGAAAATTATAGAAAGAAAAATAACATGAAGATTATGAAAAAGAAAAAGAAGAAGAAGAAAGAGTTACAGCAAAAACACGAGGATAAAACGGGGCAGGAATGCCAGGACGAAGCTTGTGGTGGTTGCATCCAGTCCGTTTCTGGTGAGCTGGCCCTAGCTACAGAGCAATGTGAGATGAGCAGCAAACCTCAGGCTGTAATTGAAGAGAACTGTGAAAGTTCAGAAAGCCTTGCAAGTGAGGCTTTACCCAGTGAACTTAAGGAAAAATGGGAGAAGTACTGGAACGAATACGGAGAGGGCCTTCTTTGGCAAAGTTGGTTGGAAAAGCATCAAGAGGTGTCGTCATCTGAGGGCATCACAGCCTCTGAGCCTTGGAGTAGTCCAGATACTAAGGAAGAATGGGAGCAGCATTATAGTGAACTGTACTGGTATTATTGGGAACAGTTTCAGTACTGGACAAGTCAAGGATGGACTACTGAGAGCTCACATGGTGACAAGGTGGAAATTAATGGAATTACACAGGAGACTGGTTTTTCAGGAGAAATGGGCTTGGTTAGCCCAGGACCTGAGCACAGTGAAGTGCTGAGCTTGGAGCTGTCTCCCTCCAACACCAGAAGTGAGGAAAGACTCCCTTCAAGTGCTGAGCCCCACAGTGAAATAATCGCTGGGATTTGTGATTTAAATCTGAATTTGGAGGAAGTGGAGCAGAGCAGTGCTGCTGTAACAGTAGCCCACAAAGATCCTGAAGAGCAAAGTTCATCTGACAGTGGAAGCCAGAAGGAGCCGTGTGATGGAGGAAGCAGAAAAAGGAGACCATCTTGTGAAAATAAAAGTGTCAACCAGTCAGGTAATACAAAATCAGATAAAGTTGATTATCAAAATTCTCTAGGTAGTTGTATGTAAGAAACAAGGTCATGTCTGTATTATGCCATTTTTAAAAAGTCAATTAAGTATTTTGTGGAATGATTACCTACTCGGTTCCTTTTTCTTCCCTCTGCTTCTTTGGATGATTTCTCCTCTCTAACCTGTATATTGAATGTGTTCTTCAGCCAGAAGTGGTTTTAACAGAACATGTACTTCATAAATCTTCAAGTGTACTACAGATATCGGTGAGAGATCCCTGTTAGTGCATATTGAATTATTTATCTTAGTCTTGATACTGCAGCTGAGACTTAAGTCTGCTGCTAGTGACTTTCTAAGAGAGGAAGAAGCAGATGTGGTCCCAGCTTGGTCCTACAGTAGAGCTGGAATGGGGGAGGTGAAAAGAAGATCTCCTTTTGATAAATAAATGAGAGGACTGTTTAAATCTTCCCTTTCTAAATCTGTGTGAATATCTTTGCATAGCTACTAAGATGAAGAACAAATTTTGCCCACAAGGAGAAACTGTTTCAAATTTTGTATCTTGTGGACATTTTATTTTTCATAGAGAGATGAGATAATTTGAAGTTGATCCTTCATAAGCTTGTTAACACTACAGTGTAATACTGGAAGCTTTATTAGTATGTTATCCCTCAAGCAAAGACAAGTAAAGATGTGTGTTTGGCACACACTAACTAGCTGTAGCTGCAGGGGTACTTTGGGGACAGGAAGGTAAGGAATTGATTTGTGCAGAAGGAGAATGTGATGTATCTTTTTAGGTGTGCAGGAGTCATGTAGCTTGAATTCAAGTGAAAAAAAGCAGTTGCTGCTTCATGACCAAGATGAAGATGAGGATGAAGAGCCTCCTGAATACAGATGTGTCAAAGTCAAGAGAAGGCAAGTCATGAAATTTACATGAGCTTTTTTCTCATGCAGTCCAGCTCCAGGAGCCTTCTGATTTATACTAACTATACCTTTGATTGAGGATATGAGTTAAAATGTCAGTACAAAGCCACATAGTCTTCCATCACTGCTTGTTGCTTGCCTCACAACAAGCAGTGGATATTTCCTCTCTTCCAGTGCTTTATGAAAACAATGTATGGCCTTGAGGACTGTACAAGGTGATGCTGCTGTTCTCGTGCCACTGAAGTATAAAAGATTGTTAAATTGCATAGAGCAGCTTGCTTATTTAGGTCTAATTAATACAGACAATACCAGAGCAACAGTAAATAGTCTGTATTGTTTAACTGCATTGAATGCTGCCAATAAAATGCTCAGAGCTATGGCAGTCATACAATGGACAGTATTTGCCTTGTCACAGTTTTTTTTTTGTCTTTCTTCTCTAAAAATACATAGTCTCAAAGATGGTGAGATGGCTCTTCCTCTCTAACAAATTTGCAGACTCAAATGTGAAGGAGTGGGTGGAATTGTGACCTGCTAATCACATAGCTGTGGTTTCGTTCTAGTATTTTGCTCTTCCCACAGCATTAATAATATAGATAATAATATAGATAACATAATAGATGATGAAGGTAATTTGGAAATAGGATGAGCAAACACTGTCTTCATCATGTAGGGCTTGCCATTAAGTATTTTAAGAGGTCATTCAGAATAGTTGGAATATTATAATCCCAGTAGAAGGGCTTATGTCCATAGAATTGGGTAAAAAAACCAAACCAACCCAAAAAATCATGCACAAGAATAGAGTGGTGTTATTTGCTTGGTTTGGTTTCAGCAGTGGGTGGAGGAACTTGAAGCACATTTAAATGTTTTCAATTTGCAAGATTTTCAGCGGTATAGCTGTAAAATGATTGGTTTCTTCACAGTAAGTAACTTTGTAATCTGTATTTTTTCCTAGCCATGAGCTGGACATGGATGAGAATCCAGTGGAAGATCCCGAGGAAACCTGCTCTGTGTTGGGTTTCAAGTGTGGCACAGGACAAAAGTAATTACTTACAAGGAACTGTGGGGCTTTTCATAGCAAGCCAGCCCTCTTGTTATTATGGAAATAGACCATTCATCTCCATTATCTTTTTGCTAAACTTTTGAGGCTGAGTTCCAGAGTTAGTCTCTGGGAATCATTTATGCAACTGAAAGTACCTTAACGTGTTACACTAAGGTGTAGCACGTAAGGTACTTTCACTTGTATGAATGTTAAGTGGCTGGTCAGCTACTTAAATTAGAACATAAAGGCTTTGACAATGAATGGTCCTCTCAGTTTGAAATCCTGTGGGTTGAGGTCATGATTTTTAGCTGTTTCATATTGGAATGAAGTTCCTTTATACTAGGGAAATTTTGCCATACTAGTAAAGTGCTGCTAGGTGTTGGCCACTGAAATTTTTTTTTAGTTGGTTGGGTTTTTTAATTGCATTTGCCAGAAGATGGAAGTAGCTGTTTTGGAGGTTCTTGACAGCCACCAAAAAAATCTTTTATTCTTCTAATCAAGATATTTTTTTCATTTCCTATTCTTCAGGCTGGCCTGGGAAATTGTTTTCATCTAAAATTATACAACTACTAGAAAAAATTATCTAAAACTAATTAGGTTAAATATTTTCAAATAAAAATGTTTTAAATTTTCATGAAGGTACGATGTTTTGCAGCTACACCCAGTGACCTATTTTAAATGGAGCAATAAAAAAATACTTAAGTCTAAATAATTTTTTTGTAAATATCAACATTCATGTTAAAGCTTCTAAACTGGACATTAACCAAGTCCTTATGTATGTATCTCTCTATCTATCTATTTTCAGGTACGGTGGAATTCCAGATTTCACCCACCGAAGTGTGCAGTACTTGGAGAAAAAAGCAAAACTCAAGTCCAAATTCTTGGATATGCGTAAACCAAGGAAGAGCAAAAACACACACATCTTCTTTACAGAGGAATCTGAAATGACATGCAAAAGAAGCAAAACTTTGAAGAAGGTATGTTTAGTTGTTAACACTGTTGTAATTTGTAGATTTATCTGCTACCTTAGCTGTTGTTGTATTATGAAAATTTAAAAAAATGGTAATTGCCTATAGTAGATGGCATTTTTAAATGGCAGTCCACTGCTCCTTTTTTCTGTTTTTTTTTGTTTTCTCTCTCTGCCTCCCACCAATATGAAGAGTATTTATATTAGGATAGCTATGGAAAGGCATTGGTGGATCCTGTCAAGAGGACTGTGAGCTTAAATGACCAAGTTATATGAAAGTCATTCCTAACTCTGGGTGCACGTAGCTTTAGAGGTGTGTGTAGGTTTCTAAAAGTATCTTTGATTGTAAATTTCACCTGAAGCCAGTTGTTAATGCTGGCATTTCAGCAGTAACAGAAAATCTTTGTGAAGATTAGTGTAGTTCCTGTAACTCCATTTTTTTAGTAATTTTGAAAGGGTTTTGCTTATACCTCTACCTGCATTTATTTTCATCTATAACTTAATGCTTTTTTTTTAACTCAAGAATTGCTACAAAGTAGAAACATTTGTTCACTGGAGATTTTACTTAGTTAAGTCTTTCTGAAAATCTGAGGGCACAGATTTTAATGTTATTTCACCTTCTTCTGGGATGCTTGGCATTCCCCAAAACCCATGTGCAAAGCACTGTTTTCTGGTGGTGGTGATGTCTTACATGTGTTATTGAACTCCAGTCACATCGCTATAATTTCTGATTCATTTTTGATTTTGTACCTGGGGCCAATATAGTTTGAGGGCTACTTTAATTATGTGAAGGAAAAAAAAAAGTTCTGAATTTCCTCAGACTTCCAGGTAAGGAACTGCTCCAGGTCTAGAGCCACTCAGAGCAACAATAATGTAAAAAGGAGCATCTGCATGTGCCTTTGAGGAATTTGGAGTGGTGTCTGTGCGTTGGTTAGGAGCTTATGTCGAACTCTCTGCTGTGCAGCAGAACCCTTTACCACCTGCACCATTTGGTACGTCTTGAAGGTGAGGCAACAAATGTATGAAGGTAATTTTACCTGTTTATGCTAAAAAACTTCCCTGAGAGGCAGAGTTATCTCTGAATGCAGATTAGAGAAAGATATTTGTGAAGTAGTAGAACTGGTCACCTGGGCTGTGGCAGGTGTGACTGTTTAGATATTCCATGAAAATTATTTACTGTATTTATGTGTTGATCTTTTTGTTGGTTGGTTGTTTTTTTGTTTCTGTTTTGGTGGTAGCTGGCATCTAGCTCCCAAAGGCAACTTGTTTCCAAATATTTTTTTAAAAGGAGCATGGTTAAGGACTACTTGAATGTTTTGAGTTTGGATATTTTAGTGTTTTCAAAATACACGCGGTAGAGAGTGCCTGCAGTGGCAGGTGCTTTTGAACTGTAAGGCTTTTAAGCTGTGCTCTGGATAACAGATCATCATCTGATCATTTGTGATATTTGACAATTGCAGGTGGAAATGTTCCTGAAGCAGGTTAGTAAACCTGAGGAGGAAGACACGTCCCAGACAGGCACCCCTCAGGGTAAAGCAGAGGCATCATCTGGGAGCAGCAGTGACTCAGAGGGTCAGGAGGGCGTTGCTGCCACACTGAGTGTGAGGCCGGATGCTGAAATCCAGGAGCCACCATCTCCCAGGGCAGCCTGCATGGAACCTGGAGGGAGTAAGCTTGAGGAGGAGGCGCAGGACGCTGCTGCGAGGGGCTCCGATGAGCAGGGGGCAGGGAGGCCCGAGCGTGGCGGTGGGCGGCAGCTTGTCCCTCTGGATATTCCTGATTATCTCCAGCCAGAGACGGAGGACATCAGCCAAGGTAAATCAGTTTCCTGCAAACTGATGAAATGAATTGACAGTGGACTTAATACTGCCTTCTCAAGTGACTGTGTTGTGCACTACTTACTTATTTTGTTAATTCAATGGGGCTCATTAGGTCTAAGGGGTAACAAAAGCAATTGAGAGCTGTGCTAGTGGAATTTGCTTATTTCTGGAATGCCAGAATCCCAGGTCTTGTCTTTAATGGTGACGGTATTTTTTTAATAGATGGACAGTCATTGTTTGTCCTTGACATGGTCTAACAGGTTTGCAATTCATACCTTTTTTTTCCTCTGCAAGGATGAGGGTGATTAAATCTCAGGTAGCTGCACGGACCATCGAGGTTTGGGTTCAAATGCACATTACTGAGCTCTGGGGAACATGTGTTGTTGAAATTATTTTCTAGGATTTAAAAAAAAAAAATCAGTATTATGAATGTTTCTATTTAACATGAAACAACGGAAAGCAGGATTTTTCAGGTTTTTACATATAATTTAATCCTTCCTAAAGTAGTTCAGTTATGTTAGATTCCTACTGTAAAACTCTTGTCTAGATTGGTTTTAATTCATTACTGATAAAAGGGCATTAAATTGGTCTCTGATCCACTTGTTTGCTTAATACATAGAGTTATTGTCTCCAGTTGAAGATTCAGGCTCTTAAATAATGGGTGAACAGTGAGGATTTTTAGGACTGTGGCTAATCCCTTGAAATACAGGATGCTATTTTTTAATTTAAAGCCTCTAATCTTCATAATCTGGCAAACAGTAATAAAGAACATTTAGCAGTGTTTTTAAAACTTAACACTCACCTACCAATTACATTCCCTAGCCTGCAAGAACAGTGGCTGTTAACTTTTGCAGTGTCTTCCAGCTGTAGATGAAGAAATTACTGCAAAGAAGAAGGAGACAAAAAGAAGGAGGAGGAATAAAAATGCACTGAGAACTATACCTCCTGAGATTGCTGCTGATCCAGAGCTCATCAAGTACTGGGCACAACGCTACCGGCTCTTCTCTCGGTTTGATGAGGGAATTCAACTAGACAGAGGTGTGTTCAGTACTAAGTGTGCCGACTTGGTGGTATATCCCAGGATGTATCAAGATCTGTGGTCCTTGTTGCAGTTTATTACTAATT
Organism: Motacilla alba alba; assembly: GCF_015832195.1. Lineage (NCBI taxonomy): Eukaryota > Metazoa > Chordata > Aves > Passeriformes > Motacillidae > Motacilla > Motacilla alba. The sequence goes on from NC_052017.1 coordinate 113,281,069, forward strand.
TTTGTAAAGGAGGAGCACTGCTGAATGTGTGTTTGCACCCATGGATAAATTCCTTCTCCCCACCCCCCCCAGCAGGCAGGTAGAAATCTTGGACTTCAGAAGTGCTTGTAGAATGGGACATCCCTGTTTGCATTAGTCCTTATATTTGCTGAAGATCTTGCTGGACCCAAATTATACTTTGTCAGAACTTGTTCAGAAACTCAGTGATATTTTTCTATTTCTATATTTTATAAAACAACTTTGTGAAACTTCCAAGTATGCTGATGGATCTGGTTTCATTTTGTTTTGTTCTGACTTGCAGCAGTCACTTTCAAAGCAACTTTTTTCCCTGTTTGCTTGCAAAACACATCAAATCATAAATTAATAGGTAAAGGAGGAATTAGGATTACCAGATATTTTTCGTTGGCATTTTCTAATGCTTTCCCTCATAAAGTTGCAGATTAATTGGCAGACCAGACATTGTGAAAAAAATGAAATGGTGAATAAGAGAATATGTTGCTGGTTTAGTTTCCTACAGAGCATCATCACAATGTATAAAGTTTTTCATAGCTGTGCTCGTGGACTTCTCCTTGATAAACTAGAATCCTCAGCACCAAGATCAACAAAGCATGTACTGAGTTTGAGGCATATCAGTTTGCTTCAGTGAGACTTTGCTTAGCAAATCTCTGGACTGAGCAGAGTTTATCATCTTCAAAGCTGGTATTTCCTGGTGGAATAAACTAAGCCAAAATTCTTGGGATTAATGCTAAACCTTCAGTTTTATGTGGGTCTTGGTTGTTAGTTTTTAAATTAGGTGACCTTGAAATAAGAGGTGAAAATACATTTCTCCCCCTTCCTCTGCAGAGGGATGGTTTTCTGTTACTCCTGAGAAAATAGCTGAGCATATTGCCATCCGTGTCAGTGAGTCGTTCAACTGCGACATCATAGTGGATGCGTTCTGCGGGGTTGGAGGAAATGCTATTCAATTTGCATTGACCTCAAAAAGAGGTAAGTAGATGTTGTAAACAGTGCATTAGTTTTGTTTCTTCAGTCTTTTTCCTGACACTATTCAGGTATGTGCTCTGTTTGTTGATTTATTTTCTTTTTCAGTGTTTCTGTAGCAACAGCAGCTGTTTCACTTCATCAGACTCACAATATGACTTCTCTGTTTTCAGAAAGGACCAATAAATCTGCTTTTCTATTTTAAGTCAGAGTCAGATTTGTGTTGTACTAGTCACTGCTATTTTTGTGTGGCGTAATATCTGGTCTGTGAGATATTGTGGAGATCCCTGGTAAAAGTGGACTTCTGTCAAAGCTGCTGCTTTTCCCAATTCTTACTTGAAGTATGTGTATTCAAAAAAAGCATGTTCCACGTGAACAGTACTTAAAGCACTGAATGGAATCACGTGCAGATTCTTCAGAATCAAGTACACAAAAATGATGATAACTTCATGATAGTCTAATGCCAGCTAATGATATTGTAGTGAAATGTTGAGAGTGCTTCCTGTATAAATATTTCCTGCTAGATATTCATACTAGTTCATCTAACTCTCCTGACTAATGTTTGAGCAAGACAAATGGTAGTTTCTACTGCATTAAATTTGGCAGGCTATGATCCAATCTATACATCTCACTTGGCTTTTTGTATTTCCTGGCTCAATTTTAATTTCTGTTATTATGTACTAATCTTGTATCATCCATTTCTCTTGGGCTGTGTTGGTTGGGGCTTTTTAAACTCAATTTTCAGAACTATGTGGCCAGCCACAGATAAATGTTTCTCTTTAACAAAGAACAAGAATAAGTTTCAACACCATTGAAGTTGTCAGGCTCCTGCCAAACCTGAGGCAAGAAGAACTTGCTCTCTTAGGCAGACAGCGCCGTGTCTGGTCCTTGAGCCTTGCGCGGGGTTGTCACGGCAGCGGTGTCTGACCTGCCTCTGGTCGGGCAGCATTCCCGCTTCCCGTTAATCCCAGTGTTCGCCATCTCTCGCGGGCAGTGATCGCCATCGACATCGATCCCGAGAAGCTGCGGCTGGCGCGGCACAACGCCGAGGTGTACGGCGTGGCCGAGCACATCGACTTCCTGTGCGGCGACTTCATGGCGCTGGCGGCCGGCCTGCGCGCCGACGTGGTGTTCCTCAGCCCGCCCTGGGGGGGGCCTGACTACGCCACTGCCGAAATCTTCGACATCCAAACCATGATCTGCCCTGATGGATATCCTTTCCAAGTTATGCCTTCAGGTGGCCTTCTCTCTTTCCTCTCCTCCCTCTGCTCCTGTAGGGTTTGCATGCCCAGTTGGCTGACTGTGGGTGATATGGCCGGCAGCTGGAGTTCCAGATGCAAACCATTTGTTTAGTCCTCTTCACCACCTGAATTTCAATATTTTAATTTTTTATTACGAAAAAAATGTGAATGAGGTTTTCCTGAAGGCAAAAAAAATCCATCAGTGAATTGAGTAGCTCTCAAGTTAAAACATTCATTCAGCAGTTTTGACTCCTTTAAATTATTTTATTAAAATACCCCATAGCAATCAAATAGCCATGTGGTGTGTACATAGATATATATAGAGATAGATAGATCATAACTAATTGTGTGAACTATGACCTTGTTGTTAATTCCACTTCTTAATTGATTCATAAAGGGAATATCTTATCTAAAATACCTTACTAAAACTGTTCTCAGCACCTGGCCATGACTTGGGAAATCACAGAAGAGTGCAAGCAAAATATTAACTCTTTGAATTAATATATAGAATTTCGTACTAGTTTATTAACAGTGATACTGAGCACTCATTCATCTGCGAAGGTATTAACATAATAGTTTCATCATATGTGAAGTGTGGGGTTTCTTTTGTCACAGAATAATCTTGAATTGTTCCCTCTTTTGCTAAAATGTAGCCATATTTGTAAGAAAATCTTCATATGCATGTGTGAGACTTTTCACAAAATGGATAAAAAAACAAATGTAAGCCAAATATACTAGCTACAAACTATATTCAAATTTGTCAAATGCTTCTCTATAGTTCAGTCAAATTTTCCTGAAAAGTGAGTGTTGGGCTTTTTTTTCTACTTTTAGGACACTAATGGTGAAATAGAGTTTCTGCATTTCAGAAGAGAATCCTACCCACACACTCAAAAGATTAACTACAATTTAATTGCGTAATAGCTGAAATTGAGACATACTTTCAAAATGAATCAATGTAAAGAAAGTTTTCCTTCCCCATTCTTATTTTTTCCTTTACTGGCTTCTACATTTGAAATTTTCAGGCTCTCCAAGAAGATTACCAACAATATTGTGTATTTTCTGCCTCGGAATGCTGATATTAACCAGGTACGTTACTGGATGAGGTCTTGGTGAATGAATAAAATGCTCAGCTGACTTAAAACATAAGTATTATAAACACATACATAAGACTTTTAAGTATGTTCAGCTGAATGTGGGGTATTTGTGTTTTTCAATTTGTGTGAAGTGATTCTGTGTTTGCAGTACTTTTGGTATATTTAGAAATGGGATTATAAGATTATTTCCATGGTTTTGACACTGTTTCTTCTTAAAGCAACGGAATGGGGTTTCTCGTAGAAGTTTCAAAGCCAATTGCCAGGCACATACATCATAAAAATATCAAAAAATATATTTTAACCAACTCTCACTCTCTGATAAGTTGGTGAGTCTCAGACTTCAGGGCTATCAGTTTATGAAGGAGTTGCAGGAAATCACAGCCTGCAGTCACTGCTCTCAAGGGTGGTACTGTTGGAGTCCACACAGGTGTGTTGTTCCTTATAGACTGCTTGCATTGAAGTGATGTGTGATAAGCACAGAATTTGTGGCACTGATGTGGGGTTTTTTTGTATTAGAGCTGTTTGGTAGAAGTTGTTTTTTTTTAAGCAGTTACATGACTAACAATTCCCCTGAGTGTCTGGTTTAGTTTCCTCTGTGTATTTTCTATGTTAATTTTGTCTTGTAGCTTTTTGGAAAGAAGGAAGAAGTTCTCACCTGCAAGATGCCATGGGACTTCCCAGGACTTTTTCCTGCTTTTCCAAAAATTGCATCTGACTTAGAGTAGGCAGGGCATCAAGCCATGTGGTGGCTTGTGGAATTGTTACTGGCAAACACCTGGCTTGAGAAAAAGGCTGAAATTCACATGGCCTGAGTGTTAGCAGACTCTAAGCCCGTGCTGTGCGCAGAACTATAGCTTTGGCAGGTGATGATTCAATTCCCTTTTACATTTCAGGCTGGTGAAATGTCAAAGTGGCTTATGAATCTTTGAACAGGGACCTTAATTTTAGGTAGAGTTTCTCTAATTACAACATGGCATCTTAACACTGCATTTTATCAAAAGTTTCATTCCCATGATGAAGTGTGACCTTAGAGAGTTTTCTGCTCTACTCATGAGCACTTTTTACTGGCTTTCTAAATGGCCAAAGGTATCTACATTTCACTTCTGTTTCCATAAAAGCATGCAGGAGTACTCCCCACAGGCCTGCACCTTTTCCTTCAGCTGAGCTCTTCTGGGTGAATGGGTCAGGTGTCCTGACATCTCTATATCTTGGTGCAATTGGCTCTGAATGATGTTGATTACATCCATGGGTTTAGTTTAACACAGGTAGCTGCAGAGGTACAGCTGTTGCTCAAAAATGTGGCTCAGTTGTTAAAAATTCATGGCTGAGGTCCTGGGTTCAGTTCAGTTCAGTGTTCCAGGCTATGGGCTACTCTCAGGAAGGGAAATCAGCTCCTTATGCCTTTCTTTAGAAATAGTGTCAGTATAAGAACAAAAATAACCCAAAAGGCTGGTGATCTGAGAGAGGGAAAGAGAATGTTAATCAAGCCCACTGTTTAAGGAAGTGTCTTCATCCTGTGTGGACAAAGGTGTGTCAAACATATTCCAAACGGGACCTTGGTGAATACTCTGGTCCACAGGAGACTGTTAAAGGTTCGACTACCAAAATCTCTAGCTGTATTTAAAAATGAATTTTCTGGATTTACTGCCACTACACTTCTAGGGCCATGAATTTCCAGAAAAAAAAAAAATTTAAAATTTAAAAAAATAAAAAAAAAGCCCAGCAGTTAGAAGCAACCTTGCAATAAAATGACTGTTTAACCATTACTTAAGGTGGTTCAAATTTAGTGGAAAATATGTAATATTTATGGAAGATAGCTATCAGGTCACTGTTAGATAGCAAACATAAAATAGGGATATAGGGATCCTGCTGATGGAGTGAAAGCAGGGTGGTAGCTGACCTTGACCTAGCTGTGTCGGAGGTGTTCATTGCCTTATTGGTGGACAAGATATCCAGCCTTGTTCCACATGACTTTTTTGCAAAAACAGCTTTTACTACTTCTGCTGGGACAGCCACGTCGGTGTAGAGTTGGTCTTGTTAAGAGACATGGGACTCTGAATTCCCTTTAAAGAAATCAACGGAGTTTAGGTCTCAGAGAAGTGAACTTTTGTACTTCTGCCTCAAGAGGGAGCAGCGAACCAGTGCAAGATGGTTGGCTCATTTTCCAGAAATATAAAAACATTTCCCTGAATTCCATCAAGTCTCCTTGTTTACAAACATGTTAGAAAGTTTGTAATGTATGCAGGTCTGTTTTTAGGTTGAATTAATCTTTAACAATATTCTTTCTAGGTAGGAATAATCAGGAATAATAATTATGTGTGTACATACATACGCTGAAAAATGTGTATATTTATTAGTGCCTGTTGTGTAGTTGATAAATGTAACTTATGAAGTGTTTATGAAGCTGTGCTCTGCCTCATTAGGCAGAGTGAGAAGTGTGTACTCACCTCTGGGAAATGGAGTCATCCCAGGTAGTCTAATCTCTTTCACAAACTCTTTTCTGTAACAGATAATGCTTCTGCATGTTAATATTTGCAGCAAAGAAGGAGGAACCTGCAATTTGTTGCTGCAGGACCTTCTTGCTAATGGTAGAATCTGTTCTTTTCATCCCACTCTAGAAGTTGTACTCAGTTACTGTTGGTCTCTCACTGGTGGTCAGAATGTTGTCAGGTTGCATGATGACTCCCCCCAGTAAACTGGTGAGCCTGAAATGTTGGTGACCTGGTCTGTTGTGAGACAGATAACCACATCAGCATCTTTACCAGCCTAGCCAGGTTTGGGACATGGAGTAATGGGGAATTGGGAGTTTATTGCTTACCCTGCTTGTGTTTGGTTAGCAGCTCAGATACTGGATTGTGCCTTAGGGATCGTTTCAAACATCACCGTTCTTTGAAGACAGGCATACTGTTGTTTGTGGTAGCTATGTCTCGTTTTGTCAAATTGTGTTGTTGGTGAAGCTTTTGCTGTCCTAAATGTTGGTGTCTCAGACCTGGCTTTTATTTCAAATACTGTCAGAATACAGGAATGGCTTTTTGTTTCTTGTCTAGTATAGAGTGGTTCTATAAAGCTAGAATTAAGCAAAGTGTTCTGGACCTTGACGGTCCTACAAAACATACACATTTTGCTGGTACTTTTCTTTTTTTTTTGTCTTTGTTCCCACCTCATTTCCATCAATCACTTTGAGAAGATCTGGAGTTAGACACTGAGGCCTTGTTCTGTCTGCAATATACTGCCTGGATGAAAAAAATGTGTTTCTGTGTTGCTGTTTTTCTGTTTGTGAAGGTCCAGTTATTAAAAATGACTACTCAATGAAGGGAGTGTGAATTCAAACAAATTTAGCTGTGATATTTTAAAATGGAGACTAGCCAAAGAGGACTTGCCAAGCAGAGTCATCTTTGTTTAGGAGTAAATAGAACAGTGAGCAAAGCAGGGAGTGAGAGGCCAGGAAATGAACAGAAGTTGATTTGATAATATTTTTAAGATGCTTAGGTATTAGGGGAGTTGGCAGGTAAAAGAGTGTGTTTTGGAGGCTGATAATTTCTAAGTGAATGTAATTGCATACACTTCAGCTGTGACTATTGTGTTAATAACAACAGCTTTTAAGCAGCCCACTTGAAACTCCTGTGTGTTCTCTGTCCTTGATAAAAGAGAAACCCAGAATTTACCTGCAGCATACACCAAGCCAGAGTGGTACTTCTGAACTTCAGTCTTCCTGAAGCTCATAATGCTTGCATACTGAATCGTAATTTGCCTACACAAAGTAAAAAAAAAATAAATAAATGTCTGGCCTGTTAAAGGGTGGCAGCACTACTGTGACGGTGTCATAATTCACATGCACATCTGTACATTTTCAAAAATGCTGCCTGAGAGCATTTTATTTTATTATGTTCAGTGTAAAGAATACCATTTTCTTCTTTTTCACGTGAGTTGAATTTTGTTCCCCTTTTAGGTTGGTTACAAGGGGAGGGGATTCTTCATTTTAGTAGTGTTCTATAAAATTAATCGATTCACAGAGTCCTTGTTGACATATCAAGTCAAAAAGCTTGTACCTGTCATACCTCAGAAAAGTTTCTAGGAGGGGAGAAAAAATATGATAAATTTTTTGTCCACATTTATATTATTTGGTGGCTGGAACAGATGGGAAGTTATGTTACTAAAAGAGTTTCAGTATGATTTAAAAAATATAAAAAAACCCCAAAGACCAGTAGGAAAACGTTCAAGATCAAAAGTACACTTGAAGAATATAAGGGAAGTTTGTATCTCAAGCAACTCGTGCTCCTGAAATAATCTTCTATGTTTGTTTTTTCTTTCATATTTTCATCTTTTCTGATGTCTCATTTCCAAACCTGTTGGCTACTTTTTTAATGTATTTTGGCTGTGGCTGTAGCTGTAGACTCTCTTTAGCTGTAGTCACTGAACTGAAGGATGAAGGTGAGAAGTGAGAGGGATGCAGGGAGGTGTTAAATGAAGCTGCAACCTTTACCTCTGCCTAGGGACAGCAGCACAGCAAAGGAAGCAGTATCAGTCCCAGGTAATGTGGGTTTGGACTAAAGAATAAACCAGGGTAAGGAGAGTTTCCAGCAGGGAATCACTGTATGTACACAAGAAAGTGCAAAATAAAGACATTTTGGACTAGTCAAGTTTTTAAAAGAAATTAAGAAGTCTTTCTGTATTCACCATTGTAGTGCACTGCAAAAACAGGAGATGTTTGTTGGTATCTCCAAAAATAGCTGAGCACCTTTGTTTTTCTCAAAGTATCATTCCTCAATCTGCTGATATTTTTAGAGGGTGTCCCTCTGACAGGCCAGACCCTTCTGAAGCTTGGTGTGTGGCAGCCTTCCCTCACTGCACTTGTCAGGGTTGACTGAGCCCTGCTGAGGAAAACTTAGCAACTGCTACGTAATTAAATTTGCAACCTCCAGCAGTTTACAACTAAGCATTGTCACAGAGGATTTGCATTTCTCTCCTCTGTGCATCGGGTGGGTTAAAGAGCATACAGTACCAGATCTGTCACAGCAGAGCTTATTCCCATGTGTTTTTTTTTTTTTTTTTTCACCTTTGGGTTTATCATATACCTTTAGTCGTTGCTTGAAATTAATCATAGTTATCCTGGGTTTAACACTTAGACACCTGACACAACATACTTAAATTTTCAGCTGCCCCTTGGTGGACACCACCCATCAGTGTAGGGGCATCTTGTTTTACTTGGCCTTCTAAGATAAATGTTTAGTAAATGCTAGTGTTTAATATCAATGCCTTAGTCATACTTAGATAAGCTAGTGACACAAACTGTGCTCAGAAATCAGGAGTGCATAACCCCCAGACACTAATTTCAGTATTCTTATTCTGACTAATGCAATTAATATTTTAGAATACTTAGGTGACATCAGCTATGAAGTGCAAAGCCTCTTAATGCTTTTTGGAAGGGACATTCCAGCTTCTGTTTGTAAAAAATTAAAAGTTAACATCTTCCTAGAAAAACTATGGATCAACCCACAATGCTTTGTGGAGTTCAAGTAAGAACAGATAAGTTGTAAAATTAACATTCCTGATCACTTGCCAGTTTTAGATTCTTGTGCTATTTATAAGTCAGCCAGCCTCTGGTTTTTTACTTAAGTGGCAGGTTCCTCTCTGACAAGAACGCGGAGCGTTTTTTCCTATCACCAGAAGTTGAAGGATGAAGAAACTGCTTACACTTTTTGTCTAAAAAAAACAAAAAAAAAAAGGGAGAAAATCAAAACAGAAAAGTAAATACTTGATTTAGATAAGTGTGGCAGTTTTCTGAACAAGTCAATAAAGGTTCAAAGTGTAGTTTAAATTAATCTGTTATTTTCTCTTGATAGTAGGCTGGTTTTTTACTCATGATAAAATAGAGGAAGTTCAGCATGTTTATATTTAAACCTGCACTACAGAGTTAAGTCTCAAGGGGCTTTAGAAGTGTTAATAACACAAAGTTTCAGCTGCTAACATCATCTCAGCTTAAAGTTTAGTCAAAATCTACTGCAGGCTTGTAGACCCTGATAACTTTGCCTGGGAAGTTTCCCTGCATGGGGAACTATAGAAATAATTTTCCTGCGGCAGCCTGGGAGAATGGCAGCATGGAGCGGAACTGCCTGTGGAGCATGGATCCCCCCACAAGACAGGTCCTCAGGGTCCAAAGTGGAGGGGAAAAAGCAGACAATGTTCAGTTCTGGTGTTAGTCCTTCTGACTGCGCAGTCTCTCCTGATGAGGAGTTGATGGTGTATAAGCTGCTATCCCTCAGAGGCATCCTGAATAGTAACAGAAGAGGGGAGAGTACTGCATGCTTCAGTCCAAAATGCAAAGTCCTCTGTGAAATGGTGTCTGTCTGTAAATATTAAGCATTAAAGGTGTGCACCGGGTTCAGTCCAACAGAGCATGAATGGTGAAATTCTCACTCCAGTGATCATAAACACAAAGCTGGGACTGGTGCTGCCTGACAGGCTCCCCCAGCCTGCAGAGGCACTGCTGCCCCAGCCTTTTCCTCAGCACTGCCTGCGACTCCAATGCATACAACAGGTTTTTCTTTGGCTGCAATAGCAACAACAGTTAACTGTGACCTTTTTTTGTGAGTTTCTCTGGATGTTTGGGGCTTGGTTGTGTTTGGGTTGTTCCCTTCCACCCTGCCACTCTTCAGTGCAACCTTTATGCTTCCTAATTCTAATTACTAAAATTGGTTTTACTCTTCCCCAAAATTTGGGATGTGACATCTTTCAAGCACAGCTTATAGGTTGCTTTTTGCTATGCTGGCATCTCTCAAATGCCAAGTACCATGCAAACCAGAGTCTAGCATCTCTTGCCTCAGCACAGCATGTCAACTTCTGAGTGTTTCTCTTTGGCTCTGAAATCCTCTTGTTTTCGTGATTAGGGTGAGGAGGGTTTTTCAGTCACAAGCCACAAACGGCTGCTGTGAGTAAAAGGAGACATAAAAAGAGGATCAGAGGCATTAGCTGCCAAGGAACGTTTTCCACCAGTATTAACAGAGCAGAAATGTTTTTGTCTGGTTGTTTGTGCATTAGAAGGTTTGGGGTTTTGCCTCTTTTTCTGTACATTGATTGGTTTATTTTTTGTTGTTTTTCAGGTGGCTTCCTTAGCAGGGCCAGGAGGGAAAGTTGAAGTAGAACAAAATTTTCTCAATAACAAACTGAAGACAATAACAGCTTATTTTGGTGATCTAATAAGGCATGACATCTCCTGAACTCCATGTGGATTCTTCCAAACCCATCCTCCCTAACTGCTGCCTTGCTTAAGCTTTTGTACAGCTGGCTGGTCAAAAATGACTTCAAGCCATTTTCCACTTTAATTTCGGTTTACAGAAGTTTTTTTCTGTTTGCACTGTCAATAAATGTTTTATAATAATTTTGACAAAACCGTGAATGTAGAAAAGCTGTGAATGTATGAAGAAAGCTCTTTATAAAATGCAGTTTTTTCAAGGTTCAAGCCCAAGCCATGGAAGTGGGGTTCAGGATTTCTTTGTAACTCTCACATGTGCTACGTCTGTCCTTGCTCTGGTTTTGAGCACCCAGAGGGTCAAGAAAAATCGCTGAAAGCCACAGGAGCTGCTGTCTATGCTTGAGAAAAAAAAGCATCTGAACATCAGGTGGAACTAGAGGGTCAGGTGCACCACAAGAGGTTAACCCCAGTCCACCTCTCTTGCTCCCTGCTCTCTGATAAACCTTTTCAGGTTTTCTTTGCAGGATGAAGGTTCACATGTTACTTCTAGTGAGTGCTCTGACTTGTGGCAGCTCAAAGAGAGAGCTGGGTGTGTTTGTGTCTGGAGGTGGGACTCTACCCTCTGGGTATTGTCATTTTATTTTATTTTTTAATCTCTCTGCCATTCCTCTTCATTGCAAAGGTATTTTGAAGAAACCTTTTGCCCAGAGGTTTGTGTCAGTAAGCAGAGGGGTTTCTGTCCCCCTTCTTTTCTAGGCCTTTGGAATCCTCACACAGGCTTCAGGGCAGAAATAAGCCATCTTTTCCTGGTGAGGGCTCTCTGCTCTCACTTAGAGTTTGGAGGGGAAGAGTGGCCTTTGTGCAGTTCTCCAAGTAGAAGAGGAGGCAAGTGAGAAATGCCTAGGGCATGGCTATGGTGCTCTCGCTGAAATATTCTTACATTAAGTCCCCTAGCACAATTTTGAGTTGTTTTTGAGTTAAGAGTGTAGGAATAATAATTTCTAAGATAAATTAATGCTGCTTCTCCTCTGCTTTGAGTGCAGCAGGATGCTGAAGGCAGCAGAAACTAAGCACTAAACCACACATTAGTGCTATCCAAGAAAACTAGAATAACTATAGAATAACCAAATAAGAGGATCTATTTTCCCCATTAAGGAATGAAATCCAACTCTTCAATGAAAACAGTTGAAGAGACCAAAGTGTTTGTGTGTTTAGGGATTGTTATGACTCAGTGTGAGTTTGCAGTGCAGTAAAATAGCCCTTGGGAAATAACTGTTTTCTAGCTTTGCTGTCTTTCCCCAGACAAGTGCTAAACTTCTGCTGTTACATTCATGCTTCGTGGAAGGTATTTTATGAAGATACTTTGGCTAATTTGGATCACTGCACTTTGCCACAGTGCTACAGCAAGGAAGAAGTCTTGTGCTGGCTATGCATCACTGTTTAAAGGGAATTATTAAGGAAATAATATTTCTTAGAAGTTTCCTATTAGGTCGTAGGGGAATTTGGCAAGAGTGCTAATACTACAGGAGCTCTAAACCTACTGTGGCAGTGGCATGTGAATGCAAGTCCATGAGGCTGAATGAAGAATAGATTCATTTAAATTGTGTATGTCACAGTACCCTGTACACTGAAATTTTACTATATTTGGCTTATTGCTACTTGTAGAAATACCCTTGTCTTATTACTTGGTCCTCTTTTTCTCCTTAAGGAGATGCTTGAGAAACATTTTGAGATCTTGCTGATGCTACTTCTGTAAAAGGAGGCTCTGATGGTGAAATGCCTGTGAATTTACTTTTGCCTTCTGGAAAGTAGTTAGATTTTGTTCAGTGCCCGTGTGGAAGCTAAAATACAAAAGGTACAACATTTACTCATTTGAATTTTTACTTCCAGTATCATGAACTTAATGGTAAGAAGGAACAATTTCTCAAAGGTCTCTGCGGACCTTTGCAAGCCCATGGAATATCAAAAGCAGAAGAATATCTTTGTTCATAGCTGTTCCTCTCTCTAACCAAGAAGGACAAAAGGGGATTTTTTGGTTTTTGGTTTTTTTTTTAATTACAACTTGAAGTCAGAATGCACTCTTCTGGGCTGTGATAAATGTTTGCCCTCACTTCCCACTTGCACAGAACTGGTGAAGTTCCCCCAGGCTTTGAATCTACCCATCTAAATTTAAGCCTAAAATACATTTGTGAGTACTTTTAGGTTTTTGTTTATAATATCAACCAAAAAACCCTTCATGGAGGAGAGCTTCAGTCATGACTTGCTATAAAATGTTATTTTGCTGTTTATTGGGGAAAAAAGTTAACATGGGCTGAGACACTGTTTTAATACCCTTTCTGAATTTAGCTAGTATTTTGTAAATGATACATTGGGCAGCAAAGAAGTTACATTGCTACTGTAAGTACTCATAGAAGTTTGATCTTTTACCCATTCTAAGACACAAAATAAGCTACAGGAAAATGCAGATTTTTTTTTTCCAAGGGCTAAATGCAGTAAATGTGTACTGAGTTCTACTTTCCAGTACACTCTTGAGCCCTTAATCTCTTTAGGTTTATCTTAATTAAATCCAACATTAAATCAAGCCCATTCATTTCTTTTTCTGGTGCATGGCATGACGAGAAGTGATAGAAGATGAAGTTAGGTGCATTGCAAGCCTGAACTTAATTGCAGGTTCAGGGGACCAGAGCAGAGCATCAGCAGGGCTGAGCAGCTATCTCTTCATGGCAGGACATCACTCTGCCCTTCTCTGAATGAGGCCCCCTTAGAGTTAAGAGAAAAAAATTAACTGTTCCATGAGGTTTTCATGTACAGGTTTTAGAAAACCTTCTCCAAGTGTACTGTTTCTGAAACAACATCTGGGTCTATATGTGCAACTGAGAGGTTATATAAGCAAATTATTGTTACACCACAGTGACCATAGTAACATTTAGCAGAGGGAAACCCCGTAAATAGCAGAAGGAAAAAATTACTTGCAATAACTCATTGAACAAATCAGTAGAAAATTGGGTTATTTTCACTTGGTTTGCTCTCTGAGCTTTCATATGCCTCATAGTCATGTTTGCTTTAATTGTCCTCCCCTCGTACACAAACCTTCCCATCTCCAAATACCAAGAAAGAGGGGCAATCCTGTCACTTAATGATTTACTCTTGCTGGTGTAGCCTTTCCAACACAGGCATCTTCGTATTCCTGCCACTTGAATATCTTTGTGAGGTCCAGAATACCTATAAAAAGTTGATTTTCAGTGGTGAAGGAGTTTCAGATTTCTTTATGAAGACAGTAGAGATATCTTTGTAAGTGTGTGTTGCAGTGGCAGAGGAGTAAATGCTGTAAAACCAAGCTTGAAATCAATTCAGACCCTGTCTTGTTTCAGCTGTCAGATGATGAAGCTGTCAAGTGGCTCAGCCTGGTCCCTCTGGATGGAGTATTAGGAATATGCACACTCCAGCAAAGTACGTGTAAGAGCAATGCTGTGTTGATTCAGTTGAATGAAATCCCCCAAACACCAAAATTAATTCATACCAAAAAACCCCCATCCAAAACTGTAAAAAATGCTAAAACAACCTTATTACTTGGGAGGTTGCAGGGGGCTGCAGGAGCCATCAGTAGCTAAAAAGGAAGCAATAGGGCTGGCCAAAGCCAGCTGAAGTCACTGAACCTAGTGAGGCTGGACATTCACCCAGGCTCTGAAGATCTGAGCTGCACACACGCAGGGAGGAGGCAGGAGTGAAGGCTCTCTGCAAACACGACCTGTCCCTCACAGGGTTTGGTTTCTGCCTCTACTCAGCATGGTCCTGTGGTGTCTCTTAGCAATGCTTTAGGTTTTGACGGTGCCTGTGGATTGCTGAGAGCAGGGCTACTGCCCAGGGCGGAGGTGTGGGGAACAGCAGCCTGGGCAGCCCTGGCAGTACTGGGCTCTGCTCAAGGGTTTCCTCACCCAGGGGAATTCCCAGCTGAGCTGTGCACACAACTCTGCAAAACACTCCCTGCAACACCCCTGCAGCCCGAGAGGTTAGCCCTGGATTTCTCCACATAGAGACCCAAGGATGGGTGTCTTTTTAGCATGTGTCGCAACAGAGTATCAGGGCAGGGAGTGTGGTTTTGCTGCCAGCCCCTTGTGGACCCTTCTTCAAGTCTCACGCAAATGTATTTTCTGAGTTCTTGCTTCCCACACATCTCTGAGGTCTTGGCCTGCCGCCTTGCAAAGTTCCAAAACCTGAGCAAGTTTCAAGATGCTTCCCCAGCAGCTTTACTAAAAACCCGAAACATTGCTCTGGGTTTCTGGGTTCTCAGACTGCTGAGGAAAAAAATATGCTGTTGGAGGCAGTCTGGGTTTGATGACAGCACAATTCTTCCTGTCTCTCTGGGTGCCTTTGCTCATTCTCTTCCTTTTTTTCAAGAATGTGCTTCAACCTTCTTGTGAAACCCCTGTGGTTTATTAGAGGAGTGCAGTGTGAACAGCAGAGCTTTAGCCCTGTGTAAATATGAGTACAGGGGCTCACAGAGCACCGTCAGTGTTTTGGAACTAATGAAATGCCTTTCCCCAGGATTTTATTCTAAAATCTGGCCAAAGAATGGACATCAGAGAGGAAATGACTCTGCATAGTCATCACAGGTTGCTGCCGGTTGAACAAACACTTTTATCCCATCAGTGCACTTCTTCTACCTAGACCTCTGGGGGGGTCTTTGACATTGTTGCAGTGTCGGATACAGTTATGGTAACAGTGGCAAGAGCTTTGGTGAAAGGCAGTATTGTGGTCTGACAGCAAAACCTGTCCTAAGGTATTCATTAAATTGTTCCAGGCACTGGGACAGCCTATGATTATGTCAAACAGGGGAGCAAATTGTACGCTCTGCTTTCACGGCATGCACAAACTTAATCTGAAAGTCTGCCTGGGAAGGTTAAACACAGACAGCTTTGTTTAGGAGAGCTCCAAACTGGCAGAGCCCACTACCCCAGAGGGTCACCTGTGGGGGACTGCCTGTGCCAAATGTCTGTGCTGGTGGGGGAATGCTTTCTGTGGGTGCAGGTTGCAGCTGAGCTTGTCCAAGGGGTTCCCTCAGATGTCAGAACATTTGGATGTTCCCAGGAGATGCAGTGCTATCTGTAGCTCAGGCTCTCATCTGTACTTCTGGAAAGTGGTCCCCAAAGGAGAAGCTGGAGTTCCCCAGGAAGCAGCTGCGTGGGGAACTCTGGGCTCCTCCTGCAGGAGAAACCATGCTTCAGGAAGTGTTTAGTGTGGGGTTTTGACACGGAAAGTGCCGGTTGTCACAGCAACACTGAGCCTTGTGGGACTTCTAGACCTTACGCAGAAATTACCCACCAGGGTATTCCTTAACCCTGCCAGGAAGAGGTGCTGGTAGAGTCAGGATTGAGAGCAACCCTTGTGGTCATGTAATGCAGAGTGGGACACCAACATGCAGGGGCTCCTGATGGCCCAAAGAGTGAGCCAAGTGCTGGGAGCAGGACAGAGCAAAGAGCCCACAGGGCCGTGTTCAGGCTGCAGAGCTGAATGCCATAGTGCCTGGGTTGTGGCTTCTACAAGACACACTACTTTTGAGCTTTACTGGCAGTATTTTGATTTTTTTTTTCTGCAGCTTGCAAAGAGCATTGTCTGAAAAAAAAACCCAACCTTCATCTAAAAATAAATCTGTAGTCCTTGCAGTTAAAAAAAAAACTAAAACAAAAAAGCAACCCAAAAAAATCCCAATAAAACAGCTGACAAAAAAACAAGACCTGCATGCATTACAATAGTTCAGAAATCAGATAAGAATGTCCAAAATGTAACTAATTTTAAATTGCTTTGTAGGCAGGTTTACCTAATGTTTTGGCCTGAGGCATAGAGATAGCAGCAGCTGACATGACTTTTCAGCATTTTGGACTGACCACACTGCTTGTCCCTGCTGCTGTTCCAATTTATCAGTTTTGTTTAAAGATCAAAGTATTCAGTATAAACAAGCTGAAGTTGGAAACAGTCTCACTTCTTGCATGTTTATTTCCTCTGTTAATGAGAAGAAATACCTAATCCAAAGTTATCATTTTTTTTCTAAAAATTCAAAGTGGAGAAATCATTTTGTTGCTTTGCAAGTAGAAAAGCAGTTTAAAAATGGATGCAGAGGCTGCAGAATCAAGGTCTGCCAAGGAGAATCCAATCTGGCTGAATTGACAAAATCAACAGATCAGATAGCTAAGAAAAAAGAAAAAGGGAAGAAAAAAAGAGCTCTGCCAGCACAGAAGATGCAAAGGCCCCTAGAAGCTTCATGATCTCAAGTCAGCCCAGAAAAGGAACCAGCAAAGAGCAGCTGTTTGACAGCTATGAACCATGGGCGAAGTGAACATGAGCATCTGGCCAGCTCAGAGCCTGTTGAAAGACATGGTGAGTGACAGGGATTAGGGACCTGGGAAAAATTCCAGGAGAAGAAATTCCAAGGAGCAGTGGGTCCCATCTTGGCAGTCACCTGTCTGGGTGAGAAATAAAAAGAGCCAGAATTTGCAGATCAGAGTTTATCTGGTCCTGCAAAAAGTTTCATGAGTTTTAAGAGAGAAAAAAGCCACAGATTGCTGTGCCCAGGCCACCGCAGTTGCTTGAGGGATTGCCTGGGAGTAGACCTGGATTACTGCACAGTTTTTGCTTGTGCTAAAAATGCTGGTGCCCTGCATTGCTGCAGGACTATCGTCAGCAAAGAGGAATGGCAAAAATCCATGGCAATTTGTAGTTAGATAAAGCAGAATCAAGGAAAGATCAAATTCCTGCTGGAGTCCAGGTTTTGTTAAGCAAACACCACCCCTTCCTTTCCTCTCTTCATCTGTAATAAGAGTTTTGTATTGCCTTTTGGGCTGTGAAGGGATCTTTATTTTTCATTTACTCAAGAAAAGGAATCAGATGACCTTGGTCACAGCTATCAGGTCATGTTTTTGAGGCAACATGCTGAGTGGCAATGCTAGGATCTCCACCAGCACTATCAATTTCCACAGCTTATTGCTGAGGAAGTAAGCACACAGGCTGCCCGTGCTGGCCACAGCAGGACTCTCAATCCCTGTAGCACACTAGGCAAACTGCATTTTAAAGAAATATGCCACAGATGCTTCAACTGTTAGAGCTGGGAGACAGCTGTTCCCTGCTGGGGGTAAAGAATAACTGGCCAATGCAACCAGAACAGGCAGCACGGTGGTACCAGGTACCATCTTTACAGCATCTGAAACACTTCAAGGTCCCCATGGGTCTCCAAGGAAAGCCAGGGGAAGGAGGCAGTGGAATGAGTGACCAGCCCCCATCTAGGTAGGCTAGCACCTCCATTGCTCTTTCCTGGTTAGATCTTCATTAAAAACAGGCCAAAATGTGTCTGGGTCTTAGGTGATGGCACCTTCTGGGGTGTGAAAACTTTGTGCTCGGACCACAGGAGAAAATAACAATGCTGCCATTTGCTGCTTGCACTACAAGACGGATTTGCCAAGAGCATGGGGGGTTAACATGGAAGAGCTGCAAGTAAACAATTGTGTAGTAAGTAAGAAATGTGTAACAATTTTTGAATTCACGACTTCTTGCTGATACCTGGTTATTCTAGCTGAATTCTAGCTGGTACCATGGATGTCATGAGCCCCAAACCCCTTCCTTGTAGCCAAGGAGGGATTCTCAGTCTTCTGTCGTATTGCTATCCTATGAGGGCAACACAGATACCAACCCCAAAATCGGTGTCCAGCCATGTTGGAGAAGCTACTACAGCTGGGTCCATATAAGCAAGTCACACAGCGCCCTGGGAAGGGAACCTGCAGAGGAAAACAGCCAGTGCAGAGACCCATGCAGCCACACATCTGGGTGGTTTTACCACAGCCCAGCTGTAACTCGGTCTTGCGGGTCGCACGCGCGTTGATGGTTGGAGGGATCTGAGTAAGTTTTTCCTGGCAGGAAATTGGATTGCATGCTCCAGGGACTGTGCTGCGCTGGGAGCCATAGTAAGGGGGGCAACCACAAAATTATTTTAAAAATGTGCTTGGGATCCAAAATAAACTACCAGGCTGGAGATACTAGAGATAACAGGTGCCTTGCCCAGTGCCTTAATTCCCAGTGCCTTAATTGCCCAGTGCCTTATGGGTGAATGAACCCCACCCAGCTCAGTATCCTGACACTTTCTAGCTGGCAGAACTGGGGGGCCAGCTGCATCTTAAAAACAGAAGAAAACCACTGCTAGCTATCTGTCCTTCACCATATTTCTGTGTCTGTCTCTCTCTACAGGCAGCAACTGAACATTTATATTTTGCATATCAATATAATTTCACTTTTCTTTCACTTAAAATTTGTTTCAGTTTGAGGTGGCTGATGTCAGGCTGGCTGGCAAACTACCAGTATCTCATTCTCTAGAGAACAGCAGTCCCAGATGGGACTGTGCAAGGGGGTGCCACCAGCAGTAGACAAAGTCCATGTGGATGCAGAGCATCCTGCTCCAAGCTGTGAGGGCTGGTTTGAAGCAGAAAAAGGCAACTGGGAACTGGAGTAATGCTGGCATAGCCTGGGACAGGGAACACCCAAATCTTGGCTGCCTCCAAAATTATAATCCTTCCCTTCCCTTCCCTTCCCTTCCCTTCCCTTCCCTTCCCTTTTTCTATGGACTACGTGTCACCTCATGTGAGAGCAGATATCCTTACAGGTGTTGGCTCAGCTATTAATTTGCAAACAAATATTATTCTGTTAATTATACATCTACCATGGGTTTTCCTAAAATACCAGATGCTGCTATGTGAACACCACAGTTATCTAGATAGGTTATCTCACACCCTGCCTCCTCCTCTTTCCCATTTGTCTCCATTGTGATGCTCCAAATGCCTGCGGATGCTGGCCATCCTTATGCCCATGGATGCTTGGGACAACACATTTCTGAGTTGCAAGGTAGAAAGGGAGCTACTGGGTGTAAGTCAGAAAAGAAATGATGCAACTCTCAGAAATTAATGATATAGTAGCAAGTCGGGCAAGAGTGTTTTGAAACAGGAATTAATGATTATTGCATACTAAGCTGGTTATGCATCCAGGTTGAGACGTACAGAGTGGGTGGGCTGCACTCAGCTGGGAGGAGCAGGGCACACAGCCAGCCCTGGACAATGTGTGTATTTGTGTGCCTGGTGGCAAGCAAATCCTACTCTTTAGAGAGCAGTGCAAATGGGAGCGGGGTCTGCCAGGTGGCAAACATCCAGAAAGGCACAAGGAGACAGCCCAGTGTGGCCACATCGTGCGTGGCCGTCAGCACACTGGAGCTGTCCACAGATGGAAGTGTGCAAACCACAGCCCTGGGCAGAGCTCAGGGAACACTGGCAAAGTCAGACCCCAGCTCCTCAGACTCCTCTGAGAAACTGAAAAATTGGGATGACAGTCCGGATCGGCCTCATCTTCTAAGGTCACACAAATCTGGAGGAAATGACAAGCCTGGATGTGGCTGAGCTGATCTTGGTGCAGAGCACACGGAAGGGCTGTAGAAAGACAAAGTGATTGACAGCTCATTAGTTCTGGAGCTAATTAGAGCCTGGATTATAATCTTCAGCATTTCTCTCTCTATAAACCTGTCTATGCAGTAGACAGAATACAATTCCAAAATGAGAAAGCACAAGGAATGCAAATACGTTCCCTTTTCCACCCCCAGCCTCCTTTGCTAGTCACTCTCCCTCGGCAGCCACAGGATAAGGTATCCTAGAGCAGGATGCCGATGAATGCCAATGTGGAATAGGGAGGGGGAATTTTTATGTAGCTGTTTCCTCAGTTCCATCATGCTACTACTCCCAAAAATGGAATTCCATGAAATGAAGACAAGAATGACTGGAAGGAAAGACAGAAAGAAAGCTTTTTCTTTCTCTCTTTTTTTTTTCTTTTTTTTTTATTTTTTTGGTTTGGTTTGGTTTGTTGGTTTGGTTTTTGTTGTTTTGTTTTTTTTCTCTACAGCATCCAGTCTGTATTTAACTAAGTTTCTTGCTTTTTTACAAAATCTTTTGTCTTTTTTCTCCCTTTCAAGGCAGGCTGAGGAAACAGCAACTTGGGACTCGTGCCCATGTCCTCCTCCCCTGCCTGGCCTTCCTCAGCTCAGCACACAGGTGGGCAAGGATGAGCTGCAGATCCATAGGGAGAGGGTATTTACTTGAGACTTCTAGCTTAAGCAATGAGCCTCTGTGCTACACACTGAATCACTGCTCTGTGTGATAAATTGGGCCAGTCTTTTAGCTTCACATGTCCTTTAGTTTTATTTTTATCTCATATGAGCCCAAATAAGAGAAGGCTGAGACATCTGTCTTGATCCAAGCAAAAAGAGATTTTTGCTCAGAATAGTTGATTTAATTCACACCAAGAAACAAACCTGCTTAGGCAAACCTGTAAATGTTTTTGAAGCCAGCTACTGTTAAGTTTTTCTGAGTTCCACCTTATTCCAGAAACAAAAAGACCATGCAGAAGCACCATGACTTGGGTGTGACATATTTTAGCATCTTCTGGGCAGCAGCTCTTGAGACCACGATGGGGTGTGTGTTTGTGTCAGAGATCGACAGGAAGGTGCTTTGTAAAGGTACAAGGCGCTTCCACGCTGCCATGATATAATGGGTTGTTAGTGACTTGTCAGTTCATGTTTTCAATTACTGTTATTACTATTATTTCTAAACTGTGGGAGTTTCTAAAATTGCTTTATATCAGGTAATAAGTATACTCTTTCTTCAGTTACACTAATTAGAGTTCTGAGTATGATTCTGCCACCTTGATGGCACCAAGAGCTGGGACTGGTTACCACATACACGAAGCACTTAGCTCTTTTCCATAAATAAATTACAACCTTAAAGTTTTAACTCTTGATGTCCCAAAGACCATCTTTCCTACCTCTGGCTTTTCCATGGCTCATTCCTGTTATTTGTTTCGAGTTTCTCTCCTATCAAATTATGTACCCCGCAGAAAAAGTGAATCATTTTGTCCAAAATAAAAGTGCAATCCCTAAACAATACCCATCCCCATGGCATATTGCTGTACAGCACATTTCTTTGAAGCTTCCTGAGTGAACAGCTCCCACATTATCTTCTCCTGGGTGGCTCTTGTGTTTCCTCCCAGTTGTGCATGCATTTCCCAGCCCTGGGAGGGGACACTGCTGACCATTGCCAGGCTACAGTCTGGAGCAGCCTGAAAATGCTGTGCACGTCCATCTAGCTGAAAACAAAGCTGGTGAGCAGAGGGTAGAACTGAGAAAAATCTTGCTTTTAAAAACTGCCTTAAAAAATATATCTGAGTCTGGCCTAAAAAGAAGCAAAGTAGCAAAGCAAGTCAGAGCAAAGAGATGGGGGGATTCAATAGTGTGGCACTACTGCATGCAAAAAGCTTCATGTAGGTTATTATACTAGAAAAAATATTTTCCTGAAAATGTTATGGTATTCCACAGGACAGAGCTCCAAAGGGGCATTGCAAAGGAAGAACAAACCAAAGAAAGAAAAAAAAAATCCATGCCATATGAAAACTTGTAAGATGGTCCACAAGGACTTGCATTAAAGTGGGGAAAAGGGACTAGGTTAGCTAATAGAAATGGCTGAAATTTTTTTTAAACCTTGTTTAGGAGACTGTGTATGCATTTTATGGTCTACCTCCTGTCTGCAGAACATAATTTTCTCAGAGAAAATCCAAATCTGCCCTTTTAATGATTGGAAGTCAAGCAGAGCCCAGAAACTGTGGCATAACCAGCTCTTTTTAATCAGGTAAACTGTTTTGCTCCTCACTAGACTATGCTTGCACATCATTCACTTCCCTGACTACCTTCTCACCCAGAAAGCTGCTGCTCTCCTATTTCTAGATGAAGCATCTCAGCACATTTTCTTACAGTATGAACTGTAAGAAAGGAGCTGCTGGTGGATCTTCATAGTGATGCTCACTTCACACCTTAGGTTTGCCAGCAACCAAGTGCCTTCACCTTCCAGGCCCATCACAAAGCCTCTCTTTTTCTCATCACTGAGAGAGAGGGTTTTTTTTGTGTAATAGCTTAAATTGCTCAGATAGTAAACACATCCTCCATGGAACCAGCGGCGTTGGGAGAGATGAAATGGCTCTCTGGGAGCTCAGGACAGAACCAGCCCTGCTGATGGCTGCCTGCCTGGGTTGGCACACAGGACACCTCACTCCAGCCGGGATCCAACTGCTGTGAACTGGTACGTGGCTTTACTAAAGATGCAGAAAGAGCCAAAAGGACTCTTCCTTTAAACATGCTAAGGGCAGAACATGGTGGGTTTATTTCAAGGAAAAAATATACAAATTCTCAGTTTTCTAGGATATTTCCTTGATATCTAGCAGGTCTATTTGTAGCAAGTGTTTCCATCCACACATTTTGAGACAGCTCCCCAACCTAACCTATCAATGGTCCACTTACTGCATACAATCAACACATCCTTCTTTCTGAGGTAACTGGATGTATTAATAAAGCAAACAACAATCAAATCATAAAAATGAGCTCAAAATTCTGCTCCTGGCTTGGTTTCTGCTAGGGGCCACATTGTAGATGTTATGAAATCAGACACTTTTCCTTGGTTTTTGACATGCTGAGAGCACATCTTGGAGTGCCAGAAATGCCAAAGAAGCTGTGTAAGTCTTCCTTGAAGGCTGCATCCCAAAATAAACCCCGTCTTCAGGAGAACAGTACCAACCCATTACACACTGCTGTTGAGGAAGATTTTAGGTCATTACGATTCTATGAGTAATATGTTTGAAAATGCAATTTTAAAGTTTTTCAATCATTCATGAAAACTCTTTTGATGCAGAGTAAAGCTTGATAATGTCTGTGGTTGTGCCTTGACTGATGAAAGATCTGAATGGAAACTTGTACAGTAGGTAATATTTATTCTGGCAGTGTGTCAGTAGGCAATGTCTACTGCTTTTATTGCTTTGTGGAATAAAAGTTTTGAATTTTCCTCAGTACTGAACCATTTATTGTCTTGAAATTGGCAGCAGTAACACCCAGCTGGATGCCGGTATGTTTTGTGTTTGTGAGCAGACTGATCCATGGGAAACATTCTAGCAGACAAATCAACTTCGTTATGAATTAAAAAAAAATCTTTACTTGGGTATGAGACATTTGAGCCTGAGGGAGCTATTATTTTGGAAAAGGCCCATAAAAGGACTTTTTAAGACAGGGACTTTGTGATTCTTCATGATATTCTTAGACTGCCTTTAGTTATGCCTTGCTTTGCATAACACAGTGGATTTTTATAAAACAATAACTTCTATGTAAATGGTACTGGGGTCCAAAACTCTAAGATGAAAGTCAGAACAGTGCTCAGTGCCTGGCCAAACCAGTGAGATGCTTAAATTGTTCTTCTTCTGCCTGTCCCCAGGACAGGAATTGCCATTTCCTATCTGTATCTCTACTGCATAGCACTGAGAAAATCCTTCTTATGAGCAGAGAGATGTAGAACATTTACCCAGAAACAAATGACTGCTCTGTACCAAAACTAAGCATAGTATGAAGAGATAGCTCTGTGTGCTTAGAGCTAGTCCTATCAACTCTCACAGCCTTGTGAATGTCATGGGATCTGCTGTTTTCTCAATTCCCCAGCTGATGGTAATCAAGGAACCACATGATAACCTTGACTTCATTAAGACAATGAAAAAAATCACATGTAAATAACTCACTTCATGATTGCTAAGTAAATATTAAGCCAGTCTTAAATCCTGAAGGTAAACAAAATCACCCTGGTAATTCTGACCCTTTATTCACTCTTCATGGGTTATCATTCCCAATGTTTCTTAGCTGCTTCTTAGACATGACTGCACAAAAAATTGATTCTTCATGAATATCCTGTAAAAGTTTTGCACTCACCCCCAGTTGGCAACCTTTATGATTAATTTTTTTTTCTACTTTGCTGGTCCAAAAGCGTGTGCTGACAATCAGCAATGTGCATTGGATAGTCTCACAATTTACACATGATTTGTTCTCTCTGTAGCTTTAACGAAGGTCTCGTGTGCTCTTCTTCTCTGAAAATGTTTTATGCCCCTGCTATTACACATGTGCTTTTTGGAAGTAGTTTCCATTCTCACAGACATCCCACGTGATTTTGGGGAAGTCGCCCTAACAGCTCCTCCACTCTTTCTGTATAAAATGCAGGTAATTGTATGTCCCTTCCTGATCTATTTTGGACAGGTTGTTTCTTAGTACAGGTATGTTATATAAAGTCAGGCTTTATAACTCATCTCTGTTTACTTTCTGTGTCCCTTGGAGCAGGGACAGAGATTCAGCCTCCCCCACTGCCAGGCTAGGCCAGAGGAGATGTGACAAAGGGAGGAAGCAGACGTGGCTTGTCCCCACAGCTGTGCACAGGCTGAGCGCCAGCGATTGCAGCCTGGACACTCACAGGTGAGCAGCCTTGCACTGGCTTAGATAAAACACTGACTGAGAACAGCTTAAGGCTGTTAATGCTGCTCTGAGCTGGGGCTGGCATGATAATCATAACCATTCAGGGGCATTTTTAAGTTACACACAAAAAAAAAAATCAGGTTCAGTCAAACCTGTGTCAAAGAATTTGCTCTGGGCAGGACTCTTGCCAGTGATTGGGATGATACCATTTGCTCTCTTGTAGCACAGCTTTCAGAGATGGGCAAGCAGATTCTTGTCTCGTGACTGTCTCTGGACTATGGTAAGCTTCAAAGACAAAGTTTCCTTATTCTTGCCTTGAATTCATTTAGCTTTAGGATGCTGCTTAACCATAGCTTTAACCATGTTTCAGAGTTTGAATGCTTGATATTTGCAGGAAGAAACGTGAAAAAGAAAGAAAAACATAATTGTTTCCGATCATCAAATATTTTGGGTGAGTCATTCGCCTGCATCGCCAGATAAATGCAACAGGACATCCTGTGACCGTTGGGCAGTTTCTTTAACTTCTCCCTTTTTTTCCCTACAACATAAATAGTGAAGTAGGAAAGAAAGTGGCAGTAGAGTCCTGTCTAGGCATTCCTCTTTGCTTGGATTCCCTCCCACATCAGGAGAGAGAAGTCAGCCACCTCGGGGGTTACTGCCTGCCCCGGAGCTGGGATATACAGATGGATTGTGGTCTGCTCCTGGCCAGCAGCAGGTAATTCAAAGACAAAGCCTCCTGACTGAGTTTAGAGAAGCTGATGTTATTTTCCTGAGTTTTTTGCCTTGTGGAGGAGTTTCTTCACTGGAGCTCTTCTATGAAAGACCTGGAAGGGCATTTCTATACTGCCAGTCCTTTCTCTCACCCAAATTCAAGACCAATCATCCTCAGCTAAATTTTTAGGTCTTGCATGATTTCACTCATTTATTTTGGATGCCAGTAAAGGGATACAGATGACCAGAATACCAGTAAAAGTGATGTAACTGAAGTCAAACAAATGCTGCTCCCAACAAAAGAAATCAATAAATCAGAACACCATAATTCTGGTCATAGAGCTGGCATATTCAAAGAGACAGAAAGAAATCTGAATAACTGGAAAAATAAAAATACTTCTTTCTACTCTATATGCAAGTACAAACAGAACTTTGAACCTTTGAGCTATAAAAAAGCCAATCTGACCTTATGCAAAGTCCTTGGAAAAAAAAAGATCTGATCCAAGGAAGATAAACAGCTAGTTGGAAACCTTAGAGTAAGCCTGAGAGACAGTTTGCAGACGTGTGAGTTTACATATATAATCACCAAAAATTAAACAGACAGCTTTATGTTGACTGTTCAAGTGAGAGGGAATTCATGGAGAGAGAACAAATCAATAAAGCACAACTTTCAGTAGTTCTTGGCAGAATTTTGGAGGCATGACTTCACATGAAATAACTGGAATCTGAGATTTATCTCCCTCCTCAAAATCCCTTTTCCAAAATTGTCAGTACTATGACACTTAAAAGTTGATGAAACTGGGATTGTCATGTATTAAAAAGGGTTTTATCTCATTTTAAATGGTCTTTTATTATATATTCCCTTTATATCATGTCAGGAAATGTTCTACTTTTCTTATACAGTACCTAGCACAGTGGTCTTCTGTTGTGGCCATGGTTTCAATTAACTCCACTAATAATTACCAGGAACAAAGCTATCAATAAATAAGTCTCATGACTTCATGATTTGACATGAAATGAAGAAATATCAATGTCTAACTGCTATCATGTATGTTTGATTTTGGCACTGTTCTTCCCCTCTCTCCCATATACACAGAGCTTCAGCAGGCAGAACAATAAAGATAAAGCTCCTGGTTTCATTTGTTACTTAATCACCACTATCTTCAGGGTGAGAAGTTCCCCATAGTTCTTTTACACACCTCAAATCTGGACTTCTCCCACTCCCTCATTCTTTGAGTGTTTTCCTGACTGGTCACAGGTATGCTGGCAGCAGGCATTCTGTTCTTTGTATTGGCAAACTTTTTTTCCCCCTTTTTTAAATCACTGATTATTTTTCTCTTCCAGTTCCATCTATTTCACAACAGTTTTTGTCAACAAAACACCTTCTACTCCCTATCTGCTTTTCACATCAGGTTCATGCCTTAAGTCTAGACTGGAAGTCCTTAGGGCAGGGACTGTCTCTAGGTTAACATTTATATATGTTTACTTATCCTCAAAAAGCCCCAGCTTCAAACCTCAAAGTCCAATTACAGTAACTAATATTGGTGTGGGTGAAAAATTTTTAGCCTAATAATTCCAGGAACCACTCTAAACACTACTTTCTAGCCTTAACCAAAAGTTGAAGGTCACTATCTGTTTCTTCCTGGCCCTCCTAACACCTGAGCTCTTCTTTCATCCAGCTTCAGGCTCTGCAGCTTCTCTTGAGACTGTTCAATATTTGCTGTATTGAGCCTTTTCTTTTTCTCTCTTTTATTTACAATAGCCTTCCTGAATAATTTGGGCTTTCCCAGCTTTTCTTCAAATATTACCTGAACCATATCTTCCTCTTCTAATTATTCTCACACTATTGTTCTCTAAAGCCTTTGATTTAGCTGGCTTAGTAAAACATGCTATGAAAAAAATGCCACAGGAAAAAAAGTGTTCCTTTGTCCCAGATGTTATTTGTATTTCTGTAATAGCTGGGAACTCTATATATAGTTTACCCACTAACCTGCTTTCAGTGTTTGTTGTTGGTGATTGTGGTATCACTTTTCTATTACGTTCTTATCACCTAGTCTGGTGTAATTACTGTAATCCTTTACTGCTCTTTGTACTTCAGAGCACACCTAATTCTCCACTTTAAAGTTGTACTTGTTTCCTTTATCTTTGATGACTGACACAGTTGAACCAGTTCACAAGAACAGACTTTTCTGAGTAGTTAGTTGCAAAATTTTTTGTTTAAATTATCTGGGGAAATAAACAGTGGAACCGGGAAGGTTAGGTTTTTACATTTCTCTTTGCCATTTTGCTTATTTATTCTTCTAAAGCCTGCTTCAATGTAACCCACTACTGGATAATGTCAAAAAGCAGAACACAAAGCATGTGTAGCAGCATGGTGACATATTTGTTTTTGTATGAGGAGTAGGTAATTCTCCACCTACTGCCTCTATCTAGCCTGCCTTGTCTGGCCAAAATGCATCTCTGTCAGAGAACTGGTGGATGGCTCACATGGAGGTCACACTGCCCCTTTCCTTTAGTGCGGCACAAACATCCTCAAGGTTCATGGTCTTGTTTGCAGGCAATGCAAGAGAATGATAAAGGAGCAAAGGAAGCTGCCCTTCCATGGCTTGGCTTTGCCCGAGTCTCTTGGGGATGGAAGTCTGAGTGATGGAGCCTGCAGCTGCAGAGCAGGGGTGTCCCAGGAGGTGACAGGGCCTCCCAGAAGCTGTGGCCTGTGCCTGGGGCCGCCTAAGGTTCTGGCAAATGCTGCATGACCACTCTGCACAGGAGTTTGGTCCCGGCTGGTGCACTCAGCCTCAGAGTGCTGCAGACAGCTGCTGTCAGAGGCAGGTGCACAGTGCACAGAGTGGTGGTCCTGGGCAGGTGCTTCCTGACCACCCTGGAGCTGAGCTGAGGCATAGCCTTGCCTTCACCTGCCCAATCAGCCGAACAAGAACCATCAGACTCTCCTACAGACATCTTTGTGCCTTGCAAACATCTGCCTCTGCCTCTCTCTGCCTTCACATCCTGCCACAGCCCAGTGTGGCAAACACACTCCCTCTCTGTGAATTCACACATACAGGTAGCATGAGCAGCCCTCAAACCACAGCCAAAATGAAAAGAGTGGATTTATTTCATGACCTCGCTAACGAGGCCTGGCCACAGGGACACAGGGACACAGGGTCCCTTTGGCTAAGTTCATCCTAGCTGGCAGCAGGGACGGGGGCTCGCTGCCTGCCTCACCACGATAAAAGACATCCGCACGTGCCTGACAGGAATTCTCCTCAAAACAGGCACAACAGCAGTAGCCATAAGATGAACAACAGTAGCCGTAAGAAACAGTGTTTTCCCACATCAACATTTCTAGTATGCCCAGCTTCAAGGTCACTTTGAGCAAATCTATTCCCTCCTCATCAATCTTCCTGTTTTAACCCTTTCCTCCCAAGAGCCTCACAAGCGCAACACCCAGGAAGGCAGTCCTGGAATACTGAGTGAAGCTCACCCCCATTGGTAAGGGGGCTGTTGTTCCCCCCAGGCCTCCTCACATTCACACACTCCCCATTTGAAGGTCCAAAATGTTTTGGGATCTCCTTGTCAGTTCCCTCCTGGCACATGCCATGAAGTGTGGCTGTTGAGTGGAGAAGCCCTCTAAACTACCAAGTTCTTCCTTCCTCTTTCTGTTTCATGCAACCTGGCAGTTTCTTTGACAAGCGGGAATCCCATGGGACTCCTTCACAGAGATTTTCACTGCTTCTCTTTTTAAAGAAGTAGCCCATGCTGGTTCCTGTTTATCTTCATTTGAAGTCTCCATTGTGCAGATAAGGGGGAAGCCATGAGATCAAAAAGTAAATGGGCTGCTTAGTCTTTGAAGACTTTATCTGCTGTGCCTGAGGGATCTGTCATTTCAATGACATTTCTAAGTGCCAAAATTAAATATTTTCATCACAGAGTCAATTAGGTTGGAAAAGACTTCTGAGATCATCAAGTCCAATCTTCTCATCCAAAGCAGTTTGAATTCTGGGCCTATTCTTTCAGGAAACACCAGCATGCAAGGTTTCTTTATGTGCTTACAATTACTGAGCAGCCTTAACTTTGCTCTGCATGCCATAAAAGCAAGTTAATACTGCTGTTGGTAATCAAAATCAGTCTCTTGCCAAAACTGCTATTCATAACTCTCCTTTCAAGAAACAACATACTACGGACTGCACTGACCATGCAGTTCTCAGATATTTGCAACTTGGGATTTTTGCTTATTTGCAATTACAGTATTTATGATCATTATACAATTATAATTGTATTATTGCAATTATTGTAATTTTGTCCTTTTTTTCATACACTTTGCCTCATACTTGGGACAGATGTGTCCTAATATAGCTGTTGTTTTTGTGGTTTTTTATCATGATTTTGCTATTCTTGTAATTACATTTTATTGGATGTTAAGAACTATATTTGTAAATCTGGCTCTAAAATATCAAGCAGGGAAATAGCTGCACACAGTGGAAGTGCTGTCCTATACAGACATTGGATACAGGGGTACAATTTCAATGGGTGGACTCAATCTCATGGGCACCAAGTTGGCTGTGACTCTTCCAGCAGATTTCTTGGTCAATAGATTTCTTCTAGCCACTATCTGCACATCAGCAAAGAGCTAAAGCAACTTCTTCCTGTTCAAAGACAGCCAGGCATGGGAGAGCATGATGAAAAATTGCAGAGTGGAACATGTGCACATGAATAAAAAGCGTGGTCCCACTATGGGGCCAGAGCTGCTGATGGCTGACCAGGTAAGGAAAAAGGCTTGACCAGGCTAGATTGAAGAGAAGCTTATTTGAGAAGAAAGCTTTAAGGAAACAGAGATTAACAGAACAAAAGCATTTAATGTTCAACTTCCCACTCAAATCAGGGATTCAATACTGAATCAGGTTGCTGAGGTTCTTGCCTAGGATTTCTGAGTGTCTCCATGGATGGAGATCCTACAGGATCTCTGGGCACTTTTTGGTTTAACTACCCTCATGAAGAAAACACTTTTCATTAGATCCATCTGGAATTTTTACAGCTGTAACTTTGGCCATTGCATCTTATAATTTCATTCTGCACATCCAAAAATCTGGCACCTTCTTCCCTACAACACATCTTCAAGTAGCTGAAAACTAAAATTAGACCTTCATCCAGCCATTTCTTCTCCCTGATGAACACAGGTGTCAGCTTTTCCTCATGCATAATTGTGATGTAGTTCTCTAACCATCTTTGTGGCCCTCTGCTGAACCATCTCCAGTCTGCAAATTGATCACTGATGAGGAAAGGGTGAAAGATGGTAGGGTAGGAGAAAAAGTAGAATAAATAGAACAAAGAGAGAAACCTCCAAAAAGCAAAGTCAAGAGCAATTAGGATACCATGTGCTAAAGAAAAGAGAGGGTAGGAAGGTGAAAAAATAGCATGAGAAAAGTGGCCACATAGTTCCAGCTGTGCTCTGTAGTAGCTCTTTTACTAGATTACTAGAGCATCTCAATACTTTTTTTTTCAAAAAGCTTTCATCTGAGAGAGCTGTTGTTCCACTGATTCATTATAAAGGTTAGTGTTGATGTGGATTTCTCTCAGAAGTGGCTTACTAGATGTCTAATTAATTTTGCAGTAGTGTGCATAAATTATGGAGAGAGTGAAGTACGAGGTTATTCACATAAGATAGCTGCCCAGAAAAGTGAGTGATACTGGTTTTTGCACTAGACTTGTTCTCTCACAAACACTCATGCCCAAGACAAACAACCCTTAGACAGAGATGTAGGAGTGGAAGATAGTGATTCCCAGGTCCAGATTCCTTTATTTTTTTTATCACAGAAGGCATGTCCATGAACTTGCTGCGCAGCCACAATTCCCATTTATTGTGAGGAACCCTCATCTTCTGGAAGCCACTTGCAGAAGAGTCACATGACAGTTTTTGCTCAAAATGGGCTGTAGCTGTCACTAATAGAAATGTCTTCTACTGCTTTGGGACTACTGTGAACCTTTCCTCTGATCATGAGCTTGACAGATCAACTGGCTGCTGCTTAATGACCCTGTTACTGTAGCTGGCAGACATTGATTTGACACATCAGGGCAGGCAGGTTCTTTGGAGTCTGGGTAATGTCAGTCCCTGACAATGCACTACATTCATGCAGAGACGATGGCAAAGCAGAGCAATATTTGAGTAATGTCACCCAGCAGTGGGAAAACAGCCCCCATGATTTAAAATGTGTGCACATTGGCCTTTTTAGAGGAAATATTTAGTGTTTTACTCAGTCAATGAGATATTTTATATTTTCAGCAATATCTGCAATTTATTAATCACCTACCTCTGCCATGGGTATTTTTTCAACTTAAAAAAATCTTCTAGACTAATCTATTTGATTAAGTATTTGATTAAGTAGATGTCAGTAGTTTTCCAAAACTGTGACCTGTATTGAAATAATAATGTTATCAATAAGGGATGGAATTTCACCAAGGGCAAGTCCTGCCTGACCACCTTGTGACCTTTTAAGACAGAGTGACTACATCAGTGGACAAGGGAAGGATTACAGATGTCATTTACCTGGACTACTGTAAAGCCTTTGGCATGATCCCCCACAACATCCTTGTCTCTAATTTGGAGAGAGATGGATTTGATTAGCTGGATAAGAAATCAAAGGGACAGTTGCATCCAGAGGGTAGTGCTCAATGGCTCAGAGTGTCAATGGACATCAGTGACAAGTGAGATCTGTTCTGGGACCAGTGTTATTTAATATCTTCATTAATGACATAGAAAAAGGGATTGAGTGCACCCTCAGCAAATCTGCAGATGACACTGAGCTGAGAGGTGCGGTTGCCACACCTGAAGGATGGGATGCCATCCAGAGGGACCTGGACAATCTCAAGAAGTATGGGAATCTCAATTTAATGAGGTTTAATAAGATCAAGTGCTGGTGCTGCACCTCGCTCAGGGCAGCTCCCTGCCTCGACACAGGCTGGCAATGAACAGATCAAGAGCAGCTCTGCAAGAAGGACTTGGGGGTGTTGATGGATGAGAGGCTGGACATGACCCAGCAATGGCACTCACAGCCCAGCAAGCCAAACGTATCCTGGGCTGCATCCAAAGCACTCTGGCCAGCAGGGACAGGTGGGAATTCTGCCCCTCTACTCCATTCTGATGAGACCCCCACCTGCAGTGCTGCATCCAGCTCTGGGGTCCCCAGCACAGGAAGGACATGGACCTGTTGGAGCAAGTCCAGAGGAAGGACCAAGATGATTAGAGGGATGGAACACCTCTCCTATGAGGAAAGGCTACAACAATTGAGTTTATTTAGCCTGGAAAAGAAAAGGCTTGGGGGTGACAGAATTGTGAACAGAGCCTGCAAGAAAGATGGAGAGGAGATGAAGGATCTTTTTGCAAGAGCAAAAAGTGACAAGGACAAGGGGGAATGACCAAACTGAAAGAGAGCATGTTTAGCGTAGACATTAGGAAGAAGTTCTTTCTGTAGGGGTGTCGAGGCACTGGAACAGGTTGCATATGCGGGAGCCCCATCCCTGGAAGTCCTGCCCCAGGCTGAATGGAGCTCTAAGCAACCTGTTCTAGTGAAAAGCATCCCTGCCCATGCCAGGGGCTTGAAAGTAGATGATCTTTAAGGTCTTTTTCAATCCCAACCATTTTGTGATTCTATGATTCTCTGAATCCAACTGAGCCCTTTTGGTGACAATATCCAAGGCGCTGGGAGTCCCTTAGTAGCTACACATCTTCTGGATGGTTCTGATACCCTCCAGCTACCCTTGTAGCTCCCTATTTAGTAGCCTTCCTGGGAGGTGAAAAACTTGGAAAACATATATTGTCTTTTATATTTTTCAAGCCCAAATAATGTAGTTTTTCCTGTTTACTTTCACCATCTTTGTTTAGCACAAGTGTAAAACTGGAAAAACTCTTTCTATGATAATTCTGTAGAAATTTAAATTAAATTAGAATCTACTGTGTATCATATTTTAGTTAAGAACATTGAAGATTGGGTTAATTCAGTTTATCTCTGGGCCTGCACAGTCCATAAGACCACTCGCAGCTGCACCTGAAGAAATTCTGTTATAGTCAAGCAAATAGCAAATTAGCCATAATTATCATTAAGCAATTTGCATGGCTAATGCCATGTATGCTTCTCTGTTGGTTTGGGGACTATACAGTCCAGGTCTGTGCTTCTTTTTGTGAGTGAGCTTGACTTACCTCTGAGTACCAGGAAGCTAAAATTTAACCCTTTATGGGCAAGAGGGCTGCCTTAGCAGCAGCAGTGTGTACACATGCATGGAAATTAATTTCAGGTTGCACTAATGACCTCGTGTTAGTAGTATGAATGGTTCAACTTGTTAATGGAAATTGTTTAATAAAATTTAATGTTACAGCATGGACCACAGAAAAAATGTTGCCAACATGATGGTTAATTTACTTCATACAGATGAAAATTAATTTAAATAATCTGGCATTTCTTAACAGGCATGCCATGTACAACAGCTCAGTCTGAAGTTGTTTTTGACATTTGAGTTGTGTTTATAGTGCCACCCGTGCCTCCAAGGCTATGGTCCAACACAACAGTAAACCTCACTTTAAATACTACTGGACCAACATTTCAGCATCTGTCTAATACAAAATACTGGTCTGATACATACAGCGTAATGTTTTGATGGTTTAAATTTAGATCAGTGAACTTTAAGCTGGCTTTAAATGAAGATGGTTATAGGTAAAAATTCAGTGCCTCTTTCACAGCTAGCACCATTCCAAGAGTCTGCCCAAATGCCCTGCTGTCTCTGCCCTCTTCTAGGATAACCATCCTTTGATATCAGCTGCAAGCTTGCAGTCTTATTTGTGTTGGTCTTCTCTAAAGGACACTCATCAGTCAGATTTCTTTGTCATGGATCTTACTTTAGATTTCTGCCTTGCCTCACATCTTCTCACCAAATCTTTTCCTTAACCCTTTCCTTTGCCTCGGCATTCTCACTGTCTGCTAATACAGCACCATCACTGACCCACAGCCAAGCCATAAATTTTAGCAAGCCTTAAATACAGCTGGTGTTCCTCAGAAACCACCCCTTAGCCTGTGCTGCACGGAAGCTGCCAACAGCTGAGCTGATCCAGTCAGAGCAGAAGCTGCTGGTCTCAGCTTTCGAACAGTCGTCATAAAGTTTCATGGCTTGTTTAGATAAGGAAAGAAGAAGGATTACTTGTATTCACCTGCTAAACCAATTCAGATGACTGTGGCCAAAAACAGAACAGCAAGAACCGGGTATGCATGGTAGCCAGTAAGCTCAACACTCCTGTGGCAGCACATGGGTGGACACAATAAAGAGGTGGTTGTGATACTAAATAGAGTATCCCAGGACATCCAAAGAGTGGATCCAGGTGACAAAGCTCACATGTACTAGCATAGACTCAGAATCGATTGATAACAACCATAGAGAGTATCAGCAATTCCTACTTCCTCAGAATTTCCTGCTACCTCAGACTTAGCTTTCCTGACTGCTTCATATCTTATCCTAAACACTTCCACACCAGATAACTTACCCAAGGCTCAGCAGCTGCTAAGGAACAACTCCTACCAGAGCAGCCAGTGCCAGCAGGAGACACTGTATGAGGTACTTGCTACAACCTGATTCAGGACAAGCACTCTGGTAGTGCCCATCCTCCACACTCCATGCGTGTGGAAATAGAGCCTGTGTCCAGTTTTGTTCAAGATATGATTTCCTTTCTGCCTTTGCTTTTCAATTACTTTCTATTTTTGTTTCTAGCCAAGACCGTTCTTTGGGGGCTCTCACAGAAGGGCTGGATGACATCAGAGATGTCCAGGGTTGAAATTCCAAATATTCCAAAGTCTGGGGCAAAGAGCTGCAGAGCTGAAACGGATGGGATGGCACAGCTGGGATTCCAAAGCCACTAGGGCCTGCCTCCAAGAGCAGGATACAAAGAGCTTCATGGGGAAACAAGAACTGGGAACAGGAAAGTCAGAGAAAAGATGATTTACTGCTCATGTCCGACATATGCGTGATTTCAAGTTACAGCAAACAGCTGTCAACCACTCAACAGAAAGCAATTAGTCAGGTTGTCCCTGACAACGTGACCCTCACAAATTTCACAGGAAATGATCAAGCTGCAGCTGGTAGAGGGACTGGCTGTAGTTCCACTTGTTACACTCCTACCCTGCCACCATCTGCTCTTTTGGCTCTCTGAGTTTTTTTGAAGGACACAGCCTGCAGACAGGAGCCTGGTTTGGAAGGGCAGTTCAGAAGCCCTCCAGCAGCCTTTTAGACATGCTGCACAGCCATTTGGAAACACCACCCTGAGGTGGTAAAGCCAGAGGTCCTAGCAACAGCTAAGTTGCTGCTAAGTGCAAGAACAGGTGAGCAGGCTCATTCAGGATGAGGGTTATTCAGCAACTCCAGTACTCCAAATGGGCTCAGCAGCAGGGCTGTGCTTGGCATGGCTGCACAGCATCAGACAGGCAGGAGATATGAAAGATGTGAGCAGCATATGTCCTGCTAGACCAGCCAGCCCCAGCTGACAGCTCCTGTCAACATTCTTGATGGTGGAAAATTGTGTCAGGTCAGGAGACAAGGAATGACGAGACCACCTTCCAATGTGTTGGAAGGCCATGCTACCTGTAAGGACAACTATGAAGTTGTCCTTACAGGCAGCATGGCCTTCCAAGACATTCTCCATGTCCACAGAGAGTGCAGGCTGAGAACTTGAACTTTATGGATTGCAGGTGTCACCTCCTAATTCACATGGGTAGCTGTCACCTTCCCAAGCCCAAGTTGATGGGGCCAACCAGAAAAAATTTAGGTTTCTGGGTTTCATATAATCAAGGCAACCTTCTTCTTGATGCTCAGAGTTGCTCCAGTGATAACTACTTTCTGTCCCAGATAAGAGCTGCTTCTCACAAACCCTGTGCAAGAAGGGGAGGGGTTTGATAACTTCAATTGGTACCAATTTTTTTCTCAGTGGTACCAGCTGTGACTTCATTAACTCAGCTTCCAGAGGTTACCTGATGCTCTGTGCTGTACCTGATGCAGAAGAAAATGAAAGCTGCATGTGGTCCATGGATGCTTCATACAGCTGTGATCAGCGATGGGATTATCTGCCCACTGCTACTGCAGCTGTTCAAGGGCAACCTGAGCACTGCACTGCCCTTGCATGGCAGCAATGCGAACAATGGTCCAGTGTCCTTCCACGAGGAAATTTTCTGTAGCAAGGAGCTGATCCTGGAAAAGGAAAGGTACTCTTCAACAACAGCCCACTGTGGAAAATACCTCCAGACACACCAAGTTGCTTCTTAACTAGCAATCTGTGGTGCAGGACCTGCAAGACACAGCCTGAATGCCTATCCAGGCTGGCAATAGGAGGAGCAATGCCCCGAATACAAGACAGAAAACAAGCAAGCAAACAAAAATATCACCACTGTGTAATCTTGCTAATTTGAAATGATCACACACATCTGCTCCTGGATTAGCTCAAATCTGTTTTTTCAGGTAATTCAATATTAGTGATCACAGAACTGTGTACTAAATTAAGCATAAATTAAACACATTCTTTATTAGTGTGGGCGGTCTCTTCAGAACAATATGTGCAAACGGCCACAAATCTTTAAAAGAGGAAGATTCCTGGAATCACTTGTCAGCTCAAACTTCTCATTGCCTACCTGAATGAACTGTGCAGAACCCATCAGTCCAGCTGCTTTTCTTGGCTCTGTAAGAGGATATTCATGAGAACCACAACAACCTTTTATTTGAGCTGTCATTTCTACAGAAAGACAATTGGGATATTCTGTAGAGTGCACATAGGCCATTTTCAGTCTCCATCAGGATACTCAGGATGCTGTCCCACCAACACAACCTAGCTCAATGCAGATGGTTCTCAAATTGCCTTCCAGTGTTGGACCTGCTTTGATTCACTGATTAGCAATTTTTCCACTCACAGCCACAAGTGAACAGGAACAAGTAGAAACATAATGGGAAATATTTCTATGTATAAAAACACATAATGGCAAGTGACTAAAATATTTAAAATCAGTAAAGATGCAGAAGAAGCAGCTTTTACTAACTTTCAGAATTAGAGGATCTCAAGTTGAGTATTTTTTCCTATCTGCTGTATTATTATGAGTTGTTCACAGAAACTGGAAGTAACAAAATTAAATAAAAAATGCTGAATTGAGGATTTATGGCCAGAAAATATCAGTGTAATAAAATACAAGTGGCTGTGCTTTATGCAGACAACTGCCTACAGGAAAGATGCCAGCTTTCCCAGCTTTAGCCTAGTTAGTATGTGAACTGTTAGTCTGAACAACAGGACAAATGCATGTTGAGTCAATATACAATTTTACAAAGATCTGTGTATTATTCCCCAAAGTGTTTTAATATTTTCCAAAACTTTAGTCACAAAATTAGTCAAGATTGTAAATTATTGTGTGATACATTTCAAGTAACCATAACGCAACTACCTTTAAAAACTAAGATTGTGTTTGTTTGTTTGAATTTCTCTTTAGTGTCACAAAACTTAATTTTCCCAGGGTCCAAACGGGAAATGAGAGCAGGAACTGATAAATATCCACATATAAGGTGCATTAACTTGTCTCATACTTGAAAGTAAAATTTATTTTCTATTTTATTTTTCTTTGAACAAACAAAAGCAACCCATCTTTAGCACATGAAGGGCTATTTAGAATAAAATTTATAAATATTATACTTATAGGTCAACATGACTTTCTTGAAAATAGTAGGTTACAATAAGAAAGGAAATGATGAAAAAAATAATCCTAAAGTATATACTGCTTTAATTTTCTCCGGCAACTCTGAGTGAAGAATGACTGCGTGACTTGTATCTCATTTTTTAAAAAATCCACTCTTTACTACTTGCTTAAAAATTGCTACATTATTATAAAGCATGTTGACAATATGCAATTTACTTGATAATGTCTTGAGATAAAAATTATGAGAAAAACAATACAAGTAGTGGCTGTGTAAGTACTGGAATTTCTAAAGAAAAGACATTTTACTGTGTCTACTGTGATTTCAAAACTCTGGCTCATATAAAACAGCCAGATGTCTAAACGCTTCAGATTTACATGTGTCTGTGCTCTATCTTTTCTTTTATAAAGAATTTAAATCTTTCCAAATCTGTTTTTGAACAAAGTGGTCTTTTCCCTGCTTTTTAAAAAAAAAAACAAACTGAATGAATCCAGGTATTCCTTGGGATCTCCCCTAAATTATTTCCCTGGCTATGCCATTTATGCTTTACTGGCTGTTTTTTAGTCTTCTATTAATGCTCTGCTTTTATATTCAAACATACTGCAGAAAGAGCTCAGCAACAATGAGATTAAGGAATATATAAAATGTAGAGAGAAGTTGGTTGCCTGTCTTCATTGTCCATGGCAAAGTTTGATTTACTGCCCAGAGTCACTGTTCCCTGCAGTTTGTGCCTCTTCATGCCCCCAGACAATGCAATCCAAACAGGGATCAGCAGCAGCTACCTACACAGGTCTGTAGAGGGATTGGTGTGGACCCTACAAGGCTCATTAAGTCAGTAATTAACAGTGCCCAACCAAATATCATTGGACATTCCTCTGAATCTACTGACAAATAGCTCGACTCATCCCTGACCCAGGCCACTTACCACTCTCAAAAAATATTCCAGAGTTGATCTGGAAGTTAACATGGTGTTGTGGTTTAACCCCAGCTGGCAACTAAGTACCAGGCAGCTGCTCACTCACGGCCCTCTTCCCAATGGGATGGGGAAGAGACCTGGAAAAAGGTAAAAACTCAGGGGCTGAGATAAAAACAGTTAAGTAATTGAAAAAAAGTAAATAAGAAAATAATAGTAGTAGTAGTAGTTCAGGTCATGGAGGAAAGAGAGAGAGCGAGAGAGAGCGAGAGAGAGACAGAGAGAGAGACAGGAATAAAACCCAAGAGAAAACAAGTGTTGTCCAATAGAGTTGCTCACCACTCACTAATCAGTGCCCAGCCCACCCCCAAGATATGATCAGCCCCCTCGTAGCCAACTTCCCCAGTATATAATAATATATATAATATATTTAAATACTGGGTATGACACGTATGGAATGTTCCTTTGGTCAATTGAGGTCAGCTCCCTCCTGGCCTCTTGGGCACCTGCTCACTGTCAGAGCATGGGAAACTGGAAAGGCTTTCCTCAGGGAAAGCATAAACAACTAAACTACAGTGTGTTACCAACATTAGTCTCATACAAAATCCAAAGCACTGCACTGCACAGCTAATAAGAAGAAAATGAGCTCTATCCCAGCAGAAACCAGGTCACATGGGCCAGTTTGGGGTTGTCCCCATGTTTCTGGATGCCAAGAGCACGGACATGGACTCCTACATTGCCAGCTGGCCTTCATATTGGAGCACTGCCTTGCAGCCATGCTTAAATCAGCAGCAGAGATATTGTCTGGGAGTCAATCTTCCCAAAGCGGGAAATCAATTGCTGGCCATGAACGCTGGCTGGCTAATGTGACTCACAGTCCTTCCTGCAAGGACCTCCCCTTCAGTGACAGGCTTGAAGTTTCATTCTTGCCCCATTTTACACCATCCCCCAACTCTCTTGATGTCTGCACAAAGACATTTAAATCGTGATGAACAGCTGATCTACAGATGTAGTGAGGCTGGAATCAGCTTTTTTCCCCCTTTTGATGAATATATAATGAGAGAGTTTCTTTCCTGCTTACGTTTTCTAAAGTGGATTTTGTATATATTCTTAACAGTGGGAACAAGGATACATAAACCCATGACATTTCAAAGGATACTAACAACCTGTGTTTTTAAAAATATTTTATAAATCACTACATATTTATTCTACTCTAACCCTTTTTCATATTAGGTCTTTTAGGGCAGATCTAATGAGTTTGTTCTATGTCTCCTCAATTTTCTATTGCACAGCAGTCTATTAAGGGGAATTCAGCACCTCTTTTTATTTTTCCAGATTATTCACATTACAGATAGGATTGTATTTTACTAGACTGCTGGAATCTATTATGCATTTATGAAACGAAATTTTATTTTCACCAATGCTTTGTTAGGAGAAGGTGAATATTAAACTCAGCGGAATACTTGATGATGAAATTAAGATATAAAGAGGAAAGGAGGGAGAGCAAGTCAGTTTGTGCATCACTTCTCCAGGAAGAAAAGTACAGGATCAAGGTACTTGCCCTATAGAGGAAAATGGAAACATAAAGTACTAACAGCGCACTTCCAAACAGAAATAGCTCCTTTTATATAAACTTTTGGAATCCAAATTTCTTACCAAAAGAAATCCCCAAACCCAATACAATGTATATTTAGCCAGATCTTCCCTATGTGTATAAACTTTTAATTGGGAAAAGGTTGTTGTCTGGTTTGTCCATTCCATTGCTGGTTTTTTGCTATTGTTATTGTTATTATAAAACATGTTTACCTAAGTTGGGGGAAGAGAGAAAACATTTACCAACTTTTTATTAGTAGATCTTGAGGAATTCCTTATTGTCTCACGCTACAATTCTTTTAGAGGCCGGTCTAACACTGAGCATTTACACATTAATCATTGATGATACAATTCAAAGAAGACTAGAAACTATTGCCCACTACTTTTCAGAGTTCCACGGATGCCCAGGGACATCTGGAACTGATTAAGAAACGTGACAGATTACGGTCTCATGGCTTCTATGGACTGAGAGGATCAAGGCAGTGACCTGTGTGCTGGAGCCAGGGCATTAGGACAGGACGGCAGCACACAGCAACCAGAGTGAAGTGGCCGTGCCAGCTGCACATCACCAGGAGTGCCAGGCCTTTACATCAGCACCAAAGATCTCTAAGTTCCATTGACATTAATCAGGTTCTCCTCATAAACCAAACAGGGCATGAGCTGCACTGAGCTATTTTCAGCTATTTGGGTGTCCTGTTAGAAGTCCTCACCAGCACCCAACCCAGTTAGTCTGCACTGGGTTGGGTGGACTTGGGGAAAGTGTACAGAGTGTCTGAGTGTCTCGCATCTTGTAACACTTTTACTGTTTCTTAAACTTGATCCACTATCTAAACGCTTTTATATGGAAAGCTTAAATGCTTTTCATTTTAAATTCTGCCTTAGAAACCTCCATGACCTGAACTCGCCCACGTGGTCTGGCAGGACACACATGACACCTTGACTCTAGCTCTTGTAAAGCTTTTCACCTGCATCCTCTGGCTGTTATGTCCGCGCAGTCACATTTCCTGTTTTGCTGACCTGTGAGATTTTTATTTCACTTTTCACCAGGCTAGTAAATCATTCTCGAAAAGAAACACTGAACTTCTTCTTTGTTTCTCTCAACCAAGCCTCCAATGGACCTCAGAAGCTGCTTACAGCGGATTTTTGGGGTTCAAGATGGTTTTTTGGCTGTTGGTGGAAAAGAGAGCCTTTTTTTTGCCTCTCAGACTAACAGGGTTTTATTTAGCGGTAACTTTTAGAGGCTCATGATGGCTCGCTCCCCTCTGAGGCAGCTCGGCGGGGCTGACCCCCGACACCCCGCTGCAGCTCCTGCCCCACCTCGTCCCCGGCACAGCCTCCAGCCGGAGGAGCTGGAGCCGCCGGGCCGGGCCGCCCCCCGCTCTGCCGCCGGCCCCGCTGTCCACCACATGCAAATGTTCCCCGGCAGCAGGAAGTAACCGGGCTGCGAGCCGCCCGCGGGCCGCGCCCCGCCCGCGCAGCGAGAGCCGCGCTCCGGCCCCGCCGCTCGGCACAGCCCGGGACAGCCCGGGACAGCCCGGCGCGCACCCTGCGCTTCGCTCGCTGCCGCTCCCCTTGGCACCCGGGAAAGTAAGTGCCTTCCACCCGGGAGCGGCGGGGGGCGGCGGTCCCGGCTAGCTCCGCTTCTCCCCGCTTCTCCCGCGGGGGCTGCCCGGCCGCGCTGCCTCCGCGCCCCCGCCCCGCCCCGCCCCGGCGCGGCGGCAGCAGGCGCTTCCCGGCGGCTCTCCCTCGCTTCTGCCCCCGCGAGGAGGTGCCGCTGCCGCCCGACCTGCCCGGTAGGACTGGATGGGGTCTTAAGGGAGATAACCGCGTTTGGGATGAAATGATCATTCTCAAAAGCATGATTTGTCTCATACTCCTTTGCCTGGCTTCTGCTGTGATCCGGAGGGCTCGGGTGCCTTCTGGCTGTTTCGTGCCGGGGAGCGCGTGAAATTAGCTGGTTTTAGTCCGCAGTCGGCGTTTCGAGCCAAAACGATAGCCTTGACTGAGGTGAGGTGATGTGATCCCTGGGTATCCCTTCTTACACTGCGTTTTTCTAGGAGCGTATTTTCTGGTGCGTTCTGCAAGTTAAAGCTGCTTCTTCTTCTTAACTGTATGTTCAAATGTGCTTGGAATTAAAAGAAAGATGAGAAAATGGTATTGTGATGTTTGGTGCGCGGTGTTTCTTGCAGGCTGCTGTTATAGGTACTGCATTCCTGAGGAACGGTCTTTAAGGGTTTTCTCCTTACAATTTTAGTTTAGGAGCTGATGCTGTGCCTTCAGTAAAGCAGTTAAGAGTTTCTGTTGAAATTGCATCTTTCAAGGGTTTGCAGTGAATGGGTTGGCACAAGCTCATCTTGCTGCCTTGCTCTCCTCTGTTGGCACTGAAGACCAAAGGGATTAACACTTAAAGCTTGTTTAGCTAGGTTATATTCCTGTGGATATATATAGGGAGCATAAAACTGGTTTCATCTGAAACCCCATGTCAATATCCCATCTTCTGCCTTTCATTCCCACCTTTGCAGGAAGAGAAACACTCTGACCAATCTTAATGTATTTTAGGACATCGTAGTACAAATTGAAAATTAAAGTTTTTAAGCTTGATCCATCAAGTACCTGTATGACTTTTGCAATTTAGGAATAGTAATGTTAATTGCAAGTATCTGTGAAGTACAAGTGCCACACAGATAAGTCTGCACTCAACACAGTATCACTATAGAGTTAAAACAAAAAGCAGAAGATATGTGTTGAGAAATTACAAAGCTATGTTGGGAAAACATAACTCAGTTTTACCAAAAGGAGAGTCAATTTGTGTTTGTGTGGATTGTTTCCAACCCAACACCGAGGACAGAATAGGTGTTATCTTTTTAATACGTACTATTAACAGCACTGAAAGTATGGATGAGAAAAAAAATCAAATCATTTTCTCTAAAAAAGTAGCAACAGGCTAGAAATCAGTTAGATACTGTTAATAGGACGTTATGAAACCTTGGAGAAGGATTGAAATTAATGAACTGTGAGATCAAAAGATGTCTCGTTTTATGGATCTCTTCTGAGATTTAAAGCTTTTTTTCTTTCTCTGTTTCAACTTTGTGAGCTACAGGCTAGTTAGGAAAGAATTCTTTACTTAATAACATAAAAATCTCTTAATTGTGTGCTGTTGACATAGATTTTTTTAAACCATGATGATATAGAACGATCATCTTTGTACAGTAGCTGGCTGACTTCAAGTTATTCTGCTTGTCTCCATTTTTTAGTAAATAAGAGGTTTTTTCTATAGAAATATGCAGAATACATGGTAAGGTTTGGGCCTTCCTTTTTAAGCCCCTTGAATAGTGGAGTTGTGCAATGACTGTTTCTGACAAAGCAATCAGTTGTGAAACTTTACAACACAAAGTTAAACCCTGTTACCTTTAAGTTGTTTAATACTATGAGGTTTAATGTTATCCTTTCAAGAGAGTTTCCATAAGTGTGAAACTATTGCTTGCAGGTATTTATGAATAGACAAGTATTTATGAATGTATAAGTAACTATTTCACAGTACTTTCCCTCCCCAGTTTATCTATGTAATTGAAGTGACCTCTCTTCCTATGGACTTTCTGACTCCTGTAAGCTAAATGGCATCACAGAGCAGCGAGTGTTGAGGGGAACCATTCCTGTGACAGGCAATGAAAACAAGTCCAAGGTCTCCTGGCTCAGCTTAGTTCTGTTATTCAGTGGGGTGTCTCACCAAATCAGAGATGCTACACCTGACCCTTCTTGTGGGCCACATCAGGGAGCAACACTGACCTCTCTGTAGTTTTTTGGGAAAGTTTAAGTGCTGCCGTATTTAATCTCAGGTGTTATTCCATTGCTGTCACAAAAAGGACATGTTTGCCTACCTCTACTCTGCATGCTATTTTGAATATTAGTAGGAATCTTTGAGCTTTTGGGATGAACCCATGTTGATCAGAAAACAATTTTTTGTTTTTGTCAAAGGGCTAGGTGATCTGGGAAGGGGATGACATCTTTCCTCCTTTCCATACGTGCATATCCTGAGTAACTGAGTGGCATTTTTTTCTTCTATCCAGGGAGTTGTAAAGCCATTTTTACTCTTAGGGTTCAGGGAGCCCTTTTCAAAACTGAGTGAACACTGAAGACAAGTACATGGGGAATAACTAA
Organism: Motacilla alba alba; assembly: GCF_015832195.1. Taxonomy (NCBI): domain Eukaryota; kingdom Metazoa; phylum Chordata; class Aves; order Passeriformes; family Motacillidae; genus Motacilla; species Motacilla alba. Next base: position 113,325,998 of record NC_052017.1, read on the forward strand.
CTAACTAATTAATGGAGGGGCCATTAGGTATAACCTAGGATTCCTAGCAATCTGCTGTGATAGCATGGCTGTACACAGAGGTGGATGTCTGCTGCCACAGAGACATCATGTGCTAATGCAAGGGATGGGAGGAGAATCTGTGGGCTGGGGATCCTGAGGGTTGTGTGAGCTTTATATACAGGGAATGATACTTCCTTTTGAAGCTATAGAGCCGAGTGTGTAAATAATTACACCAAAGCATGTGACTCCGTTAAGCAGCATTTGTTATAATATTGCCTCTGTAGGATTTCCGCCTCTTAAGCAAAAAGACTTCATTCTATAGAAAAACCAGTTGCCCAGCTAAGAATTAGGATTTTTATCCTGTTGCTCATATTCCTACTTCCTATTTCTCCCATTTATTTCTCTCCCCTCTTTAATGAGAGTATAGGAATGCTAGAGATGGTGTAATAAGAAAGGCTTCCAGACTTGCTAAGCCGTACCACAGGAAACTGTAGATAAAAATGTACAGTTGCATTTGTATGAAAACACTCTTTAATGACGCATGCAGGGTGAAGGAGTCTGCCACCCTGTAAACAGTAGTGGTGCCTTCTCAAACAAATCAGCCTGTACTAATGAAAGACAAATGCAGTGTAACTGTCCTCAGTGTGACTGTTCCTAGTTTAAACTTCATTGTCCTTCAGGGAAGGATGGAAAGGTCTGTGCTTTCATATTTATTTTTGCCTGATTCAGATACATTTCCTGTTGACATTGTCATTAAATGCTGTAATTTCCGAGGCTGAATTATTCACGTTTGAGTTCAGCATCTTTCCTGAAAAATGTGGGTTCATGGAACAAAATGTGAAGGCAGAACTCATCATGTGCTGGAAGCATTTCCTCCAAATATTTATGGGATACTTGTATTTGTTTTGTGCCCTAAAGAACTACTAGTAGATGTGAATAGATTGGTTACTTTTGTCAGGCAAATGTCAGAAGAGAAATGGTATTTTGACAGTAACATTTGCTGGGGAGAAAAGAAAGGAGGACCCTAAGGAAAGGTGGAGGGAATGATGGGTAGATCTTATTTCTCTGGTGGGTTAAAAGGGTGGACTAGTTCTGTCCAGGCCAGCCTTTGGTCTCCCTTAGGTCAGCATTCCCTGTCTTTTTCAAACTGCTGGCATCTTAAGTATCTACAATTGGTTCCTGTGTTTGCACAGCACACTTGTCTTACGTCTTCAGTTCAAAGGACTCCAATGATAAACAGTCTGAACAAAGTGTCCTTCTTCCTCCGTGGTCCCTGCTGCATGTGGCAGAAGGTTTCTTCTTCCTGTGGTTGGCATATTGTAGAATTTCTTACTTTAATTTGCAAAGGCCAGCTGTGATAGGAAATAGTGCAATCTTAAACTGGAACACGTGATAGATAGTTCACCAAAGGCGTTGAGGTATGGGATGCAGCTACTCTTCTGCAATGGCACTTTTTTGCAGTTTTCTGTATTTTAGAGGGGTGCTCTAAGTATGGAAATGATAACATTTTGAAGGGAAAGGACTCCCTCTGGGATGTGCTTTCAACTTCTCCTTTGTTGGTTTAAAAAAAGCAGTTTCAGGAAGTTCATCAAAAAAAGCACAACCTGTTAAGTGAGCTTTCTGATGTGGTATCTACAATCTATTGCTTTTTTCATGTTTCCGTCATTATTTCATACAGATAGGTGTATATAAACCTGCTTAATTTTTTTTAATGAAATCTTACTCGGGTTTTACCTTAGGTTTAAACTGAAGCAATATGGTATCACAGGAATAAGTACAGAAGTATATTTGGCTGCTAAGGTTTTCTCTTTCCATTTATGACTGTATGAGGGGCTTAGAACAAAATTAATATCAAAAGTTAAAGACCATGTTTGAGTGAATTGCTATGTAGTGGTAACACATTTATAAATCAGTAGGACTGACCTATGACTCAGTTCTACAGTATTCAGACAAAAAAGAATATTTCCTGGTAGTATCGACTGAGTAGGGAAAGATCTGAATAGTAGCACATCTATTGCATATATTGAGATTGTCTGTTTGAGTGTCCCTTGCCAAGAGCATGAGGTTTATATTCATTATATCCAGTGGACAAAAAATTGTTTTCTCCAGGGCAGCCCCAGCTTTACCATGTGTTTTTATGGATCTTTTAAACCCTTCAGTAAGCGCTAAATGCCCTGCGGAGCTGTGATTCAGGTGTGAGTGGACAAGGACTGGAGAACCAGGGTTAAGTGATCACCAGAGCTGGTGTCAGTGTCACTGAGGAAGTGAAAGTTTTTGGTAAACAAACAGGAAGGGGATGGGCAGGAGAAAGAGGAAATCCTATATTGGATGTTCTGTGTTCGACTTGTTCGAAATACAGTGCAAGAGTCATTTGAATGTGCTGTTGTGATGTAGCAGAATGTGCAAATGGGATTCAAAGTACATTTTTTGTAACTGCAGGCTTGCCATTGCAAAAGATATGCTGAACTGTGCAAAGGTGGAGGGAAGTATTGCAGCCCGTGAGGGGTGTTGGAAAACCTGCCTTTTAAGCAAGTCTTCTGCTGGATTGCTGGTGTGGCAATTTGTCCTCCTTTCTCTGTTCAGCTGTACTTGCACTGGCTTCAAGAGAGATTGCAGCAGCTGTCATGGCAGCAGTGGAGAAGCACCAAGGCATACTGAGGTGAATTCTAAGCCCATTTCTCTTGGGATGTAGATGGCCTGATTGATGGCAGGCAGTAGACAGCAGTGCTCCCACTATGCCTGACCAGGAGAGCTTGCCTCTTCTCAAAATCTTCTGCTAAATTTCCTTGGGAGCAGTTCCCTCCCTCTGCCATAACACTTACCAGTGTTTCCAAAAAAGTCCTTGACCCACACTGCTTCAAATGTCTTCATTAGTAATGATGTGCTGTTTGTTTGAGGCTTTTGCTCCACAGTTTCCTGGAAAAATCCATGTTTCAGTCTTTACCCTGCTGTAGGAATACTCCTTACGACAATTTCCTTTTTTTCTTCTCCCATCATTATTTTTTTTTGTTCCAACATCATTCTGCTGTTTTTTTCTCTCCAGTCTTCAGGACTGTCAGTGTTATAAACTGTTTACTTCATCTCTTGATTTAGACATCTGCAGCAAATATTCTTTTCCCTTTCTGGAAGAGTAAGCCTTATCACCTTTCTTAATCCAATTATCATTTGTAAACTGCTTAACAGGGAATACTCATCCAGAAATACGTACCCCCAGCCTCTTGAAGAGATATGAAGTCCAGTGGAGTACCAACCCAGCAGGACTGGCATGGCCTTCAAAGTATTTTAAGGCTGTGTCTTGTTTAAGGGCAACTTCGAACTTCTGTAGGTGATTAGCAAGGACTCTTCTGTGTAGAGTACATTTTATGTGTAGATGTAATTGATTTTCAGAGACAGCTAACTGCTGTTTGACACATCTGATTTAAAATTGTGACCTCAAACTGACTTAAAACGGTCTTCTGTCTTGAAAATGGTCAGTGTGGATTGTCCCCTGCCGCTTTGTCTGCCTTTCTTGTGATGCTGCTTTGACCTTCTCTGGTCAAGTTTCTTTTCTGTTGCGTGCAGGTTTTTGTTTGCTGTGTTGTGGTGCATGTAAAAAGTTTTGAGCCAGCATTGACCCTTTTTGTAAACACTTCTGGTTGAGGGAAGCAGAGCATGGATTTATCAGCATGCATGCTGGCCTGTGGAGAAGAAATCAAGTCTTGGTATTGTGGGGATGTTGTGCTGAGACAACAGCTCTTGCTCCAGGATTGATGTTCTGTGCCCATTGGTGTTGGTGTGCCCCGTACACTAACCCTACAGAAAGTGAAACTTAAGAAATTCAGCTTTGAGAAGGCGATGCAAGTTTAAAAGAACCTAGGTCAATGGAGTTGGCACCAGCAGAAAAGAGTTTTGGTAGAGTGAGCAAGTGGGAGAAGGGTGCTTGAGGTGAAATAGTTCTGCTCTTAATGGAGCATTTAAGCAAGGCTGCAAGTGTCAAAAATGCATCTGAGTAGCTTATTCAAATCATATGTATTGGACTAGGTTTGGATGAGTGAAAGGTCCTTTTCCCTACTCCTGCAATAAAAGCAGGTGGCTTATATAGTAAGACACAGGAAAGTAATTTCTCCTTGGAGCACAGAATACATATGTTTGTTACATGTTCTGTATCTTGTCATACTGGTTGAGGATATATGCTTTCCTAGTCTCTACCCAATTGTCTCTACCCAATTAGTTATTATCCTTTGCATTCTTATTTGATTTTTTTCCCTCTTTTTGTCTTTTTGCTTCTGCAGTCTTCCTTCTTAATTTGTTTCTTAGTATCAACCCCAATTCTGATTTCTTAGGGATTTTGGCCTCCTGTCCTACACCTTTTCTCATATGGTTTGTGGTGTCCTGAGGACTTCCCATGCGTGGCCAAACAATGAAGAAGTCTCACCAGTTGTTAAAGCATCTTCTCTGCACAACACTTAATACTGTGGAGTTAAAATGCAAGCTGTGGACTCATTACTGTTCTCTTGAAACAAACTTGGATAACCATTGTGAACACTGATATGGTTTTAGTTCTTGCTTTGAAAGTTAGCTTCATGGGCTGTGAGTGCTGAAGTCACATTTAAACATTGAGGCTTGTGCACAATCTAAGGCAGCTTTTCAAAGTATAGCATAATCACATGTCCTGCCTGTGAGCTGCATACTTTTGAGTTATGTGGAGTTACAAAGGTTACAAGCTTTAATGAGCAGCCAGTAATAGTGCTATGAAATTCTTGCAATCTGCAGTGTGAATGTGAAAATAATCATTGTCATGGTCCTCCAGTTGACCATGAGTATAAATCTACTAGAATTATTGTGAGTGCTGGCCTATTTTTTAAGGTCTGTGTGCTGCCCTTTGTGCAGAAAGTCCTGGTATGAGTCTCCTGAAGTCTGTCAAGCTCCTGCAAGCTGTGTGCTGTCACTTGCAGGATCAGAGCCTGGTTCAGTGAAACTTGCTATGGTTGTAACTGCTAGGTCTTCTTCTGCTGTCAACTGACCATTAAGCAGCACTAGAAACAACAGAAAATACTAAGTGCTGCACAATCCACTAGTGGCATTTTGTGAATACTACAATGTTGGTTGTTTTTAGAGTGAGAAAACAAGACATTTCAAGGTAAAGTTAAAATAGTAGCAGAGGTCAAATTATTAGGTTTTGAAAATGAAATAAATTAGCATATTGAGCAAATTCAACTTGCATCTTTAAATTGTTCCCCAAGTCAGATCTTCTGTTTAGTATGGAATAATTTCTCTCAAATATAAAAGAACTTTAATCAAGTTCATGTACTTGCATAGCTGCTGTCCTGGTGATATGGAAAACTGTTCATTCTTGCCCTTGAGAAAGATCATCTACAAAGACATATCTGTGTATAAAATTGGAGCACTCCAGTGCTTCCTTAGAACCTTTGAAGCAGGAACAGTCAAGTGAACTGTCATACCAGGTATTTACAATCTTTCCTTCAAAGAGAGCTTTCCAGATTCTCACTCTCGCTTCTTTATGAAAATAGAAAGCACGTAAAATATTTCTAATTTTGGTTAACTTTAGAGAAACTTCTTATTTGTGCTCATGTGTGTAATAAATGTGAAAAATATGCTTAGAAGCTTGGGTGTGAATTCTTATTAATGTTCATTCAATGACATATGTCCTTCAGTGAGGTATTTCCTTTTAGACTCTTACTGCCACCCCAGTTTGAGCATGTAGTTCAACATGCTTCCCTCTTTACATGGAAAGCTTTCAGACCCAATTTGGTGAAATTTTGCAGCTCCTCAGGATATGTTTGGTAGACTTAAGAGAAGCGTACTTGTATCTATTAAAAAAAAACCCCTCTGATTTCAAGGACTTAATCTAAAAACCTCCCAAAATTGCTAGTAATAGAGCTCTTTTAATTCTATTTATTGTGTTTGCAGCAAGCTGTTAGTTCAGATGATACCCTTAGGTGCTACACCACCTGTGCCAAATTGCAAGTTGCTTGAAACAGTTTACTAAGTTGGGCGAGACAGCAACTGGTACAATCCTGGTTTAGATTCATGCCCTTGAAGGAATGTAATAACACAGAGTTTAAAGATAAATAAAATAATTGAGTTACAAATAGGCTTCTGTGAAGTGCCAGAACCTGGAGGATGTTCGTACACACTTGAAGTTAAGGGAGATTCTGCTACTTAACCTCAGTGAGAACAAGACAAGGTGGTTCCTCCTGTGGGTATTTTAGCAGTTAGTGCTGAGTGCTGGTCTAGTATCCCTGCAAAGATTAAGCAGCAAAAAAAAATGTATTTCTGCTACGTAATGTAGTGGCACTAGATTTTACACCTTTTTTTTTTTACTCCTGCAGTTTCCTCTTGCAGCTTGAGCAAACTTGTCCAATGTTTGCAAACTTTCAGGAGGAACTGTACTTTGAGTGTTAGCTCAGGTCAGTATGAATGATTTAACCCCAAATTTTTATCTGAGGATAGAATGCATTCTTGAATCCTTATTACATACTCCAGTACAATGTCCTCTGTTTCAGGAGAGTTCTGTGTTTATCTAGTGCTGTACAGCTAATGAAACACAATACAATCTGCAGGAAAAGTAACTTTTTTTTACAATTTAAATGTATGCTGTTTGAAGATAGTGAAAAAACAATCTGTTTCTCTTTTGTGAAATTCAGTGCTTTAGACATGCTCAAGACATAATAAGATGCTATTATAACAAGAATGCTATGTTTTAGTTGCAAGCTTAGTCAGGAGTACATATCAGCATTCAAACATGGAGGTGACAGCAGAAAAGAAGCCTTCTGACCAATGAAGCAGAATGGCAAATTCAGCATGGGGCAAAGTAATATGAGTTGCACAATGGCAAGACTGTTACAGTTAGGATCCATTGAGACAGAAGTCATTCTGCCCTGATTTAGCCGTAACTGCCATAATCCATGTTGAAAGTGGATTGTAGAATGCATGAAACCAGGTAAGGTTTGTAAAAATTGATTTATACCCTGGGGATATATTTACCCTAATTTGAAAGAACAAAAGCTAATATGCACCTATGTTCTGTTCCCCATTTCTCTTTTATTAAACGCACTGAAAACAGAAGATAAACCCAAAGGAGAAGTGGCATACTTTCTATGAGACCACCCTCAAAACCTTCATCTGGGCTTGCTGGCTGTGAATTTGCTGTCCTCCAGCATGTTTATATTGATGTGATGGGGGACTTGGACAGGCTGGATTGATGCCTTGAGGTCAATTGCATGAGGTTCAACAAGACCAAATAGTGAGTGTTTCCCTTCGGTCACAACAACCCCACACAGTGCTACAGGCTGGGGGCAGAGTGGCTGGAAAGTGGCTTGGCAGAAAAGGACCTGGGGGTGCTGGTCAGCAGCCAGCTGAACATGAGCCAGCCAGGTGGCCAAGAAGGCCAGTGGCATCCTGGGCTGTGTCAGCAATAGTGTGGCCAGCAGGAGCAGGGCAGGGACTGACCCCTGTACTCAGCGCTGGTGAGGCCACACCCCAAATCCTGTGTTCAGTTTTAGGCCCATCTTTACAAGAAGGACATTGAGGTTCTGGAACGAGTGTAGAGAAGGGCAGCGGAGCTGGTGAAGGGTCTGGAGCACAAAGTCCTGTGGGGAGTGGCTGAGGGAGCTGGGGCTGTTTAGCCTGCAGCAAAGGAGTCTCAGAGGAGACCTTATCACTCTCTGCAATGCCCAGAAAGGAGGTTGTGTGCAGGTAGGCTTTGATCTCTTCTTCCAAGCAGCAAGCGACAGGACAGGAGGAAATTGCTTCAAGTTGTGGCAGAGGAGAGCAATTTAGACTGGATATTAGGAAAAATTTCTTAACTGACAGTGTAGCCAGGTGTTAGAACAGGCTGCCCAGGGCAGTGGTAGGGTCTCCATCCCTGAAAGCATTCAAAATACCTCTGTAAATGTGGCAGCTGGGGACATAGTGGGATGGGGACTTGATGATCCTAGAGGTCTTTTCTTACCTTAACAATTCTATGATTTTATGTTGTGGTAATTTCATGATGTTCATGATCTTTGCATTCTATTTGCAATACAACAATGGGTTTGAATTACAGGCACACTTCAAAGCAAGATATCACATCTCTAAAATAGTCTTTAGTGCCAACAACATATTAACTACTTGAAGGCCACCTTCATAAATAACTATCCTCTCCCCTTAGTCATAGTAGCTATTAATAATTTGCTTCAACAAGAGTCCCATCAATCCATTTGTCCACGCGTGTGGAGGTTGAGCATTAGCCTGCCTTACTTGAAGGATACAAAGGTTTCAAGTATCAGCTGCTACCTGCAAATAGACCTTCCTTTGCACCTTCTGGAGAAGGCAGAGTAACAAATTCCAGCTGAAGAGCTCATAAGGGTGCAGCCTGGTGATGATTCCCCAAACTCATTGTAAGTTAGCAAGTTGCTCACTTTGTCCCTTGCTGTCTGCTGAGGCTCAGTGAAAAGAGGGAGAAGCTCTCATTTCTCTTCCATGCATCATGTTGTAAATGCAGGCATGGGGCACTGCACATAATACACAGATGGTTTGTGTGGCTGTGCCTTTGCTTTCTAGGACATCAAACTGTACATTGAGATCAACGCCTGAGTAAAGCCACTGTGGCCACGAAACAGGCCTTTTGGACTCACAGAGAAGCTCTGGTTGCACATCTCTCAACTAAACCTTGTTTTGGGAGGCAAAGTGTTTGTCTGTGAAGGATAAGGGGAGGATAAATAGCTGGGTAAGTACTGTTGGCAGTGAAGAAGGATAGTTCCCAGATATGTTCTCCAAAGAAACTGTGTGAAACTTGTCCTATCCTTCCATCATGTCACTTATTAGGAGGATGAAGACCTTTGGGCTACTCTTGGACCTTGGACCTCACTCCAACAACTTTTTTTTTTTTTTATGGGTAGTTTCTCATTTTCCTATACCACAGTTGTTGGTCTAATAACTGGAAAGGAGTGGAGAAGGATCCTTATCCTAGTGGCAGGTATAGAAATACATAGCAACATACATACATAAAGTCCAGGGCAAAGATAGACTACTGAAAATTTAGCACACTGCCATTATTGGCCAAAATCATAAATTTAAAGCTGAAAAAACCAGTATGTGAATCATAGATACACTCAACTTGGAAAGTAGATGTCGTCTTTGGGGTTTGCTAGCTGGATTGGGACACTTCCTAATAGTTAGGAAGAATGTTGATCCTTTTCAGTGTAGTGGTTTGGCCAAATTTTCATTTGGAAATGGAGATTTGGTTATATGAAGCTGCTGTTTGTCATTACTGAGAGTTTTTGCCAGTCAAAAAAATGACATTTTTACTTATAGCTTGCATTACACTCTAAAGTCTTTAAAGTGTTTTGGGAACCTTTGCTTTAAGTTGGTTAATGGGTTGGCACAGCTTTTCTGTTCCATGTCATATAATCCTTTTGAAGAATTTGATAGAAGTATTTATTCTGTTATGTCAAATTAAGATGTTATTCGACCTTTCCCCCTATCTTCAAAAGATATAGTACAGTGGAAAAAAGTTGAGGAAATGGAAGATGTGGTTGCCTGAGGGCTGGCAAAGTGAATTAATTCATTGTTGATATTGATTCAAAATTCTGGAGGATGCAGTTGAGGCAAATGATTGTAATAAAATGAAGCAAGTATTATAAGGTCAGAAAACAGATGTTATTTTAATGTAAGACTTGGTTTAAAATTAGTGCCAAAAATACTGACTGAATGAATCTGGAATATTTTCATAATATATAAAGCCTATTATGCAATGTTAGCAAAATTACAATCTTCTGTGGATTGACTTTCTTGTGTTCTGGTAATTTTTTTTTCCTTCAAGTCAATAAACTAGGATCAGTAGTTTGTACAAATTCTGCTTCATTTCAATGTGATGTTTTGTTTCAGGATTTTATTTTCATCCTTCTGAAAGCATTATAACATCATTAAACCACCACAGTGACATTATTTTCAGTGTTTCTTGCTGATTTTGATTTACTTTAATGTGTGGGGTTTCTTTAACCACTGCCAAAATTCCTGCATGAAACCAAGATTTTAACTAATCTAGACAAAACTGCAGTGAATTTACAGAAAAATGGAAGTTTATTTTTCTTGGCCAAAGCTTCCCACCCCTGTTAGAGCTACTTTTCATGTCATCAGCTGTGATGATATTTTTTTTTATGTGTCATTTATGAGCTCCAGCAAAGACTGTGTATTTTAGCCAAGTACTGAATAAAGTTGTCCCTCTTCCTGGACACTTAAAGGCAAGACAGGCAAAGGTTGGAAAGTGCCATTTGAATATAGAAAAGTGTTTACTTTGACAGAATTAGTTTTACAAAAGTACTCCTTCCTATTGGAAATTTGAGGTGTGATGACTTAAGTCACTTATTTGCCATTTTGTGTAGCAGTGTGTTAGTTCATGTTGGTTAATTCATCACTAAAAAGCCTAGTAAGAAAAACATAAATTAAATGGGGAGTATAGGAAAAAAAGATATGATGTGATGTGATATAATATGATGATACGATATAATATGATATTGCTGCTCAGAAGGGATCTGCCTTTTCCAGAAACACATCAATACAGCATCAGTATGGCAACTCCAGATATTTTATCTCGGCAAAAGTTTTTGGTTCTTATGTCAGCTGTTGGGGGAATTTTTGCTGTGTGACTCCTCCTGTCTTGTGAAGACAGACTTAGAGGTAGGGTTGTTCAGCCTGGAGAAGAGAAGGCTCCAGGGAGCAGCTTTCCAGTACCTACAGGGGGACGACAAGAGAGCTGGAGAGGGACTTTGTATAAGGGCATGGAGTGACTGGACATGGGGGAATGGCTTTAAACTGACAGAGAGCAGGTTTAGATTAGATATTAGGAAGAAATTCTGTGCTGTGAGGGCAGTGAGACTCTGGCACAGATTTCCCAGAGAAGCTGTGGCTGTCCCATCCCTGGAAATGTTCAAGGCCTGGTTGGATAGGGCTCTGAGTAACTTGGTCTAGTGGAGGGTGTCCTTGCTCACAGCAGGGGGCTTGAAACTAAATGATCTTGCAGGTCCCTTCCAACCCAAACCATTTTATTGCTTCTAATCCACAGTTCACTTCCAATGTCGTTGTGTGGCAGCACACGTATTGGCCCTGTTGTAACTTGAATTTTTATTTTAAGGAAGTGGACTTGAGGTGGGAATATTGTAGAGTCCCTTCATTTCCCTTCATTTCAATATAAAGGCAAATGTGGGAAAGAAAAACAGGACACCAAACAATAGAGGAATGGGTGGTGAGGATTTCATTGAGAACAGTAGTCAGCTTGGTAAGGATTCAGGGAATGTGTCTGCCAACCCAGACTGGTTTAGTTGGTTTAATTTGTGTATTTATGTTGGGAATCAGGACTTGGAAAAGGAGAGACAGAAATACTGGTGCAGGGCTCAAAACTGAGCATTGCAGAGGAAGTAGAAATGTGATAGATGTATGACTGTAGTAGGAATGCAGGTGTTTGGGAGCATGAAAATGGTAGGGTGATACTTTCTGTCACTCATGTAGGAAAGCATTTATAAAAATAATCTGAGATAGAATGGACAAAGTAGAATTTGTCTTGGTCTCAATTGCTAAGGAAGGAATTGTGAAAGAAGCGGAACAGGGGGAAGTGCAGCAGACAGGAACCACTCTTAGCCAGGACCACTTTCTGTTTCCTGGTGTTACATTAGCATTGCATTGAGACTTTTAAAAAGTACTTTCATTTGCAATGAAAAAATATGAGGTCCCTTGTGATATTAAGAGGCATTAGAAACACACAGGTGGCCGAGAATATTGTGCACAATGAATAGCCTGGGAAAATAATGGGGAGAAATTTAATATCAGGGTGTAAAATAATGCCACAGGAGATACAAAGTCTGCTGTGACAATAGTTTGTCATTATGAAAAGTGATACAGACCTGGATGTCTTATTGGATGGCCGTATGATTGTGAAAGGCCAATGTGATGAAAGTGTGAAAATAATAAATTAATTTCTGGGATTTATTGAGTGACGTATTTCAGTAGATAGAAGAAATAGTAATATTATTTGATTCAAGGCATTGCTGAAAATCATCTCGAAACATCTGGGCAGCTCCAGCCTCCTGTACTTAAGAGGGATGGGTTCAAAGTGAAACAGATGTGGAGAAGAGCTGCTAGGATAACCAGTGGAAGTGGAAAAAACTGAGAGGGTTTGGTCTTTAAAGTCTAGAAGACAGGCTGAAAAAGATGTGACTTCTTCCTAATCTCCCAAGAGGATGAAGGGCTAAATGCCATTATTGTCTCCAAAACATTTTTAAGCCTGGGACTTACGTGACAGCTTCTAAGCCAAGCAGAGTGAGGTTCTGAAAAATTTCAGCAATAATATTTTGTTCTTCCCCACCATCACCCATTAATCTCTCTAAAAATGGAGCATGGAAAACTTGCTTCTGAGCTTGTGCCATGGAATTGTGCTGCCTAGAACAGATCTGCCTTTCCCAGAGAGTATTTTGTAGTCCTTTGCTCTAATCATGGTTGATAAACTAGATAGCAATGTTGTCTTGCTGTGACAGACATGCACCCTTGGAAAATTTGAGGGATTGACTTAAGTGAGACCAGGTATGAGGAAATTTGAAAGTAACATGCTTGTTGCATACTTTTTCACCACAGTAATGTTGGTTACACAGAGGATTAAGTTGTTTCTCTTCTTGACCTGTTTATATAGATATTTATGTCAAAACATGATTTTAACTTTGTCTCACCTTTTCCACAAAGAAGATTGAAGCAGTTGAAAGAATTCGCCCATTATTTTTTCATTTTCTTTTAAATGCTGGCAGCTGGACTATGGCTTCTCACAACTGAGGAGCAGTGGGAGTCTACAGAGGGCAAGTCTGTCACGGCCACGCACTGAGTAGATTCAGGTTATCCATGCTCCTTTCCATAAGCATTGCAGAGAGCACACGGTGATTTGTACCCGTGTGTGTATGCCCATGCATCTTATATAAGGGATGAATTCCACTTGGAAGACACAGAGATGGGGTGATCCAGACCTACAGAAATAAGCTAAATTTGACAAAATGTTAAAATATGTGCAACAAGGATTGACTGAGACAAACAGAACCATTTTAGCAGAAAGGCAATGGAGGAAGAAACTGCTTAAGTTCCCCTAGTTAGCTGCCAGTGCAAAAACAAGATGTAGGAAGTGAAACAAGCTCAAAATGAAAGCTGACCCCAGATTTCTGCATTTGCATGAGTCTGACTTGATGAAAGTTATCAGACAGTCAGGACTTACAGTAAAATTGAAATGCGTATCTATAATAATATTATATATTATTAAATTAATATATAGCTATAGATATATAAATGGTGAATTGCAGGTATAAGAATAAGGCTGAACAAGCTTAAATCTAACAACTTCTGAGACTGGCGAGGAACAGAGAACAACTTCTCTTCGGTTGCTCTCCAGTTGATGTTTTCATATTGCTCCCAACCACAGATAATTTATTTTTGTCACTCTTAGTCTCACTGTGGTCTAGTGGCAAATCTTCACTGGCACAAATACGTGTAGGCCAGTACTGATAAGCCATTGCTGAGCTTTACCACCTCTAGTTAAGCTCCTGCTCTGTATTCCTTGGCAGTTGTTTTGCCATGTAATGATGGGTCAGAAATGAACCCAAGTTTCCCAGAAATAATCCTCCTCTTAGTCTCAATAACAGAGATAAAGGAGATCCTTGCAACACTTGCACAGCCCAGATGATGTGGAAGCAGATCAACATGAAGTGAAAGTAAGCACTGAAGATTAAGGTAAATGAAACTCTTATATTTAAGATTTAATTTTTTTTTTCGTAGAATTATAAATTTCAGCAGTTGATTTGAAGTGACATAGAATGTTGGATGCGCTTCTGAGGCAGAAGGTGTTTGTGACTTTGAGCAGAGCAGGCTTATGATCCTTCCTCCCCAGCAGTTTTAATTTAAGCTGATCACTCTGAGTTTTGAGACACTTCTGCCTTGACCTTGAGGGAAATGCACAGGAGTTCAAGAGATCTGATGAAGGCATCACTGTGTTACCTCTGACTATAACTTGTGAAGTAGCAGCAAACCAACTGGCATTAAAGGCCAGAATGAAGCATCTAAAACAGAAGAGGGCAATGGTATTGTTTTCAAATTTTGGAAGAGGTAATAAAAATAAAACTATTTACTTCTCTGCTCTCTAAGCCCCTTTTAAAGCTGGGATTTTATATATAGATGTAAACAGTTGCTTCCTCTTCTTTGATTCAGAAGTTTAAATATAAAACAATATTCAAGACTCTCAGCAAGTTGGGGGCTTTAATTTTTTTTGGTATTCTTACACATGAGAAATCTCTGGTTTAAAGGGAGAGTTTACTCTTTGCGCTCAATTGAATACAAATTAATTTTATTTATGTACCTGTTAAAATGTATATATGTGTTAAAACCCTAAGCCACATAGGTGTTTTGATAAGTGATTACTGACCTTTTCAACAACTGATATTTATTTGATAAAATACACACTTTGATAAAATAGAGCTTGTATGTTCAGTGTTGTAGTTCTAATTATTTTAAAAGTTAATTTATTATTGGAAAAGCTGAAGTATAATATATGAAGATTTGAGAATCATTTCCATGAAGACATGACTGTGATCAAGAAAAGACCAGACATGTCAAGTGGGTTTTTTAAGAAATAACTTCTAATATTCACCATATATGTTGTATGTAACAAAATCCCGAGGAAGAGAATGGTTATGAACACAAAATGAAAAATGAGGTCACCTTTGTAGATGATACAAAGGGTAAGCACTGGGATGAAGTGAAACCCCAAATGCATGAAACTTGTCTGCTTGCAGTAGGAAGTATTGTGTCTTTAGACACATTACTTTGCTGGAAGTGTAGAAAAAGGCATATAAAGGAATTCTATTTTGGGGACAGGCAGTAGATATTAACCCTGGAGGAATGCTGCATTAGTTTCTGACTTCCACTCCTCCCAAACCATTTTGGAATGAAGACCCAAGTGCTGTAGTAGCAAGATGAGAGGGGATTCAGAGAGAAAATTCAAGGCAGATGTAGACATCAAAATCAGTGTCTTGGAGAAACCTGCTGCAGAGGCTCTGTGTGATAGTTCTTATGGATACTCCTGTGGCTTTTTGAAGGGTGCCAGAACCTAAATTCTTGTCCCCTTGCTGCAGCTGTTAACCTAAGTACTTGTGTTTACTTTTTAGCCATAAACTACAGTATGCTCTTTGTTAAAAGAGAAGCTGTTACTTTTTAAGATATCTATTTATAAAGATTTGTGGCTATGTTGCATAGAATTTATTTTAATTTAGTGTTAAACTTTCATGTCTAGAGGTGTAGACAATAAATGCAAAGCATGAATAGGAAGTAGTGTCTCCTGTATTGCAGAGCTGTTGGAGTGGAAAACATCTGAGTAGGGACTGGCAGCATTTTCTCTGATGTATAAATTATTTTTATCTCTGATAAAGAATAATGGAGTTTGGTTTGTAATGATGCAGGGCTCTCTGTATTGCTCTTTGCTTACTGTTTTCTCTTTCTCTTTTTATCTGCACAACACACTTCCTTGTGACACAGCAACAGAGTGCTAGGCAAATAAACATTTACAGCAAGTAAAATGTTTTATTTATTTATATGCTGCTCCCTGCACTGGTGTTTTAGTTAGGTCAGGATGCCACTCCTGAAGCAGTTGCCCACATGCTCAGCTGTAATCTGTGTTCTGGAGCAGAACTGAAGTGCAAGAATGGGGCTGCTTTGGGAGAATGCAGTGTGGGGCTCACCTTTAGGCAAACCCTTGTTGTCAGCTGGCTCCCACTAGATGTTCAATCCTTGGGGCTGTACTGGAGTGAAAGGGCCCCCTTGAACCAGCTGGGGCTTCAGCTCCCACTGTTGGAGCTTTTTGCTCAGGTAGAACCAGCTGAGTCCTGTGGCGACTGTGGACTTTCAGCTCTTTCAGGCTCAGGATCTTCTCTTTGTTTGAAGCCATCAGAAGGGTCATCTCACAAACTGATTTGTGCAATTTCACATGACATCAAGTAAACTTCTGTGTGATTTCAAAGCACCTTTACATAGTTATTACTGATCAGTTCTTACTGTCGTGAACAAATGCCAACCTTGAGCTTAACACAGCCTCACATCAGATTTAAATGACAGCTGTTCATGTGCTTTCAGCTGCAGAAAAAATCTGAGTAAATGCTTTTCTCTGAGTTTACACTGACACTGGGCATGCTGCAGTCTGTAAAGATGTGCTCAGCTTTCTTACAGGAATAGGGAAAGGGAGTTTGGGCTGACAACTTAGATCAAATTACTTCATGCCCTCCACTTCAGCTGTTTGTTCTGTACAAGCAGAACTATTCAAGAGCAGAAAGGTTAGCACTTAAGTGGATAAATACCTGATCTTGCAGATACAGCAGGTAATTAAACAGTGGCCTTCCTGACGTCTAGGGTGAGTTTGCAAACACCAGTCTGCCTGTGGGTGTACAGAAATTTCCTATGAGCCATGAATGACAGAACAAGAGTCATCTACATACCCTCAGTTATAAATAAATAAAAGAAATTTTAAAATCCTTCTCAGTATTGCAAAACAACTAGTATGCAACCCCCATGTAGCTGAGCATTACAAAAATTAAAGCATTAAAATTAAGCATTAAAGATGATTGCTTCTAAGGGAAGCTCCTGCATGAAGATGTGCTCCAGTGCTTTCAAATAAGTGTGGGAACACTGAAATGTTGACAGTCAAGAAGAGGAAACTCTTATTCTCTGCCTGGTCAGTGCCTATTGATTTTCTGTAGGATTCCTTTTATTTTTAGTTCCAGAGAAGACAGGAAGGGGAGCAATGGGTTCTAATGCTGCTTTAAACCAAGATCACAGATCACACCTGAATCTTATGGACATCCAAGACGTGTTGGCAATAGGTGACAGATAATTTGCAGAAATGGTAGGAGAGGAAGTATCCTTCTGTCATATTTAGATGAAAACACTCTGACTGTGGATAGGACAGTGCATTGTGTCATTGTGTAGTGCTTCCTCAATGGCAGGATGGCGCATTAAATGAAGGTGATGTTGAAAGTTGAGACTTGCCATGGGAGACTGCTTGTTGCCTTGGTTTATTTTTGTAATCAGTTAGGACTGTGATTCTCATAGATACTGTTTCAAAAGTATGAGTCTTAGCATGAACCCAGTCCAGTCTGGTTCATTTTTGCAGCTGCAAGGCGCCATCCCATTGATATAGTTGTGTCTGCCAATGGACACTTCTGCTACTACTTTACCTGTTCACTACCATGAACCTTTTCTATCCTAGAAATGAAGGTAAAAGTGGGATGAGGGTCTTACAATCTGCTTTTTCTCCAGCTGTGTTTGTTTACTTGAGCCTATATTTGCGCCGAGCTCTTATTTTAGGTTTTGCATTGTTCTTCAAAGAACTGGCTTTAAACATTAATTAGGGCAGGGGGGGAGTGAGACTGTGTGCCTGCAAGGGAAAATGTGACTGTGAACCTAGCATTAGAGCACTGACCTGAAAGGAGGGAGAGAGGAAGGAAAGAGAGGGTTGACAAGCATTCATAGTGGATTCTTTGAAGAGTAAGTATAATTACTCTCCTCGGAGGGAGGATTGTAGACATTATGTTGTATATATATTTGCAGGATTACTATATAATTGTATCACAGGATTAGCAGTCAGGTTCCAGTCATGCAGATGCTAACAGCTGTATCTCATCTGATTTAGCATGCATGCACATCCTGAGAGAAGAATTAGCCTTCTAAATTGTACTGAAAAAGAAATCCTTGTGTGGTGATTTGCCATCGCTGGCACACACATCAGCTATTTTAGGCTGCTGTAACGTGCCTGTGTGAACGAGGAGATGCATTGCTGAAGGTCACAGTAGCAGCATGTCTGCCATGGAGCTGGGACTGCACAAGTCATCAGCCTCATGTGAGACAGGGATTTGAATCAAACAGAGCTTCCTGCTAGACTGGCATCTGCAAAAGGAAGTGGGGAGATACAGGTGTTGCTACTTCCAGCTGCAGTTCTCAGAATTTGGACAGGAACTTTTTTCCTATATCTTCCAAAAGAGTCTTTTCTTTAAAATATACAGATAAAAGTTATCCCTGCAGTAATTGCATTTTTGTTCTATCTATTCCAAAGCTCAGAGAAGTATCAGAAAGATACAAGGGGTTTGGGCAGGGAAAAGTAGACTGGGGAGAAAATATAAAAAATTTGAAGAAATGGTAAATAACTGTTTACTTCTTCTGTGGATTGAGACAAGGTAATTTCTTTCCTTTGCAACAGAAAAGAGCTATCAGTGTGCGAGCCTAACCTTCATTTGTTTTTCCCATGAACTATTTTGTATGAGAAGGAAGTACATTTTTACTATGTAGCTCAGATGATTTCATGGGAAAGGGTTTATGGCACAATGATTTTCTTTAACAACTTTTTTATTTCAACAGGAAATATGGGGTGTATAAAATCAAAAAGGAAAGAGAATCTGCGTGGAGATGGGCTAGATTTGAAGAATCAACCAGTACGTAAAACTGAACGAACTATTTATGTGAGGGATCCAACGTCCAATAAACAGCAAAGGCCAGTAAGTAGATAGTCTCAGGAGAGATTTCCTGTAGCAAGAACAAAGCATGACTGGCGTAACTTAAATTTCAATCCAAAGCATATGCATGGAAAAATTCAAATTATCATTAATCCACAACTGGGCTTTTAGTGTTGTGCAGTTCACCCTCAATGAATAAGTACCTAGAGGAACAAAAATTAAAACATGGTGGTGTGCTACTTTATGTTTGTCATAGTTTTCTGCATAAAAAAAGTAACTTAGCAATGCCTGAGTAGATATAACCATGTCTGTAAAAGAATGCTAGATGATATTAGAAAACCTGAAGTAGTTTAGATCCACTTTCTAAAGCATTGGTGTTGGATTTTTAATAGCTATGGGATCCAGGCGTTGGTTATTCCATTTAAAGGCTGAAGTAAACATGGGTGATTCTTCACCAGCTCTAGTCAGCTTTACTCACTGAGGGCCACTACCCAGCCTTGCCTGAGGTGTGTGGGTAAGGATGGGAAGGTGCAGTGGTGCAGGGAGCAGCACTGTGCTGCGGGAGGAACAGGCTAACGTGTTCCATGTGTGCTGCCTGGCATTGAAAAGAAGAGTACTGGGATGGGGAATTCTGCTGGGTGCCAAGTGGGTTTGCTAATTTGCAGCCTGACTGGTACCTTTTTTCCCCCCACCTTCTCTACTGTGCTGAGGAAACCGTGTCCTGACTGCTCCTGTTCAGGGACCTGCTCTCTGCAGGTGTGAATGGCTCCCTGCTCTCCTCTCTCCCCAGCTGACACAGTGAGCTCAGTGTGCTCTCAGTCCATGAACACACATCACAAACTACCTTTTTTTAGAATTAACTCATTTTTTTCCCTTGCACAGTCTTAGTGGCATTACCATGCTTGTAGCTCTTTAGCAGGACAGCTACACGGTAATAACTGTCCTGCTTGAGTGCCCTACCTAAAGCCTCTTCAGCAGAAGTCCCAAAGCTGTGAACTTCTTCCCCACAGCTTGTGCCACACCATCACAAGGTCTGAGCTGCTCAATTTAAAATCTAGGGGGACTTACTACATTTTTTGTTTTCATATAAATAATATATGTTTATATATAATACGTATTTTGAAGAATGATGGGAAAAAATCTGAATATTTCCTTTTAAGACAGATGATACCAAAGCAACTGTATAATATGTAATTGTAATTTAAAATCATCACAAAGATCTAAAACTGCTTGATTAAAGACATATTTCATTGTAGGCAAATCCAGAAGCACAGCTCTTACCAGGACAGAGGTTTGTCAATCAAGGTATGTTTCTATAGAAATCTCACAGCTATGTGCTGTACCTATGTCTGCCTGCAGAGTGATGTGAACATGCCTTTGTCTTTCTGCTTTTGTAGATGCAGAGGAGCAGGGAGTCATTGTGGTAGCTTTGTATCCCTACGATGGCATTCATGAAGAGGACTTATCCTTCAAAAAAGGAGAAAAACTGAAAGTTATTGAAGAGTAAGTATGGCAATACTGGTTGTATTGCAGATTTTCTTAGGGCTCATCTAATTCCCTCCACAATGCTTTGTTATCCTACTTGCACCACAGGTGTATGACTGATAAGTGAGCTCTCCTACATGTGATAATGCAAATGCTTTATGGAGTTATTCCAGGTTGCAGGGGACTTTGACAAACCTGCTGTAGTGAAAGGTGTTCCTGCCCATGACAGGGATGATCTTTTAGGTCCCTTCTAACCCAAACAATTTTTGATTCTACGTTTCTCTGGCTTGGCAGCTGGCCTCAGTAACAGTGACCAAACATTGATCCAGTGGAGCCAGTGACTTCTCAGGGCACTTGACCTCAGAGGAAAGGTTGTGCTTCTCTCTCAGCCTGGGCAAAGCTCTCCGCAGACCAGAACCTAAATAACAGTTTATCATTTTCCTTTCTTGTGGGTACTCCCGTTTTTGTTTTTCAGATCTGGAGAATGGTGGAGAGCAAAATCTCTCACGACAAGAAAAGAAGGTTTCGTTCCCAGCAACTATGTAGCAAAAGTAAACACCCTGGAAACAGAAGAGTAAGTTCTCCTAGACTCCAAATTCTGGTTCTTCACCTTGGTGATGTATCCTTTTTGGGTGGGGAAAGAGGTGGTTCTAACTCTTTGGAATACTTTTCAGATGGTTCTTCAAAGACATAACCCGAAAAGATGCTGAAAGACAACTCCTGGCTCCTGGAAATGGTCCTGGAGCTTTTCTTATCAGAGAAAGTGAAACATTAAAAGGTAGGTTTTGGGGTGGTACTTTGGAATTGATATAGAGATAAAAAACATGCAGTCAGTCTACAGAAAAATTGGCATCGGGTGTGGAGTAGTTTCAGTGCATCCTATTGTGTGAATTTTCTGCAGTTCTGTAGGAGTGAGAAGAACGAGAAAATTACCAGAAAAAGAGAGAAGAGAGTTGCAGGCTAACACCCAAAGCTGAGATAAAAGAAAAAAAAAAAAAAGCATTACATGTGTGATTACAGTGACAAGAAGCAGGAATGAATGAAGTGTCATCTTTTCTTAATGTTTGTGACTTCTTTATTGAAAGCCAAATTACTGTAACAGTAGCTGCTGCATTCTATAGTCTTCCATTATTGGGTCTGTATCCATTGCCACAAGTTTAAAGTTATAGTTAGTGCATAATGAGGGTTTTCACTTCTCCAGTGTAGTGGGATTCTTTTCAGAAAGCTTTTTTGGTAAAATTTTGTGGTGTAAACAGAGTGCTTTGTGCTGAAAATCTTAGTGAAGTCTCCAGGCTCTTCAGCTTTGAGAAGCCCCAGCCTGTGGGCTCTGACTGTAAGTCTGGATGGATATTCCAGCTGGATGCTGTAACACTGCATCCTCCAGAAGAAGACACATGAAGCCTTTCAGCAGGTCATGCCTCTCCACAGGGCAGCTTTTTTGGCTCTAATACTGCAGGTTCTTGACTAGGTATCATCTGTAATGGGCCCGTATCATTGTGCTCTCAGCTGAAGACTCCTAAATGAAGTTCTTAAAGGAAGTTTCCTAAATTCTACATATAGTACTGAGAGTATAGGAAAGTAGCCCCCCAGAATTGCTGGATATGTGTGTGAGGAGAGATAAGGGGGTGAGATCATTTTTTATGCTTTGAAAATGGGCAAGAATTGTGCAAGTAGAAGAAACAAAGAGTGCTGTAGCTAAAGGCAGATGCTCTCCTGCCCCAGTTTAAATCCCAGATGATGTTAGGCTCCCTAGGGCTGCCTAGGGATCAACAGATCTAGCAGATCAACAGATCTGCTCTCCCTCCTCTATGCCTGAAGGCATCTCCAAACTATCCTTTTGCTAGCTGGCCCATGACAACCAGCATGTTCCTTTTTTAAAATGCTGATCTCCAGATTTCAGCTTCTGCCTGAGCAGGATGACAGCCCTGGTCCTGCTCTCCCAGCCACTTCTACTCAAGC
The DNA here is from genome assembly GCF_015832195.1 of Motacilla alba alba. NCBI lineage: Eukaryota > Metazoa > Chordata > Aves > Passeriformes > Motacillidae > Motacilla > Motacilla alba. The sequence goes on from NC_052017.1 coordinate 113,347,945, forward strand.
TGGGGGACTTTCTGCAAAACTGGACACTGAATGTGGAGCTGCCTGGAATATGGAACCAGTGAGTTTGTTGAATAAGACTGAAAAAGAAAGTGTGACCATAAGCATTTTGGGGACCAGTTCAGGGCTGGTTTTTGCTAACTTCCTCCTGTGAATTGCAAAATTCTTTTTGAGGAAATAAGGGAACAAAAAGAGAAGCAGACAAATTGGTGATTTTCTTAGGCTCGACTGTGCATGTGTGGACTCTGTAGATTTTTGCTATCTGTTAATGAGGGTTCCTTCTTTATCCACAGGCAGCTATTCTCTCTCCATACGAGACTATGATCCGGAGCATGGCGATGTTATTAAGCACTACAAAATCAGGAGTCTAGACAATGGGGGATTTTACATCTCTCCAAGAATAACTTTTCCTAACATCAATGATATGATCAAACATTATCAAAGTAAGTTAAATCATTTAGTGAACTACTTATTAGAATGCAGCCATTATTTCCCGTGAAGGAAAATAAATGGTTTCTTCTTTTGTTTCAAAACTTTTCTTTTTTCTTTTTTTTTTTTTCCTAAATAACTTGGGCATGCATGTTATCAAAGATAAAGTAAAACTGATTAGAACCCAAGTATTGTTGTTACCGTAACCAGATCTAGTGCTGGTTGCTCTGTGGAATACCATTGTGAAATGAAGACTAGCTTTATAACACAATTCATCAAACTTAGGGTGATGTGAAGCTATAATAAGAATTGCCTACGTTGCAAATGATATTTTATTTGAGAGTAAATTTTTACTCATAATTAGCAGGAATACATACAGACTTCTGAATGTTGTCTTGTATACCTAGTATTGAATGTGAAATTGGTTTTATTTTTCCTGTAAATGTGTTTTTTTAATTATCAATTTTCAATTTTTTAATTATCAATTTTAATTATCAAAAAGGAAGAAATACTCTATATACTTCAAAGAAATAAAATTGCACCCACATAGAATGTATGCATTTATTTAAAAAAAGAAAAGGTGGGGAGAGGAAGGGACAAGTCTATCTATGTTTTAGCTGCAAAACTGACTTCTCATTCTGCATAACTTACTGCTGAATAGCTCCAAATACAGGTTTTTAAATCTTGTAACTGGAAATCAAGACAAGACAAAAAAATGTAGGGTATAAAATCATTTAGTGATTTTTCAAAGCCATTCTGAGGACTTGGCCATGAAGTTTTTCTGAATAGTTAGATACCTGTGCTGGCTGTTCAGCACAGCTGGAAAACCTGGGAATTATTCAACATTCATATAAAAGTTATAGCTGGTCTGTGTCCAGAGAAAAAATAATGTTGACCTACTTATGCTTGCATGCACATCTGTCTGAAACTATGTTGCAAGAAAATTTAATGACAAATTCAGAATACAGATCCCAAACCTGACTCCAGTGTGCATCTTAATCAACATAGTGTCAGTGATAAGATCTGATACTGTATTTACTAGGTGCAAATTGTACTAAAACCCCTTAATAATCTGACAGTAACCAGATGCATGTGATAATTTTTTTTTATTAAACTCGTCTCTCAATGCAAAATTTCAGATCATTAAACTTCTGTGAAAGCACCAGAAAGACTACATTTTCATCATAGCATCTGGTTGTTTTGAGCATTATTGTGGGCTGGCTGGTGCAATTAAGCAACGTTTGTCTCAAGTCATGCAACACAGGAGTGTAATGAATTTTGTATTTTGTTTTTTTCTTTGAAAACCAGAGCAATCAGATGGCTTATGCAGAAAGTTGGAAAAAGCTTGTATTAGTCCCAAACCTCAAAAGCCATGGGATAAAGATGCATGGGAAATTCCAAGGGAATCGATTAAATTAGTGAAGAAGCTTGGAGCTGGTCAGTTTGGAGAAGTCTGGATGGGTAAGTTTATTCTTTTGAAATGAGTATTTAACTCTGAAGGAAGTGTCATTTCAGAGTCGTTCAAAAAACATAGTGGACATGAACCTGATCTGTATACTTGTAAAACAGCAAAATATACCAGAATATACCTTCTTTTGAGGAGAAAGGGCTTGTAAAAGGGGATAGATACCTGACAAGGAGGTGGAACAAGTCCTTTTGGTGTCTTTTAAAGGAAAAAAAATAGTGAGTTAGCACTGTAATTTAGAAGGTCAACGACAATAGAGTCTTTTGTTATGTTTTGAGGCAGAAATACAAGATCATAGTAAGATGTGGTTCCTGAATCTCAAAACCAATGAGCCTCTCAGAACTTTGTTTCAAATCAGAAAGTGTTAAAGAATATGAAATAGAAAGAAACAATGTATTTTAGTGAATTGTGGATAGAGATATCATAGTCCATTTGTGAAGAAGACAGATCCTGCAATGTAGTGCATGGTACTACCATACTGGGTGAAAAAAGGGAACAGACTTAACCCAAGAGTGTTGTCTGCCAAGGTGCTGCTCAGAAAGTAGGTGATTTATGTAGTAAGAAGACTAGAGATTGAGCAGCCCATACCTTGACTCATCAGGCAAGACCCCAGTAATAAAACTGCTATAAGACTTGCAAGTTGTAAACATTAATATATGCCCAGCAGAAAATGATAGCAATGTTATTATAACCTGAATAACCTGCTTTGTTGGCTTACAAGCAGTATTTCCTCAGCCTTAGTGACTTCCTATTGGCAAAGGGCTATGCCCAGTGTCACATTATGTGAAAATGGTTTAATCATCTTTTGAAATGCTGCCTTTTCTGACATCAGATTATTCTTTTGGCTTCCTCATTACATGTTCTGTAACAGTACATTACATGTACTATTCATTGCTTACACACTTTTTACCAGTTAGCCATCTTATTTGAGGTAAACTATGTCTTCTTCCCAAAGTCTTCAATAAGATGTTTTTTTCAGGCCAAGTCATTCTCTTAGCCTTTTCCTGTGTCTGTTTTTTTTGTCATGTTTAAATAGGAATAAATTTGTTGTAGTTATAATGAAAGATCAGATTATGGTGATGATGATCATTATTAATTTTAAGACCTAAGGTTCTATGGGCAGAGCATTTCTGAGCAACTTAAAAGTGTGTCCCAAAGCTGGCTAGAAGATACCAAGCTATGAAGGGGTCTCTGATAATCCATGGGAGTGTGTCAGTCTGACAGGAATGTCATTGCTTTGAAGAGATGCTCTTGTTTGGAAAAGCAAAGCACAGACTGGTGCTGTTTGAGTGGAAAATTAAACACACTCAACTACAATGTCAATCAGAAAGCTCTAATTGAGTCTTAGGTGCAATCTTTTGGTATAAATCATGTAAAAAGTGCAAGCAACACATCTCTAATGTAATAGATATAGCCAAATTCAGCCTTTTATCTGCCTTCACAAGAGGCTTAGAGAAACCCCCTAACTATGAAATACATTAATGACAACTTAGATACTAGTCAGGACAAGTGTAAACCATTGTGCAGTTATTTCTGCATAATAAACCAGGACAACAAATGTTTAACTTACTCTGAAACACTGTGGAAGACTTTGTGGTAGGAGTTAATCACCTGCTTGAAAATGCAGGTCATTTTGGGAAGTGACTACTTCTGCACATACACACAGAAAAGAATAAAACTTTAAAAGGGTGGTTTTTTTCTGCTTCAAGATGCTTCCTCTTGTTTTTGTCATTTTTTTTAAAATCTAAACTGGGCCTGAGCCCTATGTCTGAATTGCTGCACTATGAGAAAATCTAATGTACTGTGAAAGCAATCGCTGCATTTCCTCTTCTTTGCTTTCTTTCTGAAGTGAAAGAAGATTATTTGCATGGCACAGATCCTCTCAAATCAGGAGCATGGTTAATCTTAGAACCAAGGAAGTTCAAGATGGAAAAGCATATTAGGTCAGATCTGTGGTGCAGGGTATCAGCAAACACTGTGTGTTGTAATGGTCACCTAGGGAGTTATATAGAGGTACTGAGAAATAATCTGGTTGCTGTGCTCTCCTGATTTGAGAGCTGGTTCTTACACTGCCTCCTCAAAGAGAACAAAATTATTTTTTAGCCATCATGTGAATTAGAAATGTTGTTCCATGATTTCATTGCTAGATAAATTTCTTCTTGATAAAGGATACTTGGAATTGTGCTTTCAGAGGGGACAGTGTCCTGCTCAGAGGACTTGTGCTTTTGAGTTAAGAAAGATGTAGAGCTACTGGACAAAATCCACAAAGAGCCTCAAAGATGATGAGGGGACTGGAGCACCTCTCTTTTGAGGGAAGGCTTAGGGGGATCTTATCAGTGTATGCAAATAGCTGAAGGAAGTATGCAAAGTGGATGGATCCAAGCTCCTCTCGGTGGTGCCCAGTGACAGGGGCAGGGGCAGTGGCACAAACTCAAACACAGAGGTTCCTTCCAAGCACTCACTGTGTGAGTGTCCAAGCACTGGCACAGGTTGCCCAGAGAGGTTGTGGTGTCTCCATTCTTGGAGAGAATCAAAAGCCAACTGGACACAATTCCTGGACATCCAGCTCTAGGTGTCCCTGGGGGTGTTGGACACAGTTGCTTTCTACAGGTCCCTTCTGTGTTTCTGAAAGATATGGGAATATAGAGATAATGATACTGATAATTAGAGATTATATAGAGATATATAGAGAATATAGGGAATATAGAGATAATTGCTGATACTGCAATGTGAAGATATGCAATTATAGCTTGTATGGTCTTTTCTTTTTAGTATATCTATAACTACTTTCTGGGCTTCCATGTGGACATCTTCCTATTGAACCGTTTGGAGGAAATTAACTTATATTATGGAAGGAGTAAGAAAATCCTAGGAATAAAAAGCAGGCCTCCATATCCCCCAGCACTTGGCTGTGTTCCTGTATGACCTGTGCAGAAAATCTGTTTTATGGAATGGGCAGGTGAATCTCCTCCAGCTCTGAGGAGTTACTTTTACACCAAGAAAAGTTGCTATCAGTTTTCCATTTTTTTTCCTATCAATACAAATGCAATTTTAGGCATTTTATAGAGATTTTCTGGGTTTAGGCTACCAAGTTAGTGTTTATGTGTGCGTTTTGGTCATCAGTTGTGCAGCCTGGGCTTTCTGCCTTCACATTTAATGGGCTGTTTGGAGATGAGTGAGGGATGGAGCTGCTGCTGCATTATTCTGTTCTGCAGCTGGATGATGGCTCTAGGAGGTGAAGGAGTGAAGTGCTGATGTGCAGCTGGATGCAGAGAAGCTGCTGTTCCTCAGACTCTTTCCCAGTACCTCCTCCAACAGTAACTCCTCCAGCCATTATCTGCCTTCTGGCAGTGTCATATCTCCATAGCCCAAACAAGTTGTTCCCAGTATACCCTGCAGGGAATTACTGGAAAAGTAGAGGAAGGAGAAAGCTGCATAGTAGAGGCCTGTTCACAAAGCTCTGCATCTTCAGTCCTATTCAGAAATGGTAGGCTCAACCTCACTTGTCTATTATACGCTCATATCACACCTTGGCCTGATTAAGCCCATGCAAGAATCTAGGGACAACCTGGCTGTGCAAGACACTACTCTGTCAAAATAATAGTAATCAACTTCAAAATAAATACCTGAAACACTTAAATTTTTTGGAAAATTCAATTCTAATACGTAAAAAAGAACATGGCTCGTTGTGTGAGACATCATCACACGATCCTCAGACTTTCATGCTATTGCTTGCTTCACATTTGATTTGTAACAGGAGCTAAAATTGCAGAGAGACTGACTTCCTGCCATGGTGTGAAAGGTTTTTAGACCATGGAGTTCAGTGCATCTGGGCAGCTCCTTTAGTGATGTGATGAACCGGAGCAGCACTGCAAGAGCAGGGTCTATGTTTTATGCATTTTTGTTCCTAGTGAGAACTGATATGATGTGAATCATGATGCTCTGTGGTATTAATAATCCATGAAGAGAATTCTCAAGCAGGGCTAAGAGGAAAGTTAACAAGGCAAATGCAGGGATTATAGTGTAGTTTATTAATGAGTCACATCTTGCTTGCATCTCAGGTGTAAAAGATTCTCTTATTCAATAAGCTCTGAATTAAAATATAAGTAATGTGTGCTTTGGAAGTATTTTCTTCTGCAGTTGTTAGAAATACCAGAGTGTGCTCACAGAGGTCATGGCCACCTTGTTTTGGTGTCCCATCCTTCCCAATACATGATGAAATAAATGAACATGAGAGAAATCCAAGATCAGATATTTCTAGTGCTCTCACCAGCTATTTGTTTTGTTCATTACCACCAGAGGGTCAAGGTAGACTTTTTTACAGCAGATAACCTCAGTATCACTGAGATGTTGCAGTAAAGCAAACTATCTTTTTTAAAACAAAAGACCTGAGTTTGATGGATATCTTTAGTGAATGTAAAATATTGTTACATAGTTAATTTTAAGTGTGTTGGTCATGATTTCTTCTCTGAAATAGTTGTATTAATTAGTATATTCAGTAGAGAATTCAACAAATTGAGAGTGGAGCCCATGCTCTGTTATAGGGCATGGAATGGAATAGTAGAAATGATACAAATAGTCTTTCTGCTTCTTAAACAGAGAGAAATATATTTATTTTCTGTTTTTCTGATAGTTATAAATCACATACCTGAATTTTAACAGTGGATTTGACCTGTAACTGTAATTTCATACTATTAGGTAACTTAGAGAAATGTCTTTGTTATGTTTTGACCTGACCATGTTTGGAAAAATAGATTTAATAATCATGAAGGTGAATATTTTGTGCTTGTGGCATAGTGGCTTTTCTCAGGTGATGATCCTTCTTCAAAAAAGATGCAGTGCTCAGAACAAATACTTAAGATCTGGAAGCTAGGTCCTTGCTTTGCCACTGATTTCTTTTGTTGGATAATAAATAGCATAAGGAAATAGTGGATTCCAGTTTAGAGGTGTATCCATCATGGCAATGATCTAGATTGTTGCTGAATAAGGAAATGAGGTTATTTTGTTGAGTCATGAAGGTTTCACCTCTTCTGAGAAATATTTCTACAATGTTGCAATGGGTGTGGTGAAGGATAAAAGTTGCATTTATATCCCTCTTTCTCTCTCTTTTATTTCTTCATTTTTCGTATTATATTACATCACAAGATGAACTTTTGGGTAAAGATAAACTATAGGATCAGTGCTTGTTACTCTATATTTTTAATGCTGCTTTGACATTTATTTCTAGTTTGGCAAACATTAAATCTGAAAATAATTCGCTGCTTTTCTCTTTACTGACAGTTGCTTTTTATATAATTAGAATGTTACATTAGAAGGTTTGCTAAACAGAGAAATGAGCCACAGCCACAGTCTCCTCCACTCCTGGCATGGGCTGTGTGATAAGAAGTTATCACATTTTAAATCTTGTGCTGAGCACTGCAGGATTGCAGTCCTGGCAGCGTGTCCTTGTTGGTCACGAGAACCATTTGACTGCACTTTTCCCGTAATGCTCCATTTTGAGCACTAAGGGTTACAGGAAGGATTATAAGCATGAGACTGGCATGCATGAAATAAGTGTAATCATGGGATTTAAGATACTTCAAAAACTTCCAGCCAGTCCTTAGACTCTATTGTTCTGAGGCAGTTTAAGTGGACGTTCACTGAAACGTGCCTTGACCAAGTATTTCAGGGGCTACTTGTGAATGGAAACTTGGTATGAAGTAAGATCATTTGCTTGCTGTATTTTTTTTCAGATAACTGATTTCTAAAAATAGGGAATGGATCATTTTTCTCTGCAGTGCTGTGTAAGTTGCAAAATAAAAAGGAATTCTAGCATAAATATTTGTGCTACATCTGGCACTTGTTTTCAGGCTCTTAGCTATTCCTGGAATCCAACCTCACCTGCTTTACAAATTCCTGCTAGTCGGGGCACTGGGGGCTGGAGAGTGACTTCAGCGCACTGATCGTATTCCCTCCTTGTAGGTTATTATCATAACAGTACCAAAGTGGCTGTGAAGACTCTGAAACCAGGAACAATGTCTGTGCAAGCCTTCCTGGAGGAAGCCAACCTCATGAAAACACTTCAGCATGATAAGCTCGTTAGGCTTTATGCTGTAGTGACCAAAGAAGAGCCTATTTATATTATAACAGAGTTCATGGCAAAAGGTGAGAAAAACATTGCTTCTGCATGCTGATTTGGGCTGAGGTAGAGTTAATTTTCTTCCCAGTGGGTGTATGGAGCTGTGTTTTGGATTTGTGCTGAACTCAGAGTTAATAATACAGAGATGTTTTTGTTATCACTGAGCAGGTCTTGCACAGAGCCAAGGCCTTTCCTGCTTTTTGTGCTGCCACGCTGGTGAGGGGGCTGGGGGTGCTTGGGAGGGTGGCAGGAGACACAGCCAGGCCCAGTGACCCAAGTGACCAGAGGGATATTCCAGACCCTATGGCATCATGCTCAGTACATAAAGCTGGGGGAAAAAGGAGGAAGGAGGGACATTTGGAGTGACAGTGTTTGTTTACCTGAGAAACCATTACATGTGATGGGGTCCTGCTCTCCTGGAAATGGCTGAATACCTGCCTGCCCATGGGAAGCACTGAATTAATTCCTTGTTTTGCTTTGCTGCTGTGCACAGCTTTTGCTTTTCCTCTTCCTCTTAATGAGTCATTATCTCAGCCCATGAGTTCTCTACCTTTCACCCTTCTGATTCTCTCCCTGGTCCCACTAGTGGGGAGTGAGTGAGTGGCTGCATGGGGCCTGGTTGATGGCTGGGGTTAAACCACAACAATCTGCAAGCAATAGTTTAGTGAATTCTTCTGCTTCTCCTAAACTAGTTCTCTTTCTTTTTAAAGAAAGGAATGATAGAGTTAGTTTTGAATGTTCAAATATTAAGGGAAGGAGCTCCTGTGCTTAAGATGGGCTGAGGCTTTAATTTTAAGACTCATTACTTCATTTGTGAGAAAAACCATTTTACAGTTTTCTTAAATGCAGCATTTTCTATTGTTTCTGAAGTGGAGGATAACCCCCAGGATAGCACTGGTTCCTTTGGACTCCCTACCTAACTTTTGTATCTGGTATCATAGCAAGGCAATTAAAAGAAACTTTAGGAATTGCCTTATGTGGGACTTGAATTGATATAGGTGTGTGTCATAAGGTGAGTGAGGAATGGTCCTGCAGGGGTGGCTGCACTACTAGGAAAGGACTCTATGGAGCATTACTACACAAAATATGCAAAGTTTCCTTCTCAGATTATCTTGGGTAGTAGTTTTTCTTGTTTTGTTCTGTTTTCAAGCAATTTTGCCGGTAACTTGATGAACGAATGTTGAGGCACTTAGTCTGTATGACTTGGAAAGGATTGCTGTATGTGATTTTCCTAGACAGCTTTCCTGACGGTCCAGAGAGTGGGATGCTTGTCAAACTCAGCCCCTTTGAACTGAGGTGTGCTCTCATGGGAGTTTTCTACAGCCAGGGAAATAGCAAAACTTGAATGTCTGACATGCTGATTTGGGTGTTCCTGTCGTTAAATCGTGCAAAGACACTGTCTTGCTGTAGTCAACTTGAAAATTGATCAAAATACTTCACTGCATCAGTTTTGTTATCCAGAGAAACCAATGTGACGTTTATTTTTGTAGTAGGATGCACTGATCTAATCTTTCTCTGTTTTAACAGGAAGTTTGCTGGATTTTCTGAAGAGTGATGAAGGAAGTAAACTGTTGCTTCCAAAGCTAATCGACTTCTCTGCTCAGGTAAAACTTTAAAAATCCGCTCAAATTTTTTTTTTTTTTTGATGTTACTTCTCTTAGAGTCTGAAACTCATACTAGGCCATTTTATCCTAAGGATTTTTACATTTAAAAAATGCAATTCACAGGTCAATTTTGAGTAAATACAGTTAATTGAAAGGAGAAAGTGGATGGAAGAGTTTTCAAAGGGTTTATGTGGTTAGGCTTAACTCTTAGATACTGCTGGTGACCTCTTCAGATGGCAGCAGTACCCAGCTGCCTTCCTTTGTGAAAAGGCTGCTTTCAATTTGAGCAGCTACACATTGAAAGTGTAAGGACAAGTTTGTGAGTTTTTGCTTAGCAAATCCCTTCAAAGTTAATAAATGTGTCATTTTTTTACTTCTAAAGTTAGGTTAACTGTTCACACTCCTCTTAAACCTCAGTGTACCCTTCTTGGTTTCAAATTCTTAGGTAAATTATTGTGAAATGGTTATTTCAGGTACTAGTGTATGATTTATGAACCAGGATGATTGTTATCCTGGTTGTTATCCTGATTGTTAATTGACAAGTTATCTCTGTCTTAAATGAAATCTGAAGGGAGACTTCAGAGTGATTTCTGTGTCAAAGCCTCAATCAAAGCTCCCAAAGCCTGGTGTTTTGTCTTGGACAGTTATCAGAATTGGGTGTCCAGGGAGGCATGTAACAAAAATAGAGTGATAATTCTGCTTTTGCAGGTTGTACTTCATGTTAGTAGTAGGTAATGATGCCATTTCTGGTAGATTATTGTTAACCAAACTTTTTTTGGGTTTTTTTTTAATATGCATTAGAGTTTACAGATTGTTGTACCCTATTATGTTAACTTGTTATAACTCATGAGGAAAGATGAGAAAACAATAATAGGTATAATAAAGCATTAGGAATTTATAACAAAAGTTCACAATATGAATATTATATGAATTTTAATGTAATTATTGCTATACAAGTAATTATGGGATTATATATTAGGAAGTATTTAATTACCAAAAAAGTTGTCAAACACCAGAACAGGCTTCCTAGGGAGGTGATCAATGCCCCAAACCTGTCATATTTTAAAAGTCATTTGGTCAATGTCCTTAATATATGCTTTAATTTCTGGTTAAAGTGGCCTAAAGTGGTAAAGCAGTTGGACTAGATGATGACTGAAGGTCCTTTCCAACTGAAACTATTGTATTCTATAGTATATTATATATCACATATTGTTATGTGGATGTTCAATATATCAAATAGAGGGTTTTATTTCACACAGACTCAATGGAAGAGCTATTTTTCCTATAATTATTGGTTTAGTGTGGCTATAGGCTCTTTAAATTTTCTGAGCTCTTTGGGAAATTTGTCCTTGAGAATTTATTTTTAGTGGGATAAAAGCTTTGTAGATGTGGAAAACCTGCTGGATCCCAGGTCATGGTCTGAAGAAATGAGTGACAGTGGGCAGAAAAGAGGTAGCTTTGAAAATAATGTGTAGAATTCAAGAGAGAAAAGAGTATCTGTGAGTGCTGATGTGAAAGGAGACCTGAGGTGGGGAGAGAAAAGCACATGTGGTTTCACAGCAGACCTTTTTATTGGAGTTAGGGACGTTGTGTTCATTTTAAATTAATGCTGTATTTTTAGAAATATAAGGCTTGAAAAGGGTAATGAACTAAAGAGCAGCTCTGTGTACAACTTGGGTAAATCACTTCAGGATAACAACGGTCAGGGATTGCCATTCTCAGAGCTTTGGAGGTCACTTCAAATGAACATCACTTGTCACCCTGATCTGACAGCAGCCTCTCACAGCCAGCTCCTGCACTGGGCCCCAGAGGCCAGGACCTTGTGCTGCACAGGTGATGTGAGAAGTCCCTCTTGTCATATAAGCTGTAGACCATCAAGAGAAATTCCTGAGACTGGCTTGCAGTCATCCTAAAGGGATGTTCAGGAATGCCTCTCTGAGGATTTCAGGCTGAGGCCCAAGCAAAACTTTGGAACAGAGACACTGGGATTTTTCTTATGGAAAGAATTTGTAGGGTTTTTGAGCACATTTGTAAAGAGCCCTTAATGCCACTGTGTGATAACAGGAGTGTGAGGAATGGACTTGCAGGCTGCATGTGTGTGGTTCCAGACCAGAGATTTCTCTCTGACCAACACAGACGTTCCACCGGGTTTCTCTATCTCTGGCAGTCTGCATTAATTGATAGGTTTTTAGGGCAAAAGATGGACAAAAATCTTTTCAGACCTCTGCTAAGGTAACCTGTGGATCACACTTTTCCTGAATGTAGGCTGTGTGTAAAGGGGAACATAAGATGAGTGTAGTTTTTTGGCGTGACTCTGGTTTGTACCAATGGAACACTAATTTATTTCTTACAGAAGTGATGTTAACCTCTGCAGAGCAAAGGGGAAAGAAATTTGGAGAGATATGTTTCAGGAGAGTTTAAAATTAACATGGAAGGAAGCTTGTGGTGAAGAGGTGAAGATTCTTATGCTTAGATAAGATCAGGCGTTGTTTTTTTTCCTCGGTGGACACACACTTGAGCTCTTCCTTACTCTTGATAATACAATTCTGGCAAAGCACTTTGCTTTTTACAAGCTTCTCAGGAGCACTGAAAATGCAAGAAATGGTAGCTGAGCATTAGCTTTTTTTTGCCCTCATCCATCTGTGTTGTTACAAGACACAGGAGGGACTGGGAATGGGAGAAAGGGAGAGGAGGATGTGTGACCATTAACTGGGTAAAGAAGGCAATTGTACAGGAAACCCCAGCTGAAGCTGATTTTCCAAGTCAAGAGCACTGTGGGTTGTTGTTTGCATTGCCAGACTGCTGTTTAGTGCTCCTGAGTTCATTATGCCTTTGCCTTGAAGAGTCTTGAAAAAAATATGTGTTTGCAAGAGGTGAAACATTCTGACTTTGCAAAATGAGGACTGCTCCTCTAGGTGAAATAAACAACTTTTTGAAAGTAGGTGTTTTTCAACCAACTCATGAAATACACTGCTGCTCTGCTATACTGACTTAGCTGTCTAGTTAGGTGAACACACCTGCTGATGGACATTTTTGGCAGGGATAGCTGTTATTGGGTTACACTTACATCTAGTGCCTACCTTAACTTACAGCTGTGGGTTCTGGACTTTGGTGGTTTATTTTCTGTACTAATGGTCACAGTTTATAAAACTAGGTTTGTGGAAAAGATGGCAAGAAAGTGCTTCCTGGGAAGGTGGTCCAGCTCAGTTTCTAAAGCAGCCTGCTCTCTGACAGAGCTGAAGGTATCTCTGTGTTTTAATCAGTGCATATGAATAGGGGCTGGGGGAATTTAACGTTAGCTATGCCCTGGCCAAGACAATTTTATCCCTTTGAGATGAATGAAGTCTCTGAACTAAGAATGTTTTAAGGGAAACTGAGTTTTACCAACGTATCTTCAAGCACATTCTATCTACGTTAGTACAGAGTAGAGCTGTGGCATTTCCCGTAGGAGTCAGCACCAGCCTGGCTCCTTCAGTTCCTAAAGTAACTGGAAGACTCAGAGTTTTACTAGCTAGTTTCTGCTTGCCTCAGAGGCAGTTTACCAGAAGAGCCTCCAATTCTTTGTTTCACATTTCCTGAATTCATAGTTGTTCCTGCTTGATTAGATCTGCTGAAAACATATGACACGAATCCAGCAAAACTTTTGTATGTGTAAACTCTTCCTGCTTCTTATGCAAATCCATTACCTTCTGTGTAGGATGCACGTGTGTAGTGGCTGTGCTTAGGAAAACCCTACCTGTTTTTACTAAACAAACTCATCATTTCGAAAGGGTCAAAGCTTTGTTCTAAAAAAAGTAATTTCTTCTTTCTCGTGCAGTGCCGATACTTTGGTTAATTCTTCTATGATCTACAGCTTGACTGGCAACTTCTTTCTGTCTTCCAAGGCTACAGTGCCATTGAAATAATAGTAAACTTAGAATAAAATTAATAGAGATTTTTGATGCAGTGTTTTAATTCCTCTCTACCCTCATTTTTAAAGTCACAGTAGAAAGTCACCCCTAGATTACAATTAATTTTAAGTCTTATTTGGCATTTGTTAACATTTCCACTGTGTATTCCTTTTCATGCTTCTTTGAATTTTAATGATACACTCTAATGTTCCAGTGCATAATTATATGCATTACTTTTATAATAATTTTTTTCCCCCTGTGAATCTGCTTTAACTACATAGCTGCTTGACTGGGACTAGAGGAATACGATTTTGCAGCCTTTCCTGACTTCACCTTTAGGATAAGCACTGTTGGAAACTGAAAATTGTTATTACACTGATGTATCGTTTGAAAATATGTGTCTTTTGCAACAGTTTTCAATGGCCAGATACAGAGGGTCTACACCCTCTTCAAAAGCAAAGAGTCACGGGAAGATGAACTGTCTTTTTGAAAACTCTGTGATCAAGAAGTATGTTTTATTTTGTTATGCATCTGGACATTATTGAAAGGTACAGCTATTGAAAGGTTGATCCCAGACCAAAGACAGCCCTGTCCAGATCAATAACACCTCCACAGTCTCCTGGAGGACTTTTCTTTCGTTCTTACCCTGGGTGCATAGCTCCTAGAATGTGGAGATTTGTTTGGGGTTTTTTTGAAAGAGTTTTTTTTGGGGTATTTCTAAAAGTGTCACTACTTCATTAAAGGTGACTGGGAACTGCTCCCTTCTTGGCAGTAACACTTGAGCAGTGTAGGCAGAATTCTCTTTTAAAGGCCACAAAAGATATTCCTGAAGCCCAAATTAGCTTTCCCATTCTGCTCCCGAATAGATGTTACGTGTAGCTGAGCAGTCTTGACAGGTACCAATGATCATTAAAAGAGAGGGGAAAAGGCTTTAATTTTCTTTTGTTCATATGAATTTCTCTAGCATTAACATTTCATTTCGCAATGAAAACCCAACAATAATCATTAGAAGTTATCATGTGGCTTCTGGCACCCATCTCAATCAAAAAATCTCTTTTTTTTTTTCTTCTTTTTCTGTAAGCAAAGGTTTAACATGACCAGATGTGTGAATTCAGTTGTTTGGTCACTGTGTTTCCCCTTCTTCACTGATTCAAAATTCCTTGCTGTTAATTTTTTCCTACTTTGGAATTTTCTGCATTTTTCAGTGAATCTAGCACAAATAAGAGGAAATAAAATCATTTTTCCAATGGACTTTTCTTTGTTGGATTTGGAAACTAAGTATCATGATCACAAATGTTTCTTTTGTGAGTGATTCTTCATTCCCTATTTGACAGTTCACCCAAATGTTATATCTGTGCAGGGAAGAAGGAGGGAAGCTGATTCCTCTGTGGTGTTTGATGTATTTTTGGTGGCATTACCAGACCTGTCTGCATTTTGGGTGTGTCTGCCATGCTGGCCAGTCCAAACTCAGCACTGATCTTACAGCAAAACCTTCCCCATTCATCTCTGCTTCCTCCCCAAACCATGTAATGGCATGGGGAGCAGAGAGAGGCAGAGCAGACACTAAATTAAATACTGCTCTTCTATTGTGTCTGTAAGCCCCTAATAAGACTCTCTGTGGCAATTATTCACAAGCAGCTACTTCCTTCATTAGTAAATGTTTGACTTGTTTCTACAAAATGTGAAATGCAGGTGTTGCTCATTCTCTTCATCAAAGTTTCTTCTTGGTTTAGTGTGAGAACCCCCCTGCCCTGTACAAGGGCAATGTCACACTTCTCTGAAGAATGTATCTGACTGTAACAAGAGGTTTGCAGTGGAGGAAGTGGGAGGGCAAGTGGCTCTATTTTTCCATTGCTTAAACCAAAAAAGAGGAACAAAGACTGCGTAGTTTTGTGTTGTAAGTGGTGGCAGCCTGTGCCTTGGCAGTACCCCTTGGGGACTTTTTAAAAACGAATAAGCAGAAGTCATGTTCATGTTATCTTCAGATTGGGGCAGCTGCTCTGCCTGCTTAGCTGCACAGCTGAAAGGAGCACCTCTGCTGCTGGGGGGGGTCCCTGCATTGTCTGCTCCTCAGGGGGAGAGGAAACAGCCTGTGCTGAAGGTCCCTGGCACTGCTGAAAGACCCTCACTGCTTTACTGCTGCTCCACTGGCAGATCTGAGGGTGTGGGTGCTCCCCAAATCATGTGGCCAAGAGGGCTCTGCCCCCCGCCACAGGCATCCCAGAGAGGTACCTGTGGCACCGGTGGAACCTTGACTGGGAATGTCCCACCACCAGTCTCACAAGAAAGATAAAAACTGATGGCTCCCAAAAACGGGGTTTCTTTTTTTCTTAACTCTGCTTAAACTTTTGGACAGAATACAATCTACACATCAGTTTTAGTACTCTTAGTTTAGAAACTATTATTTCAATTTCTTTTCTGGGTTTTTTTTGTTTGTTTTGTTTTTGGTTTTGTTTTTTTTTTTCCTCCCTGAAAAGGAAAATGTTCTTCTTCAGGGAAAAAAAAAAAAAAAAAAAATGTAGTCTGGAAAAAAAATCATCCCCTCTGCATATTTTTGAGGTTATTAATCCTCTTTAATTTGTTTTGGAAATCAATTTGGGCTGCTGAAACGCAGATTATATTTACTTGCGATACTATCTGAGAGCTGGCTGTTGCCAAAAATTCCTCATGTATGAACAGGTACGTGTTGCAGAAGAAAATAAAGTTGTTTCCCCTATCTTAGTAATTGCTTCCTAACTTTCCAGGCTTATACTGGGTATAGATAGAAAGTTGTTGGGTTTTTTAACTTTCTCTGTGCTGTTGCTTTATCAGTACCTGCTTCATCAGAGCACCTGTATCCTAAGTCATTAATTCCTTCTATTTTCTTAGTATTTAGAAAATAAACTGGCTAATAATTTAGGAAAGAGGATATTTTAATAGAAATCTTATGAACATTTTATTCAAGATTCTGTTTCAGGAAATGTCTTCCATACGTCTCTAATCCTGCCAGCTGTTATTCACCCAAATAATTCTTTCAGAGCTGCTACTGTAAGCAGAGTTTTGCAGGACTGGATCTGTGCATAGGTTTTTCCATGGCAACCCCCCCTTTCCTGGCTTCCATCTAAAAAAATTCTTCAAAGACACCAACAGTGAATAAATGGATATTTATTCAAACTGCTGATACCTTTGAAGAAAGAAGGACCAGACCTGCTAATGGAGCTCTATAGTATTGAAATATCAAAATAGTTGTTCTTTTGGTTACAGATTGCAGAAGGGATGGCATACATAGAAAGAAAAAATTATATCCATCGAGATTTGAGAGCGGCGAATGTTCTGGTTTCAGACTTACTGATGTGCAAAATTGCTGATTTTGGACTAGCAAGAGTGATCGAAGACAATGAATACACAGCAAGGGAAGGTATGTATTTTTATTTTTGGTTTTAAAGCTTCTGCCTCTGGGAGGCAGTGAGGCTGTATCTAACAGAAATACAGTCACCAAGGATAGGAAGTGCTGTAACAGCTTCCTAGGGGCAGCATTCTAATGCCAACAACTTCTAAAATGAGTAAAGGAAAAAAATAACCTTTCTGTGCTGCCCAAGCTTTTTGACGAGTTTATTTTAAATAAATTTGAAAGATGAGGACAACCTACAGTGTTTAACTGCACACCATTTTTTCCAAAATTGAACAAAGTAATTGCATAGTCTCAGCTTTCATCTCACAGAATTAAAGGCCAAGAAACTGTGATCTATATTCTCTTAAAATCCTTAAGTGCCTTATGGACCTCCTTTCAAAGGAAGAAACCCTAGCAGGTGTAGTTGCTGGTAATAAGAAGAGCTTTAGCAGAACTGGTTACCTTTGGAAGCTGTTTGAGGAGCTGCAGCATTAATTTGCATGTTCAGCAGCATTGTAGGGACACTGGAAGGTTGGATCATGTCCCTGTTCAGCACATTGATGGCAGATAACAGGGTCAGGACTGGCCAGAGGAAAAACATGCTATGGAAGGTGTATTGTCTGGGTTTTGCCATTAGTGTTTTGATAATGTTGTCAAGGATCCTTTCAAGAAGTGCATTGCTGGTTGTAGTGAAAAGTTTTTATTTTTGCTTCCATGCTTAAGGGTAGCTTTTCAGAATGGTTTGTTGGCTGGCTTTGCCCCTCTCCTTTTAAAGACCCTGCCTCAGGTTTTTACAGTCTGGATGGATACTCTGATAATGTAGGCGAGAGGGGAGGAACTAAAATATGAAGAAAGAGAACAACGCACTACAGCTGAGATTAAAGGAAGATGAGCTATTCAGCAGGCACTGAGTTATGGTAATTCAATAGATCAGCAGGAAGTGTCTGATTAAGCAGCTTTCAGAGGTACAGACCCATATCTGTGGGTTTTAGCTAGCTCTGGACTTTGTATATTGAAGAAATTAACTTCTCAGGTTATAAATTTTTATGTCAAGTTTCTTTGATGTGTTTTCTGCTCTCAGAAAAGTTTCCTAGCTCACCTGGTATTTTGTGCCAGAACGTTAGAGCAGGCTAAAATGGGCTTAGAGGGACTCTGCTTGTATTACTCCTTGTTGTCAAATGAATTAATGTAGTATTCCCAACAAAGGCTGCCTGAATGTTTTTATTTAACTGTCAGGAGTTTGTTTTTATATGGCAACTTCTGGAATCAGTTAGTTAGATATGAAAGACAGTAATTTAAGATGTGACTTTTTAAGGTATGTCTTGCTACTGCTTTTGCATCTATGGCTGAATGTGAAATGGATTAAAGTGACTATTTGAGACTGTACTTTTTTTTTTAGGTGCAAAATTCCCTATTAAATGGACAGCACCAGAGGCAATTAACTATGGATCTTTCACTATTAAATCTGATGTGTGGTCATTTGGGATTCTCCTGTATGAAATTGTTACATATGGAAAGATTCCTTATCCAGGTATGGGCCTGTGGTTTTACTCTGTATTTATACTTTGGTGCTAAAAGGCAAAGAAAATATTCAGGGAAAGAGCTGGCATCTCACAGTAGTGACACTGACGATTGGAAAAATGTCTTACAGGTAATCTTACTGCTTTGAAAACTTAGTCACTGCATGTGTAAGGCACATGCCTCTCCAGAGTAAATTTTAGCAAACAGACTAATGGGACCATGGGAATATACTAATTTTTATATGTTCTAAAGGTGTTACAACTGCAGCAAATGCAGATCCTGCATTTATGGCATCCCTGTTCTGTGGACAGAAGCACAGTCCCATGGCGAGGATGCAGTGCTGCAAGTCCTAACAGTGCTCTGGAAGCTGCTGGGGACTTTATTAACATAGTATGTGAAGATACTAAAAAAAGTGTGTTTTCACGAGCAAACAGGCTGTAGTAATTTGTCAGTGCTAGCTAGTCTAAACAAATATGAAAGCAGACCCTAAAGAAGTGTTGATGTACCACTAGGAATGTTTACTATTTGTTGTTCCCTACAGTCAGGTACAAGGTCACAGAGGTGTGCACATCAAATGGAGCTGCTTTGGGTAGCTGTGACATGGTCATGTGCTTCATGCTTCATTTGTCATTGTTAAACAAAATATAGATTAATGTTTCCAGCACACAGAGACACCTTGTATGAAGGGGTTTTTATGCACACAATATTGTTTCATGTTAGGCAAAGATGATTAATTCTGGGCAACAGACTGCATTCATTTAAGCTTGCTGAGGTTATGGGAAATTGCTCTAAATTCCCTTCTCTTGTGGGCAAGTGGGAAAGTACAGTTATGTTCACCTGCACTGCACATCTCATAGGCAGAGTAACTTCTGAGAAGAGCCTTGGGATCCTGACAGGAAAGGGAGACCAGGTATTTAATCCAAGCAAAACTCTCCCAGTGCTTCCAGTGCAGCAGCTCTTGCTGTTTAAACAGTGAAAACATTTTCACCACTTCATGAGCAGCTGGAATTCTGCATCCTGAATTTCCAGAGATGGTCAAGAGGCAGACCCAAATCCCTCTGGACACAGGGAGATGGGAAATCCCACAAGACTTGGGCAGTGGGGAGGGGGTGATGGTAGCCAACTTTACACTGCTGTGGAAGAACACAGTGACTTTCCATACAAGAGGCAGAGCCAAAACAGACATTCTCATGGCACAGTTCTAGGCCAGGAAAACACTTCAGCTCAAGACTAACACCCTAAACTTTGAGACATAATAGGGCTGCTTGCACAGCTAGGTGCTCTGGGTCACTTTGTAGGTGAGGGCTATGAAATACTTGACAGCAGAGCAGGTCCTCTCAAAGCTCATGGAAGCACTGTTTAAGGAGGATGGATGAAGGATCAAGAAAGGGAGATGGGAAGGATTAGAAGGGAGATGTGTACAGCCAAGATATGCATGGCTCTTCCCACAGTCAAGATACCTTTTTTTTTCCCCATTAGCACTTCCCTGTGTGTACAGACAGCTCCTGCACTGAGCTGGGCTCACAAGATTATTTCTGAAGAATTTCTGCTTAGAAAATGGTCCTTCTCTGAGCACACACACAAGGTCACCTGAAAACCAGCACTACAAAAATACAAAACTCAATCCAATACTTAATTCTGCAGCTAAATCTGCTCTCTCTTTGCCTTCATAAGCCATATCATGGTTTTATTCTAAGAATAAAGTCAATCTGTACAGCAGACATGGTACTGCTGCACTGCTGTGGGAAAATCTCTCTTCTTAGGGAAGTCTGGGCAATATGTTTTTAAAATGTGGGAGCATTTTTATGAGCACCATAAATACTCCGTGCACTGTGGATTCATTTATCAACCAGCAGTTTCATATGGAAGGCTATTGACTGCATATTAGATTTTAATATTGCAGGTATTTTGTTTTAATATTTGCAAGTATTGTTTGCATTAAAATGGATGAGAGATACACATCTATGTTAAATAGAAGTATAAATTGAAATAGCCTGTTAGACTGAAAAGTTGATTCTGAGCACCAGAATCACAGCAAAGTACGTGGGTGACCAATCTACTTTACAGAAAGAGATGTGACAGATTTGGGCAAATTACCCCAGCATGCAATAGCAACCTGGTGATAGGCTGTAACCAGTAGCAACTGGACAGAAACAGTAAATTGATTTTTCACTTCTAGTGGGAATGCTTCAGAATATTATTTTCAATTATTAACCAGCTCTAGCAACCAGAGTATTCAGCACAGAGCTGCATATGCAGCAGTTGGAGTTGAAATTGGCAAGTAGCTAATACCTGTACTCAACTTGGTAGGAAGCAATTCTAGCCAAGAAACTTGGAGCTTTTGTGATCTTTGTTCTTAAATTCCAGCAGTTGTTTCTTCTCCTGAGAAACTCAAAGCCATTAGTGGAACTAGAGTTTCAGGAACTACCTCTGAAATATAAAACAAATATCTGATTCTCTGGGCACATAAGTTGAATTGGTAGTTAAAACCTAATTTCTGGGTGATTACATAGTATGTCAATACTGGCAGCACCCATGATTGCATTCCAGTTACGCCTGCCACTCTTCACAAGGTATGACCCTTTCTGTACAGTGGGATTCTTCCTCCGTACCACTCTGTTCACATAATTTCCCAGGCCCTAACATAAAGAAATATGTCTTTGTGAAACCCAACGGGAACCACAGCATAAATTAACGGACATGTAGCAAAACTTCAGCATTCAAGAGGGTGTAAGTGTGATAAATACATGTGTGGGATATATTTCTGTTACTGATTAGGATGTAGATATGGTAAGAAAGGGGATTCTTTAGCTACTAAAAGAAGAAAATTGAAACCATTTTAAAAAGGTAAAGTTAAACAAGTAGCTATTTTGAGAATACTGTTTGGACTATGGGTAACCCTTTTTGTTTTAAATAGAACCCCAAACACATGGAAGCATGTACATGACATATTTACTATAAAAATGTTTTAGTTTTTTGCTTCTGAACTCAAACAGATATTAAACAGAGAGTTTTCCTGCAGGGTAGCTAAAACACAGGCTTTGTCCTTAGCATTCACAATGTAACAATTGGTCCTGCAGACAGCAGATCTTAGCACAATCCTATGAAGTACTTAAACTCAAAAAATCATCCCCGTTCTGCACAAAAGCCCAGTAGCAGCAGTCTTCATATAGCAGCATGGTTAACTAAGATTTTGTAGGGTAGGAATAACTGTTTTACTGCATATATTATATACAATCCCATTTCTTGAGGTTCAGGCAGTCCAATCACTGTTCTCTATAAAATGCTTTATTGAATTTCTTCCTGTATTTAATTTGTCTCTATATAGCAGTAATTCCTTATTCTGTGACAACATGCCCTTCCCCTACTTTGAAATACTTCTTTTCTGCATATGGGCAGTGTTAGTTCAGGAAAACTTCCCTTCTCCCTCCAAAGAGGAACTGAAAATAAAAAAGATGTGCCCAAAGTAAGCACTTTGATCCAGACTCAGATTACATGGCTGAGGGTATTTTTGGAAAAGCTTAAAGCCAGCAAGCTTGAGCTGAAGTCAACTATATGAACTATGGTCATCTTGAATAATCCAAGTAGTTATACTTGGATACTTGGATAAAGTTATCATTTAGTTGTAATTGAAGTGTGTCCTTACCTGCCAAGTGGCTCAAGCCACAGCCATGGCAGTCAGATAATGCAATACAAAGGTCTGCAGAGTCTGCAGCAACAGAGATACACCAAGGATTCAGGGGAGCACCACATCTGCATCTCCACTCTTGACCCTGCTCAGAGCAGGACCCATCCTCCCTCCTCTCAGCCAAGCAGAGCTGCTCTCCCTGCGCCTCTGGGGAGCTGGTGTGTGCAGGAGACTGTCCTGCCAGGACCTGACCAGAGGCTGAATGGCCTGAGAAAACCTGGAGGAACTGTAGTCTTGGGCACAACTGCACCACGTGGAGCATTTAGCCCGAAGGGTGTCTGAGAGGTCTGGGATACCCTTCTCAAAAGGGAAAGCCTTCTCTGGTGAGCATGAATCTCTAGGCTGAAGCACAGGTGCTTCCTGCGTGCCCAGCCATCAGAACAAACAGCTGTCACTGAGTACAGAAAACAGTCTGTGCCAGAGAAGGTAATGCAACCACTGGGATGATAAGATTTGCAGAGGAAGGGACAAGCCCAAAGGCAGGTTTCTGGGTAGGAAGTGGTGAGGCTAAAATAGCAAAAGCTGGCCCTAGTGTAGCTGACCTGAGAGTAGGTGTTGAAACTGTTCTGTGAACCAGTTTCTCAAGGGTTTGATAAGGGGGGGAAGGGTGACAGGAAATTAAAAAAAGGGGGAGAAGAATGGAGTCTAGGGCAGGACTCTCTCATGTGACATTAGCTGGCACGTGAGACGCAGGATGCGCTGCTGGTACTTACAGTTCTTATCCTCTGGAAGAAAACCATAGCAGGGAACAAAAAGCAAAGTTCAGCGTAGCTGGCAAGATGGTTTTGCATGACAGGAGTAGGACAAGAGGGGAAATTGCCTATTACAATTAATGATTTCATGAGTGACTGTCCAGTATCTTGCAATCAGCAGCATTTACACAAAAGCTGATGTAGAAGAAATCCTAAAAGTTTTGGGCAGGCTGACGAGCAGTGTGGTCAAGCAGGGAGGCTGCTCTCCATCTCAGGATGGATGGGTCTCCAGCAAGCAGAGCAGCAGCTCTGCAGCTAGAGATGAAGGCTGGTGCCAGGGCAGACTTTTGCTGGGAATCACAACACCACAGGAAGCAGAATAAATGGGGACAGGATTGGTCAGAAGAATGGAACAGAGATGGTTCTGGAGACAGGAATTGTGATTTTTCCCACAGTCTTGTTAGACTTGGCACTAAGGATGTTGTGGTGCTTAGCTGCAGAAATGGAAATGTTCCCAGCACGATTTTCAGAGCAAGTCCCTCATTGCTGGTGCACACCTTCTCCTAGTTTATTGAACTCATGCTAGGAGCTACCTTTAATAAGTAGCAAAGGTAGTATTCTAGTGAAGATCTTTACCGTGAAATAAAAAAATAAGAAAAAATGATTTCTCTAGGAATGGAGATGATTTCATCAAATCTTTCTTCTTTGTTTTTTATTGAAGGTATGAGCAATTCTGATGTGATGGTTGCTCTTCAACGTGGGTACCGAATGCCACGCATGGAAACCTGCCCAGCTGAGCTTTATGATATCATGAAAACATGCTGGAAAGACAAAGCAGAAGAGAGGCCAACCTTTGATTACCTACAGAGTGTGCTTGATGACTTCTACACAGCAACAGAAGGGCAGTATCAACAACAGCCATAGAACAAAGAACACTTTTGCTATTGCCATAGATCGTTGGCACAGACTGTCTTTAGAACAGACTGCTCAAACCAATTACTTCATGCATTCGGATGTCTTAACTGAGTGTGGAAGCTGAAATGCTGAAGAATAATTCTGCAGAGAAATAATGTTTTTATTTAGTTAAAACAGTTCCTCTAAAGCTTCAAGTTCTCCTTAAAGGCTCTGTGTTTTGCATCTGTAGAAACACCCCAAAGCAAACAGGCTTTTTGGGGTGGGGGGGGAGAAGGAAGGAAAGCAATCATGCCCTGGTACAGTTTGACAAGACCTTCTTAGGATCTAAGTCATGCAATATGTTACAAAGAGACCTTGATAAAAGGGTTGAGAGGATGCATGAACAGCTGTTTCCAAAACAAAAAGTCACAAAGGAGAACTTACAGATTTAAGACTTGGTGACATTCTTAAATCATCTTTTTTGAAATACAGCATATTGCAAAAATTATTTTTATATCTTTGTTATTTCACATTAGTATCAGGCGTTCTGTCACCTCTTGTAAGACTTTCTAAACAGTGTCAAGGTTTCCTTTGAGGAAGAGTTATGTATGTAATTCTTTACACTGAAAAATGTTCTGATTTACTGCTATAAAACCCTAAATTTAAAATCATTTTCAAAGCATTATGAAACCATCAGATGCAGAGGTGCAAGACGAACATACGTGACTGCAGACGTGGCAGCACATCTCACTCTGTGTTCAAGCTTCAGCTTCCCACAAGGCCAAAGTTATCACCTGAGGTCCATGGAAAAGCACAGGGTTTTGAAGGAAGTTAATACCTTCATTGCAGTCGCTGAAAATGTTACCAGTGAAAGTATTTTTAATCTTCATTTTTAATCCTCTGTGGTTATTCAAGAATATTCCTCATATTTTTGCTGCTTTAATCAACTAACCTCAAATCTGTTTGAAACTAAAACTAGCTCTAGCACTATCAAAACCAATTTGTGGAAACATGCAATAAGATACCAAGTTATATTGCAGTGACACTGTCATTTGTTGCTTAGTATTACAAATCTAATTCTTAAAGTGAAGGCAAGTTGCTGTGCTCTTTTTACATTGAACTGTTCTGTCAAATTACTTATCCAAACAGATGAGCTAGTGCACTTGCAATGTAACCACAGCACAGCATAGATTACTTCTTTTTCAAAGTGACACAGGTTCTCACAACTGAAACCCAGTACACATCTTTGCCATCCTTCAGCCCAGTTATTTAGGCAAATGGTACTTTGCAGAAGCTTAAAACTTTTCTGAGAAATCTTCAGTGTGCCTGCAGTTGAAGCTCAGCAGCAGAAGTATTCATGGCTTTTCTTTTCCAGGGGCTTCCTTCAGTCAAACTGTGCATTTTAAACAGACTATCAGTTAAATATGTAAATAATTTCTATTGTATGGTGATTTTTAATTTTAATAAACACTTAATCTGAAGCTAGTAGTATGGTAGTGATTTGAGCTAAAACAAACAGATGATGTTCTATCTAGTGGTAGCTTCATGTGGAACAGGGGAATCCCTTATTATCACCACTACCAAGATTAATGGACTCTGCTTTCCTTACATCTTTGAGAAACTGAAAAGAACCAAACCCACCATTTTTGCATCCTTCTTGTGGTTTCTTATTATCCTGGAGGGCATGAAGAGAAGACCCAACCCTCTGCTATTCTTGAAAACAGCTTTTCAAAAGCCTTTAACATAATAACTACACTGCTTTAGCAACTTTTGGGAAAACATTAACAGTTCAGCACTGGCCAGTAGTTCACTACAGGCTTCATTTTATTTTGAGACTGAAGAAAAAAAAAAAAAGAAAAAAAAATTCAAGATAATGTAACTTTATCTTTCAAACCATTCCCTATAGCCAACCAAAGAGCTCTGGGAAGTAAGAGGGAACATAGAATAGTTGCTCAGGGAGTAGGAGGTTAGTGCTACATAAAGTTGCTAGACAGACTGTCAAGGTGTAGCACAAGGTAGTTTGAAATGGTATTATGGAAATTTTCCAATATTAGCCTGTTCTAATGGTATTTTTAAACTTCCGTTTCAATTGCTTTGCCTAAAGCAATGTGTACATAACAGCTTTCTTATTCAAGAGATCAGCATTCAGTGTCTCATATAACTACACCAAAATATTTTTTAATAGCTGGAATAGTTTATGCAGGAGTAGACAAATATTTTAGAAATCCTACCTTGCAGGGATTATAGGCCTTCAGAACTACTAAAACCAGATAACCCTGTATTTAACAGAAACATGAGAAAAGCAATGGCTGAAGCACAACCTCTACAGCCTTGTTAAATAGATGTCAGAGTGATTACTGATCACAGAGCAACCCAAAACTCTCAGCAACCTGGCAAGAGGAGTCACAGCAGAGCAGGGCTGCCCTCCTGTCACACGGGAAGGCTGCACCACCTACTGTCTCCCCAGGGAGGACGAGGTTCTTGCTTTGAACTCAGTTCCCTTCCACTGATCAGTCCCTGTAAGGGTGTTTCTCACAATCCAATTTACTTACAGATTCCACAGCAAATCTCCAGCAATTCCATGCATTGTACTTCCACATTTATGTAGTTAAAAATCCCCTCACCTTCACTGACTGGAAAGAGTTCAGGAAAACTACTTCATATTTTATCATGCTCCTGTCTTCCATCCTTAAGCAACTAGATAAAAGCTAAGTAATATAATAAAGGACATGATTCTTTCAACTCAAGATCATCCTGTATCAATCACTGTCATTATTTGGGCTCTAATTTAATGATCACTTCTTATCTTGGTTTTGCTGATTTATAAAATGAAGAGTCAGAGCTGGATTTAGCAATGGAAAATTTTATTAAATACATGTTTCAGAGTTTAATACATATTCCTAGTGGAAATTCAAATTTTGTTTAAACAAATTTCTTTACAAAGCCAAGGTAGCTGAAAAATAGCAAGGAGACAGATCAGATTTAATTTCATTGTCTTCTTTAGCAGTTTGCTTAGAAGCAGGTCCCAAGAAGGGAGTCTCCAGGTCAAAACCAGAATATTAACTGAAGAACCATGCTATTTTAACTACTTAGGATTTAAGTTTACAAGCCATCTGATTTCTAGGACTCAGCAGTGATATAAAGTAACTTAAAAACCATAATGAGCAGATGAGGGACATCTCTCTTCGCATGAACCACACATTTATCAGTACAGAAGACCATGATAGCAGTTACTCAAGAATAAAAACATATATATTTCTCAAATCCCATCCCTATATCAATGGTAAAAGCACATGTCTAGACTCAAACTTTTATAGCTCTAAATGCAGCCCTGATTCAATTAAAAAAGTTCTGTATTAAACATTTTTCTAAGAGTGAGAGCTACCAACAGTTTAAGACTAATGAAGAAGCCTAGTAATTGCACACTTTGATTTCTCAAATATTATTCTTTTGCTTTATGAGGCAACAGTACTTGTTTTCTTAAATAGGGTGAAGCCTCTTCATCCTTCCCCCAGCCTTTACCAAGAGGTGTACTAGCAGTGGATGCTACTGTGGATTTCAGGTTAGCCAGCAAACCTCTCCTGGGTTTCTGCTGTTTTGACTCCTCTGCAAAGAAATTCTTTTTCTGTTCTTCAAGCTCTTTTTGCAGGGAAGACACTGTTTCTTCAAGCTCAAGAACACGTTTAGCCCAGTTCTGAAGACTATTCATTTCTTGATCCTATGAGGATAAGGCTGTATTAAGTATGTGAACACTCCATGGTCTCTCTTTTTCATGCAGTTAATTTTCTGGCTCACATTAATACCAAAGGTGTTTATGGGTTTAATAAAATACAGTGCCATATGGCCATTCACTACCCATTTCCTCAAATTACAAAGTAATTAAAAACCCAGCAAACTACAGGGCCATACAGACTAGTTAGAGACCAAGTCTGACTAAGAGGCTGATGCTGAAATGCTTTGCCACACTAGAATTGATGTTGTTCTAGGAACCAGATAAAGGTGGCTTTCCTGCCTTGCAAATTCTGAAAGCAAAACTGGCCAAATCAAAACTCCCATAGCATAAGTCTGCTAACCTGAGGACTGAGTAAATGCTTTGAGTGGGCAGAAGACACAGTGTTAAATACACTCTTTAATCTCTGTGGTTAGCAAAATCACCTTCCTATTAATAAGAGATACAAAGGTAACTTCCAATTAGAAAGTTCAAGTCAAATAATTTTCAGTCTCAGATTTAAACTACAAAGTATGCAGAAAGCAAGCTAATGTTCAAAGAAAGACATCACTAAGCAGTTATTATACCTGCAGATTACAAGTGAGGCATAGATTCAAAGTGCCAAGAGTTCAAAAGTTTAATTTTTTTTGTTTAGGAGTCTAGTTGATATCTGAGGTCAGGTGCAGTAAAATGTAGGAAGTCCCTGCTTTTGAAGGAAAGATGTCTATTTCTGTATTAAACAGTTTATCTGCCCATATCTCTCATCCAGTTTAGCCACTTCTGGCAGGACCATCAGTATAGCTTTAAAGCCATGGATCCTTAGGCCTTGTTGCAGTAGCATTTGTGCACTGACATCCTGTTTGCCTCAGCAACATGCCTCATGATGAGTTCTCAGTAGTATTTTCTTTGCTCGACAAGAATTCATGACATCCTTGGATTAGCAGGCTTTGTCAGCAGAGTTACCCCATTGACAGAGTCTATCACTTAAGTTGAAAAATGAGTTTTGTCTTACAAGATTCAGAGACAAGTACTGAAACACAAGGGCTCTGAGCTCATAATCAGGAAGTTAGGCACAGAAAAAATGCTAACATGAAAACAAATTGCTAATTTAGCAGTGGTTTTACATGTAAAAATATGCAGAAGCAGCCAGTACAACTATAGATACAAGCCACATTAAAGCTGTTTTTAAATCATTGACTAACCTTGAGCATGATTGTGTGCTTCAGCTGACTGTTTTCTTCTGCCATTTTTCTGTAGCCTTCATTAGCTTCTAGCAGGGCTTCATTTAGTTTCTGTATTTTAAACTTCAGAGATTTTATAAGCTGAAAATAAAGCCCATACACATGGAAGTTCAGAACAGCATGTTTTACATTAATTTTTTTATAACTAGAACAGTGCAAACTGCAAGATCAAAACAAGAAAGTCTGCTTCTCTCAACCTCCTCTATCCCAGCTCATCATTTCAGGTGATAAAATGCAGCTGAAGCATTCAAACAAAGGCTGTTGTGTTGAAGCTACTATGATTTACAGACCTGCCAATCAATGAACAGTAGCACAGACCAAGCTACATCTGGAACAGCCCGCTCCATTTCAGTAAGAGTAGCTAGAAGAACACCTTTGTCTCATTAATACTATTCACATTGGAACACAGTACCACAGAAGGCCTCACCTTTCTGATGGGAAAATTAATGGATTAAGCCTAAGCCCCAAGAGGCAAAAAATTCTGAAGCAGAAGAATAGATGTTATTGTTAATTTACTTCTACAGAGTTGCTAAAAAAACCTCACACCCTTAGCCCATGCTTAATGGCTGAATGGGAAGAAAAAATGGTGAATTACAAGTCACACATGCACTGATCTTAGGCAAGAAAGGCACTGATGGAATGAACTGGTTTAAACCATTCTCGCTTCAGTTATTGTCAGGAATCAATCCCATCATTCTAACACTTTCTAACCACACAAAACAATAACTGTATCCTCACAACAAGCATAAAAGCCAAACTTTCACCAAAATTTGAAAGTGACATGGGAAAATGATGTAGAGCTCTCAAAAACAGTGGAAAACAAATCCTACGGCCGTAGCTCGAGACATTAAACTTGGTAAGGAAAAAGTTATTTTTGGAGTATTCTTTCTTAATAGAAAAGGATTTAAGTTCACTTTCCATTTACATGGCTTCATGGCTTATTAGAACCAGCTGGAACTATTTCTCCAATCCCTACTCATATTTGATATTAGAGGAAGAAGCAAGACTTATGTCTTCCCTTCTCCCCATATGTGTTTTAAACACAGGAAACTAACTGTATCTTTACAAGAAGATCACTCAAGGAATAGAATAAAAATGCATACTTAATTATTGTTTTCCATAATTCCCACCTCTATATGGTACTCAGAGCACAGAGATCTTGTTTGAAGAACAGAGACATTCACCTTTACTTAAAGTTTAGGGTGATAGTGGAGTTGAGTACTTCCAGAAAGGACTGCTTTAAGGCACTATTTCAATTTTAGATCTAAAATCTAAACTTTTACCAGGTTCTGTAACTGTTCCCCTATGCAGAAGCAGGCAGCATTTTAGGAAGGAAAGCTCTGAGGTCATGGCAGCAATATTTACAATAAATTCCAGCCCAAAGTTAAACATACTTCCTTACTTCCAACTGACACCACATTCACCACAACTTGTAACAGTAGTAAATGGTTTTACAGACCAGAATAAAGCCAGAACAGTCTCTGGCAAAAGTCATCCACAACTGAGCAAAGGCCTTTTTTTTTTGATAAGCTCAATGCCCATTTGCAGGAATCTTCACGCTTTTGTCCACAACGCACATCTTTAATCATTGAACCATGATAGAGTTTACAGCCATTATTCCCCAGATAAATACTAAGCAAGAGCTACCTCTTCCTTCTCTTCACATTGTTTCTGCAATCCTTCATTGGCTCTCTTCAATGTGCTGCCCATAAGATCTGTGGGCAAAAGAAAAGTTTGTCTGTTTATACACATTACCAGAAGTAAACTGAACTTTGAATACTCAGATTACATTCCTACCTCGTTCCATGTTATTTTCAGCAGTCGGAATATCCGAGCTCGGACTTCCCAGAGCCAACAGCCTCCCTGACTGTTCATCAAGTTGCCTTTCCAACTGCAGTATTTTCCTCTCTCTATCCTAAAGAAAATAAGGGCATATAGTAGAATTTGTCTGCATTTCTGCTTGATCTGATGCATTAGTGCACATCCTTCAATTACACCACACACACATGTGTAATTTTAAATTATTTCACAGGTTATGGTTAGGAAGTCACAGTGAGGGATAACACTCAGGTCACTAAAACATCTAGGAGGACGTTTCTTTATGAAGGAGTCAACTCTTCAGTCTGAGGATTTCTAAACAGTATTAAAAGTAACCATATGGCAGAAAGGAAACTTTTGTATGTCTGTGCTAAACATTGTTGCAAGTTACCTTGCTAACTAAGGAAAAACACTTCACAGAGCTACATTTCAATCTCAAACTCTTTGCCAGTATCTGTCAGATTGCTGGAGTGGGATTTCAGAGTGAGAAATCAAACAAGTGGCATCATCAAGAAAAGTTATTCATCCAATTCTGGTTCTCTGACGTTACCCACTCAGATTCATGCTGTCCTCTTTCTTTTGTCAGCTAACCCTTCTACATCTCAGGGATTTCAGTAGTTTCTTATCTGACTTGCCACCAAGAGCATCTTGCTCTTTGAACATTCCCTTATGCAGCCTCTTGGCCAGTATAAGAGCACTGTTAAAACTCTTTGTCCACTCTAATATAGTTTATAGCTAGGATTTAACTGAACATAGAAACAGAGTCTAGGAGAGGAAAAGAGACAAATTTGAAGGAGATGGAAACATACAGGCCATTATATAATATGGTGTTGCTTGTCAGCACCTGAATGAAGAGCAGAAGTATTTATATACGAGAACCTACAAGAGAAACCCACTTTCCTTCTTGAAAGGAACCTGCCAATCCATAGTGTGATGGCTTATCAGTTGCAGAACAGGAGAGTGCAGTGAGAAAGCTCCTCTGGTGGACACAACAGCAGTTCTATTCTTCTACTAAAAAGCTTTGAAAACAAGACCCACAGGGCTCATCTGCTGCCTGGATGCACTCAACCATCTATGCAGAGGTTAGAAATCTGAGTTGTTCACAGCTAACCTGGCTGCATTGCAAAAGGAGTAGCAATTTACTAATCCCAACTCTGAGCAATTCTATGTTTAAGTCCGTGCAGGAGATTCAGTTCTCTCCTGCATGCGGTTGGATTTCTCGAGTCCCTTATCCCACAGTCCTTGCAGCACCTCCAGACCAGTTATAATTAAAATAGCTATCCTGTAACAAATTCCCCATCACCCTTTCAGAATAGCATTTTAATCTACATCCTATGAAGCCAAAGATCTCTAGAAAGCCAGACTCCTGTATACATCATTTCCCTGGGTGTTCCAGTTGTTGCACCACTGTGCCCTCAAAAATCAAGAGGTTTAGGTGTGTTCTACAGGTGGTGCCAGAGAAAAGACATCTGTATGGTTATGGTGAGCATTGGACACAGAACTGAAGGCTGAACTGCTAGTTATTTCCCTTGTTTAGTGTTACATTCAAAATCCCAGCATGATTCTGCTAAAGGAAAGCAAAATTTACAATTAGGAAACTAGAGCATACTTTAATGGCAGTCAAGTCATACCTCAACTTTCTCTTGTTCAGCTAGAAATTCTTCTATGGGAACATAATGCTCTTCAATTTGTTCCATTGCACACATATATGCGTGTTTCTTAATGGCCTCTTTATACATTTCAAATTTGCTCTCAAGTTTTTCTTCATAGCTGTCCTTCATATCTTCCAAGCGGTTGCTGAAGAGAACATGTTAGTTATGTATGATGTGTTTGCATTCCAGCTAGAACCTTTGACTACGTGTGTTCAACTGAGAATACTCAAGTTATTTCTCTAATCAGAAATAGTGAAACAAAAAGAAAAAAAAAAAAAGCAATTTTTCCTTTTAATCTTAATAATCCTACAGACTCGCACCAAAGTGTAACTTCTACTTGGCATATACCAAAGAAATGCTATAGAAGAACACACACTTAACACCTGTCAGAAAAAAAAAATTATAGACATTAATAAAATCCACCAACATACAGCAACAGAAGTGACCACACCCATTTAGATGTTATATTTGAAACATGCATCCTGGGGCCATCTTTCACTTTGGGTTTTGGTTGGTTTTTCTTTTTTTCCATTTAAGATAAATGCCAAATTCATTTTCATAGAATCAGAAAATGGCCTGGGTTGGGAGGGACCTTAAAGATCATCTAATTCTCACATCCCTATCATGGGGAGAGACACTTTTCACTAGACCTTTCCAACATGTCCTTCAAACACTTCCAGGAATGGGGCATCCACAACTTCTCTAGGCAACCTGTTCCAGTGCCTCATCACACTCACGGTAAAGAATTTTTTCATAACAACCAACTCCCACAGTTTGAATCCACTCCCCCTTGTCCTGTCACTACATACCCTTGTGAGAAGTCCCTTCCCATCCATTATTTCAATACTTTCCATATCACTGTCAAAATTTAAAAACATGCCCCATCAATGATGCAGAAAATCACCTCAAATCACCAGAGAAAAAGCATCAATGCTAAATCATGTGTTTGGTCAAAGGCAACCAAACATTTTAAAGCTAGTGCAGGGGTTAAACCATAGTGTGCTCAGCTGGCAACTTGGTATTAATTTTTTAAACAACTCAAACAGCAGGAAACTGATTTAAATAAGAGTTAAGAGGAAGTGAACTCAACCTGAGGAATCTGGACTTGGAAAAAAAAATTCCTAAATCAACATCAGTGCAGGGTTCATAATTCATAAGTAATTCATAACATAGTAAACTAACAGTGGCTCATGAGTCATGCAGAGGAGCTCAAAAGAGCTATAGTTCAAACCACCTCAAGCACATGCATGCACATTAACATGACAGAGTGTACGTTTTGGAAAAATAGCCTCAGTGGGGTACCTGTAGCAATCTTCCACATCTGCTAAGTACTAATAGCAAGCCAGGACAAGCTCCAGTAATTACAAATTCAGCAGAGGACATTTGAACAGAAAGCAGCATTACTTTTTCACTGTAAATGGGAAGAGCCTAACCTGAACAAGTTTAATGATCTTTCTTCCCTTTCCTTCAGAGGTTTTGAGATTGTCCAGCCCTATCTTCTCTAAAGAACACGAGTAGGCATGTCCTGAATATACACATGTATGTGCATACATCCACATGTATGCATTTACACATGTGGAAGGAACCCTTTCAGTCTCAAAGCAGACTGCAATGTGACTTGCCTCCAGGCTTCCTCTGTTTCCAGCAGCTGTCGAAACATTGCTTCTGCCATCTCTTTACGTATCTTCACCTCCAGAAGGAGCTTACTTCGCCTTTCTGCAGCTACCTTCTCCTTTAAGTCCTCTGCAGCTTTCAAGAGGTCCTAAATTTAAAATGCTTCAGTTCAAAATCCAAGACTGGTACACATATTGACAGGCATCTCAAACAAAATATTCATACAGGCAGACATCCACAGAGGGTGCTTTTTACAAGCTTATATCTTTGGGGGGTCTGCACCAAAGTTTAATTTTTTTCAAATATAAAGTTCTACTGCAAATATATCTTGCATCCATCTTGATGGTGTCCACTATCCAAAAGTTCACTTCTGTTTGGGCATTTAAATAGTAGTTTGTACAGCATAACAAAATCTACTTGATTTTTACAGTTTATTGCTATTAGATTGTATATCTTTGTTTTTAAAATGCTGCGTCTTAACTCATTACTGCTGTTACCAAAAAAACAAAGGCACAAATAACTAAATTATATTCTTTTAAAGATATGTACTGCTTCCTCAGTCTTCTTGTTGGGCAATCAGTTGAATTCCAAATTTAGCACTTGACCTAACTAGAAAGCCACAGGGCATCCTTCCACAGCTACACTGAACTAGGCCACTATAAGTCTAGTCAGTCTGACACTGAACAGAAACTTAAACTTCCCATTTGATGCAGCTTTCAGCACATCTCTTATGCTAAAACAATACTAGAACTAACAGAATTGCTTCCTTGGGTGCAGTTCTAAGTAGACATGTTTTTACCTCATGACTCAAAATGGTGATGTCCACTTCCTCTTCTGCAGAGGTTTCAGCAAAGTCATCTACAGATGTGTTAGCATCAAAGTGCATCATAGGTTTGCCATCACCCCCAACTAGCTTTGGTGGAAAATAACCAAAATTTTTGGGCAGGATTGTCTGGATAACCTGAAAAATCCAGAGATGATTTACCAATGCTGTCAATATTGTAGGTATCAGGATACCAGGAAGAAGTGGCATGAATGTATTGTTGTATTTACACCATATTTAATGATTACATGAATGTCAACAGAAGCTTACATGCCTTTTAGCAGAAGAAAAAAAAGAATCCATCAATGTGACATAATTCTTACTTGAACATAAGGCTTAAGTACTCTAAAAAGAGTGAAAATGGAAATATTATCTGCTAGCAAACTTAGCATACTTATCTAGACAGGTGGTTTCTCTTCCCCTAAAATATAAGGGTTTTGGTGTAGTTTCCTGCAAAGTAAATGAAAAGCAGAAAATCCCTACAACATTTGCTCCTTCCTGAAACAACATGACCAGGATTCAGAAATTCATGCTATTCACATAAAGATTTTAAGTAACTGTGTCATCGGATGGCATATCAGAGAAGTTTGTCTCCGCAGTACACACTTATAGCAAAAGTCACACCTGAAGAAAATTAGAAAAATCTTCCTCTCTGAGATCATATTAGACATGTTATTACAGATTTGTAATAACATGACAGAAATAATCTGTGGCTCCAGACTAAAAGATCACTGTATTTTTGCCATGAAACAGAGCATAGCCCACCATCCCACTCCCTGCAAGAAGCAGCTTCAGGGAACTTGAATGAGGTTAAGGCCAAACATCAACCCCAAGTCCTGAATTTAATGGGAGACTGAGACAGGGAGCAGAATGAGGCCCCATAATCCAGGAAGAAATGGTCATTGATCTGCTACAGCACACAGACACACACAGGTCTGAGGCTAGATGGGATCCATCCAAGGGTACTGAAGGAAATGGAGAAAAAGCTTGCCAAGACACTTCTTTATTAATAATTACTTGCATTTAGCCAAATAGGAGCAATAAAGCTGCAAAATGTCTCATTTAGGCTACAAAAGAAGATGATACTTTTTTTACCACCACCAATTGTCCAAAAAGTTGTGAACAACCCA
Organism: Motacilla alba alba; assembly: GCF_015832195.1. Classification (NCBI taxonomy): domain Eukaryota; kingdom Metazoa; phylum Chordata; class Aves; order Passeriformes; family Motacillidae; genus Motacilla; species Motacilla alba. Next base: position 113,383,600 of record NC_052017.1, read on the forward strand.
TCTTGTGCAACAGATGTTTAACTGCACCCACGTTGAGTAATTCATCAAAAGTTTGAATTGAAATCCTGCATTTGCTCAGATATATGGTATAAATCAGTCATATCTGAAAGTGCCCTGTGTTTTACACAGAACATCAGTGGTGTAGAACTGAACAGTCAGACAGCTGCAGTCGTTTTAACTTCTTACCACAAATAGGTTTGAAGTTGGGAAAGACTACTAGAAGCCTTTTAAAGAGAGGCCACACGGAGAAGAACTATGATGAATCAGGAATCCAAATCACACTAAAATCCAGACAACCTGATCATTTCACAAATCACTACTAACAAAAAAAAAATGCAGAATAGCAGAGAAAGTAGATATACTCTTACCTGTCTGGCTAGAGCTGAAAATTTCATTACATGCAGTGTTTCATCGTATGTGGAAGTATGCTGATTGATGTTCACAATCATGCAAGCTTTGCCTTTCCCACAAAAAAATGGCTGAAACAGACGAGTCAACTTACTCTCTCTGAACGGAATATAGCTTGGCTTCATCCTCAGGGAGGGAAAAAAATTAAATTGTGAAACAAAATAAAAATTGTAAAATTGTGGGCTATTGTAGCTCACATTAATTCTGTTTCTCTCTTTCAGGAAAGAGATTCAGTAGGATGCTTATATTTTAAGCCTAAGTGATTTTACATCAAAGAGCAAGGTCTTCCCTGGATTTCATAGGCTCTCCAACAAACTGAATTGTTTAAAAGTAAAAGTAACATATTGTTTGCATCACAGTTTCCTAGTGTTCCAAAGCAGATGGTGGAAAAAGCCAAAAGCTAAGAACAGGTCATCTGTCAGCTGCCTGATGAATCTGACTGTATAATTTGCAGGTGGAAGTGAAGAAGACAGAACTGAGGCTCTGTACACAAAGTGTATTGTTCATATACATACACCAAAAAAATGTTGGTAGTTTACTGCAAATTACCTTTTTTTGCTCTCCACAAACACCAGTTATGGAGAACTCTGCAGGTATTACAGTGACATCTATAATAAAGAAGACTTAAAAGATTTTGTAGATTTCCAATTTTCTCTGTGCAAACTGCTTGCAGAAATATAAAGGGATACTTAGTGTTTCCACCTAAAACTTGGCATGTAAATAACTTATCACTTACTTTGGGTTTTGATTTTGCTTCAGTGCTGCAATGCACTTTCCAAGGATGTGAAGAGAATTATTAATATTTCCTGCTTCTTTTAGTCTGTCTCCAAAGACATGTGTTTTATTACACCTCTCTGAACCAGCCAAGTCACAGAAGGACAACCTGCATGAAAGAGTTATCCAGAGCACACACATGAAATCCTTCCCAGCTCACCTTAGAGCTCTTGGCTGTAGTAATTATTTGCTGCTAAACTCAGCCCACTGAATTGTCCCTCATGGCACAATAGGGTACAATCAGAAAATCATCCTGGATAATCAAGGAATTCAATACATTTTACTTTATATTAGGAAAGCTGTTGAAATACAGGAAGCTCTGGAAGTTGGATAATTTATGTGACCATACCATTACTCACTTATACATAAATTTATTTAAATAAAATAATTTTTAAGATCATAACCTTTCATACAGCTAAAGTAAGTCCTATACAAGTTAAGGCACGTATTTCAAATGTATGAAAGCCTTATGTTCTTTTTCCTTTCCAGCACAAGCTGAAAAGCTTTTTTCTTCCTTAAGCTACATACAAACTCCTACATACAAAGATACATTCACCTAACAGCTGCTGCAAGTTTTGCCAGGGGGATACACCATGATAGTGAACAGCAAAAAAACCACAGATGCAGTTATTTTCTCAAGTTATCTTTTCTTAAGAGTATTTATCGCTGTAACATCTGACATTTAAAGGTGTTATCTCACAGTGAGGTATATTTATTACCACCCCTGCTCAGCAGAGACAAGAGAAATCAGTAGGAGCTAGGACTGAACTAAAACATTCTGTTACAGGCTGTCTTAATTTTTCTGTATCAAGCAAAATTAATCAGAAGAAAAAAAGACACACCATCCCAAAAAAAGCTATCTAAATGCCTTCAGGCCAGAAGATAAGGGTGCTTCCTCTAAACCAAAAAAGAGCAGAGACTTAAGCGCAAGGACTTAACACTGCTCTCACAGGGTGCATTACATCAGCATTTTACATTAATGGAGAACAGTTTTTAAGCAAATCGTTTCATGGTCCCCTCTTGCTGTACATTGGACCAGGGAACGGTCTGAGATCATGTCACCAGAATTCTTTTGGGATGGTAGCTTTTAATTTACATTCTAGGAGCACACCAAATGTGTTGCCACAAACATTTTACCCATGAAGTCTAGTCTGGTCCCAGAGCAGAAAGACAGATTGGCACAGGCAATGCCAGTCCTGGGGCCTTCAGCACCACCTGCTGCCCTCCAGCTGTAGAGATCACCCTCTACCAGCCAGGCTCTTGAATTCTGCTTACCAGGACATACAGTCTAGTGCTGCATGGTCTTACTCTGCCACCACCTCCCCATTAGGTGAGACAATACACATTTTCCTCAATTTACGCACTACTGACAGAGCTGCTCCAGCAAAACCTTAGAGTAAGAGACAGGAAAACATTTCTGTGCTTGTCCCTGTTGAGCTTCCAGTCAGTTTATGTGCTCAGTGGAGCTCTGATTTCCTTCTCAATTCTCAGAGAATTTGTTTATTATTAGAAAGTTCAGCAGTTTGGCATGCTTACACCTTAATAATTTTTCCAAAATATTTACATTCCTGGTAATCACATGAAGCATTCACTTACTCTGATACTCCAAGAACACGTGGCTGATGCTCATCAGTTAGCTTGAGTAGCCTGATGGAAAATATACTGTGACTGGAATGGAAAGAAGTTGTTTTTAATAATCAGTTATGAAAATTAAGCATTCACTGAAGCAAAGTAAAATTTGTATGCTACAAAATAGCTGAAAGCTCAGAGGTGAAGAGAGGACAAGAATTAATTCACTAGTTATGTTGGTATATTTGTTACTTTTGCAATGCATTCATTCAGCAGCAAAAAAAAAAGGCTGTATTTTATTACTTTCTATTTCTTTTCACACAGGAAAAGGAAAAATACCACATGAAGCCTACAAACTGTCTTGGAGAAAAACACCAAGCCAGTTCACCAAGGTCTATTGGTCAAAAGAAGAGCAGTCATGTAGCCACTTCGTATAGAAAACCTTTGGAAGTATCTGAACGCAGCAAATCTGAAGGATTAACTTAGAAACAAATGGTGGGGAGAAGGGAATAAGCTTTACAATCCTGTAATTTTGCAGGACTCCAATATGCACAGTTACTCATTTGGTTTTAAAATAATTCTGTTTTCCAGAAAGGTTGAATTTGTAACACTCGAAAATCCAGTAACTCTGGTTTAGACAACACAAGCAGTAGGCATGTCTGAAACCAGAGAGAACAGTCACAAAACCAGAAGTGCCCAGTTTCTCTGATTCATCAGAAAGCACAGCACACAAACTTCTCTAGTATATTCCTTAAGCAGTGGGGATTCTAGGCATAAAACTCTGTAAGGAGAGCATAAAATTTAACAGCAGCTGTCTTTAGCTAATACAGAACAAAATAACTCTTGCTTTTTACAGAAAAAGTAGGCTTATTAACACTATGATTGTATTAGCTAAAAATAAAACACAGCCCCTCCACACTTAAAGGACAAATTATTAAGAGGTCATTAAAATCAAGAGGAGGCACTTTCAACAGAAATTATACAACCCTTCTCTATTTTCCCTCACTCCATCAAAAGCCAGATTCTCCCTGATCCCTGTCCAGAGCTGGATAAAAAGGTAGGGGTTTAATTCTTAAGATACCAACTAAGCTCAGCTTGAACACAGCAATCTAAAAGCATCTAGAAAAATCTAGCAGCACTGCAAGATACCACATGACTTGCTCCTTCCTGTATTCCCCAGTGACAGGCTCCAGATTTCCAAGAATTATACTGCCAGTTAGGAAAACAACCAGCTTTTCCTTCAGCATTCTCACGTAGCCATTCTCAGTCAGCATCACTGGCATTTGCCAAGATGCATAGCCCTGTTGGCACTCAAAAATGAATGTGATTTGATTTTTTTGGTTGTCCAAAGACATGAATAGCAACCTGAGTGCAGCTACTACTAGTCACAGAGTCTCTCCTGGTTTTCTTTCAGAGAGAATCTCGTAACAAAACCAGAATAATGAAGTGATGTATTAAACTATTTTTGTATAGTGGTTCATTTCACCCATATTCTAAAGTCCCCTCCCTTTCCCTCAAAAGGGACAGAGTATGCTCATAATTAGAGGAACAAACCTTCTACTTGATTGCTCATTCATTCTCGTACAGGCAAAGCTTCGGTTCTTGTTCCCTATTTTTAGCAGTCTGAAGGCTTCTTCAGTGCTCTGAACATTAATCCACTTCAAATCTGCAAAAAGAGATCTTTTGTATACATTTCTGATCATCAGAGAAATTCTGTGTAACTGCCCGGGTCATAAAACAGTATTATTACCTTTAATGTAACAATTTCCTCCTTGATCCTCACAAATTCTTAAAACTCTGCGCCTTTGAGGTTTTGATGTAGATAAAATACTTAATAGGTCATACACATATTCATTGTAAATTTCACAAAAGGAAATCCACACAGATGCTTGTGTTCTTTGGTGCATATTAGTCTTATGAATGTCAAGTGGAACAAAGTTCTTCTCTGCTAACCCAAAACAGAAGAAGATTTCAAAGATCAACTGAGTAAGAGATTTTAAATCAGTTTATAGAATCTTCTAAAAGGACCTATAGAACCTGCTAAAGGAGAAGGCTTAGATACATCTGTGTTGTACAATTACATACACATGGATAACTTTAGTTTTATCCAAAAACGTTCAAATTTCTCAACAGTCATCTGTTACAAGAATATGCCCAAGTTCTAAGCTGATGGCCTTGCTTTATCACAGACTTCCAGCAGTTTATACATTATATTTGCAAAACTAAGTCTCCCTCTTCCCCCCAAAAGGAGTATCAAAGTACTTTTATATAGTTGCCCTTTCTCCAGAGGAAGACAAAAATTTGGTCAAAATCTATATATATTTACTTTACAGTACAGTATTGTACTGTAAAGTAAATATATTTACTTTACAATATATTTACTTTACAGTACAGTAATGTGATTTTTTTATCCACTGGTGGATAAAATAAAAACCCAATAAAATTTCTTGGATAAATTGGATAAAAACCCAATAAAATTTCTTAATTCACATTATGTTTTTTCCCCATACACAACAGTTTTCCACTTTACCTAGGGAGTTAGAAGGATGATTGTCTGAAGTACAGTTAGAAGAATCCAACTTCACATCACAGAAATTTGTTACAGTACTTGAGATGCTCTCTGTCTCCTTGAGAAAATAAAAGGCTATTAAATCCATATGAACAGACAATGAGAAAAGCAGAAGTTAAAAAATGACATAAATTCCAGTATTTAAGATCAAAATATTAAAGTAGTATAAAGTGTTAGGCCACCCTTACTCTGGATGAAGATGAAATGTTTTAATAACACTAAACTATAATCAAGAAATGCTCTTTCCACCACATGAATTATTGCTTGCTGCTACTCCCAGTGACCAGTTTTGGTGGCCAGTTGCTGCTAACACTGAAGACTTAACTTCAGAGTCCAGGGAGAAAAAGAATTCTGTCAGACTGCAACAGGTCAGAGTGCCTTTATGAGCTATTGACCAAATCTGAACAGTGCTTTAGTCATCCAAAAGAACTGGAGAAGTTTCCTCCAGGAGTCACTGCCAAGGTGGTAGGACTTGAGTTATGACAAACCAACACTATGTGGCTTTAATTCAGACCGAACTAAAAGGCCATGAAAAACAGACAACAGCATAGTTTCTTTAAATACACACATTTGCTGAATTTCTTTACACCTAGAGAACTGTTTTAAACCTGCTAAGATTCACCAAAGCACAGCCTTTAAGTTACCTCTGGAAAAACTAATGTAACGAAGTAGCAACTCCCACTAGAGCCCAACATCTCTGCATACATCTCTCTCCATATTTTATAGGCTCCTATAAATCAGGACATTCACCCTGATTTCTCTTTCCTGACAGAGGATCATCCTACAGTAGGATGGAACAGATCCAGAGAAGCAAACCCAAGAGTTAGAGTTATTCAAATGCAGCACTAACTTGAGCATGGATTGACTGCTGATGCCAATGTTACCCACTTGGTACATCCAAACCAGAATTCTTACAAAAAACATAGAGGCACAAAGACATACTTTGAGGTCTTCCATTTTAAAGATAAACAGCACAGAGTAGAATTACAACAAAATCATACGAGAGACCATTTTGCAGAAGCTGCACTGTCTATATGATTGAGTTTCTTGAGTGTTAGAAGCCTAACCACAGCAGGGGTCGTCCTCATTGTTTGTGAAGTGCCAAGCAGGATATGGGACTGACACACAAGGTATCTCATCTATGCAGGTTAAAAATGCAGTGAATTTAGAAAACCCAGTATCACATTACTTGTGCATGTGATAAGTTTTTGTAAAGGTATTGTGAAAGAACTTAGTGAATTAAGTGTTGCTACACTGCTCTTCAAATGAAATACAAAAAAGAGCATGAAGATGACTGCCTAAAAACAAGTGGGAACAGGAACTGACATTGTTTGCCAACAATAGAAGCTGACATTTAATAGAAAATACAATAACAGGTGGGAATAGGCATGCATGTAAAGCATCTTTTAATCCAGTAAAAAACAGTATTTAACCTCATGAAAAGAACCAGGAGAGGGAAGGAAGGGAGGGTATGAACCATGCTAAGCAAGAGTTGTTGCAGCAGTACTGCATACAGAACATAAACAGTAGGACATGAAGTGCTGCAGTAACTCAGAGCAGTTAAAACTGGGAGAATGAAAGGAACAGCAAGCTCTTTCTGTGAGATGTGTAAACTGAGCCTGGGAAACGAGCCTACAGAAATCCATGTCAACCAAAGCCAAGCCCACCAAATCATATCTGCTCTCAGATTACAGCTGAGGGAGCATCCAAACAGTGATGCTATTCATTCACAAGCTATCGAGCACAGCTTCAGAACTGGAGATCATTGAGCTATCTCTATGGAAGCATTGTAACACACAAACTAGGCCCTGTCATGTAATAGCTTCCTGATTCATCTTTACCTGTCCTTCCTCATGGTGGAGCGTTACTCTCTTTGCACTGCAGTGCATCAGCATCTAGATCACCTGCTGCAACACTCAGTTATTAAACTACAAGTAAGTCAGACTAATTTAAAAGAAGGAAATATTTTTATAGAGTTATCTTCAAAATAAGATATTGACCTTTTGTTCCAGACCCTGGGGTCCTGTCTGTTCCTCTTTTCAAGGCTGTAGCTTCCAGAAAATTTTTGAAGGTATTTACTTACTGTCCTCCTAACCATCTCAACTTTTCTTTAAGATGCTCTCCCCTCCTCTATGTGCATACACAGAGACACTTTCAAAATACATACGTAATCTTTCAAATCTTTCAGATTTTTCTGAAAACATCTGAGATGTTTTCTTAAGAGTTAGCCAGACTCTGACTAAACAAAGTTTTGGGTTGCAGGATTTAAATTAAGCAACAAAATTTAATGTGAAACTTAACATAAGAATTTGAATCATAGAAGGATCTTTTTCAGGGTTAACTGGAGCACTTAAACAAGGTTAGTATTAAAGACCACAGAAAAAAAGAAAACCCAATCATTACTTCTGTACATCCCAGAATTAATTTAGCGTTGTTTTGAATGATAACCAGCTGAGCCCATGCATCCTGGGATTAGATGCACAGAATCACAACTCAGGGGAAAACGTTCTGAGCAAAAGGAATCTGACAGCAAACTGCAACTGGCCTTAGAAGTATAAAATAGTCCCAAGTACATGGATGCCCACTTTCTGGTGAGACAGTTTCTCACCATAGAAACAGAAATTGCTAGACAATAGGAACAGGATGGTTGCCACAGTAAAGACTTCTCTAGTCTACCTACAGTCTTCAGAGACCAGCCTTAGTCACATACTATCCCCTAAGGCAGAGAGGACTCCTTTTAGGACATTCATTTTGTGGCATCTCCCTTCACTTGCTGAATCAGAAAGCTTCTTTATGAAGTTATGTAAATCACAGGTTTATGAACTTTTTAATCTGCCTTAAGACTGTCTTGCACCAAAAGAGACTCTCCCTGCCTTCTTCATTGCCTCTGCTAGGACAGTGCCATCATCTCTCCTGAGCTAGCACAAGCATTTCAATGACTGCGCCAAGATCCAGCCTGGGAACCTGACCTGCCAGAAGAGCCAGAAGAGCCACTCAACAAGAACCAGGTTTTAGCTAGGTCATGTGGCTCTCAGATTTTTCAAAGGCTACTGTCACCACAGTGTCAGAACTGCCCCTCTAAAGAGAAGACTTCTCTCTAGAAGTTGAGATTTGGCGCTGTGATGGTTTTTGATTTGAACTGTGCACTGCAGAAAGTTCGTCCAGTTTACCCTGAGTTCCAAAACCAGCCAATTGTCTTATTATTCCAAAATTCACCAAGTATGCCTACTGTAGATTTTTATATACATAAAGAATCAATAGTGGAATAAAGACTTCTAAAACTTCCTGTCTTACAGAACAGCTTTAGGAAGCAGTTGGTCACTGACCTCTTTCAGTGATGCAAGAATAGCAGTTTTTAAAGCTTCTTCTTGCTTAACTTGTTCATCTTCGAGTTTCTTAACATCGTTGCTCAAATACGGTTTGAAGTTCATCTTCAGGTAATGTCTTCCTCTTATGTGGTTAAAAATCACATCAAGTGAGCGAGGTAAAATACCAAGATCTTTTGAAGTCCCTTAAAAATATTTAAAAAATGAAGTGTAAACATTCATGTAAGCTTGTCATTGGATTTGACTCGGGCTCTATACATGCAACTATTTTATACCTTGGATAGTGAATGTCTTGCCTGCATTTGTAACTCCATAAGTAAATACAAGTCCATTCACTCCATTAATATATGCTCTAATGATATCTTTCATTGAGCCTTCAAAAAATTCACTCTGAGTAGTTTCTGGTCCAAAGACCTAGGATAAGGGAAGGAAAAAGAAAAAAGGAGTGACAAATGGCACAAAGAAGTTTAATAAGCTAAAATATTAAGTACTGATTGGACATGACTGATTTTTCAAAACAACCTCGGTAGGAGACACCAGCTTAGCTTAACTTCCTGTCTTGCCTGAACCCCTTCTGATTCAATGTTTTCTGTTGGGTTCTCACAGGATGCCTGCTTAATTCTGAGAGGCACTCAGGCTTGCACTCATTTTTGAATATTTTCCTACTCCTAAAATAAACTGCTCAGAGTTCTATTGAGCACATGCTGTTCAGTGGACACTTTCAAGAGCTCTGCTGGCGTTGTAAAACTCCCTCCTCACTCTTCACCAGTTACCCACAATTGATGAGAAAATCAGCATTACAATGGTCTAAATAACTCAATCTCTGCAACTGTTTATCTTTTAGTACTGTAAGAACAGAACTTCTTGCAGCAGGCAAAGCTAAGAAATTTGCTTTCAGTATGGAAGATTTAAGCAGTTGAACTGTTATTCTTCCAAAAGGAAGTTACTAAGTACATGCTTACATAAATTCCTACAAACATAAGGTTTCTGAGATAAAAGTATCTGCAGGAACAGCAGAACCACAGTTTGTGCCTACAAGATGTTTCTTGTAGCATCTAATCAAAGAAAACCACAGACCTGCCAAAGCTTCCTTGTCTCATCTAATAGGCACCTCCATTGTAATACAGCTTTCCTGACAGCTTATCAGTAATTAATAAGCAGGTTTTTTTTTAAGGCAAGTACCAGATGTAATTAAAAGAAAAATCATATTGCATGACATAATACAAAATTCAGCTTTCATTATAGTGAAAAAAATCAAAACCAAAAATTTGAGAGAATTTGTCCTAAATCTGACCTACCTGAGAAAAGGTGAAGCTGTGCACAGCATGACCAATCCCTCTTTCACTGTTTTTCATTGCAGAAGATTCTTTGGGTGCATTAAGAATTACTGTCTGTGCATCTTCAATAGTTACACAACCCTTAAAAAACAAGACAAGGTAAACCAAAACACAACACAAAGTTATTCAGGAAGAAAGCTATCTGAACAAAACAAAAAATGAGCACCCCCTCCAACAACCCCCAAAAGCCAAGTGTCTTCACCCATTCACCAGAGCTACAAGAAGACCCACAATTTACCTATATCATCTCCAGGCATGTCACTACAGAGATATTCACTTCACATGAAAGCCAGGGTACAGACAAAGTCAAGGCAATCTTTTGGGGTTTTCTAAGAGGCAAAAACTTTGACTAGCATTCTTCCAGCAACTTTTCCTTGTGAACACTTTCTAAACCCTTGTATTTTGTGATTGTTACTGGCACAATCACTACAAAAATAAAATTACATAGAAATCTACTGTTTTTCCACATCAGTCATTTTCAGTGTGAAACAGACTAGGAGCAGAATTAACAAAGTAAATGAAATCTGAAGCATTATCCTTTGATTGATAAGTAGTGTTACCAGTAATGAAAGAAACTGAATTAATTTCAAGTAATTTTATTGCTATTCTCAATTAAGTAAAGGTGAAATAGCAAATACTTACTAGCTAGATAAATGTAGGATGCAGCATTAAAGAAAAAATTTATTTTATACCAGACAGGCTACCAAAGATGCAAAGTGAACTCCCAGTATAGCTTATAAATGTCCTGATGCATCATCTGAAAGGATTGATTGTAACTTAATGTAACATTTATGTTCAGAGACTGGCCAGAACTTCTAAGACCAATAATCTACGTGTGGTATGTACATAGGAAGTCCTGCTGCTCCTAGGAGCCTCAATTAACAAGTCTGATTGCTCTGTGCTCTAGAGATAGAAGCTCTATGCCAGTAATTAACTGGTACAGACTTCATAGCAGCCTACAACCTGCTCACAAGGAAACAAAAATGGGCAGGCACTGATCTCTTCTCTCTGGTGACCAGTGACAAGACATGAAGGAACAGCCTGAAGTTGTGTCAGGGGAGGTTTAGTTTGGAAATCAGAAAAAGGTTCTTCACCCAGAGGATGGCTGCACACTGAACAGGCTCCACAAGGAAGTGGTCACAGCCCCAAGACTGACAGAGTTCAAGAAGCGTTTGGACAACATTCTCAGGCACACGGTGTGACTCTTGGGGCTGTCCTGTGCCAGAAGAGCCAGAAGCTGGACTTTGATGATCCTTACAGGTCTCCTCAAACTCAGCTTGTTCTGTGTTTCTGAGAAGCTCTAAGAAACTGCTTTCTGAATTTAGACCGATCACCTGCTCACTGGGCCAGGCTGTGAACCTGTATAGTCTTTAATATTTCTCCCACATCAGCAGGAACAGGAGTGCTGGTCAGATGTCCTAAACCCTAAAGAGCTAGAGAATAATCCAGGATCTGCAGCATGTGCCACCAGCTGCCACCAAGCTCACAGAAGCCTGTGAGTAGAGGCCCAAAGCAGTCAGATCTGCAGAGATGGAAACCAGCTGGTAACAATTCACTCCACTTGTCTAACCCAGCTAACCCTGCAGGTAAGTTGGCAGGAGCTGGACCATTTCTGGCACTGAACACATCACTTGTATCCAAAAAACACAACTTCCTACTTTCCCACAGGTGACTCTGGAGAATTGCTGACAGGAGTACAGTCTTAAGCTTTACTTCCATAAATCACATAAATCATTCTCTCTTTAAGCATCAACGGATCAGTTAACCTGTTGATTGTCTTTGTTTAAAGCATCAGCCTATAACTGTAAGAAATAGGTCTTGACTTCTACTTTTTTTTTTTGGGGGTGCCACATATTTGGAACAAAGGTGCTTCCCTGAAAATTATGCATGGCAAGGAGGAATAAAAGACCTAAAAATTAAATTGATCTGTTCGATTTAACAATTGGGAAGTGAGGCTTACTTGACTGTTTTGTGTGGGTTTCTTCCATTCGTTACCAAGCATTTTCTTCTTTGATTCAGGTGATAGTAAAGAAAGTAGAAAACACTGAAAATGTTGAAGATCTTTCAATCATTCTGTTTTTGGAGGCTGAGAAAAAAGCCTTAATCCCATGCAAAACAGATTCTACAGCTAATAAGTTGGAAGTTCAACTATTTCAGCCTGGACTACATGAAAACAAAAAAAAATTTGGACAAACTTCAATGTTCACTTTTTCCTCCCTGCTTTTAAGAAATGTCTCACTCCAAAGAGGAATGTACTAAGCAACCCCTGAAACAATTTGATTTTGCAAATCGATTTACACTTGGAGCCAGCTCAGACTGTGGAATTTACCAAACTGGAAGCACTATGGAAGTACACACTATTCAAGGAGAGCTAAGAAAAGGCAAAGGGAAGTTGGGGCCAAGGGGGAGGGCAAGAATTATCCAAGTGAAAACAATACAAAGGTTCCAGCTCCGGTAGATCAAAAGCAAGAATGCATTTTTAAAAAGCAATTTGCAATAAGCAAATAAGAACAAACATTAAATCCTTCTTAGAGCTCTTCAAGCTGACCTCTCCTCAATCAGACAGTCTGCAAAGACAAGGAGTAAGAGATAACATATAGAGAGACCTTGTCCTCCAAAGACAGAATTCCTCTAAAGGAATTCTTTGCATCAGTGATCACTTCTAAATGTTTGTACATGTGTGTGTACAAAACACTGAAGCATCTCAATCTGACAGTGTAGAGATTACAGCAGATTTTTGACAGGCTGAGCAAGAAGTCACCAGGATGAGGAAGAAGATTATTCAAGCATTTCAAAGAAACTTAATGGTCAGATACTCAAACTACACCTAGAATTGCACCATATCTTCCATGGAACTCCTTTGTATCTTGAGCACTACAGAGAGTTGACACCAATTTTTAAATAATGTACCCAGTGAAACTTTGAAGAGCTACAGGTGTGCATGTCTGTACCATACAATTTATTAAAAGTCATGGGGGTGGAAAAAAACCCAAAAACTTGCATCTATCCAGATGCCAAATAATTCCACATAAGGGCAGTACACGGCTTATGCAAAAGAAAGTTCTCCTTACAACACTATGTGTTGTTCAGGGGAGAAAAAATAAAGTTTTTTCTTAGTTCTACAACAAACCTGGAATTCATGGCTTTCAAGCTCTGCTATAGAAAAGGGCCTCACTCTCAGGAAGACTTTCAAAGGCTCATACACCTATTCATTAAAAAGAAGACACAGAACATAGTTATAATTGCCACTTTTTAAACAGAACAGCCCCAAATCATATCAGCATACCATCTGATACAGTGTTTCCTATTTTATATTAATGTCTTACATTTTCCTTTCACGTCAAGTTCAGACTCTAAGCTTTTATTTGCCTCTTTCCCTTCTACTGTCCTCGAATAACCCTTTTTTTTTTTTGTTTGGGCTCCACCACTCCCCTCCCTTTAGCATTCGTTCACGACAAAACCAGTATTTTGATTTTAAAAGAGCACACTATCAGAGGCACGAACTGCAGTGCTTCCACCTTCTGGTCTCCTGCTGTACTGGATTCCAGCTGTGTTATTCTAGCAGCTGCTACCTAGCACTGTCATGTCGCATGGAGCATTAGCAATGACTGACATTTTAGCCTCAAGAGACCACATCCAGGCACCAGACCCTCATCTTCCTCACAGTAACAAGCAGGCAACCGTTCTCAGTTGCTCAGGTGGCCTTTTCCATTCCCCAACAGTCTCCCCTCCCAGGTAAAGCAATAGTAGTAGCATGGAGCATTTTAGAGGGATCCCAGCATTCCTTCCTCTCTCAAGGAGCTTCTGTCTCTACTTCGGCAACATTTCATTCAGCAGATGGATTTACTAGAGCTCTCCACAGCCCTGTCATGACTAATCAGACAAAGTGGAGTCACCTGAGGAAAAGTCATCCAGGAAATGGATCCCTCTAAAATCACATAGCTAGGTATATTATCTTCTGCTCCAGCACAGCAGAGCATTATAGATTTTTATTTCCAAGCACTTAATAAGCTTTCGCATCAAGGATCCATATATTTAAAGGTTATTAAAAAGAACAGTACAGTCTCATTACATTCAAATTGCAATCACTGAAGTCCTTTACTTTTTTTCCCCCTCAAAGTTTAGCACATCAGATCGCAGAGCATTGACCACGTATCTGCATTTGGTGCAGGCTGTGACCCGTGTGTAAGCAACGAGAAATAAGCAGAAGAATCAAACACATCTCAGGGGAAGAGGAGTACAGCAGTTCTTACCAAAGAAACATTTATTAAAGCTTAGAAAAACCCAAAATCCACCAAAAAATAGCCCAGCATCACCAGAATACACCTTGTAAAACCAATCCACACCTGCTGTTCCTCTGTACTAGGCAATACTGTTGACTCCAAGGGTGAAGGTTTACCCTCCACACTCAGAAAAGAAACCGATTCCAACACATCGCACACTTCCGTGGGAACAAAGTTTTTCCCCTCATCAGCCATCGTTCTCTGCAAAGGAACTTAAAAGCGAAAAAAAAAAAGAATTAAAAAAGCCCATCATTTTCTGAGAGAACGGACAAAAATACACACGGAGCATTAACAAAGGGGCCAGCTCGTATAGAAACGAGCACTTCCGAAGGAGACAGGGCAATCTAGAGAAGATTGGGGAGTACGACCTTTGAAAAAAAAACACCTGGCAGGTTACACTAGGAAACACACAGGGGAAAGCGCGCTAACAGCCTCAGCTGGGCACTGCTCTCATCCACCTGCAGCTCCCCCCCTCGGCAGGCGCAACACCCGCAGGCACCCGGGCCAAGGGCCGGGCCAGCCCCGCTCCCGAGCCCCGCTCCCGCCGCTCTTCCCGGGAGCGCCGCTACCTTGGCGCGCGCGGGAGCCCCGAGCCGGGCCCGCCTAGGGCTGGGGGGGCATTTTTGGGGGGAGAGGCGGGCGCTGATTGGCCGAGCGCGGGGGAGGGCGGCCGCTGATTGGCCGAGCGCGGGGGAGGGCGGGCACTGATTGGCCGAGCGCGGGGGAGCGGGGAAGGCACGGGCAGAGCGCCCTCGGTCCGGCAGGGGGCGCTGCCGCACAGCGTAGGGCAGCGGAGCCGCCGGCTCGGGAGGGGAGGGGAGGAGGGCGGGAAGGAGGGAATGGGGACGGCGGGACGGAGCGGAGCGGGGCGGAGCAGCGTGTGCTCGACACGCAGGGTTTGCTTATCGTCCGTAGTAAAGCACGGCGGTAAAGAAGAGCTCTGAACCGACAGCCGGGCGGCCAGAGGAGAGGGGTGTTCTGCCTGGCAGAGGGGGAGGGGGAGGCGAGGGGGGAGGATGGGCGGGGGAGAAGCGGGTACCTAAATGTTTCCATCCGAGCGGGTTATATAAAGTGAGGGTGGGTGTTACGTAACCGTCCCGGAGCTGCCGCGGCGTAGAAGTAGAAAACGAAGTTAGGAAATAAATGAAATCGTGAAAGGTGACTGTCACGCGAAAGCCGGGAGTGTGCAGGTCAGGGACGGCGGCCGCGGGGAAGGCGGGATGAGCCCGGAGGAACTCCGCGGTGCAGAGCCTTCTACAAGCTAAGGACCGAGCCTCCCGGTAACAAATGTGAAACCCTCCTGTGTGAGCCGGCCTGTTCACGCAGTGTGCGGGCAGCAGTATTTCTGCACAGTGCGGGACCCAGACACAAAGGTAAAGTTGCATCTGTGTTTATGGGTAAGTTGGAGACAAGCGAAGAGATGACAAAGGAAAGTGGTCCTTGAAGTGCCACAGCTGAACGATCGCTGGGACTTTAGGTCAGTTAGGTGTGTTTAAGAGGCACCCGGCAAGTGAGAGGCACAGCCAGACGGAAGCAGGTACAAAATTGTTCCACTGTTTTGACCAACAGCAAAAACCAAAGGCAGAAATAGTGTCAAACCCAGCCAGCTGCGCCTAGATCCCTCCAAGAGCTTTCAGTCGCAAGGCTACTCTGTTAATCAGAAGGAAGACTACTTGAGTACAAGTAACTTATGTCAGTGACTGCAAAGTATCTCTCCATGAGCTATTTGTTTGCCCATTTATTCCTGTAAAGAGCAACCCATACAATACAAGCAATTTTAAAACTACACCTAGAAGTATTTTCAGGCAGCTTTTATTTGTGGCGTATTACCAGAAATAGACTTTAAGGAAGATGCAGGTGTTATGTGTTGGGGAGTATCTTCCCCTCTGCTCACATAGTTGTTTCTCAAGGAAGTAGGCTTGCCTACTTGCCTTGTTCCCATTAACTCACTCACCTCCCTTCAACCAAAGCTCTCAAGCCTACTAACTGGAGGGTCAGAATCCTTGCAAGGCCTTAAATTTAAGGAAATTGAAGGCCTCTTGTATCCCGAGTAGGAAACCTCCAGCTTTGGTCAGTTTTAGGTCTTAGCAAACATAAACAGGACCTTAACCTGCTTGCAGAGAACCACCACTGTGTGTTTTAATTTGAATTTAAGTTCTCTCCTATGCTTGCAGCAGAAGCAGCAACCTGATCCTTAATGGATTAAACAAAACTGTTTTCTTTAACTCTGGGCTTTGTTTTGTTAGGTTAAGAATTAATCACAGTTCCTTTGTGAGACTTAAAAGCAGCAATAAAAATGGCTGTTTTGTTGCTTTACATATGAAGCTTACTCTTAGCATTAATAATATCTATGGAAATCTAAACCTGAAAAGACAGCTAGGTAGTTTCACAGTTCAGTTTTGTGACTCTACATGCACATCAAAGGAATAAACTTGTTATTTCAATGTGTTTGCCACAAATTATGAAGTTTTATAACTAGCATCCCTCCCGCAGGATCCTTTGATTGTGACACACATGGGAAGAAAAAAAAATCCAAATAAGCTAAGCATTAGTTCAGTCTTGCACAGCAAGAATCAAGAATTGAAAATGTGGCAATTTTACCTAAATATCAATTTTAATGCAGGTACCGTGAATAATGACTGCGTATGAATTTCAGCCAAAATCAAACCCTAAATTATTGAAAATATATTTTTCATAAAGTGCTGTACAACCATATAGCTGCCAGCCTCCAATGAAACCAGGACACCCAAGTCACATTTTCCTGGTATTTACAGCTGGCATATTGTTCCTTCAATATACAGTCCTCTCACACAGCATTCTGATTGTGGTTTCTGTTGTCATTCTTCACAAAAACCACCACAGAACTCTCTCTTGGCACACATAAGAAAAGAAACAAGTGATGAAAATTTGTAAATCAACTTTATTCAACGATGACCATCGTTTAGGCATCGGCAATAGTAACTTCAACTTCTACGCCTGGTTCGATGCTGATGGAAGTGATCTGCTTCACGATCTCAGAAGGGCTGTGCAGGTCAATGAGCCGCTTATGGATGCGCATTTGGAAGCGATCCCAGGTCTTGGAACCCTCACCACAAGGCGTCTTCCTGGTGGTGATCCGCAGGGTCTGAAAAGTCAAACACAGGGTATTGAGCTGATGCACTGGGAGGAGTAATCTACAATCATCTAAAAAGATGATCACCTACAAAAACTATAAGGTATCTATGCCATTAGAAAATTACCTATTAAGTTTTGGTCTGCTGATGTTAACACTCCTTCCCTACATACTTAATTTCATTTAAAAAATTAGTTCATTATTAAAACAAAGTGAACAGAAAAGCCCCTTCCACATTCAACATGTTTTGCAATTAACAGTTACCCTAGGTGTCAAAGCAACTTGTGAAATCATCTTTTTACAGTGGGTCACCCTCAGTTTAGTAGCACTGCTTTTCACCTCATCTTTTGCTCTTTTAAAAAAATATGTTTTTAAGCACACAGTTGTAAAAAGAAAACCAACTTTTAAGACAGGAAAAGAGTATTAAGTACCTTGGTGGGCATGCGAACAGGTCCCTTCACCTTCAGGTTTTTTTCCTTAGCACCTCTGATCAAGTCAGCACAGACTGAAAAGAGACATGCAACAGCTCAGGTTTACAACTATTTTACTTGCTTGATTTTTTGAACAAGTATTTTAAACAAGATGTTGGCTCAGAATAGCGTATGAGTGATCACTGCCATTCATTTTAAGCATTATCCTCATAGCCAACCACGTACAACTGGAAGTGTTGTGGCATGATGACCAAAATCACAGTGCAACAATAGGCAAAAGCCATTACTTCAAGTTTAAACCATACTTAAGCTGTTATCAGCCTGAAGATCCTGCAAATAGTAACTTTTTAAACATTTTTATTACATGATTAAACGCTGGCAAAGCTAATGCCTAAACAAGATTAAAATTTTTTTGAAGAATGTTACACTAAACTCTTCATAACACAAATGACAAAATATGAAGAAACCTGTGCCTTTCAGTTCAGTGTGTAACTATTTCAAAATTCTCCATAAGAACTAAAGGGAAAGAGCGGCGCTCTCTCACATTAGTCATTATGACATAAGTTTTCCACGTAACGAAAACCCCCAAGACACTAACTTTCATTAAAATTAAATCAGAATTTACTTTCTGGTGTTTGAAGCACTTTGGGTTGGCTTTGCGAGCCGAGGCAAGTACAAAAAGGCAAACAGTAACATCTTTAATTACACCTGGTTTCAATACATTGTATTTTGCAATACTTTACATGGCACCCATTATTCACTACTTGGCAAGCTACCCTAGAAAGCAGAGAAGTACTACTCACCCTTCTCCAGTGATTTTACATTGCGACTTGTCAAAGTGATTCTAATGCGATGAATCGCCACCTCTTGTTCCACAGGTGCTTTGCCAGTATCTTTAAATGCCTAAAATGTTGAAGTTACAAGTATCAGACACTGCAGAGAACGCTGACCAACACTCTCCACTGCCTCTAAGAAACAGATCTCTTAAGTGTAAAGAACAATTTAGCTATAGGACTGTTTCACACTATTGACTGGAAGAGCTATCTGAAGGGCATGGCGGCATGGTAGAAATAATGGGAAGAGAATGAAAGGGCAAAGTCCTAACTCTCAGGAAAAGCAATTTTTTAGTGTCCAACTACATCTCAGGGTGGGAAGCTGCAAGCACACCCTTCCCTGGTTTGCCTATATACAGCTGGCACCAACATTCCTTTAATAATGGGGCATTAATGTGAGTTAAGTGAGCTGACGAAATTGGAGTAAAAACACGGACAAAGGAAGGTCTTAAGAGAAAAGGAATGGAATATATATTCACATATGCCTCTATAAAAATGTAAATAGGGGGGTTGCCTAGAGGATGGAGCCAGGCTCTTCTCGGTGGTGCCAACCAGTAAGACAGGAGACAGCAGAAACTGATGCACACAAGTTCCACCGGAACACGAAGAACTTTTTTCATTATGCATGTGACTTAGCATGGGAACAGACTGCCCAAAAAGGTTGTGTGTGCTGTATCCCTTGCTGATATTCAAGAGCTGTCTGGACCCAATCCTGTGCCATGTGCTCTAGGACGACCCACTGTGGTCCCTTCCAACTTGACCTATTCCGTGATTCTGTGGAACACAGGATGTCACACTGACGATGAGGTGCCACCTGCCGCATCAACTGACCGCGTTCCCTAGCAAGGGCCGCCTGTGAAGGCACAGACACGAGGTCGGATCAGCACCGCTCACGCCGGGCTGCGGCCGCCTTCCCTCCGCCTGCGCTGCCCCGCGGTGTCGCTCCCGAAAGGAACGGCACTGCCGGGTTCCCGGGCCGCCCTCCCTGCCCGCCGGCTCCGGGTGAGCTCCGGGAGCGGCCCCAGCCGCCGAGGACGCTCCGCGCACCGCGCAGCGCTTTCCCGGGGCCGAGGGCCTGCACGGCCCGGGCCCGCACGGCGCCCACGCGGCGGGGCCGGCACGGCGGCCCCGCTCCCTCCCCCGTCCCCGGCGTTCCCCCGCCTCACCATGGCGGCAGCGGAGCCTTCCTGACCGACTTATTCCCGGGCTCGGGCGGCGCGGGGCCCAGCGAACAGCGGTGAGCCAGGAGGCGGCGGCGCGGGAGAGGCGGGCGCGGCGGCGGCGAGCGCTTATATAGCGGAGCGGCGCCGCCTCCATCCGGGCGCCGCGGGACCTTTCACCCGCCCGCCGGGCGCGGAAGCCGCGGGGGCTGCGCTTCCTGCCGGGATGGAGGCCCGGTAGTCCCGGCTCATGGCAAGCGGAGCGGGGCCTGCGGCCGGCAGCTGCTGTGCCCCGTCCTCGGGCTGGCCCATCCCTCTCGGGTCCCGCGGGCATCTCGGGCTCCTGCTTGCCTTTTCCTGGAGATTTCGGCGTTTTGCTGGGGGGAGGGCCCGGATTTGGCGCGCAGTCGAGGCTTCGTCGATTCCAGTGCCAGCGAGCCCGTTCCCGTCTGAGCCTTTGGGTCTTTTTATCTTCTTTCATTAGTGAAAGCGACAGGACGAGAGGACATGGTTTTAAGCTGTGCCAGGGGAGGTTTATGTTGGGCATTAGTAGGGATTTATTTATTCACAGAAAGGGTGATTAGACATTGGAATGGGCTGTCCAGGGAGATGGTGGGCACTGTTCCTGGAGGTGTATAAGGAGCGACTGAATGTGCCATGGTCCAGTTGGACGTGGTGCTGTTCGGTCACAGGTTGCAGTCGATGCCCATAGAGGTCTGTTCCAGCCCAGTGTGAATCTGTAAAGTGGAGCTGCGAGAGCGGAAGTTTTAAGTAAAAGCACTCATTTTATTAATGTTAAGAACTGACATGAATTTTATTTATGGAAGTTCCATTATCTGCTCGGGTTGGGCATTGGTGGGATATTTCTGACTGAGCATTGTCTTTGATTTGGCCTGGACTGTGGTAATTGTTAGTCCCAAACCAAGCGTTTTGCTGAAAATATGTCTGTTTTAAGTTACATCACTGAAGAGCCTGAGAAACATGTATTGAAATGATGGCCTGAAGTAGGGTCACTATGATTATCTTTTAAAATTAATAATTAAATTCTAATCTGAAGTTCTGTCCAGGAATCATAGACATGTATAATGTTAGCATAACTACTGCACCTCTGGAAGCTTAGTTATTACTACAGTTACTCAAGAGAGTTTGCTTGGTATTTTAAGATGAGCTTACTTTCAGCTATCACACTGTGATTTAATGTATGTTTTTTTCTCCTACCAGTTGCTTTAGATGTCTTAATTTGGTCCTTAAACCTCATGTGATGCAGTTAACTTTTATATGCCAACTATTACATTGTTTAGGCTTGCTTGCACTTGGATTATTTCTACTCTTTGAAATCTCTAATGTACTAATATCTTCTTTGAAATTACTAGAGGCTCTATTCTGATAAAGCAGCTCCAAAAAATGTGGATACAGAAGTTGTCGTCCAGTGGCTGTTTCCTGAAATGCAGCAATGTCTTTTGCCAATGGAGATCAGTACGTGAAAAATCTGTTTTGATGATAGTCACTTTTCTCTGGTCTCTTGCTCCTTGCCATGAAAACATCATTTTGTTCTGGTGGTTTGTTTTGGAGCAATTTAACAATTACGTATATACTCTTTTTGAACTCATATGCAAGGAACCCATGGTTATTCTGTTACCAGCTATTCCAGCTACTTCCTGAGGAAGTTTTCCATCTATAAGTGTTTTAAATTCATCACTCTTAAATACATGACCTCACACTGATCATGCTGAAGCACTTAGTCTTCCAGTAATCCAAATGGTTCCCAATCAATCCCAATCACTATTTACTTAGAGTTTTTATGAATGTTCTTAGTAAACTTTATTTCCAGATAAAATACTGAGTACTTTGCTGCCAGGAACTAATTCCTGTGGGATTCAATTAGAAAGATGTCTGACTGAGACAGACCTGTAGCCTTAGTTTTAATTTGCTTGCTATGAACTGTATGTGCACAACTGTGCCAGTTTCTCTGTGTCCTGCTGAAAAAGTCGATGTGCAAATGTGTTACATCAACACTGTTCCTATTGTCCACCAAACAAATGATGTAATTGTATGAAAAAAAAGTAAGTCCAAAAAAATATGTTTTCCATACATTTAAGCTGTGTAATTTAAGTACAATTTGCTCATTTATTTCTTATTCCTATATGAAGAAGTTGGTTTGGGTTTGGTTTTTTTTTTCCCCTGGGATTAAGGCGAGGTTGACTGTAAGTGCCTGAATTTGTTCCTTTCTTACTTATTTTCCTAGTATTGGCATTACATCAGCTTTCTCTGAGATTTTTCCTTTTTTTTCCTGAGCTTCCCCAGATTTCTCAGAGCTTATGGAAAATCCACATTAACAGCACACAAGTCTCCTTTGCCAGCTCTTAAAATTCTTGGATGCAGGCTATCTGGAGCTGCTGATTTAAAAACCGCCTCACTTCTGTTCCTGTGTTTAAGGCTTACCATGGCTATTGTTGGAATTTTCTGATATATGTTGTTTTTCTCCACAAATGTGCAACAGAAATTTATCTAAACTTTCTGTTTTCTCTGAAATACGCTATATATTAAAAAATGCTCCTTCTTGCCATTCATGTGAGTAAAAAGCCATTCTAAATACAACTTTTTGTTTATTTTGTATTTTGTCATTCTTAGCTTCTAATTCATATTTTGTATTCTGCCTGGTTTTCCTTTGATTACATACTGCTTTTCGTGTAGGTTTTTCTCCCTGGACAATGCTAACTTTAGTTAAGGGATTGTGATTCTGAGACTTAATTTAATACTCAGCAGCCTGTGCTTTTTAGGTGAAGCTTCCAGGAATGTTTCCCTCATGTCAAGTAATTAAGAGGATAAACGATTAAGAAGCAAGACATGCTTTTGACATGATTTAGTAGTCTATAGCAAAAAGAACTTGATACCTAATTTAATGATTTATCATGCAGAGTATCAGTCCATGTGCATTCATGATACTTTCTGACTTTTGTTTTGGGGTTTACAGATTACTGGGGATTTTTTTTCTCTCTTCCTTTGATAGTTTGTGCTTCAGAAGAGCAAATCCTGGGATGAGTCTGTCTGTGTGACAGAAGGAGAGTGTGCTGTAGTCAGTCAGGTCTTTTGCAGTAACTTAGTGAAATGCAGATTTTTGTTGTCTTCTGGTGAATGCTGAACCTTTCTGATGAACTTCTGGCTGGGTCAGAGGACAGACATACTTCCCAGGCTTTGCAGCTTGGGTTGTGAACACCATCCTTTTTTTTTTTTTAGTAGATTTATTCTGCTTATTTCACACTGGTGACCGGTGGATCGTTTTGGCAGGGCTCACCAAAGTAGCTTCCTTAAATCTGCTGTGTCACTTTTCATAGTGGTTATTTCATGCGGCCAGCTCCCTGGAAGCTGTCTTGGTTATGCCAGCCTCTAGTATTTGCTTTCAGTGGTGATTAACATATTGCTATTTACTTGTAAATCACTTCCTTCTCCAAGGTCATCGGGATCTGAACACACTTTTAAGGGTTTTGTTTGAGCTTCTGGTCTTCAAATACCTGTGAAGCAGGATCATAGGAAGCAAGCTTCCATGAACGTCTTCAATAGATGGTTGAGTCTCTAAACCACTCAGGAGAAATTCAATGAAATCTATTTTCAACCCTTATAAGAAAGGCTACAGCATCTGCTTAGTCTTAATTGTAGGTATCTGCTGATGCTCTTGTGTTAAGTTTCTCAGTTGTATCATGTTGCAGACCTTTCATTTAAGTTCTTTGCTCAGCAATTAGCTTTCTCTACAAGTGCCTGAGCTACTGGAACTTCAGAAAAAAAACTGAAACTAAAAAATACCTCCCTTTTAAAAGACTGATTGTGTAGATGGGTAGCTGCTAACTGGTATTGCTCTCTGCAGGTAGCAGGCAGACAGAATGCACAGCTGGAGTTCTCATATTGCACCTAGCCTGTCCATTTAACATTTTCTAAATTTTCATGCCAATTCTAGCATAAAGCTCATATATAAAAATGCAACCACCCCTCAAAATACTAGGCTCTGTTTACTTTAAAAAGTCCTCATGTAAGCATGGAAAACGAACTAGGTCTGTGATTCAGAAAAAGAGCAACTGTGCCTTGATGGAGTCCTTTACTGTTGACAAACATTGCCATAAATATTGATTGTTTAGGAGATGTTTTCAAGTGGGCAACTTGAACTTCATCAAGCTCTTTCTGAATGTGTGCTTTTTGCCTGGCAGATAATACTCTTGGCTTCTAATATCATTGGTGTAATGAGAGCAAAACTTCTCCCTTGTCAGCCAGTTTTGCCTTGTTTTTCTGACACAGGTCAATGTGACAAAAATACAAAGCTGCTGATAAGCTACAGGATTTCTCCTGGCATTGAATCTGTGATACATCATTACAATATGTCTTCAAACACTTGGGGCTGAAACAGCATTGTCCGTCTGGGAGGCTTTCAGGAGGATATTTGAATTCATCCTGTTCTAGTTCAATCTTAATTTTTTTTTTTCAAATTGATGAATTATATGTTCTCTACTTTCTTGGGAGAATGTTCATTTTCTCTCCATTCCTTGCTCTGCAGATGTGATGCTACTGTCAAATTCGTAATAATGAAAAAAAGACCTTTGGCAGAAAATTACTGTGTAACTTACACAGCCTTGATAGCAACCAAGGTGGTTTATTCATTAGCAACCTATGATTTGCTGGTAATCAATGAACTATACGTTGTGGATCAGTATCAGCACTACAACAGAAATCACAATACAAGAGGCTCACAAACTGCTGGTAAGCACCTACAAGTTTAACACCCATCTACAACTGATCCCACTTATACAGTCACACATTTCTTATATGCACTTCCACTCTCTTGCAAGAAATGTGCATTACAATTCACAGTCCCACTTTTGGAAGCCTGTGCAGCCATTCCATACCAGGAGGGATGTGGATCCCTACTATTCCTTTATCAGTCCCCCCCAGTCTGTACCAGGAGTGGGGTGGCAGCTACTCACCATGTCTGACAAGGAAGGTCTTAGAAATATTAGCACCTACCATAAGTTTCTTCTAATAATCTCAAATTCTCATGCTGCTTTTCAAGCTTTTTTTTTCCCCTCAGAAGGCTCTTGTTAATCTAACTCCCTGGTTACCGTTTAATCTGGATGGTTGTTGTCTTAAGCAATCTTTGTTATTGTTAATTTCCTCTTAGTGTTTTCAGGTTTTGGGCAAGCATCCTCTCAGAACATGCCAGTTTGGGTATTCTGTTCACATGCACTATTTATACTCACATTCCTACCCTATCACCTGTTGTTATCCAGGCCAGGTTACCAAGAGTGGGGGCATGCAATCCCTGTACAAAAAATCCCCAGCATCAGCAGAAGGCAGAACAAGTGGGCATACAAACAGAACTGTGGGGGTTTTGCATCCAGTTTTCATTTTGGAAATCACCTCAGATGACTTCATGTGGGTAAAAGTTAATCAAGTACAAAAAATAATAAACTCCACAAATCTCTCCAGTCTGGGTTTGGCCACTTGAGGCAGCATTACTGTTTGGTGTGGTCTGTTTCACTTTGTGAAAATAGTTCAAGAGGACTGCAGTAGTTTGTAGAACACATTGAAAACTTGCACCTACTCAAATAATATCTATATGACTCACTGAACAGAACAAGATGTTTTAACACCACAACTGGAAATGGCTTCCAGGACACAGGTACTTTTGCTGCTCTTGCCTTGCTGGCTTCTTTATGGATGCTCTGTACTGAGAGCATTTAGGAACGAGTGGCACATACTGGTGCATGCAAACTCTCACAAGACTGTACTATGAAAGACTTTGGAGTTGTCTTTCCTCTTTGTGTCTGCCTCCTGCAAAGACTTTGTGGGAAGCTGCCAGCCTCAGGATATTAGCATGGTTGGATGTCTGTCCTGGGAGGAAACAATGGTGTTTAATTTTACAACAATTCTGTTTACCAGTATATGTAGCCCATATACATGTTTGCCCATGTGTTTTAGAGCCCAGATATGAAGTCACTGATCATGGCTTGTTTCATCCAAAGACCAGTTTAATCTAATGTAATTCTTTGGCGAGACAGACTAGTAGGGAATTGTTTCACGGGGCTTGTGCTGCTTCTCTGTCATGGAACAGGGATAATTTAAGGAATGGTTCTGGCCTCACACTGCCTTATGACTAGAAGAAAAATTTCTTTTGATGTGGAACGTATGACTCCCTATGTTTGCAGGTTTTTGTTCCTGAAAAGTTTTCCTCCTCTCTTTAGGACTGGTGTCCTTTTGTGATATTCTTGATCCAATGAGTTTTCAGATGATGAATGTTTGCAAGCACAATATTGAGCAAATGCTTGCCACAGATGATGAAGAAGAAACTTAAAGCAAGGGGTGCTTTCACCTTGATGTTAGAGGACTATTAGAGCCGGATATTAGTTGCAACTTGCAATTTTATCTAGATTACATCCAGGTGTTGGCCTTCTCTGGAACTTGAGGTGCCCTTCCCAACCCTGGCATCTGGAAAGAAAGATTTAAGCAAATTTAGCAATGCTTCTTCTGTTGTGATCTGACACTCTGTGAACTAGCCAAGCTAAATTACTCAAAACCAGACAGAAACAGGAATAGTAACATAGAACTTAGGACCTGGCACTAAAGGAGATACTGTGGTGTTAAAGATGTGCTTTAGAAAGAGGAGTTAGTTGCCACTGAGGAAATCATCACACTGTGATTGCTCAGAACAGCTGGTCGGATCCACAACATAACATGAAAGTGATCCAAGAGGCATCAAATATAAAGAAGTTTTGGTTTCAAAGGGTTTACTAAGATTCTCCACAAGGCTAATGTGGCAAAGTGGCAGCTGCACTTTACTGCATGGAAGTTACGAGGTTGCAGTAGCAGGGCCAGAGCAACAATCATAGAGTTTGTAATATCATTCATAGAAAGCCCAGAAGTTTTGTTTAAGAAAACATCTTACTAGGAGATTACAGCAAGTCTATTAAACTTATCTTTCACCTAAATGCATGCCAGAAGTTCCTACTTCGTGAAAATGGGGCTTGTGCATGGTCTTTCACACCAGTCTACAAAATGTGGTTATAAATGTAGAATATAGTTTGCTCTATTTTTCCCCTAGGAAATGATATAAAATAGAAAAGTACTTTTTCCCCTGCAGCAATCACTTAAATAACATAAGAGCAACTATATGTAAATTAAGGTGCGCTAATGTGCAAACGATTGCACATCTGACATTCCTGCCTCAGTGCACAGAGAAATCCCCAGCAACAGGTCTTCCAGATCAAGGGAAGCAGTATTTCCTACAGGTTTAAAACTGAGAAAAAGATAGTATTATCATTTATTAGGGTTGTGATCAAGCATTCAATTTTTTAGGCAAATAAAATCAAGTATTGTGGTAAACGTAGAAAGTGGGTTTGAGTATGGTACCTATATCCCTTGGGAAAAAATGCAGAAATATTAATACTTGTCATTTTTTCAGCATTATGACCTCAGGTTTTTAGTTTATGTATGAAACACATATGTTAAAAAATACTGTTTCACTAATTATGACTGTTGGAAGTTGTTTCTGAGAGCATCCAGCAGTCACTTCATCTTACCAATAGCCCCTTACCACACTGCCACAGGTGTATTTCCTTTTTGAGAGTCCTTTACCTATTCAGAGAAATAACTGATTCTCATACACTCCTGTGAAATGTTCCTGGTGCGGGGGGGAGCCAATCCCTTTGTTCTGGCAGGAACAAATGCTTATGCTAATACCTAGGAATTATTTCTCATTTTTCCTAGGAAAAAAAAAAGTCAAAAGCAGCAACACACCTTTGATAGAAAATTGAGGTTTTTTCCTCATAAAAATCTTCCATATATAAAGGAAATTTATTTTCCGATGAAAAATCTACCATTACTTGTGTACTAACATACACTGCTAAGTCATTGGTGCTACTTAAATATGGCACTAACTAATCATAGTTAGTAATAGTGCAATCATAAAAAAAGGAAATTTTAAAACCCTCTCAGGCAGTCTGGGCACTGGTAATGGCTTGCAGAGCCATTAAAATTAAACAAGTTTTCAAGATCAGTTGGGGTTTTTGGGGGCTGGGAGCGAAAGGAAGTCTATGCTTCATTCAACAAACCAAGAGACTACTTTGACCTGGTGGAAACAGGTGACCACTCTGAACTGAATCAGTGGCCTTGTCTGATGTTAAGCACTAATTCAAGACCTTAATTTAAGTCATGCAGGACTCTGACAGTCCAGTGGGCAGGTATCTCCAGCATACAACACAGAAAGCCACATGCCAGTATAAACTTACTTTTCAGTGAGAGCTTCACTGATTGAAAAGGTTGTAGCAAATAGGTTTGGATTTTGGGGTGTCTCCTCTCTCCCTGTCTCTGGCTTATCTCCTTGCCTCCTCCAGCCCCCTCCCTTGTCTCCCTGGGCAAATGGCTTTTTTGATGTGATCAGTCAGTTAGTGCTGATTTTTTATGATCATGACACTTTTTCAAATGCTGTTTGCAATTCAATATTTTAAACAAACAGTGCAACCATGAAAATGTTTTTAAAATGTACTACTAACTACATTTGTTTCCTCTGAAAGTCAGCTGTTGGCAGGAATGATTTATTAAACTTTAGGAATACCTAATTTTCCCCTTTCAAACAGAAAACATTTAATAGCAGTCATTTCACTCCCAAAAGCTGTACACGGATTGACAACTTTATGGGAGGTCTGGAGTTCTGTAACCTTCTTAACAAAGAGAAATCAGTGTCACATTCATCTATTGGCATGTTAGTGCAGTGATACATTCCTTCAAAGGTTTTGCATGTAGCTTTTGTGTTATCTGTAAACCATTTTATTGGAACTGTTAATTAAGAGAAAAGCAAGGATGTGGAAAAGGTGTGTGGTATCTCTCTAAACTTACTGTATTACATAATATATACTACTGTATTACATAATATATACTATTAGCTGCTATTAAAAAAAGAAATCCAGCCTCGCTAGCCTATCAGTTCCCTTATTATACTCAGCTTTTTTACAATCTCTGTTCAGGTGCAACTTTGTATACTGCTCTCTGGTACAAGCTTCATTTGTGCCATATCTGAATCAAAACCCTTTCACCATTTTTAAGGGGTCGAGAAAAATACATGGCTTGAAAATAAAACTGGTTTTCCTTCTGCCCTCGTGGAGGGAGTGACTTAAAAAGAACTGGACATTTACATTTCCAATTTGCAGCCTACTTTGCTCTTTGTAGCCTGGCACATGTGCAGTAGAATATTTATTAAGTTATGAATTGCCCTATTATCCCAGGTGCCCTGCAAAGGCAAATGCAATCACCTCCCTGCTCTGCTGAACACTTGGGCTATTGAACTTCAGGCTGGGTCGACAGCAGAACTCAGCCTCGTGCTCAGAGAAGTCCAGGGGTGGGTGGTGGTGCCTCTACTGTCAAATTGTCCCATGGCATCCCTAGCTACTGGCAGACTGGGATAGATGCCAATAAACTTTTTTGTTCCATTTGCCTTCTTTAACTGGTTTTAAGGCTTTTCTTTGACAGGCAGACAAATATTTGGCAGCTGGGTTAAGTGAAGCATAGAAAGAGCCTCTTTGAGTGCTGCATGAAGGTATTTGCAGCAGATAAATAGCTAGAACAAAGTAAAAGTAGAGTATTCCACATACAGTTAATTTTAAAAATAACCATTTCCTATCCCTATTTTCATCTTTGTTGTAGCAGATGAAATTATGTACACAGATACTAACACTGCAAAAAATTGATACACGAGCCAAATAGTAAGCATCCACTTAAGTCCCATTGAATACAAATGTTTGTGGTATGTTGTGTGAAACAGTTTTTGTTTGTTTTCTTTGCTGTGGTATATCTTACCACAGAATACAGAAACAACCCATACTTCTTCAGACTTATGTTTTCATGCTTCCCATCCGACCTTCTGCATTGACTAAGTGTCCCTTTCCAAGTTATGTAGTGTTTTAATAGTTTGAAATAAAGAGCATAGCATCAAGCATTGTATCTTATGCTAACTTCTTTTAAAACCTAGCATGAACTGTCTCTTGATATTTCTACTTGGGATCCAAAGACACTTAGCCTTCAATAATAGCTATAGTAATTGAGGATTAATATGGAATTATAGGCTTCCATGCTTTTCCTTATTTCTCATTTTGCCTAGAAACTGTTTATTATAATTGCATTGTTCCCATGCTTCTAGCCATCTTTTCTTGTTTTTCATGCAATCATTTGACTGCTGAAAGAATTGTTGCACTTTGCAGGACTCAGGACAGTGTGTAGAAGTTGCTTTTCACTGTAAGGCATTAAAAAAATTAATTTTGACCTAAAACCATTCCAGCACTAATTAGTATTGGCTCTTATCTGGGGATTCAGTTTGAATTCGGTAAAATTACATAAAATCTTTTATACATTAGGTGCATCCTGTCAAGCTTTACACATGAGCCCATTTGAGGAAGGAGACATGTCAGGGGAGATTGGGATGGTGAGTGCCATTTTATATAAAATAAAAGAAAAAAGGCCAGAATCAGACCTTTTAACTCATTTCCCTTAGTGGACAATAGTATCTGTATAACCAAGAAAGCACAAAATACAGCACTCTAATATGGATAATATGTCCAGGGCTGCTGCTGTTGGTTAGTACTCATGAGAATGGAAGCACTTTATAGTATCTTCTTTATATGTACTTTCAAAAATTAGGAAATGCAATCAGTTTTGGTAGTTAGGTACCGGGAGATTAATGAGAAAGAGCTGAGGTTTCCATGCAGGCTGTGGTTACCCCAGACTGCTATGAGGCAGGAGCTAACACACCCAGTTTTGAATAGTTAGCTCTCAGTGCTGCAGAGCTGGAAGTTTGAAAGGCGGCTTGTGCTGCTTAGGGACAGAGAGCATAAAATAAAACAAAAAGCAGCTCACCTTGAGAAGCTGGCTACTGTGACATGGCATCCCAGGGTCCCAGAAACAGCACTTAGCATATTATAAACAGAACCCAAACCAAACAAATAAACAAACAAACTAAACTAAACTAAACACCAGAATAGTTGAGTTTCCAAGGAAAAGAATTACATCAAGATGTGAAACGCAGTTAATAGTAAGACAGATCTGACCTGATCTTAGGATCTGATCTGATCTTAATAGAAAGATCTGACCTTTGCATTTATCAGCTGGAAGAAATGAGGTTTTGTTCCTTCCCCAGAACATTGTCAAGACGAGTGGTGATTCTTATTTGAGGAGGTACACTCTTATTTGATGTTCTCAGCATCAGATAGCCTGTGCCTTGAATAGAGCATACCTGGTTGTCAAAGACATTCCAATACCACCATTCCCAGACTTACACTTGCATTATCTGAATCTCTGCAATGCTTCAATAAATCTTCTGTTTAGGCTGATCAAGCTACCAGCAGTGAGTTCCAGAAACAAAGAGAATAAATAAACTAGGTACAAGTAGCCCTTAAGGTTTATAACTTAGAACCATGTCTTTCTAACCTTCTGGAGCTGTTGCATACATATGGGCAAGGAGAGAGAAAGGACAAAACCAGTTAATAGAAAGGGGAAAATCTGGATGAACAGAATCCCCTTAGAGCTGTGACACAGTTGTCTGCAACTGCTCTGCTAGCATCATGTGCCTTCCACTGACAGTTTATTTGGGGGTATGCAAATGTGACAAAGTTAAGAGCAAAGTGCAATGACACTCATTAGCTCGTTCCAGCTTTAGAAGCAGGAAAGAATCTTCTAAAAACCTGAAGCTTGGTCCAGATGAAGAAAACAAAAAGGAAAAAAGTCTGGTGGATTACATATAAAAATAGAGGGGAAAAAACCTTCAAGGAACTAACATAAACTCCATAATTTTTTATTTTCAGAATATCAAGAACAAGAAGTTTGCTAAGACTAACTGGCAGATCTAATGATATCAGGTTCTTAAAAGAAAAACAAAACAAAACAAACAAAAAACCTCCTGAAAACAAGATCAAGACTACCCCCACCTAAACATTTTAACCTGTTTCCCCCTCAAGACAACAAAGCCATTGTAAAGAAGCAGAGTGATCCTTGCATATATGTTGCCCCTGAAAGAAACAAAATAGGCTCAAGCTAGAAGGATTTTTGTAAAACTCAGGAGATGTCTGAAATTCCAACATCTATGAATGTTATTATAATTGGAGAATTTTGGGGTTAGAAGTGACCTCTGGAGACTGTCTAGTCCAACCC
Source organism: Motacilla alba alba (assembly GCF_015832195.1). Taxonomy (NCBI): domain Eukaryota; kingdom Metazoa; phylum Chordata; class Aves; order Passeriformes; family Motacillidae; genus Motacilla; species Motacilla alba. The sequence goes on from NC_052017.1 coordinate 113,415,579, forward strand.
CTTCCAAAACAGGGTCAGCTAGAGCTGCTTGTTCAGTACCATGTCAAGCTGGGTTCTGAGTATCTCCATGGATGAAGACTCCTTAACCCTTCTGAACAACCTGCTCGAGTGTTTGACCATTTTCACAGTAAAAATGTTTTCTCTTGCATTTAAATGGGGTTTCCTGTCCTTCTATTTGTGTCCATTACATCTAGTCCTGCCACTGAGCAGCACTGAGAAGACACTGGCTCCATCTTTACTGCCTCCCATCAGTATTTCTACAAAGTGGTAAGATGCCCCTAAACCTTCTTTTTTGGAGACGGAACACTCCCATCTCTCAGTTTCTCCTCACATGCAGAGGTTCCAATCCTGCGATCAACGTAATGGCCCTTTGCTGCCCTCCTGGTCCAGCACATCCGTGACCTTCTCGTTTCCTGAGGCGACCACATTGCCCCGCACGCGTCTCAGCGGGGCAGAGCGAACAGCGGGGACCGATCTCCTCTGGCCGCGCGGGAAGAGCTGGCAGCAGCCTCTGGAGCGCACCCCCGATGCTGTTGGCCGCCTCTGCCGCAAGGGTGCATTGCTCGCTCGCGTTCCACCCGGTGTCTGCCAGCAGCTCCAGCTCCTTCCTGCAAAACTCCTTCCCAGCCGCTCGGCCCCGGGCGCGTCCTGGCGCACGGGCCAGACGCTGCAGCTCCCTGCACTGGTTGCCATCAGCAGATGGCCCCAGCTTGGTAATGTCTCTGAACACCAGCGCAACCATCCGAGGTATTGACTGCTCCGTCCAATTCTGTGTCACCTGCAAACTTGCAGAGGGTGCTCCATCCCATCATCCGAGCCTTTAATGCAGATGCTGGCCAGCCCGGTGCCGATCTCTGGGATTCACCACTAATGACTGGTCTCCCACTGGACTTCATGTCACTGATCACAACCCTTTGAGCCCAGTAGATCAGCTAATTTTCAGTTTTCACTATTTAGTCAGTCCTTCATCAGCTTCTCTGTGAGGATATAATGGCAAACAGTGCTAAAAACCTCCCTAAGGTCAAGATGAGCAACAACCACTGCCCTCCAGCAGCCAGTAATCTCATGGCAAAAGGCTACTGAATTGGTCAAGCATGATTTCCTCTACATAAATCCCTGATGACTACTCCAAATCAGTTTTTGCCCTTCATATGTTTTGCAATGATTTCCAGAGTTATTTGTTCCACCAATTTTCCAGGGATCTAGATGAGGTTGACTGGCTGTAAATGTTCCAGATCCTCCTTCTTGGCCATCTTGCAGACAGGAGTTACATTTGTTTTCTTTCAGACCTCAGAATTCTGTCCTGAGCACCATGACCTTCCAAAGACAGCCTAGAGTTGCCTAGCAATGATATTGGCAAGCTCCCTCAGCATTTGTGAATGCATCCCATCAGAGCAAATGAACTTCTGTACGCCTTGTTTGTTTCAGTGTTCCCTAACCTGTTCCTTCTTTATCAATAGTAAATCTTCTTTGCTTCACACCCCACACTGGTCTCTCAACTCTTGCATATTTATTATTTATGCTTGAGTTTAATCAGGAGCTCCTTGTTCATCCTTGCAGGCATGCTGTCACCTTTACCTGATTTCCTGCTCATGGGGATGGACCAATCTTGAGCTTGGAGAAGGCAATCCTTGAAAATTAACCAGCTGTTGTTGGCTCTTCTTCTCTCCAGCATCACATCCCAGGGAAGTCTTTAAAAATCAATTTCCTAATTATATGAGTGACATCTCTACAAGATACATTAGCAGATTCTATATTAAAGGAAAATACAGATACGTAGACATGATTTGTTCAGAAGGAGCCAATATTGCTTTCATTGGAAGAATTGCACTTCACAGTTGTGTTGAATTGTATTGGAATTCTTTAGGAGCAGTGACAGCATGTTGATAAGGCACTGATTGATTTGTTCCCTAAGGGTTTCCAAAGGTATTTGAAAAATCCTTCACTACAAACTTTTGAAAGGTACTAAGCAGCCACATTTAGGCGAGAAAACCGGGGGCTGGGTAAGTCAAAAGATAGGCACGGGGGTAGAACTGTCAGTTCCCCAGCAGGAGAAAGTGCCCACTGGTGTTTCAGGGGATCCTCTGCTGCCCAGCACATCCACAAATGAAGTGCAAGATGGAGAGCCAGAATATAAACAAATTTGCTGATGGTGGAGTTATTTAATTGCAAGGGCCAACTACAAACTGGCAGAAAGAAATTGAAGGTATATTGGTGTAAAGTAAGGCAAACAGGCAAACTTACCATCTCATATAGAACCAAGGATTCTGAGCTGTTAGGCTCTAGCTATTTCTTGATTAGTATTAACTCAGAGCTCATTAGCAATCAAACAAACAAAACAAAGCTTTGAAGTTAATAAAAAAAGAGACCATCATTATGGCAGCAGAGTATGGTGTGCATACATCTTGAGTGCTGTGCAGAGTTCTCTCTCACACTATCAAGAGAGACCCCCATAAAATTGACAGAAACATCTGCAGAGCTGATTATACTTCAAATATACTTCAAGAGTAGACCTTGGCCATTCAGTATCCTTCTGTCAAGTACAACAGAGAATTTGAAGGGTGCTTGATTTTTCACAGAGGCTCAAGTAGCACTTGATGCTAAAGTATTATTAAGCAAAAAATCACAGGTTTCTAGAAGTATAAGCAGCAAGCTTCCTAGACTGGCAAAATAAATACAACACCAGCATTTAGGAACTAATAAAAAAATAGAATTAATTTTTTACATTCTTTTCAAAGCTGCAGAAACATTTTTATTGCTTGATGTTAAGGTAACGCATGTCAATGGCTTTATCTAAAATTTTATCTTGCATGCCCTCAGCTAATAATTTCAAAAGGTAACTGACTTATTATCATAACTTCTATAAAACAACTTCTTTATTAAATAAGTTATACAACACTCACACACACAAAAGTTCTGGTTCTATAGCATAATTATTTTAACAGAGAAACACAGGAAACTTTTCCCAGAATTTACTTCAGATTTTTTTTATTCCAGCCAGCATTTTCTATTTCCACTTAAGGGGGACAAAAGACCAAGAAATAGTTAAGCTTAGATATGCTTTATAAACCATTAATTTCAATTACCAACCCAAATACCATAAAGACCTACAGAATCATCTCAAATTCACATAGTTGCTCATTTCCAGGATTTCACGGGGCTAAGAACAGATGTGTGTCAGAAATCAGGAAACTGGCTCAATTCCTTTGGGATTTTTTTTCCAGAATGGAAGCAAGGGGGAGGAAGGGTAAAGAAGAAAAACAATTTGACTGAAACATCACTCTTTCTCCTGTCTTAAAAAGAAGCAGAGGCTTTGAGCAGAATGGCAATATCAGCTACAGCAGGCAGCTCCAGATAAGGGTGCAGATGTACAATTATCAGTTCTGATAAGTCAGGGATCAGAGCTTTTTTGTCTTCAGCGTTGCCTACGGCACTTCCTTTCCCAGACACACTACAACCAGATTAGGAAAGATAGCAGATAAGACCTAAGCAGTGCACAGGATAGTTCAATAGTGTATGCTTTGAGCACCAGCAGAGGAACATTATTACTGCTGTAAGCAAACTTCCTTTTCAGTACTTCCAGTATCTTGTCCAACACTGAGCCAGGTGCAAAATAATCCTCACTTTGCCATTCTTCCTCCCCCTTTTAACTCTATTCTGCACAAAATCGTCTTATAATGCTTCAAAATTTACAGTGTTCCAGCTAGCAAGTTGCAACTGACACACCTGGTAGCAGGGAAGTCTTATAAAAAGGACAAGTTGTTTAATGCAACTTCTTACTCTTAGTAGCCTTAGACTGACAAAAAGGTTCTTTATTTCAAGGAGTAAGTGAGTAGCTCACATTTTCCGTATCAGAAGCAGCATACTTGCTGAAATTAAGTACATCTAAGAACAAGTTAAATAGCCCACTGACACTCTGTGTTTATTTTTCTGCATTCATTGATTTGTAATATATACTCATTCCTTGGTAAATGAAGAGGAAAAGCTCAAATGCACTACCCTAGCTGGTGTCAAGAACTACTCATATTTGACATTTTAAAAATACCAAAAGGTATTATGTATAAAGAACCTTCCAAAAGCAGACCCTTGTTCATAATTCACTTACTTACAACCAACAATTTTTCTGCACATCAGATTTCCTAGTGAGCAAGGCAGCACACAACACATCAATCAGAAAAAATCGTGTCTGCCAACATCTTCATCTTTGCCACTATTCCCTTCCAGGGCAAAACCCCACCGTTTCATTAAATCTCTTTTTAATTTTCTTATATCAAAATAGTTTGGGGTTTTTTTTCAGTATAAAAAAACAGCAACAAAACCTTTAGATCACATAGTGGCTAGATTAATTATGTTCAGAGGAAGGGTAGAGGGAAAGAAAAGTAGACAAAAGGAGTATAAAGAGTCCTGAGTTTTCCTAGAGGCTCTGCTTGAGTGCCCTGAGGCTGGGGAGCAGCTGGTCTGCACGCAGACGCTCCTCTGCATTGGCCTTCCAGCAGCAGCTGATGATGCTGTGCAGGGTCTGGCCCACTGGTGACTCGTGGAACTCCCTGGCAGCCAGGGAAGGGCGCAAGTTGTAGGCGACCACGGCGTAGAGCACGTGCTGCCGCTCGCCCAGGTACGGCTGCTCCCGCGTGACCATCTGCCAGAGGGTGATGGCAAACGAGTAGATGTCTGCTTTGGCGGTGACCCTCTCCCCCTTGAGGAGCTCGGGGGCACGGTGTGTGTAGGTGCCCCCTTGCTGGCAAACACGGGCACTCTGGGATGAGCCCTTCTCCAGCTTCTGGGAGCACCCAAAGTCTCCAATCTTGCACACTCCCTGCTCAGTGATGAAAACATTTGCAGGCTTCAGGTCCAAGTGCACAACGTCCTGCGAGTGCAGAAAGGCTAAGCCTGTCATGATGTCACAAGAATAGCACACAGTCTCCTCCATGCTGAGGGTCTTCCTTCCACCTCCTTCTTCATCATCCTCCCCCTGTCTCCACACATCCCCAGTGCCATAAATTACGTGGTGCAGGGTGATGTTACCCACATACTCCATGATGATGGTGCCCAGGCTGTTCTCGCTGGCTGGGGCACAGGTGCTGGCAGCCACCACACGTACCACATTATCGTGTTGGAGCTGGGCCACGTTCAGCTCAGCCCAGAAGCTCTGCCGCGACGCCAGCCGGTTTTTGCTGCTCTTCTTCACCTGCTTCACAGCCACCGTTGCACCATGGTAGGTGGCTTTGTAGACTGAGCCAAAGCCCCCAGATCCTAAGGGCTGCAGGAGGCAGAGCTGCTCCCAGTCAATGGAGCACCAGGACAGGCGCGAGGGCAAGCGACGAGTCCTGGCTGAAGAAGCTCCTCCCAAAAAGCTTTTGCTGTCTTTGCCAGGGATAACTAAAGGGCTGCTGCAGGGGCGCAAATTCGCAGAGGGGGAATACTCAAAAGAAAGAAAACAATTAAGAGGAATAGGTGATGGCATAATATGAAGGAGAAAACAACAGGCAGCTACTAAGACAGAACACTAGAAAGCTTCCCTGACAGAAAGGACTCTAAACTAACTTCCAAAGCCTTTTATCCTCCCTTCACCATTTTCCCTCCCTCCCCCAAATGAACTGCATCTGTCACAACTGTCAGAACCAAATCAGGTTCACCTGGAAACATTCCTGTCCAGCCCTGAAGCAAATCTCTAGAAAGTTAAGGCAAATGGATTTAAAGCTAAAAAATTATTAACTCCTAAGTATTTCACATCATTTCTAGTCTCAAAAGTAAAAGAACTATGTTCTGCCCATTGAATGCCTCTAGCAAAATGCCCCAGGAGTAAATAAAGCCCTGACAGGTGAATGCATTTCACCATGGCTCCAGGCAGGAATGATCAGCATCAGGTGCATTAAACAGCTCAAAGTCTTTCTCAGTGGAAGCAGCTGAAGTGGTGAGTGATAACGTTTGATGATGCTGTGGCAGGCACAAATATAAAATTGCGTTTGTAGGACCCTACCACTTAAACATAACTGGGACAAGGGGACTTGTTGGGGTGCTCAGCTTTGCCCTTGTAGTGCTGCAACCTCAATAGAAGCATAAAGACAAATTATTGTTGTGCATCATCCTTTGAATACAGTAACTAGAATTACATGTAATTATTTGGTCGTCTTCCCATCACACCCCATGCAGTACTACAGGTGTGTGTTTTATTTCTGGATCCTTCTTAGAAAATTATTTACAGAGCTGTTCTGGCAGAAATCAAAGAAACATAATTTTGTGTTAGTGGTTCATGTGGTTTTAAAGGGCTCTTTTGAATTTTGATCCTCTCACATATTTGCAGTGCTTGTGCTAACTGCCACCGTGTTTGGTACCAGCTGTACTGCCCAGGCAGCAGAGCACCCTTATGGGACCTATACAGTTAAGGATTTTTGAATATTCCCATATCTTTCTGTACATCTTGACAAATATCTTGGAAAACTTGGAAGCCATTTCTTCCCTCCTCACTCTTCAGAACCTTCCTCTGGATATCTGACTTTTCAGTACAGATTCTGCCATGACTTCAGACTGACAGTGCCTCTTTCTCCAGGGTTTATCTCGGGGCAGCACCGATTCTACAGGCAGTCCTCGTGTTTTCTTTTAATTTTTATTGGTTTCTTTTTGTTCTTTTTTAATCTGGATGTAGACTGCAGGCCGCTGAGAGGGGGTTTCAAGGGTACCCAGGCCATGTGCAAGCAGAACTGGAGTGTTCTCCTCCTTGAGATGGGTTCAGTTTTTCCCCCTAACACACAAACCTGATGTCCCAAAGTGATCTTCTGACCCTCCCTGAACTCTAGATCAGCTGCACCGGGGGATCTCAAAGACATCACTCCTCAGTGAATCAGTGATAGAGATCTTCCCCAGTACTGAGATTTAGGACAATCAGGAGAAATTTGCCGCTGCAACTCACAGGGAAACAAACTTGGACCATAGATGAGTGGGAATAGAGAATTTGGGTTACCATCTGGCAGTATGAAACAGGCTGGGGAAGATCTAGATAAACAGGAGATAACAGGACATGTTAACAAGTGAGAGCACAAAGACTAAGGGATGCCAAGAGACCTCTCAAGGGCCATGGGTGGGACAGTTCCTGCAGATGGGGCTGCCTGACAACACAAGGCTCCTCTTTCCCGGCCCCTCCCAGAAGGGACTGTGGCAGTGCAAGGGGCCCCTGGTCCCGTCAGGTGCTACCACTGCCCGTTGTACAGCATGAGCCAGCCAATACCCTCCTGCTATCCCCACTTTGGGACATTTCTCTGGCTCATCATCAGTTACACAGGGATGTTTTGGGGGTGGGGGAGGACCAGAGGATCTTTAGTGTAGTTTTAAATACACAGTGAAGTAAGCCATGGAGACAACAGGTATTAACTTTCCTTTCTTGAGCAGCACTACGATTTTAAGCCTGTATGTAAAGTCTTCATTTCCAATCTTTGCAGAGAATGTCTTCTAGGCAGCTGAGTTGTGATGGAAATGAAAAGCTGCAGAAAGTGGATGAAGCTATGTAAGAGAGAGAAAAGATTTTTATGCCTGTTTTCCAAGTGGTAGTAGGGCCCCAATTATTCAATAGGCTTCTGTGCCATACAGCACATAAAAACACCAGAAAGATATTTCTGCTCTGAATTCTCCAAGCCTGTTTTCACCAGGTTATGGTGGCAGTGAAGTTCAAAGGGAAAGCTGAGTGTGGAGAGGCACAGGTAGAAGGATGTGTGGATGAAAAGACTGAGCAAAGACCTGTTAATCTGACAACTGTAGCAGCCTTTCTGATGATTGTGAATGCTATAAAACAGCAATAAAATCTATGTTCATAAAATAGACAGGATTAGGGCTGTTTCCAGATTTCTTTGATTGAAATTGCATCCAAAAGGCTGCATCAGACCTTCTATATTATTTCCAAATTCCATGTCCACATCTATCAGCTGTCCTTTTGCTACCATTTCAGGTAATTTTCTTGTTACCCTCTTCTGTCAGAAATCTTTCTGTTTTGCCCTGCCATTGTAGACATTGTTGTATGGTTCTTGGGGAATACCCTGAATTTTTTTAACAGGAAGAGGGGCATTCTTTGGGATGTAAAGTGCCTCAATGAAACTAACTGTCCTGCCTCCCGAAGGAAGGGAACATCCAGAGTCTTTCAGTGTGAATACAATTAAATCTGATTTAAATGCAAGCAGGCTTTTATTCTTAATGAACACCATTTTCTTTAATCCATTGGTGATTTGGCCCAGTGACTTCCCAGGAGCCACAATCACTCTAGGACATCCATGTTAAGCTTCACGGCCCCATTTAGCTCTGGACACACTGCCCCTTCCCTCCTGGCCACCCTTCCCCAGGACAACCCTTAGCAGCCTCCAACCACACTGTTCCCATTGCATTTCCTTTTCCACGAGGGAGAAGGAAGCTGTAGGAGCCAGAATTCATCAGTACAGAGTGCAATAGCAGCTTTTACAAGTGACAGGAGGGAAGCACACAGTCTTCCCCTGTCCCGTGGGCTCCAGTATGTCACAGCTACAATAAACTGCAGCATCAATGGGTTTGTTCTAAGCTTGTGTGTTGCATTTCTGCAAGTAAAACATACCTGTGCACCCAGTGCTGCACCAGCTGCCCAAACTAGTCTGTGCTTCTGGATGAGAAGGAATACAGAATCTTGGCTCCCCCATGCATATTTCACTTGCATATCAGGAATACAGAAACTCTTTCTTTGCCACTGTTCTTAGTTACTGCTGCTGTTTGTTTGGTCACTGCACAGAAGTCAGCCCCGATACCAAGGGCGTTAAAGGGCTGGCGTGGATGTAACCCAGCACAACACAGGGCACGTACCAAACACCAGTTTTGTTTTCATCAAGGTGCAATGCTCTTGTGCTTAATTGTCAGTTTTGTCTAAAACAGGCTGGGGACTGGAACTGGATTGGACTTCAAAGAGTTTAGGAGTGTATAGTTATATACTTCTCCTCAATGATTACTATATTTGTACATTTGGTGGTTGTACTATGTAACAATCCCTTGAAGGCTTGGCTATCCAGAGGCTTCTAAGAACTGCCTTACAATACAGAGGTAGCATTGTGTTTCCAATAGGCTACTTTGTAACCTTGCTAAAGGAGTCAAGTGGAGCTCTTCAGTACTTAAATTACAGTTCTACTCAAAGCAAGACAGTTCCATAGCCTGTGGCTTAGTGACTTCTGAGAGGTTTTCTTCTCTCTTTGAAACCAAGAGTTTTCTTTTTTCTACTTTTGCTATTAGTCTCTCTGATCTCAGTTCAGGATTTGATGATGAACCTTCATTCTCCTCATGCACAGAGTTTCATAGTCCAAGTGTTCCTTCTGGCCACACCTCATAGACCTCAAATGATATTCTGAGTTGCCTGAAAGGAATTCTGATATGATCAATTGCACAGGTGTAAGTATAGCATTGTCTGGAGCCAGTCCCTACAGAGGCTTGCTCTGAAGATAGGCCACTGATTAACAACTTGTTTTTTCCTTTTTTTTAAATTTTCTTTATTTTTTTTTTTCCTGCAAGAGCAAGCCAGAAAAGAATCCAGCTCATGTTTCAGAGTTTGGCTGTTTTGGTGAGACAAATGACACCTTGGAACTGTAAATACAAGCAAGTTTTCATTAAAGCAGTGAAAGGTAAACCCAAATGCAAGGAAAAAATACATCTGCAAGAACTGTGATGCTGTTTTACTGCTGAGACATAATAATAATAAACATTTTAAAAGTTTAAACCCTGGTTTATAAATAATAAGATCAAGTTTCAAACACACAGTGCCAAACAGCTGTTTGATGCTTTTTTTCCTTCACACTAAGGTTACTCCATGTGTTGAAGAGCATGAAGCAAAGGCTCTTCTTACCTGAACACACTGAGGTTTTAACTGGAGGCACGGGAAAGGCAGGTGAGGTTTCACAGCTAATTTACAGGGGGCTCAGTGACCAAGGTGAGCCAGGGATAACAATGTGAGACTGGCTGCTGTAGATTAATACTACAATTTTAAACGAGCACCTTGTGACAAGCTAAAAGTATTCAAACTTAGGGATAAAGACAATGAAATGTAAACTGCAGGCTCTCACCCACAGCACTATTTTCTGGCCATGCAAAGACCGATACCTATCCTGGCAGGTTGACTGCTGTCACATGGCCGGCACCCTATGCAGTATTTTCAGCCAAATTGTCCAAGACCGGTTTTGCAGTCTTGCCCCTGGAGCAAAGCTGACTTTGCTGGGTACAGTGAGATGCCAAATATAGTGGTAGAATTCAAGACTTGTAGCTTAAGGACTAGGAAATAGCTTCAATGCTTAATGAGCAAAATTAATCATGTACAGCAAAGGACCCAGGGGAGTAATGCTAATGCTAAGTCGAGCACTGGGAGGCTGATGCTTTGCCAGGTACATGGATTTAATGTTGATGCCTAGACTGATGCCTAAAGGGGTGAGTCTCTCCCAGCAGCTTGCACAACCCCATTAACACAGATCACACCCAGCTCTGTGATGTATATTAAATACACTGCCATAGCAAATGTGGTGGCTTCCTGCAAACATCACCTCTTTGGAGAGTTGTAGAGGGGAAGAGGCAAGAGAATCAGCTAAATTTGGTGGCTCTGAAGTGGTGGCCTGGGTACTCTGGTGGGGGACAGCAGATTCTCAGAGGTTGCCTTAAGTCAAAAGGTTTTAAGGCCAACATTAAAATGGGTCATACAATTCAAATACATTATTGCAAGGCTTTCAGTGAGTAAGCAGAAGCTTCTTGTAAAAACGCTGCTGAATTCAGCCCAAGCTGAACAGAGCATATAAACTATGGGGCAACCCTATAATACTTCACTGGTGTAAAGAGTCAAACACTGACAAAATAAAAGGAGACAATTTTCAGGTGAGACTTCAGAAAGTTTTGGGACTTTCATATTTGTCAGGAATGTTTGATAGTCTTATGTTACAGCTCAGATGTTGCTCACTTACGATATGCCCCTAAACCATACAAAGCCTGTATTTTATTTTCAATGTAAGTACTTGTGAAGGAACTTTAAGGATTTACCCGTGACCATGTATTTGTAACAATTTAACACAAAAGCCAGTAAGCCAGAGTTGAGCCTAGTTTCAGGGGGACAGCCTATAGAGCTTTTCTACTGAAATTGTATCTAGGACTACACAAGGACAGCTGACAAACACCTTTCTCACTGGTGTCTGTGCACCCTTTAGATAAACTGCTGTCTGTCATAGATTAATTGAGTAGTTGGAAGAAGCTCTGCCAGCTTGCCTGGGAAACCACACACTGTGTTAACTTGGGGATACCTTAATAAACAATATGATTCACTTTCGATTTATAAAACACAAACACTTTAGACTTAAACATTTTGGAGAAAACCAAAATGAAAAAAACCCTGAAACTAATTTAGCAACTTTTCCAGCTTGGATTACTTTCCCATGCATACATGCATGCACACATACATGTGCACACAAAACATGCACCAGAGTTTAAGCAATGTACTGATTTTTAGGAACTGTGACTCTTCAGGTTTTCTGCACTGCTTAACACACATCAAACAGAGATCTGACACATGAAAGTGACACTAAACCATTCTTCTTTGTATGTGGCAGTTCAGTGCAGCAGCGAGAATCAGCCCCACGGGTAAAATATCAAGGGATCAATTCAAATGATTTCCAGCTCAGCCACAGCAGGCATTACCATAGACCTGTTTTCAGAAAGCTCAGCTGGCAGCTGATGTCTCTTCAGTCCCCTCTGAGGCAAACTAGCTTTGTAGCTGGTGATCTTGTGATACAAATATCCCCAAATGAGAAAAGGCTGAGTGATGACAATGAAGAACAGAATTGTTCATTGTATTTTTTTACAAATACTTATTTCTCTGAAAATGTTCATTACTTGAGGACATGCAGACCAATGAATAAATAAATAAATTTGTAGAAAGATAAAAATACCAGGCAAAATGTTACATCTTTATTAGGAGTAGAGAAAGTTCATACTGAATTACCTGGGATATAGCACATGAGGAGGAATTTGAAACTTCACACCACTGCTGGGCTCTGTCATTTTCAACACCATTATCTCCGGTGTAGTTCAAAACAGAAATACAGTGTTGCTGTTTATTTGCTAAAGGCCCCAGCTTACACTGATAAGCACCAGTTAATCTTCTAAAATGCTTCTCAAACTATTAAGTACAGACTAAATTTTGTAACAGAGTTTATCTTGCTGTCCCACTTGCTGCCTGTGTGTGATCACCAATCCTTGCTGTGCCAACTACAAAAGCTGCCACTTTGGAAAACCTAATTTCTATCCGATTTAACAGAATGTTTTGATTTGCAGAGCAGGGAAACCAACAGCATGTAGCTGCTCAGTTCTTGCTCATCCAGCAGCAGCTCTGCATCAGTTGTCGATTTCTCTGTCAAAAACCAGGTTTCATCCTAAGATGTGCTTGTATGTGGAAAGGAAAAGAAGGTGTAAAGAATGAGGAAAAGTGAAGGGGAAAAATCAAATCAACCTTCCTCTTCCACTCCTGGAGGACAGTGAGACCAGCTATAGAGGATGCTACAGAACCATTTTTCTGTACTTTCTTATGCAAGTTTTGGAATGAGGCGGTTACAGGACAGACAGAAGGGAAGATGTCTGTGGCTCTGAATTTAACTGGGAAATTCTGGAGGGACTGTATCAAGAGATCTCTGTATAACACAGAGATGTCATTGGTGCAATCCCATTTCAATTATTGCAGAGGCTGATAGAATTTCTAGAGGCTATCTGCTTGGAAGGAAGGCATATTAAATCAGTAACAGTGGGTGAGACCAGCTAGGACAGCAACACAGTGAATGAGGTGGTTTTCTCTCGAGGGTGTGTGGGGGGGGTATGTGTCTGTGGGAGGTTATAAATTGTTTTGCAGAGTATTTCATAAAATAGAGCATGTGTTGAGCTTTTGACTCTCAAAATAACAAGGCCAACCCTCTCAAACAAGTCAGAAACCTGTGGCACAGAAGTGATAAGTCAGCTCAGAGGAGTGGGGTAGGGATCACAAGAAAGGAAAGATGTCTGCATGTGGAGAAGGTGAAAGCCACCAACTCTCTCTAACAATCATTTCTCTCCAACTGGGTTACAGCAAGGAACCCAAAAAGCCACGATTTGGAAAAGAGAGAAACTCAAAAGCAGGGAAACCCAGACAGAGCTAAAGATGTTAACAAAATATGTTCCAAAAAACAATGAAATGTGAAATGCTACTCTTTTACTTTCCTGGCAAACAGTCTATGCTAGGGAACACCTGTGTGGAATGAGCAGAGCTATCTGCAGTTGTGTGCAGGCTGCTTGTCTGGCTGCAAGGCACCTCTTCCCCAAGCATTAGCCTGCCTTCTTCAGAAGTCAGTGCCAGGCCAGACAGACATCTATGGGATCATCTACGGGATCAAAGCAACCGAGTTTCTCCTGGAAATACTGCAGAGAGACATCCACATACTGTGTCTAGCACATGGCACACCCTTAAGTTTGTCCCGAAAACTACAACAAACGATGAATGAGACGTGCACCAATCTGAAATGATGGGGAATCACCTGTGTGTCCCAAAGGAATGGTCCCACTGTGGATATCCCATACTTACCTTCCAGTGTCTCAAAGTGCAATTTGATGGCAAACTCAATTGCTTCCTTCAGTTCAGATCTGTCTTGTCACAGACACAGTAGCATCATCCCATTTGTTCCTTGGTGAAATCATGAAACGCAGATATTTATGCCTTAAGATTTTCTGAAAAACTGACATTTTACCAGCCATAAATTATAAAGACAGTTATGCCTTCGCAAACTACTCCCAGCAAAACTGGATGGACTCTGTAATTAATTCTTGCAATCCCAAACATGCAGATCAAGATTATCTATTGAAATGCCAGGCATAAGTTATTCATTAACTAAAACCATTCTGTAATTTTATTGATATATTTTGTGGAGTTCACATATTTTTGTACAGCAAACATAACACTGTAGGCCACAAGAAGCTGCAGCACTATTGTTTAATAGCAGCAAGGTATATTTTATAATCAGGGTATGTGGACAATAAATAGTCTGTTTCTTTGGATGTGAATGTTTAAAATGAAGTTCTGCTGCAGCTTCATAATGTGATTGCTATTTTACAGAGCTTATACACAAAAATATATATGCAATCTTTTTGTCTATATTTTATACAAATACAACAGTAGTTTGTGAATACATTTTAAAGTACATATACATGATAAGCAACTCAATTTCCCATATCACAGGATAGCAAATTTTAAATGCAAGAAACATATACAAATTCAGTCTGGAATGCAGGGTTTTCTGTGTTCTTTTTTTTTTTCTCTATTTTTTCCAACTCAAAACTTTTATCATTAAAAACATTTTAGCATACAAGTCCAAACAATTTTTCCACTAGCTAAAAATATAATTTCAGCAATCCGAGTCAGGTTTGGGTGTGACATCATTCACCAATATACTCTTCCCAGTTTTTGTCTAAGGCTTTTAGTAACATAGAGTATGTTCTTCACTCCACACCATATAAAAAGCCCACATTTAACATTAACTAGCAGTCACCTATTTTTGTGAACAAGAGCTGGGCTTGTCAGCGTTTAAATTTGCATGTCCAAAATTTTACTTTTGCAAGTGCATATGAATACATTGTGGTGTTGCACAAAAGTTCATTAATGACAAATTAAGTCACAGTATAAAAATATATCATACAACTATAAGTCTAGTATAGTCCTTTTTTTTTCTATGGGTAAAAATACATCTGAATGAGACAGGGAGGTTTGTAGCACCATGAGAGGAGTTGTATCCCAAGTTACATTAGCAGCATGATCCAATATAACAATATTGCAGGAGTGTTTCTGAGGAGATAAACATTCACTCTGGTTCAACTGTACCACTGAAGCTTATACTGAAAAGTGTTTACATATGATTAGCAATAGTTCTGTGTCACTTCCAGGGCTAGATAACTGTTATCAAAAGACACTGCCTTCCAACAAAAGTAAGACACCCTTATTGCATAAAAGCTTTGGGACTACCCAAACACATTTTGAACTACTGTGGCATTATTTGTAAGTTGAGCATGATGCTAAGTAAGCTGTGGTTTAAACTGTACACTGGGGGGAAGCGGGACGGGCAGCTAAGCCTATAATGGTTTACTACATACCAGATAAGTACATATATTTCAGAGGCTTATCTATAGACTGAGAAGAATACAGGAGAAGCTGCTAAACCAGTGTATGAGACAGACATAACAAAGGATGCAGGATCCCCATAGCATTTATGGATGCAGGATCAGGCGCAAAGGTAACTTCAGACAGCAGCATAGCAATGATAGGATGTGATTAAAAAAATCTGTATCAAATACTGCATGTTAAATAATTTTGACAAAGTTTACCATCAAGAACTCCAGAAGACAGTTTGCAAACGGTGAGGACAAACTCCTAATTGTTTTTGACTGGTATTCAAAATGGCAGTAGAAGACAGTGTAGTTTGAAACATGTAAACCTAGTAAAAACCATTGTAAAACCCTTAAGAAAGACACACTGGTTCTGTGCAATATAGCAAATTGATAAGAAAACACTGTAAAAATGTACCTGTTTAAAATTACAATGTCTACCATTTTGTACACAAAGCATTATACCAAAGGCCTACATATATGTAATCTAATGGCACTTGAAACAAATTATAATAAAAGGTTTTATAATAAAAAGCATAACCTGTAAGAAATTTTCTTAAAAGGTTTAGGTTTTCTTTTTGAAAGTGCTATATCTTGTAATATGTGTAACATAGAGGTTGACCAAGCTTTATTTTAAAAAATATTGGCCTATAATACAAGTTTAGCTCACTAGGCAAATGATCCTGAAAATATGTACTCTTAACATTCATTATTAGCTTAATAAAGCAATCAGCTCTGGCTCATGTTTCAGTCAGTATATGGTTTTTAAAAACCGCTACTGCCAAATTAACAATAAATCACTCTATTCCACAATTTACTACTAAATAAAGCACAAGCAACAAGTACACAAAAATATATATATTTAAAAAAAAAAAAAAAACCAAGAACAAAACAACCTTACTAGAAGTTTAGAAGTTGCACAAAGAGTGGTGCATGATCAGCCAGCCCTCCCCCCTCCCACCAAGAATCCATGGGAAATCAAGAAAACGGGGTTTAAAAACTGATGGTTTAGTAGTGGCCAATATTGACTCTGCCTAAGTGATGCTCAAAAGCACTCTGGTGGTGTTGGTATTGCTTAAAGGGTCAATCTGCTTCCATGTTACCCTACATCCTAGTTCAGCTGCAAACACTCTGGGTGCAGCCACCCATTGAAACCTTGACTGAATGAGGTTCAATATCTTGTCTGAGGTCTCTATTTCTCAAGTGAAATGTATATCTAACTCTAAGTGAAATGTCAATCCCTTTTCAGGAAGCTAAGGCACAAACAAGGTAGTAAGGGTTCTGGCTACGCACTAAGAAACGGATGTTGGCAAAGTGTCTGTGGGTTTTGGTTTTCACGAAGTCTTTCAGCAGCTGGGGCCGAGAACAAGTGGCTCCAGACTGGAAATTTGTGTGCCACAGGCTGCCCAGGGAGGGCAGTGCTGCCCGGCCACACTGCTGGGCCAGCTGCAGGATGCCAAGCACCTGCAGCTTTCCTCTGCGGCAGGGAGAGTTGCAGATGCTCAGCTCCACAAGGGACATAACCCACTGGAGGAATTAAGTCCATTTATCTTCATCTCAGATTAAAAGGATTGAGAATAAATCCAAGTTTTTCTTAGATGCGTTATGGTCGTTCATGTAAACTAGAGCTACATTCGGTTGCATTCAGCTTGTGCTCTGTTCATCTGTGTTTTTCTTTCCTTTAGAAAGGTGAATGGAAAAAAAGCAATATTGAACAAGTCATTCAACTAAAGATGTAAGCAAGCGAGCAATCTGTTTCACAGAAACCAGAGGAAGCAGTTGTGAAGCAGAGCTAAATGCCCACTTTGAGATAACGTGCTCCTAAAACCAAAATCTAGGAGTAGTTTGCAGAATTTCAAAAGGTATTTTCCTTATTAATACATCCTTATTTTAATGCCTTTGGAACACAAACACATTTATAAAAATGTTATTCTTCAGTAATAAAATTTAAATACACATATGTATAAAATAGTAAAACTACACCTGCATATTGCTCCTAGCATTAAAAAAAAACAGTAGGAGCTACTGATAAAACATCTGGAGCATGAGCTCCTTAAATGGGAGCAACTTTAGTTTCTGTGAAGTATATTTAGTTTAACCACTTAAAACCTTGTATGAATTCTCATTATTGTTTGAGAGATACTAATGTACTCGATTTCCATTTTTTAATTCCTTGTACAAAAATGACAAGGAAAATAATGTTATTGTTGAATTACAGCAAATCTAGTTTGCTTTTATGCATCACAGGGTTGGTTGTTTTTTTAGGTTTTTTTTTTCCTCTTTTGGTTATTAGGGGTTGGGGAATAGAATATATATTGCATTAGGTAAAAGTGGTGTAAGCAATATGCTTTTACTTCACTCCTAAGAGTCCTGTCTTTAAATCTTGGCAATGGGCAAAAAGTCCCTAACCAAGTACCCAGGTGTAGAAAGTGTGATTAACATCTAACTTGTTGCTTAGGAGGACAAAACACACCATGTAACACAACTGAAAAGATCACTCCAATAAAAACAAAACAAAACAAACTGGTAGTTGCAAATTTACATTCACTTTCTGACTGCACGCTAGTTTTGAACTGAAAATAGGTACACACTTTCTGGCTGGACTTGATCCACCCTTTGGCGGTGGCAGCGGGGAGAAGACTGACGCCTACAAACGTGAACACACTACTGGAAGGTTCCTATGCAGTACTCTTTCTAGGCTACTAAAGAGAAAAAAACAGCAAGTTAAGAATTAAAACAAAAACTGCGACAAAATATTCTGCATTACTACATTACAACACTTTTATATTTCAAGATCAGCCATTAATTTTGTCTGTTTCCCTATGCCAGAGTCACGAAAGCACAACAACAGTTTCAAATTCAACTTGAAACATCTGTCATTTAGGCAAGCAGAGATTCTCTGTCGAAATTCTGTTCAGCCCTAATTTTAGAGAATTACACTAATTTTTTTTTCTTCTGTTATCCATAACAGGCCACCAAATTTTAAGCCAGAAAATGGCAAAATTCTTAACAACTTTTATAATGACTTCAATACAAGTCAAAATGCTATATATATGTACATGTGTATATATGGACTTCTATATATACACACACAAGTTTTCAGAAAAATCTGAATTCTATATTCATTTAAAAAATTTAGATTTGTCATTATAGAATAGGTCAGATGTGTCACCATTTGGGAATAGGATTTGTTTGGAAACAGACTGGAGAATTTTTTTTTCCCAAATCTCAGGAATCCTTGTGATACATATTTTAAATGGATTATTTGCAAATAGTAGAATATATTAAAAGGTAAAAGTGGCAGTTCTACCACTGACATCAATAAAACAGAATAGCTGGTATGGTTGAAAAAGTTTTAAAAATGGGATGAGTGTTGTGAGTTTGCTTGGGATGACTTTCTACTGAACATTTTAAATGTGTAAATTGGCAGTGAAAATGAAAACGATACAATGAGACTGTTTAAAAAAAACCAACAAACCAAAGTAAACACAGCTGAGAATAAACACTTTCAAAACATTTTAAAAAAGTTAATTTAAATTTCTTACTGGCTTCATGAGATTGGTACTGTACAAAAGCAGAGAATTTATAATGTCTTATAGTAGGCACTAAGTTAAAAATGGTCACCTAAGGCATTTCTACAAATAGACAGTTAACAAGCCAGCTTTGTACATCCTATTGGAAAGCTTGATGAAATCGTGGTAGGGTGGTGGTTGTGCTTAGACTGCTTGTGAAAGCTGCTGACAATGAGTGCAGAGACCCAAGACCTATACTATTGCTAGGATCTTGTGGATCCTGGGTTTGTGGTGGGAGTTGAGTCATAGAAGAATGTGCCTCCTCTTGCGTATAACTCATCCCGAGGTTTCCCACTGAAACAGAAGGATTATAGGGAGGGCCATTTACAGGTATGAAGTTGAACAGCTGAGAAAAGTCCAATGATGGGGCATTTAGAGGTTCACTAATAGGAACGGAGCCCTTGGAAAGGGAAACTTCCCCAGACCCATCATCTAGTGGCCCTACTTGTGGATCCAGCCCTAGTTTTGATGAAGATGCTTGAGAATCCTGGGATGAAGAAGGCATACCACTTTGCAACTCCATTAGGTAACTTTCAATTTCCCCTTTCAATGGCTGTTCTTTTTCAGGCATAGAAATTGAGTATGAGGTAGTACCGAGTGGGTATTTCAATGATAGCTGGTGAGAAGGGTGGACAGACTCCATATCTATTGGACAAGGCATTCCCAATGGTAACGATGTGGCAACCATTTGGTGTGCAGATGCAGAACTCTGCATGGACTGAATCTGAGTGTTGTAGAGATTTAATTGCAAAGTGTTTGTAAATGGCTTTGATGTCAGTTCACTGGAAGGTAAAGACATCACTGGAAGCAGCTCATCCTTAATAGGCACAGAAACATTGCAGGTAAAGGGATCTAGAAGGTCCATTGGCTCTGTTTTGACCTTCAGAAGTTCTTGGTTGTGACTTTTCTTCATGTGGCGCGTGAGGTGATCCTTCCGCCCAAATCTCTGTGCACAGTACTGACAGAGGAAGTCCTTTCTTCCAGTGTGCACTACCATGTGTCTGCGGACATCCTTTCGGGTGTAGAACCGACGATCACAGTGTTCACACTGGTGCTTTTTCTCCTTCACTCCACCCGATGACTTGCCTGCGTGAGTTTTTAGGTGCTCCAGCAGCACTCCTGTGCTTTCAAAAGTCTGCAAACATACCTTACAGGTGAGGTCACCACTTGTTGCAGCATGCAAAGCCAGGTGACGTTTGAACCCAAGCTTGGTATTGTAGTTCTTTCCACATTCTTCACACTTAAAGGCCTCTTTGTTGGGATTGTGTGTATGTAGGTGATTCTTTAGGTGATCTTTTCGGTGAAACATTTTCTCACAA
Organism: Motacilla alba alba; assembly: GCF_015832195.1. NCBI lineage: Eukaryota > Metazoa > Chordata > Aves > Passeriformes > Motacillidae > Motacilla > Motacilla alba. The sequence continues at coordinate 113,435,617 of NC_052017.1, forward strand.
TAATTACACTTGTGGGTTTTCTCAGGAGAATGAGTAGCCATATGCCTTTAAACACAGATATATTCTGTAAGTAATTATTTTGATCAAAAAACACACGTGCTCATTTTTTAATGGCAGCTAAATACTACACTAAGGGCTGCTTTGCAACAGAACCTTTTAACTGAAAGCATGACACTACAAAGACAGTTTGACAAATTTAAATATAGCAAAACGCGAGCCATTTCTCTTAAATCGACACTTTAGTTTTGGTGGGTCTTAGCTACGGTAACAGGGGTATATGGGCAAGTATGAAAGTACTCGTGTAAAAGTCCATAGCCAAAGAACTTTCAGTCCATACTCTTTTTCTTGTGACAATTCCTTATACAAATGAAAATTCTACGCTCATTAAAAACAAAACAAAACAAAACAAAAACAAACAAACAGAAAACAAAAGCAGAAAACAAATTAAGAAACAAAATCAAAGACATTAGCTTGCAAACTTAGGTAATTTAGAATTCTAGAAACAATCCAATAGCTACTTTAATTAACACATCCTCTCTGCAATCAGCTGAAGGCGTACAGAAATATATACTTTTACACGGCTTAACACGGCCAACATAAAATAGATAATATAATCTGAAAGATAAATAGAGTTTAATACCTTAGTAATTTGTACTTAGAAACAAAGGCCTTGGTGCAGTCTTGTTGTGTGCACTTGTAGGGCCTCTCTCCTGTGTGAGAGTATGAGTGAACCTTTAATTTCTCAACACTGTTAAAGGCCTTGTCACACAGTTGGCAAGGAAAGTTTTTTCTTGGTTTGGTTTCACCACGCTTACGTTTCCCTGAAGGGACTTTCTGGGTATCTCTTACTTCTGACAAATCACCAGGAATGACAGTGGCCATCGCAGCCTAAACCAGGCCTTCTTGTTGGACACTTGGGAATTGCCCAACTCCACTAAATGATTTAGCTTTAGATGGCTTCTCAAGTTTCATGTGGTCGTAAAAGAAAGCAAAAGGGGACTGGAAAAAAAAAATAAGAAACAACTAGTTTGTAACTAAACTTAGATTTTGAAGTTTACTTGCTATGTGATGCTTCTGAATAAAACTTAAAAATAAAGTTAGGTTCAGCTGGTCTAACTTAATACCTACAGGTTTCTTTATACTATTTGCTGCAACTCTTAAAACGCATTGCTCAGGATGAACAGATCCACATATGCCCTGAAATCACACCTCACAATTTTCCCCTCAAGCACTGATGGAGAACAGCAGAGTTTCTGTCAGATTAAGGGAGGCATCAGGCAAAGAGCCTACCTACCCAGGCACCTTTTGGCAGCTTCCGATTTCAAAGGAATTACAGCCGCGCCTCTGGTGTTTGCACAGACATCCCCCCCTTACACACACACACAACTATCAAAGCCTGTAAGCCTCAAAATGTTTGAAAACCTGCACAAAACACAGCAGTACCCATGCAGACACTATGGAGGGCAAAGCTCATGTTCCCTTTTGGATATACCTCCCTCCCTGTGATTACAGCACATCTACGCATCTACTCTGGGAAAATGCATGCACTGCAAATGATGCCTAACATCAGGTGAAATTCTCCTGTAAGCTCACCCTCTGCTAAGAGACTTAATCTATGAATGGCAGAAGTCCCATGGATTAGGGTTAGATTAGACAGATCAGGGCTTTATCAAGCCAGTGCTAGAGACCCCCAGCCTCCTCACGCTACCCTGTGAGACACGAAGCCTGTAAGCACTCAGACTCAGGCTAGCTCAGGATGGAGGCTCCAAGTCCTGCCCCTGTGGCACAGCAAAATGTCAACTAAACTGGATGCTTTCATTGTCAGGCAGTGCGTGACGTGATCCTTGTGTCTGACTTGAGGGTGAGAATTTATCATCAATTTTAAATTTGTCATCTGGTATCATATAGTGGCAACTGGGCACCTGCCACCACAGGGCACTCACTCAACAGCCCCCCTTTGTCAGGGGCTGCTGACAGCTTCGCTTCATCCTTGGAGCACAACTGCTACTATAGATACCAAAATCCTGTGCTACCCATAGTGGGAAGGGTGGAGTGCGAGGTCTGCAGCAGCAGGGACAAGGAGGACAGCAGGACAGCATTCAATGCAAGCATTTTTGAGGGCTGGAAAGCCCCAAAATTTAGCCTTTCTCCCTTGAAAGTGCCACCACCCACCCCTAGCCCCGGTGTCATGGCTGGCAGCTGCTGTCCTCTCCAGTCTCTGCCGGGGCAGCTGCGCAAGAGGCGGCCGGGCCAGGTGGCACCGGGGCCGGGCAGCGGCCGGGCCAGGGCTCGGCGTCTGGGCAGCGCCACAGCCCTGGCAGCAGGGCCGGGGAAGCCGCAGCTGCTGGGACAGGTGGAGCTGGGCAGCTGGAGCCGGGCAGGCACCACCAGGCTGCAGCTGCTCCAGCCCAACGCCACCTCCCTGGAAAACAAACCAGGCTCTTCCCTCCTGCAGTGAGGAAGGCCGGGTAGCTGGGAGGGAGCCCCGGCCTTAGCTGTCCTCTCACCCCTGCTGAGGCTCAGCAGAGATGGAGGCAACCAATTGCTCCAGAGAGGAGTGGAGAGCAGTGCCCAGGTGTGCCGGGGCGAAAACTACACGGTCCTTGCAAGCGCCCCAGCATGGTCCTGGAAGAAAGCGAGAAGGAAGGAAAGCCTGTGTTTTCCTCAATGCATGGCAGGACAGGAGAAGCAGGGAGAGGAAGTGCCTCTTTAATGTCTGCATTTTAAGAAATCCTCAGACTTGAGACCTCCATGTGAAATGTGTATACAGAGTATGTCTTTGTCTAAGCTTTTTCCTCCCTCCTCCCCATCTTCCCTTGTCTTTAGAGGAGAGAAGTACTGGTACACCAAGATGGAAATCTGCTTCTTTTCAACCCTTAAGTCCTTGAATGACAGGTTAAACTATGCTACTTCCTTTAAACTTGCAGTTTTGCAGACCACTTTATTCCCTTAAATTTCATAAGGAAACACTAACTTCTTTTAAAGATACCTAGTGAGAGACAAGGCATTTCTTTAAGGACTCTCTTGATTTCAGATTTGTCTCAAACTCATTCCCACTCATGGGATGAAGCCTGGAGACATCAGTTCCATGAGTGGGAAAATGCACAGCTCTTCAAAGTATCAGCTTAATCTTATTTTCTGTCTCATAATCAACAATCTAGTTCATTAATTCTAGTTCATAAGGAACAGTTGTTTGGAGACCTAAGAGCAATAATTTTCTTCAATAAAAGTAAATAATGACCAGTTCCAAAGACTTCAATAAAGCCACCAATGTAATCAAAAGGAGAGTCTGATTCACATCAAAGTTGTGATTTATCTGTGGATTGAAAAGTATTTTTTTAATATAGGCTTTAATCAGAATCCGGTAATAAAATTAATTTTGTTCTTCTGTTAATGAACACATTGGTCTTCAGTGCATACTGGCCTGAATGTAGAACAAAATTTTGTTTAGTCTAATCTCTCCTGAAAAATGAAATTCAGGGGAGAGAAGAAAAATCCAACACTTCACAGGGTAGTTTTATATCACACAAGCATCTGCATGAGACCCATCACACAGAGCTGAGAGCACAGCAGTCACAGCCCTCACTGCATGGCCAGGGCACACTTACAGCCCCAATGGGGTACAAGAGATCCAGCCCCTCTGGCCCCTCTCCCAAATCCACACTTAGCCTGAGACAGGGAAGGCAGGATAAGCAGAAAAGGCAAGGGACCAGACTCCACAGTCTGCTGCACGAGAGTGGTGCTATTTCAGCTCCGCAGCAAGTGGAGTCTGTGCCCAGACGGTGACAAGAGAAGCGGGGACAGCAGGAAAGATACAGGGAAGGAGGATGAGCCACCACAGAGAGGGAGAGTAGACAGAACCAGGATGGGGGTGTAGGGCTAGGGAGGCTCAGGGATTGCTGCATAGGTGTTGGGAATATCTAAGGACATGAGAATAGCGGTGAGCTGGTAACACTGGGGTGGGTGGGAAGGAACTGAACATGCATCAAGCAGGGGAGATGCAGGATATGAGGCCATGCAGAAGGGTGAAACCTGATGTGACATCAATAGCAGCCTTTGTTATGAAACAGCATATTAAGCTTAACAAATTAACATCTGACAACCTCTCACTCCTTTTCTCAATGCAAAGATCACACCTCAGGCTGGAGACCATCTATATTCAGGCCAATATGACATCACTGTTGTCTTCTCCAAAATTCCAGGTAACCTAGCTGCTGTACCAGTCAAAACATTCACAGGGATGAAAAATTTGGGTTTTGTTCCTCTACGATCAAAACTAATTAAGCTGACTTTGAACTGTGTTTAAGTGTCCTTAAAAATGCATCACTAGAACAAATATAGTGTGGATCCAATCTTTGACAATGACAGAGTTTTATTAAAAACCACATATGCACTATTATCTCAGTATCACTTCTCAATAGGTGAGGCAATTCAGAATGCTAGTATTGATCTCTGAATAGCAAATAACCACTTTTTTCCTTTTTTTTTGGGTGTGGATATATAGACTGAGCAATGGAGATAAAATTTTAAAAAAACACTGATCCTCAAATATTAAATTTTCCAAAGACCAGCTGAAAGAATTTTATGAGTAATATTGCCTGCTTGTGTCTCAACATATTATCACTTAAAATCCACATTCTTACTGGTGCTTTCACAACTGCAGGATGAATGATTATATGCAGTATCAAATATAACAAACACATTACACAAAAGCTTATATATAATACTATTTTTAAAGAAGCATATACTTAAAGAGGATTAAAGCATCCTCTGTTCAATGCACACCTGATGTTTGCCCACTAAAGTCCTCAGATTTTGGTCTTAACCAGTTCCGCTGACTCTTCTTGGAGGAAACCAGAATCCAGTACTTCCCATTTTTACTGGTCTGAAAAACAAAAGGAACAATGGACTAGACTCCAGCGAAACCAGTGCATTCATAAAGGCTGTGATGCGGCAAGACCAGGGGTTGGAAAGAATCAGAAAGGAAAAGTTAAAAGGGACAGATCCAACCCATGCACAGAACAGTATATACTGTTAATTATAAACTGTAGGAATCATTCTTGCATTATCAGTAGCAATTATGCACTTCAATTTGCAGTATACTTACATAATTTCAACTAATGCTATGCTGGACAGTGACACATAAAGAGATAAAATTAGACAAAAGCAAATGAGTTTTCATATAGTTAAAAAAAAATAAAAATCCACAGACCACAAATAATTTAGATGTAACAGCAAAACATGTGAAATGCTGGGCCCAGACTTGAGTTTCTTACTCAGAAAGGACTGAATAAGAGAAGACTCTGGATTAGGCCCAACTTTACTAGAACCTAATGCCTTCATTCTGCTTAATTATACAGGAAATAGCAGCTTAAAAGGTGACCTGCAAAGGAAAATAAAATTAATTTTAAAAAAATAATAAAACCTCTTAATGATGAACATGCTATAGGTAAATCGCAAAGGAGGGCAAGTCTAGGTATGCCTGAGCAAACTGAGAGGGCCTTTTTGGAATTTCCCTTGTATCTCCCTTTCCCCTGCCATCACCCTTTTGTAAATTTGCAGCAGGTCTTCCTTGTCTTGCTAGAAGGCCTCCTGGATGACACAGGTATACACAGAAAACATGTTCAGTGCCTCATTGCAATGGGGAGGTTTATCCTGTCCAATTCTTCCAGATGTGTAAGGGCAAAGCCCTATACATACCCCTCAGCAGGCTGAAGCTGTTTGGCAGGAGCCCTGCAGTAATGTAACATTACCCCTCCTCCTCCCAAAACATTTTCCCTTCTGGCTTCCCATTCATTCCAGAAATAATTCTTCCTTTTGATACAGAGTTCAGCTCTATACAGCCCCAGCATCCTCTGTTGGTGAGTGTGAATGTGAGCAAACAGGTATCCCTAAACACCTATTAATGTCAGAAGGACTTCAGAACAACTGACCGAAGCTCTCTGATGGCTGAGGAACATCTATGTGGGGCTTTGTACATACAGGCAGGAGGCAGAAACAGCTCCAGTACTCAAAGAAAAAGTTCTGTTTTCAAATAATGAGCACAACCCTCACCTCCACTTTTTGAGGTTCCCGAATCATCTTGTTTAAGGGAGAAAATGATGATGACTCCTTACCTCCTCTCCCAGCAAGACCCTTATAAAACCATTCCCCTGCAATGCCCTTGTCAACACCTTCCACTATCACAAAGGAAGAGTTTCATTCCCCAAATGCTTCTACTGAGGTACTACTATTGTTAAGAAATGTACTACTATTGTTAGGTAGACAATATTTAAGACAGACATGTAGATATAATGGACTAAGTCCTCATGGACTTAGCTCCTTCACTATTCACATTTACAGACTATTTCCTGTTTGGAAAAAAGACCCCCACAAATCCTGTTAAAATATTATCAAGTCCTCTCAGTGGCATTTAACATTTTCTCTTAAATGTTTATAGTCCTCAATGCTCACCACACATCATCTAAAGTCACTCTAGCAAAAAGCAGATGACCTCAGGGACAGGCCACTAGAGACATGGAAGGACTATGGAATCAGGGGAAAATGAAGCAACTGGAACAAGTAAATAAACAAGATATACACATGATGTAGCTAAAATGCTGAGGAGAATGAAGGAGGACAGTCAGGTACTCTCATTCATTCATTTACCTTATGAATACAGCAAAATGACAATGCAGTGGATCCAGGTGAGGGCAATGCTACACCTACAATTAGTGGGATCTCAATTTCTACAGGGCCTTTATTACATGAAGAGCTCAACAATTTACACACAAAACGGGCTACCTTTTTATGAATAATGAAAACATTTCCTCCATTTCACAGGATTAAGTGAAAAGATAAAATAATTCCTATTCTTTGCAACAATAAGCATGCTATTGGATAAAAGACTTTTCCTTATGCACAGAAGACAAAAGTTGTCCATGATAATGCTGATTTCTAGACCAACTTTCTCAGAAGCTTTTGGTATTAGAAAATGTCTGAGGCATAATATTGGACAAAGAATGTACCATTTTCCTTGTAACTGCTTATAGTCATAGTGTTACTAAGCTTTTCACCTAGATGAGGTAGGAATAACTATTAATGAATAACAAAGTCCAAAGTATTCTCCACATGAAGCAGAGAAGCATCACACTGCAAAATGCATTGTCACATGCATGTCCCCAAAGCCCACTTGGATATAACAAAATACAACTTCTCTAATTTGTCAGAATTCTTAGAATTCTTACAATTTACCAGATCTTCCACAATTTTTGAAGCACTAATTTTGCTAAGTCTCCAAACACCCTGATAATCCAGGTTAGATAATATTTAAATTTCAACTAAAAAAAAAAGTGCCCCAAAACTCTTAGGTGGAAGATAAATAATATAACATATAAATATAAAATAATCTATTCCTTTTTATTATTAAAAAGAGTTACTTTTTCCCCAAATTCACAGTTCCTATTTAAAAATCTGATAAAATAGTTAGAGTTATAAATATTTTATAACATTTGATATCTCAACTGAAAGGATAATGAAGGCAATACAGAAACATAACCAATAATCCTCCTCCTAACTTGCATTTCATACTTAAGAGGGTTCAAGCACAGTAAAGGAAAACAACAGTTTCATGGTTATTTTCTTTTAAAATAAGAGAGCAATAATGAGAACACAGTACTGAGAACACAGTATTTGTCATTTCGCCTTTTATATAAAACAGCAAGTCTAGCTTAAATTCCTGAAATCAATCAGTTTGGAACCAAAGGAAGGGTCCTAGAAATATCAGAATCATAATAATGGTAGAACTCAGTAAGGAGTTAATAGCATTACAGTCATCGTGGGTTTCAAATATTTCTTTAAGGAAACAAAATGGAAAGTGGTTACTTACCCTACGGAAACTGTGATTCTTTAAGAAGTGCTGTCCGCACAGATCCCAGGTGAGCACGTACTCACACGGACAGGACCAAGTCCTCTGAAGTCAGTTATGTCCATCCAGGCTGTGCCTGTGAACCACCTCAGCTCTGCACAAGGCAAAGGACTCCCCAGCAGCTCTGCCACCACTGCCCCACCTAGCACGGCCAGCAGCAGTGGCAGCTCCCACCTCTGCTCTTCACTCAAACCCAATTACCCGCACCACTGCCGCCAATGCGCTGCTCTGGCAACCTCCCTCACCCCTGCTGCTCCCAAACCTGTGCTCCCACCTCAGGGGTTTAGGTGCTGATGTGACTTGAGCTGGCAAGGTTTGCTGTGGTTGATGAAAGGGAGCAGGGGCGTGGGAGAGCAATACATGGGCAAGAGTTGATGTCCTAGCTGGAATTGTGGTATGAGGTTTGGAAAGCTGAAACACCGACCGGCATCCTAGTTGAGGAAGAAGAGAGGATGAACAAATGCAACCCAAGGAAGCAAGGAGTTGCTGCTGCTCAGGGTAGTAATGGAGCAAACTAATGCCCCAGTCCAGCCTCTCAGGTTTGCCAACAGTAAAGACCCATTCAGAGTAAAGGACAATAGATGACTTTTGGTGCCTCTGTTGCCCATGTACCGGAAGAGCCACCATTACCGTAGCAAAAGTAATGATTTTTTCCTCTTTTCCGTACCTGGTGACTAATCGTCTAAAAAGCACTGACAAGCAGTCACCTGATTAAAAAGTACTGACAAATGAAATCTGCTCTGTTGGAGCAATCAGGGACAGCTGGGGGAGCTGAGTTGGGGAAATCATCAGCAAGAGACAGCTGATGTCATCATCGTGGCTCAGAAGAGCCAAAATGACTATCAGACAGCCCGTCCATTTGTAGAGAGGCAGTCACTGGAACAGGCTTCCCAGAGAAGCTGTGGATGCCCCATCCTTGGAAGTGTTCAAGGAAACAGGTTGGATGGAGCTTTGAGCAGCTTGGTCCAGTGGAAGATGTCCCTGCCCATGGCATGAGGGCTGGTACTAGATAATCTTTAAAGTGCCTTCCAACGCAAACTGTTCTGTGACTCCCAACTACAAACCCCACCCCCTTCAGCTGGAGCTCTTAAAATGGCACAAATGTTGCCAGAGCCCCTGAAGCTGATGGAATCTAACCCCACATTAAGGTGATAAAAGAAGGAGCACCATGTAGCCTTCTCTGGCTTTCCCTGTGCTGTGAGCTTACACACAAGCCTCTCACCAGGCAGCTCCATTTTGTGGGGGAGCAGATTTAATCCTCCTGCTGGTTTAGCTGCTGGAAGGGGCTGAGGGCAGAAGTGGCAAAGTGCCTGTACTGCTCTAGGACAGCATGCTGGGACCTGCTGCCCTGCAAGGCTCAGACACCCTTCCTGGATCAACAAGGATCAACGTGCCTACTACACACTTGTACAGGCCTCAGAGAGAGAGCAGGAAGTCTGACCGGCTCCGTAGAAAAACACTAGATTTTTGCAGCAGACACTTGAACTCAGAGTAGCTGCAGGCAGCAGAAGATCCAGCTTCCCATCTGTGGCTTACAGAGGCCCCTCTTAGAGAGAATTAACTTTCCGTAAGGGAGGATTTCGGATGGAGAAGCTGATCCCATCAATGGAAACAGTCAAGCAGGTAAGAAAAATCCATGCAAAGATGTTGAAGTATTGATGCTTCAACCTATTTAGGGATGCCTTTCTCCACGCTGAATTAAAATCAAGTCTTCTGACTGATTCAGGGGTCTACATCACTGCTTGTGCTTGGCAGGCCATTTGATCTGCATTTATTTGAACAGCATGCCACTTTTTAAAAGAGGCAGCTGAGGGAGCCTGCTCACCTTTGCTCATACTTAAAAAGAGAATCCTGGCTTTGGTAGGAAGATGCTGATCCTCCCCCACTTGTCCTTGGCTGAATAAGGGTGGAGAGGGAAAGGGGCAACGAAGGTCTCTGTGGTTCTACATCTGGGAACTCAAGCTGAGGCATTGATGCTGAAGAGCAGAAAGGAAGAATGGACATTGCTTGGGTGAGACAACAGAAAGTGAGTTTGGCCATGAAGTCTGACTAGGCCAGGAGAGGCTCACACCTGCACTTTCACGAAGTGAAATTTAATTTTCTGTCTGCTTTTTTGTGTAATTTGGAAGAGATTCGAACAGCAAGCAACATATGCAGACATCTGGCACAATTGTCCAAAAATAAGGCACTGCCAAATGGCAGGAGGGACAGACCTGGGCTCCCAGAGCCCTGTCTCTGGCACTGTGGCCTTTTGTACGGCAGGCAGAGAGAGGAAAGAGCTGGCAGGTACCCTACCTGAGAATAGCTGGATATCAGCCACGCTTTTACAGCTCCTCTTCTTTCATAAGCTGACAGACAGATGTGAAAAGACAAAGGGGTCCAACACTGAGGCCCCACTGGGACAAGATGGCATTGAGAGGTGGGTGATGCCACCCGGCCATCTGCATTTTCAGACAACTGCAAAGAACCATTCAAAGATGCAGGCACTGGCCCGATGGTACAGCGGTGCTTCATGCAAAGGGAGCATGCACACATTTGCAAACTAATCACAAAAGAACAGATAGTTCTCTTGTGTGGGTTTTAAAAAATATATATACAAGGCTGTATTCATTTTATCTTGAACTTCAGGACCTGCTTATAGCACACAGCTCAGTTCAGGGAAATCCTGCTCCAAGGACTCAAGCTCTAGCCTACAGTGCAGAGGGGTGGCTGAGGGAGCATGGTAGGTAGGACAGCGGTGAGAGCATGCACAGGGTGCAGGAAGACACAACCAAATCCCCAAATCCAGGCATGCAGCAGAACTGCCTGCAAAAGCTGCTGCAGGAAAACGGAATGATGTGGGCAAAACAGTGAAAATATCTCTCCAGCGATCTTAGATATAAACATAAGAATGACTTAGAGATAATAACACATAAGAGTCACCCCTCAGGGAAACAGCCTAACATCTAGAACACAATGAAATAACATAACCACGGAAACTAAAACCAGGCAATCATTGTAGTCTACTGTTAGTGACAGCACATTACTAATATCTACTGTGTGCAGAATGAGGAATATGCTGCAAAGAATATAATATAGAAGACAGAATAATACAAGATTCATCAATACTAGATTTTATTTAAGGCTTTGCTGTTTCAGCTTTCTTTTTAAACATCCACAAAACAGAGAAACCTACAGAAACTGCAGGCAGTTGAACAGGAAAAAAATCCCAATCCCTTCAAACCAGTCTGAAATTTGGGTAGCAATGGAAACAAATGCACTAAAATTATTAAGCATACTTCTTTTCTTGTGGGTAGTAAATACATGGATTTCAGTAGTAAACATCTGTTAAATATACATATCTTTCATTAATTAATAAAGTAAGCACTTGGAGGAAAAAACCCACTAGATTACTGTGGGACAGTAACCATCATACAAAAATAGGTATTTATATAGATATGACTATTAAGTTTAATGGTTTTTTTCATAGTCATAATTCTATGCAATTCTGAGAGCTGTACTACAGTCATTAAATTTGGACAACTAGCTTTTTAATTTTAGAAAGTAACTCACTCTTATAATATGCCACACTAGAAAGAGGATTACATAACTTTTTTTTCAGAATATAGAAGAAAAAAATTCTATCATGCTTGCCCTTTTTTTTCCCCACTTTAAGTTTCTGGAAAAGTAGAACATGAACTTACTAATGTTTATTTTAGCATGACCTAATAGTCTGTAATTTAAAGAAAAAAAAATCACAATACCATCCAGCATCTCTTTGTGGGCTTTCCATGTTTCAGATTACTTAGATCCACTTTAAATCTTGAGAGCTCCGTTTTGGTTACTAAATGTTCCAAAGGACTCCTGGTTATATACTAAATTAAAGGAAACAAGAGCTGCCTAGAGCTAACCCATCTGATGATTGTGGTTTTATGGACTTTTTAAGAATCTCTGTGGCACTGCATAGATGTTTTTCTAAAAATTTTGGAGAGATTGTGATACAAATAACACTGTTAGTGTAATTACTGTTAGAATTTTTAAAACCTGCGGAAGTGTTTTTGTGTGTTTTGGAATCTCACCACCACCATCATCATCACCCCCCTCCTCCTCATGAATAATCTGCACCCGTTTTAAAAGTGATGATGCTTCTGTGAAAACAAACTTTGGTTACTGTTTAATCTGCATACAGGTCCATACTATTTTTATAATAAAATGCAAAGGAAATCCTGTAGATGCACATGCAAGCATGAACACATGACCTAAAGGTGCATGAGATTATACACTAATATGGTCAGGAACTAATCTGATATTTTTAAGGAAAAGTATTATCCTTTGCCACAAGACACCTTCAAATGAGCATGGGTGTGAGGGCAAGATTAGTGCTACATCTAGGCCAGTATTCTATCTTCAGTAATAGCTAAAACTACAGAGCAGGTCACAGACGTATGATATTTCTCTGATTCTCTCAGATCACCCACTCCTTTGATGTCAGGGATTTTCTGAACCATGTGTGGTTTCTGTTTAGCAACTTTGAGCACATCACCCTTCCAAGCAATAGTCCACGAATCTCCTGGAAACCATATAATTTTTTATAATATCTATACCATATGTTTAACAAGTCATCCCACAGGTCTCTCCACCACTGATTTCATGGAGAACCTCTTATTTTTGAAGGCTCTGAATGTGCCTTCCCTCCTAACTGTGCATGCTTTTGTTGTGAAAGGTAGTGGTTAGTATTCATCTTTCTTCCTCATGTCCACAACATGTCCACAACATTGCCCTCAATTAATTACTTCTCCAGACCAAAGTTCCAATTTACAGAAATGTTCTTTAATGGAAGCCACCTATGTAGCTCATCATCTTGACTGACCTTCTCCAAGCTTCTTCTAGTTCTAATATACCATTGAAGGCTCCAGAAATACACACAACACTTGGAAGCAACTCGAACATACACTCTGGTAATGACATTCTCAAAATTTATTCTGGAAATTTTTACTCTAATATTTGGATTGTGTTTTGGGGACCAATGAGTTCATGATCTCACAGGATCGCCAATCACAATTCCCAAATCTTACTCCTCAATGGTAATACTCAGCTCAAACTCTTAATGCAATATATAAAAGTTTCAGTCCAGTTATCCTTCTTAGTTATCATCACAATTTATCTACACTGAATCTTATCACCCATTTTGTTGCATAGCCCTCAGCACTTTAATGTCCTTCCACTGCTCTCCACAGTTAGCTCTCCTCTTCACAGCAAAGCTGCTCACCCAACTGCTCATCCCCTTACTGATACCATTCATGAATGAGCTCCACAGATCTCTGTGGAAATTAACTGGGACCCTCCTTTAACTGAGAACTGGCCTTCTACTTCGACCCTTTGACTGTACCTCTTAAACTGTCATTTACTTGTGCAAAAACCTCCCCTCTTACATCATCTTAGTTTCCTTAAAAAGTCTTTTTGATAAAGTTCACTTTGATCTGTGAACCAGAACATCTTCTTGCTGATCTTCCCAAGAACTCCAATTCCCCAAGACAGGACTTCCTCACAAATGGTTCTTTGACTCTTCTCAAATTATCATTCCTATGCAGTTGGCCACCAATGCTATTACCTATGTACCACCTATGTTTGATTACAGCATCTACCAACCAAATACAGATTTCAGATTTGCCTGGTACAGGCCTGCCTGGCTCAGACTACCCCTGAAACCACGATTTTCCATACCTGCATTTCAGAAGATTTTTCTGAACCTGAATACTCGAGCATGTACCATTTAGACAATGTAATTAGGTTGCAGAGCACAAATACATTGGATAGGTGTAAAGTTTTGCTTTTTGAGACAGTCACCAAACAAATCATAACTAAAGATGGTTTTAACAGTTCCAGCTATCATTGAAGTAAAAGAGTTTCTGTTGCTCTAGTCCTGCTAGTTAACACAAGCTCAAATAAGAGGGGCAAGTTGGTGGTTGAAAAAAAACTCAATACGTCATAGAAGCTGCAAGGACTGTGCTAGGACAAGGCCTTCCACAGGAGCTGATTTCTCTCATGATGCTATACCAGATGGTTGAGAAGATCAATTCTGGAACAAAACCACAACTCATGCAGGACAGATATAAAGTGAGAGACAGGGTAGTCTCCCCACTACATAACACCACGTCCTGGGTACAGGTGGCATCCATGCAGTAGTGCAAAGCCTGTAGCAGAAGCCCAGTCCTGCCCAGAGTCACACGGTGGAAACAACATTGCCTGGGGGCAAAACCTGTGACAGGGTTTAGCATTGCTTTTTGTAACCTTGGATTTCTTTTAACCATATTATTTATTGGAGCTATTCCAACTGAAATGCTGATGATCCTGGTTGCCCTGTTTCCCCTGCCTCTTATCCCAGCCCTCAAAGAAAGGCAACAAGGAAGAAAGAGTGACCTATTTCCAAGCAGTCACTTCCAATACAACCTACAGTCAAGGAACTGCTGTTCTATCTGAAAAGAAAATACTTCATAGATTATTGAAGCTTTACAGTAAATAGAAAGTGTTACATCTAGCCATGATTGCTTTTGCTACTACTGTTACAACTGTGATGCTGGATGATGGTATCAATGACCTTATGAGCTAAAACACAAAAGCCTTAGGGAAGGTTACGTGAAAATGCAGAATACTTAAGGTAATACCAAAGCAAATCCCTCTTCAAAGCTGTGACCAGTGAGCATTTCTGAAGCTGCACAGCACAGACACTGAATGTATTTCTGACTCTGTTCGTGTACCAGCTTTGTGCTATGTTGTTAGTACACATCTAAATAGCTTACCCTGACCAGAGTGACTACTCAGAGCCCCTACAAGCCCTTTTGCTACCAGAGCATCCTTGTGAACAAGGTAAGCACATAGCTCTGCATTTGTTCCCACTTCCCATTTGGCATGTTGAGCATTCTGCTCCAGAGCGCTGTGATACCATGCAATGCAACTTGGGATGCACATCTCAATGCATAAGAATTCTGAGATTTGATGCCAGATTAGTGAACAACTAAAAGCAGTCATGCATAATTTAAAGCTACACAACTGAATGCTGCAGTGGGAGATAAGGCAGGCAGTTAGTATCCAGAACAGCCACCGGGATTACAATATTTGGATTCAGGTAACCAGAAGCAACGACTGGATCAGTTTCA
Source organism: Motacilla alba alba (assembly GCF_015832195.1). Taxonomy (NCBI): domain Eukaryota; kingdom Metazoa; phylum Chordata; class Aves; order Passeriformes; family Motacillidae; genus Motacilla; species Motacilla alba. The sequence goes on from NC_052017.1 coordinate 113,450,659, forward strand.
AGCAGGAAAGCCAGAATCAGTTAGAAGTCCACACAGATTTTGTCCTGGAGCTACACCAACAGAAAATCATTTTGGGAGCTCCTGTCAGCTTGAAGAAATGTCATAACAATGTGGTCACCAAACAACTTTACCATTAAATCACAAGATAATCATCATGTTATTGGCAGGACAAACAAGCCAGGAAGGCTGACAGTAGCACAGAATTTCTCCATGTCATGTCAAGGGATAGGGTTCCCTGCTGTCACAGAAGCAGGTTGTGAAATGCAAACGTGTTCCTCTACTCTGTCCCAACTCTACCTCCAAACACACTGGCTTAAGACTTTCTCAGTCTTGCTGGACACAGTTTACCACAGTAAGCATTTACCAACACTGGCTGATCTACGATGAAAGGCCCATATTTCCTGAAATTTAAATTTTAATTTCCACAGTCTAAGACACCAGGCCACTTCCAAGCTCTCTTTTTTTGAAGCAACTTAGTAGACTCTGCTTCCCTGATTTCAAGCCTACATTCAGTGATGTGAGAAAAACACATGCAAGACTTTGCCTTGAACAGCTGCAAACTGCTAGTAGGGCAGGCTTCCAGAAAGGTGGAAGGAAGATGGTGACAAAAAAGATGGAATAAAAATAGTCTTGTGACTGTATGGTATGCATCAATGTTTCATGCACATTATGGGAAAAAATCCTGGAGGGCAGATGGAAACATGAAATAGAGATGCTTTTGTGAATCCCAGAGAATGTCTTCCTCTAAAGTGCTCTCCAACAAGACGCTTGAGCTCCTTTCACGCTGTGGGAAAGTAGCTCTAGGCTAGCAAAAAAATTTGCAATCAAAAAGGTATGTTTAGTTTAATTTCATTTTTAAAAAGGAGTGAAAAGATGAATTTTACAATAGTTGTTTGTTCTATTAATTTTTCAAACAGGTATTTAGACAAATGGATTTATTTATTGAATTAGCTGATGGTGAAAAATAATGACCTTAAAAACAAAGCAAGTCTTGCACAGAGTGCTCCTCTAGGTGATATACACAAGAATCAAAGTAGTCAGGAAACATTTCAGCTCAACTGACGTAGTGGTCTCAATCTGAAATACCTTCTATGATTTGCAGGGTGTTGGAGATAAAATGCTTTACCAGTGTTTTGTTAGAATCGTTTAGGTTTAGCACCTTTGCCTGTTTCTTGTCCTCTTCCAGAAATGCATAATCCATCACAATCTTCTGGGGGTTCTCCAGGAAACCCTCCTTTCACCATTCTGTCTTTGCTGAGCTGAAAATTTCAAGATTCAGATCCACCTTTTGTTTATCTTCTGAAATCTGATGGCTATCTTTTAGCTACTAATTCCCTCTTCATATGGGCTGCAGCTTTTTTATGTGCTAAGAGAAATCAGAAAAAATAAAGATGTTACGAGTCACCCCACTTACTACAATGTCTACTAGTTTCTTCCCTCATGACCACATTTAGATTATTTTCTTCGAGTTTCTCTTTTCACCGTGTGCCCTTCAAAACTGCAAGATGCTTTCCAAATTACTTCCACATACTACATATGCTGTTGTAGGTTTTTCTGAGACATATGTAATGGGGAAAGTTGGTTGCTATTGTTTCAAAACTTGAAATGGTCAGACACTGTTGGATAGGGAATTTGAGTATAAAGAGTTCTGCTTTTGGTTGTTTGTTGTTTTTTTGTTTGGTTTTTAAAGAAAAAAACTAATACGCATTACATATTTAACCACATACATGGGAAACCAGCTGTCCTCATGCTGAAGGACAAACAAATTCCCTAACAAATTCCTGGGAGACTTAAGGACCTCATTTATAAAGACAACAGGCAAACTGTGATAATGCACTGCAAGGTAACCTATCAACAAGCTTCATCCAGGAGTGTTACAGGAGCATTTCCTTAGAGAGGGAAAAAGCCAGACCCCAAAACAAACAACCTGACACCTCCTTTACCAGCACTTTTTGTGTCAAACCCCCCTCTTACACACTATTTTTACTCCTTTTATGGCTCCTAAAAATTACTGTAAAATACACTGCGAAGGTAAGAAATTTCTCTTGCAGCTTTTAGATCTACACAAGCTCATTCTACTACACAGAAGATACAGAATAGGAACAGAGTTCAAAATTCATTGTGTACTTCACCCTGAGTGAAAATTGAGCACAGAAATGAAACTCTGCAACAGCACAGCTTTGTATTTGAGACTGCTGTAGGATGAATAAACACTGAGCATGACTAAGGTCCGGAGCAGGGGGGCAGCATAACCAAAGCTGGGGAAGGCTGTGATTAGCGAGGAGGAAATGACAGATCAAATCAGTAGAGAAAGGAGGCAGAAAAGTGTGAATCACATCTGGGACTTGGCACAGCAAATAAATACATCATTGAAGCTTTGAAGTAATACTGATGAGAAGATGACATTTCACTGAGGGGAACAAGAGTGAAGAAAAAAGCATGCAAAAGTATCAAAAAGTGTGATCGAGAGCTCTTGTAATTGTAGAGTCAGGTACTGGACAAACTACAAAACATGAGTCAGCAGCACAGATGAGACAGTCACTGACTGGGAGGAAGGCAAACCAACACTTGCTAAGCTGAAGGATGTCACACAGGCAGGGGTGCAGGCAGCAGCAGGAGGAAGCAGTCCCATACAACACTACCCACTCTCTATGTCTGTGCAAACCCCCTGAACACATGACTACCTCCAGCCTTCAAACTATCTCCCCTTGCACCCAACCTGAGGAGCGGAGCTCCAGGGAGCATGGAGGTGAGCCATGCCATGGCTTCAGCTCAGCTGGAACAGGCAGCTTCTTGCTGTGTCTAACTGGGCTGGGCTGCTTTCTGCCTTCCCCACAGCCTCAGGGCCCCTACGGCAGGGAGCAGGCAGTGAGCTCCATGGTGACATCAACACCAAGAGCAGGGTCAGCACTCTCCTTCTGGAGATCTCCAGGCTTTCCAAATAGGGCAAGGTAGGTACAGGACAGAGTTGCAGAGATTTGGACAGTGAGGTTAACTGTCCGGGCAGCTAAGATAATTTGATGCTATTCCTCATGAAATGGGTCTTTTACACAGAAGGTACAGAGCACAGAGAACAAGGGGAAGGAGAAGACATGGCAGGTATCAGGGAGAAGGTACAGAGCACAGACAACAAGGGGAAGGAGAAGACACAGCAGGTATCAGGGAGCTGATATAGGAAAGCTTCTGAGAAGTCCTTCCATACAGCTGGACTGTTAAGAAGGCAAGGCTAGCTGAGCAAAGACCAGGGAGAGGGGTAGGGGATACCAACAGTAAAGGCTGATACTCTGGATTACAGAGTAAGAGAAATGAAAGGATGGAGTGCAGAAGTTTAGAGATGGTCAGTAAGTAACAGCACATCTGTGTGGATGATGAGCTCACAGAAAAGAAATAAAACAGGAGTCTGACATAAGTTTGAGAATGGCTAAGTTAAGTTGCAAGGGAAAGGCTGCCACCTGAGTGATGGAGCGATGCTCCAGAAAAAGTGGTTTAAACTATCCTGTGAAGTTATTTTGCAATTGGGCATGCAACACTTACCGGATCAGTTTCCTCCTCTAGCCTCCACAGGATCCTGTAGCTGTTTCTTGGGTATTGTTCACAGCTGAGGAGACACAGCACTTTGCAGCAGACCCAGGCCAGGAGGACACTATGGTATAGGTGAGGCTACTGACTTTTTTTTTTTCCTGGTTTGTTGTTTTTTGTCTAAAACTCATTTACCTCAGGCCTCTGTTGTGGCACTGTGTACCATCTGAGAGAAAAAAAAATATTCACTCCTGGATTTGGTGGCAATGTCACTTGCAAAACCAGAGCCCTGAGCACATATGAGGGCACTGATCAAGAATCCTGCTGAGTTTCTTTGTCTTCTGCTATATCCTTTGTGGTCTCTTGTGCTGGTTCACTCCCGAGGCCAAGTCCAGGTGTGTTTTCTCTGCTTCATTTATGTGTGTACCTGTCCATCCCGTAACAATTCACATCCGAGTAGGCTTGTTCATATATGAACTGGAGCCCACCAGAGCCTTAGCAGACCCTTCAAAACTAAGAGATTATTATAACCAACTTTCTTACAAACTCCACCACAAAAAAGCAGCCCCCTTGCCTACCTGCCAACATGTATGGAGCATCTACCTCTACTCAGAATGATCCTGGAGTAAAGCACAACATGGGTAGTGAGCCAGGTGGGAAGAAATAAGAACTCCAGCGCATTATAAACAATCAATCCAAAGAAACCTTGAGTGGAACCCAGCTCACCACAACAAGCATTTACTACAGAAAATATTCCTTTGTGATGCAACATTGAGAATTCAGCTCAGCACGGAACACACAATGCTGTAAGAAGAACTGCACTGTATTCAAGGTAACATCCTACTGTGGACTAAGCCATAGTGAATTTTATTTGATTTGAATTTTTTTGATTTTAATTATTTCTCAGTAATAATCACCCTAGAAATTCTTTCTCACTTCATCCATTTTAAAGTTCACAAAGGGACAATCCTACCTATTGTCTGCTTGAGTGAATCCTGTTTCCATACTTAAAAAGGATAATAGAAGTAAAGAATGGAAAATGCAGTGAATTTTATGTGCAGTTTCTGTTTGTTAGAGAAAAATCTTTTTCAGCATATAGAAAGAATATCATATTGTAAAAAAACCCCCAACAAACCAACAAAAACCCCACAATGGGGTTCAATTCCTCATCCTCTACCTTTACGAGATTACTCTAACAGATAACACCAACAGATTTGTAATTACTGTATTCAAGCATCTTCTATAAGACACTAAGACACCACAGGAATGGGTCAGATGGGTATGTACATTTCAGATCTGCTAAGTCCTGGTCCCATGTCTCTCACATACCCTTCTGCAACTTTGAGAACTTTGAGAGAAGCAGCTCATATCTAAGGCATATCAGCTTACACATTTTTATCAACTTCCAGTTCTTGCTTAAAGAAAGAAACAAAACTACTTAACCAAAGCCAGCCGACCTCTGTGCCAAGTCTTCCTTCCTCTCCCAACAAGACCCATCCATTCCTCGTTTCTAAAGTGCAGCCCCAACCACTGTGCTCTTTCACAGCCTCCACTGCCCATGAGCAGCTGCAGAGCCACACTCCTCCTTCCAAGGCTTCCCTGCTCAGGGGGCAAAACCCAAGGAATCGCTTCAGTTCCTTGCTGCCAAAGCGGGTAGGTCACTGTGCATCACAAACTGAGTCTTGGAGATTTCTATCAGATGCACAGGCTGTTCTTAATTTACAAAGGCTGGGATATTAAGAATACACCACTACAAAAAGGAGGAGTATTTATTTACAGATATCATTAGCAATTTACAAGAAAATGAAATAAACAGGTCACATAGGAACAGCTGAAGCACTGAGCAGCTAACAGGATGTTTCAGCTATCTCAAATTCAGTATTGCATCAAATGTTGTAAGAGAGCGACAGATCACAAATGCCAAGTTAGTCATTTTCAGTAACAGTTCTCATGGAATTTTTTCCTTCTAAATAATCAAAACAATTGGTCATTGGTCCTTATAAGGAAAAGTGCCATACCAAACAGAATTTCATAAAATACAGCTGGTTTAACTTCACAGTTCTCTCCAGTACATCTGCAGCACCTGAATTTTGAGGCTGCATTTTTAAGCTTGTGTCTTTGTTGTTTTGGGGGTTTTTTTTCCATTTTTTTTTAACAAGATAACAAGATAAAACTATTAAAATTATTGGCAGTGGAGTAACTTGTTCAGATTCAGAGTAAGAGGTTTCATCTGTTCTTTTGACAGAGAGTCTCAATAAAGCCACAGCATAGCGAATTTTAAACAAATAAACAGCTACAACTTGTTTTTTAACAGCAAAGTATTAGCCTGTGAGATTAATTGCCAGAAGGTAGCCCAAAGTCAGATAGACAAGATTTACACAGATAACTGGATCAGACAAAATTATATTATAATTTCAAGAGGACTTCAGGAAAAAATAATAGCAACCCTCTTTTTCCAGGACAAAACACAAATCAGCAGAGAGTTAAATAAAAGAGGATCTTCTTCTCTGTATCTTACCACCCCTTGAGGCATCTGATAGCACCTAATATCAAGACAAAATACAGGACTAAACAGAACATTAGTCAGTATTCCGGTGTTGTACCAGATCTAGAGAGGATAACACCTTTGTGGACTCCAAACAGAAGCCTCCCATCTCCCCAGAGCACCTCTTGAAACATGCAGTTGAGCTTGCCTCGAGTATAGCAAAGTATATGTTTTAAGACCTTGGGCACTGGGATACCCGCCAAGTCACAACAAATATGTATACATAATCTAATCTTCTTAAATTCTGAGTGGAAACTCAGTGCCCTTCAGGTATATCCCTCCAGGCTATGAATATTATGCTTGTCAGACAGGATGAAGTTTCCCTGCGTAAGTAATAACTGAATGCTTCTGGCATCTAACCACGCCTCCCAGCTTCACCCAAACCCCAAGATCAGCGAGGGAGGAGTCACCAGCATGAAGGTGAGGAGGTTTGCAAATAGGGGCAAAATGAGATTAAGGAAGAGGAAACCAAGACAAATTACAGTGGATTAGGAACAACAAGGCTCTCTTAACAATACAGTTATAAGAAAGCCCTCTTTTTCCTTCACCTGTAGCAGATGAAAAGTTGGTTAAAAAATTCCCCAAAACAGGGATTCCCGTGAAGAGAAGGGAGCCTAAAAAGTGAAACAAAGCCAAGCAGAGGCAAAGCAGCAGAGTTCATGAATTGCAAGGCAATGCTGCAGACAGGATTTTTTCACATCATTGGTACGGTCACCTTATCTTAGGAAAAAGTGGCTAGAAAGAAAGCAAATGAAATCCTTTGGAGCCTGTAAAGGCTTCTACTGCTAAAAATAAAAATAAGAAAACAAAAATCAAAACAGTTTAGGACACAGACAAATGTAAACACACAGGGGCATATGTTGACAGCAAAACTTATAACTGTAACTGTTGTCTTCTGAAATGATGGAATACAACTATTTTTCTTTAAAAGCAGGTGACTGACATTGAGTATGAAATTTCATATTGCACTTGTTTCTGTGACCTATGAACCCGCTGTTAAGAAAAGCTAAACAACTGGATAAATTTTAATAAGAGATCTTCGCATTTGGACTCTAGAATAAAGATTTCACTGGCAGCCTTACTTCCTACCACTAACCAATCTCTTAAAATATAGTATCTAGTAATCCTTTAAAACACTTGGTTTAATAGCACATGATAATAACAGCTTTATCTGAAGCAGATCTAGCGTGTTCTACGCTACTTATTTTAGCAGGCTTTTTTTCCCTTTACTTCTGACAGATAATGTTACAATTACAAATTTCAAACTGCAAATGCCCTACTCACTGAAATCTGAGTACCAGAGGGAGGAAAGGGAGATGTGGAGACTCATGCTCATTCCATCAGTGTAACTGCCCACATGAGCAGTCTTTAAGAAAAAAAGCAATACCTGTGAACACGAAGCAGGGATTCATGATCAGCTAACGCTGGGTAATGCAGTCTGACAGCGGGGCAGCCACCCAAGCTTTCTATCAGTAAGAACACATGAAAAAGTAACACACAGAAACTTGGCCATAAAAATGACATTGCTTTCCTGCCTCCTATCACCTCACAGAAACGTGCCAGAGCAAAGGAAGGTGTGCATCCCCTTCTACAGGAAGAGCTGGAAGCTCATCTTGCTAAACCACACTTGCTACATACCGTCAACCACACACAATACACTTATTTATGACCTGTAGCTTCCATCCCTCTCCCCAAACTCACCCAGTCCTGCCACCTTGCACAAGCTGCCACCATGACTAGTGCTGGGGGGAAACATCTGCTAAAGAAAAGGGTACAAAACAGTCAAAAAGAGCTAGGGTTATGCAAATGAATGGCTAAGAAAAAAGACTCACTACCAAAACAGGTACAATGAATGGCCTGATGATTTCAACGTGTTTCTTTCTGAAATCATTTGCTTCCTTACCAAAGCACAGGGGTGCTTTTGGAGGAGCCTTTCCCAAATGAAAACACAAGAATGTATCAAACATTTACATTTTAATTTCTCACTGCTACCCTACTTGTCACCACAACTTTGAGGTTTGTACCCAAAAGGCTCTACTTGCCAAGATGAGGGCTGATATTTCCCTTGAATTACACACAAACCAGCACTCTGAGGCATCAACTTTTCAAAACAAAACAAAACTCAACACAAAACAAAACAAACCCCTGAAAAAAAATCACTCAGAATAGATATAGCTACAGTGAAGATAATTGCTGTTAGTTAACCTCAAGGCCTGATCCGTCATCAGATTTGATAGCTGCCTTGGCAAGCAACTTCAGCAGTTACCTTCTCATCTCTGGATCTAATCCCAAAAGCAAAGCAGCTGTCTCTAGAATTAGGCAGCTCCACCTAAGCAAGCACCTTGTTTACTGGGTCAAGCATAGGCAGAGGCAACCATGCCCAGCCAACATGCGAAGCTGGTCAGACACTAGCCACCTCCTTGCTGGAAACCAGACCGTGCAGCAAAAGCAGCTGAGCTTTTCAGCTTCTTATCCATGAGCAGCTCAGAGGCAGGGGTAACAGCTCTGGCACAGCATCTTGGCTAATGCTTTGGGATCAGAGATGGACACATCTGTCCAGCTGTCACACTGAAGACATCACACATCAGCACTCCGTTAGTCTGCCCAGAACTCAGTTATTTTCAGCATGACTCCACACTGAAACAGTTCAGTGCTTCTTCCTACTTCCCTTTCCCCTTCCTTTCCTTTTTCCTTTCCTTTCCACACTCTGTGCCAGGTCAGAGACCTAAAACATTCAAGTTAACCATAGAGAGCTATAACAGTCAAATTAACTCTACAGAAAGAATTCCAACCATTTCCATGCAGTCTAAGTCTTTGGAGTGGTTTTGTGCCAGCACAGAGGAGGCAGAGAAGAGCCTCATGAACAGGGATGAACACTTTGGGATTCCCACATCTCTAGCCCCAAGGGCACACACAGATTTCCCGTGGTCTCCTGGTACTAACTGAATTCAGTAGCCATTCAGAGTCAGGAACAGCAGCAATTTCAGCACCCTGCTGAAGATGGGGATTTGGCATCAGCTCTGTCCTGGAGACCCAATATCCAAGAGGAACCAACCTGATGGAACAGACTGAGCACAGCAGACTAATGGAGTATCACAGCACTGTAAGAATGCTCTCACCTTAGTAGGGGTGACAAAAGGTGCTAAATGACCAAGTTCATATTGTTATTGACAGGGCATAGATCTTGAATAAACTTGGTGCGATCTAAGTCTGCCAAACATCTACAATCGCAACAGGGAGAGCACTGGGCAACTGTTTGAACTCACTACTCCTTATTGGAGTGAAAAAAAAATGTAGAAGTTTACAGTCCTCTGCACCATAGATGGCTGTCAACCACAGAGACCAACACACGGCCTTCTGAAAGGTGAATTTAAAAAAAAAGCATCTACCACACTTATATATTATATATTTCAATATATTCACTTATATATTTCAATATTTCATATTGAAATACTATCTTTTGATTTAACAGGAAGCAAAGCTGTGATGAGATGGAACAGACTCACAAGAACATCAAATCCAAGTACACACTTTCGGCCTCATTTCAATATTGAGAAAGGTGGAGAAAAGTTATCTGAACATACAACTAATGATGATAGCATGGCCTCTTGCTTGGAGCACATTTTCAATGAAAGAATGAAAACATGAAGGTAAAGAAAAAAAATAAAACAAAATGTCATGATTTTTAAAACCATGAACCATGTCAAACACCCAGTTTTTCTTCAACATTACAAAAAGTCTATACAAAAGAAGCACAACACTTCTAGTCCCACTCCTAAGGAATATTCTACACTACCACCTGAGGAGTAATTTGTTGAGCTGAGAAGAGAGGAGTTAGTTCAAGAATAGTATGACAAGAAAAGCAGCAGGTCAAGAGGAGATGACAACAGATTTCTTTCAGAAAAAGGTGGAAAGATGTTAGCTAGGGACTTCTGCCAAGACTGGTCTTTAGTCTTTCTTTTTCTTAGTCTTTCTCTTTCTTAGTCTTTCTTTTTGGATTCAACACTTCCACTTAGAATTTTTTTAAGCCTTTAAGTGAGCACTACAAAAACATGCAGAAAATATGAAACTAGGAGGTAGGAGAAGTACAGTGCAGACTGAAACAACACCCAAGAAAAATGGTAACAAATCTTAAGGACAGAAACAGGATGAAAAGGAACAACAAACAACAGAGTAATGCTCTCAGAGACAGTGGTTTCTGCTGAGAAGTGATGAACTGTTAGTTGGAAGCAGCAGAGAAGGAAAAAATTGGAGTATGACCCTCCTATAAGCAGCTAGTAAAAGTCACTAAAGAAAGCTGTTTCAGAAGAAATAAAATATAATGATTCAAAAAAAATCAGCTGTATTTTCAGTGCAGGAAGGGATATAAAGATACCACCACAGAGGATTACCAAAATCTTGCTGGGAACACCATGTATAAATCTGGTCATACATATTCACAAAAAAACTATCTGGGATAGCACAACAAAACATCTGACCAAATGGAAAAAAAATACTAAAGTTCTTAATAAGTAAACCAAAGAGACAGTCAGTAGGGCTGGAACAAAGGAGTGGAAGTATAAGCTTATCAAAATAAGTTTAGGCTGGAAATTAAAAGGCCTTCTAGACAATACAACACTGGCTTTAAGTTTACATGGAAAAAACTTCACTACTTTGCAAGTGGCTCTACATAGGTTCACAGAGACAGACGTGGTTTCTGTGACAGCGAGGCATCTGGCTCAGCCAGGGTGATTTGTTCCAGTTCTGGGTGATTTGTTCCGGTTCGGGGTCCCTGAATAGTCATTGCAACACAACGATGGTCCTTGCAGGCCAGAGCAAAAGTCCATCAGCCCAGCAGCCTTGCTCCAGGAAAAGCCAACAGCAGATCATGAGGAAGACAAATGCGCAGTATTTTGGGGAAGTATCACCACTTGTGATTTAGGGACTTTGAGATCTAGACAGATTTAATACCCCCCTTTTCCACTATTTTGGCAGCCCTCTCTCATACCCATGTAATCTTTTGTACCGACAACATCCCATGGCAAGGAGTGCCACGGCTTAATTTCACATTTTATTAACCACAGCTTTCTATTAGCTTGTTCTGAGCCCATTTCCCACTATTTCTTTTTCCACTTAGCTAATGATTTTGGTCACCCTTTATCCCATCAATATCACTCATGGTTCCTTTATAATTTTGTCTGTGATACAAAATCTCTGTTTTCAGTACTCTTCCTTTTGTAGTCTCTTACAGAGCTGAAAAGTCTAAACCAACTTAGGCCTTCCTTGCATGGAAACTGTTTCACTACTTTTTTCATTCATCACCTTGTCCTGTATCTTTGCCATGCTACCTACTGTATTGTAGCTCTTGTATACTGTATTGTGGAGACACACCACAGACTGCTGCCTGTCTGATTTCTTTCTTAACAATTAATTCTCAATATGCAGTGAAGTACTACAGTAAGCCTGACATCTACACCAGGCAAGAAAGCATAAACTTCAATAAACAACTGGGGTGTGGGTAGGAGGACACAAGAATAAACATATTGGTGAAGAAGCAACATGGTTTAGAAAAGGATGTCAAGCTCCAAGAAGCAAGTGGAGTTTCTGGAGAAATCAATACACATGCAGAAAAGGGAGATGCAAATTAATAGCATGCAAATACACCTCAACTGAAGTGGCTGGAGAGACAGAAAGCTGAACAGACTGGCAGCCCTTCCAATGAAAGAGCTGGAGATGTAAAATTAAACAAAAGGACACAGGTTTGAGAAGGCAACATACCTGCCTTTTAAACATATCTCCAGTTTAACTCATTGCAACAGCATGTTTAGACACTTCACAAAAGCTCAAGAGGTAACACAAAAAAGTTATGGAAAAAGTCCAGTAAAGGTTAGTAAATATAAACTTTATTTTTTTTTTTTAAGCTCAGGAAGCCTTTGACAAGTGGATTACTGAAGATCAGGAGAACACTCTGGGAGTATCATTCCTATTTCTCTTCAATTTTCATGACAAAGTAACTTGGTTTTGCCAGCACCAGAAACAGGTTTTAATATACACACAAGTATAATTATTCTTACTAAATAAAATGCAAGCATAGAATTTGATCAGCATTTATCAGGTTAAATAAAAGTACTGTCATCTCAGGCCTTGATCAGGCTGCAAAGCCCTCCTGTAACAGTTCTTTAGCCACCCTTGATTTCAAAGCAGGACAATTCCTCTGTTAATTTGCACAAGGACCAACACTGCTGTCAGTAAGTACAAATGTGAACTCAAATCCAGTATATCTGACTATTTGCAGAATGAGTGGGATCACATTTCACCATGCTGCCAAACACTTGCCATTATATGATAAACTTCTCTATTTAAGCCAACCTACAACTTTGCCAAACTGCCATTCTTTGGGCTGAAATTTTACAAATTAGTGTCTATTTCCCTGTTTTGTTTCTTCAGTTTTTATTCATTCAAAACAGGGCATTTCTAAAACATAAAGGTTAATAGGAAAAAAAAAGTTTTGTCTGTTTCAAAAAATTCTGGCACATTTTTCCTACTTTTCCTTGTCCTTTGAACACCTTTCTTTGAGATAGACTTGAAATTAGACAGGGATAGTGGGATAGTGGTGTAGCTGTCATTCCTGTGAACTCTACCCAAATTCAACCAGTTTTTTAATTACTCATTCCACAGTCCCATTAGTAACTCAGAAATCAATGTTTTGAGTCAGATAATTGAACACTGTCTCAGATTCTACTAGAGATCTTTGTGTCATTTAAACTAAATGCTACAGAGAAGGTCATTAATTTTCCCAGTCCTTGGCATGTGTGTACAAGGAGTGATTTGCAGAAAATACTTAGTGCCTGAAGCTGAAGTGAAAGGCAGTGAAAGCTGCATTCTAAACAGATTATGAAGACAATGGTTTTGAAAAACTCTGCCTAGTAATCTCAGAACAGGTTCTCCCAAAAAATTCCACAGAAATTTGATTCTTAAATAAACAACTAAAGAAAAAACCCACAGGAGTAATTTACTTTATTCTTTATTTTATCCTGTGCATGCACTGCAGGCTCCCCTCCTTTGGAATCAAGGTGTTTTACAGTGTATCATAATGCAGGTAGGGCAAGAGGTGTCTCTCCATCATAAGAGTCAGCAACAATGTACAAGAAGCTCGGCATTTCACCAGGGCAGGGACTGTGGCTCTAGGGCAGGTTTGCTCTAAGTATCCAGAGCCTGAAGCAAAACATCCAGCGTACTAGAGAGCATACCAGAACGCTGTATAAATATGTTCCATTGTCAAGATCCATGTATAAGTTTCCAGCCAGAAAACTGGCTTGTGAACTCCCATCTGTGGGATACATACTGCTCTGAAAACCAGCATCCCACTGGGTATTTTCCTTCAATGATCCTCAGCCTGAAAAACAGGATAGCATAGGAGTGCCCATGGTGATGAGCAAGAGGAACATAATTTGGCTTTGTGAGCCTCTGTTGTGCCATATTGTTAAATTAACACACAAAATTAAACAGTGTGCACACATGTAACTGCAAGTACTCTAACTGCTTTTTTCCCTTTCCTTTCCACATGTCTCAGTTCTCCTCTTTCAAGTAACACTGTTAGCTTGTCAGGGGAAGGACAGATGCCTGCTGTGTTTTCCTTTTCAGCCTCTAGTACACTGAATCCTAAAAATGGATGCTTTTTTTTTTTAAGACATTAACAAAGCAACACAACTCCTAAAGCCTCCTTTAGCTCTATTTATTCTTCTCCGGTCACCGGTGCTTGGAAACAAACATTCTTCCTGTCCACTGCTCTCCTGTGAAAGACCACAGTATCTATAGTTACTGGAGAAGAGTGTTTTAGTTATCTAGGCTCCAAACCTTCCCATGCTTTACTTTTCAGCTTGCCCCAGAGGGCTTGGTCTCTCCAACATCACAACCAAGATTTCTCTCTTTCCAAAGGTAGCTACTAAAACTCTCTTTCCACACCAGGAAGCTCGTCAACTCTTTAGAGAATCAAATACCACGATCACATCTGAAACTGAAGAGCTGAAGACTCTCTTCTGATCAACTTACAGCTTCCAGACAACTTGCCAGCCCCCTCCACCCTCCGCAGTGCAAGAAACAAAGAGGTGAGACAGCAACTCTAGCCCTAAGAAATGCTGTCAGAGAGTACAGGTTGAGGCTTTAAAAAAAAAAAAAAAAAAAAAAAAAAAAAAAGAATTACCAACTTCCCCAAAACCATTTTTTCTTCCTATTTGTAGGCCTTCCTGCCAAAGAAAAGCATATTGGGCAGGTGGCACACACTACCACAAGTTGACACTGCAAAACTCTCACCGGAAGGATACAAATAGCATCAGAAACAGCATCTCAACTTCCTTCAGAACATCCATGATTTTTTTTTTTTTTGACCCAAGAAGCAAACACCAGGATAATTCCCTATCCTAAGAATGGAATGGCAAGACTGAGCAGGGGGAGGAGGACTATATCAAGAAAGAATCTTTCCTATTCCTTTCTTAAAGCACGACTGCTTACAAGAGACAATCTCATAGAAATACAAGATATTTTTGTCTGATCTTGTTCAGCTGTTTCTCCTTGGACATTTGAACACCACATTTATTAAAAATAATAATGTATTTTCGGCTAGAGGTGGACTAAGAATTTTCCTCCTTAGAATCTATGACAAGATACTTCCCTCTTTAGTTCAGTGGAGCAGCACAAACTTGTGGCTAAGAAATTTTGGGTGTAATTCTGAAAGGTACAAACAAACAAGCCGAAGTCCAAGTTCATGCAAAAATCCTCTCAGGGCAGCTGTTTATTTTATATAATTCTTCCAGCTGTGCAAAGGTGCTCTAACAAAACAAAGCACACTGCAGAAGAAAGGATAAGAGCTCAACAAAACTGCAGTATGGCAGAGTTCTTCCCTGGGGAGGGGCGGGGGTGTGATTGGGGCGGGAGTAGGAAGTCCAAGCCTGAGAAGCTGCTGTGGCACACAAGACAGGGCAACAAGACCCAGGAGCTGAAACCCTGCTGGCAGATGGCTATTTCAGATGGTTCATCTCAAAGAATGTGTTAAGAACAGCATGCAAGAATCCAGTGAAGCATTCAAGTAGTCAGAGGATCAATATATTTTGCAGGTATGTAGATCCTTGGTCACAGTCTGCTAGTGCTTTATCTATAAACTCCTTGTCAATACGCAAACATTCCTGTTTCCTAGTGATCCTATGCCATCATCAGTCTAAGAAGTGCAGAAACATTTTTCTTTTGCAGCTGATGAGTAATTTGGGAGGGAAAACTGAAAGCAGAATACAAAAGAAATATGGTACAGAAAAATGGTACATTAAAAAAAGGAGTAATGAAACATGCAGAAAGAATGAATCAGAACAAAACCTAAAGTGAACTTTTCCTATAAATCAAATATTTCAGAACGCTAAACAATAAGAGACTTGATTATGAAGAAATCTAAATATGCAAAAATAAAAAGGTCAGATGAAGGTGTTTGGAAGCATTATTAAAATGATAATCCACCAAGAGAAGGTAGTTTTCAGATGTACTGACTACTCTGTGCAATCTTACTTTATACTCTCTCCATCTTTTCTTAGAGATATAACTGAAAACCATTGTTGAGGAAAGCTGCAGAAACTTGGAATAAACAGGAAAGAACAAGAAGATGAGAAGCAAGTCATTGCTAGACAGAAAAATAAGAAAGCAGAAATCCTGAAGCAAACTAACAAACAAACAGTTTAACCTCGTTGAGGACACTGGGACACACATTCTTCTGGTCCTCTTTTTACTATAAGGAATTTATCATGAGCTTGACTTCTTGTCTGATTTGGCTTTTTAAATATAAAAGCTTCTCTTCCATAAATACATTCTCATCTTTAAAACATAATTATGGTCTGAAAGTTGACACTAAAAATAGCACTAAGGAGCTTCATATTTACATCTTCTTGATTTCTGTATCAATTTACTCGATTGCAACAGTCATGAGTATTTCCTCTGGTCCTCAAGACTCAAAGGAGTTCTCCCAAGGGTTAATCCTGAAGATAAGTTTGACAGGGTGACAGCTTCCAGTTTAAATCCATAAATTATAGTTGAAATTCAATGTGTGACTGTAAACACATTATGTCTAAAGAACAAAGCATTCACAAATGTTTAGCAACTCTCTTAAGAAAAGCAAGTATCTGAGAAAAAAAAACCAACCAAAATTAGATTAGGGAAGCATAAGAAAAAATAAAAAGAATACATATTCCACTAATCCATACTGGCATGCCAGGAAAACTTAAAGACAATTTGGAACAAACTTCACAAATTCTTACAATTAGGAAATACATGAGGAATAACATCATGAATAAATCTTCAAATTAGCAAGTGACCAAGAAGTACACACTTTGCCAATTTCAGTTCAAATCAAAATACTTCATGATACAAGCATATTTTTAGTACTTTTACAAATAAATGAGTTCTTTGGAATAAGATCCTTCACTCACTAACATTCTCATTTTTTTCTCTGCAGTGTCAGAAACAGCCATTTCAAGTTGACTTTTCGAAATCTCAAAATTGAAAGGGACACTTCACATGTAATCTCATATGAAGTTAGTCTGAAAAAAGGACAAACATCTTTTAAATATGAATCTTGGAAAAGCTGCATTTGGGGTTTTTTTTCCCCCTTCACTTTAATGACTATCTGAAATAACTACTGCACTGCACTAACCTGATGACACACTTATTTATTATATTTTCTTATGCCTGTTATTCACTTTCTGGCAGTAATACAACTTCATTTAGCAATAGTTTGGACCCCTCAGTAAGGGAATGTGTACATAGTAGCTCTCTAATCTTGCTGCCCAGCTGCTAAGACAGTCACATGAGTCACTTGCTGCCTTTAGAGCAACACACACCACTTGCTGAATTTAGAGACATTCTCTGTTTCTGCACAGGCCGTACATATAAATTGAGTAATACCCTATCCTAACTACATACAAAACTCTCTAGGTATTTGTTTTTAGGTTTTTTATATTTAAATCGGTGAGTCAAAGAACATATTTTTTTGCTAATGCAGTTAACAACCCAGCTCCATGAAATGATTCATGTAGCAATTTTCAGTGTTATCGCTCTCATGCCTGTTGGGATAACTTCAGCAGTCAGTTCAAATGTAGGTAGCTGCATCTAATTGTTTAGTGAAAATCCAGCCCTGGAAGAATGAAGAACTCTGTCGGCCAGGACAATTCAGTATACAAACAAAAAACAAATTTGGAACAAAATACTTAACAACAATTCCTTCCTTATCAGTATTTTAAACTGTGACTGTTTGGAACACCACCATATTCAACAGTCTATTTAAAAACAATTTACATAAAGACTGGCATAGTTGCTTCCATGCGGCACCTGCTAATACACGTAACTGCCTGTGGAAAATACTTTATTTACTAACATAATCCCTAAGTGTAATGTAGGAAGTACTGTCTCATGCTATTTGGTGTAGTGCCTTACAGGAAAGCACAGTGAAGAGACAGTTCTTTGGACTATTGCTCCATTGCCAGTGTAGGCCTAATGATGTTTTATTTTTCTCTGCATCCCTTCTTTCCCATATTCTCCCTGTGTCTCTTTACAGCACTGCTCTTTGCAGATGGTTATATCGGGACCAGATCAAAGCCATGATGTATTGTGCCCTGGCCATACATATTTACTGACTACCAGGGTAACAAAACCCCCACAGAACCATGTCAAGGTAAAGGACTTACGCCACCAAACCCAAGGAGTCTTACATTGTATGAAACAAACTTTTACATTCTACAGTCATTCTACACACACTGCACATTCTACAGTCCAAAACCACACTGGCACAAATTCCAAAAGATGTTCCAGCGGGCCTAAAGAAGAAAGCAGCGTATCAAACCTTAGCTAACTGTTAGTTTCAAGTATGGCCAAGCTCGCTTTAAAACAGACTTCTTGCCAGTAGGAAATCACAGTAGGCAATGTCCCAACTTGCCAGTCAGGCAGTAGCACATTTTCAAGTTAAATATTTTAATCTGTCAGACGACATTAAATAGACCTCCATAACTAGCCAGAATAGAGTATCACAAAGTAACAACTAAACTTCTCACTGATGTTGTACCATTCTGAATAAGCATTTAAAAAATAAATGAAAATGGTTACTTCTAAGCTGTTTCAGCAAATTTTGCACAGTAATTCTACTAAATGCAAACAAATTCCTTGTATTGGTATTCATTACCTAAAAAATTCTAGTCACTGGTGTACACAGAGCCAGTCAACATAGAGGTAAATTTTAGATTACCACACATATATGTACCATTCTTGAAAGCAACACTTAGGATTTCTGAAGTCAAAAGATAAGACAGAACTCTATTTTTCTGTTACATTTTTTCCACTTTACCGAGTTTTCTGCCAAGTCAGTACTGCTGTTTCCCACGTCTGTGTGACTCTTTACTCAGCAACAGTATACAATTACAAACATTGAAAAGACAACTTCAGAAAACAAAGTGGCAGAGGAGCATGAGGCAAGATTAGCAATTGAAACAACTAATCCAGATGAATCTCAGAGTCTCCAATCCAGCTGGCATAAATTCTCATACTCCTTTGTCTTTTCTCTAATCAGTTCAGTTTTCTATTCAGGTATTTGGTTACCACAATATAATATTCTCCATCAAAATTAGGAATTACTACCCCCTCCCACAGCAAAAAAAATTTGCATATGCCAGTTTTAATCATCAATTTGTCCCAAATAGCCAGAACTCCTTAGAGGAGGCCAAAACATGCTGTCAGTTCTTGGAAAAAACATCTTCAATTTGATAATGAAGGTATTATGCATTCTATTGAGGACGTTTCTCTCCTTTAGAACTCAAGTACATGGGTATATTTCTGGGCTATCCTGAAATCTCTCAGATGGGCTGTTGTAAGAGGTAGCTGCTTAGAATAAAAACATTGCCTACAGAGTGATGTATGATGGCTTAGTGGATTAGCATGTTAAAAACATAATCTCTTTTGACACAGCTGTTTTTAAGTGTTCTTTAAAAAAATTACAAAATGTTAATTCTGTTTTCCAGTAAACATAACTTTTGATCTGCTGAGTCAGAGATGTTATGCATAATAATCACAGCAGGAATACAATACTGTTTGTAATTTTTTGGAGGAAAAAGCATGAGCACAATTTTGTGCAAATAATAAGAAAAAGAAAAATCACAGAGCAGAATTCAATTAAAGGCAAATCCACCAGAGGGAAACTGTAGTTCTTACAAAACAAAATACTTGTTTTCCTAGGTAATTTCCATATTTCTAGAAAGTTAATTCCAGAGCCATGTAACACCCACATGCAGGTTTTATAGTATGTACTTTCAACACTGGACTAAAATACTTTGTGCTACTAAGTCAGCACAGTACCACTTTTCTATGTATCACTTTAAATTCTGAATTCAAACCCCCCAAACCAACACTCACTAACTTTAGAAAGCACTTTATCATGCACTATCTGAATGTAGCAGAAGAGCTTTGTGTTTGTACAGCTTCCAGAAATCATCATGGAAGCTTCTGAATACCTAGGCATATCGCGGTCATGGATGTATATAAACACGATCTAATTTTTTTCTGTGATCGAGTTATGATGATTTTGTTATCAAAATCTATATTCTTCTAAATTATGTACATTATATATTATATTAACAAATATACCAATATACCAACATTCTTTTATTGAGGGATCCAAGCTATTGCTAAATGAATTTCTAATGACACATAAGTATTATTTACTTCACTAAAAAATATTACCAGATTAGTACAGTAGTTATTTTTCTTCACTTTCAAGACAGTTTCATATTTTTTGAACATTTTAACTTCATTTGTGGTTACATTAATTGCCCTTTCAAGTTGACAGGCTTGTAAAATCATCCTGAAGTATCCGTTTCTGATACTGCAGGAAAAACTTAAAATGCCAGTAAGTAAAGGAAGCATCTTATTCCAAATAATTAATTTATTTGTAAAAGCCAGAATTAAGCAGTTCTCTGTTCACACTTTAGAAAGCAACCAATCCTTCTGGTCTGCTCCTTCCACATTCAAGACACTGTAGTTCCATCATTAAGAGCATCCCCTGCCGAGAAGCACATGACTCTACTGTTCCATGATGTACCCTCAATGACCACCAGCTTCTGAATGAAGCTACAAAAATACTGGTTTTTACTCACTACAAAAAACCCTGAACAGCTTGCTTCTTGCCAACCTGAAAGACCACCCCTTTCAATGAGTGCCACCTGAAACAATCTCAAATGCATGTTACAGTATTAAAAAAAAAAAAACCAGATCATGGGGAAATACCACTTGCTCCCCGAGAAGCACTTCGGTTTTAACACAGATCTCTCACTCTGAGACGGGTTCATTATGTTGGCATTACAGAGCATACAGTTACTACCATGCATTTACTAGTGACCTGCCTAGAATTTGACAGATGGAAATGGTGATGTTTGGAAAGCACGAAATAGAAGCTTTGTATCTCGAAGGTCCACAGTGAAAGGAATTATTAGCATCCAACTAGATTCTAATAGGCTTTGCAAGAGGAACCTGGGCCATGCATTTTGACTGTTTGTTTAATTTAATTTGTTTTCATTTATAGCAAAGCACTGTTGAAAAGAACAGGAAACTTTCAAATAATCTGGTCAAGATCAGATAGGAAAACATCTCCTTCTTCCACTTAGAAATTCTATAGTTCAGATAATTCAGTAACTTTGCCAGCCACTGCAACATACTAAAAAAAAAAAATCAAGAAACAAACTTCCTAAACAAGTGACAAATGCAGAAAGTAGAGGTTAAAAAAAAAGATTAATTTTTTTACCCCCATATAACCAGTCTAAAAATACTCAAAGCAAGAAGACATAATACACACTCTTTGGGTCAGAACCCTGCCATGCACAGGGAGTGAAATCATTTTGACTACATTCTCTCTCAGATGTACCCCCAAACACAAAATCACATCACAAAATTACGAAGTTGCTAAGTAAGAGTTAATTCATAAGTTAATTCACAAAGGCAATATAATCTTTGTCCAGGAGGCCTCATAATTTTCCTACAAAGGCCTAAGTTACAATAAATTTGGATATATTATAGAATTGTAGAATGGTTTGAGTTGGAAGGTACCTTAAAGATCATCCAGTTCCATGGGCAGGGATACCTTTCACTGGACCAGGTTACCCAAAGCCCCACCAAACCTGGCCTGGAACACTTCCAGGGGTGGGACACCCAGAGCTTCTCTGAGCAACCTATTCTGGTGCCTTACCACCCTCACAGTACAGAATTTCTTCCTAATGTCAAATCCAAACCTACCTTCTGTCAGTTTTACTCCCTGTGTTATCACTACACACTCTTATAAAAAAGTCCCTCTCCAGAGGCTGTTCTCAGCCAAAATGGTGGCAAATTTTACATATATATTTGGGAAGGAAGAACTAACTGTTAAGCTCTTTCTTAACTGTTCTTAACTACTCTAAGTTAAGCTCTTTCTTCCTCAAACTATGAGTCCTACAATCCCAAAGTAAGAAATGGGATTTAAGTACACTTCACAGAACAGTTACAAAGCGCTTGCAACCTGACAGCTAATTTCTGCTTGCCTTTTAGCATTTTTTGTTAAGCTGCCTACAAGAAGCCTTTCAAGCTAAAACTACCTTCAAATACCAAACTACCTCCTTTATGATGAAATTCGGATGCTTAGCAGAAGGGATTATTTGACCTTCAACCACAGTTTAACACCTAAAACTATGGCAAGAACAGTCATTTAGAGCATCCATTAAATCTTGGAGGCTTTGCTCTGAGAGATTTTTTATTGCTTGGTTCCTGATGAAAAATGGAACAAGCAGCACAATAAATACTCAAGTTCTTATTCAGACAAAACCTTTAGGAAATTAAATCTGCTAATGAAGAATTATGGAGTTCATTTCAAGATAACTGAATATATTATCAGTTTTAAGGTTGCAACACAACTGATATCACAAATTCATACGATTTAAATATTTTGAGAGGACTGAGGGGCAATGATTAAATCACCAGAGCACCTTTTTGACCACATCTGTCTTCTCACTTGAGGATTGAAGAAAGATCCAGTCTCTTTTTATGTTCAGTTGTTTTATTAGTCTAACTACAGAAAAACTGAAAATAATATCACATATCCAACCTTCCCAAACTAAATTATCTTGCTACTCCAATCAAACTGACAAGCAACCAATGTAGTTAAAAACTGTAGTTAACTGCTTAAATGCACTTTCCTTTCAGTATAATATTTAATTATAATAAAGAACAAGAAGTTTGTTTTAGATGATGCATAGATAAAAACTGTACTAGAAATTTAAATGTATTTTTCAACATAGACTTAACTTACTTGTTCTCAAATATTCTGAAGTGGCCAAGTTTTCAAAGGTGAAATAGTACAGGGGAGACCTCTAAAACTATCTTTTCCCCTAAGAAACTTATTTCACAGTTTAACATTTCTGAAAGTATAATCTAGATTTCTGTTTGCCTTCTGCAGCAATTGACACTAGAAGTTTGTTTGAGTATTTCTTATGAGAAACAATGATAGCACATATTTGACAAGACCTGACATCTTTTCCTCATAGGTAAGTTTAATATTCATCCAGTTAGGGACTATTCCCACCACCCAAACACCATCATGATTAAGTTTCCTGTATTACTCTGCACTCAATTTTTCTATTTGTAGCATCACCAGCTCAAGTTAATTTCACAGTACTCCTTGGCACAATTTTTGTAGTACAAAAATTATCAATAGCTAAACTTAAAGGGACACAAATAGATTCTGAGAGAATAAAAGAGTTTTA
Source organism: Motacilla alba alba (assembly GCF_015832195.1). NCBI lineage: Eukaryota > Metazoa > Chordata > Aves > Passeriformes > Motacillidae > Motacilla > Motacilla alba. The sequence goes on from NC_052017.1 coordinate 113,473,507, forward strand.
AACAAGTTAAAGAAGTGATGAGTTCAGAAAAGAGTATATCCAAAAGAAAAGGATACACTCAGGCAGCTAAGACAAAAAACCTTTTAAAATTACAACAGGGAAAACATTACATTTTACAAGTAATGAGAAATTAAACAAGTTTGATATAAATATTTCACGTATACTTTTTAAAGCAATTTCAACACATACTAAAACCAGCCTGAATAATTAGGATAATTAACATATTAGGATTCTTGGTTAACTTTTTAAGTAAAAAATAATGTAACTTTGTTGTTTAGGAATAGAGCTGATTTCATTGTACTGGTATGCTTATAACTGTACTTAAACACCATTTAAAATAGCATGTAGCAACACCATCCTTTGACAGATGCAATAATATTTTTATTACTTTTTCTGAAACTGATTAAAATATAGCCATAAGCAATATGTTTGTGCTGGGGCATAATTAGGAGTGGTTTAGTCTGAGCACAATCCTAGTATTCAAAAGAATAAAAGAAAACTTCAAATCACAGATGAAAAAAAAGCCTAAAGATTTAAATAACTGGTATTTATGTCTAAGCTCTTATCTAAGCTAGGTGGTTCAATATTTCCTAGTGTCCTAGGTGAAACAAATTATGTAAGTATTGATCACAGTAACTTCCAGTGAACAAAATAAGCTTGAACAATATTGTAGCTAGCTTTTAAACAGAACACAAAGCTCTGACACTATTTTATATCTGTTTTATTTTACTTTAATACTCTTCTTAAAGTACTTGTGAGGAGAAGAGCACCAGTAACTGATAGCAGGTAGCTAACACCATAAATTTACACCTTTGTAATGTATCGTCTTATGAAAACATGAGAACAGCTGCAGGCAATTTCTACTTTTATATATTTATATTTTATCTATACTTGCATGTGATAAATGCAGCATTACTAAGCCTTGCATGTAGACAGCTGCAGTAAATGCAAAATAGTATAAATGAAAATTCCACACGTGACAGTAGGAGTTTGAAGAAACTTAACATTTACAAACTTGTAAATGTTTTATTACTAACTATACTGGCTTGATTGAAACTTAATAGCAAGCTGCCAGAATCTCTCATTCTGCCTTTCCTTCAAAAAGATCTCTTTTAAAAAATATTCCTATACCACAACTGATTCAAAAGACATGATATTGTCCCTAAATGTCTCCTAAAAATGTGTGCATGTCTGTATCTATCCCACATATAAATGTACCATTCATGATAAATACATACACCACACAGTAAACAGTTTTATTGCAAGTGACAAGCACTTGAGACAGTAAAATCTGATTTGCGTACACAGGGTCTTTCTGCTGTTCAAACACGTAGTATAGTGAGACCTCATTAACTCAGAATCAGATGATTTGCAAGGTTTTTTAGAAAACTCACGCACTAGCAAAAACAAGTATGTACTCAATACATGAAGAGGGGAGCTAAGTTTTCTGACAGCCTCGTTCCTTTTTGGTTATTCGGCAATTCACAGTAAATGTGCACAAGGCAAAATCACCAATCTACATCTTATTTCCTAAGAAACACTTTACACTTGCAGACTGCCAAATCTGATGTGACTCACAACCATAAAGTAAAGCTTTTAGGGTTAGAGATACACAGTGTCAGGCTACTGGTAAATTACCTGCAGAATACATAAGTAAATCTACATGCAATCTGTGTTGCTAAATTGTATCAAATGAAGTACTATTACAGCAATATGGAAGAGATTATTATTAGTTATCCTAACTTAAGTGAAAAAACAACTTTGACAAATAATTCCCTTTAAACACTTTCTAATCTGATTTCTAGGGATATTTTCCTTGAGAGAGGAATTTAGCACATTAAGTGCAAAAGAAGATTACAGCAATTCAGTTTACTGTAACAGACACTTTTTGCATTTTTCCAGGTTTTTTTACATAGTTATTTCTTAATTGCATCTGATGGCAATTCTTAGGTTTTACTTTCCTGACTCCCACTTGACTTTCTCAAATCTGATTTGAGGTATTTTACTTCAGAGTTCTGAGTTACTGTTGTATGCATTAGAGCCACACTTGTCTGCATTCGTTTTTTAATCTCACTTTTTGGTTTTATAATAGTTCAAACCTGTGGGCTTTTTTCCTCTCTCTTTCCTTTCCTCTAAACAAATACCCATTGGGCCACTTTTTTTTTTCTTTGTGCCCCCCTGTAAGTCTATAAAAACCACCAGATTTGGTCATGAATAGAACAGCTCATCACTCTGGCCATGTTCTTTAATGTATTTGACAAGGTATCTCTACACTCTGGGCAGGCAATGAACCAGGAAGGAGAGAGAAGAAGGCTACAGAGAAGGCTATAATACAAACTGATTTATTACTTTAACATGAGAATAACTATATATCCTTTCCCACTCTTCACTGTCAGGTATGTACTTACACAGTCACTTCAAACCCCTGACATATATGGTGGTTAATTTTAATGCCATGATCCTACAATAACCGTTTGCTAGACACGCAGGGTCCATTTAAATATTAAAAATTTTAATACATCCTATGAGAAGGCCCCATCCTTTAAAACTGTGAGCACACAACTACTCTAAAAATAATGCTGTATCTTTTCAAAAGTCAAAAACTCCCTCTAGTTCTATTAATTTCTGCTGTGTGTCCTAAGATGAGACAATAACAGGTGAACAGTAATGCAGATGTAGATAGAAAACACTTTAACAACACAAACTAAATAAAAATAAAACTGAATCTGCAGTAATGGTGACAGTTCTGTTTAATGTTAGGTTTTCTGAACTTGCATACAATTAGGATCTTTTGCATTTGATATTTGGTGGACAACTGTTTATTTAAAATACATTAGTAACTGCAATCTATGCAATTTCAGATAAATGTTCCCTATATTCCCTGACAACTAAAAAAAAAAAAAAAAAAAGCATCTGTGTAAGAAATTATATTGAGAGTTAATCAGTGTTTTACATTCAAGTTACAAGATCACACAATTTAAAAATCAATATAAATTGAATTAAATTCTAGATGTGGAGTTTTTTTAGATTAGAGGAAAATACGCAATTGTCTATTATCAAAATGCCCAGATAACTGCAAAAAAAACACTCCAATACTTCAGAAATTTAAACATTTTATGTTTGATCAATACAAATGTTACTTTGTTCTAATATTTGAATTATTTTTAAATAGTTTTTTAAGGCTACCTAAACATCTGGTAATCAGTTAAAGATGCTTAGCAGTTCAGTGGATAAATACTGCACATTTCTTTCAAAAGCTCTGCAAGTTAAATCCTTACTAGTAGTAGATATTTGGAGAATAACTCCTTGAAAGCAAGGTCTCTATCACTTCAGTGGTGGCCACTGCTAGCTCCTTTTATGTCTATACTGATTTGAGAATGGTCTAAGTACTTGAACATATTTCATGTTTTCCAGAATATTTCTGCTTGGTAAACATATAAATTTGTTCAAGAACCCTACCAAAAGGTATTTGTTAAAAAAACCCAAAAAACAGTTTTAACAACCTAAGGGGTTATAGACAGAAAATTTTAAAAACTCATGGTTTAGTAAAAACATCTATTTTACAAAATTAACCTTGAACAGCTACAAACAGTGTTTTATTTAGAACATGAGTAGTGCCCTCCTTAACCCATTAATTTTAAAACATACGCAATACCCTGAAAGGAGGAGACTTTAGGGCACCATTTTGACTAACCAGCTGCAGAGATGGACAACCATTAGAAGTGGCTGCACTTAGTATGCAGTGCCTTTTAGAATTACACAAACTTTTTAAAGGTTTCTTAATTTAAATCTCAAAAGTTCTACATTGAAAACTAATTTTCCAGGATAATTACTAAATTAAAAGTACACACCAAGAGACATATTTGAGCTAAGCATTCAAGGAAAGCAGAATGCATGCCACTTTAGATTCCTGTATTTGCTTGTACTGTTGTAGAATACTGTAGTTATTAATTTTTAAACATTACTGGACAGGATTGGTTAGTCTCTAAAAAGCATTTTAATACATTTACACCTCTCCTGTTTACCTAGAAAAAGTAGGTTAACTTTACCAACAACAGACCATAGTATTTGTTTCTCAGGTGTTTTAGTTTTAGAAAATCTTGAAAAAATTAAACTTTATCATGTATGGAATCAGACCAATACATAATAAAGAAGATTATCTTAACTCTTAGAACTAGGAAGCTTTGGAAGTTACTTTGTATTTTTATTTTAAAAAACACACTTCCTCACTGTAAGAATTCTGTTTTCTACAAAAGAGTAAGTTTGTAAAAAAATAATCCTAAACAACATTTTTTTTCTGCTATTATTATCTCCATCTGGATTATACCTTAAAATTAAATCCAGTTTAGAAGAGTATCAAATTCTGAGAGAACACCCTTTCCTCTTTCTCCACCCTAAATCCTGAATTTTGTACTATGGTTGGATACACCAAATTTACTTTGTAATACACAGCTGTAACTCAAGAAAGATACTCCACAACGCTGCTTCTTTCACATTGTTATTACTAGTGTCTATACTTATTTTCAGCATTAAAATATTAATGATTAAAAAGCTCCAAATTAGGTAAAAATGTAGAGACATGTTAAGCATTTCATACTGATGGTCACAGAAACAGGATTTGAAGAGTTCTCAGTTCCATTAACTAGTTTATTTAAGTTAGTTCTGCACATCTAGTACCATCTGTCTATCTACCCTGGTGCATTAAAACTACCAACATATGGTGAACTGCTATTAATTTATCAAATTTCTATGCATTCCAGGGTAATGTTACTTCAGTCAATAAAAATAATAGATCAGTTTAAGAAATATTCAGAAAGGAACTTTAAAGTTTGAATTCTTACTAACTATAAAAGAGATCTCTAAACCATAAAAGGCAGTTTTGGAAACACATTCAATATCATTCCCTTATACAAAATTATTAATCTTTCTTCCTTAATGATCCTTTTTTCTAACCTAAGAGTAGTTAATGTGATTTAATTTTCACAATTGTGAGTCACTGGAAAACTTTGAGATTTCTGCCCAAATCTTTAACCACAAGGCTATCCTAGGCAACAAGTTTCTTTGGTCACACTTGCAGAAAGGGTACACATCATTTGCAAGCACATGCTATTCAACACAGAGGGCTATCACAACTCCTACTCAGCTTCCACAAATTCACAGAAAACATGTGCTGCAAGAGTCTCCATCCAAGTTCAGTAACCCATCTCCCCTCTCAAGAACTGCACACCTGTACTCAGTTTTCAATCTACAGCTAAGTACAAAGACTCCAAAAACAAAGCAAGTGTAAAGGCAACATTGCAACTCCTCACAAGGGTATCAAACTGCCATGTTAACAGGCGATGCTAATTTTTTAAAATAGGACATTCAAAAATAAAATTAAAATACATAGGAGATGTAGGCACAAGCAGAGCGTTTCGCATCATCACAGTTAAACATTTACAAGTTAAAAATTAAGAAAAAAACCAGTATCAGCCAGAATCCATGCTAAAAGTATGCATGCATATACACATGCACACATATACATGACACCAGACCACAGTTAGGATGATTTTTCTTTCTTTAAATAAAGCCAGAGGCAATTCTTCCAAGTGATGTTTTAACTACACACCTAAGGTGTACTTGTAAAGAGCCTTTACTTTGGCCAATTAAAACCTGCAGTTATTGTTCAGTATTTTCAAAACCTTTGGGGATGGTTTAGGAGATTTAGGCATAGAATAAACTTTTGAACAAACTCACGTGTTCCCAACAAAACTGAACGTATTCAAAGTAAAAATAACGCACTTCACAACTTTCACAAAATGTCTGTGAAATTGCCCTACACACAGGGAATTCATCTCACAGAGAATTCACAACTAGCAGAACAGCACTAGATCTTAATATTAAACAACCTGAGACTATTTCATTTCTGCAACATACAATCCAAAAAACACTCTCCAAAACACTGCATTTTAATTAACACACCAAGAAAACTCCCCTGAAGACCTGCTACACACAAAAGAATTGCTTTGATCCCAACGATTCTGCACATTTCCCCCTGCTATCCTTCCCTAATTCATCAGACTAGGGCCGATTTGATACCTTTCCATTAAAAAAAACAACAACGAACCACCCCTCTGCCAGAGGCAGAGGTGCTGCAAAGGTGATGATAACCCTAGGAAAAGAGAAGCTGTCTCTTTAAAATGCCCTGCTATGTCCCTGATCCCACGTGGAACCAACATCAGCAGCACTTTCGCATTAACTTCAATGTGAGGCGAGATGAGGCATCATTATTTCATATAAATAAAACGAGGAGACTGCAGAATACTTTCTTTGTAGGAGACAAACAGGTGAACTGAACGTGCCAGGGAAATCAGCAACCACCGGCAGAAGAGGTGCCCTGCCCCCGAGCCCTCTCTGCTCTCCCTATGGAGCATTAGCTCAACCCCACACCACTCTCAAGAATCCAGTTCAAATAGAGGAGTGAGCCACCAAGAAAACTCGAAATTCAAAGGCAACGAAAATGCACTTTATAAACCGGAAAGGTTTACTCTTTGCCTCACACATCCTAATTAGATCAGGAAAGTGACACTACAAAAGCATTACATTCCGGTCCGAAAAAAAAAAAAAAAAAAAAAAAAAAAGGAAAGAAAAAGACAGAGGAAAAGAAAAGAGCCCCCATCTCCCCAAATCCCCCAAAAACACACACACAAAAAAAGCATTAAAAAAGGAAGTTATAAAGCACCACATCCAGCATTTATCTTATCTAGGATCACTCCACATTACCCCCAAGTTATACACTTTCTGCACCATCATCTCCCCCTACCTCTCTGTCCTGAAAGGGATTTTCACGTTTTCTCATTGTCGGTGGCGAGTTATAAGAGGCTTTTGCCTTTCCAAAGAATTCATCAACAAAAAAAAATAATAAATATTAACTCCTTGCTCCCTGAAACCTTAAAACGGTCTCGGGAAGACACGGGTTTTATACTGTTACCTTGAGGAAGAAAAGGGGGAGCAGCCCCGATTTTTAGGTATTTTTTGGCATTTTTTTCTGATTTTTATTTTGTTATATGCCTCAGTTCTCCCTCCATTTTGGTTGTTTATGATACTGACAACAAGCTGTCCCTGCTCTCTCTCTCTCTCTCTCCGGATCTCTCCTGCTTTCAGTTAGCAAACCCCCCTCCCCAATGCAACACGACTCAGCACTTACTTGGGTTCACACTTTTCTCTAAACACACACCGATGGGGAAGGGAAAAGCTCCTGGGCTACTCGGAGGGGGAGAGCAGGCAAATTCGTTTCTTTATTACGAAAAAAAAAACTTTTGTCCAAAAAACGACGGGAAAGGGGGGTCGAGTGCCCCAAAGTCACTCCGGATCCCCCCAAAGACGCAGCCGCCAGGTCCGGGGAACACCCCACGGGTAGCCGGGTCCACGGGGGAAATTTCTGTGCGAAATTTGTCCGGTTTGAGGCGGTGGGCGAATTTATATTAATTTTTTCCCTCATTTTTCGGCACCGCGGTCTCTAATGTCTTCCGCTCCCTCTCTCGCCGCTCTCGCCGCTGTCACTGCATTCACAGCACAGGCTCCGGAGAGGCGAGGAGGGGAGGGGGCGGCCGCGCCGCTCCTGCCCCTGCTCCTGCCCCGCGGCCCCGGGCCCGGGCCGCCGCGGGGGTCGGCGGCGGGCACCCCGCGCCCTCCTGCCGTCCCCCGGGCAGCCCCGCCGCCTCGCCCGCTCCTCGCGAACCAGCAGAGCGCCGCGGGGAGGGAGGGGAGGAGTGGAGGAAACTCCTGAGAGAGGTTTTTCTGAAAATCATCTCTTTCTCCCTCCGAGGGAGGGGAAGGGGGGCGGGGGGGGGGGCACCGCTCGCCTCGGCTCCCCTCCCCTGCTTTTCCCCCCGGGGGGGTCCGACGCGGGGCGGCGGGGGGCTGCGGGAGATGGGGGGAGAGGGATGGAAGGGAGGGATGGTTAACACAAACTTTTCCTCACTGCTCGCTGCTCCTCTCTCCTCTCCCCCCTCCTTCTCCTCCTCCCCCTTCATAATTTAAATAACCCTGATATTTCCCTGCTAAACCCCGGCGCCTGCCCCCCAAACCCGCAGCAGACTCACCGCGGGAGCCTCAGCATCCCCTCTGCGCCCCGTTTCCACCCTTTACAGTGTTCTCCGATTTTTCTGTAATTTTTTCCCCATATTTCGGGCTGGACGCGGCGGGCCTGGAAATTGTTTGCTTTCCCGTCTTTCCAGCAGCCATTGTAGTGTATGCGCTGCGGTGCAGCCCAGCCTGCCGCACACGCCGCGCCCACACCGCCCGCCGCCCACACGCACCGCGGGTTGGACGCCTCCCCCAGTCAGTCAGGGCCGCGGCCGCGCCCCGCCGCCGGCGCCTGCGGCCCGCGCCGCCCGCCCCGTTGGTGGAAGGAGGCGCCGCTCACGGCCGGGGCGGGCGCGGCGCCGCCGCCATTGGCGGCCCGGCCGTGCCACTCAGAGCCGCCGGGGCGTGGGCGGCGGCGGCGCGGGGCCGGGGGGAGCCTCGGGGCCGGGAGCGGGGTAGGCTGCGCCCGTACTTAAGCGCGCTGCCCGAGCCGCTGACGTCTTTCGAATTGGAGACGGGCTGCCCCGCTCCCGCCCCGGGCTCCAGCGGACACGGCCGGGGACGGAGGTGAGTGCCGCCGCCGGCGACCCGCGCTGTGCCCGTCCGCCGCTTCCCCTTCCCGGCCGGCGCAGAAAAGTCTCGCTCGACCTTCGCCGCCCGCGGGTCGGGACAGCCCCGCTCGGGCCCGGCGGCGGCGCGGCCCGGGCACCGCTCCCTGGCGGCAGGTGGTGCCGAGGGGAGGCGGCGGCAGCGGCCGCGGGGAGCGACCCGGGGCGGGGGAAGGGGTCACCGGGCGCCTCCGGCCGCTCCGCCGGCGGCGGAAGGCAGGGACCGGGCGGGGGGCGCTGACCTCGCCTCCGCACCTGGACGGCCCCCGGCCTTCCCCGGGAAGCTGAGCTGGGCAAGGCGGCAGCTCCGTGGTGCTGAGCGTCAGGGACGGCCGGCTGCCTCCTCCCGTCTCCGCCGCCGTAACAGGCCAAAATGCCGTAGGAATTTTAGTACGGCCTTGGCTCCGGGGTTCAAAGTTTTAATGAGCTGGTCTATATTGCAGCATAATTAGCGAATTTGTATCTATGTGTGTGCATTTAAAGCAGACCGAACGCTTTTCAATGGGCGGGAGCCTGTAGCGAAGTGCCCTCATGGTTTATGAACTGAAAGAGCCCGAGGGTTAAAGAGTGCCCAGCAGCCCTGGTTCTCTGTGGTACAGTTTACAACTGTTAATGTGTTAAAGCATAATTAAGAACTGTGGCATAGACAAGCCTTCGGTTGTGGTTGGGCTCTGACCTGTAATCTGAAAGCAGGAAGGGAAGCCCGTACATGTGCAAAACCTGGGAGGAGGGGGAAGCTCGCTTCCTGCCCAACTGCTCATTCAGTCACACAGCAGCATTTCGGCGTGACCCGCCTGCCCTTCCAGCTGATAATGTTTCAAGTCTGAAGTACTTCGGAGAGGGGGAGAGAGCAACACGCGCAGGAGCTATCAGACCTTTTGGGTAGTACTAAGAATGCTTAAGGATTTGCCTGCTTCGAGCTGTGCATCTTCGTTAGAACCTGAACTGCTTATTCGTATAGTAGGTGTTTAATGGATTGTGTGCATAGTTCCTCAGATCGGGCATGGTTGCAGACTCTGGTAGTGTAATCAAACTGAAAGTGTCGAGTGCAATTTGTATAAGGAACACTGATTATGACGGCCCATCCTATGACTTGCAAGTATTCTTTCAGAGAGTAAGTCTGAAGTCAGGGTGACACTGTACACCTTGAGGCATGTCTGCTTAGGCAGTAATAGCCATGAACTGCAGAGTTATAACACAGACAGACACACGTAAACATCTGAAAATCTTGTATCTGTTGAGATGAGTTAGGTGAGGCATTGTGGTATGCTGCTTTTGTTTCCTGCTTCTCTCTTCTCCTTTCTTGAAGTCTGTGATGATGCTAGAATACTTGCTTGTGTTTCCATTTGAGTTGGAAGTGCCTGATCAAAAATGCACCTCCACCCATCAAAAAAGAGAACATTTGCCTGGCTTGTGAAATTAACTTAAGCACTGGATAGTTCTCAAAGGAAAGTGAAAGCATTCCCCCCCCCCCCCCCCCCCCCCCCCCCAAGCTGTTAATTAAAAGGCCCATTTGCAGAAGATGATCATATGGAAAGCAAAGAGTACTCCAAACACCAGAAAAGTATACATGCATAGCTTGTAAAACCTAAGGCTTGTTTGTTGGAAATAGTTTACTCTTACCCAAAGAAGAAACCCCATCTAAAACATGGTTTTCTATGAGCTATAAAGAGCAGTATTTGATTTTTTTTTTAATCTGGTATCAAGCAAAACAGGCTTTTTACTGCAGACTTACACTTATCATTCCCTAATGTGCACAGAAACAGGTCTAAGTTAAGAATTAGCATGGATTTTTTTTTTTGAGAAAGTAAAAAACGAGATTAAGTTGTGTCCTTCATTAGCAGTACTTTAATTTGTTCCCTCTGCCCTGTGTTTCTGATTGCATTGATTCAAGCAGTCATCTGGTCAACATTAATTTTTTTTTTGGTAGACTTAATATTTGTTTGGATCACATACCTGTATCGCCGTATGTGTGCTGGAGGCAATGTATAGGAAGCTGTAACGGGAAAGAGGGTCTGCTGTTCATCTTGATGTCATCATCTTGGATCAGTGTAGAGTCTTGGCACTGCACTCTGTGTCTCTCAAACTTACAGAGTCAGTGTCAAACTACTAAATGGTAAAAAATGTGATTCAAGCTGTCATACGCAGTGTAAGTGGGTCTGGTCCCACCTTGCGGTGAAACCATTTGTTTTTGTATTAAATATTTGTTATAGCAACACAGGAGATAGTTGGGCACTTGTTGTACCTGGGAAAACTCAGTGACAATGCAGATGTGATCCAGCTAAGGAGTAGGAACAAATCTGGAAAAGTTTACTTGTACGTTCCTCCCACACACTATTAATTGAAGTGTCTACAGTGTGTTGGCTGTGAACAGCTTCTATGGAGCTGTTTCTCCTACACATGGTCACTTCCTCCATGATACCCAGGCTGGTGTGAGAGCTGCTGCAGTGGCTCCATTCTCTGCAGGAATTTATTAGGGAGTGAGTGGTCTTGGTGATGGGCTAAACTTGCTAGTTGTCTTGCTGTTACTGCTTTTGAAATAACACTTTGCAAAAGAAGGTTGGGGTTTGTTTTGTTTTGTTTTTTTAAAGATAACAAAACTGTGTGTTGCTAGAAGGCCTTTATTACATCCTGAAATTCAGACTTAATCCTGAGTTACTGTTAAAAGTAGATACTTAACCTGTTTATTTTCCCTTTCTAGCCAAGGTACAAGTCTCTGTCTAGAATGTCCAGGCATGCAAAAAAGCTTAGAGATCACGATATAAATCCATGTCTAGCGGTAAGATGATCAAATTGAGACTTCTGTCTGTACATTTCAATGTTAAATAATTCACTTTCTACAGAACTGCTTTGTGGCTAGAACACTGGCATTATAGCATTTTACATTAAAAGTTTCTTAAGACTCTGAAGATGGGAAGGGTTGAAAATCTTCCATTATAATAAGCATGAAATAACAAGTTAATTCCCTATAAATTTGAGCAATACAACTGCTGGCAGTCTCTTAAATTTTCTGTCCCTAAAACCAGAGCCTGAAATCTGGTTAGACAAGCTTGGTTATTTTTTAAAAGTCTTTTGTGAGTTATACCAAGCATCGTTGTAAACAAATATTCTGTGGATTCTGCACTTACTGTCTGAAGAGTACTGTTCCCTGTTATCTCCAAATTAAATCACTGCTTGGAAGTACTGATGATCCTTTGTAATAAGTGTAACTTTGCTCTCTTTGATAGTGTTCTTTCATCTGAAGAGCTCACTCCTATCTTCACAGATATTCTGGGACTTGTTAAAATATTTAAACACTGAGTACAGTAACTTCCCTCAGCTCTGAAGTATATTTTCCCCTATTAAAGGAAACAGATGCCACTACAAAATGTATGAATGACAACAACTATAACAAGGATATGTGTACTGATTATTTTTTGAAGTACAAAAACTGCAGAAAATTCTGGGTAAGCACAGTAAATTTTCTACATTTTACTCCCTGCTTTGCCTTATGTACATTACTTCTGACATGCTGCTTTCTGAACGCTTCAAACTCAGCTAATGATGTTTTTATGGTAACTTACCAGCCCAGGTAGTAGAAGTAAGTGTTGCTGTAAGACTTAAGCACATGCACATCTAAGTACTTCACTTGATTGTTCTGGATTTACTCTCTTAGATTGTGAGTCAGTGTTCTTGCAGTACCTGATGTTTTCCTCTGAACTTGAGTCACATATTTCTAGTGATAATTTCTCTTTTAAACTGATGCAGTGAAAAAAATTCTGAGGCAAGGTAAGGTTATCTGGTTTCCTACTGGCTTGATCATGTTTATAAAGCTTATTTGGTGGTGGAGAAATACCATGAGGGTCTATGTGCAGTTAAACTGTTTTCTGCTGTTTCCTTATACTATTGAAATAAAGAGCTTTCAGCTTAGCCTTTAAATACTTGTGCAAATTACAAAAAAAAAAAAAAACCCAAACAAAACCTATTTACAGACAATTGTGCATTGGTCTGGCATAGAGTAATGGAAATGAAGCAGCAAGGTAAACTATCAGGTATCTTGAACTAACTACTAGTGCATTTAGTTATCAGCTAATCAGGCTTTTAGAGTACCTGGGTCTTGATATATAAAGCATTTTTCTATCAAAGAATCTTGTTGATTCAGAGCTCAGGGAAATCTGTTCTCATGGTCACTTTGTTCTATTTTCAGCATGGAATTATGATGCAAAGGAAGAGAAATGGTGTGAAACCAGAGATGCCCTCAGCAGAAGAAAGAAAGAAAATCTTGGAATCAATGGGGAAGCCCTACTGACTAGAAACCTGAATTGATTGACTGTTGTCACTGTACATATGAAGACTCAGCAGCAGCAAGTTACCATTTTATGAACTGGATTTTACAGTTGCCATATGTTGGATTAAAATAAGATCTTAAATTTTGAAATGTGTGAGCTTTCTAGGATAGAACTTCCTGGGTTTGTTCCTACTTCCCGTCATAGGAACCTGGCCTCTTTTTATTGGAAGATATGGGTCTCAATGCAACTTGTGTAGAACCTTTTGGAAGAAGAAACTACCTTGCTGTGAAATGCTAAATATAAAATTAAGGGGACTTGAAGAAAGCCTGTTTGAAAAGATGGATTAGTGAGCATTGCAGTGTGGTTCTAAGACTGGAACAGGTTGAGAAGCTGGTACATGCAACATGTTTCTTGCACTCAGCTGTTCTGCTCAATAGTATGGATTTACCATGTGTGATTTTATCACTATTTTCACATGTTGAATTCTGTGTCCCCAGTTTAAACAAGACTGTTCATGAATTAAAATCCTAAATCTAACAAGCTTGTCACTGGGTCTGCCACTGCACTTGTCAGTGACAGCAGAAGCTTGCAGTAAGTTAGATCTGCAAGCTCTGCTAGTTAAAAGCTTAGAGAGACTGGTGAAGATAAAACTGAACTCCTCAGGTCTGAGCTGCATAGTAATTTCTGTGGATAGTAAATAGATACTTTGGTGGCAGGCAGCGGGGGACTTGCAGACGTGTAAGCAGATCTTCTGAGTGACATGGCAGGTTTAACTATAGTACATCTATCTAAGACTCTGGACAGCTGAAACCTGGGGTTTGGAAATGCTTACTCATACGAGATTACAAAGCTCAATTTAAACAGGTACTCTAATCTTAAATAAGGTTGATTCTTTAGCTAAATTGAACAACTAATAAATGTAAACATGTTGCTGTCTAGTGGAAACAGTGTTTTTTACCTTTTATCTTCTGGCTTAAAAGCTTGTATCCTGTGATAAAACAGAAGAACTACTGTCATGAGCTCAGGTTCCATGTGAAATCCTTTAGTTCTTACTGGGATCAACTTGGCAGAACTCTGGCTGACCTCATGAAGGATGGTGTAAAAGTGTTGTCTCTCTATTTAGACTGTTTTGGAAAGACTTCATGGCTTTCTGTTTCTCCTGTCTGGCTTGTCTTTTTTCTTTCCACTGTAGGCCTATTTCTATGCTTGCTGTGATTTTAGGCTGTTTCCTTGTTGTTTGATCTGACTAGTAACTCCACAAAATCTGCTTTTGCTCTTCCTTTCTGCTCTGTTTACATCTGAGTTTTGAAATTGATTGAGCCTACCCTCTCTGTTGGAATGAGTGTGTAACTCTATGCCTTTTGAGTATGCAGTTCTCCAAGCAAAGCTGTACAGCCTTCAAACATGTCACAAGTTCTCTTGTCAGTTCCTGGCAAGGAAAATGTACTTTCTTCCATCAAGACCATAAAATTCTTCATTCTAGATTACTTTCTCTTCACCTAAAGTGCAAACCTTGACATTTTCCTCTTTTTGTAGTTGGGGTGGGTTCTTTTTGGTTGGGTTTTTTTTGGGTGTTTTTTTTTTTGGGGGGGGGGGGGTTGGGGTTTTTTTGGGTTTTTTTGGTTGGTTTTTTTGTTTGTTTGGTTTTTGGGGTTTTTTTTTTGTTGTCTTTGGTTGGTTGGTTTTTGGTGGGGTTTTTTTGGGGGGTTTTATTTGTTTATTGTTTTGTTTTGTTCCCCTGTGTGTGGAGCTGAAGATACTTTCATTCTACATTCAAGGTCTTTCTCTCTTCTGCCACATTCTTGCTATCTTTTAATACCCTCCTACATACCAGTCTTTCCTCATTTTTTTGCCCATTTGACACCAGTTCTTTTTTGACTGGTTTTGTCATTTTGGTCTCTTATTGCAGTTTTTTTCTAGTACCTTTGTTCCATCTCTGATCTAATGTCGTAGTCTTGCAGTGACTTTCTAATACAGCTGCTTTTGAAGGGTGTGTGTTCTCTACTCTCTTTTATAGTGAGAGAACTTCTTGCTCTCATTAAACTTAGCCATAATACTTCCTCATTAACCATGCCTCTCTTTGATCTTCTTGTTCATCTGCAGTTTTTGGGAGCTGTTGTCCTCTTCCTTAGGGCTGTGTCTCTTCAGACTCTAGTGCCTTTGCTGCCTTTCTGGCTTTTTGCCTCCCTTGGTGTCTAAGAGCACCTTCTCTCCTACTTGGCACAGGTTTGTCATTTGCCACCTCTGCTGTATCTTTGGACATGTTCTTTGCTCCTATGGCTTTAACTACTATTCTAGTGCTTGCTGTTTTTTCTGTTGCTGTGCTCTTAAATTCTGGGCTCATGTTAAAATCTACAGCATATTTTATGTGCAAGAAAAACATCTCATTTTTGAGGTGGGTATGCTGATTCTTCTTTGCATAAGCTCAAGTTCCTTAATGTTATCTCCTTTATCCTGGGGTTTCCTTTCAGGTCTTCTTTGCATGTAGAAATGCTCTTTCTCTTAGGTTAACTGTTGCACTTATAAGTTCTTTTTTTTCCCTGACAATATTTGCTCAGAAGGCTTCCACTAATGTTGTCTTCTTTTAAAGGATGACTGGCCTGTCTTTTGGCATTGATAGGTACTCTGTGCTGCTTTGTAAAGTGTTTGCAAAGAACGAGTACTGGTCTTCAGAAAATCAGAGAAGGAGATGCATTACAGCTTTCAGGTGTCAGTGCCAGAATGTGGGATCACAGGATGGGCTAAAACACAGGTAATGCAGGAACAGTAGTCTTAACACTAGACTTCTGATCATCAGTGGATGTACATGGTAAGCTCCCTGTGGATGTTACAACAAAAATGAATTTAGTGTAGAACTTAAGGCAATTTAAGCAGTGACCTTGTTGATTTAATTCAAGTAATCAGTCATCTGTTGTGGGGAATGTAATTTATTTCCATTGCATATTCCTTACTGTTAAATAACACAAGTTTATGAAAAATCTTGGGGGAGCAAGGAGTTTTCTTCCTCATGTAGTAATGTCTCTCAGGAGTGATCTGTTACTTGAGTATGAGTTTTTATTTTTATCCCTCACTTGAGGTTGCTGGTCTTGCTTTCACTGCTGAAGCTCGAGTGGTAAAGTGTGATAGCTTAAACATAGGCTCTTATGAGTTGAGATTTTTCCATTAATTTTTGTAGTGAGATTAACTACCTTTGGTTGTGAGCCAAAAATAATGGTCTTTTCCTCATACCTGAGAGCTTACATTCCACACTTCATGAAAGAGAGGTAAGCTGCAGTGTGCCATTCTTACTGGACAAAAAAAAAAAAAAAACAAACAACCTGGGCTGCATTTTTAATTTCCCTAAAGCACACTCTTATATGTTAACCCAGAAAAGGTAACACAGTGGATCAATATAATTAATTAAGAAACAGAGAAGGGACCTGTGGGTTGGGTTTTGTTGTTTTGGTTTTTTTTAAATGTGTAATTACTCATTTTCCTTGTGATACAAGGACCAAATCTGGATAGTGGCATTAATGTTTGATAATTTTTTGGTTGACAGCTGGATGGTGCTGTTGTACAACAGACTGAAAACAGAAGCACTCCACCCACTACTAGCTCTTTCAAGCTTTCTTGGTCTCTTTCCACAGAGGTAGCAGAATTCATCCAATAGAAAGGAAAGATTGGTCCTGTCTCTATGCTATAATCAGAAAAGGACAGGAGTCTAAATCATTGCTAGGAAATAGGAGATTTCTGTGCAGTCTGAGAAGCCTTGGAATATGGTCCTTGATAGATTTTTTTTTCAGTGTGGTTATTTGATCACAACTAGGCACTGAACAGCAGCTGTAGGGTTTCTCCCTGGTCTAGGTGAATATCCTGATTCCCATCTGTATATTTTTGCCTTCTCATTTTTTCTGTTACCCTACAGTGCAAGGCCTTGTCTGGCTCAGAGTTTTCTGCTACCAGAATTGGGATGAGTCTGTGCTCTTGAAGATGTTCAAAGGAAGTTCACAGAATTGCAAAGTATGCTGATTTGGAAAGGACCCACAAGGATCATTGAATCCAAGTTGTCTAGCTCTAGAGTCCTGAAAATTTCTTTGGATTTAGCTGAAGCTTTTGCAAGGCAGGGAGTTGAATCTGCTGCTGCTTCAAGTCTCTTTCATGGGCTTGTAATGAAACTTTTGCACTCAAGTGATGAAGTACAAGTGCATATATGAGCTTTTGGTAAAACTTTTACAGGACAGATAAGATGAATTTAGAGTACAAAATTTTATGTTGCTGTAATGCATTTGGAGACAGCCCTTAACTCATGTTAAAAGTATCTACTTCTTTAAAGTTGGTCTTCCAAAATAGCCATGACAGAAGTAATTATTGTGTGGAAAAACACCATTGCAGGCTTTTGTTTTCTTGGAAGAATCTCAGGCAACTGTAAAAAATAGTTCTGGAAGTATTAACATAGCAAAAAGTAAAAGAAGCTGGCTGCTTCAGAATATTTAACTCTTATTGCAACCTGTTTGATATGAAGAAGAAAACGGAAGTACTGCATTTATATTAACTAAATGCAGTGGATCACTTAATTGCTGTATGACATGTATGATACCATACGTAGTAACTCAAACCATCAGATTGTGAATAATTAATTTCTCTCTATCCTTTAGGTTTCTACCTTGATGACTCCTATCTCAAAATCCTTTTTTGGAAGAATTGAGGTTCTGAAGGTCCTCAATCATTACAAGTCCCACTGCCCTTGAGCTATGTCTTTACCTATTTTACTGATATCAAATGACTGGCAGAACACAACAGAATTCTGCATAGAAAAAAAATGAGCTAGTGTCTGTCAAAATGGAAAACAATTGTAACAAGGTGATGTGTAATGACAAAAAAGATTATGCTCAAGATAGTCAATACCTCATTTCTAAAAGCAATTCACAGCTCTAAGACAAATTTACACTAATAGAAATAGTGTAGAGACAATAGGGGCCATCAGCTCATGCCTGACTTTGAAGAATCTAAAAATTTTTAATTGATAAAATGATATCAATTGCTTTGGCAAAAAAAGATTTTGCAGTGTTTTTATGGAAATAGCCTGCTGGTAATATACTGTGTCACACATGGATCTTAAATTTTTTTCCCCTGAAACGTGGTTCCCTGAGCAGTCCTTGTATGCAGAGTTGCCTGCAGCTGTTGTCAGCGAATGTGGCTGCATATTACAAGTAGAGTGGCATTTTCTCCTATTTTTATTAAACATTGGAATATGTCAGTCATACAGTGCTTGCTTCAATCTATAAGTTACAAAAGGATAGAATGAAGCTAACAAGATAAATCCTTAGGTAGGGGCTACTCTGTGAATTTACCGTATCCTGCAATATCAGTTTTGAGCATTTTCTAGCCGTGTTTTTTCCTAATGCTGAATGAATTTGAATGGATGTTACTGATAATCTAAGGAATGCTGTGTTTTGGTATTTATGTGACAGGTCAACTAAGGTAGTTCTTAAGTTAAAGGTGACAGTTCAAGATGTTGGAAAAACCCCATTGAGTTTCAGTTTGAAAATGAACAGGTCTTGAGGGTTCTATACCTGTTGGCTGTTTTGTTTAGACATCAAAAGCCTATGGATGACAGACACTTTAATCCCAGAAGTCTCTAGTGCTTCATGTTCTACTTTGCACTTTGGTGCTGACAGTGCTGATGGACTGCTTGTTCCTACCTCAACACTGCTGGGATTTATGGAAAAAAATACTTCATCAGCCTTGAGGATTGACTATGAAGTCTGCTAGGGTGTAGGTGAACACAAGGAAATATATTTTTCTGCAAGGCGTTGTTTGAATGGCCGTCTTTACAGTAATTCCCTTCAGCAACTGTTCCATGTCCCTTCTTCCCCCCCTCCAGCAGGTGCCTCTGTGTGATCCTCAGCATCAGTGCTAACACAGACCTCTACCCTGGGGCATGTATCCAGCTGCCCAATAGCAGAGGGAAAAGGGGATAACCATAGTTCTTCAGCACAGCTGGGCCTCTGAGCACCTCTCTGCGGAGCTGCAGCCACCCTTGTATCCCTGGGCTGGAAGGGGCAATGTAGGGTGTCTGAGTAAGCAGCAAAATACACAAAGCAAATGCTGAAGTCACAGCTGCTCTCAGAAGTCAGAAGAGGTTTTCTGTTCTTGAGAAAGGGCTTAGCTATTCAAAGCTGTGAGCACTCAGTGGCTGTGATTCTTAAACTCAGAGCTGTAAGATTGGGTCCAACTGTTACCCTGGCATTACCCAGTCCACCATCAAACCCCATCCCTGAGCGCCACATCTACACATCTTTCCACAGAACGGTGACTCCACCACTCCTCTAGGCAGCCTCTTCCAATGGTTGACGACCCTTTTGGTGAAGAAAATTTTCCACATCTCCAATCTAAAGCTCCCCTGGCAAAACAGGAGGCCTTTTCCTCTTGTTACTTGGGAGAAGAGACTGACTCTCACCTCATTACAAGCTGCTTTCAGGTTCCAGAGAGGAATGCGATCCTCCACTGAGCCTCCTTTTCTCCTGCCTAAACAACCCCAGTTCCATTAGCTGTTTCTCATAAAACATGTGCTCTAGACCCTTCTTGAAGAATGTCTAGCCTTTCTGGACTTGTTTGCCTTTCAGACTTAGTTCCAAAGCAGTCATATCAACCAGGCTCCTAAACAGCCCAAAATCTGTCCAGTGGGTGTCCAAAGTGTCAGTTCTGTTGGACACATCTCCCTCCTACTCCTCCACCTGCTCCCTTCTCTGAGAATCAAAAACTCATTGCATGATTGCATGCCCCAGATGGTTTCCAACAGTCATTTTCTGTTCACAAACAACTAGGGTGTCTTCCCTAGTTGGCTCCTTCATCAGCTGTGTTAGGAAGTTTTTCTCCACATTCCAGGGCTGTTTTCTCTCTGCTGTGCTTTATGAGGTGGCAAGCAACTAGAAGTAGATACAACCTAGAAGGAACCATGGTCTCCTAGCACCTTCAGCTAGACAGTCTAAATAGTCTTTACAGTGTGCTCATCTATTTTGTTTTGTATGTGCTCACTCTGCAACTGGGTGCTGCAAGCATATGTGTATGAGGAGTAGAAAACCACTGAAAAGGCTCACTGGTAGGTCTTTACTTACATCTGCATCAAAAGCAGCTTTCAGGTTTCGGTCCTTTAAATTTTAATGTTCAAAACCCTGAGAATCAATTACAATACTAAATAACACTTCAGTTCTTTTAGTGTTGCTGTGAGACAAGAAGAGGTCATGAAATGCTTTGGTTTTCTGTGGTGTAGGAAAATTTCCAGCCAGGAGTTGGTAGAAAGCATCAGTATCTCTTTCTCCTCCAGTTTGGCAGCTGCAGGAAATCAGCCTGCCAGAAAAGCTGCTATAAAGCTGGATGTTAGGAAACAGGCAGCTGCTCCTTGAGTCGGGGAAATCTCATTCTCTGACCCAAATGGGTACAGATCAGCCCAGTTTTGTACGGGTCTGGAAAAGCAGGCTGGTCATTTTTGATTGAGCTGGTGAGGTCATTTGTTGCTGATTATTGCTACCAATTGGCCTCTGTAAAGCCCCAAGAGGCTGACACTGTTTCTAAAATCAGAGCAATTTGCTAACTTAAAATATTGATTAATTTGGTTTTGTTCACATCCTTTCTTGGGTCTAGAATTCCTTTTTACTTGTCGAAAATGATTCTTTGGGCAAGCTTTTCCTTGTGATTTATTTCTAGTTCAGCTTTCACATTGCTAGACTCTGCACCAACCCAAGAGAAAACACATTGGCTGTAAGTAAGGGATTAATACTATTGACGAGATGTGCCTGCCACAGGAGGTTCACAGATGTTCTTGCACAAGCCTTTAGAAGGACATTCAACATGTGGCATTGCAGGAACATACTCAGCAAATCTCTAGGTAAGGAAATTGACTTAATAAACTTCACCAAACTAGATGGAACCAGGTACTTTGCTGAGAAATTTTTGTTTATTAGTGCAGTATAATTTGCTGCTTACCGAGCTCTGGTTCAGGCAGTATTTGTGAGGGGAAGGCACGGTGATGTTGGGAGGTTTCCTGCTGGAGGAGGGCAGCTCTGCTGGAAGCACAGCAGTGCTTGCTGCAGAGATGCTCCTCCTCTGGGTCCTTAAGGAAGGGACACAACACATTGCAACACAACCCATCCCAGAAAAATTACTTGACATGAAAACCAAAGAAAGCTGAGCTGTTTGGTAGCCTGTTTGCTGCTTTTCATTTCATCAGTGATAAACACCAGAGAGAGGCTAAAGTAGGAAATTGTCAGAATCCCAGAAGGCATCCTAGGACTCTGCTTCCAGTCTCATAATTATTTCTGGGGTTTCTAACAAGGGGTACTATTCACTGTGCTACATTCACATGCATAAACCTTTTTGTGGGTAATGAATGTGTTGGCATATGCAGAGTTCTTTCAAAAGTCAATATTCAATACAGATTTCAACATCTGGACAACAAGTTATCTCTCTGTATCCCCAAGTACCACAGAAGTTGGCCATGTTTTATAATTAAGTGTGATTTCTCCAGAGATAATTGCAGGAGAAAGAAATTTTTCTTCTATCAGAAGTTGCCTCCTTGTATCTTTACTGGAAGATATGTGTGGTATTTGGGATATGCTTTTCTTCACAGTGGATCTTGGATTAAGGATCATGTGCTTTGGATTTTGCCTAGCAGGTGGCCGGTCAGGTAGCTCATAGATAGTGTTGATTCCCACGGTATTTGTCCAAATGACCTTAAAATTACTTATTCAAAGAAACAAAATGAAGGTCATAGCCTTTCCCAACTCAACCCCCTATTCCAATAGCTGAAGTAGTGACATCTAAAATTGGTCAGCCAGATTATTTCATGTAATGTCACAAGAGACCCTGCCTAACAAAAGAGTAGTCAGCATATGCTGGATAATGTATTAAGTGTAGAAGTAATAAAGTGGTATCATGGGTGGTGAAACACAGGGCTTTTGGATGCCTTACTCTGAGAAAAGCCATGATAAGGACCTGCCTTCATAATAAGGTATGAAACTGTCATTCTGGCAGTCTAGTAAGCCCTGTTTGACACTGGGAGAATGATACCTACCCAGGTACAGCAGGACTTAATAATGAGTTCCTGTTCTACAAATAAGGGTAATATAAATAAAATTTTCCTCCTATACATTTCTTAAACTATTTATGGTATTTATGCAGATCATATTACTACTACCTTTTTTCCTCAGGTACTAAAAATCCCTAATTCTTGAGAGAAAAAATAAAGGTGTTTGTCAATAGTTTGGTCCTTCTTATGCATCTGCCTTAAATTTTTCCCTGGTATGGAGGACAGCTAAGATTTAATTAACTCCAAGCAGAAAGAGAACTTCTAAATTCCTCATAAAGACCATGTTCTGCCAGCTGGGCTAAAAAAAAAAAATAAACAAACAAACAAAAAATATGCAAGTAAAGGCAGCTAATGGCATTTCCAAATAGGCTATCTCTAACCCTATTATCAAGATGGGTAGTTTGTACTTACAGCAATAGTTTAATCCCACTCCTCATGTTCTTACACCTTCATCCAAGTTCCTCAAGAAGTTGCACCACATGGTAAATTCAAGTCCCTCCTCCCATCTGGAGAAGTTGGTGCAAAAAAAGAAGATATGGGAGTATTTTGCCTCTACTCATGTTCCCTTAGCTTTTCTTGGGAAGCTGGAGCCTAGTTCTAGTCCAGTTTTCTTGTCCTGAGGTAAACCCAAAGTTTGCCTTTGAGAAGACAAGTGTGTTCACTTTATTCACCTCTACCCTTGATGGCAGAAATTGTTTTCAACCCAGGCTGCATGGTCAGAGTGGAAATGCAGTAAATACTCCTGTTCTGTGGAAACTACAGATCAAAGTGATTATTGGGACTTATTTTGACTTGTAGCCAAGTGTTCTAAAGCATTACACAGTCTGTGAAATTTGTTTTTTCTGCACTGTGTGTTAATGAATAATCCACTTTGTACCTCTATGTTGCGAAGTTTGGTGTTTCAATTGTTCATTGCAGAACAAGGAAAGCAACTAATTATTACTAGTTTGTTTGGGTTTTTTTAAGTAGTGCCCAAGATTAGTAGACAAAACATTGTGAGGTGAGATAAATTGAAGGGCTGAGCTGTTTAACAGCTCACCATTGTCAAATGAGGAGATCCTGCTCCCTTTACCCTGTCCCATTACCTAGGAACAGCTCATCTTTAACCTTCCACCAGTTTTTACACTTGCTAGGTCCTTCACTGGACTGCTCACATTTGCTAACAAAGCAACTTAAAGGGAAGAGCTTCTTTGTGGGCAGTGACTGGTCTTACATAATTTCACACTTAAAGTGATCGTGCAAGCACTGGGACAAGTGAGCCTCTGGCACAAAGCAGCATCTGCTTACAGATAACCATTTGTGATTGCTGCCCTTCTGTTCAGTTGTGGACATTTCAGCCAAGTGACCTCCACCTCCCATGTTAGCCTGGGTTACCACCAACCAAAGTGATGAGTCAAGACTGCAACAGCTCACATCCTCTGTGGCTCACCAGAGAGACCTCTAACACCAAAAGACTCTAGTTGCATGTCAGTGACTTTAATACCAATTTTCCCATCTAATTGTTTAACAACAAAAGCCTGCAAAAAAAAAAGAAGTCTGACTAACTAATCAAGAGTATTGCTTCCTGTTTTCTGAAGCTCAACACAGAACAACGGTTTGTGTAATGATGATGAACTGTTAAATAAAATTAAGTCTCCTTCCCTATGGACTTCATAATAAAAATTGTAAACAATGTTTGGCAAACAAAGCTGCAGGCCTATGGGCTGTCATTCCCAGATGGCATGAATTAGCGTAGAAAGGTTCGTTGTGCTTCCCTTCCCCAGCTGCCCACCCCTCCCTGGGTTTTGCATGTGCTGGCTTTGGACAGGAATGACTCAGCTGCTGGTGAATCACCTGCTGAAGTGCTGAAAGTGCTGGCTTGGCTGCAGTTCCTCAAGCAACAGTGAACTGTCAAGGCAGACTGGCAAGAGAATAATCCTCCACAGCTGGGAGAATTTTTGTGCTAGCACATTTTGATTTGCTGCTATTAGAGGTTGCACAGAGACTACTGTGATTTCAAAAATGCCTATTGAAATCTTGCCTGCTAAAAAACTTCCTTGTGCAACTGCTTATTCATGATAGGGATTTTCATAGGCATTGCTCAAAAGCTGTCTTCATGAGACAACGGGTTGGTGAATGGCTCATGTACAATGTAACTGGAGAAATGCTCCTAAGGGATGTTTCACTGTTTTCCTGTTGGTGACCTGAAAAGTAAGGGAATATTCCAGCCAGGGAGATTGTTTCAGAAAAATATATGAGGTCTAGTAAATCCTTCTGAAATCTTGCTGTTTCAAATAACTGTTTTCTGGATTGGTGGTGGTGGAGGAAGACAGAAGAAAAACTAAAAACCACATGGAAAACTGCCAGGCTCTATGTCCCTACATGTCCGACCAGCTGCTCAGGAGAAAAACATGGTAAACTTGTTGTCACTATGTGGCAAGTCTAAATGTCTTTTACAGAGACTGTTTGAGAGATACAAACCAATTTTAGTTTATTACAATAATTTTTAACTTATGTGATCAATGTGTCTTTTTGACTATTCAGTGTTGGTATCTTCTTCACCTTAATAGTCAAAGAATCACAGAATCTTTTAGCTTGGAAAAGACCTCTGAGGTCATTGAATCCAAGCTATGACCAAACACCACCATGTCAACTAGACCATGGTACTATCACATCCAGTGTTTCTTTAAACACTGCCAGGGATGGTGACTCTATCCCCTCCCTGGGCATTCAATGCTTAACAACCCTTTCTATGAAAAAGTTCCTCCTGATGTTCAGCCCGAACCTCCCCTGGCACAGCTTACAGCTATGTGCTCTCATCCTGACATGTGTTACCTGGGAGAAGGGGCCAACCCCCCACCTTGCTCCTTTCAGGTAATTGCAGAGAGTGATAAGGCCCCACCAGAGCCTCCTTTGCTGCAGGCTAAACAGCCCCAGCTCCCTCAGCCACTCCTCATCAGAGTTGTGCTCCAGACCCTTCACTGGCTTTGTTGCCTTTCTCTGTTGTTCTGAAAATGCTCCAGAACCAAAATGTTCCTCCTGATCTGAGGAGCTGAGAACGGAACACAGGACTCAAGGTGTGGCCTCACCAGGGCTGGGTACAGGGGGACAATCACTGCCCTGGTCCTGCTGGCCACACTATTGCTGATACAGGCCAGGATGCCACTGGCCTTCTTGGCCACCTGGGCACACACTGGCTCATGGTGAGATGCTGGTGCCCAGCACCTCCACCTGGTTTGCCACCAGGCTGCTTTCTGGCCACTCTGCCCCAGCCCGTACAGGCAGAGTAGTAGTGTACAGTGTATAGTAGTGTACGTGCCAGCAGCCTGTTCTTAGCAACACTAGCACTAACTGCCCCTGCTGATGAGCAGACATTGTGAGGAGATCATCCCCAAGCCTCTCTTGTGGCCCTAAGGAAGAACCAGCATGTGGAGAACAGCAGTGTCATGGCTCCTGTTCAGCTGGTTATCCCGGTCACTCTTTCCCAACAGCTATTTCGGATCATCATCTTTGTCAGCATCTTCTGAGCCAAAACCCTCTTTCAAACCAACGACTGCACAATGATAGTTAAATTCCCTGTCACGTAGGGTGGAGAAAACAGAGCCAAAAAGGATTATCTGAAGTTACATATCTGTGTAACTTCTCATTGTGCCAAAGTCAGAGGGTTCATCACCTGCAGGACCAAGGTAAACAAACAAGCCTATTTCTATCAATTCTTATCTTTGGAACAAGTCTGATGTGATCAACATTTTTGTGGGGGAAGATCCAAGGATGTGGCAGAATCCCAATATAAGCCAGGTTTCATATAATCTCTGAATAAGCCTTCAAACTAGTCTTATAACAAGAATGTCGTTTGAAAAACAGATAGGGGATTCACTCAAAGGCATTCCGTCACGTATTTTCCCATGAGTATTCCACATTAGTAATATTAAAAAATAGTCTATTGTCTGGAATAGCAGACATTGAACTTGGTGCGACTTGAGGTTCTTACACACAGAACTAGTGATCCAAAACATCACCTCATGCAGAATGCAAATATCCATACATATGCAGAAAAGCAAATGCAAGGGTGCACACACCTCTCCAAGTGCTGCCTACTCTAATCCCATTTCAGCCTCAGTGGAAAGCCATTGCTAAGTTGTGTGTGCTTAGTTGCATCACAGCATACACAAACCTTAAATACAAACAATTATTATCAGCATTGTACTGACTGTGATTTGCCTTTGTTTTGTCTTTCTACCTAAATTTCTTTTCAAACCATCAGCCACTTTAATGTTGGAATTCTCCATACCACTGAAGCTATCTACCATTATGTTAACTGTAATCTAAAGTTAAGCATAACATATGTGTGTGCAAGTTTATAGGTATTTATCTTTTTCTTCTAAGACAATTACTTTTGTTAAGAGACAATTACTTTAAGAGACTATAGTCCAGTTACAACCAATCAATTTTGCTAATCTCTAAAAATATCCAAGGTAACAGTAGTCAATTTATAGCAGTCCTTTCCCCATGCAGGCAAAATACAAAGGTTCTTAAAATTTTCCATCCAAGTCTCATTACAGTCCAGCTAGGGAGTGGCAATAGGATGAAAGCCAAGGAATTTCCAGAAATCTTGAAGTGCTATTAAGTCACTACTGATGCAGTGCCCTGACTATGTGCTTGATGAAAGATGCAGGGCCATTCTGCCCCTAATTAGTGGATATTATCAATGCATCCCAAAAAAAAGGAAAAAATTCTTGCCTGCTTACAGTGGGGAAAGAAAAAGGATACTTACTTCCCCATTTAGGAAAAAACACAAGCTTTTAGCACTCTTTGACCCCAGAAAGGAAAATACTATTTTAGTCAACACATTTTCTAAGTCCCTTCCTCAATTCAAGTAATTCTTTATTCAGATTATATTTGGTTTACAGTTTACAAGATTAATGCATCTATTGATATGAAAATATCCTAAAAAATATTAGCAGGTGTATAAAATCTGGAGACCAGTCCTGTGGCAGAATGTCTCCCAAAACAGGTTTAATGGAATACACAGGGGTGAAACCCAAATGAATCCTGAATTTCATTAGCCACTACAGAAGCTCTAATGGTTTACATGCAGGAATGTAAGAATGGACATTGTAGATTTCCTTGGGGGTGATCTCTGGATTTCAAAGGGGCAAGATCCCATCCTTCAACATAGTTACGATAATTTGTATTTGGTTGCAAAGGCATAATTTATTGCACTATTCTTTCTCCTTCAAAACCCTCAGGAAAAGAATTGGTGTGAACCCTGAACTTATCCCTTAGCTTGCTCTCTTGATCTCCTTGGACTTCTACTGCTACTTTCTGGATTTTAAGACAACACTATTAAAAATTAAAAAAAAAAAAATCAACAAAAAAACCACCAAACAAATCAATCTATAACTCAGGTGGAGAACATGGGTAGATATTCCTGGTATGTCTTTGTGGCTTTTTCTGCTGTAATACAACAAAACAAAAAAGCATATATATATATAAGAGAATAATACACAACAGGCCTTCACACTGGAAATAATGCAACAGCACTTCTTGTGGATGTGAAAAGTCCATTGTTTCCATGCCATGTTCTGAAAAATAATGTCAAAATGGCTAGGCTTGTGGCTGGTTGAATAAAAAATAAATGCTGTGAACATGCCACTGTCTCCTTAGTCTAGGTTCCTAGCAGTCAGAGGTGCTACCCCATAAAATGGTTGTGATAAGAGATTATTTAATCTGACAGACAAGTCACTACCTGGCTTCAGATGTAAATCTCAAACCGGCTACAGTACACTGAATTGCAAAAACTAGTTGAAAATACTTTTAAAAGGGTATAGGCTTGGAAACCTTCCTGTCTGCCTCTTTATACCTCTGTGCATGCAGAATCAAAACAAAATCTAAACATTATACTTCATATATGTATAAATGAAGTGTGCATATATATATATGTATGTATGTATGTTTATATATATCCTATATTCCACTCTTCCAAAGTGCTTATCCTTTTTACAAAATACCTTGTTTGTGAGACACAATGCAAACTAACCCCTATTTAGGTTAGGAAATTCAGAACAGTAGAAACTAATGCAGCCTTCAAGAATCCTGTGGACCAAAAGGAAGTCTTCTGATACATCCCACAAGGAGACCATATACCAACTAAGTACTCATCAACACTATCACCAATATCACCCCTCCCTCTTTTCTTGAACTGTCCACATATTTAATTGATTCCCATTTGAACTGGTGAATTAAAATTCCTCACTTTTTTTATCCCTCCTCCAGTCTTCTTTTCTAAGGGGGTTTTCCACTTTGGATACTGTAGTTCTTTTCCAACAAATGTAGCTGCCTCATTCCAAATCTAGGAAAAAGCAGATGTCAGGACATTATTTCTTGAATGTGCAGTGATTTTTTTAAGTGCTCCCTCCCCTTTGAATGGGAGCTGAAAACCTGACCCATTTAGACAGGCAGAGTTACAATCACACACAAATTAAAAGCAAAGATACTTTGTTTTTTCAATTATCTGAATGCCAAGGACCAATCCATAATCCCTAAAATGTTGTTATAAATGTCATTGCAGATAAAATTATCTGGATCTAAAAGCATGGAAGAGGGCAGTCAGACATTTCATTGTCAACGTGGAAAAAATAAAGGTTGAATAAACTAGTTTCATAGCTGTCTTCCAAGCCCTTGGCTCAGGAGCAAGGTTGGAAACAGATTTCTGCCTCTTGCTGCCGGTGGAGATAATTGCTACAGCAGGCTCTAACTGCTTCAAGTATTTTTATTTTCTTTTTGGTGGAATTAACTTGGTATTCCTTTTTTTAGGAAATTTTAACACAGAAATTTCGACTAGGCACATTTTCAATTACTCCCATGTTCTGTTAGAGACCGACTAAATACCAGAGGGTAGAAATTACATACTTCCTGAAGGAAGCACTGCAAACAAGCACCTCATCTGGCTATTCTAGTGATATTTGCTCCTTCTGGATACAACACCCTGGCCAGATGTGATTACTTGGAATTGACAGCTTTCTCTTAATTTGTTAGAAGCTCCCCAAAACACAGGTAGGACATTCTGCAACAACTGTAGCATGATTCAAATCAGTTTTATAACTTTATTAGCTGTGCATGGCGCATTGTGTGAGTGTGCTTCAGGGTTAACCATCATTATCATGACAGAAATATGCAGACAATAAATAATGCAAAGTGTGTCTTCTAGAATTAATATAGAGAAGACCTTCCATATTAACCTTCCAACAAGAATTCCCATTTCTGGGGAACAATTATTAAAGACCATATGCTCAACAGATTCCTCAGCTATCACATACCACCTTGCATTAATCTCTGAGCAAGCTGCCTTTACAGCAATACAGTCAATAGAGGTGATGCAGACACCTGCCCATGGGGACTGCACCATCACCCAGGTAGCCTAGACCATGGTACCGTCTAGGCATGAAGTTTGTGGTACCAACAGGCCAAACTTGTTCAGCAAGAACCTCTTTAATTGTTAGCTCCATGTGCCGACAGGGTTGCTGCTGCTGCTTGTGTTCTGGCTCTGTTGACTCTTCTTTCTGTGCCAAAGCCGGGGCTGCTGCCTCTGGACCCCAAGACATGGAGAAGCAAAAGTGTAACAGTATGTCTTAGGGTTCTTCCTTCCAGGGCAGGGATTGTGGAAGACTACTCCACTACAAGTCCTACAGAACAATGTTTCCTTAGATGTAGCTATGCCTGACCTTGGATAAGGTGTGAAATTTCTCAACACAGCTGTACCAAGAACCAAGGTTAGTTTAAATCAAGCAGTAACTACCCAGCAGATGCAACAACACAGAGCACCTTGGCACAGAACTTCTGCCCTTGTCACACCTTTGTCTTGAACAGCTCTGTTGCAATCCTGAGGGTGCTCCTCCTAGTGTGATACTGCCAAGGGCAAAGGAAGAAGGTGTGATTTTTTTTTTCCACTTCTCTTCCCAAGGCAGAGCTATGTTTTCCTCAGCCATAGGCCACAGGGACTCTGTGAAGTTCTCACAGAAGTTCAGGCTGTTAGCTTGGAAGCTTTGAAAGGCAGAGAAAATATCATCAAGCTGGAGACACCTAACACTAGAGAGAATGTGTGTCATACAGTGAGCGGACAAAAGTCCCTGCTTGTAGTGCTACCCCACCTACTGAGCTATTGACAATACATTTTTAAGTGTCACCCGAGAGACAGTAATTCTGCATTTTACTGGAATATCTGGTAACTGTGGATCCAAAATAATTTCTCTTGATTGTCACAGCAAAGAAAAAATCAGTGAGAGAAGCTAAGTTATTTTGTTGAAATGCTTATTTTTACAAAGCCTATGTCTTTGAACAGCTGCTTAGCAAATGATGCAGTCCACATTGGTGTCTTTGGAAGATAACTGTCCCGAGGAAAGTTACCAGAGAAGAGATACCTGCTTGACTCCTTCCTAAAATGAAACCAGACCACCATGAACACCAGATTCCAAGCAGGTACACATAGCTCCTGGGTATGAATTCCAAATTAATAAAATAATAATGAAGCTTGTATCTCAGCTGCTGGTTTTTTGTTTGTCTTCCTTCTCAATCTTGTTCAGAGGATTTTATCAAGTTACTTTTTCTTGGCACTATGTTCTCCATGCTTTGAAGCATTAGAGGACAGCAAGATTTCTGCTACCACAGGAATATGGTCTCACATGGAAAAGAAATACAGCAGGCAATAAAATACCATGGATTGCTTTTGAATCACCATAACTATCATTATTAGGCTAATGCAGCCATCCCAGTCAAATTTGGAACAGTCATTTTTGGGGAGAGACTATTTAAAATTTCAGGCAATGGCCATGAAACCAACAATTCTTTTGTGGGAGCTGCCTGATATATCGTCCAGCAGTCAGACATTATGCTCTCACAAATGAAATGCTCTTCCTTTTCAAATTTTATCTTCTTGTTTGGCTGTCACAGTGATCCTTCCATGAGTTTTCTTGCCGAGAGCAGAAGGAAAGACTCTTTTTTGGCATCAGGAAAGTAATCAGTCAAGATTATTGTTATGCTGGAAGTAAGCCATCTTTTATCTTACGACATTTATATCTCAGTTGAAGATCCAAACACTCACTCCAAGCAACCTCCTGAACACAGGGGAAGGATGTGTGCTGTTTGACCTCCAGGATACAACTCCACATCTGTCATGCCATCATAGGAGATGGGCGAGATAAAAACCACCACAGAACAGGCTGTTATCCTCCAGGTACATGATGGAATTTACCAGTGACCTCAATATTTAATGTGGTAGCAGCACATTTATATAAAAACCCATTATTTGTGTACTCCTACTAGGACAGCTAGCAAGCAGAGATTTTCTCCTGAAGCTCTGTATGACATATTATGCATGCTCAGTCTAGTACAGAAATTGGTCTCTAAGAGATGTGAATATACTCATAACTAGTTTTTGCATATACTCAGTGAGTCCAGTGAAGGGCTGAAAAGATAATTAAGATACTGGAGCACCTGCCATACAAAAAGAGATTGAGATTTCTGGGACTACTTAGTCTTGAGAAAAGGCTGAGCCCCAATGTGTATAAGTACCCAAAAGGAAGGTGTGAAACACAGACTCTTAGTTGTATCTTCTGAAAGGACATGAAATAAAGTACATTCAATTTACACATAATTTTCATTTATCTG
Source organism: Motacilla alba alba (assembly GCF_015832195.1). Lineage (NCBI taxonomy): Eukaryota > Metazoa > Chordata > Aves > Passeriformes > Motacillidae > Motacilla > Motacilla alba. Next base: position 113,505,162 of record NC_052017.1, read on the forward strand.
TTTTTAAACAGAGCATGAACAAACACTAGAAAAGTTACCCAGAGAGGTTGTAGAGTTTCCAAGCTTAGAGATATACAAAACTTAATTGAGCACAGGTCCTTTCCACTGATTCTGTAGGAAAATTCCATGGAGAGGTATTTAGCTGGAAAGATTTTCAGGTAAAATCCTCCTAGATCTGTGACAAATATGAACCTGCTGAAAATCCCCAAATCCTACTGCCAAACTTACTGCTTCTAATTTTCCTCAGCAGAAGGTGTTCACAAAGACACCAAAAATGAAAAGCTTGCTCTCACTAGAGCTGGAGTTTGATACTCATAGTGTTCATATGCAGAGCTCACTTTTCCCCTTTGCTCCAGAGCTCTGCATATCTAGCACTTCAAAGCCAGAAGGGAAAAATATGTGCTGTTAGTAGAAAAAGATACACCACATAGTTATTAGTGGTAGAATTTGTGAACACTGCAATGTGTGTATGGACTGCACATTGAGACAATCTTTTTTACTTGGTTAACTCCTGTTTCCTGAGGTGTACTGTAAAATAAGGATAAATTTTGAGGAGAAGCTGAAGATCTGAAAGGAGATTGAAACAAATCTCTTCTTCATCAGTCTGAATTCTAGCTCTCATCAATCCATCATAAAGGTAAGCGTGATTTTTTAACACACTTGTTTTACTCAGTGTTTCTTGCTCATCAGTAGTAAAGTAGTTCTATGTCAACCTTTCTCTGCTAATAAACCTTACTATTTGTATAGACAAGGGAAATGAAGGTAATTTCTAGGCCATCATTGAAAGAAAAAGACTCCCCATTAAAAAAGTCCCCCTTTTCTTCATACTGTTTCAATTGCTATACCAATTGCTAGCAGAGAACTGTGAGATGAAGTGGACTTAGCATGCACAGAAGTGATGCACACATAAGCTTCCTTTTTCTGGTTTTGGATTACAAAAAGTCAAGGTAGCTTTCTAAGCATCCACTGTCAAAAAGGGCAACGCCTCCTCAGCATATGTTCAAAATAAATGGACAGACCTAAGAGTAAAGGGAAAGTAAACCAAGTCTCTGTAGACACAAGGCAACCTGTCACCCAACTCAGAGAAGCCAAACATTATGCTGTTACTCAAAGGATGGCTGTAATGATACCATTCAGTTCTGTCAACATCATTCCTTTCTGAAATAATCCCAAGAGAAACCCCAGTTATACAACACAACATCCTCGCTTTTAGTAGTTCGTTGTCTCTTTTGATGAGACATTGAATGTCTCACCTAGACTGGCAGTCTCATGCTTTATAAATACAAGTTTATTCTTCTTAGGAGATGACAATTTAAAATAGTTCTTAAAATACTGTTCTTAAAAGATACAAAGACTTCTGTTACAAAGTTGCAGTCATAGTATTAGCTTTTAAAATAAATTAGGCACAAAGTAGATTAGCAGCACAAATGCTTAACCTACATATGCTTCCCTACCCCTGCCCCAACATCCATTGTCATCTGTGAGTTGAGAGATCACACCTCCAAAAATTAATGAATGTAAATTGTTTTTTCACCAACACAGTGTATATTTTTATCCCACAAAGCTTTCACTTGTAAGAGTTAGAATCCGTTGTTTGAGGAAATTCTTGAATTCCTCAGCTTAACAGGGAATGGTAATGGCACCAGCAGTACAGCCCCATGGTTCACCAGCAGAACCATCCTCATGGTTCCTCTGAATAGCAGCAAGAAGTCAGATCCACTACAGGCTTTTCCGACTACCTGCTAAATACATGTGGTTTCTTGGTCTTTTCTTACCCCCAAAGTTGCCAATTACTGGTTTGTGATGCAGGATCCCATTTAAGGCATTATAAACCAAAGCAACTAAATTCAATTAATGTATTTTCATAATGAGGTGAAAAGAGAACAATCCACTGGACTACAAACAATAGTTCAGATGAAGGCTGTTGATTAAGAGCCAGTTAAAAAGCAACTCTTAAAAATCTTGTTACTATTGAGAAATGAGGCACCCAAAGTTCACAGCTGCTAGTGAAGTGAACTTTTCCCACCACCACCTTTAACTAACTTTAACACCCACTTTAGAGCTGCTGGTCTCTGAATTTTGTGCTTTTTCATTCTTTCTTTGGTCGACCTTTGAAGGTACTCATGAAATCAAGGAGTCCAAAGTAGTCTAAAAGGAGAACAGTTGCTTTCACTGGTAGGAAGCTGTAAGGCAGGGACATAGAAGAAGACAAAAAGAAACAAAGAGATATCAGAAGAGTTGAGCAATTTTATCACAGTTAGTTTAACCTAGCTAATACTGGCAAAGGCAGTATACTCTTTATAATACAGACCCACTGGTCCTCTCAAAATATCCTTTACACTCATTTGGCAGCCTGAGTTATAGATAGATCAGTATTCCAACCTGGCTTGCAACAGAGTCAAAAGTGCCCAAATGCTAGAGTAAGACACCAGATGGGTTTACCATTGAACTCAGTGATCTTAGAGGTCTTTTCCAACCAATAATTCTCTGACATGCAGTTACAGGGAAGCAGGCTGTCTCTACAGCCCCCAGTAAAATTGCACTCCAGTGGAGTCAGCAAGGCACAGTTAGGAATTTCTGTCATTGTTCTGTGGCCCAAGGGTAGACTGAACTCATACAAACAAAAAACAAACAAAACCCTTCCAAAAATGTGCATAACTTAATGAAAATTCAAACCAGCAAGAAGAAGCCTCTTTAATATTTTAAGCATCCCCAGACAGAAAAGAGAGAGGGGGAAAGAAACATAACTTACCTTTTCAAAAAAGGACAAACATAAGCGATGCGTGGTACTACCAAGATTTCTTGGTTCTGCCGAACAGCACTGATTATCCTCTCGGCCACATACTCTGGATCCAGAATGGGAATCAAACGTGGCCACCTGAAAAAGAGAATATTTATTGCTGTAATACAAATTGCTTTGGATTCACATTTTCTTCAAAAAAGTCTCAATTTTACAGTTATTCAACTAAAAAAAGAAATAAATACCACAAGTCCTATGAACAACAGAATCTTCAGTATGTCAGAGTGAGTGGACATTGCTATTTTGTCCCTGTATGACCTCTATTAAGACAAAACAGAGACCTGATATTAAGACACACCAGACTTTTATTTGGCTCCTAAACTTTGTCATTATACATGCATATTGAGCAAAGCTATGCCATCAACTTCAGGAGGAGAATGGGGGTTTAAAAACCAGAGAGGACAAATGGAATATTTGGCTTCTGCAAAGGAAAGCACACCAATTATGTTTCACATTTCAGCTTAAATGAATACTAAAGTACCTAGGCCTTTTGAGTTGCCCAGTCACTGGATAGCACTGGATAACACCCATCTGAAGCCTTAAAAATAATACAAGCAGAAAAAAGCCTGGCTCATGATTTTAATAAAGAAAATAGGGATTTGTAACATGCTAAAAATGCAACTTTCATAAAAACCTCACGAGAGTTTACTTACTTGGATTTAACACCATCAAACATTCCCGTGTTTATGACGTAAGGACACACAATTGTGGTTTTAACACCAGTCTTTCTCAGAATTCTCATCTCCAAATCAATTGACTCTGCAAAACCAACTGCTGCAAATTTACTTGCACAGTAATCTGTAAAATAAAACATTAATTGCAGTTAAATATTTAAATTTAAAAATTAAACTTTACTGTCCAATACTAAAACACTTCACATCAGAATATTAATGGTTTTCAGGATCAGGTTAAAATTTGCTTTTGATCTGATTAATTCCTTTTCTTTCCTCTCCTAAATCAACTGTTGTTCTAGACTGGCAGACAGAGTTTCTCATGACATCCCTTTTTCCACTTTTCCACTCTATAACAAACAATGGTAAATGAAATTATTTTTTCACACCATTTTTTCTTTAAATCCATGAACTCACTATGCCTTAAACTCCCATTTTCAAGACTCTCTAATGTGGTTTCAACCTCAAATTCAGTTTGTACTCATGATCTCTCTCTTAGAGCTAGACTTCTTCTACTGCTATGGCACCTTTTTTCATATTCCGCCCTCTTTGTATACATATTCCAGAAATGCCTTCTGAGCTTCCTCTAAATCTAAAGTGACCTCTTCCCTATCAGCCTGCAAGTAAATTTTAACAACATTGAGGTTCTCAGCTTCCAAAGTTCTATATGGCTTCTAGACCCTTCTGCCTTGGCAGAAAAACCTGTTTCACAGCACTGCGGAGCTTCTGGAAAATGCTTTGTAAAGAAATGGTCTGTTTAAGGACAGCTGTTTTGAAAAACTGACTACTTGCTTTAACTATACAGAAAGATCCAGAAATTCACAATAAGTTAGCTTTCTTTTCCCCCATGGATATTGCAGAGTTTAAAATCCAACTAATTACTTCAATTAATATTAGCTTTAATACTCGTTAATACACTACCTGAAGCCCGACCGGCTCCACACAGTCCTGCACAGCTTGCTATGCTAACCAAGTGTCCATGGTTAGCAGCAATCATTGCTGGGAGGAAGGCTTTGTAAGTCTGCAAAGTAAATCAGAGTTGCAATGTAACATTTTACCAAGTAAGCTACACGCCATAGTATTCTGAAGGTGTTTGATGGTTTTAGAGGAATTCTCTCAACAGTTTAAATAAGCTTTCCCCCTTCCATTATGGAAAGGATGTGGGTATGTATGTGGAGCTTGAACCGCATGTTGTTTGAACTCTAACCTTCAACTATTTAAATGGGGAGTTCCTATCCCACCAGTACTACCAAATACAGATGGTAACTTGATGAAAGCTAAATATATGACTTAATCTAGTCATGAAGTTTCTTTCAAATGAGAATTAAGTGTTCACTGTAAATTTTGTGAAATGGCAAAGATTTTAATTTCATGTTTTCCTTCTATTAAATTTCATTAAATCTTCGTGATTAAATTTATTTCTAAGTAAACTGAAACATGATTGAATATTTTCCACACAATTCTTTGATAGAAACACCATATAGGTGACCTGCCTTCACTGAAAACAAGAAAAAGCACACCAGGTTACCATTCTGGACAAAAGCTCCACTTATGATTAAGAGGACTATCAGAATATGTGGTGTTTCTTACTGAAATTATCACAGCCACAGAACAACTAGAACACTAACAGAACAGAAGAACCGAAGTAGAATTGAACACTTTTCTGTTACTAAGGGCAGCAACTATTAAGGTGGGCCTGCTTCATGTTAGTTAATAATGAGACTGTAACTTATGACTAGCCTCAGAATTCAGCAGATGGTAGACTTCAGTTCTTAAGAGAATCACTAAATGTGAAGTGCTTCCACCTGCCTACACAAGAGATTCCCAAAGGATTCATTCTTCCACGCTTTAAAAAAAATTTTACAGACTCCAGAGCAAAGTAAATAATTTCTTGTATCATTTCCGAGATCTATATACTCACATGTTTTCCTAAATTCCAAAAGGCAAAATTAACATTGAAAACATGTTAAAAGGATGTCTTAGTATGTATTTGCAAAATACAGGTATTACCCAGAAGTGTGCCATTGTGTTCACTTCCATGGTTTTTTCTAGAAGTGAATCTGGAGAATCAAGAAATTCCTTCCCAATTACAATACCAGCATTGTTGATCAAGATGCTGACATCACCAACTTCTTTTTTAACCTAAAACAAAAAGCATCAAGAGAGTGTGCAATAAATACAAAACATTCTTTCCAAGTATTATGTACGAAAACTTAACAAACAGAAATATTACATATTTAAATAAGTTGAAGTTATGGATCCAAAACACCTCATGTTCTTGGAGTCTCACCTGATGTCTTTTTAAAGGTGAGCTCTCAAATACATTTTTTTCAGATTTGTGTAGCCCAACAGCCCCACATAAGCTTCTGCTTTCAGCACCTCTGTTTCCAAGGACAAATGTTCCAGATAAGTCTTTATTGCAGAAAGCTTAACTAATACAAGTATTTTTCTACACTAAACACATCTTAAAACTAAAGATCAATTCTGGACAATCTGGTACACTCAACCCCAGAAATTAAGTTGGCTTAAAAATAATACTTATACATTTAATTCAGTAAGAGGAAGTATAGTTTTCATTTTAGCTCCAGACTGAGAACCTTCATGAACAGACTCATTTGAAAGAACAACTGTAGGCCAGCTAATTGCAAGATATTGTATCAGATCTCCAAAGGAGAATGAAAATATTTAATACAGAATTTGAAATACAAGTCATTGATCTGAGCTACCTGGGAAAAATGAAATGGGTAACACAGTGAAGTATTAAAAATAATTTATCACCTATGCTTTATTCTACCTTAACTTCCTCGTATTCCTTAAACTTGCTCTAATCTTGTCTATTTTTTTAACTAAGCTTTAGGAGTTGGGTACCTCTGGAACAGAGACATTAGAAATAAATTTTTAACTATAGGTTTTAATAGCCTAAAGGCTGTCCTTCATCCTGTTGGTACAGGAAAGAAACAATGACCTGATACATGCAGAGCCTTTCAGTTTTCTTCCTACTGAAGTAACTTTTTCATGCTGCCTCTGTGTGGCTGATGAAGCACATATTAAAGATCCACATACATTTCATTTTGGCTATAAAACTGTGTCATTGGGAGCAAAATTTTCAAACATATCCTGCCCTAGTAGTATAAATTTAGATCGCCATGGTCTTGCAAAACTCCAAGCCTGCATAAAGCTGAATCACCAGAAGAGGAAAGAGGACCTGGAACCATGCTGTCAAATCTTCCAAAGGCTGATGCTGAACACTAAGAACCAAAGTCTATTAGACTGCATGAATTAAGCAGTGGCACCAAGCACCACCTAATACTAAAGTCTTTTTGTAACTGGTAAGATTGGATGATTCTACATCATCAGCAGGACATGACATTTCTGAAATAATGGTAGTAAGGTGTTTTCTCCTATGCAGATCAGCATGAGGATTATTAGTGAATCTGACAGTTGCTGAACTGCTGACAGAAGGTTTTAAGTGAGGGACCACACACTGGATCCTACTGCAACTTCTTTGTTTCTGCCTTTGTTCCTGCAAGCTCTGTTTGCATCATCCTGAACCCATGTCACACAGATCTATACCCAGTTCTCTTTTTCAAATTTCACCAGCATGGCTCAGCCACTGCTTTTCTCCATGGGCCCAGAGTGCTAGCCCTCAATTCAAGTCCTCAAACCTAAAGGTTAATTTTCATCTGCTTCATTCCAGTATCCTTCACACTACAATATTCTTCCTCCAGCTTGATCAGTTCAGCAGGAAGCGCAGCTACAGGCCTATGGAGAGATATGCAACTTCTCTGCAAGGACAGCAGATGCCCAGCTCAGCTGGTGCAACAGCTGCAAGGGGGACCAAGGCTGATCAGCTTTACTGGAATACGAAACCAATAGCACCAGCCTCTAACAAGCGGCAATTCACGCACGAGCTTCACGTATCAGAAAGCCTGTCATAGTCATTTTTTGCACAGATAGAAAAAGACAGAAGGCTAGTGCTTCTTAAAGAGCACCAAAACATTATTTCAACCACAAGATGTTCCTGAAGACAGCTGAACTTTTTGTTAAAAATAAATCATCCCCAGGCAAGACTCACTGTGGAAATCTCTTAGTTCAACAGTAAAGTTTAGCAAATTTTAAGTGAATGAGAACAGGTTCTTAAGACTTGAAACTCTTTAACAATTTTAGCTTTTGGCAATACTGCTAGTCTGCCCAAATTATCTAACCACATGCTATGTTTACAAAGCTCTTCAGAAAAGAAAGAAATATTTAAGACATCAAGATACATTTATTAACTCAGATAAAGTAAGTCTGCCAAAATCTCTTCACAGCAATGGAATTATTTGAAAATTGCCTAAGCAGTTAATCCTTTTTACAATGTATGGTCTTTTGGTAAAAGGCTGCCAGAACTTGAAATACTGCTTTAGCTTCAATAAATTGATTTTCTGCACTTCACGATTAAGTGCCTGCTCAGTAATTGAATGAACGAATGAGAAGCTACCCAGTTAAAATGAGCTACTGAAAAAGAGAGCCAGCTCTTTTTATTTTTTAAGGAATAGAGATACACAAGTCAACTCTAAAAACCAGAATTCTTGAAGTAGATAGGAAGCGCAATACATTCAGAATGAATTAACTTTAATCTCTTGCTTTGAATCCACTAGAAAACTTACTCATGCGTCTTACACCCACGCTTGCACTCATCTTGGAATAATGTCAAAGCCACAAATAGGATATTTTACCTGGTCAGCTACTCTGTAGATATCCTGTTTTTTGCCACAGTCACAGACATAAGAGTGTATTCTTCCTGCTCCTTTTTCTTTGGCCAGTCTAACTGTGCAGTTGAGCCCCTCTTGATTAATATCCCAGAGGACCACCGTGGCTCCAAGGCTGGCAAATTTCACCGCTAAGTGTCTTCCAATGCCACTTCCCGCTCCTGTTATTAATACGATTTCACCACTAACATTCTTCTTCCGTCCAGGAACAACCAAGAACACCAGTGACTCCAGTAAGTAGTAAACAAGAAGTACAGTGACTTTTAATGTTTCCAGGAAGAAGTTCATCTTCAGGCTACTTCTTCAGATGCCTGATAAAAAAAACCCAAAACATTTACCAGATAGGGTAAACCACAGAGAAAATGCGAACATCAACATTGCAAAAACGTTTTCAGATCCATTATAAGTATTTTCTCTACCCTGCTTTTGAGTATTGTTTCAAAGAAATATATAGGCATACACCTGCATATCTAATCCATTTGTCCCGTTTCTGTGTTGTCTTTCGGTTGCTTCTATTTTCCTCCAGGATGCAGTATACAATTCATTTACCATTCAGCAGCAATAGGAAACACCTGCCCTCATCTGCTATAGAAATTCCCCATCCCTCATGCCATGGGTTTCACCCTCTGCTTTGACAGAATGTGGACAAAAATCTAAAATAAATAAACACATACTACAACTAATAAAAATCATCCCACTGAGCATCTCAAACAGAAACGCATGACAATTACAAATCAAAACTTATAGTGTGATCAAAGAGCTTCAGTGCTCACAGACTAGTACTATAGGTCAGGAAAAATTCTGCTTTCAGGACCACAATGTTTTTTGCTTCATAGGCACTCCCTGTCATCATGAAATCACATGCAGAACAAGTCACAGTCCCAATTGTGCTGGAAAAAATATGAGCATAAGGAGCTTCAGAAGACAATATGCTTATAAATCTCCAAAGCACACCAGGTAAATACCTGTGTGTCACTACTGACTTCTCAGCGACCTGTACTACCATTATTGAGGAAAGCCTGCTTCTGCAGTTGAACACAGTTCTTTGAGAATTCACTGCAAAGCTGTTGAGTTTCTTCTCTTCACCTCCCTGCATTAAGCAAATGTCATAGGCTTGAATCATACCATCTCAGGTACATGTTTAACCTCACAATCTGTACACATCCCAGTAATGCTGACACCAAGAAGGCCTTTAAGTCCTTGGAGGAATGTTATTTCATTTTCCAGTATACAAAAGCTGTGCAAGAAATTAATCCTTAGTTAAAACAGGTTTTAATCTTTGACTAACAACATTATGAAGCAATGACATCTTCTCAGCTAAAGGTAGAGCATGCTGGCTACTACACTTCAACCTTTAGCACTTTTAGACATTTAGAACCTTTAGCAACCTTTAGACATACCCAGCCGGATTACACCTCTTAGTTAACTTTGCTATCTATGTGTATAAGTAACTTAGGTCTCTGCTACTCTGAGCAAAGTTCATGAAATTTAGCATGTGAACATACATGTGTTACCACAAATCTCAGGTTTTCTACATGGGAAACTAAGCCAGCCTTGAAAAGAAACAGGCCTCTGCTAGAGCAGAGCTAGTTATTTCAGAAAGTTTTCTGGCAGAAACACTGGGACATCTTAAAATTGTTCTGATAATAGAAAAAAAACATTTGCCACAGACATAGTGGGTAGGAAAACAAGTTCTTTCTGGCAAAGGCATGGGTTGAATACTTTCTATTGTGTACTTTCTATTCTTCATTCTCATTAAAATGTGACAAAATGTGCGCAGAGGCAGTAACTCCAGTAAGAAGTGAAACAAGTATCAAAACAGCACTGAAACATTTTTCTAGAGCTAATATTAGCATTTCCTGTAATAGGCTCTCTTATCTGTACAGATATTATAGTTCTAAGTAAAAATAAAGTTATAAAGGAAAAACGTTATTAAATTTCATGCACATAAAAAAGCACAGGTTTTTGGAAGCTCGAGTTCTTCTAAAACAGAAGAAGCAAGTCTTTAAAACAAATTCAGCTTCTGAATTTAACTTGATTGCACAAATTTAATGCACTTAACATAAAACCCTCCATTTGCATGAAAGGATACTGGTATCTCTGGCATAGATAAAGATGTTAAAGTTAATCCCTATGGAAAACCAAGTGAGGCAATTGCCTTCAGAAGCAATACACAATTTGAACTCGGTTTAAAATTTATGACAGTAATTCTTTAAGTAAGAATGAGGCTTTTATAGGTCAGAGGCACATTAGATTTTTCAGAAAAGTATACCTTTCACTTAATGAAGCAGAGTTGTTTATGCATGCAGACCACAGGAGACTTCCTATTAGAAGGCCAACTCTGCATCCTTCAACAAGATGTTTAATTTCCACGGACACATCTCTCCCCTAACCCAGATTTGGATGGGTCTCCAATCTCACTCAATGCATCAGTATTGCTAATTAAACCAGCTACTGTAACCAAACATATCCATACAGACAATTAAATTTGCCACTCAGCTGGCTGATTTTGGCTTGTCAACTAAAGTGAGCAGGGATGCATTTACAAGTGAATTAACTAAGGGGGCCTTTGGCACATTTGTACACAGAGACATAAGTGTGGAGGGCTTTTACGCAGTAGAGAAGTATCAGGCATTCTACAATGTTTTATTGTTGTTGCAGGCCCCCAGCTGGGTAATAACTAGCATTGGCTCCATGATTCTCAGAAGGCTGATCAATCTCTTTATTTTATATATATATACGCACACACACACACACATATACATATACATATATATATATATAATTATTAAGAAACCCATTGCTTTTATAGACACACGATATATAGTTATACAGTTACGATACACCTGGACTTAGTTGGTCAACTAATCCAAACATCATCACCATTGGCTAATTAAGAAACCACCCTTTGGTAAACAAATCTCCATAACACATTCCACATGTTCACAACAACAGGTGCAGCGAGTGAAGACAAGAATTGTTTCTCATTCTTTTCTCTGATCTTCTCACAGACTTTTCCCCAGGACAATGCCTGGGAAAGTTGTTTCTCTCTGTGGCCAGAGAGCTGCTGCCACATTTTATCAGACAGATTTCAAGTGCAGATAACTTGGCCAGCAAAGGCTTGTTGGTACCTGCCAACGCTCACCACCGACAGGCTCTTGCAGACCTGACAGGGTCTCAAACACCATCACTGCTCACGAACCACAGGGGCAGGATTGAGGCTGGCAGCTGAACGGCACACCACCCTTGTTAGTCGAAGGACTAAAGGTTGATCACGCAATCACCTCAGCAGCGTTTGGCAAGGATGAATTTTTCTCATTGTACCGGAAGAGTTGCGATCGCACTCTGCGATCCCAAAAGTTCAGCAGTCCTGTAAGCTAAGGCTGCCTAAGCGCAGCAGCAAATTCCTCAGCCCCCTGGGGATGCTGGATAACCTTAATTTCACTTGGCACAGCGCGCCTACGGACCCAATCAACACCGTAAGAAACCCCCCGAGCAGCGTTCAGCTGCAGTGACCAGCTCACCACCCTCCTCAGGCCGCCTCCCCAGGACGCACCGCTGCCCGCAGCGCCCGGCTGCCCACGGCCCTCGATCCCACCGAGTGCCGGCACACCCTGTCCTGTCCTGTCCCCCACCGCCTGCCCGCCCCACAACGCCCTAGCACGGGGGGGTACCTTTGCCTGCCGGCCGGAAGGACAGACAGAACTCCTGCACCTCCCGCCGTGGCGCAGAGGCTCTGGGGCGGGCGGGCGAGAGCGGTGCGAAGGGAGCAGGAAGCACAGCGGGGCGGAGCCGAGCCGCCCTGCCTTTATCAGGCAGCCCGCCCCGGCACGGGGCTGAGCGGATGCCCGAGCTCGGGCCGGTGGCTGCTCCACAGAGGCAGAACGCCGGGCTGGGGGCTGCGGCTGCCGCGGCGCTGTCCGCGCTCCGCCCGGGGCTGCCGGCCGCCGGGATGGGACTCAGCCGGGCGGGGGAGCGGGCCCCGCACGGAGCTTTGGGTTTGTCCCCGGGAAGGAGAGCTGCGGCCCCGGACGGCCGTGAGGACGCTTATTCCCCGGGGCTCTTCGCTGAGTAGGGCCAAAAGCTCAAAGGACGGAGTAGGTTGCTGGGTGGAGGCTCTCCGGACAACGCCCCAACTCCCCCGCACTTTCGCTGGGGTTTGTTGTTGTTGTTTGTTGGGGTTGTGGTTTTGGTTTTTGTTTGTTTTAAAAGTATTTATACGCGAGGTGGTTATCACTCTGTGCTGACACCTGCACCTAAAGGCGGGGTTGATGTACAGAGGTCACCTGGCCTGTGTGAAGCCATGTTGCATAGAAGTGGCTTCACCGGGGTGAGTGTGACCCTTTCAGGGTGGTGTCCTTTAGAGGGAATGAATGACACTTCAGTTTAAAAAAGGAGTTCTGGCTGTGCCCAGACTAGAGTATTTGGTTTGCTAATTCAGTGAAATGCTCTTCGTTTACTGCTATATATTCACATAAGTCCCTTAGGGCAGAATTGTTTTGGAGGGTTTTTTTAACCATATGATCATCCTTAGGCAGCAGAACTCTGAACTGTAAGTCGCTGAACATTCACAACTTCAAGGAAAGTTTGTATGAGGAGAGAATGCTTAGTACCACCAGAAAAAACATGACTGAAGGCATTCGCCTGGCAAATCATTGTCATGATCGTTAATATGCCTATTTTCCAGTATTACTGTATTAAAGCAGTATATTTAGGAAACTAATGATAGTCAAACAGTGACACTGGCCGCTGCTTTCCTTTTAGAAAAATTTCTTTTTAAAGTGGCTCACTTAAAACAAGAGATTGTAAAAAACCCACCCCAGTTATTTAATTTTAAAGAAGTTTAAATATGAGCTTTGCATTATAACTTGGATGTTAATAGTATTTAACATTGAGAGTGACCTTATGATTGGAGTTGGAGGCTAGTAGATGGAAGACACATCCCCTTTCCCCACCTTGTATGAAGATTTTGGGCATGTAAGAAACTTGCTGAAACAAAATTCACCAGATAGCTTCACTTTACTAGTCTACATTATGAAAGACTAAAGCTAGTTTGTGGAGTTAAGACTGTCAGATTTCATCTTTCAGAGTCTTGCATCTGAGAAGACACAAATGGAATCATTACTCTTGATTCTACTCTAGAAATGGAACTATGCTAATTTGTATCAGATGAGGATGTCTCCCTCTTGCCACATGTTACTTTTGGACTGATTTTTGAGTGCTTGCAGAATTCCAGGAGTGTAGAATTGGGACTGGTGTTGTTTGTTTGTTTTGTGTAACGTCCCACTGGATGTCTTCAAAGGAACCCAAGGTCATTCAAGTCATTAGAACATGTTTGAGGAACTTTGTAAGTGCTGTCACTTCTGCTTGTCTGTAGTACTTCTGCTGTGTAAGTGTATTGCTAGTCTGTAGCATTTTTTACTGAGGGCTGTATTGTATTTTGACCTACCTTAACTTCAAGGAAGCACTTGGCTTCTGTTGTTGAGTAGATTTTGGCACCTCTGCTGGAACTGTGTACCCAGTAGCACACTAGAGTGCTGTTTATGCTTCATGTGAATCTGTGGAAGATGTTCTATTACATTCACCTGACTCCACCACCACTTAATCTTGATTATAGATGTGTCACAAGAAGCATGGATAAAGCAAACAGAGAGTTAAGATTAGTTTAAGCTGGATAAATTCAATTGCATGGTGATTAGAATAGTTATCCTCACTTTAGAGTAAAAAACCAAACAAGAATACCCTGTCATGCTGTTGGAGCCATATTCTCTTAAAAGCTCTCATATAATTTTTTTTTATCAGAACACTCAAAACGCAATAAATATTTTGATATTAAAGCATCAGTTATCCCTCATGTACCCCAGCTGTTGAAGTGGAATAATGTAATATGCTTGTGAACAGTCTGATCTTTCTGCTTTCTTTGAATGCTTACTGTAGAATTCTGCAATTACCTCATTGTTCTTTTCAACATCTTCACGAGAGGAAGTGGAGGGGCAGAGGGGCAGGTACTGATCTTTTCACTCTCATCAGGATTCAAGAAAACAGCATGAATCTGAGTCAGGAGAGTTGTAGGTTGGATCTCAGGAAAAGAGTTTTCACCCAGATGGTGGCTGAACACTGGAACAGGCTCCCCAGGGAAGTGGTCACAGCACCAACCTCAAGAAGCTTGGTGCAATCAAGTCTGGACAATGCTCTCAGGCACATGGTGTGACTCTTGAGGTGTCCTGTGCAGGGCTAAGAGTTGGACTTAACGATCCCGATGGGTGCCTTCCAACTTAGTGTATTCTATAATTCTATGGTTAAGTTTTCATTGGCAGTATCAGCTGCTTTAGCAATTGTAGGTATGTCACTGCAATTGCAGCCTGCACAAACTTGTCCTTAGTCACACATTGCTACTTCTAGGAGGGGACTGTGTCTTCATAAAAACCCTAGTGCCTTGCTCAAAGAAGTCGTATGTGTCCTGGGTTGCCTCTGAAGGAAACAGGGCAAACATCACTATTCCAGTCAAGAGGAAGGATTATCATCCTGAACACAGAAGGTGAGGTGACATTCTGAATTTTCATTTACTATGTGCATTTTCTCTGAGTGATTCTTATTAGATAATGTAGGTTTATGGAATTCTAGTTCCATGTATTAGCAGATTTAAAAATAGAGGAATTGTAAAAGTGACATACTATTACCCACTGGTGCCCTGTTCATTTCATCTGGGAAAAGCGCCAAGTCCTGTTTCGTGAGGGTGAGGGGCTGACATGTGCTGCATTAACATCTGTTCCAAGTATTTACAAGCTGCACAGTGAATACAACCAGCAGCTTTGGTGTTCCTCAAACATTAGGAGAGGGACAAATTCTCATTGGAAGAGGAATATGCCAGCACTAAGAATCACCATGATTTAGCCACTGGATGCTCAGGTCCCATAGTTCAGTGCCTGTTAAGATGTGTTTCCAATGTCAGGACTTGATAGATTGTTTTTAATTCCCTAAGCATTTCTGGCAGTGAACCTCATCAGAACAAGAAAATGTATTGATATGGGCCAGCTCTGTGATGAAATTTATTGTATGCTCACACAGTGCAGAGGACTGTGTGGCAAGAGGAGTCATGTTTTGCAAGCATGACTACTTAATTGGGGTTCCCATGCCATAAGAAAGTGTAGTATGGGTGCTCTTGCCTCTAACCATGGCAACAGGTAGTATTATACACAGGGGTGTGTGTGAAATGATGTTCTTTACCCATACATGAATGCCTCTTGAATCAATCTGGTAATCAGGCAGTGCTGGCTGATCTCCCATCTCCAGAGTTAACCCACTTTATTCAGAACAGCGAGATGAATGAAAAAAAAGGTGCATTCTAGTGTGATGCAGAAATGGTACAGCATATGCTCAAATATTAAATATTTAAATATTAATGATCAAATATTATGTGTCCAAGAGCTGTTATAAATCAGCTTTGTTTAACAGCATGTATCTTCTAATCCTGCACTAGGATTTTATTTGCCAATGTATAAGCTGTAATTTTATGCACAATGAACACAGGTAATCTGTTGGCTGCCACAATCATGCTGCTGTGTAGCTGTTTGCTCAGACCTTTTGCATGCTTCCCTATGTGCCCATGGTATGTTCTTACTAGCATCCTTACTTACTAGAGTACTTGCCTGTACTGCAGGGAGAAGTGTTCCACAAGAGATTTTTCTCCTTTCTTCATGAAAAAAAAATAAAATTTGTGAATAGTTACTGGAGGAGTCTGGGCTAAAACACCATTTATGATGTACAGGCTGTCAGGATGGATTTAAAGAGGGAAGTTGAAAAAAAAGGTAATTAATAATTCTCACTGAATAGTAAAGAGAATGAGGCAATTTCCTACCATTTGGGACTTGGAAAAAATGCTTCCTAATAAAGAGTAATGCAAGGTTTCTGATGTGGAAAAATTAGAGACACAGCAGGGAAGCAAAAACAGCAAAAAAAGTTTGATGTCTGGGAAATGAAACAGCAAGGCTGATGTCCAGTTAACAGAGAGAAAAAAATAGCAAAGTTTTAATTTATTAATTGAATATATAGGAAAGCAGTGGGTTAGAGAGTGTGTTCTAGTACAGGAATAAGTAGGGATTGGAGGAGAACACAGAATGAAAACAGCAAGGTATAACCAAAGAACTAATTTAAACCTCCAAGTGCTGGAGGGAGGACTCCAAGTGTAGCAGTCATGAATATCTCATCTGGGCTTGCAGGTCTGTGCCCTGATGGGAAGCCAGGGCAGCCTTACATGCAGGTGGGGGCTAGAAGTGAACACAAATTATAGGGGGAGAAGAAAATGAACAATGGTTCTGTGCCAGACCTAATCTTCATTTCTCTGCTTTTCCTTCTTTTCAAATTCTGTTGCTTTTTGTCTTGTTTTAAAGGTTAAACAGCCTGGGGAAAGTGAGGTGCAGTTTGTAGTGTATTCTAATGCCCTCTGTAACATGTGGCCACTAATTCTGAGTGTTCAGCTTCATTCCATACCTGTATCACTCTAAGCTACCGTGAAAAAAAATTGCTCCTTTGCTCCTCTGTTACTTTGTTTTTTGTAGGCCTAAAGGAAATGGGGTTTCCAGCTCTGCACCATACTTTCTAAGGTATCAGCTGATATGATTACTAAGTATCAGGATTTTTGCCTAGTCTCATGTAAGTGCCTCTCAGTAAGACAGAAAGTACCCTCTGTCCCTCAGAAAAACTTTGTGAGTGCCAGAATATACTTGCCATGTCTTGTGACGGTTGATTTTGGCTTGCAGTGTATTTCTCAAAAGCTGAGATAATGCTGCTAATGTCTGTGAAGAAAATAAAGGGTGATACATTCCTCTGCATTGTTGGCCTGTAAATTGGAAAAAAAATGCCATGACAGGAAAAATTGATTATATTTTTATGCGAACTTTTATGTCCATGATATTATACTCAGCTGCTAGCTGCAATGACATTAACCCTCGTGTCTCTGCTACATGCAAAATCACAGCACTGTTTTGCTTTTGGATTTTAACTTGCCCTTTTCTCTACAATTTCTAAGTTATTAGGGTCTTCAGCTACAGAGGAAATCCACACATAAATATGTTGGTTATATATATGTTGGTTATGAAATTATTTTCTCGGAACATAAATTCATGAACATTGAGCATGAAGTATTTACATTTACAGGAGTGTACTGGCTTGGACTATGTTTCACTGGGTTCCCCTGGTTACTTCAAAAGAGTTACTTAAAACCTGCTACCTTTGGAGTGATCCAGCTGATTTCTGAGGGACCAGAGATTAAATCACCTCTGCTTTGCCAGGTTTGATTTAAAATTAAATGTCACTCTCTCTCATCTGCAAATCTGAATTTCTATAATCCACTTAATAGTCCACTTAAATATTAAGTTGAACAACTCCCCAAAAGAAGCTAAGAGTGTACATGCCTCATTTCCACATGGTGGTTCTAGATGTGCCTTGTGCTGCATGGTAGACATGACACGACATGCAGTGCAAACTGCTGTTTTCATCATGTAAAATTCTGATCTAAACTAGGGAGATGATTTGTATTCAGTGCTTTGAGGTGTTGAGTACTAATGAGTCTATTGACCTATGCAGTACTCTGTAGGTTAGAAAGTTAGATAGTATAAGGAAAAAGACATTTCAAATCCTAAAGCAGATGGAAAAATCATGTCCAGCTCTTTTAGTCACACTTTGCAACCCTTTTCTAAGTTGTACTACATTTTGTTGTATTTTATTACTATATTTACACTTTGAGGATTTTGTTACATCCATTTGCCTACACTTGTTTGAAATGCATCCAATGCATTTGTTTATACATTTTTCCTACAATAAACTGTTGTATCTTTGAGTATTATATGTAAGATCCTTATTTTAAAATTCACTGTTGTCCCATTTCAGCTCTGATTGTAATGCCTGTAGTAGCTGGTTATTGATGGATAAAATTGAGCATCGTGTTGGTTGGTGGCAAAAGGCCAATGCATGTGATGCCATAGCAGCACAAAGTGGTATGATGAAGTCTCAAGGAAGTTTGTGAAGAAATGAAACCTGTGCAGGAGATCTTAACTCTCAGCTAACCTAAGGAGAAAAACTTATCACTGCATGTGTAGTCCTTTATTTGTCACTATATTTTATACTAGAAATTGAGAAATTAAAACTTTTGTCCACAGCTGACTTTGAATAGCTATGGGAGATTTTGCTTTTGTGAATTTTTTTCCCCCCAAGACATCACTTGCTAAGTATGGAACCTCACCCACAGAGATCCTATGAAATCATCTCAATATTACAGAGACAGAACGACAGAACTTTTTTTCCCATTTTGTTCAATTTGAATGCAGGATATTATCTGAGCACTCACAGTGTCACTTCTCATGTATCTGCATATAAAGTCCCTTACATTTTCTGAAAGGTCTGTATTTCTCACTATTGCTCACTTAATTTCTGAAATATTTTTCTGTACTAGACTTGAAATCTGTACATGTTAATTCTATAGCTGAAAGCCAAATAAAGCCATTTTTAAAATGCTTTACTGTTGCCCATTTAATTTCCTGTGGTTGAAGGGGAGTTCCACCAATGTTATCTTCCTCAGCCTCCTTCCTGTTCCCTGAAAATTATACTTGGAGAAAACAAGACCACAAGACCTCCTAGTTTTTGACTGGATTTTGTTTCAAAATATGTCAGCTGAAATTTGCTTGCTTTTTAAACCCAAATCAATGGGTCTCTAAAGAAGGGAAAGAGTTTGGAAAGCACTGGGAAATATATCAGAATAACACGCAAAGTGACATAATAGTTTTTCAGGGAAGAAAGGATAAGGAAATATAAAGCAATAATCGCACCATGATGAATCCATCATGCACCCACATCTTCCATGCTAAGTGAGAACTAATTCCTCTGCTTTCTACTCCCATCTCTAAAAAGATCTAGAACAACTTGGAAGGTATGCCAAAGAGTGAACAGGCTCTCACAGTGTGCAATAGCTTTTGCCTAAGAGACATTTCAACAGCTTGGAAGAATTGAGAGGGGAGAGGTGTGATAAAGGAATATAACATCTCAAATGGTGTGGATGAACTGAGTGCTTATTCAGTTTCTCACAATAAACAAGCAGGTCATAACAAGTGACTGGCATCCTCAAGGTGTAAATGAAAGAAAAGAAACTGCCCTTTCCCTCTACACCTTTAGTCCTGGAAAGCAGACTGATTTTGATGGCAAAAATTTTAATATTTTATGCAGGTTGATTATAAAATGAATACATACACAAGAAAAAGTGTATTAAAACCCAGTGTTTTTAATGATTGCCTACTAGTAGTCCCATTTCAGAGATTCCACAGTCTTTTATGTATGTATGTATGTAATAAGTATTGGACACTTTGCAAAGTGATTGTGGTGAACAGTCTTATTGCTCAGAGCAGCAGTTTCAAGAAAGAAGTGTTTAATTTCAGAAAGCTAAATTATACAGCTGATATGACACAACTGATACCTATACAGCACTGGCAGTGACACTGTTCATTGCAGAAGAAGAGCCATACTGTGTTAGTCAAAACATCTACTTAACCTTGTATTTTACTCCTCATGCAGCCAGCAGCACATACTTAGGCAAACAGTGTAAGAATAGGGAAAGCAAACAAGAGCTCCTTCAGTGCATATGGACACACTGAGTCAGGGACTTCCTAAGCCACAGGAAACAGTTTTGCATTTAATGCTCCCGATGGATAAATGGAGAAAATATAGTTGACATGCTTGTGCATTACAGCAGCTTCTGAATAATTATGGAAATGTTGATTTTATGCCTTTTGATCTCCAGATAATGTCTGTGAACTTTCCCTTAGGGAAAAGACCTTTTGTATGTAAGGTGCATGTTTTTGGTTTGTCCATGTTAGTATGTCACACACTGTAATTAAAGTCTTGGGGTTTTATCTCACTTACCTTGTAGGTATTAGAGAACAGGCACATAATATTTATATTGTGCAATTAGAAGAACTATAAATTATTGAAGGTACCACTGAATTGGTAAACAATATACATCAGCCTACCTGTTGCATTTTAAGCACTGATCCATGGGTTGTTTTATCTGTGGATCATGCCCAACATATGACAACAGTAACTAAAAAAGTAAACTTCTTCCCACTGGGTTTAAATTTGCTATATGGGGACATGTAGCTCCATTGGAAAATTTCAAGACATCTGAAAACTGAGAATGAAAAATATATTAGAAAGGGAAGGTTAGTAAGGTGGAAGGTGGGAAGTAAGGTCAGGAAGGTGGGAAAATGCTTTCCATCATGTTCATCAAAGACCTCAAAATTTTTTTCTTTTTTAATTGACAGGTCACTCATAGTTCTTGAAGAAAAAGAGTGTTCTGTCAAACTTCTGAGCAAAGAAAATGCACACGTCAGCTGGGGCACCAGTTTTCACTTAGAAGAAACCAAAACCAAACCTGAGCTTTAACGATTCTGTTCTTATTTTCACGTTGTCTGCATTTGTTTGCGTGCACTCCCAAATAATGGTGAGTAGAGTTTTGTTTTGCATGTTTATAACTTCATATGTAACTTCATATGTAACTTCTTCTGGCATAACACTAGGAAACAAAACTTTGGTCAGAAAGGTACGGCCAAAGAGATGGACCAGATGCCAACCTGACATTCTGGAATTTCCTAGCAAGGTGTACAGCGGTGTACAGCCACAGCCTCACAGGGCCTGACCTGGCATTTGGAACGAACACCCACAAACAGTCCCAGCCCGGAGCCACCACGATCCCCCAACAGCTGTTAGTCTCCAGGATGCCTGCGAAGTGATTACAGAAACCATAAATTAAATAAATGATTTCCAAACCCGACCTCTGAAGTGCCGCAGCCCTGCAGAGGAAGGAACCGCTTCCCCCGTAGAACCACCTGGGACGCGGCTGGACCCCCCTCCCCGCCGCCCCCACTGACTGGCTGCCGTTACCGGTCCCACTGCGAACTGAGGAAGCGGTGATGCCTTTTTTAGGCCGCGGAGCTTACCCCTTTCGGCTTGCACCTACAATAAAAAACCCCCAAAAAACCCTTCCCTTCCTGACGCTCCGGAAAGCCAGCAGGCGAGGCACCGGCCCTCCCAGAAGCCCCGGCCGGGCCCGGCCGGTCCCCGCCCCGCGCTGCCGGGAAATGTAGTGCGGGCGGGGGCGGCCCGGCCTGCGGGGCCCGGGGGCGGCCGTGGCGGGGCTGGAGTGCGGGTTCCCGCCGTGCCCCCGCTCGCAGCCTCCTGGGCTGGGGGGCGGCGGCGGGGGAGCCCCGCGGGGGCCGCGGGAGCGGATCGGGCCTGTGGTGGCACAAAATGGCACCTGCCGGATCGAACGGGCGGGCGCCGCGCACGGCTCGGCCCCGGCCCTCAGGGCCGTGGGCCTCGTTGCCGCAATGGTGGCGCTTAAGCAACGAGGGCTGATAGAGCAATAGGCACCTGATACAACAACGTGGGTCCCGAAGTGTTTTCTCTGAGCCTCGAGCTTAGGTGTGCCCCTGTGACGACGTTTCCATGGGTGGGAAACGCACCTGGGCGTTTACATGCGAGCGGGTTTGTACCCTGTGCTCGTGTTTTAGTTGTGACAGGTTTCAGTGTTACAGGCTGTGTTTCAATCAGACCTGCTTCTCCATGTCACCAGGTCTGGAATCTCTTTTTTTGCATGTCCATGATGCTAAAAGCTCAAATCATCCACAATTACTGGCTTGCCTTGTCTTCCCCACAGCCCTCCTTTTAGTGGTGGTGTGCTCTTCTCAACTCTTTTGGGATCAGAAACAGATCATGTGCTCTCCTTTACGAGAATCCCATGTAGTTCCACTGAGGAGGACCTAAGCCAACCCATATTTACTACACTTTTTAATCCTATCAGTCTCCCAAGTAACAGCTCTGTGATATTTGGATGTGTGTCATACACGCACCTTTTTATGGCCAGATTCTTAGCTCTTCTCACCACTCCCTTTTTGTGCATTACTGACTTCAATACTCCTGAGTACTCATATACAGTACTTCCTACTCAGCCAGCTGACCACTGTTTTATTCTCTCTACCCTTAACTATTCTCTTCAATTTTGTTTTTATTTCATCTCTTTAAATCTTAAAAATCAATTCTTTACTTGCAAGTTACAACATTAAAATAGTATCCATGTTTCAGTCATTCCCCATTGACTTCATAAATCTAAGAAAAGACTTTCCACAGAGGAGGTTGCCCAGACATTTGACTATCAAGACACAGAAATGTGCCGAAGATTATGAGAGGCTGCTAGCAGATCAGTTTCCCATACAGCAAAGCCAGAGACCCTCTTAAGCATAAGGGATGTAAGAATGGAGAATGCATTGTTAATGACCCACAGGGTCTGTTCAGTTCTTCGTTCTGTGTTAGGTCTGGAAAGCAGGGACAGGAGAAGCTCTGATGCACACACCAGCTGCTCCCTCAGAGAAGCCTCATCTCTGAGGTGAAACAACAGTAGAGGGGAATGTGCTTTGCCAGCCAGGCTTACACAGGCTAGAACTGCAGTATAAGAGAGGTACTGCTGCATGGGCTGGGACTGGAGCTTGTGAGGAACAGTAGTGTTATACTAGCACCCGTGCTCCTTGTCTTCTTTTCCTTGGCACTGGGAAGGTGCTGGGCTGAATAATGCCGTCCATGAACTAAGCTACCCATTGTAACTTACTAAAAGATTACTATAAAGTGCAAAGTTTCTCTCACAAGAAATTATAGGAGTACCTTCGCCACAGGCAGAACTCTTTCCAAACCCATACAAATAATATCTGACTTAAATACTTTCTAGGTCTTGCTAAATGTTCAAATATTTAGGTGTATCTCCACAATTTGCTGATGTTTGTTGTCCACTTCTTCATCAGTTCAGTTTTTGCTGTATCTAACTACCATAGAACTGTTTCAGCATGTAATGAATTGTGAATGAAATTTGGTTGGGAGGCAAAGTGCTCAAGAACAATTCACTCAGTGACTTGCTCATTTTCTTTGGGTGTTTGGTTGTTTGGTTTTGTTTCTTTTACAGAAAGAGATCTGTATTTCTTTGTCTGCCAAATATTTATTCTGTCATCACGATGGTAAGGTGTGATAGAAAATGAAACCTGCTGGGGTTTATTTCATATACTTTCCTGTAAACCTCCTTCATGTTTGGCAAACTTGCTTCGTATGTGGAAAATTAAACTGTAACCACTTTGAGACTAGATCATCTTT
Source organism: Motacilla alba alba (assembly GCF_015832195.1). Taxonomy (NCBI): domain Eukaryota; kingdom Metazoa; phylum Chordata; class Aves; order Passeriformes; family Motacillidae; genus Motacilla; species Motacilla alba. The sequence goes on from NC_052017.1 coordinate 113,528,564, forward strand.
CTATTTTTTCCTCTGAATCATTTACCATGCTCTATAGAAAATTTTATAATTCTCAACTTTATTTCCTGATGGCCCTATCATTAAAAAAAAAAAACAAAAAAAACAACTTCCTGAATGTCCTAATTCAGACATAGTAGATGTTTGAAGAGGTGATGGCAATTAGATGTTTCTGGAAATTACTGGACTGTTGCATGTACAAAGTTTGGTGCAGTACAGAGGTTTCAGGTTTAATAGGTTAGTATGATTCTCAAAACAATCTCATTTTAAAGCAGACATGTTTGTGCTCGTGTAGAGAAATTTCCTCTGTGTGTAATTTTAATATTACTGCTAAATCTCTATGACCATGGAATCTTAAACAAAAAATGTGTGCAATGGAGGGCATGCGACTCCTTGAACAGTTGAGCCAACAGTTGACTGTCCTGAATAGCCGAGTTCAGACTAGTGGTGCCTGGTTTTCACATCTAATGCTCGCACTAGTCAGTCCTTCCAATGGAGCCATTATTTTCCTCAATGTTTTTAATCTTCTTTTTGCTGGTGTCCCTTTGTAGAAAGTCCTTGAAGCAAATTTCCACCTTCATTTTGTGTCTCCTGTTCCTTCCTTATGACTGTATCCTGTGAACTTTTTAATTTCTTCTGTGTGTCCTGCCAGCTCCTGTGAAGATGTAATGATGCATTCCTTCATTTGTTTAGGGCCTGTAGCAACCACAGTAAAAGGTACACACCAAGATATTTGATACATAATAAAATGACACCTTAATTTGATTTATTACCAAGAAAAATAGGACAACTGTAATAAGGAAGTCCTGGGCTTTCATATTTGAGCAATTACGCACATGTGGAATGGAACAGGAATGATTGTCATCTTGCTGTGTGAGGTTAGGTAAGACCTCATTCCAGTCCCAGTTGTTGATGACCATCTTTCAAGGCTTGAAAGATCTGGAGTTGAATGAACATCAGGGATGAGAAGGCTCAGAAGTAGAATATGAACTGGAGCTCACTGTAGGAAGAAGTCAAAAGGCTACCTTAGATTTTAAACAGTCAGTATGTTGCCTCATGCAGATAAGATAATTTTGTATCATCAGTAGATAGATTTAGTTACCTCCTGAATTTTCAAGTTTGTCTGTGTCTGTTCAGGTTTTGCTTTGTCTATTTTGCAACACTTAAAAACACTGTTGCAGGTCAAAACTAAAATAAACACAATCTTTGCACAATCATTTCCACTATTCCACAGCAGTTTCATATCTTTTTAAATTCATAAATAATCATAATCATATTTATTTTTGTGGAAAAAAATATGCCTTGTTTGTACTCTACAGAATAGTTTGCATAGGTAAACTGCAAGCTTGTTAGGCTTATGACTAAGTTTACAGCACACTTTAACACCATTCATAAGCTCTTAAACCAGAAAAACAGCGCCAACACTGCATCAAAGACTCATGAGAGATAAGCTGTCTTAATGTTTCTGAACCTGATTGCCACATGACAGAAGAGAGGATTGCATACAGAGGGGTGAGGAAAAAGTCATTGACCTTGTGATTTAAAAAGCTTGCCCATTAGCTCGATAGTCCTGCAGGTTTCACTGCAGAAAAATGTGTTACCGCATTGTCAAAATTGTTTTGTCTCGTACTCTTTTAGGATGTGCAGTTCAATAACATTCTGATCCCTGAAAACCAGAATGTGGAATCAAAGTATATGCTAATGTAACCTTAGCTCTTCCTCATTGAACAGATGATAATCACCTGGAGTTGCCTGATGCTGTCCCCATCTTTAGAAGATACTGAATTGAGGGATTAGGGGATTAGCTGGAACAGTTTGAGAAAGCTGTTAATTGGACATGAGATGATTCAACCTTCAGTACAGGATAGAGGATGAAGGCTCTCTTCAGGACTCCATCCAGTAGATGATCACAAAGTTGATTAGAAAGAGGGAACACCTCTTTCATGAGGAAAGGCTGAGAGAGTTGGAGTTGTTCAACCTGGAGAAGAGAGGGTTCCAGGGAGACCTTACTGCAAACTTCGAATACTTAAGTAGCACTTGTGAAATAGGTAGGGACAAACTTCTTAGCAGGGCCTGTTATGATAGAAAGAGGAGCAAAAATTTTAAACAGAAGGAGAGTACATTAAGAGTAGATATTAGGCAGAAATTTTTTTGCAATGAGGATGGTGAAACACTGATACAGGTTGCCCAGAGAGGTGGTGGATGCCCAGTCCTGGAAACATTCAGGTAGGATGGGCCTCTGAGAACCTGATCTAGTTGAAGATGTCCCTGCTCATTGCAGGGGAGCTAGACTAGGTGACTTTTAAAAGCTTCTTCCAACCCAAACTATTTTATGATTCTATGATCCACCCCATTTATATGATCAAAAGAAGACAAGAGAGATTCCCAAGATTCCCTAAGCAATCCAGAATGGCCAGAGCGAAGTTTTATAGCATGTATCAGTGGTGAATTCCTGTGTTCTTGTCAGAGCTTCTGATGTACAGGGGTCCATATGTGTTGTCAGGGTCCATGGTAGGCCTATGAAAGGATAACATTGTGTAAGGGTTGGTGTGGCTGAGAACAAAATAATAGTCAACAAAATTTAACAGGGTTAATTCTGGACACACGACTAAAAGTTTGAGTGCACAGCTGTGTGGGATGCTTGGTTTAATATGTGTCATGTAGACATGTGCTTAGATTTAGCAATGGGATGGAATCAATATCAGAGCCTCAATTCTAGAATGGCATCTTCACAGGCAAAATATATTAATGTTAATTAAACTACAGATGCTCAAAGAGAGCAGAATTTAGGTGATTTTAGCATACATCTTAACTCATTATTGCATATCTTCAAAAGTCTGAGTGACAATGAACATGGTGCGTGGTTGGTGTATGACCTTATTCTTAGCCTTCCTCTTCCTGCACACCACTCTATAGAAGAAGAGGGCTCATCCTCATACTTGAAAATAGCTAAAATATGTTAGGGCCAGTGAGAGAAACAAAAAAATTGGTTTAACTGCTAAATCCCTGCAGCATATTGGGGATATCCTCCTCCTTTCCACTTACCTGCTCACTTTTCCCCCAAGGACACCAGCTTTATGCTAGACAGCTCACCTTTAATTCCTATTGAAGTCTTGTAGGTGGCAATGCAAGTATGTAAAAAGCTGGTGTTTTCCATCTCACATTTTATGTTGCTGGACACACCAAAGATGTCAGTTTACTTTGGGGTTCAGGAGTTGTGAGTTACCTTAGGTATCTGATGTGCCTACAGGTGCCTCTTTATAATGGTGTGATTAGCTTCATTATATTTCTTTTAAAATAAAAGACTGAGTCTCTTCTTATATTCAGCTTAGTGAATTTATACCAAGATCTGATTGAAATAGTGAATGCATTGCAGCAGTTAAATCACTGTGTTGATCAGGATAGATCAGTGCCTTGGGTGGAAGATGAGCCCAGGTCATTGACTCCTCAGTAGTTTATGCACAGTGCTGGTATGTTAACAAAGAGCTAGTGATTGCTATAGTCACCCAAATCATGTATAATCACATGGTTAAAAAAAAATAAGAGGTCAAGATTTTCTGGCAGCAGCTTCTGGAGGAGCTGATCTGAGCTTTGCGATTTGCTTGCAAGAGCTTTATTTATCTGTAGTGAAGAGACTTACTTAAGTCTCATGAAAGTGGAATGTGCTGCAGTTTTGCCCTTCCCAGTCTGAGGGTTAAATTTGCATTTCCTTCGATGTCTCTCCAGCTAACATGAAAATAACTTCCATGTGTCACTTCTCTCCTTAAAAATAGTTGGAGTTCCTTCAAAATTATATTTGGTATTCAGAATATACCCCCAAACTACAATTATCCCCAAGCACTTGAATGTAGTTTTAATTTCTTTATTTCAGTGTTTTCTTGAGAACGTCAAGACCTACTCTTTTCTTTCTTCAGTGCTAAAAACATCAGTATGCCAATGTACAAGCATTGTCTTAAACTCCCAACACCTTTCTGGATTTTAATTTTAATAGGCTCTTCCATGTTTCTGTTAATAGACTAAGAAATGAGGAGTGAGGTTCCTTTGTAGGGAGCACGGTGAAACTTGGTTTTTAGTGTGTGTTGAGACCCTAGGACCCTCGTCTCCTGAGCATGGTTTCTGACCACAATGACACATTACTAACCAAGGTGTCTCTGCCAGTGATATCATCAGGAACATTTGGTAGAATGGCATAGAAGCTGCATTTCCATACTTTTTGTGAAGAGTTGTAGGAGAGAAGAGATTTGAACGGAGAGAAATGTAGGAAGAATTGAGTCATTGCCTGCTCAGAAGCAGCCAGCACTTGGCCAGTCCTCCAGTGTTGTCTGAGCAGGGTGCTCTCAGTCCCCAGCCAAACCAGCAGGAGCTATGGAGAAGAGACTGAGCAATGGAGAGGAGACGTCAAACGTGTGAACCAAATAGCCTCAGCTAGGCATGCAAGGGTTGACTGAAGGTGTGGCAGGGTCCTGCCTTGATGGGGAAGAATTGGAAGGGTTAGGAAGGGATATGAGAGATTGGACAGGGTTGCTGTGTTGATGTTGCTGGGGTCATGTAGGGTGTTGTGCAGGGCCAATTAGTAGTGCTGCCCGTGGAACAATTTGGGAGCTCTGATTACAATTGAGAGAAAGAGATGAGAAGAAAACAAGGATGGCAGAGAATAGTTCTGTTTTCTTTTGTGATGAAGTGGGATTTCAGTGAAGGGTGCAAGATCACATTTAGGACCAATAATATAGCTTTGCAGGCTCTTTCACCAAGAATGTTTTTGTTTCTTTGAAGATGAGATTACTAGATGTGACAGAGCTGTCTGTCTCCATGGTAGCAGAGCAGGCTATGGAGGGAACAAATGCAAACCCAAGTTTTCATTTTGGCTAATGTTGTTTTCTCAGGGCTTGCCTACGCTTGGACACTTTGGAATCTTAATATGAAATTAATTGCTGCACATATGCTAAGTTGCACTAAACTTCTCTGTGGATGTTCTCAGTCATTGTAACATAGGTCACCATATTTAGCCTACTAAAAAAATTAAACAGCCTTTCTTCTAAATGCAAATGTAATAAAGCCTTGCTTACATACATCATCTGGTTATTTGTCTTGAGCAGACATTTTCCTTAGTGCCCCATCTGAATGAAGCCTTAAGTGAAGACGGTACTGAAGTCACATTTTTGGGCAACAAAGGTCACAAGCTTAGCTGAAAGTGGTGTTAGGGTATGATAGGACCATCAACTTCTCCATAGGAAGCTCTTGTTAACACAAATCTAAAAATATCTCCTTCTTGATGTAGACAGGCACATCTATTATAGGACATTTCAATCTGCCTTTTTGAAAAAGTTTATAGTGAGGCAATTCCGGAAATATTTGGAGGCTTCATATTTCCTTGATCCCTGCCAAATTGGTTTCAGGCCTCATTATGGTAAGGAAACTATAAGACTGTCTGTCTTACTAGCTTACTGGCAATTGCCAAAGGCTGAGTCTACACATCATTTAACTACAAAAATCAGGTAAAAAATGTGGGGATTCCATCACAGACAAATATACTTAATTGAGAAGTATTTTTCACAAAGGCATGGGTGCTTTTATCAGTGTAGGAAGTCCCAGTGAAAATGTCAACTGGTCTTATCTGTAAGGTGTATTACATGATGTTTAGCAAGGCAGACTGAATACAGAAACTTGTCAAAGTAAAATATTATAGAAGTGACCCCACTAACTGTCAGAGCTCAATATTTCCTATTTTATGATAATGAGTGGATACATGAATTTCAATGTGTTAAATACCTAAATGCAATAAATAAGATAATTAAGATTTTCAATCTGGTTAAGAATTCATTTCACACTTTTTGTATAAGAAGAATTTCCCTTTCTTTAGGTGAAAGGGCATTCCCATAGGATGACATATGTAGGTGATACCGTTGTTCATAGCTGGGGGCTGACTGATTCCCAGAAGTCAGTTGTGTTCTGAAGGTGGAGATGCAGGAGAACCACAAGACTCAGCAATCGTTCTTTGAAAGGTCCAGAGCTGAACACTCTAAGGATTGCTGTATTTTTCAAGCCATATGTCTGTCTGGACCTGGATAATATTCATATTCTTTAAAGAAAATGTTTCTCTAAGCCCCTAGGAGAATAAGGGATAAACACAGGAGATTCTAACCAAGATGCAATCGTTGCAATGAAAAAAGCGGGCAGAATCACGGAAAGAAAAGAAATAGATTATACACTGAGGCCACCTGCTGGGTATTGCTGAATTACCAGAACAAATGGTAGAAAAGCTGCAGATTCGGTTGGCAGGAGTCCAAAGCTAAACAGGAAAACTATCTTGCTCTTAAAACCAAAAAGAAACAAACAAACCAAGACGAAAAAAAAGTGGGGGGGGCCGGGGGGAGGGAAGCATGGAAGACCAAACAAAACCAAAACCGAAAACCCCTCTCCCCCAAAAAAGAAGAAAAAATTTCATAACATCAATATTTTGGGAGCTTTGACTTTTTTTTTTCCTCTCTAAGAAGTTTAAGAAAAGGAAACAACTTGTAATGGGGTGACTTCCTGGGTTTTCTTTTCTTTTCTTTTCTTTTCTTTTCTTTTCTTTTCTTTTCTTTTCTTTTCTTTTCTTTTCTTTTCTTTTCTTTTCTTTTCTTTTCTTTTCTTTTCTTTTCTTTTCTTTTCTTTTCTTTTCTTTTCTTTTCTTTTCTTTTCTTTTCTTTTCTCTTTTCTTTTTTCTTTTCTTTTCTTTTCTTTCTTTTCTTTTCTTTTCTTTTCTTTTCTTTTCTTTTCTTTTCTTTTCTTTTCTTTTCTTTTCTTTTCTTTTCTTTTCTTTTCTTTTCTTTTCTTTTCTTTTCTTTTCTTTTCTTTTCTTTTCTTTTTTTTTCATCTTTTCTTATCTTTTCTTTTCTCTTCTATCCTAGCTATCATTTATTTTCATTTTTCTCTTTTGTAAAATCAAAGTAGGTTTTTGTAAAGGAATATAGAAGATCATTTGTAAAATGATTCATTCCGATGCTTTAAATTAGTCCTGTTCAAACAAATAGTAGAAGATATCTGTGATGATATGTTAGAAAAAGTACATTTTTATCTCTTGAAGTGTGATATTAGAAATTATGAGCATTAAATACCCATGTTATTCCTTTTAACCTATTCATTACAATGAACTTAGTATCTGGATTTGCTAATGGCAATGCAAAGCAAAGTTGCTTTGGGAAGAAGGTAGCAGTAATATTGGCATGCTAGTGCTTCTTAGGCTTTGTAAAAAGGCATTGCTCTTATCTAATTCTGTTAAAATGAAATTTGCTTCTCAAATTTAGTATTTATTTTTTGGCTTTAAGGTGCCACTGTTTGTGAGCAAGTTCATCACTCCAGGAAAGTCTTTGTACCCTAGAAATATCCTTGCAGTCAAGGCAGTATGAATGACTAACACACTTTCAGCAATGCCTTCAGCAGAACTTTGTATAAAGTGTAGCCTCATGGTGAGGCTGAAAGATTTATACAAGCTGAAGATTCTCCATGTTTGATCTTTTCTGCCACTTCACTTGCAAAAATCTGTCTAAGAAGTGAACTGTTTCTGGAAGATGGAATGCCATCACCATAAGATCCCTATCTTTTAGGCACATCTTCATTTCTTTTAGTTTCCACAGCCCTTTCTTTTGTTGGTATGGAAAAGCATGAATGACTAAAGAATGCATAGAAATTTGACCACTGATTTCAGTGCAAAATTCACAGTGCAACATAATCTAAGCAGGAAACTTTTTCTACCACCTGTATCAATACAATCTGTAGCAACTAATTATTATAAATGTCTTAGAGTAACACCAGGTTCTAAAGGCATTAGGAGTGTGAGAGATGAGATTTTGTGTGTCAGAGGGTGAAGCAGAATCAGGCAATCCTTTGTAGGTTTTGAGAAAAATGGTTTTGAATGGGATGAAAAGGAAGTTAACTTCCAGGCTGGCCCACTGCTGAATGCATCAAGACAAACAGGGTGATGGAATTTAGAAAAGAAATAGAGCTGAACTTTGTGGAAAATGAGAAATTCCAGCCTTCCTGACAGGGCTGGCAGAGGCCTACCTGATGAGATTGCAGCAGGTAATGGCACTGGAGGGAGCAGAGTGCATCCCCTCCTTTCAGCCTGTATGCTCAGGTCAGTCAGACACTAAAAACTCAATTCAGCAAGAGGACTTGCCATCCAGTAGAACAGGGCGAGAGACCAACCTGGTTTTCCAGTAAGAACCTGGACAGTTTTGGCCCCAGTTGTTATGACTTCTGCTTCTGGTTGTTTTGTAACTAAATAGAAGTGAAAAATGCAGAGCTCAAGAGCTTATTTCACAACTTAAATGCAACAACACGAGCATGTTACAGACATGACAGTATAAATGGGGAGAGAAGTCTGAGTAAAACACATACTGCTGGGAACAAATGATGAGGGAGAGACTCCATTTGCCACCCAGAGTATCAGAGCAGTGTCCTGTGCTTGCTGATGCTGAAACATCAGAATCAGGGACAAGCACTGTCAAGGCTGAAAGTCTGCTGTGTGGTTTTCCAGGCATTTCACTGAAGATTTATGGTTGGTAAGCTTGGCCTCTGAATTGCAGGGATGTATTCAATTTTATTCCTGGCTTCAGTGTGTTGCTGATCTTTTGTGTACAACTTTTTCTTCAGAAAAGTTTCCAGTTCCTAGTGAATGGATTATGTATTTAAGTTCTTCTGTTTTCTTCCCTGCTGAAAGCAATATGCTGGTCTTTGACTGGTCTGCAAAGACCAAGTCTAGCTTTCATCATATGTGTTACTTGGTAGTTTCTGGAACCAATTATCGGTGTGATAATGTAGTCACAGCCTCATACAGTATAATCAAATATACTCTCAATATCAACCAAGTGGATTTTGTCTGTCTGAATTAGGTGAAGCACACATTGTCATGTCAGGGAACAACTGTCTGATATCTTATAAGGAGACCAGCAACTTGTACAGTTTGAGAATATCCCACATCCCACAGCTCATGTGGTAAATTCATTCTTTGTTTGAAAAGACAGTAGTAGTGCTGGATTAATATATTCCATAGAATATCTTCTGAAACTTGGGAACTGCACCTTGAAACTGCAAGTAGTATTGAATAAAAGTAATGCAGACACTTATGGAGGAAGGTTTACCATCTAAAATATCCTAAATTATTGTTGCAGGTAAGAACTCCAGTCATGGTAGTTTTCTTCTACTTTTAGTGTTTGCATTTGATTAATTGTATCTCGAAATTATTCATGCTTTAGTTGTGACATAATTTTCAGCACTGAAATATAGCATTTGCATGTCAAATATGGAGCCTTTTCATGAAATAGGATTTTTTTTTCGTTGAACAGTGTTTGATCTCACCTGTAATATGTTGGCTCTGATATGAAGTCAGTTTCACAAAAAATATAAAATGTTGATGGAATCAAAAGCTTTTCCCTGATATGAACTTCCCAAAATGTACTTAACAAAAATAAGCTTTTATTTAATTGGAATTACTCTTTTTTCCTCATGCCATTGTGATAATTATTTTTTCATAAAACTAGTGTTTATTTGGCCAACTTTCATGTGTAAATTTCAGAAACTCATTCCAAAACAGGTTACGCCTTTAGAAGATGAATGTTGAGGTTGAAGTATTGTTTTCTTAATTTAAGGAAGAATGCCATGCATAAGTAAATTCTAATTGATTTATAACATACATTATAATAATGTGTATTTTTGGATTAACCATCTTAAAATTCTTACAGGAATACTAGAATAGAAATAAAACTGTTAAATATGTTTGATGTTATTCTATCTTGCTATGCAGTCTGGTGTGCATGGCACACACATATATATATGTGGCCTAAAATAGCATATGGCTGATCTCATCTTCCCAAGAAAATTAAATTCAGAAGTTCTGGTTTTAGTGATGCTGTTGAAGACCACTGCTGGATTCCATTCATTGTTTGAAAATGTGGTGGAAAAAGCAACCTGTCCTTTTTTATGGACAGAAAGACATGCTCCTCTCTCAGCAAAGGGATGCTTAAAGGTTGAGTAGCAGTTCTGTTGCAAATTATATGGGTGTTACAGTGGTCAAATAGGAGTCAAATTCGGACCAAGACTGTGTTCTGGTGCACAATAAAGCCAGTTGCATAGTAGGCTACACTGGGAAGATCATTGCCAGCAAATTGTGCGAAGTTATTTTGCTTATCTAATAATAAGGTAGAATAACTACAAGACTTTGGCCTGGGATGTTCAGGATGCACACTAGAGAAAACTTTACTACACTGATAGCGTAGCACTAGAGAATGAGTCCAGGGAGATGGAGAAATCTCTTTCCAGTTTTCAAATAGAAACTACCCTGTAGTGTTGAGTGGAAGGTTGGGTTAGAAACCCCCAGAGAAACCTTCCAGTTGATGTGCTTATGATTCTGTGATAAGTCTTATGAAAAAGAAAATTCTGCCTGCCTGAAATGAAATCTGGCAAAGTTCAACTGTGCTTAGCACAGCCCATGAGTATTTTTCATGTGATTTAGGAATGATTCCAAACACAGTGACATCATTCACACAGCTCTGGATTGTACAATGGTTACACAGAATCTCTGCTATCATTCTTTGGCTGTTTGTATATGTCTATATGGCACAAATTTATAACAGAAATATCTATGATGCCCCTACAGTCCTCATCCCAGGTTATTTGCACATGTGCGCTCCATGAGAATAGAGAGCACCTCTGTACTGTGAGTTTTTGAAAAAGTTCTGCAGCAAGTGGCCCATGAGTCACAAGAAACAAGTGATCAGTCACCACAGACTTCCCTGGCTCCCTTGGGATTGTGAGAAGATGCATCATATCCTTAGTTTTTGTCTTCATCCATTATTAGTGGGTTTTGTCCTTATCAGTCAGCCCTCCCCTAAACCGTGTGTGGTCATGGTTTTGAGGACAGTACCAGGCCAGGGATCATTCACTGAGGCCAACCCACTTTAGAGAAAATAATTTAGGCTTGTAGACTTCAGTGAGTAGACATCCTACTTACTATTTGTTGCAACATAAAATATCAAAGATTTTATGTATCTGCGAGGAGTCAAATAAGAGATTGAGGTTTCTCAGGTGTCTCACTAGATATAAAGAAGATTCAGTCAGATGTTCAATCACTGAAGTGTTGCTAGTAAATTCAAGTACCATAAAAACTGCTCATCTAGTGTCTAAGATTATTTAAGAGCTTGCAGCTGTTCTTCTGATGAAAAGAATGGTAACAGTTTACACATTTGTATCTACAGTGGATTTTGTTGCTAGTACGATTTGATGTTTCCCAGATGTTTCAGTACAGATTCTCTAGTCACTGTTTTCATGCCACCCTTGATTTCTTGACCTCTTATATTCTCAGCTGTCTACTCACCAGGTTTATTAATCCTGCTCTATTTTACGTCTTCCTTATAGGAAGACCACTTTGCAGTTCAAAATTACCCTTGCTAGGTTTTTCTCTACCTTTTCATTTCTGCTATGCCCTTTCAGTCATGGTCTTGGTATTCGTAATGCATATAATTGATTTTATCCAGTGGCATAATGACTTTTTTTTGGTCTTTTTCAGTCTTCATTTGCTAATAATTCATAGCATTTTCCTGAGTTTATTAAAAAATCTTTATTTTTAAAATAAAGATTTAAACAATCTTTATTGTTTTAATATTTATTAAAAAACAGTGGCATCAGATGTTTGTATTTGTGATATTTTTATGTAACCATGTATTATATCTATAAAACCTCTCTAGTAGTAATAGTCAAGTTGGGGCCATAATTAGATTTGTTTGCAAAGTTAGGATTGTGTTTTCATGTGTCATTTTACATTTGTTTACATAAAAATTATTTCCTCTGGTATTTTTGTACTTAGTCACTCAATCTCCTGAGGCTTTTCTGTGGTTCATTTTCAGGCCTCATGATGCTGAATAACCACATCAGCAGCACACCATGTCTCCTTGTGAGTCACACCTTTTTGTGGCCATTTCGGATATGATGAACACTTTGGATCAGAACACTATGCAGTTTGTGGCAGTTGGCATTTACTCCTATTTTTTAAAAACAATTGTAATAGCACAAGGAGTTTTCCTGCTAGCCCTTGTCAGTATAACTTTTAAAAATCTTGTAAAATGTTTTTAAAAATCTTGTCTTTTTGAATCTGTATACCCTGTTAAATTTTTCTCCCTTGTCTGTGGGCTTCTTGGTTACTTCAGAGATAGATCTGTGAGGCAATTGCAGTAGTTTTCCTAAAGTATATTAAATTCTACATTTATTCTCTATTTCTTGTGTCAGTCATTTGCAGAAAACAGATTACTAAGTATAGATAGAGATACATTGAATGATATGAGTGGAAATGGACACCTGAAACCATGCAGAAAAAAGGTATTTCTGGAATATATTAATTGGCTTGGCTTGTTTGCACTGCTTTAATGATCTTCTGATAGAGTTGCAGCAATGTATACATTGCATGTCTATCATTCACAATTTCCTCCATCAAGAAATATTGCTGATGGAACTTATATTTTACCATCAAAAATTTCCTGAGTCCTTATGCAGGGACAACTACCCATTAGTAAAGAGATAGTATTACTTTTTTCCTACTCCATTGCAGTGAAGATGTGGAACATATAAAGCAATACTACAGAAAGTCTGTTTTGACTAAGCACTAGTTTGTTCTATGGTGTGAATAAGAAAGTAAAGGAGTGGAAAAGAATTAGGGGAAGGAAACACTGACAGACTCATTGTATTTCAATACTAAAATTTCAGTCTTCATTGTGATCATTTAACTAAAGAAAACAAAATGTTAGGCATTACAGAGCTAAGGTGTGGATGACATCTCAGCCCCCAGCGAGTTCCCACAAGCAAGTACTTATTCTGCAGAAGAAATAAGGTTACTTGATTTTAGGTCTGGGCACTGACCTGCAGAGCCATTGAGCTTGAGTGGCTAAGTGTCACAAACATGAAGAGAAAGGACTACTTGGAGAGAACTAGCATGTTCACACCCTCTCATATCCTTTCCATATCCACAGCACTCAAGATGATCAGCCATGAAAGTGAGTTGTTTCCTCTAAAAGGGAAGGATGCTGGAGAATGTATTAGGTTGCTTTGAGTCCTTTCTGCAGGCTTGCACTGATGCTAGGTACTATCAGGCTGCTCACATGTGGTGTTCAAGAAGGATGTCTCTTGGGTCTTTTTTATCATCACGTCAAACTCATCAGGTGACATAAACTCAAGTACTAGAAAAAAGTAGATGAGAAACTGCTCTGTTACTTACTCCTACAACCGTGCTGCTGTTTCTGCCTTGTTGGCTCTGTAGATGGACAGAGTTAGCCCAAGGATGAAAAACATCTGTGTGAAACTGAACCCATGCAAGAATCATGATGTGAGGAAAGGCGTTCTGAAGAGTGCAGTCTACTTTGGAGTTAGTCGTTGCACATCTGTAATTGATCAGCCGAATCTATAATTTAGAAGTCCTTTTGCATTCCTTGATTGTGCTAAGTTTGGACATAGCATTACCCATGAGTAATGCTTTCTATAAGCTTTGATTGGCTAGAAGATCCCATCCCATGCTGGCAGACGATGACACGTTACTCAGTTATTCATGCTTCACTTGCTTCCTGGCTGGACTACAGGAGTCTGATGTGTTTGGTCACCGGGCTTTCAGCACTTAGAACAATTCACCTACAATAAAAAGCCCTCAGCCATTCTGTTTACTTTGAGTGTATCATCAGACCTGTCCTCAGCTGTCTACAATCTCTCCCCACAAGAAGATGGTTCTTCTCATCACTGTGGGGTTTTTCCACAATGGCCAAAAAAGTGTCTAGAGCTTGGTGTTGACAACTGCATTCATCTGTCCATGCAGACTGTTCCCTTAGTTCCCTATCTCCACCTCAGTAGGGGTAAATGCTGTCATAAAAGTTGTCTGTCTAGGAGACAGAATGTTCTTGGAGACCACTCCACTTGGAGACATTGAAATGAATATCCTGGGATATAAGGACAGTCACAACCCTGACCTTCCAATCAAAGTTCGAGGCATATTTATTTGACTTCTAGCAAAAACACTGAGGCAACATAATTGTTTATAATCAAACCAGCTCTACCAAATAGACGAGACTTCACTGCCCAAGCATCTTCCCTTGGGAAGAAGAGGAGAGAACAAACAGCATGCAGCAAGCAGGAAGTCATGCTGCTTAATGTATTTTAGAATGACTTTCCAATGCCATGCTAGTGAGGTATAAAGAATTCTTGCAAAACTGAACAGAAAATTGCTCACAGCCTAGTTCCCATGCTGTAAGTTTTTTTTTTTTTTTTTTTTGGTGCAACCTTGATACCTGCTTTTTTGGGCAACATGTAAATGGCATTGAGGAAGTAAGCACACTCTTTTTGTCAAATGCATTTGGTTCTGCTACTTGAACATTTGCAATACTGTCATGGGACATGACATGCAAAGTTGTCATTTTTCTCTTATTTAGTGATTGAGTCACAGACCCTGCAGAAACACTCTAAGTTCTCTGTCCTCAGCCCTGTCACGATCCGCCCTCGCGGACGAGATTGTGATGGTTCGTTATCTGATCTCAGGGTACAAAACACCAACACGGCAAGGGGGTTTGCAGCAACAAAATCAATGTACTTTATTGAACAATCACAGCAAAATGCACTGGAGGGAATTGGGGGGAGAGAGAGAGAGAGAGAGAGAGAAAGAAGAACCCTATAGGAAAGGAAGGAAAGACAGAGTAGGTATATCTACCAACATAGAGGCGATGCAATTCTTCGAAGTCCAGTCGATGTCCAGTCGAGGAGTCGCCTTCACGTTGGGGAGATCTCCAGAGGCTAGCAGACTCGAGGGGCCTTTTCTATTGAAGGTTGGGAAGGAGGGGGGAAAAGGATACAATAGTCAGCAGTGGGGGAAAGCCATTGTTTTTCCTGGTTCAGTGGTCACTGCTTACAGGCAAACATCTCAGTTTGATCAGCTGTTCTCTCCCCCACACACACTGCCCTCCTCCTCCCCCCAGGTTACAAGTTTCAGTCCTTGAGGAGGAAAGAAGTCTTTTCCATATAGGGATTTCATGTCTCAGTCTTAGAGGGAGTGGTTTCTCCCATCTCAGTCCATCTGCCACGGTGGTTGTAGAGTCTTCTGTGGAGACCACCAAAGGGTAATTCCAGAAGAGAGTCCAGCCAGGCTTGGGGGTGGAAAACTCCAGGCCATTGTTACAGAGCGGTGCAGGCGAAGGAAGGTCAAGATGCTCCTCGTCCTTTTCACTGGGAGCAGTGTAGCGTGAGGTACAATAACTCAAGTTCCAGTCCCGGGAACTTGGCGAACCCCCACCAAACCAGGATGTAGGATCCTCTTTCTTTCGGTGGTCTCAGTCCTTTTTCACGACGATCGTGAGGCAGATGAGAAAGCAATTTTGAGCAGAGTCTTACAAGCCCCAAACTCGTAAACCCCTGAACTCCACCTTTTACTCCCTCTGCCAGCTGCCAAACTTTTTGTTAAGCTTACAGATTTCCTTTCCATGATGAGCTCTTAGGCTGACTTAACAAACACATAAACACACAAGCTAAGAACCTGATAATCATACTGATAGGAAAGTGCAGAACCAAATACTGATAAAGCAATAAAACTAAATGAAGGTAGTGCCCATCTGTTTGGGTTCTGCCTTTATGAGAATCCATCTTCCTTCATCATCTACGTCTTGAGAATTCAGCAGAAACCTAAAAATTCTTAACACTTCAACTGTAAGACATTTTACTAACATGCACTAAAATGCACTCAAAAGAAATACTTGCAGTGCAACCAGCATCTTAGAAACTTGTGGAAGAGATTCATGTCAAAGTTTCATGGAAGACATGAGAGTAAATTAATTCCCATGTCTCATTTCCCATAATATATGAATAAGTATGAACTTTATCTCTACAGGGACACTTTTTTTAGAGGTCATAGATAATTCTAACCACTGCAGACAGTGCCGAGCAAACACCAATAATAAATGACACTACATTTTCTATTAAAAAATTATATATTTAAGTCTACCCAATATTAATTGAAGCTTATTTTCTTTTAGACTCCTTGTAACTTCCAGAGCCACTACTGAATCTTTTTTATACTTCATATGTTCTTGTTCTTCCTCAACAGGTCTCATTATGAAGCCTGCAGTTGCCTGATGTGCTTGGAGCTGCCATCCCATGCTGACCCAATCCACTGTGCTTGCATGCCATCTTGGCTTCCCAGCCTCTTCAGGTGAGGGACTAAGTTTGGGATGGAGCAGCTGAGAGGCAGGTTAGCAAAAGGCAGGTACAGGTGAAAGCATGCCTGCTGAAAGCTCTGCTTGACAGAGGCAAGATTTTGCTTTTACAAGGACCATTTTCTCCAGACATCCACTGCTAGTCTGATTTTCAGAGATCAATAAAATTCCAAGAAGCTGCAAATATATTTCAGAAGTTATCTGGGACACTGAGTCTTTATTCTGGGGTGAACTGTGCATTGCATTGGGATTGTGTTCAGTTACATTTATGCATCCAGAATACTCTGTGAGAGGAATTATCATTCTATGGATTGAAATGTGAATTCAGTGTATGTGTTATTTGACTGTGTGCTTAAACTTGTACATATCTGCACACAATTATACAGAATTTGCAGCTGAATGCCATAATGCAAGGAATTCTTTTTGTGATCTATTTGTACCACACTGTAATTCAAGAAATTACAAGTAATTAGGGGAAAAAAGGACATCTTTAGAATACTCTTTCAAAATAAAAAAGTATGGCTAAAGCCAGGAAACTTCAAGGCATTAATTTATTTTTGAGGACATTTTAAAAAAAATCATTTTACACTTGAATCTACTGAGAAAACCAGATTTTAGAGAGGAAAGAAATCAGACCTGCTCCATAATAGCATATCCCTTTAAAAATAAATTAATTCCTCATTTAATTATAATATTTTTTGTATTCAAATATTTTCATGGCCTGTTTTTTGAAGGCAGTTTTCTAACACTCTTCATAGCTCTATATGTCATCAAATTGAAGGTCAGAAATTACAGACAACAAATTCCCAATTATTTACTGATGAAAAAAGCACAGTTTATAGAGTTTACAACAGCTATTAATGAAAAATAATCTTGTATGAAAGTACTTACTTTCCTGCTTTACCTGCAATGTATAAATATCTACTAAAATATCTTCTCCTCTTTTATCGCTTTATAAGAAAGAGATGATTGTCCAGCTAGATTTATTGTGAAATTCAGTGTGTCATGTGCTTTTAAAAAAATAATGAACAGAACTGTATGTGTGAAAGAATAAATAGAAATTTCCACATCTTTTTGTTTAAACAGATATTAAGAATAACAACCTGAAAAATCTTCGATGTCATACAGAAAATATGACCTAAAGAAAGATTAAACACAAGTAATTTATTAATCCTGCAAGTGACTAAAGAAGAAGTTTTATTCAGTAGTAGCAATATTTTAAATATGTCTAGTTTCAGTCTTTCCTTTTCTGAATAATGATGTTATTTAGGCAGTTTAAAATCCCAAAGTAATTATAAAGAAATATTATCATTTTCTTGATGCAAAAGTGAAGTGGCAAATACAGACTTCCTCTTAGCCCAAGATACTGTAAAAGTTACCTTCTTCTTCCTCATCCCCAATAAACCAATCTAAAATGAATGTGGTTAAGTCATGGTTCATGGTATTTTTTAAGTCTCTGGAGTTTTTTTATTAATGTTGTATTCGCAAAGTTGCTCCAGAGGCAACAAAAGTAGAAAAACCCATATGGCCAAGAACACAAGGTAAATGCAGTAATAGAAATTGCTAAATTGCTGGCATTTAAGATCTTCAGGGACTTTTTCTTTCATCATTTCTTTTTCATCACATGAGTCTTCAACAAACTGAGTAATTTCACTCAGTGAAAGATTTTAAGGTAAATGAACAATTTAAGCATCAGTTTCAGAGATGCCATGCCAAGGAGACATTTCTAGTTAGGCCTGAAAATATTGTATTTTGCCCCCACTAATGATATATGAAAACCCCTCATTATATCTACAACCCTGCCCCCCATTAAATTCACAACAGTTATGTTTATATATAGTTATTTCAAACTTTGTTTAACTATTACAGAAATACCATCTTGCATTTACATTTCCAACACTGTTTTTCATGACGTAGCTGAACTTCTCAGGCTGCAGATGAGGAAGGACCCTTACCTAAATTATCCTCTGTAGTTGAGAGAACAGTCAGTAACAGAGGCTTCAGAAACTGGGAATTGTTGATTCCTCCTGCAGAGGGCATTTTGCCAGAGCATTCTGCTTTAGACTAATGGAAATTCTTGGGCTAAATATATGCATGCATAGGACTGGAAAAATAGATCTGAAGCATGTGTCTCTATAGGAATCTGAGTCATCTAAAGCATAAAATTTGAAAACACATTTTCTTTGTGACTCAGATTGAAAATGATCATGAGCATGACAGTCGATTTTATTGCATGGTTTTACCATGTTTGTAGTAATGGATATTTGCTAATCAATATTTGGCAAAGAGAAGAAAGACGTCATAAGGACGAAAGACACATCCTTAAGTGCTTAAAGTAGGAATGTGCTTGAGTTTTTCCACTTGAACTTCAAGCTTGATCTTCCTGATGGCGTACCTTATGTCTAAGTAGAAAATGAAAATGTGCACCTGATAATATAAGAAATAGGGATTTTAAAAAGTGTAGAGTTTCCCTTTCAGCTTTTCTTGTTTTAAAGCAAATTATTTCAGTATCCATTCTCCAGTCTCACAGAATTACCTCAATAAAATCTGTAAGAACAGCTGCAGACATTGTGAGATTTTAACAATGAATAAATAACACTTCTTCCAGAGCCTGGTGAAATTTATAGGACTTTTTCCCACAGTAAGGGACTTGTTCAAATGTTTACTAACTCATGCTATGTGTAAATATTCAGGGTTCTGTGCCTGTAAATGCATGCCTAACTGGGGCCAGCTGAAGGCGACTGCAGTTCCCTGCAGCAATATGGACCCTTTCCTGGGAAGGCAGAGCTAATTTGCACACTCACATACACAAAGTGGGCTCAAAATCTCAGTGGCACTTCAGGCTACTTACCTGCCTTCAGTCTCCTTTTCTTGGTCTTTTCACTGCCTGCAAGGGGAATCCATGCCAGCAATTCTGGTTGCAGTCCTCAGCAAATTCATTAAATAGAATGTATTAAAAGCTGAAGCTCATGGCTGATGAGCTGTACTGCTGGGACCAACCTTATCAACATTTCTTCGGATATCATCTGTCTAGGCAACTTAAAAGAATGCCAGTGTTTCTGGGAAAGTAATTCTTTCTTTTTTGTGCCCTGTTACACTTCGGAAAAATACTTTTGCTTTCCAATGGAAACTGAAGGAAAAGCATGAAGAATTGCAATGTTATTTGATGGGGCATTCAAACCGAATCTAAACTTGATGGGGAGAAAGCTTTTATTTTTCAGAACTGAAGCATATCAGGAGCATACAGAGATTTTATCACAAATGTGTATAGCCGTGCAGTGGGTGTCTCTGCCTCAGAGAGCTACAGATTATCTTCATGGTCACTCTGGTTTGATGTGCCAGTGAAACGTATCCACACGATGTGCAGGCTTTGCAGAGCCAGCAAGTGAGAGAGCTTGTAGGTTTTACAAAGTTTTACATAGTTTGTCTGCACTAGGACAAAATTTTTTTTTGTTTGTTTCTGAGGATACTTGCTGAGTACCTGATCTCCACAGGGACCTTCATCTGCTTCATGAATAGGAGGACTAGGTCTTCCTGAGTGCCAGACCTGTACAACAAGGATATCACTCTTTTTTGACACTGCTCTTCATCCTGGATGTCCTCATGTTTACAGCAAGTGACAAACCGCTGTTAAGGACATCTCAGCCAGGTAATGCCAGAGGAAATCTTCATTGCAATGTGAATGAGGGCAACTGTCTCCTGCAGCAACCTGCAAATACATGACTTTTCATTGTAAATTAGACCAGTGATTTATTTGCCTCTTTATCAGGGCCTGGAGGACAGTATTGCTATTCCATGCTCATAACTGTATCTTCACTACTCTTAGAGTACCCCATGTGCAGAGAGGTATGGCTCTCCACCCCCAAATCTTTGGCATTTTTCAGTGTTCATCCTTCTCTTTCCTCATAAACATTGGGCAACATCATTGGCTTCTGCTATTTCATGTTACCAAGGGCTTCCAAATTTCTCTCTGTCTCATGTCTAGTTTTTTGGATGCAGATCCTTTTGGATCTGCACCTCTCTTTTTAAATAGCTTGCTGTACTTCCATAAAAATTTGCTGCATGAATTTCACTCTTGCACCCTGTCTTTTCTAGTTGCCAGGCTTTGAATTATTAAGGTGTTATAAATGCTCTTGTCAAAAATGTTAAAGAAGTGCCTTGGCATATGAATGACTACAAGATGTTTTAGAAGGTGTATATGGATTTTCTCATACACTGGACAGTTTTCTAAAGTAAAGGCAAAAAATTACTTGCAGTTCAAATCTGTGACAATTTCTCTTAACTCCGAAATTTTCACGGCAAAAGATTGCTTTCAATATACAGATACTGTTATTCACTAGAGGGCACTCCTGTGTGCACAAAGCTTGTACGGCACAGTAGTCGGGTGAGATCGGCTGGATTTAGGACCTTGTGCTTTTGTAACAGTGTCATACGAGGATGTTTCCTTCACGTTTCTTTCTTGACGTACAATTCTGTTGTGCCACTGAAAGGCGATCTCCTCATTCTGGGGGCTTGTCAAGGTCGGGAGTGGAAGAAGGGCGTGAAAAGAGGGACTGACCCCTCAGTCTTCTCCAGTGGTGAATGCTCTCGCCGTAAATCACACACCCCAGTGTGAGCGCGAAATATAAATCACCACCATCTGGAAAAAGGCAAAGAATTAAGCACAAGTACCCTTCTGCCTTTCATGTATTGCCGACAGGATTCGAGGAGCAAGTGAAGAGTCTGTGAAATTGCCTCTTAGAGATGCTCCTACCTCGCCGGCGGGTTCCCATCGGAGCGGCGACCGCGGCCACCCCCGGCAGCGGAGCCTTTGTCCCGCCTGCCACCTCTGCTCTCCCGGGACTAGCCCTCTTCTTCCTCCAGAGAGTCAGTGCTGCCGCCGAGGGCTGTGCACTTGTGGCTTGGCGACCCTCGAAGGTTTTTCTCATTTCCAAATAGTTGATGCGTATTAAAAATTATATGCTCGGGGAAAAAAAAAAAAAGAAAAAAAAAGATTAGTGCTTATATGGTGTTTCATTAATAGGTGAAGTTCCTGGTGTGGAAGATGCCAGTTTAACAGCATTAAGTAGCCATGAATATACCATGAGTGCAGGGGGCGGTAATACGAAGCGACCCCCGATGCTGGAAGCAGGGAGGGCTGGTGCGCAGCCCGGGCCCGGAGGCGCACAGGGCAGGTCGCCCGCAGCAGCAGGCGCGGAGCGGGGGGTGCCCGGTGCCGGGAGCCCCGCAGTGCTGGGAGCCCCGCAGTGCCCGGTGCCGGGAGCCCCGCAATGCCCGGAGCCACGCAGTGCCGGGAGCCCCGCAGTGCCCGGAGCCCCGCAGTGCCCGGTGCCGGGAGCCCCGCAATGCCTGGAGCCCCGCAGTGCCCGGTGCCGGGAGCCCCGCAGTGCCGGGAGCCCCGCAGTGCCCGGAGCCCCGCAGTGCCCGGTGCCGGGAGCCCCGCAATGCCCGGAGCCCCGCAGTGCCGGGAGCCCCGCAGTGCCCGGAGCCCCGCAGTGCTCGGTGCCGGGAGCCCCGCAGTGCCCGGTGCCGGGAGCCCCGCAGTGCCCGGAGCCCCGCAGTGCCCGGTGCCGCCTGCGGGCCGCTCGTTGCCGGGGGCGGGAGCGCCGCAAGCCCGGCGGGCGCGGGGCACCGGCGGGCACCCGGTCTGGGGCGTCCCGTCCCCTGCTAGGAACCGGAGCAGGTTTAGGGCAGTTTTATTTTTGTGCAGGAATGTGGTCTCTCCTGTCCTCCGTAATTTCGGGAGCAGCTGATGAGCTGCAGGAAAATTCAGCGAGATTTGTACTGTATGGGAGGGAAACCCGGGAGAAGAGGAAATTGCAAGAGGGCCCCAAATTGTACCAGCAGAGGTTTAGACTGGAGATTAAGAAAAAAAATCTCTGGATAAGTAGTCAAGCATTGGATCAGGCATCCCAGAGAAGTGGTGGAATCCCCATCCCTGGAGGTATTTAAAGACATGTGTGTGTGGCCCTTGGGGACATGGTTTACTGGTGGACTTGGCAGTGCTGGGTTAACAGTTGGACTCAATGATCTGATAGGTCTTTTCCAACATAAAGGAATCTATGTGTGTGTGATGGAATATCATTGTGCCAGGGTGTACTCAGAAGTTTAGTGTTTCTGGTGGTGTGTAAAGCTGAGTTACATCTATGTCCAAGTGCCAGGCTCACAGGGACCATGACATCTTTCCCCCTTGCTCATGTACCTCTCTGTCAGACTTATAATAGGTCATTTGGTTCCTCTTTTCTCCTGTATTCTGACCATAGAGCAGTTCACCATCCCCACAGAGTCATGTATTCCATCAATTAACCTGAAAATGTTGACCAGTGTTCATTTGGGGAAAAAATGAAAGTGAGGTTTGCCTTGGTTTAGCTATTACATCTGCTCTAGGGATGCATGGGACACAAAGGTGCCAAATGAAGAAGGGAGGGAAATAAATAATTCAAGGGTCCTTAATATCATCAGATGATTTTGCTACTTCACCCTCTATTCCTTTTCCACATGAAATGAGCACAGCACTGGGGTTTCCCAAACAGCCCACCTCCACTCTGGAAATCAACTCTTCACTTTACCTAGTTGTTCTTCCATATTAAACCCACCCTGTTTACCTATGCAAGGGCCCTAATTTTCTGGTTTATAGCAGCTTAGTTCTCATAAGTGAAAACCAGCATTCCTAATTAGCATAAAATCTTAAAAGGCACCCTAGAAATTTGCATGATAATAAAGAGATAGAAAAAATCAGATCTTGAACTCAAATTTCATGTCTACATCAGTGCATTTCAGGACATGGTTTCCTTTCTGAAACTGTGAATAAGAAAGGGCAGGCAAACCTTTCAGCCAAGACCACATTCACCAAAGCTGCTTTAGAAATGGGAAGTAACCTCATTCCTAGCCTCAGCAGCATTTTTGAGGATAATATCCTTTAAAGTGTAAAAACCTTTCACTCCGCATTGATCTCCATGGGGAATGAGTGATGTCAGCCAGATTTTTCTAGAAGAAGGTTTTTACCTAAAACACCAGTTTGAACACCTATTGCTAATTCAACAGCCATAGGGAAGATACCTGGTGTTTCAATTGCCTGCTGCAGTCAACTCAGATTCCGTTGTTTCCAGCTTGCCCAATCAGCACAAGTTTATTAGTTATAAGTAATTGCTAATCTTTGAAGTGAAGAAAGAAGGAATAATCAAACATATCAACAGCATGATGATGTTTTGGCATTACATGTAGTTATAATATGCACGTTATTATTAATATGTTTAAACTTAGATATCAATTAGCTATATCCTTCCTGTCTGTTTTGTGATGCATATTAAATGTCCAAGTATTTGAGCTGATATCACTAAGAGCATAGGTTGAAATTCCTTTATCCCATTTTTAAACTTAAATTAAGTGGACATTTCAGGATAGGAAATCCATCCAAACTCCCTCATCTGTTGGTGGAAATAAATTGCTGCTCTAAGTAAGCAATCAGGCAGTGAAATGAGTAGTTTGGGTCTGCCACCTCACCTCCAGATAACTAAAATTAAATGAGGCAGATCACTTGTTTACTGCTGCAGGATCATTCAGGTGAGCAAATACATTTTAGCTTAAATAAGCAAGTGCTGCACAGTTCAATTTTCAGTTGAAAGTGTGCTGCAATTCTATGTAATGCACTTTGAATTCAAACTAGCACCATCAGGAATATTCATTCTGCTGTTTAGGCTCTGCAGGGACCTTACATGATAGTTGGTGATTAAAAGGAAAATGCTAATGTGTAAGCAAAGCAAATGCTATCTATCATGCTATTATAAAGTAAAAATTAGGAAAGATTCAAATAGATTTAATTAGCATTGTTTATTCTGTGGTTTTTATGTAGGAAAAAATAGGACATCTAGAAAAATGCTGTAAATGCATTTGAAATTTATGAAGCAAATCTGTTTAACTGTGATTGGTTAAAAAAAAAAATGAACTCCCTCTGTATTTTTAGTTCAGTCAGAGAATTTTACTGGCAGGGAAGACAACTTTTCTGCCTTTCCTAGTATTGCGAAGCAGTATTTTTTAGAGAAATTATCCTTGCTTACAAGCAAAAGTCTGTCCCGTTTGTGCTAAGAATGGTGGCAGCCAACTTTAAACACACTTTTCCTTTTTCTGACTCACCTACTCTTTCTTTGTTTCCCTTTTTCAGGATGAAAAAATTTAAGCTGTGGACCAGCAGTCAGCTAGGCATTTTTCAGACTTGTAGGACCTGTTTCTGCTTAAATGGAAATGTGTATATTAGTGAAATAGCCATTTTTTAACAGAATATTTCTGACAAGCATTACCTTGTTTGGAGACACATTGTTATCCAGTACCCTTCTGATACATGTTTCTCAAAAAGACTGCAAACTTCATTTTTTTTCCCCCCCACATCTTGTGGAAGCAAGAGGTCACTGGTATCACAGATGTGATTTGTTCTGCCAATATCTACTCAGGATAAATCCCCTTTCTGCCAAATTGTTGGCTCTTTCTACCAAAACTGTGATTCATGTCAGTAATTCCTTGCTGTCCTTTGCTTAAAAGTGTATTCTAGAGAAGCAAACAAAAATGCTCTTTCTTTCATACCTGAGAGTTTGCACACTGATTTGGCAAAGGTGCTAAAAATATTTTTCCATTTAGCTTTCTATTTTGTTGTTTTTCATTGGTCTTGTTGTGACTTATGGTTGTAGGCAAACGGGTTAGTTCTTTCTGACTATGACAGGCTGAAATAAATATGTCTGGAGATAAGTATTCCTTATAAGAAAGAGTCTTTGAAGTTTTTGTCTCTTGCAAATGGGCATCATTTACAAGCCATGAGATTAAGCCATGAGATTTTGAAAATGGATTTTTTCATATTTGCAATCAGTGGAATATTGTTTGGCTGTTAGATTTGGGTGCCAGACAGCAAAGCTGATGAGAGGTGTGGTAGAAGAGCCAAGTGAAGGCAGAGCATGGTGGGTCTTTCTGCTGTAGCTCTGGTGAACATCACAAGAGTTTCCCTCTTGTTGTGCCCCCCCGACAGAAGGCAGCAGCAAGGCTGAGGCTCTGTGAGAACCTAACACTGTCCTGGATCCTAGACACACCCTGAAACCACAGGATACCAGGCACTGCTGCTCGTACACATTTGACTAAACATAAAGGGCAAAACCAAAAGTTTCCTGCTCCTTTTTTCTTTCTTGGTACCCTTTGGAAACTCTGAGTCTCAGCCAGACAAAGGGAAAAACTTCAATTTTTACAGCTAATTCTGATCTTTGACCAAAGCAGCTAATATGTTTTATGGGAAAGTTTAAAGTGAAGTAAGCTTCAAGGCTATTTATTACAGACACAGTTTAAATGTTTTTTTTACAGCTTCCTTGTTGAAATAGAAAAAGATCACAGACTATTTGTTTACTACCCTTTCCCAAATGTCACAATTTAATAAACATTATTTTGGAAGATTTACTCCTTTAGTGAATAACAACACGTAAGCAAGAAATCCTGTCCTTCCTCTTTGGCCTTCCTCCTCAATCCTGCAGCCCTGTTAGTAGGCAAGTATTCCTTACACATAATTTTGCCCAGATAACCTAATGTTTTTTTTTACATTCTCTGTCAGTGACCTAGAGCACTAGGGTAGGTCCGACTGTGTCTCAGTTTAAGGCAAACTGCCTTTCATAAAACCTGAAGTTCTGATTTTATTGTTTTGGGGAAAATAAGAATGATACAAAAACTTGAAAGAAGATTACCAGTGACTGAACTGTCTCTGAGAAAATTTTAAAGTTGCACATGAAAAATACTAAGGATAAATTTCTAATAAGAAAGCAAAGGAACCAGAATCGAAAAGCTGGAAACACAAAAATACTAGGACAAAAAGAAGGCTCTTGTACTTAAGAATTAAACATGTACAACCTCTCTCTTGCATGAAGTACCATCTAATGTTAAATGATTATTTTTCATATTTCCCCAGAAAGACAACATTTCCCATTAATGTTACAAAAGCAACACAATACTGCAAGTGTAGTATTATCAAATTCTTCTAATAGCAGCCTTCTGCACTTCCATTTTAGATATTTTATCAGGTTAAGAATTATCTGAATGCATCTATGTTGCAATAGTAGAGTAGGAGCCATTTTAAAGGTATTTTGCTTGTGGTGGAATACAAACCACTAAAACTAATGGTTATCATCAATGTCACTAGATATGATATGATGCCATCTCCAAGATGGAAACACCTTTCATTTACAAAGTATGTGTGATGAGAATTTATCCCAACAATGCATCAAGTTGCCATTATGAGTGGTTGAGGTAATTTAAGTTTTCCATTGTGACATCTCTACCAGGATTCTCAAATTATGGTAGTTGTGCTCGTGTAGGAATTCTGTGTGTTGCCTCTTCTGATATATAAAAAACTTTTTCCATATATAAAAGAAGTGGTATTTATTTTTCTGATTCTTACTTTAGTTATTGCAGTGGCTTCTGACTTTTGTGTAGAAGTATGTTCCTTGCTTGGAAAGCAGATTGTAAAAATGCAAATGGAAAGAAATAATTGATTAGAAAGTAATTGTAAAACCTTTGCGAAATAGGAAATCAGCTGCCATGAAATGATATATTAAATAATTATGTATATTAAATAAACACCACTAGTTTACCAGGTGGTAAACAGATGTGTGTAAGGCAAGCAGAGTCCCATGTAACATGGCTTAAGTATTGAAGAGGAACAATTTCCTTCTAATTTCCATTCTTGCATGGTCCCACAGTGTGGTCTCTCATCTCCTGCTTTTGCAGACATGGTTAGAATCATGAGTCTTCTCTTAGTTTGTATGGGGACTCTTAGATTTGCTTGTTTCACAGTCGAGGCACTCATATTCCTTCAGCTTCCAAGGAAATCCAAGCTATAGATAATGAAGGGCTTTAGACAACAAAGTAGACATCAGGTCTAGCCTGATTTCCTACTTTTAATTTGTTTGCTGTCACACTCTAAGTAGGTTTCAAAGACCTTTTCAGGACTATCACACTCTCTGGCTTCTTTTCCCTGTTCTGTAGGAGTATCTAATTCCTTATTTCCTGTTACCTCCTAGCATATCATCCCAGGCAGGCAGGCAGGCAGCACAATGGACTCTTGAATCCAGCTCTACTCAGCCCATTCAGCTGCAGAAAAGAAAGTATCTTTAAGTCCAATATCCAATTGGACTTTAAATCCAATATCCATCCAAAATGGATATTGGAACTATTAACATTTAATTTGTTAACTACATTTCTGAGAAAGAAGATATGGAGGAAGCAACAGAGCAACTGCCAGACTGCCCCTTCCACCGCCACAGTGCACTTGATCAATGAGCACCGCGGAAGGGTGGAGTTCATGAAAGCGTTGAGCGATGCCTCGTGACTCTTTAAATCACTGCTACCTCAGGCACTGCTGCCAGCTGACATTAGTTAATGAAGTGGAAGGCCACCTGACCATTTATTTGGCTTCAGCAACAGTTCTGTGCAATGGTAGAAGGCAATTAGAGCTGTATTAATTATTTTTTCAATTACATGGTCATTCTTTATTAGCAGCTTGTAGCATCCTGAAGAATCTGAAGTATTGAGCAGAGGCATTGTATTGACTGCAGAAAGAGACTAGAAAAATCCATAATAGTAATCAATGTAGAATTTTGATCTGTTAATAACTGGGCTCTTTGGATTGATTCACATCTTTCTTCCTCATTAAATGATATGAAATATTGAAAATCGTCAGGCAATATAGAAAGTAGTAACATTTCTCTCGGTGTAAAAGTAAAGAGATGAAAATTCTTTTTCTAGTAACCATGAAAAATTTTATAAACATGAAGCCTCCTTTTCCCAGGACAGGGATGAAAGACTGGGACAGTACACCTATACATAATTTATGCAGCTTTCACTATTTTTTGTGTTTCTCAGGGGACAAATAATGCCAAAGACAAAGGTAAGTGACAGAGAAACAGGGAATCTCCTGACTTCCAGTGCCAAATCTGTCCTCCATAATTGTCCATAACCCGTGGGAACTGTGAATTAAACATCTTTCCAGAGAGAGGCTGAGAAAATACAAGTTTCTAATGAAAAAATTCCAAATATTGCAGGATTTGGAAATATGTTTTTCATTTTAGTATATGAAACTAGCCTCAAATCAGCTTTGAGTATTCTTAGAGTGCCTTCTATAAAAGCCATCCTTCTAAGATAATAGATGGGGATCAGACCTTTAGAAAGACGGAGGTTTTTATGGGAATGTTTTCAAATTTAATGGGGCAATGCCAATTCAGGTGATAAAGCAGAACAGGCTATCAGAATTTCTGGTAAAGTCCAGTTGTTTCTATGATTTCCTGCAAGTCGCATCTCAGTGTTTCTGGGCTTTTATTGTATGATTAGATATACAAATGAAGAACTTGAGCATCTATGAAAACTGTAATAATGGCTTACAGGGAACACATAATGAATTTGGGTGGAAACATTAAACTCTGAAGTAAAAGAGGAACTAAGTAATATAGAAGAATGAAATTATGAGAAATCAAAGTTGCATATCATTGCCTCTAAGGTTTATTCAAAGATTTAGATTACAAAGTGACCCAGAATAATTCAGATGTTTTTTTCTCAAAATGCTTATAATTTGAGTATGATTATTGTTCTTCATAAGATACACAAAACTACATCTTCCTTTATATGAAAAATGTACTCTGAAGAGCTGTGCTGTACTAATGGGTATAAAACAAGACCAAGAAACTGACATCACAGATTATCTCACCACTGGTGCAGCCTTTCTTAATCAGTTTTGCAGAGAACAAGGAGTGAGAAAAAATTAACATAAACTGTATTCCAGTCTCATTTGCAGCTTCTGTAGTAACAGAATTTCTACTGTAAAAATGTTTTTGGCATGGAGGAATTACAAATGAGATGAAAGCTTCAAAGAAAGGACACAATTCTCAGGAGTTGTTGATAAGTCTGAGATACTTCTTAAGTGGTGCACTATATTTCAAAACATGAAGATAATTTTCTATTAAAAAACATGAACACCATTCAAGTGCATCTTCTGAGTTTTAATAAGAAGGTTTTGCCTTACAGTTTTAGAATTGTATTACTGTATCTATCACAGTTCTTTTCTGTATGAAAAAGAAACTACTCCCTCCCAAACACCACCACCATCAATCAACCCCAAACCCCAAACCCATTTTCCTGGTATTTTCACAGAAAAGAGTGAGTTACTGATTTCTAGGACTGATAAGAAGATCTAACAGATCACTGTGAGGCTTAGAAAGTATAAGCTTTACAAATTCCTTCTTGAGACAAGCAGATTAGCCTGAAAAGAATATAGAGCCAAAAGTGCCCTTGGCTGAGGTTGCAGCAATACAGAATAAGGTTTTGCAGGGTGGCTGTGCAGAATAGCTGAAATATAGCTTAGAAAATAGGGTATTATTTCCTTTGCACTATTCTTAACCAACTCATGTTCTACCTATATGGTAGGTGAATTTACAACTGCAGGTGTAGTGGTAAGGTAGACATGCTTCAGTTAAGAAAACTGAAAACAAGAAAGGCATCCTTATAAATGAACCCTTACAAGGAGCTCTTTCCCTGCAAATATTTCATCCTGAAACCTTTAACATTTAAATAATGGATATTTCACCAAATATTAATGTCACTAGCATGTGACACTACTTCAAGTGGGAGTCTTGTTTCACAAATCATTTTAAAGTACATTTTTCTCACCTCATGAGCCCTGCTCTTAAGCTCTGCAGCACCAGCAGTGAAATTATGCATTAAGATGTTCGGGCCCACAATATATTCATAAACAAAGTCATGTCAATTTGCATTGACAAAGTATGATTTAAAGTAATCCTACTTTAAAATGATCCTAGATCTAGAGCTAAATAGTAACATTCATGCTGAGCAAGGGAATCCCAATACTCAACATATTTGCCTGCAATTGAGAAAATGATTGGTATTTGCAGGAAGCAATTTAGACTTTGCTGTCTCATTAATAAGAGGAAAATAACATTTAATCACTCATCACCTAGAGAGTTTTAAACAATATGAATCAATAAACTTTGCTTTCCAAAGAGCAAGGAAATAGATAGCTTTTTAAAGCTAAAAAGCTTCAGATAGCTTTTTCCTTCTCTCAGAGAAAAGTTTCCCTGTAATATCTACTGGTACACGGAAGAATTTATTGAATGCATACATGCTTTGGAAACACAGGGATTTCAATATTTGTATCTGAGAGCTTCTAAGTATGAGTTTAGTGAAGTACAATTGAATTATGATGGCAAACATGGTCAGTAGATGACTGTTAAATGTTTTCTGTAATTTCTTAAAGGTTTATGAACTAGGCTTTGTAGATTCACTATTTGGCTATGCAGTTTGTTTGTTTTTAAATTAAGCCAATTATAAACATTTTATGTTAGCATTTTCTGAAAATTTACATAGGGATTGATTTTTATCAATCAAGTACCAGCACATATTTTTGTGTAACTAATCTCCAAACTTCTGCTATTGGGGATTTTTTTTGTTCTTTAGGACCTTTGCATTGTAATTTCATTTGAAGACAGTTAAAGAACATGAGTGTGACTTCTCTACAAATGTAAGGAGAGATAATTTCCCATAATTTTCCAGGTATTCCTCCTGTCTTCATTTTCCTGTGATTTACAACAGAATTGTGTTCCACATTAGCAGGATACCTCATTGTATCTTCAGTCTGAAAACAATACAGTCCATGCAAAGTTGTTGGTTGGTCATTCAACATAATACCTAATTAATTTTAGATTTTAGTGATTTTTCAAAAGTTTCTCAGAAAATTGCCAAACATAAAGGCTTAAAAGACAGTTGTGAAGAATTAAATGGCATGCTGGCCAATGTAAAATAGCATAAAAGAAGTGAATTTTTTGTCAAGGAATAAATAGGATTTAAATTTTTTTTAAATGAAAATGTTCAATTAGCACTTGAAGTCTTCAGAATCCTTTGAATCCTTTTTCTTCTGACCAAAGGCTTCTTCCATGCTCTCCGGAAACTTAACATAAGATTCGAGGAATAGCACTGCTTTTCTAGGAAGGAAACTGAGAAGACAAACATTGAATTAGCCTATTTTATTTATTTTTTTTTTTAGATAAAGGTACTCTGTAAATAAAGAAATGACAAATACATTGTATGTGCTCAATACTTCTAATGTATGGTAGTAACACATTTAACACTTCAATGTTATAAATTGGGAAAATGAATGACAGACCAAGACATTTTGTGAAAGCCCAGCCTGCAGTGGTGGCAGGGGCTGGAAGCAGACAGTGCTAGACCAGGCATTGCTCCCATTGTACCATCTCAGGAAAAATTTTGAAGTTTCTATACCCATCTGCAGCTTAAAACATTTCTTAGAGACAGAAGAGGCCAGAAGAATGTTATTCACCTAGATTATTAAAAAAATCAAACCCACTGTTTCTTTAAAATTGGACACATATAACTGGATTGAATGCAGGAATATTAACTAAAGGACTGTTTTGACTAAACTTTCCTGTTGATTTTACAGGCAAATGCAAAGGAAAGAAGGTAATGCTAGAAGACAAAGTCATGTGCTTACATTTTGAGACCAAGTAAGTATACAGCTGGAGGCATGATCAGGTAAAATTTCTCCTTTTTAATTGCGTCCACGATCCTGCTGGCTGCATACTCTGGATCATAAACAGGAAACAAACAGGGTTTTCTGTAAAACAAGAAAAAAGAACTATGAAATTATAAAACTTTACTTTAGTGATAAATACACACACATACATAATTGAATAATTTATGCACTTCCCCCTTCCCCTCACATAGTCTTGAAAGGCAATCTTCAAACCTTTTCATTTCTGCTATCATCAAAATAAATTGAAAACATTTTGATGGTGTGTGAATTTAATGACTTTTTTGTAAGCTGACCACAATGAAATTGATGCCCACATTGATTGCAGCTTTGGAAACTTCCAAGCTTAGCCATACTTTGTGCTGTTCTATACATCATTGCTCTCCAGCAGTCCTTTTCTGCTGTAAATGCTGAGGTGACAGCTAAATAGACCAGGACCAGGCTTGTCACCAGCCAGGAGAAGGGCTCTGCTCTGCATACATATGCTGCTGCATGATGATGAATGGTGCAAGCAGGAGCAGAGCACTGAAAAACCAAGATCACTGGTACTGCACTCCTGCAATGGCTCATTCAGTGCTTGCAGCCTCTCCCATCAGTGCAGCCACAGAGCCACCCACCAGATACCACCACCACAGCTGTTCTCACTCGGAAGTACAGTCCCTGCCAGTGCAGACAGTGGGACACAGTTAATAAGGACAGGTCATGGGTATCCTGACAGCCATAACTGTATTTATACTGCCAAAATTACTTGGGGTACAGAACATCAGCACTCTCCTGACAAATAAGATTCCCTTAACCCTTAAATACTGCTGTGTATCCCCAACTGTTCCTTGACTGTGAGGTTATTGCACAATTCTTGCTATTCACTGTATGCAAGACTTGCATTTCTTTATATCTGTACAAATAGGGCAAAAATACTGAATTGAAAATCAAATCAACCAAACAAAAACTGAATAGAATATACCCAGTGAGTGGCAATTATTTTTTATATACTAAATAGTACAAATCTAAGCTTTACTTACGCGCTTTTAAAGCCTTTGCTTAACCTAGTACTAATAAAATAAGGGCAAACGATTGTGGTTTTAATGCCTCGTTTTCCTCCATGATACAGTTCTGAATTTATGGCTTCCATCATTGCAACGATTGCAGACTTACTTGCTGAATAATCTAGAAAGGAAGAAAAGAGAAATATCCAAAATTTTAAAAGCACCACAGTAAAAGCTATAGACAGAACTGAATTCTTTGTAATACCATTTAAGTCACAGTATTATTTAGTTTAATTATTGGCAGCCTTGTAATTAGTATTTAAAGCATATTGGTGATCCAGCTCATTAATGGCTCTTTCCATGAAGGATAAAATTAGATATAATTAATCCTTTCCAGAGGAGGTTGTTTTTTTTTTTTTTAGTGTACTATAGAAAGATACAGGCAAATGAGCTTATTCAGCATTTTCTGTAAATTTCCAAATACTCAAATACCAACCAGGCCATACCATACCAATTCTTTCAGTTCAGAATGTCTTCGACTTTTAATATCACAGGCTAAATTTCAGGAAGAACTATTTCTAGTGGTAAAATAAAAATACCTTACTTAAATGCTGCTTCAGCCTATTACTTCTGATTTGCCCTGCAACTACAATACTATTTTGTTTACCCAGTAAGACTGAATCTCATCTGATTTTTATTGTTTGATGAATGTACGGAACCCCATCCTTGGAGATAATCAAAACTCGCCCTCACGCAGCCCTGTGCAACCTAACCTAAGCTGGACCTGTTTTTATCTGGAGATATGGAGCAAGTGACCTTCACAGATTTCTTCCCACACAAATTACTCTACAGTTTTCCAATTTTTAGAAATGAATTTAATACAGCGCCTTACATGTAATTTCCTAAAACCTTTTCAAATGTGTGTGAAAATAGTTGCTAGACACAATGAAATCCAATTTTGCTAAAAGACTGACTCCAAAGACTGGCATCAGAAGTAGTTTGCTGTTCTTCAGGAGTTCACTCTCAGTGAATGATGGGACCACGTAGCCTAAAAATAGATATCTAAGGTGTAAAAGGTCATAATGCATAGATGGGAAGGCCCAGGAAGGCCTACTCCCATAAGCCTTACAGTTATATGATGAAAGCTGAATGTGACTTGTATTATCAATACCAAATACTGATAATATATCAAGGTAACCCCTAGGTAACAGGTGGCAAGTAAACACTACAGTAACACCATCAGTCAGCAGAAGAAACAAGAGATCCTTATTACAGTGAAGTTCAAGTTCTCTTTGGGTGACCTCAGAGATACAATCAACATATAAGAGAGGTTTTGAGGAGAGACTGGGAAGCAGACCCAGACTGCTGAAATAGGCTAGACTAGCAGACTGCTTTCCTGAGGGAAATAGCTGAGAATATTGAGCTTTAAACAGCCTAAACCATACTTAATTCAAATTAATTTTATTGAAAATTCTGCCAGAATGCCTTCTGCACTTGATAAACCATCTGAATGTGTAGTTCTAGGTACAACCCTTGTGTGTCTCAGTCTCTGAACATTCACCTGCAGAAAAGCTGTTATGAGAAAGCATTAGACAACCTGTATGCAGGGCTCCCACTGCACGTGTAGGAGCTGAATTGTCCTTCTTCTGTGGAGAAAAGATAGTCCTTAACCAGACAGTAAAACCTGCAGAGAGCCCCCTGTGTGGCTCAGGCATATGATGTCACACTCCAGTACACCGTCACCTCTGGCACCCACAGGTTTTTGTCAGTACAGGCTGCTAAAGCCAAGCATTTACGAAGCACCCAAGAAAAGCGATTAGTATGTGGATCTATTTTGTAATGGCAGCTGACAATAATTACCTGACAGCCTGTAGAGTCCCAGTAATCCGGCTGCACTGGCTGTGCTAACCAGGTGCCCACGGTTACAGGCCACCATGGCTGGAAGAAAGGCCTTGCAAGTCTGAAAGAATATAAATACATTTATTTTAAAATCCCCTTTATAAATAGGCATAACAAAAATGTTTCTTTCCAAAATTAGGTGGTACAAACTGACATGCTGTCTGAAACTTCAATATACAAGAAGCCCAAATGACATTTTATCCCTGTAACAATTTTAAAATGAGAGACAACATTTCCTTGAATGACTGCCCTCTCTCTGAAGATCTAGCAGCATTAAAAGCATCTTATTAAAAGCAGCAAAGTTTGTATTTTCTCTGCTTTCTTGGTTCCTCTCAATTTGTCTTTTGCTAAAGGTTTGGTACACAAGAGGGAGCTAGAAGTCAACACATTAAAGAGAGTTCAGCTGTCTGTGAGTCCTTTTTGTTACAAGCTGGCAATTCCAGCACTCCAGGACACCACTGTGGGTGATACTAACTGGGAAGAATGCTAATGTTTTACAAAGGGGGAGACAAGAAAAAGAGACAAGCGCAGTAACAATTTTTTTTTTTCAATAGCTGAGGAATCCTATTAGACTCCAGATGTGAGGGCTTAGTGCATCGCTGTCCTCCTGCCCTGGGTTTCTTCAGACCTTTCAGGGGGAACACCTCTCCCAGTCCATTTTCCTCAAGTGTTTGGAAGAATGATGCAGTGTGACTGGGGAATACTTAGAGAACTTTATCTGCAATGATTTTCCATTGAGGAATGCCTTTTTTCAAAGGAGTTGCAATGCTATATTGTTCCTCGATGCAGGCTGTTAACTCAGGAATATAAACAAAAAGTGCAAGAGGGGGCAGTAGTGACACTAACAAAAAATCTCTCCTAAATCTATTGAGACCCCAAATAACTGCAAATTCCTCCATAGGTAAAAAAACAAAACAAAACAAAACAAATTCTTACTAGCCAGATTAGTTTTCTATGTATTTCAATCAGATGGTGACTAGGAATGAAAGCACAGCCTGAAGGGCAACATGTGCAGCATAAAATAATGGAATCATTTATGCTGGAAGAGACCTTTAAAATCATTGAGTCCAACTCTAAGTGCACCACTGCTAAGTCTGCCAGTAAACCATGCTTGTGTCTCCCTGAATGCTGCAAGTCGCTTAGGCAAAGCTTTCAGATGCCAGGAAATATCAGGAGCAGGGAAGTCACATGCCATCATGTCAGCACTCTCCTTTCAACCACAGCTGTTACAGGTAGGGTGTGTTTCATGATGCAGCTCCACAAACTTTGATTTACCTGAGTGCCCAGGCAGGTTTGTGTTAACATGACTGAGACCTTCATTATCATCCTGTAATTGGACTGTCTCCAATTACAGGATGATAATGAAAACAGCTATTCCCCCAACAAAGATCCTCCACATCCCTATTCCCAGCTGAGTTTTTAAGGTAGATGCCACCATTGTGGTTTTCACACCAAAATACTTGTCTGTACCTTTTGGTCACTCAGGAGTAAAAAACCCACAAAAACTTTACCCAGACTTGAGAAAAGAAGTTGATTCTGAAGGTCTTTTCAAAGTCTTCATCTGTAAGCTCACAGAACTTTTTCCCAATCAGTATGCCAGCATTATTGATTAGAATAGTAACATCTCCAACTTCTTTTCTAACCTGAATTAAAAAAAAAAAAAAAAAACAGGATAAAAAAAGAAAGCTTTAGAAGGTATCCTTGTGTCTTGTGCTTCATTTATGAAAATGTTTAGTAACATTTGCAATAATTGATATGTATGAAAACATAAGTATACAAGATCAAAGGTCCATCTAAGCCCCCCAGCCCTTGTCTCATGGTAGAAAGCACTGAAAAATGGACCCGAGCCATAAGGTCTCCCATGTGTTCAACTTTTCACATGCTGCAATTCAGGATCTTTTGAGAGGTATAAAGTATCTATATCATTGTCTTTAATATATCCCAGTGATTCTCCACCCTGCCCTCCTCCCCAAATTTGTCTAATTGCTCCCTGAACTCCAGAATACTTTTGGCTTCCACAGAAACCAAAGGTAAAACGTTATGCAGCTTTAGTATGCACCATGAGCATGCTTTAACTGCAATCAGAACACTTCCAGTCCCCTATTTTTGCTATTGTGAGAACCTGCATTCCTCTGCTAAGCCTGCTCCCATTTTTCCATATAATTTCTACTGAACTGGAAAGAATTCATCTCAGATAACTGAGGAATACCATCCCCTGAACACAATAGTTTCTACCATGAAATAGATAAAATCATCATTAGCTCCAATTGGGTTTGTTTTCAAAAGATTTTGTGCCATGATTTGGATTTTTATCAAAACAGATGGCCAAGATTTACTTATAGTATGAAGAATGAGTCTCACAGATTTCCCTGCTAAAGGTGCATTATTACTTGTGGTCTCAAAAATTATGACTAAAAAAATGTTAAAATCCTACATGTGCTGCTCTCTGGCAATTTGGAAGCAGGTGATTGAATCTGGTGCCCCAACATTTGACCTTCCATTGGCTCTCTCAGGGAACCTTAGCATTCAGTGAATATTTGACACTTTTCCAGCTGTGTCAGGTTTAGGCCTTCTCAGTGACAAGCAGGACTCAGATACTTGCACCTTTCCACCTGCATAAATGAATGCAAATCTAGACACTGTTCAGCATGGCAGGATTACTCAATTCTTCCTTTGAGGAACACATCTGTACTTTCTCCCCACTCTTTTAACTGCTGTGTCAGTCCATATGATGATCCTCTTTTTCTTAATATGGCAACATATCTTCACCAATGGCAGCATCTTATTTACCATGGCATCAGTCGTCCTGTTTACTCACTACTGCAAAATC
This sequence comes from Motacilla alba alba, assembly GCF_015832195.1. NCBI lineage: Eukaryota > Metazoa > Chordata > Aves > Passeriformes > Motacillidae > Motacilla > Motacilla alba. The sequence goes on from NC_052017.1 coordinate 113,566,064, forward strand.
TGTGTGAAGCTTGGCTTCCACTTAGAAAAAGTCAAGATGATTATTCTACATTATGTATTTTTTAGGTGTCTGTTAATTCTTTTGTTAACATAATTTCTACTAGTTTCCTGTAAGACAGGTTCTTAGTGTGTTTGGCTCTCAAGAGAGCCTTAAAAAGCTCTCAAGTGCCTTTTAAGACTGGCAAATTTACTATGCTTTACTTATTTAACTATGCTTTGTTCCTTGATCATCTGTTGTAGCAAAACACACATTCTTTATTTCTAGCCCACTAGATCCATGTCTGATTTCCTTCAGAGTTCCCAGGTGGACCTCTCTTGCTCCTGAGAATTAGTTGTTGTTCACTTGACCAGTTTGTTCTAAAACCTCTTCTTTAAAGACTTCAGTGGTCTCTTTTGTTTCCTAGAAGCAAAAGTTACATTATGGGAAAATACTTATGCTTTGCAGCAGTGAGTATACCAAATAAAACCAATTAATTTCACTTTCTTGCTATTGTTTTCTCTTTTGTGTCCAAGTTCAAGTCTTTTCATTTTACCAATCAAAAATTTGCAGGTATTTCCAAGAGTAGAGGAGGCCCATATTTAAAAAGCTCTTCATCTAAGAAAATTTCTGTCTCCACCAGGACTGCACAATACATGCAAATATCTGTGAATATGTTGGTGTTGTTAACAGTAATTTGACAACTTAACAGCAATTTTAAAATTTTGAACTGCTCTTTAAGTTTCTGTTGTCAGGTCAATCTTTGCACTTCAGAATAGTGTTTGCTGATTTGGGCACAGCAAATTCCACAGGCTGGAGTCCTGTGGCTGATTTGGTTAATGTGTTTGGAGATTGAAAATTACTGGGGGGCACAAAACAAACCTTTTGAGACTCTGCTAAAGTAAGAGCAAACAAATAATTTTCAAAATGTTCATTTTTTTTGTCTACAGTGTGAGTGAGCTGTGGCCCACATGCTACTTATGAGTATGGGTAAAAGAAACCCTTGCTGATTTGAAAGCATGAGAATTGCCATTCCAGATACTTACAGATCCTGAATCCAACTCACCTTTTAAAAGTACTTTTCCTCAAGAACATTTCTTGAGGAAAAAAGGTGTTTCAAACTTTCATTACCTTGCTCAGAAAGACTTAATCTGATTTGGTTAAAATTAAAAACAACAACCACAAAACGAAGAGCTGAGGCCCCCCATGTCCCCACCTTTCCACCCACAACTCATAGAAAATTAATGTTGCATTTCAAGTATATTCTGAAACAATCTATCAACATTCACATCATAAAATAATTTAGCTAATTTCTCTGATGTATGCCTTCAGACACAGAATGTCAAAGATGTGACTTGAGAGTCATGTATATAAGGACAAACATTGAGAATTTAACAGAAGTTTACACTTGGATGAAGTTTGTACAATGAATAACTGGATTATAAGTGAAGTTACACTGAGAAGCATTTTCAGGCAGTTTAAGGAAAAGTAAAAATTATTCATGTTAATTAAATGTCCAATTTCTGAACTCTGACAGTAATATGAATAAGGCAATAGTTTACAAAGCATAGGTCAGCACAGCAGAAGAGTTTCATTGAAAATGGAGCTTTTTACCTTATTTTCCACCTGTACTGATCAAAAAAAAGAACTGAAGCTGAATCATCAATTTGACTGGAGACTAGCCACATCCCAATGACAGGTCTGAAAACATTACATCCCACATCACCCTTAAAGAGCTACAGTTTCCTTCCTAAACAAATAGGCAAAGGAAATAATCTCCCTTTTACAACATCCACAGATTGTTCTTTTCTTTTTAAATTATTTATTGATATCTTAAAGAAACTATGAAGCCTATATAGGTTAACATATGGAGATAACCTCTGCTGCAGGTTTTACCACACTCTAATCTAAACATTATCATGTCACAATGAGGAATAGAAATGGATAAATCTCAACAACTGATTAAATCCAGTTACTTTGTCACAACCATAGTTTAAGTTCCATCCGGAAACTATTCAAAAGGAGAAAGACATTGCCCTACATGATTACTTCCCTCTAGGGATGGTTTCTAAAAAAACCAATAAATTCAATAGGATATTCTATTAGAAAGAAGCAAAAATGCAGATCTTACCTTGTCTGCCTGCTCGTAGACTTCTTCCCTCCTGCTGCAGTCACAGTGGTAGACAAACACCCGGTTGGCTCCATTTTGTTGGGCCAATCTGCTTGTTTCTTTGTTACCTTCATCATCAATGTCCCAAAGAACCAAGGTTACTCCCAAAGGAGCCAATTTTAAGGCAACCAGCCTTCCAATCCCATTTGCAGAGCCAGTAATAAGTACTATTTCACCAGCAAAATATTTTTTGCGGAGAGAAAATATGCAGAAGGTGTTCTCGATAATTAAAAAAATAAAAAATTTCAGGTACTGTAGTAACTTCCGGATGCATCTGAAGTTGAACATGATTTCTCAGGTACAAGCACCACTCATCTGTTGTGCAAACCCAGAAACACAATACATTAGAATAGTGGAGTATTGACTGAAAAAAAAGAAGAGGTTCACCTTCAAACAGCAAGTCCTTTTGCAGTGTTCTTCTGTGCAGATACCAAATATATTATTAAAGACTTGTTTTGTGAAAGCTATCTTATGAGTAGGATTAAAGCAACTGTCTTCTTCTAGATCCTACAGACCTGTTTCATCCCAGGTTCCTCACCTTCCAACTCTGGTTTTAAAAACGTTTAGCAACATACATTTCAGGCAGGTATGTTACGGCGCTTTGTTTTCACAGCAAGGTGATGCTAGCTGAACAAAAAAGTACTGAACACACTGGTGAGATATCAACCTTAGGAAGGAAGGCGTCCTCCTTAGCAGGAGACGTGACCTCTTTTGGAAGCCAGGCAACAGGAACGTTCCCACACCCTGTGTCTTTTCCAGTGCCGTGCGGCCGAAATCACATCACAGATTCCCGTTTGCCAGCAATTGTCCAGCCGCAGGGAAAAGCCGGGCCCTGGCACTTACGAGCCTTGGTTTTAATCCTGCTTTAGGCAGCACCACTCCCTTTACGGCGTTTGGGACGGCACAGGAGAGGCTCAGGAGAAGAAGCGCCCGCACCATCCCGGCGGATCGGACCCGTCCCGCCCCGTCCGGGCCCCTTGGCTCTCTCCCGGCCGTGCCCCAGCAGTCACATCTTCACCCCCTCCCTGCGCCCATTCCCTCCGCACTCACCGCCGGCTCCCGACTGTCCCGCACCCGCCAGCCCGCCGGGACCGGGGCTGGCCTGGCCCTGCCCAGCCCGCCCCGAGGGCTTGGCCCCGTGCGGGGGCGGCCCGGGGAGCTGCGGGGTGCGGGCCCGGGCAGGCGGCGCTGCCCGGCTGGGCGGGTGCGGGATGCCGGCGGGGCTCTGCGGCACAGGGTACCTGGGGGCCTTCCGAGGGCGCCTGTTGGGCGGCAGTGCCTTCTCCCACTTCGGGACATCCCGCTGCTGCTGCTGCCGCTGCTGCCGCCACGTCGGTTGCCCTCCTGCGCCCGGCCGGCCCGGCCAGCGGGGCGGCACCACTGGCACCATCCCGCCTGGCCCCTCCATCCCACCCGGCCGAGGGCTCGGAGAGCAGGTGCTCTCTCCACCGTCTGCTGCTGCTTCGCTGGAGGTACCGAGTTAAACACTTCTTAATTTATATCATAAATTACTGTTCTGCAACTTAGCGGCCTGGGAGCAAAAAGGCAGATGATGATCATAAGTGTGTCCCCTAAAACAGTAAATCAATCCCCCGATTATAATTTCACACCTTTAAAATTCCTTTTGTGAGTCCTCAGTTTTCCATACATGTGTTATCCAACTCGAAAAGTACGGCTCCACACCACTGTATTATCAATATTTTTGAATAGAAATCGACACACATACTTAGGTCCGTAAGAATGTGCTTCTGCTGTGGCATCAGCTTGTATCAATCACCATAATGTCTTCCACATATTGTTTATGTAAAAAGGCAATGAAGAGAAGAGTACTGAGTTGGTGTTCTTTGCATTTCAAATGAGTTACATTAGAGGTCTTGTTTATTGGCAAGTCATAAAAGGAAAAAATGGAATAAATTCACAGTGTGCTCTGATGTACACATCTGTGTTGTATACACCATTCAGATTACAGTCTATGGGAATTCATAAGATATTTTTCTCTTAAGCTGAGATAAAATGATAGCTCACAAAATTTGATGTCATTTACACCAAGAAATATGGTGTAAAACTGTACACTGTCAGTGTAGACAGTTGTATGGAAGGGATGTGTTTCCATGCACAGTTAACTGTTGAATATTCTGTTTATGTGCCAGCAAAAGTGGAAGCTGAAATACTCCCACTGAGAATGAAGGCAGATCTCAAAGCCTCAGTGCACTGTGGTTCCAAACAAGGTGCCAAGAAATGCAAAACAGGTGGGTAACCTAACTCCAAGTGTCCCATGCTGTAATCAGTAATTACATGGCAAAAGCAGCAGATTACGGTGAGGGGAAGCTGAGATGATTCAGCAATGAATTCCTGGTTATGAAACAATTCAGGGAAGATGCTTGTTTATTATGATGACATTTCAAGGTGAACAACATCGGTGAGGAATGGTGTTGCAACCAGAACTTCGTAAGCTGTAAGTTAACAGGAGGAGCCTGTTTCCAAAGCACGTGCTTATGCAAGTATGAAAAGACATGACTTCCTTGCTCTTATGCTGAATTTACCTAAGAAGCAGCCAGTTATCATTCTCTAAGTGATGAAAATGGCAATGATGATTAATAATTTATATACCTAAATTAGATGCTTTGGTGTGGTAATGGAATGTTACAGCTTGTTGCTATCTTGGGGTAATGAGTGGACGTGGTAAGTGACAAGGGTCTTGGGGAACACAGAGTGATTTAGGATAGCTTGCATTCCACTCACTGCCAGCTAGATTTGATGATTCCTTTAGAGAATTGTTTAGCATTTTGAAATTAAGTATTTGTGTGGCTTTTTGTCTCAGTTTTGTCCCAGTGTTTCAAAACATTGAATTTTTTTTGTCAAACATAAACTTATTCTCTTGATTGGTGCATGCACTGTAACTGGTCTCTAGCCCTAAATATACCTTTTTCTGCAATTACTTTTGAATTTGAACAAGAAGCTCCATTTCCTAAGTGATAGTAAGAACACAGGAATGAAATTGTCCACATTTGACTGCACTGAAAAAAAAAAAAAAGGCAAAAAACCTGCTGCAGCTAGAGAAGCTACGGAAATAATTTTGTAAGGGATATTTTTATTATTGCCCTTCCAGTAACAAACCTTCACATGTCTGTCATTCGTTTTAATCATAGAAAATCTATTGAACATAGGAAACAAGGCAAATGCACAAATAGATCAATCTAAAAGTTAAAAGTACATCACTAATGATATCGAGAGCAGGGATAACCACACAACCAAGAATGCCTTAAAATGACAGTTCACCAGCATGTTTATTCACCTCTGTACACTTTGTATATACTCCATGTTATGAGAAGTTAAGAGATGTTGTAAGAGGCTGTTCTGGTTTAACCCCAGACACCAACCAAGCCCCATGCAGCCCTTTGCTCACTCCCCACTAGTGGGATCAGGGAGAGAATCTGGAGTGAAAAAACTAGAAAACTAGAGAGATTAAGATAATTTAATATGGAAAGAAAAAGCTGTGCACACAAGCAAAACAAAAGAAGGAGTTCATTCACTGTTTCCCTTTGGCAAGGAGGTGTTTGGCCATCTCCAGGAGAGCAGGGCCCCATCATACGTAATGATCACTTGGGAAAACAAATGCCATCACTCCAACATCCTCCTTCCTCCTTCTTCTCCTCACATTGTATACTGGACATGATGCCATAAGGTCTGGAGTATCTCCTTGGTCAGTTAGGGTCACCTGTCCCAGCTGTGTCTTCTCCCAGCCTCCCATGCACTCCCATACACTCATGGCTGCAAGCAGGAAGAAAAGGCCTTGGCTCTGTGTAAGTCATGCTCAGCAGCAACAAAAGCATCTTAACATTATCAACCCTGTGTTCAGCACAAAAATCCAAAACCAAGCCCCAAATTAGCCACTGTGAAGAAAGCTACTCCAGCCAAAACCAGCACAGAGGCATGTCATATTAAGCCTATCAAGTCTACCAAGCAAGTCTATTAAAATAATTTACTCTTATTTTTTAATGTATGTAAGAATCAGTCAAACACATATTCTAAAATCTACCCATGTACTGAGTGATTTGGCTGATGTTTTCTTTTCTCATTGTGTAAATCCTCTGGCATACTTGAAATGGTCAAGGTGATAAAGTTGACAGTATTTCAGTGGGTATATGCTTGTTCAATGCATGAAATTGTCATGGCTGCTAGTGACCATGCACAGTAATTGTAAGTATAATTTGTTTTATTGGCTGGCCTTTTGATTGGTAGTAAACATTAGGGTTAGATAATTACTCTTGTCCTCAAGCCAGCTGGACCTTTTGAATATTTCTGGTGGATTATACATTGATCAGTACTTTTTGTTACCAAAAATGTCAAGATGCTTACTTGCAAGGTGCTGAGATGAATAGTATTGAAAAGTATTTTCACTGCTGAGTTGCAATAGATGCTTTAAATATATGTTATTAATTATTGGTAATTATTATATCCCACAACTTTTAATAAATGGTTATTAAGTATTTTTCAATATATTAATAAGTCATTCATATATTATCAGCATGTAAAACTTAAAACTCTACTGCCAAAAAGAAAAATATGGATTTAATAGAATAGGATTACTTTATTAAAGTGCTTAATAAATAAATATCTTACTGGGCAGCTGAATGACTTGGGTTTGTCTTTTTAAAACTTAATATAAACATACTGCAAACAGATGTGACAAATTCTTTGAATAATACAGACAAGTGATGTTTTAACATTTTCTGACAAAAGTAATTTCTGCAGGGTCTAACAGTTCTTTAGGTCTCTGCTGAATTTATGGAAGAATTTTATTTGACATTCAAAATGGTTTGATATCATATCAATTGTTATAATTGTTATTTGTATGTCAATATCAGTGCTAACAATTAATGTAGTTGTTCAAATCATGTGGCAATTTGCATTCATGTGTTTGGAGGAACAGAAAACCTCCCACATATACATAATTCCTCAAAAGGTGAACTGTTTAGCACGGGTAAAGATTGGTGAGGAAAGGAACCTCTCTGTAGGTCACTAGTGTGTGTTGAAGTTAATGAATTGATATAATAAAAACAAAATGTCCATGTTTATAAGGACCCAGAGAGAAGCACATAGTGTCTGTCTGTGATAGTGAATTAAGTCATGTGATTGACATTTTAGAGTAATCCAGTATTAAATACAAGATGACAAGTGGGAATCCCTTACTACACAGTGTATATGACAACCTTAACTCTCCAGTTTTAATAATTTTAACTTTCAGAATGGCAGGAAAAGCTCCAATTGTTTCCTGTGTCAAAACGTGGTTCTGATCCATAGAGGCCAAAGGCATCAGCCTGAAATCTCACCAGATAGCTACGTCTTAAATCTAAGTAATAGTTTTATTAATTCCTCAGAAGGAAATCCTCAGCACAAGTTCAATGAATCCCTTGGATCTGTGCATATTCTTTCTAACAGCTTTGGCCAAAACTCAGGACTACAGTGAAGCACCCACTAGGTAATGCAGTCTGCAGCGAACCTGTCATCCTACCTCAAGATGAACTTGATCAGAGATATGCAGGAAGTGGCTGCACACCCTATAAGTGAAGAAGAAAAGGAGTTCCAGCTCACATAACTTGGATCTTGTATCATGAATCAAAGCATGAGTTGCTTGCTTTCCAAGGAATAGGACGGAGCACAGAAAACCTCCTTTCCTATGTTTTTTTTTTTTTTTCCTTTTAGCTTGTTCAATATACTTCATCACATAGTCATCCAAACTAATCTAATCTCCACTGAACTAAAAATTAGTAGCTGCTGTATGAGATAGCTGTTGTAATACTGCTGAGGCATGATCCAGGGTATAACTATAGGCAACTGCAGCTATGGGAGGGCATGTAAGAAAAACTTTCAATACTGTAAAGAAAATCCTTAGCTAATGAATTTAAGCCAGTGAGTCTACAGAGAGGTTGCAGCTCTAGAGCTGTGGAGATGGGCAGGGATCCCTCTGCAGGCCTGTGCATGCCTCATCCATCTTCTGAGATGTCGCTTATCTGGATCCACATCTAACCCTGCAGCTGCTTAGTGTTCTGCCAGATGGTAACTACCATGTCAGTCAAAGGGCAGCTCCACCCTGTGACTGAGAAGGTGCTTGGAGTATGTGCCTCATCAGCTCCAGGTCTGTGACCTGGCAGCATCCAGGTGTGGTGTCTGTGAGGTTACAGTCATATCTGGTGTAAGGGCACCAGCTGCAGGGCACCAGTGCTCGTCTGCTGCTTCAATCCTGTGAAAACACACAGCTGATGCTACATTCCCTGGGAAGAGGGCATAGAGCACTGAGCCTGTCATTATTGTGTGTAAAGACATTTGAGAATTTAAGCTGCAGAGCCTCACATCCCTGGAAATGTGACATCTTTGGGGAAAAGCTTCTGTTGACTGTGCTCTTTACAAGGGGAAATACAGGTATCTTGGGGACAATATTAGGCAAATGAGGAGAGGACAAAATGATAAAGTTTTCTGTCATAGGTAGAAAACTGGCTCTGCTTCACAGAAATAGCATAGTCCCCAAAAAAAAGCCAGGGAGGAGAATGATGTCTTCTTTAAGTTAGTCAGACATACAAAGTCATTTTGTGTGTTGTCTGACCAGTTCTTCCTGTCAAATGGTATTCCCTTCCTCCCAATTAATTGAAAGGCTGAAATAACCCTCTTTAACTCTTTTCAACTTGAATGACAAGTATTTAGACTATTTGACTAGGATGGGTTGTTTATTTACATGTAGGTATAATGGCACTTGAATGTAGTCATAAATAATTTACATATTTTCTTGTATACCGAAAAAAATGAGTTCTTATTTAAGTGATGGTAGTACTGAGGACTACAAAAATGGGTACCCTGATTTCTTTTGGCTTGACTAAAAAATATTCACTGTCACTGTGCAGCTGTAGAACCTAATAGTGATGGGACAGTAATGGTTGTTATGGGGAGACTGATAGTAAGGGGAAGGAAAGATGATATTCCTGCTCAGGAAGTATCCCTTATTCTGAGACCACTTTCTGAGATCAGGGACTGGGTAGGCTTAGGGACTTTGAACTCCAGTAATACAGAACGGAAGACAAAGGGGATGTGCTGATGGATGTCTGGGCACTTAGGCTGACAGTCTGCTGTTTTATAATAGCTGAAGCTTCCTCAAGGTGTGACTCAATGCAGCTGCTGAACTGCAATAATCAAATAGTCTAAAAATCACTAGCCAAAGAATAAGTACCCCAGGAAGAAGTGCAACCAGGAGACCAGAAGAGCTGGAGTATACTGACAGTTCCAGCAAACCACAAAAGACTTCAAAGCAGTGCAAGAACTGGAGGAGATGCCTTCAGTAGTGACGGATATTATTTGGAAAAGGATTTCCTCTACAAATTTATCTTTATCACTGCTATGCCTATTTTGCCTCAGGTTAAGGTCATTTAGTAATTTAATTGCCCTTCTCATTAAGATATTGGGAAACTGAATGACGATGGTATTCACATTTACACAAAGAGAGTAGAGCAGATTTGTAGTCATTCTGTCACCATTTTGGTCATGCTTGACCAGTGACCTCAGCCTTTCAAGGGCCCACAAGGCTTGGTGCTGGGACAGTGAGGTTGGTGAGTTTAAAAGGCATTTGCAGGCACCACATGTTCTGAATGGTCATGACGCTGGGAACAGATTTGTTTTATGCAGTGATAGTGAAACTGGAGTCTGAAAGATCTCTGAAGAATCCACAGGGAGAAGATATTACTTCTAAACCTAATCTAGCCTGAGAACCTTGTTTCAGACTTTTTGTCTCAGTTACTACAGAGAAATTCAGTATGATGGATACCTGGGAGTGAAACATATCCCCTGACTTCAGTCTGCTGATCAACAGCTTGGTTAGCAAAGTTTAAGCATGCAACAGCTCCCATAGAAGTTCTGTGCTTTGATTAATTTCCCTTGTGTCTGTTCAGATGGAAGCTGACAGCTTTTCTTCTGCTTGATGGGAAAAGAATCAGTTAATCATTTTCTGAGAATGACTTTGTCACATTAAGTGTGCCAATTGCTGTCATAGCATGACAGCTATGCTGTATTAACAAAAATGAAAATTTAAAAAAAAGTATAATTCCACATAATATTTTTCTAGATAGAGAAATGTGGTGCAGTTGCCCTTTTCAGCCCTTTTCAGCTAGTTATTTGCAGAGGTGAAAATGTAGAGAAATGTGAAACTCCCACTGTAAAACCCATTTATACTGCAGGTCATGATTGAAAAAAAACTGGTTTATATGTACTAAGAAAAGCTTATGTGGCTTATCTGCTTCTTATGAGAGAAAATTGCCAATCATTTATACTGTTGCTGCCATTTTCTCCTGCTCAAAAAAAAAAAGCATTGCCTGAAGAAGGGCTTTAGAGTATTTTGCAGGGCATTAAGTCTGAAAGTTAAGTTGCAGATTCTCATAGGACTGTAGGAGTGGTTTTCCTAATCTGATATCCTGTAGTTTTATATGGATTTGAATTGTGGTGAGCTCAGACCAGACGAACACGCAGAGATCTCGCTGCAATTGGAGTGCAAGTCAGTGCACACATTTAACAGTGAAAACATTTAAAAAGTAGGAAAATACAGCGTCTCTTATTAGCAGCTACATGGGCTGGGGAAGACTATGTTGAGAAACAAAGTAATGCCAGAGAGGCAAGAGGCAAAGGTCACGTATGTCCTGGCAGACATGGACAGCTATGAAAAGGTTTAGCACTCATGATCTGTGCATAAGGAAATGCCATCCTTCTCCTTGAGGAAGCAGTACAGCACAGCACAGAGCTTTTAACTAATCATTTAGCAGAGTGATGTGCTTTTGTGACAACTATTTAACCTTGAGAGATTTCATTCCATGGTTTCAGCAAGGATTACAGTAAATGATCAATTTAGGTAAAGTCACAATCTAATTAAACAAATTCAGTCTAAATCCCTGCTGGGCCAGTAAAGATTTGTCTGTCAAATACCTCTAAGCATTTTCATTTTCTATAGCAACAGTTAATTGGATATGCAACTGTCAGTTTAAATGCTTTAAATGAGGCTGATGGGATTAGTAATAGAATGCTCAGATTAATGATTTACAGCTGGTTTTGCTGCCCTGTTCCTTGCTTACAGCTATGCTCATGATAACTCCCTATCCTTGTCAGATGGGTGGAATAGTGTAATAGTGTAACTGCAATATAGTTGTGATGGAATGAAATACAGGTATGATACAGGCTTGATGAAGTCAGTGTATTCCTGTTGACACAGAGAACAATTTTTAATACTGCAGGGAGCAAAGAATGATGATAAAAATGCTAAAAGCAAGAAGTCTAAGAGCAGCTGCCTAACTTCCACAGCTAGTAGTTGGAACTGAAGGTCTCACTCACTCTCCAATTAAACTAGTCTTTTATGGTTTGAGTGAGAAAGCAAACCTCAGCGTGGTGAAATTAAATCCAAGGCTGTGCGTGGAGGCTGACAAAGGAATTTCTGCAAGAGGCAGTGGGATTTCAAAGGGGGTGGAAGAGATGAAGTCTGTGCACTGCCAAAGTGTCTGCTGCTGGAGAAAGAGACCCAACTACAAAGTGTAGTCATGTAGAGGAGTCTCAGTGGTGATGCTTGAATCTTTCATCTTGTTGGGAACTGAAGAGAAGGATGGAAGCATTATGACTGTGGTAGGGAAGTGGTTACACTGTTCTCTGTGTGATTTTTAAGGTCTCTCTTTGCTGTTTTAAAAGACCAGAAATAAAGTGTGCTCCTTGGGGGATCACAGCTTTCAGGGCCAGCTAACCTGTTCCAGGAATTTTTTCCTTCTCACAGCAACCCAGAGTCAGAAAACTTTACCATTCATTTACCTTTTAAGTTGAAAATTCTAGCATGGTCTTGTTGGTGTAAAAAGGAATTTTGGTTTTTGTGTCCAGCTGATCACTGTAGTGCTTGAGGAAGAAAGCTATAAGGAAAACTTTCTGAGGCACTGAGATGTATACATAAATTACAGAGCTGTGCTATGTATTTGTCATTTTGCCTTACATGTAGGCCTCCAAAACCACTATTAATGTCAGAGAGACCCTTATACACCATTAACTGGAAATTTAGGTTCTTAATTAAGTTCCCTTCAGAATTAAAATGAGTCAGTGCATATTAAGAGTCTCTGTTGAACACAGTATAATAATACTTATTTCAGTATATTAAATTAGAACATGTTTATGTTCTAAAGATTCTATCTTGGGAAACATTATCTGAAATGGCTAACAGCATTAGATGTTATAATTACTTGTATTTATGATATGGTTATAAACAATTATAATGTAAATCATTGTAACTATTTAGAAATAATTACAAAATAATGATTGTAATAATAACCTTGTAGTTATTTGTATTTATTATATATCATACTATATTTTAATTTACCAGAAATAATCAAACAGGAAATTTAAACCTATGCTGTGCATATTTCAGCTCATATTTCAGAATATGCCAAGTTCAGCTGAAATATGGAAATAGATTTATGACCTTTGCTCATTATCCCAAGGTTTAAGATCAGGTTTTCAGGCAGAGCTTCAGCTGCAAGCAGTTTGGTATTCAGAAATCACTGTATTCATCAGCTTCTGTCTCTCTCCTGTATGTGAACTCCATTTAGTTCAGGAAATACTTTTTTTTTGTTGTTGTTCCTTCCTGTAATTAGTTTCTATTAAAAAGCCCAACTCATCCTTGTCTAACCTCAATTAGACTATCTTTTTTTTCGCTTTTGTTCCTTATGCAGAGGCATTAATCTCTTTGACTGGTCTGGACCCTTCCAGCATACATTGTTCTTATTAATTTTTTTTAAATATATATACTTACTCAGTATTCAGACCAATGATTCTATTCTGGAACAATGATAAAAGCCAGAAAAAGGAAATATAGAATCATATTTTTGGTCTCAGAATGACATGTCTTTCTTCAAAATACTCTTGCAATTAATTTTAGTTCTAGACATCAGGCTTTCCTCCTTTCTGCTTTTATTTATATAAAGCAATACAGCTATTTCAATAATCTTCTGATGAAGTGATAGTTCTAGGAATGTATTGTAAGAGGAAAATTAATGGAGCCTTTCAGAACGTAGAATGAGAGAGAGATGCCTTTTTTCATCTCCCAGCTCAGTAGATCCTATCTTCAACTTTATTTTTGATTTGTGATTCAGGAAACCTTGATTGATTCACTGGCACATTTTGAGCTGATTTAATTTGAAATGTTAATTATTGGAAATGTTAGAATACTTTAGAGTTAAAAAGGACCTGAATGATGGCATAACCGAAAGTCATAAAATAAGAAATTCCGCATCAACAGAAAAAATTAGATCTTATTCTAATTTCACATCTTTTAAATTGTGATTATTGAAGCAAGAAAAAGTGTGACTGGAGATATTTTCAGTTATAATGGAAGGAGTGGGGACTATTCAGTTTTACTATTTCATTCTGAGAATCAAAGTCACATCTGCCTTCCACGTACATTGCCTCCTGCCTGTTCAGCCTTGGAAGAGACTTACTCCACTTTGGATGGCCTTACTCCAGTTTTGGGTTGCATGCATATATCCCAGTAAGATGTTTGTACCAAGTGCTTTAGTTTTTCTATATAAATTCACAGAATCAATTAGGTTGGACAAGGCCTTTGAGATCATTGAGTCCAGCCTGTGACCCAACACCACCACGTCAGCTAGACCATGGCACAGAGTGCCACATCCAGTCTTTCCTTAAACACCTCTAGGGAGGGTGACTCCACCACCTTCCTGGGTAGACAATTCTAATGTCTAAATGCCCTTTCTGTAAAGAAATTCTTCCTAACATCCAACCTAAACCTCCCCTGGTGTACCTTAAGACTATGTTCTTGTGTCCTGTTGCTGGCTGCCTTGGAGAAGAGGCTGAACCCCACAACTCTCCTTTTAGGGAGTTCTAGAAAGCAATAAAGTTTCCACTGAGATTCCTTTTCTTCAGGCCAAACACCCCCAACTCCCTCAGATGCTCATCAGACTTGTACTCTGAACCCTGCACTAGCTTTGTTGCCCTTTTTTGGATACACCCCAGCACCTCAAAATCCTCCCTGAACTGAGAGGTTCAGAACAAGACACAGGACTCGAGGTGTGGCCTGACCATTGCCAAGTACAGAGCGACAATCACTGCCCTGCTCCTGCTGGCCACACTATTCCTGATACAGGCCAGGACACCATTCACCCTCGGCCACGTGGGCACACTGCTGGCTCATGTTCAGAAGCTGACAACCAGAGCTTCCAAGTCTTTTTCTACCAGGCCACTGTCCAGCCACTCTGTCCCCAGTCTGTGGCACTGCAGGGATTGTTGTGGCCAAAGTGCAGGACCCAGCATTTGGACTTGTTAAACCTCATATTGTTGGGTTCTGCCCGTCTATCCAGCCTGTCCAGGTCTCTCTGCAGAGCTCTCCTACCCTCCAGCAGATTGACACTCACACCCAACTCAGTGTTGTCCATGAATTTGCTGATTCAATCCCCTTTATTCAGATCATCAATGAAGATATTAAACAGGCCTGGCCTCAGCACTGATCCCTGGAGCACGCCACTAATGACCGGATGCCAACTGGATGCAGCATCACCACTCTCTGGGTCTGGCCAACCAGACAGTTCTTAACCCAGTGAAGAGTACACCTGACCAAGATGTGGGCTGCCAGCTTTTGCAGGAGTATGCCATGGAAGATGATGCCAAAATGATTATTCCTTTTATATATATTGTTCATATGTATTCATAGCTCTGTAGACTGTTATTGTACAGTTACTTAACTAAGTACAACTTTTCCTATTAGACAAAAGTGCTGTATTTCCTGAGTACTGAACAACTTTTCCTATTAGACAAAAAAAAATAAAAAATCCTGAGGGCCTGTTCTAATCTCACTTCTTATGGGAATGAAGATCAAGAAACCTTCCCAAGACACTTTCCCATTAACAATTACCAAGGAAGGTGGGCTTTACAAGGGGTCGAACCAAGAGGGGGAATTCATCACCTGTGTTTGTAACTGGGGACTCTTGTCAATTGTGCTAATTTGCTAAACTTATAAAACTCTACGTGCCCTATATCATGTGTGCATCTTTGGCACATTTTTGATGTGCATTTCAGTGTGTTGTGCACCTGGAGAGATCTTCATTAAAACCATAACCACGTTTTATTACCTAACCTTGTCTGACTCTTGATTTTAGGGCTCAAAAGGCAACAGAGATTGTGGCAAAGGTGTCATATTGATATAAATTTAAAGGTTTAGTTGATCAAAGCACTTCATTCTTCAATATACATACTAGATATTTTGAGGACTGGGAGTTTTATTCCTTTTTAAATTACTGAGTTTTTGTTAACTGTGAAGGATGGGCAAAAACAATTGGTCAGCTGTTTGCATCAACAGGTACACCAACGCTTGTTTCAGTTTGAAGGCCAGCAAGGGCCGTTTGGCTAAATTACAGGTGAGTAACTTTTTAGAGAAAAGAAGTGACTAAATGTTGAAGTGAAATATGAAGGATGTCATTTTAGTTCTTCATGGCGTGTACGTTTAAAGGAAACCTGTTGCTGATGGCTGCATCCCATGTGTGGGTTTGTGCTCCAGAACGGCCTGAGTGTGCACAGCCCAAGGTTCTTGTGGATGAAACCACTCATGGTTTTCTGATGTGTTGTTTTCCAGACACTATGGGCAGGTGCAATGGAGAAAATAATGGGAAGAATTTTCCTGTGGCTGGTGGCATCTTGAAGAACTCTATAGAAAGGTGATAAGGAACACAACTGAATCCTGAAGAGGCTGTGGAGCTTCTCCAGGCACCTGTATTTTCTGGATTTAAAATTTTTTTATTATCAGTTCTGTTCAGCAGGAAGAGAAAAATAAGTGCCCTGATTTTTATTGAAGGAAAAGGAATGCCTTACACTTCAGCAAGCCTTCAGCAGGACTTTGACCACTTCAGACCACCTATACCATCCTCTAAGGGCCAAGCCTAAAATCATCATAACTAATTGTATGTGATGAGGCCTTCAAGTGCATTTTGAAACGTACCTTAATTTTTACAAGCCATGAGCACCTAGACACTCCCATTGCCTTGAAATTAAAGAAAAGTCAGACCATTAATTTGCCCTTTTTGTAAATAGCTAGCACTGTGCAAAACTGAGATACAGATATTGAAAGTGGAGTTACAGAGGGTTTTAGGCAGCACCATGGTCAAGGCAATTTTCATCATGTTAGTTTAGGTGGGAAGTGACCAGTAACTAGTAGTAGTAGATGGGGGAAAACTGCTCACAGACTAGGAACAGAGTGGAACAGTCAGAATTATGGAAGGAGTTGTACACTGGGATGGGATCTGGCCTTTGATGTAAGCGCCCTTGTGTAAATTGCAAAGGATCTACTGTGTTAGTGTTGGCTTTTCTGTTTGTTCTCAGATTTACTTATACTGCCTTTGTTTGACACAGAGGGGTCAGACCAGCACTTTCCTATATTTCAGTTGTGCCAAAGTGATTTATAGCGGCTGAGGTACCAAACATAAAACTAGTCCATGGAAAAACATTTGTCAGCTGCCCTGCAAAATCAGGTATTTCTATGCAGTTTTAAGTCATGTTTATTTTGCACAAACTATCTTAGCACTTTTTAAATTAGTGTTTATTATTTTGAAGGCCAAGTATACAATGCTATAGTGGATGTATATCAGAGATGTAACTAATCGAACATATAACTGTATTGTACATGGGAGAAATTATTTTAATGCTTAAAAAGTGATTTTTCTTTTTTAAATGTCAATTTTTGAACACTATGAATTATAAATTTAGGCTTTAAATATTTATTCTGTTAACTGATAAAAATTATTTATTATGCTGCTCTTGTACTTTTTGCTTTTAACAGAAAACAAAACACAAAAGTATGTTTCAACTGTTGTGTGTGCACTACACATTCTGTAATTATGGAAAAAAAAAGGTTGGCATTGCTCTGGTGGCTTAAAGAAGAGATATTTGAGATACTTGATTAAAGGACAGAGAGAAAAATAGCACTTCAGAATTTTTGCAGTTAGGATGAAGAATTTATTGTATGTACAGTGAAGCAACTCTACTGTAGATGTAGTTCCTCTTTAAAGAAAACGAATACAGTAATCAAAATAGTTCTAGCGTGGAAATTACAATACAGACTGAAACTTGACTAAACCAGAAATTAGTTATTTGACTTGAAAGAACACAGAACTTGAAACAACAAATTGCAGTTTGCATCATTAACCAAGGACAGTAAAAAACTGTACAGTACAAGCAACACGTTACAATAAGTTATGACAAATAAGGCAGTCTTTCTCATTTAGGACAAAAGGGATAAAGGGAAAGGTATTAAAATCTCATAAAACCACCATATCTCTTTTCCATCTCTGGGACTTCTTTGGAATAAGTTTCCCCATCTTCTTCTGAAGGGAGAATGGAGTCGGCAAAGCGCTTAAGGAACCCACCATATCGTTTCTGGTAATCCAGCCACCACTCTGGCCTGCCCACTCTTCTCATGAAGCCACCGTATCTCTTTTGCAGCTCTTTGGCCTCATCTTCCAATTCAGGGCTGCGCTTTATGCTTCTCATGAAGCCTCCATATCTTTTGCTGACATCGCCGTCATTTTCATTTATCTCTCGATAGTGCGCCGCTTCAGGGTTATCCCCTGTTCCTAGAAGCTCCTTCAGCAGATCAGAGGAGTTGGCAAGGGCATCATCATCCGAGTCTTTCTTCATAAACCCTCCATACCTCTTAGCCAGGATTTCTCCTCCATTAGCTTCATCCTCTGGTTCTGCCCGATAGAGCTCATCCATTTTCTTCATGAAACCCCCATATCTTTTCATGAAGCCTCCGTACTTCTTCGCAAGCAAATGGCTCTCGTCCAGATCTTTCTTGTCTCCTGGAGCAATGTTGCCATCCTCAGAAAGATCCAACTTTGCCAGTTGCAAGAGCTCCTTGCAGGTCTCCCAGGCTTTGGCAGAAGGCAGTTTTCCTTCACATTCCAGTGTACATGCCTGAAAAATGGATGTGGTTTGCTGAAAATTATTTGATAGCAACCATCACCTTGCTACAACCTTATCTTAGATGTACTTGTTTATAAAAGAGCATGAGTGAGCCTCTCTTTGTGAGTGGCTTGGAAGAAATGCTCTTTGGGAACAGCTGGTTTGGTACCTGTCTGTTTTGAAATTCTTCATATCCCTCTCTGAAGGACAAGGTAGTCTCCACTATAAGAGACAGACTACCCAATAATATGAATTGTGGGTCCTCTATGTCAAGGTTGCCACTATGCTTCTGTTTCAAAGGAACCAAGAAATACATTTCCTGTATCTCCCTTACACTCGTGTGAGTTATGATTAATTTTTAAAAATTTACTACTGGGAAGCTAAACACCAATTGTGGTTTGCTTCATAATGCAGGTGTAGAAACGTACTCAATCTTCATAATTAAAAGTATGATTCAGAAACTTTAGAAAAGCTGCACAGCATGATCATTGCAAAGAAGCCAGCTGTACTGCACTGTTCAGTATCTTCAATACACTGCATAGCTTTAAAGGCTGTGTGTTGCCATTTGTTTCTCTTTGAGGAACAGATCATTCCAGCATGTACCAATAGAAATGTAGAAATACAGGCTCTCTTAGGGCAGGATCAAAGTTCCATTTTTGCTAGCTGGAAAGCAGTGGCCATCAAAGAGAAGGGAAAAAAATCCTAAGCTGTGTTGTTTCTGACTTTATTGAAAATTTTTCAGGCTACAACACGACAAAAGCTTTCAGTACCTTATGCATATCTCAAAACCTGTGTTGTGATGATAATAGCATGGATATTAGCTACTATTATCTCTCTCGTGTCAGGGGAGTTTATTTCTTGTGCAGCCGTACCATTCAGTTGTAAAATAAGGTGATTCCCGTCTTTTTTCTTCTTGCCCGTGGTTTTCATACCACAATAGGTAAAGAAAAATCATCAATATTTTCAATAAGAGAAACACTCATTCTGATTATAGATTATGTGTTCTAAGGATCCTAACATACTTTAAAATGTGAAATTAAACTCCAGCACAGCTCTCTCTGAAAGCTTATTGTTTACTGCACAATCTGTCTCTTCAGCCTAACTTTACTCTGAGAAATTTATATATGATTTTTTTGGTATGATCACAAGAAAATTAAAGAGGTTTATATATTTTTCAACAAAATAATTTAACTAGCACTACATGCTTATTACTGTATTTTATAGTCATGCTGTAAAGAGAGTAAGATTTCAGCTTCAGTCTGACTTTGGAATTGCTCTAAATCAAAGCAAGAATGGGTCTCTCCTTTTCTCAGTTCGTTTTAATTACCTCCTATTGTCAGATGAACATACTCCATAAGTGTGAGTGACCAGGTACAGTGTGAAAAGTCTTCTTACAAATACAATGTAATAAATTCAGTTATTATGTTACTAGATACTCATATCTAGAAACAATAGTTTCCAAGAATTGTTCATACAGGTTTGACAAACACAAAGAATACTAAACTGCTTCTTTACCTATTTAGTTAATAAACATCCTTACAAAATAGGACTTTGATTCTTTCTGTAATGATTGCTGGTGTGCAAGACAGACTGTCAAAATAGACATGCAGAACATATATTCTGAAAAGCCCTCCCTCCATAAGGGCAAACTACCACTTTTTTTACCTTAGTTGACATCAAAGCTAAAGTTTGATTTAAAGCTAATGTAAGCGGGGGGCGGGGAGGGGAAGTAGAGGGAACTGTTTGGCCAGCTGTCCAAATAATATTACCCTTCTGAGCCTGCTATGGTTAGGAGCTCTTGAGCTTTTGGAGTAAGTAGAAGTACTCAGTGGTTCCTAATTCTGTGTAAGGCTAGAGAGCCAAGTCCTTCCTTTTGCATGATCCCAGTGACATGAGAGGAACAGATTTTTAAGATCATTTAGATATGCTGAGAGCATGATGCCTCAATGTGTGTGTATTTGAGGTCAGAACAACCCATGCCACTAGCAAAAGTACTTGGCAGACAGATTTCCCACCTTCTTCAGGAAGGGCTGAGGGACCCCAGACTTTCACTGACCCCCAATCTTCAAATTTCAAGTTGAATTGCCTCTGCGACTGTTCTTTTAAATTATTTCAACACCAAAAAATTTTCTTCCCCCCCCCCAGTTCCCCTCATTCCGGACTTAGCATGATTTGTCTAAGAAGCCAATGTCTTCCACAGGCATATTCCTAACGCTGTGCAGCACCATGCAGAGAGGAGAAACAGAGGAGGTACTGCTACCTAAATAGCCTTTAAACCCATGTTTTTAGTGAGATTTCAGGCAGATTTTTTCAGCTCGACAGCCGTCCTGTCCGGAGAGAGCTCATCTTACCATGGAGCCAGCGGATAAGGGTGGGGACCGGGTCGGGACCCTCCCTCCCGTTCTGCTCGGCTTCCCCCGTCCTGTCGGTGCTGGAATGCCCGGCAGCGACCCCTTCCCTTGCAGAGATGCCCTCTCCGGACGGATTTCCCTTCCTCCTTACGTTTTCATTCGGCCTTTCCTCGGCTCCCCGCGGGGCTGCTCGGCGATGCTGTTTGTGCCCGTCCTCGTCGGCCGCCGCTCGCCGTCGAGCAGCGGGAGGGAGGGACGGAGGGACGGGCGGGCGGGCTGGGGGTGCACCTCGGGGCGCTCTCCGGGTTTGTATCATCGCTCTCCGCTCTCTCCTCGCCCTCTGCCCAGCGCCCCTAAACCCGCTTCTCCCTCTCTCCCCTCTTCAGATAAAAGGGTCTTCCAAGCGACCCCGCTCACTTCCTCCACTATTTATTTTTCTTATTTCGCTGTTTTTCCCCGCTCCCCCTTTCCTCCCTTCAAAGTTAGCGGGGAAGCGGCCCGGCCGCGGGGGTTCCGGGGCGCTGAGGCGTTCCCGGCCCCGGTGCCGCTTACCAGGGGGTGGATGCCGGCGCGGGGTCCCAGGTGGTAGGCGCAGGCGGCGCAGTCGCGGCCGCAGTCGGCCCGCGCCCTCGGGAGCAGGCAGGTGCTGAGGGCCAGCAGCGAGCAGCCGAGTCTCAGGAGCAACGCCATGGGGCTGCGAGAAGGAAAGGTCAGCCGGCAGCCGCCTCCTCCCGCTGCCACCCCTACCCCCCGGCACGGCCTCCCCCCAGCCTCGGAGAAGGAAAAGGCGGCGTGAAAGGGTTCAAACCAACTCCGCTAAACTCACGCTTTTTAGAGCCGGGGTGATTGCTCTTGCGAGGTAAGCGGGAGCTTTAACTAAGCAGGCGCTTGGCAGCTGCAGGGCAACTGACCTGCGTTCGGAACGGGAGAGGACCCGGAGCATGAAGCGCCCAGAAGATCCCGTTTGGTGAAAGTATTCGTCCCCAGACACTTAATCCCTCCCTGCCTGCAAAAGCCGGCACCACAGGGGGAGAAGGGACGCACCGCGGAGCGGCACGGACGGGTCCCGGCCCCTCCCGGGATGGGTTTCCCACCGGGACGCCCCGAGCAGCCTCCCCGACACCGGCAGCAGCCCCGGCAGAGCCGCCCCGGCCCTCCCTCGTCCCGACCGCGGGCAGAGCAGCTCCCACTCACACACACGCTGCCCTCGGGGCTCCCGGGAGTTGCCGATAAAAAAGCTGCGCCTTGCTGAAGCCTCGGCGTCGGAGCCACTAATATTTATAGCGAGACCGGGCAGCCTCCGGAGAAGCCCCGGGGGAGGCAGGCACAGCCGGGCCTGCTGGCAGCTCCAGCGAGGGCGGCTCGGGGGGCGCCGAGCCGAGCCCGCTGCCGGGGCCGGGCGCGCCGCTGCGGAGCGTGTGCGGGCGGCGGCGGCGGCACTTTATAATTCGTGACCGCGGGGAGAAGGAGGCATCCCCCAATCGCCGTCGGGCTCCCGCTGACGCGGCGACTACGACATCCCCCCCGGCACCACCGCCCCGCCGTCCGTGACTCCAGCGGGGCTTGGGATGAGGGGGTGTGTGTGCCCCTGCCAGCGGGAAGGGGGGAGAAAGGAAGTGGGGAAAGGGGAACCGGCCCAAGGAAAGTTACCGGGGAAAGTTTTCACCGGGGGCGGGCGGGGAGTGAGACAGCACGTGAGTCATGCGGCGGTGGGCGTGAGGGACGGGGAAAGGCGCCCCGAGGCTGGCGGCAGCCCCTCCGAGGTAACCCCACTCCCCGGGGCAGCGGAGGCAGGCTCCCGAAAGAGCCTTGCACAAAGCGGAGAGTGGGACTGGGTTTGGGAATTTTTGGTATGGGGTTGTTTTTTGTTGGTGGGTTTTTTTTTGGTTGTTTTTTTTGTTTGTTTGTTTGGTTGGTTGGTTTGTTTTTAATTCTCTTTTCCTTCTTTGTTTCCTCTGTCTTTACTACTACGCCAAACCCCCAAGCTGCTGGTGCTGAGAGTTTTGCTGCATGTCTTCTGCCTCTCTCCCTGAGCCTCAGGTGTAAAACAATTTGGGGGAAGCAGATTTTATTAGACCAAGGAAGAAGACAAGGGTTTTAATTTGAAACAATTGGAATTCACAAGTATGGGTAGATTTGCATTGTTGTCGCAATTTTGGTGCTCAGGAAAACACAAATAGGAACGAACTAGAGAGAAGCAAACATCCAAGCATTTCTACGAGGTTCTCAAGCACAGCAGCGAGGGCTGCTCACTGTTGTGCTCCGACTGACATCTTGGGGAACAGGCATAAAGCAATGACATGGATCCCTGACACCTCTTGTTTGCAGAGTGCTCTGCCCCAGCCATGCTCAGCTGCATTTCTTTGACTGTCAGATGCCAACTTCTACTTCCAGCCCCAAACTATTTCTAGCTGGTCTATATTAACTTGTTTTTCTTCCAGCATGGTTCTTCAGTTAAAAGAGCATTTTCCCTCATTCCAGTGTGTTTCTGGAGTGGGATTATTCTCTATAGTCCTCATTTTGCTGAAGTGAACAAGCTGTGCTCTTTATCAGTCTGTCCTAAGATGTCATGTGAATGTTCTGCTCTGCATTTGCTTTGGTTGGAGTTCATAATTTCTGTGCATGAGTGATGGGAACAGAACACAGTATGTCAGTTGAAATTTCATTAGGACAATAATGTGTAATTATGTTCCCTGGAGGAAGAAGACACCTCAATTTATACCTCTCCAGGTCTCATTTGCCTTTCCTGATGCTGCAGTACATTGATGTCACACACTCACTGAGATACAGCCAGATCTTTATCCTTTAGAAGTAAGAGGAAATCCAGTACTATTACTGTATGGAAACCGTGATTTTTTTGTTGCCTCATCTTTACATTAGCTATCAGACTCAGGTTAAGGATGCTCAATTGAATGAGTGGATTTTCAGAAATACATCCGTTCAAGCCAAAGGCATTGCTCTTGCCTACAATCAGTGTACGTGAGAAGAGAATCAGGCTCTCTGTTTATGCAGTAATATCAGCCAACTTTGTAAGTGAACCCTCAAGAGAAGAGGTAGACATTTTAAAAATCATCCCAGTGGGTATATTTATGTTAGCATGTGAGGGATCTACATTTGGAACAATGAGCAAATTGCTATGCCACTGAATCAGCAGGATTGCTTTCAAGTTTGTTCCTGAGTTGGTTAGGGAAGCACTGACTAACTCCAGAAGTGACACATTTGCTGTCTCCTTTGCTGTAAAGTTGCTCAGTACAAGCAGAGCTTTTTGTGATGGACATCATCAGAGTAATCCTCTGGGTCACTTACTGACTCTCAGCTCTGCCATCATTTATTGGCTTGCACTCTAATAGTCAGCATGGTGTGACAGGACAGACAGCCCAGTAGTGTCATGACTGTTCCTCCAGCAGCATACAAGCCATGTCCCTGGGCTGAGAGGCTGCTGCTTTCATCATTCTGCACAAGAGCATCTGCGCCCAGCCAGCTCACTGAGCTCCTCAGCCTGCCACAGCCTTCACTACTCTGTTTAATGTCACTCATTGTGCTTAATCTGTTCACGATGAAAACCAGCCAGTGTTAGAATCTCACTGTGTACAGAGGTGCAGATAATCCCTGTGGGTAAAATACAGATTATAACAGGAAAAGATAAAGGATGAAGTAAGAGGTCCATATAAAAGGACCAAATAAAAGGCTTCTTGTAAATTCTGTGTAGAAGTGAACTAGTGAAGAGAGTTATTTTACTGTGCATAAGCCTTTTGGCTGATGGTGGAAAAAGGGAAAATTTGGGAGGAGATCTAGTGCGAAATGCACATCTGCAAGGACATTTTCAGCAAGTGAGAGAGAGAACAGAGATATCTGTGTACAACCAGCACTGGGCAGAAGAAATCCAGCTGTGGCTGTTGCAAGTACTACAGACATCCCTGACTGTTTGGTATGTCTGCTTCTTCCTATCTGTCATTTGCATCTCTAGCTGGTTCCTCTCTATCACTGGTCCTCATCCTACATCCTTATGGAGACTGTAAATGGTTCCCAGGTCCCCAGGGTCTGGCAGAGTGGAGAGTGGGAAGAAGGTCCCAGCTGGACTTTTGTTTTACCCTTTCCTACAGTGCTTGCTACGTAGAGTCCTTTCCTTCCTGCTAAAAGATGCTAATATTCATGGAGGATGTGATACAAGGAAGGAGTGATGTAGAGGATATTTCTTGAAGAGGTCACTTTTCCCAGTGTCAGCAGATGAAAGCTCTGTAATTCCCTGTCTGGGTTCAATTTTGTACAGGGAAAGTATTCTTTGCACAGAGAGGATGAAACAGAAAGAGAATGTAGCAAATTTTTGCCAAAATACTACAGAGCAAAAACTACGTAAGGAAAATTACTCACTGTAGGCATGGAGGGTAATATTTCCTCTACAATGGTGAACTGAGAAACAAAGAAATAGGGAGGCACAAAGAGAAAGAGAACATTTTCACAGCAGTAAAGACAATAGCTTGTTGTTTGCTACTAATGTTATAATAAAAATGTGCTGGTATTGATAAAAACTTTAGCATTTGTATAATCCAGAATTACCACAGACACCAACTGCTTTTTATCTACAACAAAATATACCAGCCAAAAGCACTATAACAGTAGTGCTTGCAGTGCCAAGGGCCCTGTTGCCCTACGGTTTGTCTAACTCCCAAACTTAAGGCAGAATGAGGTGAAGCCAAGATGAAATCATCTTCATTTTACTGATAGAGAACACAATCTGGGTGAATTTCTGAACTGTAGCAAAAAATGAGCAGCTGAGTTAGAAATGGAATCTCTCTTAGAATTCACATCGGTATCTTTTCTGCAGGACCAGCTTTCCTTTCCAAACTCTACTCATCTTGCTAATCAAGCTGCTACAAAGTATTAAATGAAGATGAATTAATATAAACATGCTTTTAGCACCTCAAGCAATCCTCCTCACAACACAGAGCCTTTTTGATAGAATTGAAGAGTAGGGAATGTAGAGCAGTATGTTGATTGTTTTCTTCAGCTCAGTGTAAAAGGTCACAGAATTTCTTAAGATCAAACAGTAGGGTTCCATTTAGCTCAGCCTAAATGGCCTTAATTTTTAATGGGAAAATACATAACTGGTATCAGAGCCAAGAAAGACATTGCAGGTCAACTCTCTTATACCAAATATAATCAAAGTAATTAAAAAACATGAGTTATTAATCTGTATATACAAGACATGCATTGTTACTTTTTAAATATCTTAATTAAATTATGCCTAATGTAAGCAGAGAGGAGCTGTAATGCAGAGAGGTAGTCAATTACAGCTGGTATGCACTGCCTAAAATGTACCTTTACAGGACAGAGATGTTCCAGTGCTTCCCAAATATCTGTACATTCCTTAATAAATGTCTAGGTGTATCACTTAAGATATGAAAAAATAAGAAAGATCTCAATGATGCAGACATTCCTGCTCAGAGCTGCTGAAGGCAATCTTGTATGAAGAACTGGAATGCTAACTTTGGGTCTTAGATGAAGCTGGCTCTTAATAATATTTTTGCCTTTAACAATTTACACCTCCTTCTCTAGAAGGCAAAACTCTGAAAGATCTGGCGGCAGTAAGGTGATATTTTCATGGAAAGAGCACTGACAGCTACTGTCCCCGCCTAGTGGTTGATGCCATGTAGCTTTGTAAGGGGAGAGGAGCCTTCATGCTACTTTATCTGAGTGAAATAAAGAGTGTAACATGCATTCAGAATAAGCATGCAGCAAATGCAATTATTAGTGCATTTATTTACCTGGAATTGTATCAGACAAAGTAACAATGAAGCAAGGAATTTTATACTGTTCCATAGAAATACACGGAGATTCACTTTATTACATTCTTTGTTTCTCGGAGACAGATGAATATGTGCACTCCAAGATTTCTGAGATCAGGCCTGAACTGCAGTAAATAGAATGTGCTGCAGAGTGAATAGAATAAACTATAAAAAAACTCCCCTAAACATATTTGTTATAAAAACATTGTTTTTCTCATTTTCACAGAGGCCATGGGAGAGGTATTTCCAATAAAATAAGAAGAAAACAGAGTGTTTAGTAGCAGAATAAATTGTGATGGAGTCCAGACACAGCGATTATTATTTAAGACAATAACTACTCCACATAAGTGGAGCGATTTATCCTAATTTTTTCAATTAAGAAAACTCGTCCATGAATTACAAAGGAAGTATTAGACTCCATCTATGAAAAGGATTTCAGTGTCTAATGCATATGTGGAAGGATTAGCTGAAAATTGTAAATGAGAGATTTTGGTCACTTCAGTCATACAAAGAAAAGCAAACAATCAGAATGTAAATAATGTATTTGGATTGTGAGTTTCAATTATTTTCTCATTATTCACCTTGAGGCAGTAGAATTTTGGAGCTTTTTCTCCAGTTCCAGGCTTGCATTTTCACTGCTAGTATTTTATTGCCCAGTTGGGGAGTGCTGTGTTCACACTTTAGCACAATATGCAAAACAAGTTGTTTTTGCAGACTGGAGCTGTGAGGAGAGCCTGGTGTGTTACATGCAAGCAGGGTAAGGGCTGGCTGGGTTCCTCCTCATGGGGCACAGCATGGTGCGGCAGGGCAGGCAGAGGTGGCTTGAAATTCCCATATTTTGGGGGTTTCAGAAATGTGGCTTGAAACAGTGTTGGTGGTTGCTGTGATTTCCAGCAGCACAACACGGAGTGTTTTTTCAGGTGGTCACTGAGCTCTCTCCTTCCCACCCCCACCAGGGACCGAGCACCAGCTCTCTCCTGCCGTCTCTGGGCCATGAAGGGAGCAGCAAAGAGCTGTGTGCACTCTTCATCTTCTGCTGGAGGGATCCCCCAGAGGTGATGGGATAGCAATAAGGGACGTACTTCATTTTGTTACACCTCTGCTGGAAATTCCCTTGCTCATGCTGGGGGGTCTGTCTGCCTCACAGCTTTCCATGGCTGTGCAAGCAGCATCGAGGCTCTTGTGATCTTACAACATATCTTGGTCTAACACTGGGCTAAATTCCTCAGCTGCGAAAGCAACTTTTTGCTCATTGAAGGGTAGAGCCCACTCCAGATTAGCTACTGTCACAGTTGTAATCCCTGTGGAAATGCAAATACTAAGGGGATAATGTTCATGCAAAAAATTGAATGGGAATGGTACACAAACACAGGGTTCTCACAAGTACCATATCAAAGGTCCATCTTGTTTCTTTCAGGATAAATGATTTTCAGTTGTTTTACTCGTATTGGGTCCCCAGTTACATTCCAGAAACTGTTTTCCAAAGGGAAGGAAAGGTTCAATTTATCGAGTAATCTAGCTAGGAAGTGGAAGAAGATCTTGGTATAAAAAGAATCCTAAGAGCATTTAAAAATGAAATAAGAAACATTATCATCACATTCACTCATTTTACACATATTAGACCTGTTCTGCTGGCCATTGTTTGTACCTCTCTGGGCTTTGCATTTCTATTAAAAAACCTGGAAACTGAACTCTGACCTTTCCCTTCTCAGATTATTTTCCTTTCCTTACCAGCTGCTTGCTTTATACTTGAAAGTAATTTCATTTCTCCTGTTGCATAATTGAACACTTCAAAAAGTAAAATGCGATCTCAGCCAGCTGAGTCCTTATTGCTTTTGCTGTAGCAAACTGGTGAAAATATTCCATGAAGGTTAAAGCATTGAATTTGACTGGGGCCTAGGTTTAATCTGAAGATTGAAGGCTGAAGTTAAGGAGAAGTTGGGAAGATCCCAAATGGCTTTGGAAGCAGAAGAGTTACCATGTTGAGTGAAAATGGAGGTGCAGTGACAGTGCACAAGAAAGGAAAATGACAGGTGTGATGTTTTGATTATTTTGAGATGACATAGATGTATTGGAGAAGATTGCCTTGTGGTTGACTCCTTTCCAAATCTACAAAATGTAACATTTTGATTGTTACATGTCCTTGTTATTATGATATCTAGTTTTTCCTTTGTCAGTTTGAAAGCTTGAAAAATTAGGGTGGCGACCACTGCTAAAGCAGAGGTACAGTACAAGGATGTTTTTAATATATAAAATATTCTGTAACAATAACTTTTCCACACAGATAACCAGCACTGTCTGTACTGGCAAAAGCTTTCTGTGCCACCTAAAAGTGGTGAATTTACCTCTTCCTTCTAATGTAAAGTAACTGCTACCAATTAGGACCGGATAATGACTAGTTTGGAAGCATTTTGCTACACAAAGTAATTGATGCCATTTTATAGCCTCTAATTGTGTTAATTCAAATATGAGGTATAATATTTATACTTCTAAGACAGGACTGAAAAATCAGGTATTTCAGACATTTAGCTTAGGGGTTTGAACTTCCTTTGGAGCATCCCTTGTCTACAGTGGTACCCTAGGATTGAATCAGCTGTTGTGTTTAGACACACATAAGGTGAAGAGACTGGTGTGTGCTAAGATCTCAGAAAAAAAAAAGATAGAATATACAATAATACAACTCTCACAGTATTAAAATACTGATGTATTTTGAGCAGTAATAAATTGTACTTCAGCTTGCTCAAGTGCATCAACACCTTAAGTATAGATAATGACTACTGCGAGTCACAGTTTTGAAGTTTTTTTGGGATTAGGCTAGTTTATGTCATTAAGTATTCCTCAAGCTGATTATATTTCTCTGTCTTTTCTGCTGTTTCCTGCTGTGCATTTGCCACTTCTCTGCAGGCAGCAGTGCTGATCAGTGCCTGAGGCAGACACTGTGCCTGGTTCTGAGAGCATCCTGGTAACTGCCTTTCCACCTCACCCATATCGTCAGGATGAGGTGGAGTTTTATCATGGCACGCTGTACCTAGACATAAAGAATTTACTGAAATGAGGACTACTCTCTAAAAATGCAGCAGTGTACTGCTGGTCAGCTGATCAAAAATACTGCTGACAGGGAGCTTCCAGGCAAGGCTGACCATTGTCACCAATCTGGATGAGCAGCTCATGGCTTCAGCCCTTGGGCATAGAGCTGTGTATTATCTCACAGGTGCTTTGCTTCCCTTTGGAGATGGGATGTATATTGTGGATGGAAGAGCTGACTGTTGTTTTGAGTCTTAGCCCATTGATTTTAATAATTTAGACAGTACAAAAAGATATAGAATTACCTGAAAGTGGAGGGGTTCCTGACAGGGGAACAGATTTTATCACTGACAGAAAATGCAGGCCGGTTGCCTTCTAAACATGTGTGAGATGTCAAATTTTTTCCTCCATGGTACATTTCTGGTTTTGTTAGGAGAATGATGGAGCCTCTGACAGCACTCAGAAGCTGGGCTTCTGGTTCTTCTGTTGAGACCATAAATGAACTCAGAACAGAGTTGCAGATGGGATGCCCAACATGACTTGCATGCATGTAAGCCTAGTGAAAGGACTTGTGAAGTAAAATAACTATAAATCAGCAAACCATAATTATGAATCAATGAAATGTAACAAAGGCAGAGGTCATGAGGAAGAATGCTGGAGAAAATGCTTCATTTATGTAATTTCCAAGTCTTTCAAAATGTAGTTTTTGTGCAGGTCTGCTAGACGCATACAGTTCCAGTGATTTCTGCTTTATCTTGTCTGCAGTTTCCTTTAGTCTTCTGGATATCTGATGACCTCCAGGTTCTCTGTGTCCCAGGGGGAGCTCCCTGTCTCCAGGTAGTGTGGTGCGGTGTGTCATGACCAAATGAAAATCTCCTCCAAATACTTCTAATTTAAAATATAGCTGTAGCAATAGAAAAAAGATATGGGAGAAACTAATAAAGCTCATTATATTTTTAAATTTTGCCAGTCATTTAATCTTATGGTGAAAATATTTCACACATTAGGATGTTTAGTCTGATATCCATATTTGTGTTATTCTTTTTGTGGGCTGCTGAAAGGTACTTTGGAGGAAAGAAGTGATTCCATAGTCTAAAGGTGCACTTGAGGCCAAGAAAATAATTACCAATCCCTTTTAATAAAAATGTGCTCTGTGTGGAGATAGCCAAAGTTTGAAATCCAAGGTTGGTGCTTTGAGCCTGGCTTGATTGTAACTGTGATGAACTGCACTTGTTTCTGAGTTTCAGTGTTTTCAAATCACACCTTCCTTTCTCCCACAAGCTACCTGCCTACTCTGCTAGGATTCACAGGAGTATGCACTTTCCATTTTACACCTGCAAAGCTTTTCATCAAAAAGTTAGGCAACAGAATTCTAATTGAAAACTTATGATTTAGGGACCCTTTATAGGCTATTATGGTCAGTAAGCTAATAAGGAAAAAAATGAAGGCAAAAGGCAGGGCAATTCAGTGTTAATTTATTTGACATCTATGTCTTAGGTATGATTTATGAGAATGTTCCATAGTACAATACAGTAATTTTGTTGCATATCTTCAAAGAAGGAAACTGTAATCTGGTGCATTCCAAATACTCTACAAAATGGGTTGAGAATACTGAAGAGGGATGTAAGTTTTAATTCTTTAAAGGGTAGGTACCTTTTAAATTAATCAGATATGGATTAATTAGGTTTTGTTTATGGCAATAAAATGCTAAATTAAATGTAAGTAATATGGAGTGATATGAAGTTCAAAGAAAGGTGGAGACTTTATCTCTCAGTAATGTTTTCAGTAAAGAGTTTAATTAGATTATAACTTGGAGTTTCTCACAAGGTTACCACTATGAATGTGCAGAATCCTGTAATGTCCATGATGCACAGACAGAAGTGAGTAACACATATATTTTTACAGGATGAGAATATTCCTGTAAACATTTTCATCTGAAGGAAAACTGTAATCAAACTGAATCTGGTACTTTCTAGCGCATTTTGCAACAAAAATTAATATCATTCTGTAAAACTCTTCATTTAACTTTTGCAAAACTTCATTTAACTTATGGCTATTTTCTGTGTGGCTGTATGATATTTACTTGAAGGAGGCTGATTGAAAACAGAGGTTTGGTTTTAATTATGTACCCCTTCCTTGATCTTGTGCAAAGAAATTCTTCACTTTGTTTGAGTTGTGATTAATGTCTTTTGTGCTGTTACCTGAGTTACAAATCAGAACATGAGGAAGCTGTAGGGGAATAGTGTCTGAAGCGCAGTGATCTAAGTATTACATAATTGCTACTTTTATGGATCATTGCTTCCCAAACATCATATTAAAATAGATGGAAATTACAATACAGAAAAGAAACTCATGGAAATATTTTTTTTTGTTTTGGTTTTTTTTTTGGTTTTTTTTTTTTTTTATAGTGTTAAGGGAAAGGTTACAGGTAATCTACTGGCTATTTTGAGTGGGCCCCAAATAAGGCATTTAACCCACTCTTTAATAAAATCATCCATGAAACAATGAGAGATTTTCAGTACGCCACCCTTCCCTGCCTGTTCAGAGCAATCTCCTTGGCTAATCTTACTTCATCTCTGCCTAACAATTAAGACCTGTTGTCTCAGTCCCATGAGGAATCTTTCATGGCTGAGGAGTACAAAGTGTCGCCCTTTAGAAATTACTGCCAATATCTTGGCTGGTCCAAATTCATGTAGCTACAGTGATGCCATATTTTGTATTCTTGATGAAGTTCAAAACTACTTTTTCTTGTCTATGTGTCATGTACTCATGTTAATATTTTTCCAGTCTGCCAGTTTTTATGGCACTGATCTTTTTACTTGTTATGCATCATTTGATTTAATTCCATTACAGACAATGATTTATAACTGCTTTATTATAAAGAAAAAAACACCAGAAAAGAAGAAGAGAGATGTGGGATGGTGAGCACTGACATTAAACTGAGCTAACATCTCATGTACTTTTCAGGAAAACCTTTTAAGATAATGATCATTGTCCCAAATTGAACTGCATGTGAGGTAAGTGGTGGCACCCCAATGGCTTGATTAAGGTTCATCCAGTTGTTTTAATTATGCAGTGGGGAACAGTATATCTGTGCAGTATGGATGTTTAGAAAAGGTCATTTTGATTCTTATTTTGATGCTTTGATGCACAGTTTATCTCAACAAGAATGTACCTATAAACCCATAAATGTCTATACATTGAAGAGAGGCCTTGAAAAACTTCTTAATTCTGTTAATATTGGCAAAGGCAAACCTAACATAATAAAAAAATATTTATTTTAAAATTCAGTACAATTTTGATAATTTTTTTAAAGTCTGTACTCTTCCCATCCAAGAATCTCAAAGCCTTTGATTTAGTCAGTCTCATTCTTGCAATGGCATTACTCTCTGTGTGATTTAGGGGTGAATGTAATTCTTGTTGATGCTATGTACCTGAATTGCTTCCTTCCGAATCAACTATTTAGAATTGTCTTCATACAGCATTAATTTCTTCTGTGTGTTCCTATATGCTTTGAACTTTTCTGATGTTACTTTGTCAATTTTCTCTAATGTCCTTAAAAGTATGGGGGAGGTGAAGCCTTTACCTGAAGATTGACTACAGACTATTAAACCTTTCAAGGGTGACATTTGCAAAAATTTGACATTTCTTTGTTATCTCAGGTTTGTGCCTTCACGAGAAGTGAGAAGATCAGAACTTTGTGATTCCTATTTCTGTATCCTCTTGAATGACATTTCCCATTTAACATTCACATTGCTGCATCTCAGACAGCATAATAGAATAGACAATGATTTCCTTTGCTGACAGAACACAGTTTGTGTGGCCACATTTCTAAGTGTTGATGTGCATAGGTTTCAAGGATTTGTTTGTCTTGTACACAAAATACATGTACTACAGATTCTGCTGAATTTTAATTCAGCTAAATTGCAGCTGCATATTTTTTATAAATATATAGAAACAAGCGAAGCAATTCATCATATTCAAACAGCTACTTACATTTATTTTAAAGCCATCTATAGCCCTCAGCTTCTTGAGTTTTACTGTGTCATGCTCCAGCTTAACTGCTTCTTTTACAGATGACTCTTCATGCTTTGTGTTGATAGGGAAAAATTTTATTTCAATTTCTTGAAGTTTAAAAAGCAATTCTGTGAATAAGTTTTAAAAATGTAGGTAATGGCAGATAATGATCAGAGAATGTTAACTGTCACTGGAATTGTTTATGAATAAAAGAGAGCTATGTTTAAGAAAATGTTGGTAGCGTCATGGATATGGAATTTTATTTCCATTGATTAGGCAATGATGTCTTTTACTAATCTGGCACAGGAGACAGAAAATATAAACTTTTCATAACACAATTTTTAAACTTTTCCATTTTAGCAGAAGCAGCAGAGAGGCAGCAGGATGCAAAACAGATGAAGCAAAAAATAAATATATATGATTACAGATTTCAGTTATAGTATTTAGACCTTTGCCTAATGTGTCTACATTTGTCAAATCCAAGACAAACTCTGTAAAGTCTGATAAATAATTTGAAGCTGCAGTTTGCAAGGCTCAGTCGGGCTAAGGTTATCTGGGCAGTAAATTATTTCTCATCCATCACTCTTTTCATCTTGGTTTATTGCAAGACAGATTTGATACGGTAGGAATACTTGCACAAAGAATAGCTTTCCTCCATTTCAGACTGCACATCGCAGCCTGTGGTATGTACTCCTTAAACTGAAAAGCAAATTTTGTATAGTAAATTGGTCAATATGGAAACAAACTTTGGAAGGTAACCTAATCTAGGTAGCACATTGTCTTGCTAAGTCTTGCCTAATGATAAAAATCTCGGTCACAGAAATATGTTGATTATTCTTATTTTAAAGTTGACTTTCAAGGTATAAAAATCTATGTTTATTCATCATGTGTGGGTCTTCAAATGAAATGCAGTCCTGAAAGTCTGCAACATAGCATTGCCTGTCTCATCTAAAGATGTAGGAAAGAGCAGCTCTTTAGTCCTTCTGGCATGGAAAAGTACTGGAATAAATGGGCCACTGACAAAGTTATGAGAGCCCCATCTTGCTCAGGCTGTTTAGTGAAACAAGCCACTATTGAGCAGAGAACCTTGTAAGTTTGAGGGCTGAAATAGCTGAGGATCCTCTCCATGACTTAGCAGGAAGCTCAGAAGGAAATGGTAGCTAAACAATGTTGATCTATGCACAGCAGCTTGCAGGCACAAAAGAAGTGCAGAAATACCCAGAGATTCAAGCATCTTGAATAGTCATTATTACGCTTTTGAGGAGTTCTGTGGCTGAGGAATATCTTACTTGTCTCTAATTTATGAAGGATTTAAGTTTCATCCAACTCTTATTCAGTTTTCGTAGATTTCAGTAGTTTATGACAAATATGCCCAAAATTCCAGTCCAGTTCTGTGATGTGTAGTGTTGCAGACATTGCAGTTGCTTCCTCCCTCTGAAATGCAGTCCATGGGTGAAATGGTGCTTTTGTGTGTGAGCAATTTGTGTCTGTCTGTCATGTACTGCTCCCTGAAGATGCAGTGTACATGTCCCTGTGTTCTGCTAATGCTTTTTGCCCTTACTTAACATTACTTTTTAATGAAAGAGGTATTAAACCAAGGACTTAGTCCTTACATTCTTATTTGAATCCTGTGTACCCAAGAATGAGTTCATACTAGCTGGCTTTTGAAGAGACAAAGCCTTTGCAGCTGCTAAATAAATGAGGCTGAAGCCATTCTCAATAAGTCCTTTTCATTGCAAAATACCAAATAGAAATGTTAGCTTCTCTTTTAAGTCCAACTCTCATTCTTCTGCCCTGAAATGCAAAGGCATCCTATTATTTGTTGCCAGATGATGAAGAGTGATATTTTTTAAAAATGAAGTATGATAGCAATAAAAGAAGAAAACCACTGAATGTCCTCTTATCATAGGTATCAGGAAGGATTAATTTTACCAAAAATAAAAAGGTCCCATTTATGACATTTAAAACTATCACAAGCATAGAAATTATTATTTTCAGATAATCAAATAAATCAATGGTAAGGTCTAATAAGTATCTTCTTGAATCTCTTCCCTCCAATAAATTCCATGAAGATAGTGCATATTAGTTGTCCTGTTAAAATGAAGTTGGACACAACTTTGTTAAAAACCTCAAGTGTTTAATCTGGGATTTGTGAAATGACTTTCCATACCATTTCCTTTTGCATATTGTTGCACGAGGTCAAAACTGTCTATTTATATTTCCTCTTTCAATTCTCCGGGTTTTAGAAAGACTCAGATTCTATTTGAAGTACTTTCCATTCCTGTGCACATCCATCAAGAACCATCAGTTGGATGCGTCAATTCATTGAAAGGACTTTAGGATGCAAGTTAT
This sequence comes from Motacilla alba alba, assembly GCF_015832195.1. NCBI lineage: Eukaryota > Metazoa > Chordata > Aves > Passeriformes > Motacillidae > Motacilla > Motacilla alba. The sequence goes on from NC_052017.1 coordinate 113,601,712, forward strand.
TTAATTTTTTAATTTGTTATTCTCTTATCCTGAAGGTGAGCACTGCAAAATATCTGGGAACTTGTTTACATTTTTTTCAAGCATAAAGACAACTGAAACATTTTTGTTTGTTTGTTTGTTTGTTTTTCTGCCTTCTATTACTACAGCAGATTGCCCTTTAGGCTATGGCTTTGCACCTAACTTCTGTGGTATTTCAGTAGCAGTACTTGTGCAGGTGAGTGGGGATCCCATGAAGTCTGCAGAGTAATAATTAAGCACATTTTTCAGCTTTCTAAATGTTTATTCTTGTTTTTTACTGCTGATTTTAAGACCAAAATTGACAGTAATTCTAATCCTACATTCTTGTCTTCCTAGGTCAGCCAACTCCATCCAGTTGTCCTGTTAAAAGGCAACACCTTGGCTTTAGAAGAAGCATGTTGTTGTAATGGTATCCAGTGGGGTAGAGTACTCAGATTATTTTCAAAGTTTTTTTCCAGTAATTAACCTCTTTCCTCATAATTAAGTAGTGATGCCTAGTTTTTAATTCAGATTAACTTTTCTTAGGGTTCAGCTCTTGATCCTTGTAATCTTCCTTCTGAATATTACTCAGCCTTTCCTGTCTGATGTTTTCTTTCCAGGGCAGTATTTATGCACTATAATCAGATCTTTTCTAAATGTACTTTTTCAAATGAGTTATTAAAGTCTGTCTTGTCTGGTCTGTCACAGTAAAGGATTTTGTCCAACTCTCAAACAGTTTTGCAGTCTCTCTGTTTTCCTAATGCCTTTAGAGAACATTGATCCCAGAAGTGGACACATCATTCCAGCACTGATCTTTATCAATGTTGTTATCTTAAAGATGGAAATCAGACGTTTTTTGACATATTTTTTTTGTCACATTGACAAATGTTAGCTACTTTTCTATTGGTAAATGTTCCTTAGTTTTCTATTGAAGCTGCAATTATTTCAGCTCATACCTGAAGAAACAGTCTCCCTGTCTCTAGCACAAACAGGAATGTCAACAAATATTTATGATAAATCAAATAACCAATGTTTTATTTTTTTCCCCTCTAACATCCTTGTGAATTGCAAATGCTCGACAGCTTACAGATTCCAAGCTTCCCTTAAAAAGTGGTTAGCTTCTCCCTTCAACACTTCACCTCTCCCAAAATATCTTAAAGTCAAGTGTGTCAAAGCAAGTCAAGTGTGTCAAAGCCTCTTTCCTAGGGCAGGAGGAGGGATTGCTCATTGTGAAAGCTGATCTAAATAATGTGAAAACTTGGGAGATAATCTGCAAGTTTAGAAAGCAAGCACAAAGATAGGAATGAGATATGAGCCCTCTATGATGCCAGGAGATGCCAGTGAAAGGAGAAAAGGTTTTTATCCATGCCATGGTTTATTTCTTCATCTCAAACTCATTTCAAAATTCACTGTCAAACTCTACAGGCCAGCTGCAGGTATTCTGGTTGACACTGAATAATATTTGATGAGAATTACATTGATTTCTGCAGAACCACACATGCCGAATGGTATTGCTCAACGTGACTCAAAATTAGAAAAATTTGGCCCCAAAGAAAATGACTCACTCTCATCTCCCTTTGCAGTTATTTTAATACTGAAGCAATTAGAACAGAGACTGACTATTTCTCTTGTTTCTTTCTCCCCAGCCCATTGAAAGCTCTCTTTTATGCCAATCCACTGGCACCATGTCCAGGTAGCTGATGGCTATCTTGTTAACAAGACAATTAATGATTTTATTCCAAGTAGTTAATATTCTACACAATCATTTTACGCAATTGGCAGACTGAAAGATCCTAAGCACAGTCTTTGCTACTTAAATACTACAAAAAACCAATCTTTATAGCTTTTATCAAGAGCTGAAAAAGGCAGAAAGCTTATCAATGCATCTTTATATTGAACAAAACCCTCTCAGGTAATGAACTTCATTGATCTGAGCACTGTATCTGTCTCACAGCCTGGGACATGCAGAATCTTGTGTGCTCCCTTGCCACCCCTTTGACTGAAAGGAAACAATCCTGGCAATCCTGGAGAATCGTTTGAGAGCAGCTCTCTAAGTGCAAGATCACAACATGCTCTTTGAAGGAGGGTAGCCAGAAAACACTTGAAGTTTGTAGAGATTCATGATGAAATAACTCCTATTTTGTGACAGTTTTTGTAATTATTCTTTTTCTAGCACATCTGTACAAAATTACTTGATTGCCTCCCTACCTCTGCAATCCTGTAGTCAGAATTTTAAAACTGCTGAGCCCTTGAAATCAATAGGAGCGAAAGATAAGATGTGGTTGTGAAATGTTGGTTTTCTGAACTAGAAGAGTGTTTAACCTGAATACTGGTGATATTTTGATTGAAAAAAAATGAAAAGAAAAGAGCAGGAGTCTGGATAGATACTGATGCATTTTCTCTTTGTCAAAGCAAAGCACAAGAATTCATGATCATAAATCAAGCTAATTTTTTGGATATTTTTTTCCTGTTGAAAAAAGACCCATTTTCCTTTTCTCATCCTAATAAAATGAGCCATCCTGGCTTAGACCAGCAACGCATTTAGTCAAAAATCCAGTATCCTACTGTGTCCATAAATACTCAGTTACATCACTGTCTAGGAAAGTGCAAAAGCAGGCCAAGCATTTTTAATACTTCCCTCCTATATTTTCTTAACATTTAGTTATTTCAGCATGGGCAACTCCTGAGCTGGATTGGTGGCTGTGTGTCCCATAGCAAACGACTCCTCTCACATGAGCAGCTTCCCTGGCAACTGCATCAGTTTTTAGTGTTTGCAGGGTCATCTCTCAGGAGCTCTGCAGATCTGCTATTCCATACATGAGAGACCACCGGCTTCCCGTAATCCAAATCCTTTTTAAAGATCACTCCTGGTAGCTTCATTTTCAGTTCTGAGATGAGAAGAGGCAGTGAACAGTTGAATCCTATCCACTCTTTCCAGATCACTGATGATTTTGCAGTTTTCTTTTGTATCTCCATCAATATTTCCTTTCCCAAGTGGAAACACATTGGTTTACAAAGCAGTTCCTCACAGAGAAACTCATCTTGAACATGATTCCCCTTCCTGCCCTGCTCTGAAAGTTTTCTAGTTCTGTATATTTCCTAAAGACGAGGAGATCAGAACTGTGTTTTGTTCATGATGTGGATGGACCATAGATTTATATAGTAAAGTTTTCCTCCTACAACATTTATAGGGATGACTATATTAGTTTTGGCTTTCCTATTTGCCTTCAGAAATCATGGGTGTGAACGTTGTGAGGATATACAATTGCTTTTTCAGGAATCCGGGGGAAAGTTGTGCATGTGCAGCATATACTCATGCAACTGTTTATCCACTTTTTGAAGTGCTTGGTTATACGCTTAGAAGGAATATGAAGACAGCTTTTCCTTCTTTTAGGCTGAGATATTTTTAAAGAGTGCTGAGCAAGTTTTATGTGTACAAGAAAGCATCACTCAGGCTCAGTAACGTTCCTTCTGCTCTCTGCTACTGCCACCATCACCCCCATTGCTTCTAGCCAAGTTGAGAGGTGTATGAGCAGTGCTCCTGCTACATACATTGGCCAAATTAATATTTTGACAAGTTTGCAAAATAATGCAAACTTGTTTTTCATATCAGCTCAGATGTACATTTGCTTTACAAGGACATTCTACAGTAAAGGTAAAATGCATACTAAAATGTGCAGATTAGACTTTTGCTGTATTAACTGTAGAGAGTAGATGGATTGATTTTCTTTGCATTACTGCAGCTGTACTTGACAGACAATGTAGCACCATAGCACAACTAATAGTGTGGTTACATGATTTAGTGTTGTGCTAGACACTAGTCTTGCACAAGCTTTATAGTAATAAGCTTTTACCTTATTGTTCTTTGGTAGGCAAAGTGAATAATTGGAAATGAAATTCCAAGCTTCACTGGCAGTAAGAACAGTGCTTGTTTTGTAAGCAAGATAATGTAGAGACATGTCAAAGCATTACTGATACTTCAATATCTCTGGCAGTATGATGCTCTGAACATATTTCTCAAGAGGATAATGAGCAGCAGGCTGTTCACATCAGCTTGCCTGCCCTTTTTTTTTTTTAAGATTTACTTTATCCTCACAACAGAATTTCTGTGCTGCTGTTTGTCAGCAGCAGCTGTTCTGCTTTATGCTTTACATTGGTGCTCCATTCCGCTTGATGGGTTCTGAAAGACACGGCCGTGGCCCGTTTATTTCTCTCACTGTAGAAAGATGTAAGCTCAAATCCAGGTTCAATTCTATTCTACAGTTCCATTCTGAGGACATGGGATCTCTCTTTCTATTGCTCTGACTTCCAAAGAATTTGGTGTAATTGTAAAAGCTTCCCCAAAGAACACAACTGCTACAGTTTCCAGAAGCAAATGAGGTTATATTTAGCCTGCTTTGTATTTCCATGAGGTAACTCAGTAAAGCTTTTCCAGTCAAATAATGGTAGGGGACTTGCTTGTAAGTGTTACTCCCAAGAGATGCTAGGATGAAGCAATTTTTAACTAGAAAGAGTCTATATTACAATCTTATCTACAGAGTTGTGGTTGTGTTGGAATACATTCAGTACATAAATTCACAGAGTTTAACTCATGGCAAGGTACATGTATTTCCCCTAATGAGCAGCAGTGTTCCCCAAAGGCCTCCTCTCCTGCTTTTATCTGTGTTTTTCTGCGTTACAGCAGAGACTATTTGCCTACAGTCATGTAGAATTTAGCTGAATTAGAGAACAGTTATGCAGTTAAAAAAATCAAATAACATTTATCAAAATATCTCCTCTGAATGAGGAGAAAACAGTCCCCCTCAAAAAACCCTAAGTTTTTAGGTTAATTTCAATAAAACCCTGCTGATGTTCTTTACAACCTGATTGGCTGAATCTTTTTAAGGATTATTAGTAGCCTGAATTTTCCACAAAGAAAAAGTTGTTTTCTATGGTGCTGGTCAATGATTGTTAAGTTTATCTATGTCTGTCCTACATTTCCTACTAGTTAAGGTCTCATCTGATTAGTCATAAGATGTTTCTTGGGTACCTCAACTAAATAGAATGAAAAATCAGTTCACAGCATTTCTTTGATGTTTTGCTAAAAACCAATGAAGAAATCTTAGTTGGAATGCTGATGTCATTCCATATTGAATTATTCTTTTGATGAAAAGTATCAGCACTGAAGTGATGCTTATTTTATCACTTTGTATGCCCTATGCACAGAAAATCATAGATACTATTGCAGGAGTCTTTTGCCTTAATTTAGTATTAAAGCAGGACTTTTTATGCTTTTCTTGTTGCTGAGATTAAAAGCTATTTAAGACAATATGATGACCCTTTTTTGGTTAAAGAATTGCATGTTCATGTACAAACCAATAGAACTACATAACCTTGCTACTTTCTGAGGGTAAAATGACAATAGTTTCAGGCATTATTTAAAAGGATGGTATCCACAGTAGCATTAGCAGCTGTAAAACTGCCAAGTGAATGAAACCATGCATAGGAAAACTGCTGAATGCTTTATTGAAAGAGGTTGTGAGCTACTCATCCCTGAACAGACAAACACTATGGAATAATAAGGTGAGGGTAGTGGGGAGGACAAGAGAATGAGGATTTCTTTTTTCTCAAGGTGATAAAACTTAGAGCAAGGGGTGCTCTGTACTTTTGCATGGAAGCTGCCTCATGGTTTTGGGGTCTCCAAATGTAGAGGAGGGAACTGAGTGAAGGTTCAGTGTCAGCTCTTTTAGGAGCAGTGTATGACAGAATTATGGAGCTGCAGGTCAGCAGTTTTAAAATCGACAACTTCCACGTGAGAGGCACATTGCTGCTCCTTCCATGGGTTTTGGTGCACAATCAGTCCTCCCCTCCTTCTCCTCCTGTGTCCAGGAACTAGCAAGGACATCCTGAAGAGCATTTAGCCCTTCCTCTGTATGTGGATAAAGGAGGATCTCACTAACCAGGCCCACGAAGCTAAGACAATCTCAGTTAATTAATTTCCTCTTTATTCTTGGGGAAATGAACAGCAAAATGAACCAATGTGTCTCATAAGTAAGTTTCATCTTATTAATAAAAAAAAAAAAAAAAACAACAAATGAAGTGAGACTTTTTATCTTTACATTTGTGTGTTCAAGCAAAAGTTTCTGAAGTGATGCCTGCATTATTGGGATAGAAAGCCCAATAATGGGCTCTGCCCATGCTCCAGGGCAGCAGAGAACAGAGCCAGAGCAAGTCTCAAAAGTAGAAAAGTAGGCAGACAGAGCAGGACTTACTATCTGCACTGAACTGTTCTGTATCAGCCACTGGCTTCTCCATGAGAGCCCCTACATGTAATCCTGGAGACCTGTGCCAAGGTATCAATTTTTTTGTGAGTCATTAAATTTTTGCTTTAGATGATGACAAATTCTGTATTTTGACTCTATTTTTTCCCCCAGAAAGTGCATGTGAACAAAAGGGAAAAGAAAAATTATAGGAATGAGCATGAAAGAAATGCTAAATTTGAAATTAAATGAAGTTCAGATAATCATCTGCCATTCAGTTACCCAGTATTACCCCTTAATAACCTTATTTTCTCTTTGCCTATTTGCTTCTTATCTATTTAAAACAGTTGTTTATCATTCACAGCCTGATTGGTTCATCCTCTATTTCCAAAAGAAAGTGAAGATGATATTCCTAGGACCCAGATAGTTTTTCCTTCTTTTTGCTCCATTAGTTGATGACAAAGCAGGGAATTAGCATAAAACCCCCCAACCCTTTGCTAGCTCAAGATTAAAGATGGCCTTGAAATACAGGGCTTAGAGCCAGATCCATCTTTCCCAAAGTTTGGATGAGATCAGATTTGGGCTTTAGGGGCTGGCAAAAAGCTAATCCCAGGCTAGCAAAGCATAAAGCCCGGGAAAAACACAGCCTTTTGTTCAAAGTGAATAACTGAGAGACACTGAGGGCACTGGCTGTCAATTGCTCAATATATTTAGTGTGTGGAATATTCTGGGCTCCCATAAATCCAGAATTAATCTGTATAAAGTGCTAAAGCACATGCTGAATTTGAAGTGGCCAAAGAACCTTGAGCCTGGCACAGTGGACCCCAGCAAGATACTGCTGTGTATGCCTACAACCATATTCATCTTCATTCATGTAGTAATTAAAATATAGTCAGTAGGTCTGGCTTTACTAGCCACTAAGTGGATGCTTGTGTGCTCCAAGAATGAGGAGGTCAGGTTTGTACTTAACTGCTTTTGGGAGTAGTTAAGTTAGGGATATTTTATTTTGTCTCAGAGTATTCCCACAGACTGTTTCTAGACACGTTGCTGCTGTGAGGACTGGCAGCAGAGCTCTGTGTTAACCTACATGCATGAACTGAAGCCTGTCCCAGCTGTTTGTGTATGGATGTTCCCAACAGACCCAGCAGTAAATTGGTGCTGGGCTGTTGGAGGACATGATGGATGTCAGCATCACTACTCTGTGGTGTGCTGTTGGCCAAAGAAATACATTTGCTGTACCAAGTAGATTCAGGCAGGCAGCAGGCTGCAGGTGGTTCCCCATGTGCATCGGTCTCTCTTGTGCAGAAGAGAACAAACATTATGTACCAGCTTAACAGACACCTAAATCTTGTGTTTTCCAGTGGCTCTTGCCTATATCTCTTTGGCATGGTGCACAGGAACTTTTTAAGGTATTTTGGCACACATTGAAATGGGAAATATCACTGAGTCAAATGTGAGTAAAATCTAACAACAGATTCACTGCCACACTCATCTTCCTTTCAGGTACTCTTAGGTGAAATTAAATATTGATTGGTTAAGATGTTCTTGCATCCTCAGTTTCCAGCCTGCTCTGTAATGGCAATATTGTGTGCAGAGCCTGGAGAGTGCTGGCTGAAGGACAGGATGGGCTCAAGAATCTGTGAGACAGAATGGGATTGTATGGTTGCTTTCAGGATCTCAGTCAGATTTCAGTGTGATAGCTGAAGAAGTTACCCTGTCAGATCTGCTGGGGATTGGGCATGCAGAGGCCTGAGTGATTTTAAAACAAACCAGAATTGGGGGCACAGTGACTCACATGCTGGGCTGTGAGTGAGGGGGCTGGAGAGCACGTTCAGCTGTGGTGTGGGTGGGATTGGGAGCCTTGGGCAGGTGGGGTTAGGGGATGAGGGGACAGAAACCACATCGTGGCCTGTCAGAATGAGGAGTAGGTACTTGGCAAAGTCACTTTGTGTGTGGCGTCAGAGTGAACTGGAATGACTGAAATGCACCACTAGTTCCTCATTTCCGGGAGTGTAATCTGTAGCAATTACTGAACTATGTCAATTTAACAGATTGAAGTAAACAAAAAGGATGTTTTGTACCCCAGGCTGTATACTGTCCAAATGGGAGAGTTGTCACAAGACTGCTCAGCTGTGGTCTGGGCTGGTGTTTCGGGTGCAGGACCAGATGAGCAGCTGAGGAGAAAGCAGCTGATCCAGCCTACTCAAGGGAAGCCAGCTCTTTCTTCCCTGAAGTGGTAGATATTTCTGTGGAAGCAACCAGCAGTGAGCCAGTTAATGGTGTGACCCTTAAACGTGGGCCCTGATTTTCTGGAGGAGCACCTCACAGCCCTTGCTGCTGGTTCTGGCAGGGTTCTGGGCACACAAAGCTCTCCCCGAGATAGGCAGAGGCCCTCTCTGAGGTTTTTCCCTGTGTTACTCACAATTGTATAACATCCCTTCGGCAGTTAAACCAATTGTTCACAGGGAAAAGTAATGTCACTCACTTTTTTTTACTTCTGCATTTTTAAACCCATTTTTAATGTGATTTAGCAGCTGGAGATGAGGACATGGCAGCACCAGAAGAGCAGCCAACTCTCTACAGACAGACAGAGACTGCTCTGGGGACTACCACTGGTCCATGGATGACAGATGGGAACTTATGGTCTATAACTTAACAGATGGATCACAGACCTGTTTTTCACTTGAATGGAGGAAATCAAATTATTATGGGGGAGCTAAATAAAAGCAACTAATCAGAAAGATCTGTGTGATTCAGTGTACTGATTTGGGGGGATGTAATTCGTGGGGATGAAAATCTTGAGGCAGTGACTAATGTGTAAAAGTAATGGCAAGAAAAATGAGCTATTGCCCTGATTCACATTCCTTAAAACTGTATAAACATATTTGAAATTTTTTTCTTTTCTTTTTTTTTTTTTTGTGTGCCACTCACACTTTTATTTCTGTAAAACCCACAACTTTTCTTCAGAAAGTGAAATTCTAATTTATTGTGGAGAGAAAAATAGAGATGTAATGTTACATTTTGGTGTGACATGCTAGATATACAGCTATATAAATGTAACTATTACCTCACCCCAAATTATTTTTTATATTTGCTTTATCATCTACCACTAAATTGACAAAATCAACAAGAATTTTTATGACTTCTACTGATCTCTGACCCTTTGTATCACAAATGGCACATTTGTGTGTTTGTAATTGCTGATAGTGTGCTGTCTTATTTATTTCTGCATTCCATGAATGCCTGTCATAGTGAGAGATACTTTTTGCTATTGTTATCTTGAAACATACTCAGTAGCACTCATGGCATACGATAAGTGCTCTGATGACTGCATTTCTTACTAGGTCTTCAAGAGCTTTCATTGTTTCAAAACAAAGCAAAAACAAATGGGATGCAACAAAGCCATTCCAGGTAATGGAAACCCCAAAGGATGCTGTAAATTACCCATTCCTTTCTTCCCAGTTTGTTATCAGGCTCTTAGACAAAGTGTAGTTTAAAACACATCAGCTTTCAACATATGTAGATAACTCTCTTTTACCACACTGTTGTGGTATAGTTGAAGTCACTCTGGGGACAAGAATTGTTGCTTCTGTTCCATTTTTATTTTTGTTTCATTTTACTTTTCCCGCTTTTAAGTAATGCTTTCTTTTCCCAGAATCAAGATGCTGAGTTTCTCCTCATAATTTTCCAGCTTTCTTCCAAAGGTATGTTTTACTTTCATGTCCTGTTTTTTTATACCTAGATTTCTGAAGGAAATTGGATCTGTGTAGTCCTATTGTGTGTGCATGTGCTTGTATCAGATCACCCAATAGCAAGCTTTGAACTTGCTCACTTTCAACACCCTTAACAAAATTTAGGAAACCTCTTAGCTCTGAAATTTCTACAAGACTTAGGAGAACAGGTCCCCTTGTAGATAGAAGTGCTGAGAGCTTCACCCTTTATCAGACATCAGAATCCACAGAGGAAAGACAGAGAAACCCCAAATTTAAATCTCATTAGCTCTGCCCTTTATCAAATTGATTGTCTTTAGAAGCTTTTTCAGTGTTGTCACTTCAAAGATTTTTAATCCTTTAAAGTTGTTACAATGCTTACTTTCAGCACGAAAAAAGGCTCCTACACAATGACTAAATTATAGTGACCCACATAAATTATACATTCCTCTGCTGATTTGTGTGAATTCAGCATTGCATATTGTTATTCAACATTGTGTCATAGTTTATGGAATGATTATATAAAAGAGGAAAGGAAGCCTCCAGGAGAATACATACATGAACCTAATGAAATGAAACACCAAAAGTACTTAAAATACTTGTTTAGTTAAAAGATGTGCTTGCAAGAAGAGAGCATCACACCTGACATGCTGTCATGTCATGGCTGTAGACTTAACACTGTCCTATGAATGTAAAAAAACCCTTCCACAGATATGAAGTAGATGTCTCTCACTTGAGTCTAACAGACCATTAATACCTTCTGTATCCCTCCTGAACATCATAGAAAAAAAGTTGCTCATTGCTGCCTCTTTGTTGAGAGAGCAGTTAGAAATATTTTGTTTCAAAGCTCCTCTCTCAGACTTGCAACAAATTGCAGAAGTTGGTATACTCAACAGCTTCAATGCTTCGTTGTATTTGGGACTGGAATTAGAAGCCTTTTAGGAATCCAAGTGTCTTCCTGCGCTGCTCACGGTATCCTCTCCTTCTATAAAACTGGAAGTGGTTTTCTAGTGGCTGACAAGATAGTCCTGTAGGATCTTACTGTGGCACATCTGCTGCTGTGCAGGTAGGCTCCATTCCAGGCACAATAATGCACATGAGAATAAAGAATCACAGCAAAATGAGGGCTGGAATGGATCTCTGGATGTTTTCTGGTTCAGACTCCTGCTCAAAGCAGGATCAGGTACTCCAGGACCTTGTTGAGTCAAATTTTTGAACTCTCCAGGGTGGAATTACCACAACCTATCTGGGTCATCTACTCCAGTTGTAGTCAGGCTTGTCATGAAGGGTTTTTATTTAAACGCTCACATTCATTCCCTGTTCTCTTGTTCTCTTCTTAATTGCTGGCCCCATGCTTATGGTGGGTGATTTTGCACTGGGAGATTGTGTAGGAGCTTGAACAAAGATCTCTAGAGCTAAAATCATGTTTCTTGAGGTACTATTGCTGCTTAGACACTGCAGCTAGGACAAGTATCCTCGGTGGACTGGCCACAGTCACAAACTAGTAATAATACCCAGAGGAGAATTCTGTGACTCAGAACCCTGAAGGAGCTTTCTTTTAGCATAATTTCCAGGCATTTCAGCTTTGGCAGCTAAATATGCATGGGATGATATTGGAGCATTTTGCATGAGAATGCACAAATGGGATTTTGGAGTAGTTTTGATGGAGCCTCAAATTTTTGTCAATCTCTTGACCTGCACCCGCAGAAGAGGAGAGAGCAGAGCAATTAATGATGATGGACCCCAAAGCAGCACTCTGTTTTGGAGGGAGGTGGGATGATTCTCCAGTCAAAGTCATGTGTCCTGGGTAACTGTAGGGAAAGAGGATTTGAGGTGTATTTGTGCTTCATTCAGTTTAACCTGAAAACATTAGGGAAGAAATTATGTTGCTGGCAAACCTTACCCCAGGGGTTTCATGAATACAGGGACTGGCTCTGCAGAGGGGAGGAAATATTGTGACTACTCCCCTGAGAAACTGAAATAAATAGGGTAAACCAGTGTGCAAAATAAATCTTTGGACATAAATTGTCCATAGAAAGAAATAGCTGACCTGTAAGAGCAGAGGGTGTGAGTCTGGGTTGGCAATTACTGAAAAGTTCAGATATTTGAGCTGCTGCAAAGAAGGTTTGTCTGTACCAGTGTGGGGAGAGAGGAAACATGGAAATTTAACTAGAATATGAACAAAAGGCATAATGGACAGCAAGTGTGGATAACCAAGGCAAGCTAACTAAGCTTCCCACTTTGTTTGGTGCTTTTGGGGCACTTAAGTGTATTGGCCTCCTGTTAATACAGAAGCCATATTGTGGCTTGCACTCTCTGTTGAATAATGACTCTGTAGCAGGGCTGCTGTTGTTTACTGACAAGTATTTTTAAGAATGTCTCTTGTGTACGTTTTTTAATCCATTAATGCAGTTTGGCAGCTGGAGAAAATGAAGGTCAGCCAGCTCCCCACCGACTATGGGCAAATTCTCCTTTGAGTGTAGTGGGAAGACAATTGCATGTTTAATACAAAGCTGTATAATTGAAAAGTCTCCTGGTCTTGGGGATGTGGACACTGGCAATCATAATCAGTGGTTCCCTGAGGCTTTGTGGTTACATGGCATTATCTATCACTTGATTGTACACTGTAGTGCAATGTGGAAAAATCTTTGGAGTGAATGGCCTGTAAAACCCAACACCCACACACACTGTGATCTGGTATTTGCTTGAAATTCAATGTGACTATTGTTATTGTCATATTACGTTTATCAGTTTCTCTTTTTAATAACTCTGGAAAGGTCACATACAGTTTGTATTGCACACTTACACTGAATTTTCCCATACATTGGGAATATTTATTTTAGAATCACAGAATCATAGAGTGGTTTGGGTTGGAAGGGAGCTTAAAGACCACCCAGTGTCAACCTCCCTGCCATGGGCAGGGATGGCACTCATTAGATCAGGTTGCTCAGGGCCACATCCAGCCTGGCCTTGAACACCTCCAGGATCTATATTAAATCCTTTTGATCTGCATTAAACACTTTTGATCTGTATTAAATCTTCAGTGAAATGTTAATTATTCATGGATCAAGAGATGTGCTATCATCTTTTCTCAAGCTGCGTTCAGATTTTTCAGTACCTCAGCAATCTCAGGCCCAGGAAAGCTCAATATAAATCCCTTTTTCTCTCCTGTCGACCAAATGCAGTAGTTCACATTTTTTCTGCTGAAGAATGACATAACCTATCTTATGCAAGATGTTTGAATGGATTAAACAAATACATAAGCATAGCAAAAATCTGTATCTCAGTTTGTTTCAAACCCTTCTTCATTCATTTTATAATTCACACAAGAGAAGGAGTTAGACCTTGGATCTACTTTCCAATGTTGGATTTGCCTTTCCAAGCCCACCTACCTCACTGGGAAGAGCTGCTGTGCCTCTCTGGATTTTGTCCCTCCACTTAATCCACTTCTCAGGTCATTATAGAAGGAGATACTAGATGGGAAAAGTTGTGGATATCTGCTGATGCAGCACTTTGTCTCTATGATGGTGAGCTCTCCTTTGCTTTCTGCTAGTCCTCAGGACATTCCATCCCACTTTGCCTCATTGTCACAGGCATGTGCCTGCCCTGAGTTTCCTCATGAGTGAATTTCTTTGTTCACAGGCTCCATAGTTAGACTGATGCCAGCTGGTGCTAACTTCAGCTGTGAGCACAGGCATGTCCTGGTCTAAAAGTCCTCATCACATGATACCCTCTGTACCCTGATTAAAATCAGTGCCTGTTGTGGCCAGGCAGTATTTGGGGTCCTGGTCTAGTCCAGCCTGCAGGCTCCCCCACAAGCTGGACTTGATGCACAGTTTGGCACTTGTCCACAGTGGTGGATCTTCTTTTGCAGATGAGCCTTTAGAAGGCAATTGGTGCAGACTGTAGTGCTGATAACACATAAATGCAGGACTTGCTCTTCATAGCTTTGCTGAAGAGGAAGTCACGAGTTCTCATACTTTGCTGTAAAAGCTGAAATGAAAGGCTGCTGCACTGTCTTCCAGGCCCAAGACTGACTGGAAAGGTAGAGAATGTTTAACTTCTCACACAAACCCTGCCTGGTACATTGTGTGCTCTTGTGCTGAGTGGCTGTTCCCTCCTCTTCCCACTGAGTTCAGCACAGCCCCTTCTCTTCCCATCATTTTAGGCACTTTGGAGACTCCTTTGCACAGTGAGAAGGGTTAATTCCATTGTGGAAAAGGGAAACAAGTGTCTGTGCAGTTATTCTTATCCCCTATTTTATGTAAGCAGAATTGTCTCTGGATCTTTCCAGTAATAATTATCTAACACAAGCCAAAACACTTTTAATGAACTGAAGTAAACACCCAGACAAATCTCAACTCCTGGCAGGAAGGATTCAGTGATGAAGGAATTCCCTGGAGCCTCCCTTTTTTGTGATATTTGTTTCTGTAACAGTGTTTTAATCCTTCTTGTGAGGCATATATTGAAAGAAATGACACCTTTGGTTATGGTACTGTTTGAAGCTATATGGAGATGGGAAACTCTGCTAACAGTAATGGCATGAGTTAGTTTTTCATCCCAGGTTTTCAATATTTGCATAAACTTCTAGGAATCTCTTTCACAAAACATAATCCAAATATGTGAAGCAAAAGAAGAGAACTGACAAGTGCTTTGAACAAAGAAATGGTTCCTGAACACACAGCAGCAAAACAAGTTTGCAGCAGCACAGTTTCTGTCCAGGTGCACTTGAAAACATTCACTTGTGCTCCTATGTCTTTGTTTGTCTTAGTTCTTAAAGAAATGTTAAACGAAACCAAACAAACAAAAATAAACCCCAACCTCCTAAAAAGATGGACATGCAAGGGAACACAAATGCTGGCTACCTCCTACCAGGAAGACTGATTATTCCAGGATCTGTGAGCCAAGGAATTAAATAAGTGTGAAGTACCATCTGAGCCTAGCCCCACTGCCGGTAGGACGATCCATTTTTACCTATTTATTGCAACATTTCTGTTCTAAAGGTTACTTTCTATAGGTCTATTGGCCTACAGATGAAAGAGGCTATAGCCAGAAGGACAGTTTTGAAGCACAGTCTGTCTCTTGAGGTGACTTAGTGGTGGTTTCAGGTTGTAGAGGTGATCTCAATTCTGATGAACAATTTTTGCTTTTGACAATGCCAAATAATTTTTTTCCTGATGATGATGCCCTTTATGCAAGGGCATGTAGTGATAGGATGAGCTGAAGTAGGACAGATTTAGAGTAGATATTAGTAAGAAATTCTTTCCTGTTAGGGTGGTGAGACACTGGCATAGGTTGCCTAGAGAAGTTGTTGATGTCCCAACCCTGGATATGTTCAAGGCCAGGTTGGATGGGGCTTTGAGCAACCTGGTCTAGTGGGAGATGTCCCTGCCCATGGCAAGGAGGCTTGAACTAGATGATCTTGAAGGTCCCTTCCAACCCACACCATTCCATGATTCTATGACTGTCTCCTAAAACTTGAATTACTAGTCTGTTGGAGAGCAAGGATTGAGCTGGGATAACTATACAATTTTTTCAGAAGATGCAAGCAAAAATTATTTGCATCACCCCTGCATATATTTTCCTAGATTATTCACTGAGTATGAAGGCAGATGTTCCCTACCAAGGAGAAAAGACAAATGTATGGTCATATTTTCAGGTACCATGGTGTGTGTTCCAGTTGACCATACTCAAGTGTTTGCTTTGTGAGCCCACTGCCTTTCACACATTTCCAGTGTTACCTATCACACGAGCGTCAGTGGAAGTACCAATGTTCCTAACACTGTTTACTTTTCCTCTTTCACCTGCAGGCAGCTGGTCCTTTGCAAGGGCAGCTGCTGTGTCAGAGCACCAGCTGGGCTCCCAGGCTGAGCCACGTTCAGTGAAGGCCACCAGCTCTGTGCTCTGTTGCACAGTTCTCATCTTCTCTAATCTGAGATCTTTACACTCCCTCTCTCCCTCTCAATTTCTGTCAAATTCTGCCCCTGCTGCATAGTTTGCATTTATTTGCATAAAAATAGTTACTTTTGCAACTGCTTACATAAATGCATATTCAATTTCCCTCTAGCTCATTCTGTGCATCACATACTGATGTTCTACACTTTTCACAGTCCCCAGCATCACTAAAATAGTCATTCTCCATGAAAGCATTTTTCAGGACGTGAGGTGAGGAGCTGCAGCACAGTGGTGTTGCCAGCCTGTGCCATTGAAACACCACTCACAGTGCTGTTTGCTAATGCTCTGGCTTGTGGCAGATACAGGGTGTGTTTTCCAACTTACCTGCAACAGATAGGAATGTATTGCTTGGCTGTCTTAATGCCAAAGAAGAGAATCTGAAGAGTAAATGTCAGAATAATTATGCTCAATGACAGAAAAAAAAAAAAAAGAAAAAAGAAAAAAGAATTTCACTTCTAGCAGTGCTAGCTTGGGTTTCTAAATAAAGGAAGGAGAAATGGTTATTTATTTATTTTGAGTAAGTTTGCAAACCATGTGTTCACTGTTTCTGTGCAGGCTGGTGAATGCATATTGAACAGGGAATGAGATTACTGAAGAAAAAAGGGAAAAAAAGCAGTGGCAGCTGTGAAAGCCCTGGTTTTTATCAGCCAGCTGGCAGTCATCTCTGGGGCACTGGCCAGCCAGCATGAGCACTGCTGTGGAGGTGAAGTGCTGGAACATATGTGGACAGAGATGATTTTTGTGGTGGTGTTTAGAAGACAAAGAGCAACCAGCCAGAACAAGAAAAGAGCATCAGTTACTTGAATATGCTGCTTGTGGAGCAGTGATTTTACAACATCCTGACTCAGAGAGGCATGATTATGGAATCTTTCATGGTGGGAGAAGAGGAGCTGATAGACCCACAAGTACAAAACTGCTACTTGATGAACTTTGGGTTAAAAATCCTTTGTAGTCGATTTATCTGTCACCTGTTCAGGGGGAAGAAGCATCAGCTACAACCTCAAGCCTCCAGGCATACTGTGACCATATGTTGTAGCATCCCTCACTGTTCATGTCAGTTTTGACATTGTGAAACTCCCTGAAAACAGCTTTCTTACCAATTTCAATGCTTTGTCAGCCCATAAAAATGAATTAATGCAGAGAGAGTTGACAGATCAAACAAATATAAGGATACCAGAACAGTTTGAATCCCTAGATTTGGGGAGCAGTGATTTTAATAATGAATATTGATATTGAAAGTGAAAGGGGATATTTCAAAGCTGATAGGAGGCTATTTTCTCTTTCATACCTTGATAAACGATAAACATTCCCTTGCATATACTATCACATTGATTGTTTTTATTCTGTATTTTTCAAGCTGTCCTTTATTGCACAATTTTCATGGAAACAGGAGAATAAAATGTAATGCCCCAACAATTCTTCTTCATCTTTCTCTGGCATACTTTCTGTGCCTTTGCTTTCAATTTCATCCACATTTTATACCTTGTATATATAAATCTATTTGCTCCTTTACACTTAGCCTGAGTTCAAATATTAAATGGGCCCACAAGTTTGCATTTTTGTTGTGACTACTCTCTAAGTGCCTTAGTTGAGAAAGACACACACACTCTTTGGTTTGCCTTGAGAATTTCTAGAAATTATTGTTTATTTTTATGATAATCAGTAGTTGGTAGATTTTTATATCTTCCTGTAAGCTTCTGTGAACAACTGAAGACACAATCTATATATCCAGGGATAAGTGCTGTTTGGTGAATATTAATGTACATAATGGTAATGTAGATTCACTTGCATAATGCCTGTACCTCATCACATCCATGCCTGTAATCCATCACATTATCATTTATAATTTTAGAGGATCCACAATGCCAGGTCCCCTGAATTTTGCAAAATTAATTTGCTGCATCCTAATCTAAATGTGTTGCAGTGTGTCTGCTTCAGCAGGGTAGCACTGGAATGGCAGAAAGTGACAAATGTCCATCACTGCTGCTCAGAATGGCTTTCGTGGAGCAAACACAGAGAAACTGCTTACACTGTCAGGTGTGGAAGGAATTGAAGAGGCAGCTGGAGGAAACCAGTTCTGCTCTGCCATAGCCTAGCAGTCTGACATCCTTACCACAGCTCTCTTCTTCCCTCCACATTCTGCCCAGCTGGATCCAGCCTGGCTGGTGTTAGCAGCAGCAAGAGGCAGCTGCTATCAAGGGTTGAAGACAGCATGCTCACCTACTTGGACATTTAGGACCTTTTGATTTAATTGACAGCACATCAGCACATGTAGTTATTCAGAGGTAGGAATTTTTACCGCTGGTGAAGAGGGAGAAGACGATCATAAGATTAAAAGAAAGAAAGTTGCTTTAGGTATTGATTTAGATAATTTTTTTCTTATAACAGTCTATTTTTTATAACTGTTTTATTTCCAACCTCAAATATCTTCCATTCCTCCAGTGCTCAGCTGGATGAATGTTTTTTGTCCATGGTACTCTTTCTTCCAAGAGGCTGTTTGCTTCTCCCTCAGCCCTCAACAGGTCTTTGAAATAGCCCTGTGTGGTGTCCTGTTAGCAGAGACATGGGAAAATTCAAGACTGTATTAGAAATTATTTATGTATTTTTTTGTTATGAATACAGTAATAGGACTAGGAATTCAGGTTTAAGTATGATCTGTTGTTAAAGCTTCTAAACTACAATAAGATGAAGCACTTACAGGTGCTGAGTCTGTATTATTGTGTCCCCTGCAATTTAATCCTCCATTTTCTAACATTCTTTTGCATCTGTTCAGTGATGTTATGTGTGACACAGACCTAGGCTGATGGCAGGGCAGAAAGCTGCAGCCACACAGCCATAGTCTTATCCCATAAAGCAAGCACATTTACCTCCAAGATAAATGCCAGCATGAGCCCTCTTAGCTCCCATCTCTGAGGGAATCTACTCTACATAGAGCTACCCATAGTTAGAGAGTAATTATGAGATGTTTTCCATCAATTATTTGTCAGATTTTGGATTACAATACTCTTGCAATTCCACGTAAAGTGGTCTCTGAACTCTGTGCTGTGCAGGAGAGGAGGCTTCCCACTCCCTGTCCATTCTGCAGCTCCACATGCCACGTGCCCTTCCTGAGCCTCTTGTCTCTCTGCAACAAAGAGGACCCAGAGATGAGTAATGGGGAATGGAAAGGAGTTTATAGTGTTTTAAAATTCTAGCTCTTTTTTTTTTTTTTTCCATAAATGCCCACTTTGGTGACAAACCCTGCAGCCTGTTTGTCAAGAGGGAGCACGCAGTGAGTGGCATTGCGGGGGCTCAGGAAGGCTGTTGCTAAGGTGAATTTTAATTTTATTTTTCTTTAGAAAGTGTCTTCTCATGATTTCCCAAACACTTGACTAATAATTGATTAGCAATTTTAAGAAAATACTTTATACTGCAGATTTCTAAAAATGGAGGTGATTTAATAATTTTTTTATTCAAGTGGAATGTAAAGCAAATGTCAATAATTGTCCATTTGGCTTCTGGATTTCTATGTAGTCATAGCAGGCAACACATAGCAAGAGGAAAGAGATGGGCAGACAGGCAGAAGACTGTCTCATGAAACCATCTTATTTCCCTCCATCTGTGATGCCTCCATCTGTAAGGGCCCCAGCAGCCAATGCCAATCCCTTAGTAGCCATCCCGTGTTTGGGAACAAAATGCTGGCAATATGTGGCTGTTTTGAAACACAGGGTTTGAAATTCAGGGCTAGAGAATAAATGGCACGACTGTTCTCTTTTCATGACTTCGATCTCAGATAAGAAAAATACCGCACACAGGATGGCAAAAGCAGGGAACAAGCTGTAGAACAGGCAAGACCTGGGTCTAAACTAAGCTTTGGGGCAGGGCTGGCTGACGGGTTTGGCTTCAAGCAGGGTAAGCACACAGCTAGGGGGAAGTGAGGAGTAGGGATAACCGAAAGTGAGAATAAGCCTAGCTGTATTCAAAAACAGAGGATTGAAGGGGTTACTGAATGGGCCTTTGCAGTTTACCTTGATACAGAAGAGGATACAATTGTACCTTCAAGCTGAAGCCACTCTGTGGCTTCAGAGTATGGTAATTTCTAAGCAAGAAGTAAATGAGAAAAAAATTTTACTTTGAAGCGATTTATTGAGTGAGTTTTAACAAATTGCACATGAAGTTCAGGAGGTCAAACACAAAGGAGTTTGAAATAAAGTATTTCCATTGATCAGAAGTTAACCTTTGCCTCTAAAATTTTCCTGTGAGAAGGTTTAAGCCTTTAAATTTAAATGTGTCTCAGAAATTTAAAAATTCTCAGTGAAAGGATGCTTCTCTAAAGTGTTGCAATTTTTTTCTGTATTGTAAATCTGAAAGGTTTAAAAATATTTACAGAGATGGTATAAAAAAGGGTCAGCTTTTTGCACCATCACAAAGCAAAAATGGATTTATTATGGTCACAGTTATTATGGTCTGCCACATAGTTATACTAAAATACTGTATGTGGTGCCATTCTTAAAAAGTTTGTGTGACAGGCAAAGTTCTTGTTCTGCAATATTATTAAAGTTAAATTAAGACTTTTAAGATAGAGTCTTTTATATTAATGTAGATTTATACTTTTTGAACTGGTAAAAGTATTTGTCTATGATTTCAGTTTATACATTTAATTTTTTTTTAAAATTTGAGAATCATAAAGTATACAACAGACTTGGTTTCTGGGAAGAATTATTTATTTGTAGAAAACAAAACCAGGGGCCATATCTGACCACTACAGAATGAGCTACCATGGCATGTTGTGCTGGATAGCAGGAGGAATGATTTGTTTGTACTGTACACTCATCACAATTCACTTGTTTTCTACTTTAATTCCCCCCTTTTTTTTTTTTGGTTAAACATGCACGTATTTTAAATGCCTTGTTAGTCAGTTTATACAGTGTCAGGCAAACAATGACGCCATTGATGGTTTATAGAGTGAGTCAGCTTAGAGGATATTTTTTCATCATCTTTGTGTTTGAGGTAACCAATCTGCTATTTTTAAGCATATCGCAAATACAGCAAATGTCTATATCAATTTGTGCGACCGTAATCAGCATTTCTGTGTGGTTTTCATCACATCATGATTTCTTTGAATTTATTAATTATAGTTTCTTCATGCCTGTGATTTCTGTGTATTCGTATGTGAAATTTATATCTGGATTTTATTTATAGCATATTTTACTCACTTCTTTTTTCCTTTTGGATGAGTGTAACTTACAATAAATTTCTGCTAAAAATCTTCATAATTGTGAGCTTTTTTTAAATATTGGGAAGGTATTTATTGTCTCAGAAAATAAATTCCAGGAATGCTTTAGCTAGTAAACTCTTTTTTAGAATGTTCAAGACTAGTATAACATAGTTATTAATTATTAGAATGGGATACCTTTATTAAGTGATACCAATAGGTTTATTACTGTCTGATAAACAAATTCAGATAATCTTATGAAGAGTTTAGAATCTAAGTTTGATTTTTGAAATGTGTTTTTACCTGCAAATTAAACGCATCCACCCCTTTCCCCTCAAAATAATGCTCCACAATAGGAAATACAGTATATATTTTCAAGAAAGGTTTTTTGTTGTTGTAGAAACCAGATGGATTTCCCCCCCATTTTCAAATTTGTCATTGACTGTGTTAGAAGTTTCATTAATATGTAGAATCTGCATGAGATATTTGGTTAATGTTGTGGGTAGTGAGGAAATAACAAAGACGTTAAATTTTTTTTGGTTGTTTTTCCAGAGTGCAGTGATATAATTTTCTTTTATTGTTTAATAAAACTCAGAGGAATGCACAGATGAATGACTTTAATACCCATCTAGAACTAACATTTCCAGAAGTGCCATATTTGAGACAAATCATTGGACAACAGGCTTTGCGCTGATAATCCCAACTCCCCAAAAGACACACCACTGGAGAAACATATACACTCCTCTTCTGAGGGCAAAGAGGTCTGGAAATCTGTTAATGAATCACATAAGAAAAAGGATTTTGAAGTCTTTTGACTGTAATAACATCTTCCCTGCTAAGAAGTTAATCATCTGTTGGCTCTCTTTTCCTCTTTTGAACATTAGTTTGAAGAGCTTCCCATTATTGTTTTTGTCTCTAGCTGGGAAGAAAACAAATTCTTTGACCTTACTATTAGAGAAAAAGAAATATTTTCCTTTGCTATCTCAAAGCAAATAGACAAGCATTTTTAAAGACCAACCTTCCATCTGTGTCTGACAGAGTTATCATAGGGAATTTCAAGTCCATGCCCTGTATGAGTCCTTGTGTTGGGATGCATTCAGTAGCCTTTTTTTTCACTGAAAAAGGAGGATCCTGGATGAGATCCAAGTTTTTAATCTTGTATTAGAGCATGTCACTGTTTCCTCATTTCCAATTTGCTTACAAACATTATATTAAAACTGCCCTGTATGTGCTTGCCTCAGTCAGTTTTATTGTAATTTATACATATAATCTAGTATATGTGTAGTATGTATAAATATATACACATATACATACACACACACACACATATATATATATACTTTTCTTTTTAATTTGGCAGCAACAGTGGAGTATGAAAAACTTGGATGCCTGTAATGCAGATAATAAGGACAGCATCAGTCAACCATAATGTTTGTTTTTTCCCCAATGAAAAAAAGGAGAAAACCTAGTACTTAGCGTATTGAAATGTTATTTTTGTCTCTCAAATGATAATATTTTTACAAGGTATTAGCAAATTTTATCTCACATTTTTCTTCTGGGATTTACCTAAATCATGTTAATATGATTACATCTCTTGCCTCAGTGGTTCCTATACCATGATGAGGGAGACCAACCGGAACAGAGACAGGGCCATGCACAGGAGTTGCAAACTGGCAGAAAAATAAAAAGTACTGGGTTACTTGGTGGGATCTCAAGATAAAATAGATCAATACTGGTCAATGACCTGATACACAATACCTGACCCACCTCGTGGTTACTGTGATCATGTGGCTGCTGGGCATTTTTTTGTTTTAAACTTATCCCAGGCATTTTAGAATTTTCAAGTTAAATTGAAAGCACTAACAATTCTAATAAAAGGGGCATATTTCACCTTTTTCATTAACAAAGTATCCAAGATGTAAAAAAGATTTCACAGAATTCTTGTTTCACTAACTGGAATTCATCTCAAGCTCTTTATATTAGGAATGCTTAAAACTTTGCTTGTGATGTGGGTCTGTGGCCTTATAGCAAAATTTTTGCTGACTAATTTAAGAGAATTTTAATTAAGCCAGAAGAAACCTGAAAACTAGTAATGGTGAGAATTGAATATTATGCTGTCCTCTTTCTTGGGGCAATTTAAAAATTCAATTCTTCTGGGAGCTTGAGAAGAAATGGTACAGTCAACATTTTTTAAAGAGGATACTAAAAAAGAAAAAAAACATTTTAACTAGGGGAACTTGTATGATTTTTTCCTGAATGTTGATTTCCTAACGGTTTTGAAATACCTACGGTTTTTCCTATATATCTTTTCTCTCTCTCTCTCTTCTTGAGATATAAGAAAAGGGAAATACCTGCTTAGATTTCATTGTTCTAAGAAAGGGACTCTAAATTAAAGATTGTTTTCGAAATTAAGAACTAGACTAATTTGAATCTTCCTAACATGTGGGCCTAAGTAATTATTTTATGAAAAATCAGCTCTATCTTTTAGCCCATCCACTAAACTCAGGGCAAAATTCAGTTCAGCCATAGCTGGGCACGGACAATACCATCGTTGCCTAATGTTTTCTTCTGTCCGTGTTCAGCACTGATGGCATACAGGAGAAAGTTGCATAAGGAGTAGGATCATCTAAATCATGAAGACCAAAACCAGTTAAAACATAGACAAATTAATATTAGACAGAGTCTAATTCTAATTCTAAATTCTCCCCTTTATTGGGGTTAAACTGGTTAAATTGGTTTTCAAGGCTTTCACATTTTTGAAACAGTGTTTGAGGAACATCTCTTTTCATATAGCCTTTTGTTTGAGTTGAACTGGGCAGGTGTCTGTGACAAGATATTGTCACATCCACATTTTCTGTTGATGCTCTGATGACAAAGGGGCATATCAGTTCATGAAAAAATTTGGAAACTAGGAAGCTAAATGCATGCCTTAATTGTCACACAGTGAAAGACTTTTGTCACAACAAAGCTTTTAGCATCCAGCAGAGAGTTTATGCATAGTCTAATTTCTTATTAATCAGAAAAGTGTCTATTATATTATTGAGTGAAGTGGGATTCCAAAAATTAACACTGTTTAATTGCCCAGCTGGAATTGTAAACAGTTATCAAATCTTTCTGCTGGTGTCACAAATCCATCTTTAACATTGATTATCATGCTTCTTCTCAGACAGGGTAAAAATAAAAGATGTTTTTGACTGTAGAATGTAAACAGTCAGTGGAATGGCTGTGATCTTGGTACTTTTCAGTGGGATAATGGTTCTGCAGATGTTGAGATTATAAGGTAAAATATTGAATTAACCGGCGAAGAAAAGCTGAAGGAATGTTTTCTACAGTCTTCTTGTTAGACCAGTGCTAGTCCTGTTGGACCAGCTCATTTGCTTTGTTTGGAAAGGGTTGATAATTTCTTTTTTAGCTTTCATGGCTAGGAAATCTGGAGTTTATGTTTGCTTGTCTGGGCTATTACCACACACAGGCAAGACCTTGTGTCTTTTTTTCTGGACTGGGCAACAAGAGATGTGTGAATACAGATCCCTGGGTGGGCCTGCCTGTGTGTTAGGGCTCAGCCCAAAGAGTGCCCTGGTCCAGTTGTAAGCATGAGAGCAACATTTGTCAATGCCATTAATCAGCATTTTTTGTTGGTTCTGGCACCCTGTTTATGGCCAGAGGTCTTCCTGGAGCTGCTCTTGCCTCCTCCTATGTGAATTTTCCTTACTGGAGATGGCAGAGAGTGTGGCAGAGGGCAGGGGAGAACAGGAGAAAATGAGCCCCCTTTCACCTCCCTGGGGTCAGCGGAGGCTCCATGAAGGGTGCAAAGGACAGGGGAGCTTGTGCTCTGCATTCACTTACAATGAGGTGAGACTTGATCTTTCAGTGAGAGCAGAGGGGATTTTGGGCTCATGAACTTGCTGCCACCTGCCCTTCCAGCCACCTGGGTGGCTCAGTGCCATCAGTTGAGCTGCAACTGTGCTGGTCTGATTTCTGAGCTGATTTCTCCCATTCAGCCTCCCTGTGGGAGAATGAGATTGCCTCTAGCTCAGAGTCAGCAAGCTCTGGAGGCACTTGAAGTCGACCCGGATATTTGTCATCGTCATCTGACCATCTGCAGATATCTTTAATTTCAGCACCAAGGAAGCATGGGCACCAGTTATTACCTTACCTGTGAAGACAGACCTGTGATTCAGAGGTAAATAGAATAAAGAGTCCACTTCTTATTGAGTAAGTGGCAATTTAGAGCAAATTCTATCATGGACATGGACCAAAAAGTATGGTAAATTCACAGTTGAATAGCCCAAAGGAAACTTTAACAAAGATTCAGAACAAAACTTCTGGGAAATGAGAATTTTTTTGCCCCCTGACTTCCTCTCCTCACACTATGTCAACACATTACCATCTGCCCTGAAAAGTCCTGACTTTTCTGAAGCAGTGTTTTGTGTATTGTAAAATATAATTTGTTTTCATTCATAACACTTCTCAAGGAAATAGCAGTTTTTACTTATTTCACAGTTCCAAATTTTTTCAAAATAACCAGATTATTCCCCTCAGATGTTTTAAAAAGAAAAAGTTTTTCATTTTGCTGAAATTGCATTTTTGACTTTATGGTTCTGTCAATGCTAAGATAAATCTTTAAAGGACACATTCAAAATAAGGCATTTTAAAATTAATTAAAATGTATAATATTTTCAAATTGGTAAGCTAATTTTTTTTGGGTTTTAAAATATTTTTAATATATTTTTAATATACTGTAACTTTTTAAATTCAAGATGGAAATAATACTTTGATATTTAATTTCTTTACTTATAATGCAAAAAAAACCCCCACCTTTGTATTTTAAATCTTCTTACACCAGAAACTTCATAATTTGATTAATTATTCTTATTGAAGCTGTAAACTATTGTGAACCTCATGATATTCCTATATTAATAAATTTCAATTAAAAATTGATTGGCTAGCAATACGGTACAACTGGAACTAATATTTTCTACTATGAAGAAAACCATTGTTGATCAGTAATCAAAGAATTGATTGATGCTTTGATTAAAGTTTTTTTGGTAATGCACTTTGATTTTCTCTTTTTTGGCTGTGTTCAGTAACTGGCACATTGCATAGCCCTGAGGAAGTCTGAAATCAATCCAAAGATGATAGAAAATTTATATTGCTTTCAGAACGCTCTGTGTTGGACTCATCAGGAATAAAGCGCAAGCCCTCCTCGTTGTACCCTACTGGCCAATCTGTCTGCAGTTACTAAATAAGAAAAAAGCAGTAGCTTGTCTCATATTTATTAATTTTTTTAGTGGGGCACAAATGTAATGTGAATGCTAATAAAGGACACACCTGTGTCTGTGGTGAATTGTTTTATCTTCCCTCCTCAACTGTCCTAGAGCTGCTGTCGCGGCTCCGGTGTTTTCTGTTGACTAAAACAAACCTGGGCCACATGGACCACTACTTATTTGAGGTTGTTTCCCAGAGCATCTCAACTGAGATCCCTTCATTTGTAGATCCTGTAGATATTTTCAATAAACTTTCACATAAGCAAGTATATATGTAACTTTGCTTGGGTGAAATATGTGTTCTGATTTTTTCCAGAAAGAGCAATGGTCAGCTGGTGTTCCACTTCATGAACAGATTCAAATTATAGGTCTATACATTTTTGTCCTGTTTTATATGGAAAGAGGACACTGAAATAAGTTTCCAGAGTGAAAAGAATGAATGCGGCACATTTTCTTAATAGTTTTCATGTTTCAATGTCACTTGAAAATGATGATCTTCCCTTCTACAAAAATATATTCTGAAGTTCTACAGGGAGAGTTTATGTTATCTTTCGAGCCATCAGTCACTGATTATAATTTCAAAACAGCTATTGGTACTCATTTCATAAGAATTTTGACCACAGGGGTTCTGGCTAGGGATGTACCAAGGCAATTAATCACTGAGTATCATTGCAGATGATAATTCTATGTTAAATTTCAGCTTAGCAAGAACAGAGCTGAAGATGTCTTTGTGCATTGGCAATGATAAAGGAACCTTTGATGAGTATTATCTTCTTCTCTACCTTCAGAGGAAACACCAGTGAAATGAACATTTGAAATATGGCATTAGTGAGACCAAAGCAGTCATGCCAGTGGGCTGCATGCAGAGACCCTTAACGAATCCTGCTGGTTATGAATAGTGATTTTGTTACTTAATAAAATAATGTCTTAGCAGTAAGCCAGTGATATTATCCTGCTGAAGTAATTTCTCATTGTTTAATGGAACATTTATAATCTTAAAATCTGGAGTGCATTTCTTTCTCATTTTTCCTGTGATCATACCCTTGGGTGAACTCTGAAACGCAATCATAATTTTTGGTACTTCTGAGCTGCACTCTCCTACTCTCTTACAGCACACACATTGCACTAGCTTTGCAACTCATGGTCCTCAGGGTAAGTCCCAGGGCATTAATTCCTGCCTGGTGATTCTTTATTAGAAAAGCAAGAAACCTCGAAGATTGCAGCGCAGGCTGCCAGCCTCCACTGTGAGGCTGTGAGACACCCCCAGGATAACTCTTGCCCCCACAGCCTGCTGTTGGCTCAGCCCAGGACTCTGATGCAATACCCTTTATTAAGAGAATCCATCGTTTTTTCTTGCCATCTGCCAGCAGATGAGTGGAGGACACTGGGGTCAAGTGAGGGAAGGTCCTGTGTGTTATCAGCTGTGCATGACACACCAGAGGCAGCTTTCCCAGCCTGTACAGCATTGCTTTTTCCCACCAGATCCCAGCATCTCAGTGATAGCTCAGGGTGCCCTTCCCACAAAGGCTTCAGAGCTAAAGTATGTCATGATGGCCTTTGTTTTCCCTGTGGCTCATGCCCCCAGCACTGACAGACTCTCTAGCTGGTAAGAGCACAATCTCTGCCTTAGGAAAGGCAAAAATGGATCAGCTTCCTGGGTTTCTGTTTGCTTGTGGAGGCAACAAAAACATTATTCTCCTATACAAACTCAGTGCCAAACACTCAGTGCCAATTAATGGATGGCATCTGTACCCTCCTCACTGACCACAACCTTGCAAACATCACCTTATAGTGCAGGGCTGGTGCTGATCCATAGGGTCTTCCAGAAAGAACCCCAGGAGCCAGAGAAAGAGACCTGTGTCTTCTTTGGGCAGCTGGCTTAGACATCACAGCAACAAATTTTTCCTAAAGAGAAAGCTTTTAAATAAAACTCAGCTAAAGACAGACTCTGCCTAGGGTCTGTTCTTGGTCTTCCCTCTTGAGTCAATAGAAGATGTAAAGTTTCAAATTTCTGGCTGTCTGGGCATGAGAAAGTTTGCTACAGATGATACAGCTGTTCTTGCAGTACACCAAAATCCATCTTAAGCAACCAGATCAGCTTTCATTTGGCTCACCTTCCACACTAACAGGAGCTGGGCTAGACCCATTTGACAAAGGTATTATATATGACAGGACTATATATTGTCAGTATAGATCTGAATAAATAGTTGGAAAATCAGAAACTTGTGTTTAGGTGTTTTTGAGTTTTCCTCAGAATTAGGAGAACCCTGATGTAATGACATAATTTAAACGATAAAAATGGAAACTTGCTAGAAAGGAAGCCCTTTGTTCAGATTGCCTATTTTCAGCTCTATTGCAGAATCCCTATGAGTTTTAATTTTCACAATCTGGCTTGTCTAATAGTTTTGAGAACTTCATCCACTTTGCAGTACATATTCTTATTCATCAAAGAGCTAAAAGATTTCCTGCTTGCTTTTTTCAGCACTTTCTTAAATCCCCATGTGCACATGCCAAATGCTGAGGCATTATTATATCATCTCTAAGGTATTTTAATCTCCGTATAATTTAATTAAAAATATTTGCTGTGGATTTGTTCAGTGATAATAGAACATAGGGCTTTGCATTAATTTAACGATTTAAATGAAATCAAATTCTGTCAAAACAAGAAATGATGTTGCCTAATGGATTCTGGGCACAGATTAGCTGATCTGAGTAGACCTGTTTCCTAAACAGTTCTTCTGTTTTCTCAGGAAATTGCAAATCCCACTGGTAATAATTGGGATTTTCCCTCAAAAATATTGCTACCATGTGTATATGAGCACAGACAGGCAGATTTTGTGCCACTTTACTAATTCATTTATTGATCTGAAATGAAATCTGAAGCTATTTGATATGAATTCAAATAGAAGCTAGCCCCATACCCTTTTTTATAAGCTGCTCACAGAAATATACTTCCATGTCTTAGTCTTTCCCCATTTTGCTCAATCTCTTTTATATATTGAGTAACATAGTCACATCCTGGTCATTATAGGTCCTTTAAAGTTCCAGTGCTCCTCAGATCTTCCTCAGTTAGTGCACAAAAACCTTCACAAAGGCTGGGTAAAGTTATCATCTTCCCTTGTTAAATCACAACATATGTGGAGTGGGTTGCATGTAGGGTTGCTGAAGTTATCTACATGGTGTGTGGATTAAGACAAGCCCATGTTCAATGACTTGACTCCCATTGGCAGGTCTCAAGGTACATCCCTGCCTCCACAGTCAGGAGAAGCAATTTCAGCAGCTCGAACGCCTTCCCCTTTCTCCTGCAGCACAGATTAAGCCCCACATGAGGCTAGATTGCTCCCCTTGGCGTGACTGACT
This sequence comes from Motacilla alba alba, assembly GCF_015832195.1. NCBI lineage: Eukaryota > Metazoa > Chordata > Aves > Passeriformes > Motacillidae > Motacilla > Motacilla alba. The sequence continues at coordinate 113,631,434 of NC_052017.1, forward strand.
GTCCATTCATCCTGGAAAAAGTACTGCCAGTTTTCTTGTTGACAACAGAAAAAGAAAAGTTTTTCACAAGTCAGTAGTATCTTCTCCAAAATCTGGTGCTCTTTCTGTCAGTGACTAATGCCTTGCTGAATATTTCCACTTGTTTCCAGGTGACATTTAACTCAATGTGATTAGTGGCCAAGAAAAAAAGGAAAATAACTATATCCTGGGCAAGAAGATACTTTCAATGTTTTAAGTATCACCTTAATTTACATCCAAAAGATTTCTTTAACTATCAAATTTTAATGATTGATTTCATCCTCATTTTACCCCAGGCAAACTCCTCTCATGAGTTTTGATGCCCCTAATGGTCTTACCCTATATGGTGCAAGAAGACACATAACCAGAACCAAGGCAGTAATTGAAAATCCTTGATAAAAGCCTTTTTCTGGCAATCCTTTATCTTGTGGAATTGGCAATGTTGAATGAAATTGTTTCTTCTACATGTCACTCCAGCTAGGCTTGTGGTTCAGTTAGCTCAGTTATGTGGGCACTCTTTCTGTACCAGGGCAAGCGCACAGTTCATAAGAAAGCCTTAGAGATGAACTGACCTCTGCTGAAATAGCAATTAAGCTACAAAAGCCTATTTTTGTGCTGTAAATGGAGATGTCACAAATGGTAGGAAGGAGTAAGAAGCCATGAAACGTGTAGCAAATGGTATCTTGTTAAACTTTTGCAGGGAAGAAGCCCAAAGCAGCCTACAGAATTACCAGTGAATTGGTCTGGGAACTCTGGATATTAAATCAGAAAATTGCTTGTGGCAGTGTGAAAAACCTGATCACCTGACCAGCTTTATCACCTACAGTGTGGGTGTATGAAGCAATAGGAACATTTTCCCAGTCTTGCCTGGTGTGTTGGTACTAATCAGTCTGAGTGAGGCTCTGGCTTTGTAAATGCAGGCAGCTGTCAGTCTTCAGTGGGGGAGTTGTGCTTCATAACAACGTGTGGATGTGGGAAGTAAATCTGTCACCTGTCAGCCAGTCTGAAACATGCTTAAGGTTCCTCACTCTGCCAAAGATCGCTAATTGCACACGGTGACAATGTGTGGTATTTAAAAGAAATGCTAAGCAGGTATTTATGGGAAAGTTAAGCAGAGAGAGGATTCTGCCCCTTGAAGGAGAATGAGAGATGGTGATGGAACCAGGCTATGGAATGAAGCACGCTGATTGTTTTCTTGACAGGCAAAATTACTCAGATCTTGGTGGAAAGCATTTCAGCATCACAGGGCAGCAAGAGTTTTCTTTGGCAGCTCAGTGTGATACGCATCACAAATGAATATTAGCAATAATTACTAGGTTTGCGTTCTGTTAAGCAAAACTCCACTTTTTGTTCTCATTGCCTTTTCACACTCACACATACTCATTTTACAAAATTATAGATCTTTGTGGAAAATACTGGATGTCAGGATGAACGTCTGAAGAATTATCTGATATTTCTATGAAAAATATAAAATCAGTTAAAATATTCAATTTTCAGTCATGACGTGAACAGGTGGTCACATTTCTATTGCTGCTGAATTTTTCTGCAAATCACCTACATTCAGACCTGGTTGGATTTTCAGCGGGGTTCCATGCAGAAAGTGTGCATGTGATGCATGTCATGACCCTGAAAGACTGTGTCCTACTGTGTCCCTTTTGCATCTGGCATTTGATCAGCTAAAATCCTCTGGAGGGACCACAGTTTGTGCTCTGGAGGATTCTGCCCTGCCTGGTGCTCTGGTTTGTAACCAACACCTACCAAAGCAGCCTGGATACTATCTCTTTAATTTATCCAACATTTCCTCTCTATTGTCTTGCCTGTTTTTCCAGAACAGGCCATTTGCATCAATCTGTATCCATTTATAGCAATTTATTAGTCATGTGTCTTATTCTGCCATATCCTGCCAATTAAATCTTGGTTCTGGCCAAAACCTGACAACCTCTCTGGCTTCTTCCCAATGTTTTTTCTGGACTGACACACTTCTTTTCCATCCTTCAACCTATCATCAGTGAACTTACTGAATATCAAGATATTGAATAAATAAGTTATTGATGAATAAGTTAAACAATACAGGTATCAGTATAGAACCCTGGGGGACTCCACTGGTGACAGGTCTTTAATGAGCCCCTGTGCCACTGATCACAGCCCTCTGGGATCTACCACTCAGCCACATGTCATATTTAGCATGGACAATTCGCTAAATTCTGTAGAATTTTGCCATCACTTGTAAGGACTGATAGATTGGAATAAGAAGATTGATACCAAAGCTGCAAGCCCAGTCATGCAGCTTCCTGCAGAGAGTTCATTGATTAGTTGCAAAGGAAAACTGTAAGAAATGGCCTAAAAGATATTTTTCTTTCCCATCAGTTTAAGGCCAGGTACGGTTTAACTTCAGTTGCAGGTAGTCTATCTATAGTGATCCAAAGAGGTATTTTTCATCCAATTGCCAATTTTGTTTTTAAATTTTTAAAATTTGTTTATTTGACTCTCTGTTTCTGGCTAAATCAACTGTAACCAACTGTAAAAAATGTTGTCATTTTGTCATCCAGCCAGTTCAGAGAGGTGAAACTGCCTGGAGAGCTCTTGGTATAATTTTTTTCCTAGAGATTCAAAGTGTAGGGCTTAAATCAGTGCTTCCAAGTGCTTCTGATGTTCCATGAACATCAGATTTTTCTCCACTAACTGCTGAATGAATTATGTTTCAATAAAGTCACCATGTCCCTTCATCAAAGATTATCTCTTTATCATTTCCATATAGTTCAAAGGATGGAAATGTCGTCACAGACATTATTGTAAAGATTAGCTCCAGGTAGAGATTCAGCCTTCAGTGTTACTTTTTGATTTCATCTTATCAGCAGAGTGCCTTAGCACTTAGGGAGGCAAAGTTGGCTGTGCAGTCCCAGGAATGGCTCAGGATACCCAGAGATGGAAAGCGTTCTGGGTCCCCACTGGCTGCAGGAGTGAATGAGAAAGGGAGATGTTCCTCATTGCCACTTCATTGTCAGCATGCTGGAGTTTGGCTTCTACTGCTTACATTGCCATTTTTATGCTCTCTAAGGTGATGAAAACACTGAAATTGCTAAATTCTCTGTTGGTTTCCTCTATTGCCATTTCAGAACATAGATAATCATAAGATAAGGGGTCATCAGTACTTGGCCATGTGGTTAAAAGTCCAGCACATTAAGAGAATAGCACTGGAGTATAAGTGCTGGAATTGTAGTAGACAGCTTTATAATTGTCAATAGAAAAGATGCTTTCTGTGCATTATAGTTACTTTCCTTTCAATAGCTTATTCAGATTATTAAGTTTTAATACAATTTCTTCAACATGAAAGCTCGGCTCTTCCCATGCTCTAAATGTCCATATAAAGATGATTCTTTATGTATGTGTATAAATCCAGGTGCCTCTTCCTCTTGGAATGAATATGTAACTGAGCACAAATCAGAACACATGCAGAATATCTAATTAAAACAGATGTTGAGTCAGTCTAGGAATGAGAAAACCATATTCCAAGGTGGTTTCCTATATTGGAATAATGATTCATTCCTTAAGATTGGCTGCTTACATATGTGATCTTCATTCAAGCCGATGGAAAAGACCAGAAATGCTGTCATTTATGGGCACTGAGATGCACTTTGCCTTTGAAAGGATTTATAGAGTGCCAGTCCAGAAGGGAATTAAAAAAGGGCCCAGGATGAATGATGTTTTTATCACCTACACATTGCGTCCTGATGAACCTTGATGACTTATTCCTGTCATACTGTAGTATCAATTTCTTTCCTACAATGAGTGAAAGGCAGAATACCGAAATGGAATTGCTGATGGAGGCAGGAAGGTCATTGGCTAGTCCATCCCTTCTTTCAGACACAGCTTCTCTCATGTCCCTGAGACTTACTGCAGCAGAATTGTATCCACATTGCTTGTTCATGGTCTTGCCAGACCTATTGCATGAAGCCTATTTTACACTATTTGTACTCCTATAACATTACCTCTAGACCTCAGACCAAGACCAATGCTGACAACCTGCTGTGCCATTGCTGAGTGCTGTAACAGCTCACAGACTGAGCGGAGGAATTTCTGATCTCATCTGAAACAACAATAAAAGGATACAGTTTAAAAAAAAATCCCCCAAACAAACAAAATAATAATGTAACAATTGCACAGCTTGAAAAAATTGTCTTGTTCCAAGTATATTTTTAAAATTAAAGCATTTAAAAAAGAATAAATGATGTTATTTTCTGTTCTTTTCAGTTTGTCTTTCAAATTTCTACAAGTGAAATAAAGTTCTATTAAAAAACCACAGAATCCTCTTTATTAATCTTTTATTTGTGCCTGTTTTGGATAATTTTTTTAACCTAAGTTACACTTTTATATAATTTTCAATAACATTGAATTCTTTGATGTAAGATTAAGTTTAAATTTTCAAGAAAAGTTGCTCTGAGTGGGCTCAGATACGCACAGATCAAAGCAGTGTTGCTAAAAGGCTTTATTTCATTGAATACATCACTCTTCCTCCATTTATAGCATATTTCTAGAAATATTTCTATGAACTCTGAGTCTGATATTTTATCAGTGTTGAAGGTAATTTTTCAGATGTATTAGGCATTATATGTAACCTTAATAGAAGAATATAGGAAGAATAAAATAGAATTACATTTAAATATCTCTAATTAACTGATAAAGATTGAGAATGGGGCTTCCAGTTCTATATTCAAAGAAGGAAATTAAAAAATAGAGAGTCATCCTTTGTTCTATTGTGCCCCATCCTCTCTTCACACATTGACAGACCATTGTATCCCTTCTGATTATTTGCATGGCCAAGGTTTTGTCTCTTGGCAGACACTTGTGTTGTGGCTGTAAATGCAAACCAAACTTTTCAATTGTGAATAATACTAACTTTAAATGTGCTTGAGAACTTGGTTATGAAAAGATTGTGTTAAAATCATCACAGAGTGTATAACAGTTACAGTAGAAGTCACTTTATTCCTTTAAAGACGCACAAATTCCCTTAAAATAAATTATTTCTTGCTTTTGAGAACAATGTGCTCTGACTGCATCCCTGTGACACATTTGCTAAGGATGAACTTTGCATATAGCTCTTCTCCAGGTCTTTGATTTTATGTTGCTCCTTCAAAATGTTGAAAGTCTCCTGTTGAGTTTGGTATTGAAACAAGAAGAAAAAAAAAAAAGGGCATCCTCCCTCCCAGTTAATGACTGTGACTTAAGGAGAGTTGACACAGTCTGGAATACTGTTAAATTTCATACCATGCCCCCTGTGTGGCAGATTTACTCTGTAGTGTTTAATGGGAAATGACTGTGGTTTTTCCTGGTATCAGGTTGAAAAGCTGGCAAGCACTCATAGCGCTGAAAAACTGATCCAGGTTTGATGAGACATTTCTTCAGCATTCCTTATTGTTGGGATTACCGATAGTGTGGGGTAAATGCAAGCATACTCTGCATCTCTGTGAAGGGAATTCCAAGCTCAGTTGTGCATTTCAAAATACATCAGGGTCAGATCTTTCTCTGTGCCAACCCTTCCTTGCCTTGCTCAACAGAACAGACCCAGTTTTCTTCAGTGCAGCTGCAGCACAAACCCCTGGTTTCCATTTCTGGGTACACCCTCATCTGGCAGCTGTGCAAACAACCATCACGGACACACCTACAGGCAATTGGCTTCTCTTTTGCTGACAGTGTGTCTTGGAAGAATAGCGTCTAAATTGTCTCTTTCCATTTTCTAAGTTCTGTATCAAGCTTTGTATCCCATGTCCATCCCAATTTCTACAGGAATGGGCCTTAAGTTCTTGCTTCAGTCAGCAAAAGTAAGCACTATTTTCCTTGCACTTCTCACCATTATAGGGATCTTGCTAGAGGAATTTCTTTGTTCATTCAGAAAAGTGTGGTGATGGTGGCCTCAACATTATCATCAAACCTCTGCGCTTCCTTCAAGTTTTCTGAAAGCTCCAGCTGTGTTTGGTCATTCAAGTGCTTTGTGATTCAACTGTTTTAATTTCTCAGTGTACATTTTACCCCCCTGCTGTGCATTTTCCAGCACTCACTTGAAGCTGAGGAACTGACACAGGTCTGGTTCTTTTGACAGCTGAGTGCTGACAGACTAGCGCTGTATAGCATGAGCTGTGGCACACCATGGGGATGACAGATGGCTCCTGCAAGTCACCAAGCAAACCCTGTAAATACTCAAACACCTACATAAGGAGAAAAAAGACAAGGGAAAAAAAAAACTATGGAGAAATCAAATATTGAGAGATGGAAAATTAATGTATCCTTTTGCTTAGCAGAAGTGAAAAAATACTAAACAAAATTAATGGGCATATAGCTGATGGATCAGTGGATGTCAGGGAATGGCCGTCTGAAAACCATGCCAAGCTGCTGAGCAGTGACCACTTTGATAGTGCTGGCCTTTGTTTTAAGACAGAAGATGAAACAGATGTTGCTGGAAATACTTTGGCTTCCCTGAGCCCTTTCTCTAATGCTGAAACAAGATATCCCCTGCTGATGATGATAAAAAGATAAACTGAGACCCACTTGGTGATGATGGAAGCAATTGAGATGGGCATCTTTGGTGTCCGTACACGGGAATCCCTATCTGTGGTATTACAGCATTGAGGGTTGAGCTCAGAACTCCTGGGGTGAAGAGCAACAGCAGGTATGGGACCTGAGCAATCCACAACTGAGTAAGAATACTTGCTGTGCTGGTTGCTCTAAAACCACAATGTAGGGATTTTCCTGTGTAAAGACTCCAATACCATTGTGTTTCTCCATCATGTTACAAAACTAAGGAATAAAGGAGGAAAACATGACTGTGTGCTCTTGTCGTGGTTTGAGAGGAAGTGAGTTTTTGGGAGGTGGTGGTCAAACCAATAGGTGCTCCGATGTGAATATTGGCACCTGGTTTGGCCACTGAGGATATGGATACACCTCTGAGAACACAGGGGTAAAAGCAAAGAACTCCCAGGGGAACGCTCTCTCTTGGTTCCGGTGGATGGAGAGGTCAGACCTGCCCTGCCCAGCTGCGGGCTGGGTCGGGGAGAGGAGGCCACAAGGCCGGAGGGAGGTAGGCCGGAACCTGGACAGAGAAGGGGGGTGAAGGCCCCTGGCCCCGGCAGGACAAGAGTGAGTTCCCCACAGATTATGGAAGGGTGGAAGAACTCTGTGAGGCATCGGGCAGCCCTCCTTTCTCAGGAGGGAGAGATAGAGAGAGAGAGCGTGCCAATTTGATAGCACTGGCTTGGCCGAGAAGGAGAAGGGGGGGCGGCGAGAAGAGTGCCCGGTAGGGCCAGCGTGGGAGTTCTGGACGAGTAGAGACTGTGATTTTAACCCTTCTGTGGGATGATGGAAACCTTGCAAAATGCTGATCCTCCAGGAGCTGAATGAGAAGAGAGACAGAGATAAAGTACGAGGAAACGTGCAAGTGTGTTGCAAGCTGTGCAAGTGAAGAATGACCGAGAGAAGTTGAGAAGAATTCTAGGTGGGAGGAGATGATGGAGTGGCTTTTGTCTGGACTTTTCTTGTATGGCCATGGACAAAACATTTCCTGTAATACAGAGACTGCATTTTAGGGGAAGGCGATGGCTTGGTGCCAAAGGAGTGATGTGAGCGGAGACGACAGGTGATGAGGTGATGGTGCTCTTGAGACCCCTTGGCCCCAGGGGGTGAAATACTGGGGGGGACTAGTGTCCCAAAAAGGTGAGAGACTGTCATTTTCTCCTGGAACTGGGCGAAGCATCCTTGAAAAGAGAACCCTAAAAGCAGCTCTGGTCCATGTGCAGTGGTGAGAGCACTGGACATGGAAGGAAGAAGTCACGAAGGTGGTGCTGAGTGACGGGGAAACACAACTGGACTCGGCTGTGTTTCCAGGGAAAGCCTGTGGCACAAGAGGGACTCCTCTCTCCTTGATGAAATGAGAGGTGATTGTCGGAAGGGTGGAGATGGACTGAGTTGATTATTTGAAGGGTGATGGACTGGTAAAAAACTAAGGTTTTGTTTTATGCTGTGGGAAATTGAGTGGGGGGAGGAGAAATGTTTGAAAGGTTTCAATTTTGCTCTGTGTGTTCATTTTATTATAGTTGTAAGACAATAAAATTTTTTTCCCCCTTTGTTCACAAGTGGAGGCCTGCTTTGCTCTGTCTCTGATCGCATCTCACAGCAGATACCAGGGAGGATATGTCTTCATGGGGTACTGGCATTGTGCCAGCGCCAAAGCATGACAGCTCTTTCAAGCTACCATGAAGCAAGTAGATTGAGTATAATTTCTCTTCCTCAGTTTATTTTTGTCATAAGAACTGATAACTGAAGGACCTTTTGCTTGTGTTCATTTCAAGACAAGAGTGTTTCTAGAAGGGATAAACACCCTGCTTTCATCTCTATTCCAAGCAAAATTGCTCTTACAAGAATGTCTTATTTCAATATATTGCTGTGCTTATTTTATTCAGGCTTTGGTACTTAGGCAGAGATTATATCAAAAGTTGAAACCAGATTAATCTCCTCTGAAATATAAATACACAAAAAAATACAGCCTTAATCCATTTTTGTGACAAGGTCATGTTTCTAATCTCATGGATATTTGGGATGGCATGTACATAAGTTAAGGCTTTCGCATTTCAATTCTGCTAAATGGGCAGCTCTAGTGTGACTCCCTCAGGGAAAGCAAACATGCATCTTTGAACAGGTTTTCATATAAGTCACTGAGAGTGAGTGTAAAGGGAAGAAGAAATAATTACATATTAGTCTGTATGTATAAGATTAAGCCCTTATATAGAGATAAAGGAAGTCAATTCTGAACTGATTTTCCTCATTGATTCAATAGATGGTTAGTTTAAGTGTAGAAGAAGGAGGCAGAAGTTTGGACAATGTTGCACATAAAAATGTTGCATACAAGAAGAAAAGTATTATGGTCTATGGAAGATGAGAGAGGAAGACAGGGCCTAAAAGTAAGACTTCTTTAAAGGCAGAGAATTTGAGGTAGTTGCAAAAATGAAAATTTTAAAGAGAATATTATTTTCTGGGTTTTCAGTGAGTCATTCTAGAAGTGTCTGTGGGTCTGTGGGCACATCCTATCCTACTGCCTTTATCCTGAAGAGTCTACAGTTTCAAACTCATCAGTGGCATTTGTAATTTTGAGCCCAATGTGCAGTTAGCAGATACAAGTGGTGAGAGGAGCTTTGTGTTGACTGTTGCTCCTCTGTGGTAGAGAAGATGGAAAAGTCAGATGGTCAGACCAGGTCTTTTTTTTTTAGGAACTCTTTATTCAAAATGTAACTTACAGTCATCCCTGGAAAGGTAAAAAGATCAGAATGGTAAACAAAAATCTTAGTGAGTTGAGAAAAAATTTGTTCTTTTTGCTGGCTGTGAATGAAAATTGTTGAACTTGTTTTTCTTTCTGAAATGGGCTCAAAAGAAACATCAAAGCTTCAAAAACTCTTATGGGACAATGAAAGCATCATCTGTCCAGGCCTATTTACCCATTACATATCATAACTCTGTAGTCCCAGCACCAATATATACACAAAGTCTCCGACACCATCACCCTGTAATAATGGATAATGCTGACATTTTAATGGAAAAATTTGTAGCCTCACAGCTGGCTTTTGGGAGACACCATAGCAGAAGTGGGCTGCAGGCTCTGATCTTGAAACTCTGCTCTTGACCTGTACTATCACCAGCACAAATTGTGCCTGAGCAGTTTGGGCCTCAGACAACCACCAAGAGACCCCGGTTTGTCTCACCAGCTCCAAGACTTTCAGCCCTTTCCTTTTTAATGTTGTGAGTGAAATTCAGTCTTAGTCATGTTCTTCTTTACTGTGGATATAACAAGTATGCACAGTTTTCAGTTACACCAGCCCACATCAGTAACTTCAGTTTACTGTACTCACATTCTATTTTGATTTCTGAGTAAATGGCTAAATCATACTTGGGAGGGATATTTGTATCTGAAGAATGAAAGATGAGGTAAGCCCACCAACTTGATGGATTAAAAATTAGAGTGAAAATATGCAGAGAGTTGAAAATAATTTTGCTTTTGTCGAGAACAGACAAATTGCTGATCCTTATGCTGTGGCTATTAATTCACCATTTATCTCCCTTTTTGGAACACTGGAGTGTTCCCGAAAAGCCTGTGGATATCTCCCTAAGGAAAATGGATGAATGTAAGAGAATATGGGAAAGACATAACTAAGAACAAAAGCCTGTCATGCCTATTTGGGAACTGAAAATGTGTTATTTTGCTTCTGCCTAAGCATTTGAAAACACTGCAGCAGGCACAAACCAGAGAACTTCACTAGCAGAAAATGAAAATTTCTTTTGCTTCCTCTTTCTTTTTGAATTGTGCCAATGAAAGCCTGGTGAACACAAGAGCCAGAAACCTCCAGTTCATCAATCACCTGGGCAGAGCTCAAACACTTCACAGGTTCATGCTGCTTCTAAGAATTTCTGGAGCAGGCTTCACCTGTAACCCTGTTTTTTCCTCAGCAATAATGCAGCTCTATTGCTTATAGAGTGTAGCCCAGTGGGGATTAAACTGATCGAGTACCAAGCACATTTCACAAAGACAGGGTGAAGTCAACCACTATTTCTGAAGACATAGTAGAGTAATTGGCTTTCCTGGGGGGAAAAAGGTCGTGTCATAAAGCTGGATACCACCGGCTCTTCTAAGACATGTGTGGCTAGAACATTAACTTTTGCAACAGTGCTAAATGCTACTTTGCTTTTTACAAAACTGGGTTGGTAACTGGTCCAATTTGAGAGAAAATATTTAAATACAGCATGGAATAAAATCTAACAGGAAGAGGCAAAATAAAATTAAATTACTTTTAGACTGATCAGTTCTCTAAAGTTTCCCACTTTTATTCGTAAATATACTACAGGAAAACAACTGTTTGGGGAATAGACTTACAATGCAAATAACAGGTGAATGATTATTATTTCCAGGATTCTGTAAGTTCTCTCTTTAGGATGGAAGACATGTGGACATCAAATATAAATATTTTATTCAATATAAATTATGAATATATGGGAAAATTATCAGCAGAGGTTCCAGGTTTTGTACCATTCTGCTATTAAAATTTTTTGATAAATCATCCCTGTTAGGGGAGCTGGGACAGATCTGACAGCCCAATGGATATTAGGCTGGCACAGCTTTTTTTCCCCCAGGTACAACCAGCTGCAAGTTTCACAATGATGATGTGTTTCTAGTAGGCATGTGCATCATGAAGTGTCATAAATACACACACACATAGCCAGCCACACAGGTTGACACCGACAGAAACACTGAGGATTCACACAAACAGTGTCAGGGGCCTCATCCTGAAATCCTCTCTGTTAAAGCAGGATGGAGGGATGCTAGTGGAAAGATGTGCATATATTCAGATACCCCTGGATCCCAGTCACTTCATCTCAGTAGCACCATGGATACACAGGTCTCAGCTGTGATTGCAACACAGAATGTGGCACCTGATTTTACTCAGTCTGGTGAGCAACTGGGTCTTTTAATTCCTAACCATCCTATAGTAAACCCTGTGCAATCTCTTCCTCTGTGTCCCGTATTGCATCTGACACCATCGGGCAGCAAACCGCAGAGGTCTGAGAGATACTTCAGCATTGACTCATTGTGGTGGTTTTCATGGCTGGATGTTGGGGCTGAGGGTCTCCTGGGAGAAGACTGGGACTAGTTTGGACAGTGTGTTCCTTCCTTTGAGTCCTTAATCTGGGTTTTCACTTGCCTCTGTGCTCCTTTGTGCTTGTGAAGATGGACAATCTTTGATGGGTTGATGGCTCTGTGATGGACACTGGAAAAGCCTGGCCGGTTATCATTTGGTCTTCCCCCACCACGTCTCTCTCTGCTTCTTTATGGACATGCAGAGAAGTTTTTTTCACATAACAATCTTAGCTGCATCTTTTTAGCTGTTGTATACCCAGTCTTAATTATTGCATGAGTTTAAAGTATCACTGGCTTTGGTATTGAAGCTTATATTAGCAGGAAAGCATATGGGTATCTTGCAGAGGCAATGGAGTAATGTATTGCAAAGATTAAGTCTGTGCTTGATCCCTGGATTTTACTAACAGGTAAAATAAAATTCATTCTAGGATTTTATCAGTTTACTGGAGAGATCCCCCAAATCATCAAAATGCAAACATAGAAAAGTTTCCCATTTTTAAAACCTTAGAATGCTCAAAATTAAAAGAACTGTTCAAAATGATAAAAACAAATGAAATAGTTATGAAATACTAAGAAAAATTTTACATTAAATGCTCAAACCAGCCTGAAGCAAAAGACTATGATTTCATTTAATTGACTGAAAGTTTTAATGAAATTTAATTCAGCTTCTAGAAATACTTTTGTATTCTAAATTAAAATGACCATTATGTTAAGCTCTTTATACAATTTCATTCACTGTTTCTGAGAAGAGCTGGGTGGAAAAATGGCACAACAATAGCTATATAAAAGCTAATTTAACAAAATCCAGCTGTTCCCTGAATTTAGCAGTGGCCTCCACCATTTTGTATGAAATACTGCTTTTTAAATCTACCTCAAAATAGCAATATAAAAATATGCACAATGGAGCCATTACAAAATAAGAGGAAAGATCCTGTAGCCCTGATTTTCAGAGAGGCTGAATACTGCTCACTCAAAATAGAAATCTATTTTTTAAATGGCAGGTGTTAAACTTCTGGAAATAATTTTTGTTTCAGGAGTCCAGTGGTCATGGGAGTGGAAAGGTGTTCTGTGTGGCTGTTGTGCAGGCCAGTTTTATGACTCAGACAGCTGCAGAACTGGGCAAGTGAAAGCAGGTCTTCACATGGCTTTGCTGGTTCCCCTGCCCCTCCAGATCTGTGCTGTGTTTGGGCTCTCTCTGGTCTCACAGAGGCTGTGGATGCACAAATATCCTCTCTTGCTGCTCCCCCATCCCTAGATTTTCTCCCCCTTGTCAGATCCATTTGTTCCCTGCGCTGGTGTCAGCAACAGCAGGGAGCACTTGGGCAGAGAATGCCTCATTGAAAAGCAGTTGTTGTGGGCTTCATGCTGTTTAATCCTTTCCAGAGCTGGTCTCATGTCCTTTTTAATGCTGCTGCTGTCAGTCACGGAGCCAAATAAGTGGTCATGTTAAATGTCGGGGGGTGGGGGAAATTGAAATCCTAACAAAGACAAAGGCAAACAAATAAATGAGGAAACAAAGCCCCAAAGAGAGCAAACAAGTGAGATACTCTTAAAATTGCTAATGAAGAATTGCAGTTGCCCTGTTTCATGTGTCAGGACCTAGCTGAACTCCGATGTCCTGAAGCTCATGCTGCTGCTCAGCGCAGTGTCTGGCTGGAGCACCGAGTGCTCACTGCCCTGGGTCCAAGTGTCAGCTGGAGGAGTGTGTGTGGCTGCTTGGTGCTGCTCCTTCACCCCCTGCATGCTCCTGAGGGGCTGCATCCATCCATGGGCATGTAGAGCATATGAGGCAAACAAATAACCCCCTGAATTAGGTATTTTCTTACAGCTCTTCTGATGCTAAGAGACCAAGAATTTGCTCTCCGTGGTCCCACTCTTCTCTCTCTGGTGACCAGTGACAGGACCTGAGGGAATGGCCTGAAGTTTCTGTCAGAGGAGATTTAGGTTGGATCTCAGGAAAAGGTTCTTCAGCCAGAGGATGGCTGGGCACAGAGGGTGGAACAGTCTCCACAGGGAAGCGGTCAGAGCCCCAAGCCTGAGAGAGTTCAAGAAGTGTTTGGACAGTGCTCTGAGGTACATGGTGTGACTCCTGGGGCTGTCCTGCGCAGGACAGGGAGCTGGACTGGATGACCCTTGAAGGTCTGTTCCAGCTCAGGGTGTCTTAGGATTCTGTGATTCGTTGACCCATGCCCAGAAAGCAGACAGGGTCTGATGACTTATTGAAAGGGACAAAGTGCTTCACAACTGCATGAAAATGGACTTGGGCTGGGGAAGGCTGCTGTGTCTTCGTTTTGCTGACACAAATGCATTTGCCTTTGCAAATATCTGTATATGAACATCACATAGCCAAGGGGCTTAAAGACTTGGGCAATGTTTTTTCTAAGGTTCAGGGCATCTTTTCTGGTCATATCTGAAGAGAAGTCGAGAGCAAGGGAAGAATTTAAATTTTAAAAAGAAGTTTTGTGATTAGTATAAATCTTCTTTGTGAAAATATAGGAGAGGTTTTGTCTTTGCTCTAGTGAAGGACAAAAATGAATTCCAAAATCTCCCAAGCTGTCATGAAACTGAATTGCTTCACTCTGGCTGTCCCTTGCCATTGCCCAATGAGGGAAGTTTCTCTTCAGCTCTTGGTATTTGGAAAATAACTGTTATCTAAACCTACAAAGCTTCATATACTTTAAGAACTTGCAGCCTATCTCTGTAGCTGTTTTTATTCTGAATCTCATTCATTTTGACCTTTCTAAACTCTGGCTGAGAGTTATTCTGCAGCTTGGATTTTAAATGACCGCATTAATGAGCTGAAGAATCTTTTCAAAGCTGAAGTTTGGAAACCAAGGCAAGCAAGATAAACCAAAATGATGTATTCAAACTGAGTTGCAGCTATGTCTTAAAGAACACTTTTTATTTCGTGTGTGTGACTAAAGACAAAGGAAAAGCTAAAACTGGTTTTATTTGATTTTATCACAAGTTTGGGCTTTCTTCACAAGCCTCCCTAGCCTATACAAAACAGGATACTGTAAGTTTCTATAAGCATCCAACAGGAAAGTTTTCATCTCTATCTGTCCAAACAATCTGATTGAATGGGTGGAACTGGTTACTGGAATGACTGGGCAAAAACCCCATCATGATAGCAATTTGCTGATGATGCACTCCAATTTACACAGAGGAACAACAAAACATGACTGTTTTGTGATACCAGACAACACACTATATATTCCAGTCACTGGTTGAAATGACACAATAAGAAAAGAGGGAACTGGAACAGAAGGAAGGAGCTGTTAGTAACTCTGAAACAGATTGGTTGAGAGAATTTTTCCTTGAATATGGACAGTTGTGACGACTCAGATCAAAGGAAGATATTTGGCACCAGGAAAACTCCTTTCTTATCCCATTGTACTGCTTGTGCAATAACTAGAACTAAAGGAGATTGATCTCTGCATCATGCCAGCTTTGCGTCAGGAGCTTGAGCTTCTGCCTGGACACAAGCTCAGTACCTTGTGTCCTCCAGTCACCTCTTTCATAATTCCATCCATCCTTTGCTCAGCAAACAGCAAAGATGAATCTGACGGGGTTCTGCCTGCAAATAAAATGGTCATGCTGTCTGAGTCATGACTTGGAGAGCATTTCTTTTGAAAAAAAACCCCAAGCTGGACGAAGCTGTCTGCAAGCAAAATGGCAAACACCAGTCAGCCCTCCCTGCCTGCCCCCAGCAATCTGGAGAGAGAATCGCAGGGTGAAGCGGTGTTCTCAAGTACTACACTGCTCTGGTATTTTCCATCTTCATGCTGAGAGACCTAGTGAAAAGCCATGGCTTGGCTAAATGATCTGGAGGATGAGGAAGATTGTGGAAATGCACTTCCTGTCTTTTCCATGAGCTCTGCGTTGTATGCGCTGCTAGGCTGCAAAATTTTGTATCCCATATGAAGTAAAGGTTTGAGGGCACACAAAAAGGATTCAAACAGGCCCTTACTGGATCATACAACCAAGATCAGCTCAAGAGATGTCTGTCTCAACACAGGCAGTAGCCGTTCTGCTGGCTGAGCTCTGAAATATTGTAATACAAATACAGCAGACATAAAGGCTTGGAACATTGGACAGATAATTGCGGTGTTTTTTTTTTTTTGTGAGAACGATTTCAAAACTAAGTAACTGCAAGTAGGCAAGGGCCTCACAGTCCTAGAACATACAGTGAGATAATCAAGTTTAAAATAAAGTTGCCAGGAAATGAATAAATACTGCCATACATCTGTGAAACTCAGTTGTTAGAGTTCTCCAAGATAATGTCATAAACCATCATGTACAGCTAGAAATTGCTGTTGACCATATTATACAGGGTATAGAATAATTCTTCTCAACTTTACCAGATTTACTTTATCTTTAAGCCAGCAGTTATTTGGTACTACTTAGGGATCATCTAACTCCCACGTATTGCCAGAAAACGCAACTCTAATATATCACAACTTATAAAAAATCATCCTTCATAGAAGGGCAGTTCTGAAGATGAACGGTCTAAAGACGTCCTGTGAAATGAAAAAGTGATCTTAAAGAGCTAATAATAGTTTTTCTGAACTTGATGAAAAAGCCATTAGTGTCTTTCTTCTTTCAAAAGCAATTCTCATCCCATTAAACACTGGGGAATCTAATTTTCCTTAGCTAAACTGTGACTTTCCTACCTAGAACAACTTCTGTGAAATGACATGCAATATCACAAATTGCATTTGCAGCTCTTCTAGCTCTTGGATCTCTATAAAGATGGTGATCCCAAGAAAGTGTGACATTTGCAAAATTTATTCAAGCATGGGTAAGAAAATATTTAAGTAAATGCACTTAATTTTCATTCTGCTACACTTGGCTTAGCCTGATATTGGTCCCAAAGAGAATTATTTTAAAGACTAAGCTAGTTTTAAATGTGTTTCCTTTTAAGTGAATGAATTCAACTCTCATGAGCTAGAGGAAAAATCATCAATGGTTTTGAAAAATTATCAATTGAAAATCATCAATTTAAAAAAGAACCTGGACCAGGCAAGCCCAGTTGGGACAGTTCCTGCACTGTCAGGATTTAGGCTTCAAGAATGTTCCTGCCAGGTGGAATGATGAACTAGACGGAGACCTCTTCCAGCTGTAGGCTGGTGGGAATGTGTATTTTTTGTTAGTACAATTTCTCAGAGAAGGAAGGAGCCTGGAGAGGAAAGTTTATTACTCAGAAATGCAGCTCCACTAAGACATATTTTCTGAATAGCACACCTTTCCTGGTGTCCTTGCAGGGAGCTTCAGTTCAGAGAGCGCTCCAGAACTCCAAAAGCTGAAGACATCAAAATCCTGGGAATGGACCCTAAACAGGGCATTGCCTGAGTTTTGCCATCCTGAGTTTTAGGGTACCTCTTTCTTCCTTCAAGGATTGTGCTTGGTGGTTTTTTGCTTGAAAGTTGAGACCCATCTGAAAGGTTCTCCCCCTTCAAGGCCTGCGAGG
The DNA here is from genome assembly GCF_015832195.1 of Motacilla alba alba. Lineage (NCBI taxonomy): Eukaryota > Metazoa > Chordata > Aves > Passeriformes > Motacillidae > Motacilla > Motacilla alba. The sequence continues at coordinate 113,648,593 of NC_052017.1, forward strand.
GAGGAGACTCAAAGGAAAATATGGAAATACAGTCAGGAATGGTTCCCTGAAGACACAGGGAAGAACTGATAAAATCATTCAAAAGGAAGGAAAAAATCCTTCCAAGATCCTCCCAAGTTGCCAGTTTCTAGTGGGAAAGGTTTATTATGCCCAGGTGGAATTGCTTTAGCATCAGGGCCTTAAAAAAAAAAGACAGCAATATAGATTCAGCTGTTGCTGAATTAATTTCTTAATTTCTAGGGTATCTTAGACTGAGACAGAATTCATTATTTATTTTCCTTTGTTACTGAAAGAACAAAACAAATATAAAAATAGAATACTGAAACTCAAAAAATCCTCTGTTATCCTTTGTTATTGACGACTTATTTTTTAACATTGCATGTGCTTGTAGCTGATGTGTCATGTGATTTATTAGGATTTGCAACCTTTACATTGGATCTTCTTTAGAAAAGATGGAATTTAAAGGCTAGTGCTGCTGAAGGATTATAATGGCGCAGTAATTGAGAAGCTAAATGGAAAACACATTTCTATTTAAGGCAGTCAATGTCAAAGATGAAATGAAAAGAAAAATTCATGGTGGTTTTAAAATCATGTCATCAAAAGATAGCACAGAAAGCATGAGTGACGGTGTCTGCATGATTACAATTTTCCATGTAGGCACATGGGATCCTTAACTTCCTGTATTTTGGTAGAAATGTAATTAACACATCTACTAGAATAAACCTTGAACTAAAATAGATGATATTTGATTTTGCAATGATGTAGAATAATATATAGAAATTGTGATTTTGCCATTCAAGATACATATGGGAAGATTATTTATTTTTTCCAATCTTTTTTTTTTTATTTGCCACTCTTCATTTCTGATAAGTTATGATGCCTATTAACCTAATACAGAGATTTTCAGGAAAAAAAAATCTAGTCCCATTAATTAATCACCTGGCCAAGGGATATTTGTTTTCTGCATTTTGTTAGAGAGAAAATATTCACACCTTTGTTGGTTGTAGAGTCAGAATAAATTTCTTTCGAAGTTCTTTTCTTGAATATTGTTGCCTGCTGGTTAGAACTATTAGTACTTAATTTTCCAATTGTAACTAATTTAGGAGCTACTCATTTTGACAGGGAAGGAATTCCTCTGATGATACAAATGAGATTAATTGCCCTGTTCTTGGAGGCATGAGGAGATGTAACTGCCTCTGAGGCTTTGGCAGCCAGCATAGTGAAGAGGTATGCAGCAAGGTGTTCTGACTGAAGATAAGAAAGAGGATCTATGAACAGAGGTCTTCTTCAGCTGCTCCTGGGGAAGGCAAAGCTTTTCCTGGCCAGAGCACTTTTACTCAGAGATCTGTTGGTAAGCATGGTGTTGTCCCTGTCACACAAAATGTTTTTCCAGTAAGTTCCAGACTGAAATTTCTTCTTTTATTTTTCTTTTTGGGCTGTGTGTAAGGTGTTGAAATTGTCTGAGAAAAGGTCACTGTGCAAACAAGCATTTGATGGGCAGACAGCATCAGGTCTGCCTGCATCTGACGGTCCTTTAGGACAGTAAGCTATGGTGTGATAACACCTTAGAAAACTCATTTCTTAAAGAAGCAGAGAAAACAAATGGAGAAATAGTTAAATAACAGAAGTAGAACAGAAGAGTGCAAAAAAAGATGAGAAGAAAAAAGTTACAATATGGAACTATTTCTTGGCCTCAAACACCTGTTTGCTGTTTCTGAGAAAGAAGTGTTTTCATCTAAATCACTTTGAAAGAAAGATGTCTGTTTGGCTGCTGGGCTACAAATGGCTCCTGGGAAGCAGTAAAAGGAGGGAAAAAATATTGAAATGGTTCATTAAGTATTCCAGCAGGCCTAAATAAAATAAATAAAAGCTCTGCATGAAGAATGTGTACATGTATATATTTTTTTCCTTCCAAATAACAGAGAAAGTATATTATCTTTTACTTGCTGATCTTTCTTAGTCCCATAACAGAACTGCTGGTATTATTGCTCTTAGGGAAGAATTAATTCATTACAATAACGAACAAACAAAAAAATCTCACTAAAAGAGGTGTGTTCAAAAATGATGTATTTTCACATCAAGGTTAAGGTGTAAATACTGCTTTCAGATTTATGCTACAAAACTTATTTTGAGACTGTTGTATGATTTCTGTTTGTGGAATACTGATAAAGCAAGATCACTTAAGTGTGCTGGCTGAGTGTATTTATACAAATATTAAGAAGCAGAAATGCACCTTTGCTGCTCAAGTAAGCACAAAAAATTGTTTCTGTATGATAGACATTTCTTGAGGAAGAGCCAATGTTCCAACTCAGCTGAGACCAAAACCTTAGAAAGAATTGATGGGTTGAGCTTCTTCAGTTATTCTGAGACTTGAGTTAAACATGTCTACTGCAGTTTTTTTGTTTTGCTTCCCCATGACCATTATCAGTATCGAAGTAGAAATAGAAATTTTAAGAAAGCGACTTGTAATGGAATTTGATGTAGAATGTGATGGAAGTTATATGAATATGTATTATACAAGGCAGCAACTGCAGGAAAAAGGGAGACTACTTTAAAAAGTCAAATATCTTTTAGGTATTGTATTCCAAATAGTCACTGAAGTGAAGACAAGAAGTAGGAGAAATAGCCAGAAAATATACTTTGTCATGCTATTAGAATTTGGATTCTGGGAGTTTTAGAGAGACACACTGCTTCTTTCCTGAGCACTGTGAAAATAACCATGGGCCATGCACTGGAGTCATCTCACACCACATAACATTTATGCTGGAGGTGAATATTCAGTTTAGTGTTGTTCCAGTGAGTGAGTAATATAGCATGCCAGTCTGGAAGAAGTCTGGTGAAATATTAATGCTACTGTAAGTCCCACTGGAGAATGTCTCCTGTGAACATATAACAGACATATTTATGTTGTGCACTATTTTGCATTAAAAAATTGTCTCCTCCAAATGTCTCCATGTGCATTTGTCTGAGCAACAAACCTCATTCAATGCAAATAATTCTCATCACTGCTGCACTATGAGAAAGATTTCTGTTTTGCAAAACTGAGCTATGTGAAAAAGCGCGGAATAAATTTCAAGTCATAGATCAGAAATTCAATTTAGAGGAAAAAAATCTATATATATTTCTATTCTTGTGACAATGGTAGAAACGCAATTGATTTAAATTGGTTAGAAAGTCCACATAGTAATGAGTAAAGGTCCATGTAATCAACAAGTAAAGACATGTATGTGGTCCTAATGTTGTTTATAACAACATAGTTCATACAAAATGTATGAGATGTGACACCACAGATGCTTTTTTTTTGACATCTGATTTGGTATAAGGTTTTGCTAAAGAATAAGAAATTACTTGATAGTCCCATTTGAGATTTCTTTGCAAGTCAAAATCAATAAAATCATCATCATTACTGTCTGTTTTCTGGTAGCTGTCTTCCACACTGAATATTAAAGAGCTTTCAGATGGATGAAAATAAAAAGATTAGAATGGTGAGAAAATTCTTTTATATTTTACTCAAACGTGATGATGATGATGGTTTGTCAAAAAAAGCAGGCTTATTGTTAGTCAGAGGATTATGTCAAATGGGAAAAAATGTCTTTTCAAACTGAAGGATTAAGACAAACAATTAGAATACTTTTGCCTTTATTGCCTTTTCAATGTTTTATGTCTTATTTTTCATATTTCTTTTAGAGAGACTTTGACTCCAAGCTTCTGGTACACATAAGACCTGTACTAGCAAAGATTGCATGGTGTTTTCTCCTGGCTGGCTAGATTTGTAGGATTTTCCAACTAAAACCAGTTGCTGGAAGACAATTTTACCACACAATCACACCTTATTTTCATTCTCCAGTCAGCAGCTGAACACTGTTTATTTTCTAGATAATCTTGATGACTCTTGTTCCGTGTTGGCCATTGCTATTTCAGTTCTGTTTTAAGGAACATAAAAATGGAACACTTTGATGTTTTGCCAGTCCTAATGAAGCAACCTTTAATTCAAGACAGACAGGAATTAGAAATAAAGAAAGAATTTGCTTGCTTCTGTCTACATGTTAACAGGACATTAAATTTAGGAAGAAGTACAAAGGAGCATTATAATATAGAACTTATAGCTGTCCATTTGGCAGTCTCCAGCTTTGTTTTGTCCAGCTTGTGACCTCTGAGGACAATTCCATAGCCTGTTGTTTGGAATCCAGTGTTTTAAAAATGCTTCTGCCATGCCTTAGGGTTTTTTTTTAAAGAAAATCCAGATTTGGGTTTGCTGATAACTCGATACCTTGAGTTGCTACAGATTTCAAAAATTTCCAAGCTTCTGGAAATTTAAGAAGGGAGGCAGAATGAAGGCCTACAGTACCTTCATCATGGCTGCTTCCATTAGAAGTATCAATGCCTGTTGGAAGCAATAACTGGAGCTACGTCTTACTCATCCATTAAACTGAACTCACCAACAAGTGTTCTGGCAGTGCACTGTAAGGAAATAACATCCACAAGTTGCTGCTTCTGCCAACATCCAACAACATCCCTGCTTTACCTGGTCGACTGTGGTCCCTTATGTACTGAAACTCGGGGTTAGTAGTATGTATCAATGAACAAGTGTATTTATTCAGCTGCAGAGATGGAAAAAATGCAGACTCCAAGATGAGGAGCAGGGAGTCTCAAGTATTTTCAGGATGTGATCAAATATTTTCTGACGGGCTCCAAGACAAGAGCAATGTGCCATAAAGATCTTGAACTCAAGAATATCTGTTAGTAGTGAAAATATAAGTGCTTTGCAGACAAAGCATCATCTTTGTCGTATTTTGGGTGTGAGAGGAAGAAATTACAGAATCACACCGCATCATGTCTTCAGTATATTGACAGCAATCAATCAGACTATGCCTTTTCTTCTTTCTGAGATAGAGGTAGTCCTATGAAGATGTGAGGTGCAGGAGCAACCTACTAGATTTGCTGCTGTCTTGAAACCTAAAATGATACAATATGCAAAATCCAGGAATGGTTAAATTGAATTTCAGCCAGCTTTCATTGTTAAATGTTGATTGCTCATAATCAAGATGAGTAAAGCTGAGTCTTTTATGAAATTCTCAGCAGCGAATTAAATAGCATTTTCCTAGTATTCTTGGAGAAGAAGAAATGAGGGAGGACTCTCAGGGACATTGATTAGCTGAGTAATGGGAACAGACCAATCTAAAAAAATTACTTTGATAGCACTCCCAATGACACAAAGAACAAATGGAAACAGCATGAAGATACCAAAGGAGTGCTTTCTTATGGCTTAGTTTCCTCTTTGCTTGGTGTCTAAGCAACCTTGCATTCATGTATTTTTAAAATGTATGTGTTTTTTCAAGGGAAGAATAGACTCTCTTAACCTTAGAGGACTGTTGGAGGAAAGATGTTCAAAGGTTTGCATTCAAGGGTTCTTCAGCACTCTAAAAGAAATAATATGAATATGTTGCCACAGATGCCTTTGTCCTGCCACCTCTTAGCCTGTGTCTGGTAGGAAGAGGAAGTAACCTTCTTTTTGCAATAGTGGAGGTTGACAGAACATTATTTTAAACTCTTTCTACCTCTTTGAAGTGACTCAACCTTTCTTAGAGGCATGCTTTGACTCTTTGAGGCAGAAGAGAGGCACTGTAAGCACCATTCCTGTACACTGTGAGGAAACATTTATCACCAGTGGGTGATTTTCTACATTTGCTGATACTCACAGGTGTGTCAAGCGACCCGTGGTTTTGAGTGTTGGAGGGACAGGGATGATGGTATGGCATGCTCTTGTGTTCTTTCATTTGCAACAAAAATTGCACAGAGGGAATCCTTTCCAACATACATCTTTGCAGTCACTCATTGCACATGGATAGTCATATGTACACATGTATGTACACACAGTCACACTCTACCACAGGGAGAGGAGGCCCACTTTTGAGGCATTAGTCTTCCACCCTTCCTAGCTATTACAATTAAATGCATTAATTCTATGATGCTTACAGCAGCTGATGAAATGGTTCTTCCAATAGCACAGCAGAAACGCCGGGTAATGATTTTCACAGCTGCATTTCCCTGACAAGTTACTCACAACACTCCCTCCTTTTCTCCCTCCCTCCAGCTCTGCCTGATATTAACAACTGGACATATCTCATGACTGTCTGGTAATTAGAGTTTGAACTCTTCTGCTTGACTAATTTATTAGCTAATATCATATGAAATTTGATGTTAATATGTCCTAAAGGCTAATCTATTCAGATTGCAATGCATAGATTTTAATAGTCTAGTGTGCTTTGGTAATCAGAAAGAAGTATGTGATTATGGCTTGTGGCTTAGGCAATTAAAAAAGATTGGCTTCCAGTGCTCATTTCAAGGTTATTGTAGCATTTATGGAAAGGGGTCTATAATTTCAGTGCAATGTGGATCTTATAAGTCACTGATCTCTTTTAAGTAAGCTATCATGTGTCCCACATGGTTTAGGATGAGCAAAAGCCTAACCCCAAATTGTTAGAGTACTAGAAGTGAAAAGATTTTTAATCCCCGACTTTTTTCGCCGTTACTTCTTTATTCAGCTGAATTGTAAGAGTCAGAACTTTGAGAAAACTGAGATATGAGAAAAGAAACAGGAGATATGGAACGTGTTTAAGTCCTATCAGGGTTGCTGATGGGCTTTTTAGCATCATTCAGGGAGTTTATACTTAACTGCTTATCCACCACAAGCCTCGTTTCCAAAACTCAATTCCCACTCTATAATACTGCCATTTATATATTGCTTCCAGGCATCAGTTTGCCTTAAATAGTGCAAAATTACACTTTGAACCAATTTAATTTTACAAGGAAATCTGGATTGCTCTGTGCAGTTTTCTAGTCTTCATTCAGACATTTTTAGGCTCCCCTAAAATTTCATAACTTTTAAATTGTAAGTGTATTTATACCCATATCACCAAAAAAAAAAAAAAAAAATTGGCAAGCCTCAGGTTTAATCTCACATTATAGCAGGAGAACCTTGCTATAATGAAGTCCATGAAATGATTGATGATTACTTTAAAGATCTGTCCATTGGATGGATTTTAATATACATGAAATACACTTTGCTGACCCCACTCTAATTCACTGTTATCAGAATGAATGTGGCACCAAGGCAAATAGCTTACCATGTCTATCATATTTAAACTGTTACATTTATTGACCCAACTTGTAGTGTCCTGAAGGAATTAAATCAAATGTGTTTGACAAATTCTCTTTCTGTAAGACCATGCTGACTGGCATCTATTACATTTTGTTTCTTTAACGTTTTTGCTGAGCTACAGAAGGGAAGAGCTTTCAGCTACTCCAGAGAAAGATCATTTTCCTGTAAGAGAAACTCTTCAAGCAGAAATCTCCAGACAAGTTGGACTCTGTGCCGTGTATCCATGAGACAAAGAAGTGAAGTACACAGACTGCTGGAGTCATGGCTAGTACACAAGGATCCAAGCTGATTGGAATTTTAAACAGAAAATGTTCAAGTCCTAATTATCTTTAATCAAATGACTAATCTGGAGATCAGTCCAAAGTACTGAGAATCCTATTAAAATCATCAGGCATCATGAGTGACAGATACTCCTGTAGGCCTAGTCAAAACAAGCTCGCAAACTGATCAGCTCAAACTTATTTAGCAATTCACCATTCTTGTGAGGAAGATATGAGGTTCAGGAGAAGACACTACATTACTTCCATGGAAAAATGAAGTTTTGTCTCCCATAAATATGATACAATAACTGAAGAACTGCTCCAAACTTCAAAAAACTAGCAAAGCTATTAAATGAACACAACAGAAAAGAGAAATCTAAAATCACATTGTGTGATGGATAAAGGCTGTTAGAGAAAACTCCTCAGGACAGATTTTCCTCATTATTTTGTGCTACTTTATATTTGTGAAGAGCAAATATAAAGTATTTGGAGTGCCATAAGAGAGCTTAATTAACTGAACAGGATACAGGGCTATGGGCACATTCAGTAGTACAAGAGTCAAGTCCTGAATTTCTCAGGCACTACCAAGACCATAAATACCTACTGCACGACATAAAGGACAGGCCACAGATGATATCAGCCATGGTATGACACATGACTGCTTCTATATTCACGTCTCTGCAATGATTTTTCAATCCAGGGACAGAAGGAAATGAGAGTATAACATACAAATGAAATGGTAGCGTAAGTGCACTGCTGGTGTTTGGACCACTGTGTTCAGTCACCCAAAAATATTTAGCACCTAAGACTGTGTTTGGTACATGTGCAGGTCTGCTTCTCCAGGCAAGGTCTTTCAGTGGCAGGAATTCTTCTGAAGTACAATTTTCCTTTGCATTAAATTTCTACCTTCTTCCCTAAAGTCCCAAACATGACTCTCCAAAGGACCTGCTTTACACAAGGGCACAGGCCTGAAAGCTGGGAGCAGGCTTCTCATTCTGACCCAGTTCCACCCCTGTATGCCTTAACATCTGGCACTTTTTCCCCTCCTCTTTTGCTCCAAATCTCTCACCACTGTTTTCCATCTTTTCAATCATTCTTCCTTTAGAATAATCAGATTTTAGTCTGATTTCAAATTATTTATTATACAGGATGACCTACCATAAACTTCTTGTACAAAACTGATGCACCAAAACTTGCATGAAACATATTTTTAGTGGATAATTCAAAAAACAAAGAAGGAAAAGGAAAAAAATAATATTTTAGACCTGACAAAATTTGTACAATACATTTTCGGTTTTACTCTGGTTAGAAGTTTCACACAGGAGACATCAAAACTCAGATACCACCTGGACCATAATCAGATACAACTCTAGTGAAAGTTATCCATGGCAGACTTACATGAGATAATGTTAGATTTAAATTTGCTTCAATTACTGGGGAAAAAAAGATTCACAAGATACAATTTCAATGACAATGATGTAGCAGGACAAATGGTATATCTGTTTAGCTGTCTCTTTTGAAGCTGTCTGAAAAAGTCAGCCATGGGCAGCTTTATTTCCTCTCTGCCACGTCACACAAAATAAATTTGGGTAGAAAAGATACTGCACTATCTTGCACAGGTGACTGTAGCAAATTTGAGAAAAGTGACCCATTGCAAAGATAATTTGAATAAAGCTGTTTCTCCTGTAATATTCTAGAAGTGGCTTTGATCTACAAAAAATATTACTGTACCAAATAACCTCCAAGCCAATAATATGCCATTAAAGTAGTGAGGTTGTAATTTGCTTACTCCCTTCAGGACTAATATAATGTTTCTCATATAAAAGTATAATTTATCTTTCCAAACTTATGATGTATAGAAATGAAAGAGTTAGTTCAGTGAAATGAGTAGCCAAATCACTTGCTAGACACACCAGTCTTGACAGGCACCTGCTAATATTGCATAAACACACATGCCACATGCTGAACACCATGCAAAAATTCACGTATGCATAAGTCCATGGCAAGGGAAAAAACCAGGAAGAACCACAGCTTTGAAGAAAGTAAAGAATACCTCTAAAGTATTCAAACCATGAGATGAAGACTGCTTCAGAACTGCTGCAAAAGCTGATCAAATTTTATTTTTTCAGTTGTCTTTTTAGTTTGAAATGTTATTTCACAAAATCAGAATATTTTATCAGATATAAATTTTATCAAAATGATTACAAGACCCTTGATATTGAAAAGTGTTCAAAATTGTAAAGAGGTCTTTTAGCTTTTTAAATGTTTTTTTTCTTGATGTTTAGAGGACGATTTGTTTTGAAACTTAGGCTAATGATAGAAGTTTTTAGCTTAATATGTAATAGCATTAAAAGACTTCAATTTTATGTTTTGGTTTGGAATGTGGAAGAAGCTCAGTGTATTGCTACTAAGCCAAGAACAGTGAAAAGTCCAGTTTCAGATATGATGCTGAATGTCCATTATTTTCTACCTAATAGTAGGTTACACTTTGTAGCTAGTACTAACATTTAATATTATTTATCATTTTCGGTGTTCCAGGTTAATTTATAGAAAAAAAACTATAAATAAAAATAAATGTCTGAGGAGAGTCTATAGTTATTGTATGTCAGATTCTCATTTATTTATTATTGCAGTCCTCCAGAGCAAACACCAGAAGACATGCACACACCTGTGTAACCTATTAACCACCAGAAAAGATGGGTTATTTTAGTACAAAAAGCCATAATGTCATCATTAAAATATCTTGTGGTGGAGATGGTACTTCCAAGAACTGGGTATGTTTTTAGCTGCATATATTTATATATTTATAAACCAAATAACACCTTATGGGTTAATTCTTCTCTCTATGATTGAGTCCCCAAACCAGATGTCTCAAGTTATTTTAAATAAGAACATTTACTTAGGTTTTCATACCTTTATAAAAAAACCTTAAAGAATCCTCTATTGTCGAAGCCTGTTTTTCTTTCTTTTTTTTGCCTTTTTTTTTTTCTTTTCTGGTTTATTTCTTTGATCTTAATTATTTGTATTCCAGAAATATGTTAGTTTTTCTACATGTAGGAACTATTCAATTAAATTAGAAATGTTTATGAACATGTTTCCTACCTCAATACACTGTGGATTGGACAGTCTGTGCTTGAAAAGTGACTACAAAAATCAGGTTCTGAAACTTACAGAAAGGATCAGCTTTGAAATGTGAATAATCAGATTGCAAGTAAGTTGGCATAGGCTTCATGACTACAGGCTTGCAAGTTTATTGCCTAGCAAAAGGGACATAACTTTTGAGTTTCATTCCTTCTGTAAGAACTTTATAGTGCTTTTTGTTTTTTCCAGAAATTATTTTTGATGCTTGTGATTCAAAAGCTTTTTCTAAACAAAGATTTAATGATTTAATGATGGAGTGTATCTCAGTTCTCCCAAAATACTTTGTTAAGTGCCACAGAGCTGAGAAAACTCACTTGTCCAAAACCCAAATCAATAGAACTTGATGGGCTTCTTCAGGGGCAACCACCACACCTTCATCACACAAAGAATCAGAGCGTGTCAGGAGGCAGAGAAGTGGGCAATGAAAGGAAGACCAAAATGCTCTCCTCTTGCATATATTGTTACAAATCCAAATAAGAATTCACTCTTTATTTCTTTTCTTTCTTATTGCCTGGGTCAATGTTATTGAGTAAAAAAACTTCACCATATTGTTTCACTGATCATTTTAAAGCCCACATCATAGGATTGATATTTTTGTTCCTCTTAGAGAAACCTCTCTTCATAGACAAGGAAAATATTTAATTGAAATGATGTGTTTTAGTTCTTTTTGTAATAGCTCTGTGGTAGAGCAGGCAAGATTTAATCAGCACACCCAGTGAACTGTTTTCACTAGACCAGAGGCAAATCTCTGAGTTTATTTATCTTCTACATTTATGGAAATCAGTGCATCTTTGAAGCATCTCTGTATCTTCTGTACCAAAGTTCTTTGCTGCTTTTGGGGTCCTTAAGCTCCTGTTTGGGTCTCCAAAGTTTTTTTCAAAAATAATAGACTGGCAAGTTGCTATGCTGTTGTGGGAGCCAACTAAATGTGCTGGGATTTGAATTGTTTAGAGTGCTTAAATATCACGTCTGCAAATGCCCTTTGCAAACTTCAGCATTCAGAGATTTGCTGCTGCTGTTACAACCCTCTGGGGACAGAGTTTACTTAGAACAAAACACCCTGGAGGAAAGAGATGTGATTTTATCTAAGCTGGAGCAAAGAGCTGGATTGTGCTCTGGATGCTCTCTGCGCAGGGGAGCTGGCAGCTGGGGCTGGCCAGGGGCTCATTGCTGGCATCAGGAGGCCTGGCCCCACACAAAGCACCCCAGCCCATCTGTAGAACATTATTTTGCTCACTTCTGGGGTAAATGCATGCAAGAGCTTTTGCAAGTCAGGAAAAGGCATGAGATGTTTTTGCCAACATGGTCTGTTGCAAAGAGCTTGGTAAAATCTGTGGAGCACAAGTACTGAAGTGTTAACAAGATCCTACCAATGGGCAATCAACATTAAATTTTAGTAATAAAGATTCCAAATTGCTTTGGTCTGCTGCCAGAGTCATGGCTGAACATACTTTATATCTTTTTTTTTTTTTAAGTAAATAGAGAGAAAACCAAGGGAAATACTGCTGAAAATGAAAAGCTTTAATAATAATGCATTAACTGTTAACAGCTGTAAGGAATTGTTTTAAAGAAAACTCCACGTTTGACAAACCTTTGTGCAAGACAGAAGCATTTTGGGGTCAGGACAAGGGAAGATATTTATTTAAGATATTTATTTATTGAAAGGAACTGTTGTGGCAATGGCTGTGGGGGCAGGTTTGTTCCCACTGCTTGTTCTGAAAGCTAATTCATTGGAGGGGTCAGGAAAGCATGTCAGAGATTAAAATACATCCTTTTTTTACTGCTGTTGATCTTCACTTGCATTCTCTTTTCCTGGGGGTGGAGGTCTGGCACAGAGTCACACTATTTTCACCCTGCACCAGTACAGCTGAAGCACTAACCTTCAGGCAGCTGTAGAGGAGGGTCAGTACCTTCTCTGTGGACACCCCTGATATGAAGTCACCTGCTGACTGCACCTGATGTGACTTGAAGACAGCTGATGACTGCAAATATGCTGTAAAGAAATATTGCAGAATTTACAGTAAACCTTTATTCAAAAAAAAAAAAATCCATAGTTTTCTCTCTTTTCATCATCTCTATCTCTCTTCCTTAGTTTGAACATATTTTTTTGAAATTAGTTTGGCCCATGATTTTCAGTCTGGTCTAAGGTTTGTTCTTTCATTCCAATGCTATATTTTATTGCCTTTCTTTCTCTCCATATTAGATATATTTAATGTGTCTTTCTGGCTTAATTTCTGTTTCTTGACTCCAGCTTTCCTCTTTCTCCTCTAGCAGCTTTTGCTCCCCTCAGTCTTGTCTCTGCACATTTTCAATTCTCTACAAGGAAGGACTGCCATGAGGGGAAAATTCTTTACTTTGTCAAGAATCCTTTTCTTTTAGTAACATAAAATATTGTTTTTCACAGAGAGAAGAAAAACTGAATTTCTTCTCTGCTGATAAGCAAGCCCACAAGCTCTGTCACCTGGCTAGGACTGGGTTTTTGTTTTTTTCCCCATTCCTCTTATGAATATGTCCATACAAGCTCTTGGCTTTTCTTTCAGGAATCAGAGAAGCTCTCACCTACATTGGCTTTGTCACAATAGCACTGGAACTTGGTAACGTGTTTTATCATAACAATGTGGGAAGCCCTTGCTGATTTCTGACTGAAAGGTGGGTCTCTCTTGAGAAAGGAACAAAAATTAAACAATGTGTTGGCACTGTTTCTCTTGCTCAAACTTTCCTCTTGTTCAAGAACTGAGAGACAGCCTGTGACTCTCCGTTCCTCAAACTAGCACAGCTCCAGGCAGCTACGAAAACATGCTCAGAGCTCAGCCATTGCACAAAACAATGTGTCAGTTAGTGCTTCTTTTTGTCAAGTCTTTGCTCATGAACAGCCTTTTTGTTATAAATCATGAGTAGAATATCCCCACGTTTGGCTCCACTTCTCCTGGACATCAATAGGAAACTAAGAAAAACCAAACAAGGACATCTGCTGGTTTGAGTCTGTGCTAAATGGTTGCTAACTCCAGGTGAAGTCTGAGTATTTTGTCTACATATGGATGTCTTGCTTCCCATCCCTACAATATTTCACTCTACATACTGTCATGTCTAATCTACTTTGGAGTGAAAAAATTAAGAAAGGTTAGATAATTTTCAATATTTGAATGTATTTTTATTCCTCTGTTTTTACTGGTGTATGGCTTACATTAGGAGCTGAAGAGTAATTTAAAACCATAAAATAACAATGAAACTCTCTGGAAAGACCTGCTTGTTCCCTCAAACAGTGGAGGTGACAGGCTCCAATGAAACAGTTCAGCAATGATGATGGGTTTTATATCATTAGCCATGGGGGGGATTGACCCTGGCAGGATCCCAGGCGCCCACCAAGGCAGCTTCATGACTCCCTTCCTCAGCTGGACAGGGAAGAGAAAACATAATGAAAGGCACGTGGGTTGAGATAAGACCAGGAGAGATCACTCACTGATTACTGTCATGGACAAAAGACATTTGACTTGAGGAGATTAGCTTAATTTACTACCAACCAAATCAGAGTAGAGTAATGGGAAATAAAAAACAAATATTAAAACCAACCATCCCTCCCTTCTTGATGGACCGAACTTCAGTCCTGATTTTTTTTACATCTCCTTACATCTCTCAGAGATACAGAGGAACAGAGAATGGTGCTGCTGCACTGGGGTTTTTTCCCCCTTTCTTAAAGACATTACCTTTGAGGCTCTTCCACTGTTTCTGATGGGCTCATCCTTGGGCAGTGTAGTGTCTGTCCTGGAGCTGGCTGGCACTGGCTCTGCTGGACACAGGAGAACCTTCTGGCAGCTTCTCACAGAAGCCACTCCTGTAGTCCCCCTGTCCCCAAAACTGGGCTACACAAACCCAATAGAGTCGTAGAGTCCCGCAGGACCTTTAAGTAGCAGAAATGAGCATGAGAGAGCAGAGCTGTACAGATTGCACTATAAAGACCTCACTTAGAGGTTTTCATATAACATTTTCTTCTAAATATTTTAACATACCATAAAGTTTAGAAGAAATGTATTTTTAATGCAGAAGTCTACTAAAAGCAAGGTAGAATCAATCTGTAGAGGATGCTCCAGAATTACTTTGGGTCTTGCTGAGGATGACACTGTTAGCCACAGCTGAGTTTCTTCTTCTGCACCTGTATGGCACAGGTGACAGTCTTGACTCAGTGTAAGTCTAATGGGAATAGAAATGCCTCACACAGCAAGGTGTTAGAGCAGTTTCAGACGTATGAAATGGCCCGACTAGGTTTTTGAGAAGTGGAGCACTATGTTCTGTTCAAAAGAAAAAAAGTTTCAGAGGTGAACAGAACAATGCTGAAATTACTTGCCCTGAATGTTATTTTTTCTTTTCCTTAAAGAGCAATGTATGGGATATTTTCAAGAGAGGAAGGTTTGGGAAAAAACCAAACAACTCACATTAGGTAAGGTGGAGGGATTTAGTCAATATTACACATGATTCCCAGACAACCTCATTTCAGAAAAACACTGCTTCTTGTGTTTTAAGTGAGTATGGCCAGGATGCAGTGTTATTTGTACTAAAGAAGCTTTGTTTTCAGGTCTATTTTCAAGGCTTTTTGATGTCTAAACTCAGTTCGGCCCTCTCAAAATTCTCAGGGCTTTTACTGGAGTGCATGTAATGCTCTAAGGCATAGTTGTGTATACTGCCTCCATGAAGTATTTACAAGCCTTCTGCAGTCAAAAGTCTTCATCAAATCTCATTTCCTTCTCAGTATTTCATGCTATAGCCAGATAAAGGCATTGACACTGTTTAAGGGCTGGAACTTATTCCTCCATAACAATATCATGTAAAATGAAGTCTGAAAGAAGTAAGAAGTAAGCCTGAGGAATCAGTGAGAAATCCGTGGCTTAGAGCAGGGAGAGCCACTCAAAAATAATGCATACAGCTAGTGTTGGATTGATATTAAGCTATGGCCATGTTGTAGACAAGAAAAACATCCATGTCTTGCCAACGCTGATATCTAGGTTGTCTCTGTTTTTCTCCCCTTGTTTGCAGACCAGCCACAAGACCTTTGAAACATAAAACACCTTGGACAAGAGCTTTGGAAAGGGGATGACTTCCACAGATCCTTGCTTGGTATAACTTAGCAGGGCTGTGTTTCAGAGAGAATTACTCACTCAATACTACAATTTCAGTTCCTTTACATATTTTAGCCTGGTGATTCTAGATTAATTTGTCTCAAAGTACAAGTCCAGTTTAAAAGAATACTGTAAAAGCAGTGACAGATGCCACAAAAAAATAAGCCCCCAACCAAACCCCACAAGAAGCCTTCCTCAGAGATAAAGGCACCAGCTGGGCTGAAATTTCAAAATTATGTTTACGTGGAGGGATTTGATGATGCACAAATGTGTGTATACCTGTAAGAAAGCCTTTTGAAGCTTTTGGATGAGTTTAATGATATTTTCTGTTTTTAACAGAGAGCCAGTTTCTCAACATGTGGGGCAATTGCAGGGTATTTAATGTGCACTTGCACTGTTTCATATCTTTTTTCAGTCCATTGATGTGATATATTTGCATCTTATGGGATTGCTACAGCTTTTTGCAAACCTAAGGTCGTTACACATGAAACATTTTTCCATCTTCTCTTCCCAGTATTTTAATGACTTCATTGATTCATGTAAGATCTTTCATCAGCTGTATACACCATGTATGTGTCTGACCTCCTTATCCCTGCCTTTCCCCACCGGCATACCCAATCTGTCAGTGTCAAAGGTTTCAATTTAAAATGAAAAACCAGAAGTGATTCCTAAGCCCACAAAGAAGGAAATATGTCTCTGTTGGACCTCCTCCTTAGGAAGGCTCAGGAGCTTAGTGCCCTCTCCCCACTGCGCTCCTTTCCCCCCTGTTTCTTCTGGACTGGCATATCTCTAATGTCTCCTCCCCTGCACATGTCCCCAGATATTACCTTCTGTTTCATCACTGAACTGGTACATTCAGGCTTGTGCCTGTCTTCCAGGAGCCACCAAACAGTACAGCCAAACACAGTGTGTTTCCAGCTTTCTGCATGGAAGTGGGTACTTTCTAAGGACGCCTTTTCACCTGCTTCACCCACAGATGATTTTTTGTCTCTGTCCTGGCTCCTGGAATGATCTCTCCATATGGAAGATAAAAGTTCATTTTGCTCCTGTATGTCCTACTTTGTTTTGTTCTGTCACTCAGCTGTACTGCAAATGTTCTTGCAGCTTCATATACTTAAGAGCCAGCCAGATGCAAAGAGGCATATGTAGCAGAAACACAGCACAGGCACGTGGGCTGATAAGATTAATTCCTTGTCATCTGCTATGATGTTAAATCTAACTTGAATTGCAGCTCTTGGGACCTGCAATTACATTTGTCCATCTGTCAATAAACTGCCATTTTGAGTTGTACTGTAGTTAATTGAAGTTAATACACAAAGCTTTTCCCTTGTTGTTCTTCCACCCCCTCACCTCACCCCTGCTTTTTTTTTCTAAAATATAACTACAGCCAAATAAATAGAAGCAACACTGAATTAGCAAGTTATTTATTCAAGAAAAAGCTGGAGGATCAGGACAGTTACTATCTGCTCAGGTCTAGATAAAAAAACCCCATCAACCCTCCTTAACTGCTGATAAATGAAGGAATAGATATAAATGAAACCAAAGTGCAGGAAACCAATAAAATAGGATGTGTGAGAGACAATACTTACCTAAAATATGCTCTTTGTTTCTAATGCTTTGCTCCTAGTGCTGAAAATGTTCATTTTGAGCATTCAGGTTTGAATCTCTTGTTCCTTGTTTGCTTCTGGGATAATGCCTAACCCAGCTAATGAGTAATGGGCAGTCCCAGGATCCATTTTAGTTCTACCCACAAGGATGGTGTGAGCCTCATTTAAATCTGCTTTTCTTATGTTCTCTAAAAAGCCTTGTAAAAATTCTCAGTCCTCTATGGAAGATGGAATGAAATTTGAGTTTTATTTTTGAGTACACTTGCTGCCTTCAAATTCCCAAAGCTTTTATAGAAAAAAGTCAGACAGATATTAACACCTTGACACAAGTTGGAAATGTTGAGATTTCTAGTGATAGCAAATGACATATATTGTATATTAAAAAAAATTAAAGGTATATTTCAGTTTTTATAAAAATATTCTTTTTTTTCTTTTTTGCTTTTCTAATTTCTATTAGGAGGGCTCTTATTTTACACCAAAATCTAAACCTTTCCTCTTAGCAAAAAAAGCTCGGTCTGTTTTATATGATCTAAGTGATCTTTTGCTATGAATCATTATGTATAAATTAGCATTAAAATATTTGTAAATAGTAAACAAGATTATACATAATTTTCCAAACCTCATATATGTGTTTTTCTTTTTTTTTAAATTATCTGATTCTTTTTTGTTACTTATGGAGGAGAGCAAAGAACCAAAGCTAAGCTCTTAGTGCTATTCAGTGACAGGACAAGAGGAAAAGGGCACCACTTGAAACATCAGTAATTCTACTTAAATAATGAGTAAAGACTTTTACTTTAAGGATGCTCAAGCACTGGAAGAGGTTGTCAGAGAGGCTGTGACCATCCCCGGAAACCTGGAAACCTGTGTGCACATGGTCCCAGGCAACTTGCTTCATAAAAAGGAGTTGTACTTGATGGTCTCCAGAGGTGCCCTCCAGCTCTAGCTGTTCTGTGGCTATTCAATCACCTTGGTCACTGCAAAGTGCCCTTGGTAAAGGCCTTTCTGTTCACTGTTGAAAATTGTCTTTTTGTCCTTCGTTGACTCATAAATTGATTGAATGGGTTGTGCTCCAGTGTCTTCCTAGTGACTGAGGGTAGGCTGAGCAGCCAAAGTTCCTCAGACTCTTTTTCCATGTTTCTCAAAGTTGCGTGTTTAGCTGGCCTTCTGCCAGCCCTCACTGACCTATCTGTCACTTAAAAAATAAAATTACAAATACCAGCACTTTAATTACTGTGGTCATTTTTGTTCAGCCCTGTAGTAAAAATCTATGCAGTGTCATTGCTCTGAATACGCCCAGTTTATCTAAAATGCCTGTAAATTTTTGCTTCCCACAGTCTTTATTAGCTAAACAGTTACTTGCAGAGGTCCAGGAGCAGGCTTTACTTGTGAAGCATGTAGTAAAAATATATTCCTGTGTGTTCCTTTTCCTGGTTTACTTATAGAGGAGTTCCTTAGAAAAGCAAGCCTTTTGCCAAAGTTAATGAATTAATTAATTAATTAGATAATTAATAGAAATTCTGGTTAGCACAACAATGATTAAATAGCCTGGGTAGCTCTCTGGGCTTGTCTTCAGGAGGACATTCAAAGAAATGTATTGAAATTAACATTTCTGTCAGTAACCTGAATCATAATTGAAATGTAATTGTTCATTTCTCTGTACTTACAGCAGTAAAGTGGCCTTAATTTTGTATTATCTTCAATTGTCTTAATTTCTCTTATTTTAGTTTATTCTGGAAATTATAAGTTAGCTAGAACAAAGCAACTCAAATTCAGAATAAGAATATTCCTAGAGGAATTTAATGCTGTTTAATGACTGTACAATACCCTCCCTGTGTATCTTCATGTAGTTAAGTCCCAAGCGCTAACCAAAATGTGCAGAGCTTGTTAATTCTGAAGAAAATAAGTCAGAAGTATTTTCAGGCTAAAGTTGTTCTTTAATGCTGAGGCACTTTACATAAATGGGCTAAACAATTCACTGTAAAAATTTGACTACACATTTTAATAGTGGAATAGTGGAATTTTAATAGAGGAATGTCTTAATGAATCATATTATATAGTTAAATTTTTTGTGAAATACCATATGGAAGATCCTTTTAACAGCTATGAAAAATTCCAAGTGTTCTAATGACTAAAATTTTAAGGCCTTTTTGAAATATCCAGAGGAGTATTTACACCTGATGGATTGTATAAATGTATTGTGTAAAATTTTATGATTTTACATACAAGCTTAATTCTCAAAGACAACTTTTACATACAAATTCTCCTGCACTAACTTCCTTAACTGAAGAAAGGAGGTATTTGCTGCAGATTCCTTCAAGGTTTTCCTTTCTGTACATTAATAACCAATCTTCATGACAATCTGTTTGCTCTGCTATTCATCCTTCCTTGCTTTAGTAGTGGTAACTGTATATCGGTGGCATTGGCAACTGGCAACACCTCTGCCAAGGGTCAGCTGAGGGGAAATGCTTGCTGGATACAAGGAGAATAAGGGGTAAAGACAAAGGAAAACCTGGCTTAGTGAGGGATTTGAATATTTGACGGTGATAGCTAAATTTACAGCACTGGATTTTCCTTTGCTTCTTCTGCTTAGAATGTTTTGTGCTGCCACTGCAAAGAGCTGAAACTCCTGTTTTGCACAGAAGCAAACATGTGGTCAAGTCTGCTCAGATGAAAATGCAATGGAGAGAAAGAATAGCTTGAAAGGATGTCTGAAAGAGTGAGTACTAAATTTGGTTTGAAATAATTTTACAGGGGAAATTGATGATAAGCAGAAAAGCAGGGAAAAGACCAGTACCTATTGTTATGAAAAGGAAGGGTTGACTAAAAAATCAGAAGAAGAGAAATGGCCTTTTCAACCCATACTTTTGCCATTTCTGTATTAGTGTGGGACCTCCAGAGTACTAATATTTGTGTGTTTACTTCCCCACCTCACTGTACACCAGATCTGAGTGAAATTTGAGGATCCTGTTTGTAAATGGATGGCATGCATATTTAGCTTGATCTGAATATTGTTTAGCACATTCTACATCAGCTTTTTGTTAAAGAACACACTTCTAGCTGTTTTACTCTGTTGAAGCTTTTATTATTTGATGAAGTGGTTTCAATTGGAAAAGGGAAATCACAGTGCTTTTGAAACAGGAACATACACAAGCCTTAAGAGAGTTCTGTTAGACCTTAATCAATAGTTTAAGGAGAAATATAATTAGTTAATTAGGTCTATTTTTCCAGTCTCTGTACACAGAGTTATACTCATGCTGAGTCAGGAATTTTCTTGCATATTCTCCCTTTCCACATATACTGAATTGAGGAAGCTTTTGTTCAGTACAAATACTTGATATCCAACTTTTCTACAAAGGTCTACTTTTTATATTTTATACCAATTTGCACCACCGGCAGAATGATGACGTGAAAAAAAAGTGATTAAGTGATTTCCCTGATACAAAGTGCAGTATGAACATGCATTTATGGGAGAACTAAGCCTCAAAAGCTATAAAACTAAACAGAAGGCTGGGAAAAGATACAAAGAGATGGAAAAGTGACCAGAATAATACAAATTATAAGATTTAACATTGAATAGCTGCTCTTTTACACATATTCCTTAGTACTTTCTCTGCTGTGACTAAGAAACCTGGCAGCTGCAAATATTACTGAAACTGAATTTTGCATGAGGGCAGTTACAGAAGACTTTCATTAACTTTGGAGTCAGTGAGACTCAGCTGCCTAAAATGTCACTGTGAGCAAGTTCAAGAGGAAATGATCAGTGAGCTCGTGTAGCTGCCTGGGGATTTTTTCCATTGCCCAGATCCTTGCTAATATTTCTGTTGGCAAAGTTAGATCAGCCCCCCAGTCCTCACCCCAGATGCCAGTTTGGCTGACCACAGTGTTTAATTCCTTGGAGAATTAAAATTGTTTTACCTCAAATCAGGAAAATATCTGAGCAGTGGTGGTTCTTGATTTTTATTTATTGATTTAAATTGGGATGAATATATTCTAGAGCCTCAGTCATGCCAAATTTAAACACTTAGTACATAATGTGGAGAGAAATTTTTTCAAATGCAGAATGAAGCCCACAGAAACAAAGAATCCTTTACTTAGTATTTGGTAGTAATGCCTATGCATACTAATGTGTATGTGACAGACAGGGAGACCTTACAAGCTCATGTATGTGCCATGAAATGGATGAGAGGACAGAGAAACAATAACTAGAAATGAGGGTGATAAAGATGTCCCTGTAGTTAGCAGTATAAGAAGCAGTATAACTGTCTTTTTTTTTCTAAGGAGAAACTATTTGAGAATGGTACTGGAAGATGCAAATTTGAAAAAGCAAAACTCCGTCCATTTATGTCTTTTCATTTTTGTTTGTGTGCTCCAATCCCACCGGCTTTACCAGGGGTCTTCACCTCTTACATCAACTGTGCAACCTTCTGAAAGGCTTAGCTGTGGGAGTATGTGAGAGTTCAATGCATATGGGATGGAATCAACCACAAGGCAGAAAAGAAAATCATGTTCTAGTGCTCTTAGTGCAGCACTCTCTTCTTGCCACTTTTCTGCTTTTCTGTTACAATGGTACTGCTTCCATCATAAATAGGAGCTCTGCTCCTGCTCTTACTGCTTTTCTCCAGGGAAGAACTAAATACAGCTTGGCTTTTCTTCAGTTAATTCTCCATTTATCTCTTTGTGGACTTGGTGCATATTTCAGCAGCCTCCCTGCTTGCTGGGTGCTCTTTTGGTGGGACTGGAGTGTCCCTAACACATTCTGAAAGTTTGATGCCTGAAGCTATTTCTGTGGTCTCTTCTCACTTGGGAAATTAGTAATTAGTTTTCACTAATTACTGCAGCTCTGATTCAGAGAAGCCCTGGATTTAAACATTAGCTTCCACCTGGATGAAGGTCTTCAGGGATTTCCTGAAATGGAACCTCTTGCCATCCAAACAAATGGCCAGGGTGCAGAACACTATGTTTTAAAATTAAGTGACTTCACAACTAGTTATTTATGGTTTGAAAATACCACAAAGGCTGTGACTCAGAAACTGAAAGAAATTTTGGATATTTTTCCCTTAAATAATGTAATAATAAAATTGTGCTTTGCTATTCCAAGTCCATTAGGAGAGCATGACTACTAAGAGAAAGGATGGATGAATTTTTGAGCAGTCACTATCACATGGCTTTGCTTTACTGAGCCACTTGGAAGCTGCCTTGATATATTTCAAAAGACTGAACCTTGATATATTTCAAAAGACCTCCTTATGTTGTATTTGACACTGTTACCTGTAACAGTGATGTTGTAAGCATTAAGTCTTTGGTAGAGGCCTTGTGTTGTGATAAGTGTTGTGGAGTTTTCTTACAGTAGCTGCACAGTTTACATTTTCAATTTTTAAAATCAGGTTTTAAACCAGTGAAGGACTAAGTACGAATGTATACTGTGAGAGTTTAATCTCATGCTGAGTGAAGACTTCAGGTTCCATAAACTTGCTCATACATAAAAAATGTTAGAGGAGGACTGGAATGGATTCACAATCTCACAAATTTCTGAAAGTAGAAGGGGATCCTACTTATAATCTAAATACTTTATTTTATTAAAAATTCAAATTCTACTTATAAATGTTAAAAACTGAACTGAGATCAATTTCCTTCAAGTATCTGTCCTAGAAATGCCCGTGTGCTCAAATATCAATTATGGAGCTATGATCTTTTTACTTTCAGATTCATTAGAGGACTGGCACCCTTTTTTTTTTTTTTTCTAATTTTCATGAAAAGAAATTCCATTTTGAATTACAACACAAAGATGTCATTGAAATATTCAGATAAATATGTAAAATAGCTTTTAAATCTGTTCTTCAAATACCTGGCCTCAGAATGAAGTATGTCACAGGTAAGATTCAGGGTTATTTAACAATTGTTTAGATTAATTTTTTTCAGTTGAGAGTCTTAAAAACATTGAGTGGAAATGATTGCATTATTTGCTCCTCAGCAGAACTGGCTGTTCAGTAACTAGTATATAACTCTGATTTAGTGAATGTGATTTAGAAAACCCAGTTCATTATGGTGATCAATATCAGCAAGCTCATCACCGGCATGGATTCTTTTGTAAGCTCTGGTCACTAAACTTGAATCATGTGCTAGTTCTAGGGCAGTTTGTCACCCACGAGGAAAAGTACCCTTGACCTGCCACTGCTCTTGGCTCTTGTGAAATACAGAGGGACCAACAGTCCTGCAGTGCTCTGACCCAGGCATTTCCCAAATGTCGTGACACTGCAACCTCAACAGTTGGTAGAAAGTTGAAGGGTAGCAAAACTTGGTAAAATATTTCAAAACACTTTTTAAAAAAAAATCTCATTATATACTGTTTAATATAAACAATGAGGGAACAGCTGTCAGCTTCAGAATCAAGATCTAAACATATAATTTTAGAATATATATGGCTGTTTATGTAATATGTGAATATCCTAAAATGATTTCCTAAAATGCATTCCCTCCTATCTGCGCCTCCTTGAATTTGTGATGTTTTGCTGTTTTCCACAGGTATATACTTGAAGTGTCCTATTGCCTTTGGTTAGGGGGTGCAAGACAAAGGAGATGTAATCCTACTTAGTACTTATTCTTACTGCTTGATTGCTTGCTTTGTTTTAGTGACATTAACTGAAATGATGGAAGACCTGTTATATAAAGCTGTTTACTCAACATAGCTTTGGAAAGAATATCACTGTGATATAAATAAACTCATGTTACAATTGCCTTAATAAATGTTGATAGTGAAATCCGGTCATAACCTACGAGAATGCTTAACCATTAATTAGATTAAGCTTCTTTAAATTCTAAGACCAGCACATGAAAAGACAGAGAGTAAATAAAAGAAAAGGAAAGTAAGTGACAGGATGGAAAGAAAAAGCCCTCAGAGAAAAGGCTGCCTGTGGCCAGGGAGATAAAATAAGGTTCTTGAAAGGTCTCTGATGGCTATTGCAGAAGAAAGAGCCATTAAGCTCAGAGAATTCTGGAAACATCTGATTGGTAAAAAAAAATGGTTTCTTAGAACTCATCATGTACAGGACAATGCAAGAGAAGTTGGCATGCTTTGGATTATATACAAATAATTCAACATTGCACAAGTGGGTTGAAAAATAAGAGATACCTCTAAGGTGTGAATCATGCTACTTAATGTTAAAACATAACAAGGAGTCTTACTTTATGTTAGAGAACATGACTTAAAGAACATGACTTAAAGAACATGACTTAGAACATGACCTATTTTCAATGCTCTTGAATTTCTTAAGATTTTATTCTATTCTAAATTAGCTGTTGTGAAGGCTGGATGCAATAATATATATTTGGAATTTTTCACCATTCTTTCCGTTGCAATGAAGTGTTTCAATAGTGGGCTGTCAGATTTTTAACAAGGGTCTGCCACAAAAATGTCTTTGAACTACAGGTAACAGTAGGTGGCTGGAGATGAAGAGAAAAAAATTGTGAAAATGGACTGTTTGAGTAAAAATAACTTCCCTTCAGCTGTAATCAAGGATGAAAGAACCACACAGTTGTTTGGGTTTATGTTTTGTTCTTTTCCTTTATAATAAGGTGGGCGACTGTACTGACAGCATATGGCTTGATAGAGGCTGGAAGGTGAAGAACTTCTCCTAAGGTTTTCTTCCCAATGCTCTTGAAAGTACTTGCCATTTGGTGCAATCTTACTCATTTTAAAGAACATAAAAGTGCAGTTTAGAAAAAAAGAAGCAATGTCTGGCAAGGACAATTTAGCAGGGAAATTATTTCTAATTTAAAATGGAATTTGAGCAAAGAGCTCTTGTAGAGCTGTGATGCCTTCCGGCCCCTCACTAAATGAGCATGTCTGCTAATTTAGCTGGCCCTTCCTCCATCCACGGCAAGTTGGAAAGATAGTTCTCGTTTCCCTTCAGCCTTTTCACTGGTCTAATTGAGGGCAGTGAACTACTTTTTTCTTCTTATGAAAGACACTTTATTAAATGGTATGCACTTTGCACATTTTTAAGCTTTAAATGCTCTTCTCACAAGTTGGTGTCATTTTAATGGCTCCAACATATTCTTAGCTTGATCTGAAGTCTTTAGATAAGGGAGAACTCTTAGATATATTTCATCTAACTAATAGATACCTCTGCCATAGAAAAGCATATGTGAGTCAGATATTTTACTAGACTTGATGGGCAAGTATATGAAAGATATTTTGAGGAAAAGAACCAGACCTTTTTATTATTTAATGTTTACAGTGCAAAGAGAACTCCAACATTCATATCTCTTGAAGGATTATATTAAGAAAGGAAAACATGACAAAGGCATTAACTTTTAGGAGACTTTTCTAACCAAAGCCAGGCCTCATTTAGGGTTGAAGTTATGCACATTTCTTGTTGGGTCGAGAAAGAACTTGTGTCAGGTTGATCCTTTGAAAAACACTGACAAGCCTTCGCTAATTTGCAGGAAGGCTGGAAAACAAAATATCATACAGGTATCTCCAATGCAGTTTGGAGTAGGAGAAATGATTCAGCTGACTGCAGTCAGATGTTGGAGATGTAACTGACTTTGGGCTGTTTTCAAATGAGTTCCAGCAGAAGATTTTTGGGTCTACAGAATATGTGTGACAAATCATGTTTATGACTACTGGCACTGAATTTAAAGCCCAGTTTGGCAGTCCATCTGCTAAATGACAAGAGCTAGGTGTCTGAGGAAAATGGTTTTAAAAATATTAGAAAACAATCAAGGGAAAGACATTAACAACTGGAGTGCATTTGAAAACCCACTTCTTTCTAGATTTAATGATCTGTCTTAGCTATCCAGAGACTCAGGATCTCTCTGGCTGGTTTTGGCATTGTTAACTGTTAATTTTGTAACAGTTAATATAAACTGTTTCTGTAAAATGGTTTATGCAATACAAACTATAAAGCATTTAATCACGTCTTCCATGATTAATTTGAGCATACTGTGCTGCAGAACATGGGCTCCCCAGGGAAGTGGTTACAGCACCGATCCTGAGAGAGTTCAAGAAAAGTTTGGAGAATACTCTCAGGCACATGGTGTTGCAGCTTGATGGAGTAGTGGGTGCTCTCATAGCTTTATGTCAGGGTAGTGTTTCAGGATGTGGGCTTGGAGGATACAAGAGAGTAATGGCTGCTGCAAGGGTGTTGGAGGACTCTCAGGGCTTGAGGGAACCCAGCCTGGATTGGACTTGTGTATTGGGAGCTTTGTGGAAGCTTTTTTGTCTTCAAGGAATTACCAGGATCTTGAGCAGACAACATCTGTTCCACTGGGTCTCGTACTTAGGGCTTGAGAAGCCCATATGTTATTACTGCAGCCTGCAGCCTATCTGTGCTCATTAGCTGCAATGAGCAAAAGAACCCTCCATGGACAGGATTTGCTCTGGGCAGTGAGCTGTGAGAAAATCCACCATCCCAGGCTGCATGAATTGAGGGTGCCCTGCAACTGAGGTCACGTAAAATTTACTTGTCCATATGCCTTTTCTCATCCTGTCTCATTGAAGCAGTTTTCTTATTAATCTGTTGGTTCCTAGGCTTATTGAGATACAAAAGGAGTCCTTCACTTTCTCTCAATCCACCCCTCCCACAGCAGAACAAATTTTCCACATGGATCACTCCTGGGATGAATTGTCTCAAAGGCAGCTAAAACTGCATAAGGTGTAGATAATCAGGGAATGGGATGCTAAAATTATGCATGGGGATAAGTTATTTAACACTATAGGCATACTCATTGTTCAATACATAGCCATAACCTATTTCAAAACAATTTCTAATTTATGTGAGGAAACGTGAGATCAAAGTGGAATAGATGAATTTAGTGGTACATTTTCTCTGCTACAGCAATCTATTTCACAACATGCAATCTTTTTGTTGTCATTTCACTACCTCTAGAAATTTTCATCTCATATGGGAGGGTATTTTATAGACAAAATTTATAGGAATAAAAACAGAAAGCAATTTACCTCAATTTACCTCATATTTAGATCTGAGAGAGTCATATAACCTTTTTATATTATTCAGATTAGCACCAGCCAGGGTTAATTTTGATGTCTTTCTAAATGCATTGCTTCTGACATAGAAATACTAACTCCTGCATGAGCAGAAAGTCTCCAAAGACTTACAGATGGATCTAATGAAAAATAAAAATGATTTTCACTTCTGCAAAGTCTCTGTTCAGTTCCGATTTTATGTGTCTTAAAAGGATTCTTCAAAAAACCAATCTATTTGTCCACATGATAAAATTGCTCCATTGCACAGCTGGGACCAGGACTTAAGCATGAATTACAGACAGAAGGTAAGTCTTGACAGCACAGATTATTTGAGCGTGGATGTTTTAAAACCCAGTTAAAGTATGTTTGAAATACAGTCATTTCCCTGGCTTGTTATTACAGATTCCAAAAGGGGTGGTTCAAGTATTTTAACATTTGAAGTGTAAAATGAGAGACCATTGATCATCACTAAATGTGAGCTAAGGAGAATTAGTTTACCTCAAGGGCTTGTCTGTAACATGAGTCTTGCATCTCTACAACTAATATGACAACTTCATCCATGCAGAAGAGGCAGAGCAGGTTATTTTCCTATTCACAATTGCAGTGATATTCAGAATTGCACAGGTACAGAATGTAGTTAATTAGGTGTGCAGTTATGAAAAATCCCAATTACTGCACTATGTCTAGTATCTTCTTTCCTCACAGTTGCTGTTAATAGTATCTCTTTGGAATATTGTATATATAAATGTGATAAGGAAATGTTAATTTAAAAATACGATATAGGAGAAATTTCTGACATTTTTCACTAAACTTCTCCACGAACTTCTGATACCTTTGATCAACAGCAGCTACCAGAAAAGTTAGCTGGTGTTTTCTTGGCACAACAAATGGTGCTTCACTTTTTATTCGTGCATTGTTGCATTGCAGAAAATGAAACAGGATTTTAAAAAAACCTCAATAATTTTTGGTCTTTATCAGAGATGAAATTTTTCCTCTCCTTTTCACCCCTCCAAAGAACATGTACTGAATTATGCATTCATAAGCTTTTTGGATGGTACAACATTTTGCTGGTAAATCTTCTTGTATCAGAGAAAGGTTTCATCTAACACAACTACTCACTAAACCAGCCATCAGAAAGTGTTGCTATGATTACACCAGATCTCAACAAGCCAACCAACATTTAATGCTGTCATAACAAGCTGAAGAGGGTAGTAGTGTACTTGAGGGTGAAGGAAAGTAATTTCCAGGAATTTATAACTTGACAATTACTTTTGTAATTTCATTTCCAAATATTAACAATCTGTGATAACTAGGGTCAAAACTACCCAGCCTGAATGTTCCTCTGGAGCCTCAGATGAACAAAGTAATTAAACAAATTGGAATTGGTAAGAGAAAAATGGCCAAAGCTTGCATGAAGCAAGAAGACATAATTCACTTTTCCCAAACTCACCATTGTATTAGGAATTTTTGCCAACAGTGCTTGAAAAGAATAGAACTGGATTTAAAAAAAACTTGTAGAAGGAAGGAAGAACCAATAACAGATTTGTTTAGTCCTCTTGCATCACTGTTTTAGTGTGAGCAGTTCTCCAAAAACCAGAATCTGGATTGTATTTTGCTAAATTTATTGGCAAATATTGTCCCTAGCCTGAAGAGTTTCAAGACCAAATCATCAATCTAGTGAATTCAAGGAAATGGAGAAGAGGATACCTGAAACATTACAGCAATGTTATAGATTCCAATGCATCTTGAAAGCTCAGAATCATATGAAAATATGGTGTTCTGTAACAAATAAACAGAATCTGTTACCCCAGATACTGTTATCTTTAGCCTCCACTAAGTGAGTTTTACCACCTGCCATATCTTTCCAACTGCTGTGGTTTTATAATTCCCACTATCTCCTCTCTGATCTCCTGTGATGATAGGCTGAGAAATTTGAGATTTTTCAGCCTGGAGAGGGGAAGGCTCTAGGAAAGATCTTAGAACAGCCTTTCAATACCTAAGTGGAGTCTGCAAGGGAGCTGGAGAGGGACTTTTCACAAGGGCGTGTGTCCTTTTCACAGGACAAGGAGTTAAACTGACAAGGCTGTAGATTTCGATTGGATATTAGGAAGAAATTCTTTACTGTGAGGGTGGTGAGACATGGGAACATATTGCCCAAAGAAGCTGTGGATGTCCCATTCCTGGAAATTTTAAAGACAAATTTGGACGGGGCTTTGAGCCACCTGGTCTAGTGGAAGATATCCCTGCCCATGGTATGGAGGTTGGAGCTAGACAATCTTTAGAATTCTTTCCAACCTGAACCATTCCATGACACTTCGTGTATACAGACAAGAAAATTTGGGTCTGACCAACTCCTCAGGATACTCTTTTTCAATTTTCCTCCCAGGGCTCCACAAACGTAGCAGCCCTCATTTCCCTTTCTATTTTCCTCTTTATTCCACTTTGTGGCTTTTCCTAAGTGTCATATAAATATTCCAGCAAAAGAAGCCACTTTTAATTCTCTTTTTTGGTCAAAAAGTCAGTTTCACAAAACAGAATTTGTTTGATGTGTTTTTTCTGTAAACTCAAGATGTAGACATCTAGAACTGCATACTTTGAAACTTGCTGCATCCTTATATTTTCCAAATCAAAAGTTTCACTGCACTTTTGTCTCCTTAATGGGCCCAAACTGACCAATATCCTATGATTTTCAGTAGGTGACATTTACCTTTTCTCATTCTAGTTAGATTTTGTGTGGACAAAATTAGCTTGACCCTGTCAAATGTGGCTCAGTAGCCTCTCAGACCAGAAAAAGCAGTTGCTGTAGCTATTCCAATCCCTTTAGTTAGAGTTTTGCATTCTTGACTCCTCTACAACTTAGCAAATTACCCCTTCATGCATTCAAATTTCATCCAAAAGCCAATGCATGAACTTCTCTCCCCGCTTGCTCACTCTTCATCTGAAGCAAAATTATGCAACACCCGTGTGACTAATCTGTTATGAATAAAGCCCAGACTTATAATTTCTGCCTCTTCTCCAAAAGTGGACTTTTGAGGATACTCCTTGAATGCTTTATGCCAAACATGACGTTTGGATATTCATGCAATTAAAACAAGGGCCTCCAGTGTTTTTGGCAGCTTTGTTTATAAGTCCAGCTGCATTTGGCTTGCTTTTAATGCTGGAACCTCATTTTGCCTCTGACTTCTTTTCTTTGTCTTTTAAAACCAATAAAATGATTGACTGAAACAATTTAAGTGATCTATGCATTTGTCAGTAATTATACCGTCTTCTCCAATTAATTTGCTTGTAAATCTTATATTGATTACTGTCAATTTCATCACTGACCTTAAAATCGGATCTGATATGTTTTTTCTCTGAAGGTCAACATGTTAAAGACGTTGATAAGATGGTAAATAGTGAAAGGTAGCTATGCTTGATGGTGTGAGATTATCATGTATTGACAATAGAAAGTGATTTTAAAACACTCTGGTGCGTTCCAGCAATAAGTCAGTAAAACAAAGAGCAACAAAGAAGCTGCTGCTTGTGTGAGGGTTGTGAAGACCTCATGTAAGGAATCTGACTTGTTTTAATGAGACTTTTTTTGCTGAAAGATGTTTTTGTGCCTCTTGCATACTTCATATGCATTCTATTCCACAACACTAACATCAACATGGCTAATTCATAACGTGTGTTTTATGTCAGTTAGGTTTCACCGAATTACTAAACCCCAGGCATGCCCACCTCTGCCTCAGGGGAGCAACTGTGAATTGCCTTTGCACAGGTGCTGTGGGGTCTCATTTCCTGGGAATGTACAGCCTAGCTCTTCCACACATGTGATGGTCAGTAATGCTTCCCTGGACCAGACCCATGGCATTCTTGCAGGGAATCTGGAGCTTCTGGGAATTGATGGACTTCCTAGGATTGTGCTGGAGGTTTGGTTATGGGTGGAGACCAGGCTTTGGTGGTTGGTTTTAGTGGAAACTTTTGACAAACAGAATCCTCATGGAATACAATGATAGAAAGTGAGTGGGACATGGATCCATCCCAGAACAGTGCTGTCAGCCTTACAGTATTGGGTTTGGCTGCCTGCTGCTCTAGGATGAGCTCTTGAGGTCAGTTTCATACGGTTCTGCCCAAATTCTCAACCTAAATTAAACTCCTGAACTAGGTTTCCCGGTTTTTTGATCCCTCTTCTTTTGACTTGACTGCTTATGGGGCATGCTTGGAGATCTGATTTACAGTGATATCCTGATTCTCAGCATGTCACTTACTGCTGTATTTCACCATGTGCACTCTCAGAAAGCCATGGCATTCAGAGTGATACCCTGCTTTCTACCCTCTCCATCTGTAGTCTATCCCACACACACTCATGAAACCTAGAGCAGGGACAGCAGTGAAAGTTATACCTATTTACCACCAAAAGTGATCAGTGATAATTAATAACAGCTTTAAAATATTAGAAAAGATTGTCTTCCCCTTACTCCCTGTCAGAAATATATTGCAGTTGCAATACACAATTACATTAGTATAATGCGCCCCTAAAAGCACAAGAAGAACCTCAAGCAAAGTTGCCTATATTGCTTCACTGCTGAGACCTCTGCAAAATTTGCAGGATTCCCATCTTCTCAGCCCAGCTCCACGTTCCTTAGTTACTCCTGCTCTCCCCCAATCATTTGGAAGTTTAGGAACAGCCTGAAAAACAAATGCATAATTATTTGTGGAGTATTCCTAATGCTTGTGAATGTGTTCCTAACAGACTAGTATGAAGATGCAGATCTCCAAAGCTACCCGCCTGGAGGTGAGGTGACCTGTTGCTGCCCTTTTGCTGTTTGTACACATTCAGGGGACTTTTAGCCTTGCACAAAGGGTTCACTCTAGTTCTGTAAAATTTCATGACACGAAAATTTTCATGACAGACATGAAACTGTGCAGACTGGTAAATAGGAAGCAGGACAAATAACACAGATAACTGCATTTCTAACAGTTGTGTTGATAACTTGGACAAAGCATCATTTCAGTTTTTTTGGTCTGAAGGAAACATGGAATAATGCTTTTTCACAAATAACTGAGATGAAAATTGTACATGAAATTTAGGATTTTCCATCTTCTCTTTATAGACAAAAATTTCCACCCTCATCTTAGCCAGCATGAGAAGCTAGGTAAGCACTCCTTTACAGCTTCAGAGTGGAATCAGCTGCTTTCCAAGAAGCCCTGGGTGCTCTTCCAAGAAGCTCTTGGAGCCTTAAGCAAATCTCTTGAGCAGTATCAGAAAGTTAATCTGGCTGAACTGAGGGAGCAGTAGTCAGCAAGAGTGGGGTGAGTAGGGATGGGGAAGGAGGGTGTGGAAGAGAGAGTCACAGACACTTCTGTAGCAATTATTGCATTTAAAGCACTTGCAAAAAAAAAAAAAATGACATAAAAGCCATAAAACCAGAGATAAACAGACATGAACCTCAAGTGATTTGAATTTGTAATGTTCTCCATTACGATGGGTAATGTGAATTTTCTTTGACTGCAGAAAAGGATTACATTTTAAAAGATATTTTTCTTTCATTTAAATAGTTGTCCCCTATGCCATAAAACATGGATGGAGATAATTCGTTAACCTCAGCTTCTGGAATCTGCTTTTAACTAATTTGACAGTTGTTCATAAGAATACTTTTGGGACTCTGAGTATGTCTTATTTGGTTGCCATCATCAAGTCACAAAGTCATTGCAGAGGACCTGGTTCCAGTTACTTATGTTGTCTTGCTGTCATTCTGTTGACATCAAAGAAATGATTCCCAGTTTATATCAATGAGAAACAAATTAGTCTCTGCCCAAAAGCTGTGAATTGTCACTGTGATCACAAAGTATATGACAAATTGACAGCTTGGGAAGCGAAGACTTGAGGTGTCCAATAAGAAAAAAATATTTTCAAACATTCCATAAAAATTATCATTTAAAAATACCTAATATCATATGAAAAGTCAGAAATTCAGATAATATCACTAATTGGTCTACCTTGAATCTCCCAGCATGTCTGTACTTTGCTCACATGCCCCATTTTTCACCCAGTGGTGTCAATAAAAAGGTGGAAGTTGACAGCCTGGGTCAGATCATTCAGTTCTGCCTCTGGCAGTTGTCAAAACTGAATATGTCACAAGGCCTTTCTCAAAACAAAGTATTTCCATCTGTCAAATCAGCAGCCGTGACTGGGCCAAAAGAAGGCTTTCCACCCATTTGACTCCCATGGCCTGGCATTTGCCAAGCATTCAGACACAATTCATGGCCTCTTCTTATGGCATCTGGGAAATCTTGGCCAAAAACTGCATCCAGAACTGTTCAGTTTTCAGATGAATTTTGCGTGGAGTTAAACGAACATGTGGACAATTTATTTACTGTTACTAATGAAGAAGGATTAATATTTCTGATTCCTGTCAAGATGTGTCAATGCACAAAATAGAATGTGCTTTTCCAGTAAGTTTTGATGTGTTTTGCTAGGAATATGTGAAAAATTCATATTAATGATGGGTCCTTCTTGCCTTAATATGGAATGGAAAGATTGTCTGGAGGATCTTTTTTTGCTCTCTTCCCCTTCCTTCTCTGAATAAAGTAGTGCCCAGTTTTCCTATCCATTTATATATCATTTCACATCCTAAATTTTAACCTTGCTTAAAAGGATTCATTCCTGGAATGTACCATTTATGAATTTTGGTGAAAACGGAACAAAGACTCAACAAGAACACTTGGACAGCAATTCTTGTGTCTTGTTGCTGTTATATTACTTGTGCCAAGTAGGAGGATTAGGATTAGGAAACCAACAAGCTTCCTACTGGTGACGTGCCCCAGACTGGGAATGTCTGTTCAAGGGAACTTAGTAATTCCATCACCATAAAAATCCAATCCAAGTAGCCAAAAATGGCTTTGGGATGAGGCCCTGCCTACAGATCATTGGTGATAAGAAATTATTGTGAGACTATTTTACTTTTATAAAATATTCAATAAATGTATTTTTAATTTACTTATTTTGAAACATTATCAAAGGATTGCATAGAAAAGGAAAAAAAGAAATTAAACTTTTTAATCATTATTCATTGATTTGTTGTTTAATTTTGTTAACAATCTAATTTTTTTTCCCAAATCATACTTTCTAACTTACTTATTTTGACATATACTGAGCATGGATTGCCAGATGTTCATTGCCACTGACAATTTTACTATTTAGTATTATATATCAGCCCCCTATGTAAATGTCCTTTATGAAGAACTTTCCTGAATTAAAAACTAATTACTTTCTTTTGCCTATAAATCTTACTCAATTTCATTATATTTGTTTATTTTATTTTATGTTGCCTTCACAGGATGTGATTTCTTCATGACCCTAAATTTGTCATTTCACAACCAAAAGATTGTTTTCCTGGCTGTTTGACTTTCTGCTTGATATCCTTTCTTGTAAGTACCCACATTTGTTTTTGTTTCATCTGTGTTCAGGCACATCAAAGTTGTTTCCCTCTAATTGGCAGAGCTGCTGTTTGAGTTTTGTGATCAGATCTTTGGATGCACTTAAGAATAAACAAAATAAATTGCTAGGGGGAAGCAACAGGGAAAACAAAAGCTATTATGGAATAAAAACACAGGAAATGAGTGGCAGAAATGTCATGTAAGAGTACAAGGATGAATTGTTTGGACTCATGAGTTAAAAGAATTCAAAGTGTATACCGTTACTAAAGTGGATTTTGAATGAAAATTTATGTGGCTTTACAGGCAATGTGTCTTTTAAAATGGAAATCACTAGAGTAGGAAATATGCTGCATATCTACTTGTGTCCTTAAGTGTTTTGAACAAAACCCCAGCAGGTCTGATCATTTAAGATTACTGATACATAAGACAGCACTTATATCAAAAGCAAAAGAAAGTTGTTCAGTGACAGGCAAGAAAATAAAATCAAGACCTGAAGCACAAGACCTATTTCCTTTCAAAATAAATTTATACTTAAATTTGCAAACTTGGAACAACATGTTCTGCACTTTCCAAGAGAAGGAGCAAGAAATACCGCCTACCATTGATAAAGGCCGAGTTCACATCACATCTGTATGGAAAACAATTATGAAGTGAATTGTGTATAGAAAAAACAAATTCCTTGGTCAGGCTGTAATTCCAGTTCATGTTGGCTATTATAATAATTCCTCATTATTTTTAAGCCCACAGGCCACAACTAAGGAAGACAGCACGCACCTTTAAACTTCTGAGGTAACCTTTCATTTGATTAAACTAATGCTGTCTTCTGCACAAAGCATAAAGTTCCATGGAATAAGGAGCTATATCTAAGCACAGAAGCTGTACTGCCATGCAGACAGAGTCAAAAATTGTTACTGTTTTGCTTGTGTCCCGAAGGAGCAAAATACTAAATTCAGGCTTTTGAGTAGTTTTCAACTTCAAACAAAACCAAACCATTGATAGGCAATGTGAATAACTAAGTCTAGAAAGTATGAAGAGTTGGAAGCCAGACAAAAACCCAGCAAAAAAGCCTCTTCAACAAAACACTGAAACTAGGAGAGGTGAGTCACTGAAGACTGGCTCAACACTTCCCAGGAAGCAGACTAGACTTGAATCAAGCAGATTATTTTTTCTGAGCTGCGCTATGTCTCTCACAGCTTCCTTCTGGAGTAGATGAAGTATCAGGTCTCAAGGTGTCACAGGCTCCCCAAAGGTGAGCCAAAATATCTCTGAGAGTCAATACTGAGAAGGAGATGGGGGTCCTGTATTAATGGAAATTCCCATTAATCACCAAGAAATATTATCACAGTGAAGGTGGCCAAAGCTTTCACTGAGGGAGAGTGACTCAAACAGTCGGTGAGATCTCCATCCTTGGAGAAGTTCAGGACTTGGTTGTATGTGGCCCTGGTCAACCAGCTTTAACAGGTCCTGCTTTGAGCAGGAGGATGGAGAAGGTGCCCCCAGGGGTCTCTTCCCACCTACACATGTGGATGAGTCTTCCTCTCTCCGTTCCTGTGCATGCACAAACAGCCACTACACTGTAACCAAAATACCAGCCCAGCTGCCATGACATTCCCCTTCCCCTCGCTGTGAGGTCGTGTTAATACTGTGAGTGTCCACAGCATTTTGAGAATACTGATAGTGCACAGGACCCTACAGAATTACTCATGCCATCTGTTTTTTTATTGTTAAAGATTCAAAATAAATTTCTGAACATTTATTATGTTGGCAGACTGAAAACCACAAACTGGTATTTTGTATTCCCTCACTTAAGTAATTATGAAGTGTCCAAAAAATAAGTGGGAAAAGAGAAAGGAGCAGAAAAAGCCTATCTTGCATCACAGTAAATGATAATTTAAAAGCAATTTCCACAGAGCTTATCTCATTCCCAGTTATCGTAACCAAATCCTGC
Source organism: Motacilla alba alba (assembly GCF_015832195.1). NCBI lineage: Eukaryota > Metazoa > Chordata > Aves > Passeriformes > Motacillidae > Motacilla > Motacilla alba. The sequence goes on from NC_052017.1 coordinate 113,685,232, forward strand.
AGTTCTCAGCCCAAATTTGTCCCTTAAAAAACTAGGAATTGTTCTTCTCAGGATTCCCCTGGAAAGGTATGGGAAATAAAAAGTTAGTCATGAGAACTAAAGAATACTGTGCTCCCCTATAGATGATGTCTTTCAGAAGTGAGGAGCAGTTATGCCACTGCCATGCCAGCAAACTTCTCCACCCTTCAGAAGATCTTGTTCCCTGTGCAGCTGAAGGGAAGGAGCAGGAAGGACTAGAAGACCACCTGTATGTTTCCAGAGCACATCCTACTTGTGCTCATGAAGCACATGGTGCAAGAGGGGCAGCCAGGGCAGGGCCAGCAGTGCTTTTGTTTCCACATGCCAAAGGCTTCAACTCTTGCCTGTTAGTATTCTCTGAAGTTTTGCCTGGCAAGTACAGGCAAAAAGGTGAATTTGCTTATAATCCTCTATATTCTCAATAATATAGATGTCTTCCTGAGTTTCTGGCAAAGCTAGAAAGGTTCAGGCCTTCAGAGTGCAGTGTTTCTAAGTTGTCTACTCATTTTCTTTTTAGTTATAAAAACAATACTTGGGTTAATAACCCACCTGTCTCTAGTTGAAAAACAGTTTATTCAAAATAGATATTAGGAATCCTGCATTTCTCTTTGCCATCCTATAAAGGAAAGACGTTGATTCACAGGAATGAGCTAAGAACATGAAGATGTCTGGAGATCAGAGAAGGATGGACTTTGCTGTGAAAACTATTTGCAGTATTTCTTACTGAAATAATTATCCTTGCCTCTTCTTGGCTTTGCATATTATGTTGTGATGTAAAATGGTTCAGTGTGGGATTGCATTTTCTCTGATTTATGTTTGCTGCAGAAATGCTTACTGCAGCAGAAGTGTGTTCATATGGAGAAGTATGGCCCTGTTTCAGGCATTTTAATTTGAGGCCACACAGAGTCTAGAATCAGGGTAATCGATTTCCTCATGCTAGATTTTCTCCATTCAGTCTGGTATAGACAAGGCTGGCTTGGCATTAGTGAATATAATCTGGATTTTATAAAACTCTTATAAAAATTTATTCTTTGCCTGTCTCCAAAGAGACACTTTTCAGTACAGTAGACAAAAAACCAAGTTTATCTAGACGAGCTATTATACAAAAAGGATGGAATGATGGGAAAGAAATTGTCTTTGACAAATTAATTAATATGGACTAACTAATTGTTAATAAAATGTGCTTTAATGAGAGCTTAGACATTCTCTGTCTGGGAGTGTCACTTAAAGAAATGTAAATTCTAGTTAAATAAACCTTTTATGTACAATTAGCAATTTCATTTTCTGTTTCCCTGAGCAGAATAATGTGTGCCTGCAATATTCATGTGATGGGTCCAAGCATGGGCCATGTTCGAGATACTCATATATCCCTCTTAGAACTATCAATTAAGATCTGACTGTAACCTTCAAGTACATTGACACTTTGAATCTAAAAGCTGGTATGACCATTATGTCTTTGAAAGGAGATGGGATTAATAAGAAAGTGCTGCAAATGAATTCAAAGGCGTGGTTAGGTTGTATTCATGACTAAACACAGAGCACTCAGAGTAACATTGCTGCTTATCTTTTCCCAAGATGAACTTTTCCCCCAACCTCTCCAAAACAGAGTAAGAGTTTAAGTTTGAAAAAATCAGCTTTTATCCTTCCCTTCTCTTTAAATTTCTTACCTAACATGGTGTATATATTCCTGTTAGTAAATTGTGGTGCTTTTTTATCTCACCAAGACCTTTGTGGTCATGATTTCAAATGTGGTTTGGTAGCGTGCAGGTAGAAATTTACACTTACTTGTTCCACTTATCTTTATCAAGAACAATATATTTTAGACTCACAAAGGAAACTAAAAATGCTGAAGTATGTTCATCTGATTTTTCTAAATAAACCTACCCCTTCAGTACCCTTTAATAGTATCTGTTTAAGTAAGCTAGAAGTGTAAAAGGGCTTGGAACTTATTCAGTTAATACACTTGTATGTATTTTTATTGTGATTATGGCCATTATTTCACAGAGGTTTGAAATGAACTCATTCATTGCCTGCAGTGTTTTTGACTAAGCAATCCCATGCAAATTTGGATTAATAATTATCTAGGGAAATCCAGGGATGCGTATAGGAGTATTAGGAGGTATCCCTGCCAGCATGGTTCTACAAGGCCTTATTTGTTTTAATATTTGAAAGAATTAGAGACATAGGAGTTGTGATGGAGACAGAATCTCTGCAGAAAACCAGTAACCTCTGTCACCATGAACCAAGTTGTATTTGCTGTAAGAAAAGGAATATTCCTACCTCTCAGAAGTCACTTAAAGAACTTGTTCTTGTAAGCTTAATATGGCTGGGGACTGCAGCTTTTATAGGCAGCAAGACATCAAACTGTAATCAAAATATTCAAAATATTGATTATTTTATTAATATATTAAAAATATTGAATATGTACTCAAACATCAAAGTATTGCAGAGAACTCCCAGTCTTGAAAAACAAATACTCTGGCGATAGAAAATACACCAAAACTTCTAACCAGCTCACCCCTATCAACTACTATTGTCTTTTCTCTTAAGGTGAAGTATATGAACCATCAGGTTTTGATATGAAAACCAAGTTGAAGACATACTAACCAACTGAATCAAAGACTGACACATTTCCCTAAAACATTCTTTCTCTATCCTTATTTATTTCTGTATTCTTCCCTAGCGCTTTCCTACATTGTCAACGTCTTTCTTGAGCTGGTGGTGTTTCAGTAGCAAATTACCACAGTAATAAGTGCAGAAACTCCAATGATGTACTTCATTGTTTAAACATTGGAAGACTGCATTAATCCTTTTTTTTTTCAAGCTGAGTATCAGTCATCACCTGTAGGCTCATTTCAGGACACATCTGCAGCTCATGTTCTCTGTTGTGCAAGTGTGGTTATGTTATTTACTCTAAACTTTATGCCTCCAATCTTGTTCTACTTATCAAGACTTCATTTTTCACCTATTAAAATGTTAAAATGCTTTACAAAGCCGTAGGCATATTCCATCAGTATTATTTGTTTATACTGAACTTATGTAACACCTATTTTCTGGCTGTTTTTGTTATTTGTTCTACTCTTTCAGTTTTTTATTATCAGACTAACATGCTCTTTATGTGATTCAGATCAGTGTCAAATTGACAAGCCTGGAACAGACTGTTGTTCATTTTACTTGTTTTAAATTTCAAAACAAGGTAATCTTACAAATTTCTAAAGAAAGTTTGAAGTCAACATAAGTTGCTTAGATAGTTAGGCATCTTTAAAACTCCTTAATGCAAATTCTTTGTGTCTATTATTTAAAATTGACCAGTATTTTCTGTTTCAGCTTATATTTAATTAGTATTATTATCATCAGAGGCGATGACTTAATTGTCTATATTGCATCAAATAACAACTAGAAATATTAAGCAAATACTTCTGCTTCCTCTGGGTCACTATTAACAATTCTACCATACTCCTAATAACAGGATAAAAACATAGTAATAAACCTTCCCTCCATTGGTTCTTGTTCTATTAGATAATGGAAATCTCTGTTACCAAGTTTCTCTTTAGAAGGTTTTTCTGTAATTAAGAGTTTCAAGGTACATGAGGGAGCGCTTTAAAAGTTTGAGCACATAATCCCAGGGTAGCAGTCCATATGCTTTTATTCTGCAATCAGGCTGCAGAAGCCAGGCTCGCCTATGCTTCTCACAACCAGAAAAACACTGAGGTGTGGTGTAGCCTAATCCTTCTTTGATCCCCTTTTGCACAGAGTAGAAATTAGTTACTGTCGCTGATCTTATCCCAAGTAACTGTTTTTGAACCCACTCAGTCTCCTTTAGGTTTCTTCCTCCGCATTAATCCTTGACAGATATTTCAGCTCAAGCAAGGCAGCCCTGTTGAAAGCCTGGACTGAAGGTCGTACAGCTATAGAAGAGCATACGGCAAAATAGAAGAATGAATGTGTACACAGGGTAAAATATGAATACTTCAGGGAGTAGCTGGAGGGAAGAGCCAGGCAAACTGGATGATTCCTCTTTGAGAAAGAGGCTGAAAGAAAAATCACAGGACAGCACGTTTCCCTGCAGTAAGAGAGATAATAATGCAGAAAAATAACACTAAAAGAAATAACATGTCATGACAAAAGAAGAAAATCTGGTACTTCATAAAATAACTTCCAACCTCTCCAGTTGTGCTGAAATAACTTAATATGAACATTGATTATTTTGAATTTCTTATAGGGCTGCTCAAGGAAACAGGACTTCAAGGGTAATCAATGTATATATCCCAACTGACATCACAGAGCAATTAAAAGTACCAAAGAACATGTGATTAAACTTGGCTTTCCACTTCCTGGCTTCAAATCTCCCTAAAGCAGTGAAAATTTGAAGTCTGAATTACAGAGTATGACAGGCTTCTGAATTTTTGATCTACGAAATGTTTCTTAAAAAAGAAAAAACAACAACAACAAAGAGCCCAAAAAAAAACCCTCCCAAAAAAATGAGAAAACCAACCAAAACAAAAACCCCAAAAAAACAAACAACCCAAGAGAAATCCCCAAACTTTAGAAAAAACTTTTCTCTTTGAAGATATTTTGGCAGAGTCTGCATTTCTATTGCATCTTATCTGTAAATTATATTAACATCACTGGGACCAGCAGAGGCAATAGGTGAGCATCAGGCAGCTAAAGAAAAACTGCTTGGAGTAAGCTCATTTTAATTAATGAAAATTGTCACATTGAGTACGCAGTAATCAATTTTCTTGAACATCTTAATTCCACAAGGGAAGGCATGAAAATCTGAAGGAGAAAAGTAGCCTTGAATTTTTTACTGATGTGATTTAAACAGGTTTGTTTAAAACTTCTTTAAGTACTTCTAAATCAGTTAGGCATCATGCAAGATGCCTGCATCCATGGAAGGTATGTGCTGCAGACAATCCTGTTACTTGGGTTGTGAGGTTAGATGACATCATCCCCCATCACAGATGGATGTCCCTCCATCATTCTCTGAATGGAAATCTTGTGATTGCCCAAGATGGAAATCTTGTGTTTGACAATAAAATACAGCCCAGCCCATGTGCGCGGGCTCTCTCACCACACCAAAGTTCCTGCTTGCCTCCTCCTGCTTCCCAAGCTCTGCACAAGTAAGAAGACCAGGTCTCTCAATTACCGTGCATTTCTAGGCCATAGAAATCAAACTCAAAAACCCCATCTGTGATGGAGGTATGAGTATTGCAAAGAGCTTGTTCTAATGAAGCTTGATTTACATTCCAGGAATAGAATTCAGGAGCCTATTGAGAGGGAGTGATTGTGCCAGACTGGAGAGAAATCCATACAGCACCTTGTAGTGTTGTCATTACCATAGTGCATGGCAATTTCATCTGCAAAAACCTGCCCAAGTTACATTCCTCTTTGCCTGCAGCATCCGAGTGATACCCAACTTTTCTGCATCTGTATTGCTGCAGCTTTATCAGAAAGTCATTGAGCATGAAAAATATACAAATTTTTCATTATTCAGTCTTCTTCTGACAGGCTCCAGATGAAATTAAATGTTCATGATTTATTTCGTATAGCATAATCATGACTACAGGTTTATTAATCTCTATGCAATTGTAATAGGAAGTGATACAACTTCTGTAATCTTTCTGCACAGTCTTATAGCCCTAAAAATGCCTCATTATAATAATGCAGAAAAGTTCCAAGATTTCCTATATTGTTATATTTCTCTACTTATATTTCCTTATTCACAGACACAAAGAATTATAGAATCACAGAATGAATTAGGTTTGAAGAGGCCCTTTAAAATCATCTTGTTCCAACTCCCTTGCCATGGACAGAGACACCTTCAACCAAATCAGGTTGCACAGAATCCATCCAACCTGGTCTTTAAGACCTCAAGGGATAGGGCATCCCCACCTTCTCTGTTGAACCTGTTCCACTGCCTCACCACACTCACAGGAAAGAATTTTTTTCCTAATATCTAATTTAAACCTACTCTCTTTTCACTTTGAGCCTATTCCCCCTTGCCCCATCACTACATCCTTGTAAACAGTCTTCCTCTAAGGACCTGTCAGGTACTGGAATACCACAATCCCAGCACCCCAAAGCCTTCTCTTTTCCAGGCTGAAGAGTCTAATTTCTCTCAGCCTTTCCTCACAGGAGAGGTGCTTCATCCCTCTGTTCTAGGTGGTCTCTCCTCTGGACTCGCTCCAGCAGGGTGATATCCTTCCTTAGGGGGGGACTCCAGAGCTGGATGCAGAATTGCAGGTGGGGCCTCACCAGAGTGGAGGGGGGGGGGGGCAGAATCCCCTGCCTTGCCCTGCTGGCCAGACGCAGCCCAGGACACGTTTGGCTTTCTTGGCTGTGAGTGCCATTGCTAGGTCATGTCCAGCCTCTCATCCACCAATGCTCCCAAGTCCTTCTCAGCAGGGTTGCACTGGATCTGTTCATCCCCAGCTTGTGCTGAGATAGGGGGTTGCCCTGAGCCAGCTGCAGCACGAACACCAGGTCTTATTAAACCTCACGAGATTGCCAAGGCTCCACTTCTGGAGCTTGTCCAGGTCCTTTCTGGGTGGCATCCTGCCCTCCTGGTGTGTCAGCTGCACCACTCAGCTCGGTGTCATAAAGAAACTGTCAGAAGTGGGATTTGAACCCACGCCTCCAGGGGAGACTGCGACCTGAACGCAGCGCCTTAGACCGCTCGGCCATCCTGACCTGCCAGGATTCATGGAAAATTCTGTTGGAAGCCTCTATCATAATTTGTAATGACTTATAAAAGCAAGTTTGGATTATGAGCCTCTGATATACCAAAAACATTTCTGCACGCAGCAAGAGGAGGCATAGTGCTCTTGTTTTCTTTTTTTTTTTCCTTTTTTTTCCTTTTTTTTTTTTTTTTTTTTTTTTTTTTGTGTGCGTGTGTGTGTTGTTTTTTTAAATAAAATTTCTGGCCCCAGTATTATTTGAAATTCCTTACGAGAACAGGTGAATCTCCTATTATTAAGATTAGACTTGCAGACATTTAAAATCAATGTTTGTAAGAACCAACTAACATTGAAGAGGGGAAAAAAATCTCCAGGAAAGCATGCCAACATAGCAGCTTTTAAGATACTGGTATACATTTTTTTCTTTATAATAGTACTGCTTGCTAAGGTATAAAAATACACCAAAATATTTTACCGGCTGGCTTGTTCAGATGACATGAGCAGATGAAAAGTTGAATAAAATGCTAAGCAGATGTCATGCACTTTTTCTCCAGCTTCTCCAGGTTAAATTCTTCATTAATTTGTTGTATGGGTGAGATTCTTGCCATTAGTATGTAAAATAATGAAAAAATTGCATTAATGTGCACTCATACTAATTCTGGCTTTCAGTATTTGCTTTCAAATAAGTACGTGAAGTTAGCAGTCAGAATTATGAAGAACTAAGCAGGTATGTTTGCCCCCCTGCTGCAGATACAACTGTAGTTACTAACTTCAAACAATCTGACTGTGCATTAAGAGAGTTGGACTGTCAGATGCTGCAAAAGCTGCACTTTTTCTAATTTTCAACATCCCACTCTGCCATTCCTGGCACTACTATATTCCAATGGTGACGTAGCTTCCTTGCTGAATTTAGCTTGTCCAACACAAAAGAAAGAAAATCCTCCTCTGAGACCAAGACAGTGTTTTTGTCTCTCTGTTTTGCTCCTGGGTCCTCAGACAAGATGTAAAGTGGGAGCCAGAAGAGATTCTGTCCCAGTCTTGTGTGAGGATGTGGGAAATGATGGTTCATTCCCAGGTCATGTAGCCAGCACTGAACACAGCCATGGTCCTGGAACCTGTCATGGACCAAACACAGAGGTGGGGAGGTGAGCAATAAATTATTCCCTGGTGTGTTTTGGGGGAAAAAAAATGTGTCTGGAGAGAGGGGATGTGCTTTGGTGCCTGGAAGCAACCCCAACAGCAAGTCTGGCTATAAATACACTGGTAGGGTTGGTGCAAGAGCTGGTGTACACAACTGCAAGCTTCAGTCCCAGAGCTGCCTCTTAGTTAAAGAAAAAAATCCCAAAACTATGCAGTTTCTTTAAAAGACTGCAAAATAGATGTTACAGAAAATTCACCAGTATTTAAATCAACTGCTTTTATTATATATTTACTCATTTGAAGTGTGGCTTTTCCCTGCCAGAGGCAGGGAATCTGTGTCTAAGAGGAAGCTATTGCCTAGACTGAAGGATACATCCCAACTTCAAATATTATTCCCAAGGAAAGACATATGCAGATGCTTTCCTTTGGGTGTGGAGTGCTACCAACGGATTGAAAATTTATGATTTGTCAAATCTGATAAGCAAGATGAAGTACTTTTAATATAAGGATTAAGAGTTTAATCATCACCATATGAGTCTTGAGAGTCAGAGTCAGAGAGTCAAATGCTTTTCTGAGCTGAGATACTTTCCTGAACTGGAGTCTACAAATTTTTTTTAAACTTCAAATACATATTTAAGTGGAACATGGTAGATGTGAGCGTTTTTTAACCTAAGACCTTATGCTGCAGTCCTCATAGTTTTCCAGCTTTAGCTGAAAATCACTGGGAGATGCTCACTAACAGCCTAGCTTGATTCTGCAGTTCTTGGGATAGATTTGGAAACTGATAAACAAAATTCTCAGGGAATCAGAATAAACAGTCAAAATTGATCCTTTAGTGGGTCTAAAATCTGACTATGTAAGTTCTTGACCTTAATACATATTAATTATTAATGTTTTTTTTGCTGCAGGGCAGTACTTTGTTTAGCCAGTCATTTTTATTCCATCAGTATTTTTTCTTGTTCAGCTTAAAGGAAAACCTACTACAGCTAAGCTAAGGAGTACACTGTCTATAAAAGTAACAAAGAAATAGTTACAGGGAAACAATGGGATTTAACATTGTTAAGAATTTCAAAGAATATAACCATTAACTCATAAATGCATTTAAAAAATCCAGTGCATGCATGTGTCCAGATGTGAATGCATAATAAGCGCTAGAGGTAGATGCTAAAATACAGGCAAAGGTCAGAAAAGAATACAAACAAAGAAAAACCTATGCCTAAAGTTTAAGAAATTGACGTAATTTGTGTTTCAATGTCTTCCATGCTGATGACAAAACCTTATTATGAATATATGTATGACAATTTGTCTGTGGGCTTTCACACAACTGAGTTCCTTGCCTGGTTATCACCAGGATATTGAGAGGAATCAGGCTTTGTCACAAAGCTGGTCTTCCCCATCTCAACTGTGTAAGAAATTTTGCCTCAGCTTCAACTATTCAGGAACTGAAATTATATTTTATTCTGGACTGTTTCTCAAATTGAAAAAACCCTGTTTTGTGAGTCTCACATTGAGTGCACAAAAGGGAAAAGAGAATTTCTCATCAAGCTCCCAAATCTCTGTGAGGCAAATTAAAAGTCAAGAAAGAACCTACAACCAGAACTTAAAAGAATAAAAGAAAATGCAAATCTTGAACTGGAAAAACACTTCCTAACTTTTCCATCAAATATTAATCATAAGCCTTTTGTTTTCATCCCTCTTCTATCAGGTAAAAAATCAGATTAGGAAACCAAATTAAAAAGTAATAAAATAGGCAACAACTCTACTGTGATACTGCTTTCCAGAAATCAGAATAAAATTTAATCAACATCAGTTTCCATGCCTATTTCTCTGACCTGTTTAACACATTGATATGTCAGTGATAACTGGAATGTGTAGTCCACTCTAGAAAGAGAATAAAGAAATATTTTATGCATTCACATCACTTGGATAATTGTTTATCTACACTAAATAAAAGCATATTGATTCAATATTAATCTGATTGTCATTTTCTCCCTCATAGAGAACCCATTGCATTTTTCATGAGTTTATCTCAGGTTGCCAAGGTGACATCCACTTTTTCACCTCAACAACTCTCACTTGATTACCTTTCTGTCTGCTAACACAGGCCTGATTCCTCCACAGTTCTGTTCCTTTTGGCTACTACTCTTTTCCCCTTTGGTATTACAGACTGTTATGTTTCCATGGAGTCAGGAAGGCAAAAAGCATTTTATGGGAAGGGTATGAAATTCCACTGAAGTCTGTCTCAACCCCTTCTGTTTTCCTATCCGTGAATGGGCTTTAACTGGGCAGCCTCTGGGGAAGGGAAGTCAGTGCCAGCTCCTCTCCCTGGTGGAGTTTCTCTTTTATTCTTGTAGACATGAACTGTCACCTGCAGAGCATTAGTGCCTGGTGTTCCTCCTATAATCATGAGGTGGGTTTTTTTTAAACTAATATGCCTATTCATCTCAGCAATTTCTCACATTCCAATAGCTAATATAAAAATGTGTCTTTTTAGTGGTTTAACCCCAGCTCTTCACCAAGGCCCACACAGCTGCTCGCTCACTCCCTCACCAGAAGGATCGGGGGGAGTGTTGGAAGGGTAAAAGCTGGATGGATTGAGATAAGGACAGTTTAATAGGGAAAGCAAAAGCCACACACACAAACAAAGAAGGAATTAATTCAGTGCTTCCCATGGGCAGGCAGGTGTTCAGCCATCCCCAGGAAAACAGGGCCCCACCACATAGTGACTTGGGAAGACAAACACCATCACTTCAAATGTCCCTCCTTCCCCCTCTTTCCCCCCACTTTCTATACTGAGCATGATGCCACATGGTCTGGAATATCCCTCTGGTCAGTTGGGGTCACCTGTCCTGGCTGTGTCTCCTCCCACCCTCCCATGCACCCCCAGCCCCATCATCAGGGTGGCAGCACAAAAAAGCAGGAAAGGTCTTGGCTTGCTCAGCAGTAACAAAAACATCACAGTACCAACCCTGAGTTCAGCACAAATCCAAAACACAGACCCATACCAGCCACTGCGAAGAAAATTGACTCCATCCCAGACAAAACCAGCACAGTCTTTTACTCATATTTTGGGAAAAAATTGACTCAGGAGTAGCAAGACTGGAGTTACTAAGCTTGCTTTCCAGTTTTGGAAGCTCTGCTAGTAGTTCTTGTGCATCTCATTAGCCACCATGCAGCTCCCAGGCACTGTCCAGCCTGTGCTCATTGTGAAGAGACAGTTTTACTTGCTGACAAGAATGTGTTGAATTTTTTAAAAAAAATTCTGTATAAAACTCTACCAAAATTTTTATAAATTGCTGTAGATCAGCCTCTATATCTCCTAAAGCAGTTATTGATACTACTGTAAATTCACTGTTTTCAAACTAAAAAACAAGAGAAATTGCTTTTGAGCATTCAGCAGCATTTAACAATAAAGTATACATATGACACAGCTGGGAAACTTTTCAACCACCTCCTCGTAGACAGAAATTTTCAGGGTCAAGTTTCATTTATTGTTTGATTGTATGAACAATCATGGGGAATGACAGACTTTTGCAATTTCTTGTGGCAAAACAAGCAGCAAACAAGAGATAACAAAGTGTTTTACCTTGTTAAGAAGAGAAGTATCACAATGTGTTTATTCTTTTATTTTCAAAACATCTAAACTAAGTGCAAACACAATGTTATCACTTGAGACCTTTAATGTAAAAGCCTAGTTTATATTTTAATTTTGGTATCCAAATGTCTGCAAAGACGGCTATTAGTTTATTACGTGTTGGATTGTGCATAATTTTTGTGCTTAACACTAGCTTCGCTTTGTTACTCATTCATGTTAACATGCAGTTCCTTTAGAAAAGCAGTAGAACCCCTGAAACAATGAAAATTAGGGGCTATTTTTGGTACAGTTATGCTATTAAATGACTTATAAAAGCTCAGAGTTAAAGATTCTATATAGTGGAATTAAGCACTAATAATTATGTATGATGAATACTGTAATTGATATGTAAATGGGGGTGTTCAACAAGTGAGAGAGTAATATAGCATTTCCCAACTAAGATGTCTGCTATCTCGTTTCGGAAATTGTGTATAACTTTTGTTTTTCTATCTGAAAATGTATGAATTTGGGGAGGTGGAAGGCAGCAAAAAATGAAATTATGTGTTCTGCTACAAAATGTATTAGGATGTCTATCATCCTGTCTACAGAAGGATTGTTCCCAACGACCACATTATTCAAGCTTTATTAAATGATGAGGAAGACTATCTATTAGTCTTGGAGCATGCATTCAATAACCCTTTTTGAGGCTATTAGATTATTGACTACTAATTCACTTATATCTGGGATTTTGTTCCTTGGTAAATAGCATAATCTTGTGATTCATCCTAGTATGATTTTTCAAAAACAATTACAACTTTAATATAGTCTAGATGATCTCTGTCTATTGACTGCAAAAGTTGTGGTACAGCTTCACATCTTTGGCTTATTAACAGGCATATTTCCTGACTAAATATTTGTCTTTTATACTTTCTGATTCTTCCTGGTTCTTTCTGGTTCTTCCTGGTTCTTTCTGATTCTTCCTGATTCAGGAAGGTCTTCATGAACAAAAAACAGCAAAAAAAAGTAGAAGTTTAACTATTACATATTTATCCCACTCTATTGAGAAAACTCTTTGAATTTTGAAACTTCACAGATTGCAGTCCTCATATTTGCTAATTTGAAAATTTTCAATGAAAATTCATTATTCTTCTATCCTTGGTTTTAAATTGCAACTATCCTATTTGGAGAGGAAAAACAGTAGTGTGGGACTTAGCAGATACTTGAAAAATGAATAGTTGAAGCAAACCTTACACAACCACTATTCAAACATGGCAAGTAGCCGCTAATAAAAAAGACATTTGAAAAATACAATTTGAAATTGACATTTAACTTGGTGTCCTGGCAGCAGCAGTAACTAAGAGTAGGAAGGAAGTTACAAAAATTTAATCTTCTCATGGCTTGTTGAACAGAATTCCTTCTGAAAATGGTTTTTCTTAATGTTAAAACGCAGTAGGATTTTATTGCTCACTATTCATTTCTTCATTAAAGTTGTCAGATTTCAGGCACGGGAAATGCTAAAGTTCTAATGGCAGAGGTGGCACAAATTGGGAGTCTGCACATGTCTCTATGTCTCTTGATCCTGGTTTCACAAGGGGAGTCTCTTGAGCTAGGAAGTTTGCCAATCCTTTTCTTTGTTCTTTCTGGAGCAAAAAAGTAGCTACAAGCTGCGGGGTACTCTCATCCTTTCTGGCTAAAACTGGGATCAGTAATTCAACTTTACATACCCCACTGGGACAAAACCATAAATCATGGGAAAACCTGGTGTGGACTTGCAAAACTAAGCTAGAGCTGGAGCATTCCTGAGACATCTGATCCATTGAGTTTCCTCAATATATGCTGACATGAAATTACCTTTACCCTATGGAGTTCAAAATCATGTATTTCAGCAAAGATCTGAGGCAAAAATTGTGATATAGGTAAGGGGAGGTTATTTTTTTTACCTTAAATGAAGCTAAAACTTTGGTGTTACTATCATTCACCACATACAATCAACAAGGCACAATATAAGTCTTTTATTTTTTGTGAAACCCACCCTCTCTCTTTATCACACAGTTTATGTTTTCTTATGTGGGATCCATAATCACATTCTTCAAACAGTTGTTTTCAGTATCCTGTCTGCTGTCTCGCGTACAGAACAATCTCCTCAGTGGAGCTTTGATGTATTAGGAGATGATGGTGTTGTTGAACATGGAAAAGGGATTTTGCAATCATAACTAGTTTTGAATTTTAGCTGTTCATGGTAGGTTTTTTTTTTTTATTTTATTTTATTAAGATCAGGCAGGAGTTTTTAACAGCAGAAAACATTGTTGGGTGCTTTCTCATGCATGATTTGGAGAGCCTGTAGAAGTGTGACACTTTCAAAAAACTGATTTTGAGGGGAAAAGAGAGAGCCTTTGATTAGGAAGTTACCCACAATGTGTTTACTGGAAGATGAACAAAGCAAAGTTGTTTATCTGTGAGGAGAAACAGTGTTGCTTGGCTAACATTACATTGCTACACTTTCATTTTTGCAAAGAGAAGAAAGAAAGCTACTCTTCTAAGAGTAACTGTCTTCTGTTCTTTATATGAGACTAATATGTTTTTCTCCCAAAGTTCAGAAAAACAAATTAAATAGCAAACACAATAGTTAGAGGCCCATGTAGCTTTTCTGGGAGCACAATTTTTCAATAGTCCAGACTTAGAGAGAACTGTGGCAATGAATAAGTTTTCAGGATATAGCTAGGACTATTGTGCCTTACTTTCATCAAGTTTATGAACAAGTGCAAGCTTTTTACTTCTTTCTGGTGCATTTGATATTTTTCAGCAAAATATTGGCTAGAACAAAATTATTAACTTGAACCACAGGGCAATACAAAAATAAAAGATTAAAAAATGGTAAAAAATAAAGTTTGTGCATTTAATTTTGGGCTGAATTTACTTCTTATTTTAGGGTTTGAAGTCTATATCCAGGTGGAGCATATTTTTCTTGTCTTGCATTTCACTGGAGCAGTGTCTGCCGTTGACATGTACTGCTAACTTAAACCCAGAATGAAGGCTGTGGTGTTACCATGTCAGGTTCAAGTGGCAGATTCTTATGACTATACAGTGATATTAGCTTTTCTTTCTTCGTAGCTCCATATTTTATACAAGATTAATTACCCTGAGGAGTCCAAAGCTCTGTGAGTTATTTCATCAGCTGCTTCCTTTTATAATTTCACAGCAGGACCTGTGCGTGTGCTGCTTCCCCACTGCACACACACACACATGCACATGTCATTCTACACTTGCTCTGGAGTCTGGACATGGCTTATTTGGCTTCAACCAAACCCATTGAAATCACTGGGGAGATTTCTAGTCACTTCCATAATTTTTGGGTAGGTTCTGCAGGCTCCTAGGCACACTACAGTATGCTGAAACCTGTGTCTGAAATGTAAATGGTGGGACTTAAACTTTGGAGTAACTCTGATTCCTTCATCAGTGCCACCTAGTCATGCAACACAGGTTTTACACATTTTGCACTGGGTTTGTTTCTTCAGAACAAGATTTCTGGGCATATCCATTCATATGCATTCAAACCAGAGAATTAATCTTTTTTTCTTAACAAAAGATGCCTAAGTGGATCTCCATACATCTGCTGTGTTTGCAGCACTTGCAGCTTGCCCTGCCCAACAGCAAGTTTCCCTTTACTTGGCTTGCTGCTCTTTTATTTCAACAGTGCCTTGTGAGGATGTCTGCAAGCTTGGACTGTATGACTCCATTTGTTCTTGAACTTCTTTCTAAAGGAAAACCTTTTACTTGTCTGCAAAGCTTCCTGCTCCAGCTGGTCAATATATATTGCAGTTTAATCTGAATTTGTTCTGCTACCCATGCATCTTAGCCAGCAACCAGCCTGTATGTACACTGGAGAATATTCATTTCACACATTCTGCTCCCATTCTAGATCTGAAGTGCTGATAGCATGAGAACACTGATTTAGCTGTTCCCAACCAAATCCCAGCCTATCTCAGGTACATTTAAATATATATAGGCAAAATGGGTGTTAAGGTTCAGCTAAATTTGTATTGTGAAGAACAATTCCCACTGAAATGTGTGGAGTTATTAGTTCTAAATTATGCTTACACAAATTAGGGGAAGAAGGAGTTCTTCCAAATTTATTTTGACTCTCCGCAGAATTAGGACTCTCCAGCCACTCCTGTCCTTGCACTTGTGTGGCTTGCTTAGGTGCCTGGAAACACACACATCACAGCCCTGCAATGCACCACCTTGCCCTTGCTCTCCTTGAATTTACCAGCCTCTTCACACTGGCTATGGAACTGTTTCCTAGATAAATCTGGGGCTGCCAGGACACTTTTTGTTGCTGGGGTCCATTACCTGATACTGAAGGGATCCCAACAGTTGAAATACCTTAATTATTATGATTCAGATCCCAGAATACAGTCCCCAAGCAGCAATCATTAAAATATTTTTCGCAATTAACATTTCAATCCAGTCTAATATTTTTATTCAGCAAAAAATATTTTGTATGAATATGTATAATATGTTTTGTATGAATATGAATAAGTATGAATTGTTTTTTTCAACCAATGGGGATTAATCTTATTTTGCTTTAACCTGCAGCCCTCAAAAAAAACCAATAAATGCCATCTGGTTGACATGTGAATATGCTTTTCAAAGTAGGCAATTGTTTAGAAGCAGCAAAATATTGTTGTGAGCTTAAAGAAAATCCTGTGGGTGTAAAGCAGATTTAAAAGAGCAGGGGAGTACCTATTAGATCTGCTGTGGATCCCTGCAGGTGTTTTCAAGGAATGTGAGAGCCTTAGTCTGCTACTGCAACCCTTGTCCCCTGCCCCATTCATATTAGACCTCACAATAATGTGGGTGCTGCTTAACAGCTGCTGTTGCTTCCTTCCACATGCACATTTCTGTGTCTGATGGTAACAATGAATGCTGATTTAGATATGAAAAGATTGGGAGTCACCTACCTGTATTCAACAGCCCAGAAAAGGAAAGCTGGAAACCCTGATGTACCAATACCAGCCCTAGTGAGTCCATCTAACTGAATATTCTCTAAAAATTAACGTGTTCCTGACTTTAAATGTCTTAAACAGCTCTGAGTCTCAGTTTTTTTTGTGTAATCATCATCTCCACCACCTTCAACACACTGCAGAAGTGAAGAACTCATTGAATTGAATACTCCATGGTTTTTACAACTGCCTTCACCATTTCTTTGCATGCTGTTCTTCCCGTGGGAAAGCATATTCTTGAATTATTTAGAGAAGATTAATCCTAATATCCTACTTCAGAATGTAATCCTGGGAGACCAAAAACATATTACTTGACTCCTAAAGTTTGTACAATCCACATAGAAGCTATAACAATAGTAGCAGTGAGACTTATTTTTCTAAGATATTGGCAATTGTGTGATTTTTAAACTTCAGCATCCTTCATCTATCATGTCAAACTATTTTCTATGAAAATTTGATTGGAAAAAAAACCCCCTCATATTTGGATTGCATCTGGTATCTTCTTTTGTCTTCTCTCTTTACTAAACACTGTCTTCCCCTTCTTGTTATAAATTTGTTTGAGGTGATCTAATTTTTAACAGAACAGATTGCAATGCCATATAAAAACTTTTCAGGAGTAAAAAGCCCATTTAACTTCTCTGGCTTTGCTATTCTGCTTAGCAGCTTCCTACAGTATTCTTGCACACCCAAATCTACAATTTTGAAAACTGATCTCTTTTAATAGTGCCTACTGGGATTCCAACAGCAATACTGAGCCATAAAATACAGCAAATGCCATCTGAGGATTTGGGATGTACACAAGAGATCCCTTGTCCTTTCCTCTCTTCGACTACGTTTAGACATATTTATACCAACTCACAGAAAATGCATTGTATTTTCAAGATAGTGTTAAGTTCTACTTAAGTGAAGTTCTTATGTTTCTGAAATTATAATTTCAGAATACTTAAAATTGTATGAAAACTTGTCTTTGTTTCTTCCTTTTTGGCTTATGGGTAGTAAGAGATACAATGCAGTTTAAAAATACTGTGTTGGATCTTATAAGGAGAAAAAGATAGAGAACACTTACTACTGACTGTATTTTTCTAGACAGGGAAAAGAGTCTAAATTAATACTGCAGAGAATTTTCTCCAATGCAAAGAAAAGTTTTCTCACAAAATCTTTCTCAGAAATTCCAAGAAAATTATGCTTTTGTGATATCATCACAAAAATTGATAAATTTTTCTTTCTCCATCTCAAAATAATTTTCATTACACTTTTCTGATCAGCCTGCTATTTTTGAAAAGAATTTGTGTACAGAGTCATTCATAGTCATTGAAAACTGAGAACCAGTTGCAAGCAATCAAGTTACTCATGATATGAAAAGGATAACAACTATAAATAACAAAATTATTGGTGATTTCTGATAGATTTTTTTAAATTGTCTATCTAAGAAGGGTTGCTATCTTAATCTAAAGTAACTTAAATATTTCAGTAATCCTGTCTTTCAAGTCTGGGTTAAAGATCAATGGTAGATTTGTCAAAAATTATATATCTGTTCTGTCAGTGAAGACTGAAGAAATATATTCTCAAAAATTATGTTTCCCTGCTGAAAAGAAAATATCATAGTAAATGGCTTAATCGCTTACTCATATTGTTGACAAAAGGAGTAAATGCGAGCAATTGTGACCGCATTAATTTGCATTAATATTTCAAGTCCTATTATATAGTTCTACCATTTAAGAAGGATGCAAGTAATTGTCTTCACCAGAGATATTAAAAAGTAAAATCCCTTCAACACAAAAATGAATCATTCATTTTCAGTTTGTTTTTTTTTTCCCAGCACAAAAATTAAATTAGCTAGCAGTCAAGGGATTATGAAGTATTAACTGTGAGAAAGTTAAGAAATGCCTAGGTAATTTAAGGACCAGAGTTGATCTCTTGTTATACTACATTTTTCTTTTGGAGTTCTTGCCAGTAAAACCAAGTAATTTTAATAAAAAGAAAATCCGTCTTAGGATATGTCATTATTTGACCAATCTGCGAAAAAACAAAAGTCATTAAATATAAACTTTCACATTTCAGGGAGCATGGCTACTTTGAAACAGCTTAATTTGAAGTGAACCTGCAATGTTCAGATACTGTGGGAGAAGATAAGGACACAGACACTTTTCACAGCCAATGTTCAAGCTTTGACACCTGTGCTTGAAATCTTAACTGTGCTTAACTGTACCTGCAGCACAGTTCTGTTCAATCACCTCTGAGAAAACAGGTTTTATTTGCTTCAGTCCTGTTCTTCTTGGCAAATAAATTAGTGAGCTGTTTTTACTGTCACGTGGAAGCTGTTAGCCTTTGTTGTTGTTGTTGCTGTTGTACATGTGATACTTTTGCAGGTTCTTTTCTTCTTTTCTTCAGACAATACCTTTGGTGACATTATGGGGAACAACATCCACTAGGAAACTGAAAAAAAAAACCCCAAGAAACAGAGCAAAATTCTGTGTTCCAGCACAGAACTAGCAGGTTCAGAACTAGCATCATCCTCTGTTGATGTTGTCCCCATCAAGTACTCTGAATAAGCTGTCAGTGCTATTATTTGAGAGAGAACACAGGCCTCTTCAAACACTGCTGTGCCATCCCACACAAAGGGTGAGCAAGCCACATCTCCTTTCTCTTGACACAGCTGTAGCATTGTAAGCAGAGCTAGACCCTTCTTGTACAATGCTTGAGTAAGCAAACTCCGTGTGGACATTGCTGTGAGAGAATAAATATCACTATAACAAGCCTCCCTCTACTGTTGCAGCAGTTTGTAGAACTGAAAGAGAAAAAAAGTTCATTTAGAGGGGGGTTCTGCAGTGGGACAGACACGAGGCAGAGCTGTAGGAATTGACTTCCCCTGCCTCTTCTCTAAGCTCTTCCATAGCCTGACCCAGGAGAGGATTCTGCTGCCATTGACACTATGGGGAGAGGCAGGGACTCTCCACGCAGGGTCTCTCCTTGGGGTGACAGATGCTGCATTTTCTGCTGGCTGAGAAGTAAAATAAACCAGGGCAAAAGTAGAAAATAACAACATTGATAAAGCAGCCATATGAACTCACCACACCCCTGTCCCAACTAACTACATTCTCCATTTGATATGTCAATTTTTAATGCCCAGTACACTTATGGGCTGGGGAGCTGTAGTCACTAAAGAGCAATGGACCATGTGGCCATCCTCTTCTCCCCTGGCCTAGCACATCTGTCAGATCTATAGGACTTGGGGTCAATTGGCTCCACTTATCTTGTAGTGCACGGCAGGAGGCAGCTGGTGCTGCCAGCTGGAGACCTGAATCAAGCAGAGAAGGGAGGTGTGCTGCAGGCCGGCTCCTCTGCAGCCCCTGTGTCCCCACGACCACAAGGGGCTGCAGTGTTGGGTGGGCTGCTGCTCTGGCTGGGGTCATCTGAGAAAAATTGGTCTGTGTGCTCCAAGGTACTCTGGGGTTCAGCCATAGGGGGTCAATGAGGAGATTCTCTCCTCATCAGGAAAAAAAGTGCTTGTGGAGACTACCCATTTCTGTCCAGTTGACCCATTCCTCTCAGGCCCTGTTGGTGCAGTGTATAGATCACTCAAGAGTCTGCCACAAGCCACGGAAGAGCTGGTTCTAAAGTCTGCAGACCAAAGATTATTCTTATAAAACCTTTAAGTTGCATTACTTGCATGTACAAACATTAATTATACAATGCCCTCCCCTGAAGAATTTGTGCTGGTGAAGATGGAGTAATTGTTTATAGGTCTTCAACAACTGCAAGAAATATTTCCTCTCTTTCAGTATCCAAAACATATTATCTAGATGGATTTTTATTTTCTGGTGGTGGTAGGCTATATAAACAAATGTTGAAAAGTCCTGTGCAGTTTGGATATAAGCATTGACTACCTCAAAATCTTGTGATGTTCTCTACAGTTGGGGTAAAAGTCAATATCTCTGTTTCTTTGAGTTAGAGCCAGTGAGCAGATACACCTTTTGGCATGGTGAAACACAATGGTTTTTCAGCATGAACTCAGCTCTGCTTTTCATTTCAGAGATGGTCAAATCATCAGAGAATGGTGGTTTTTCAGCTTGGTGGATAAAGGTTTTCCTCATTAAACTAAGATTTCTGGAAATATATTGCTAAGGACTTGTAAATAAATATCTCCACTTTCATAAGCACTGTCAGTTGAGAGGAACTCTAGAAGTACTCATCTGAACAGTATGTTCAGATGTTAGCTGGATCAGCTGTGTAGAGGTTCATTAAAGTTTTAGCATTCTTTTACAGCTAATTGAGATGAAGAATGGCTACTTATCTTTTCATTTGCTTGATAATAACAGCTTATGTTTTATGTAGAATTTTATGTGTTTTTCATGTCTTATGTAGAGTAGGTTATCAAAAAAGCTCAGTTAAAGACAGTAACTACTCTGCTCTTTGCAGATTGTGTGCTCCTTTACAGCATCCAGTGCTGAAATCAGCCTGGAAACTATTCATGTTTCTGTTTTAACAGTGTGGGAAGAAACAGGGTTTTGCCAAGTAGGGAAAAAAAAGACAGTGTACTGTCATGAAAATCAGCTTGACCAGAGTGTATTCTGTGGAGCCACCACTGAGACAGTCACAGAAAGCTGCCTAAGTTTCCCAGAAAAAGAGCATCAGAAAAAATCTTCCCTGACATATGAGATACATATGAATTCCTGAGCACAACAGCTGGGTAACAAAGTTGTCAAATACGCTCTGTCTTTAATCCAAACTTATATCTTGATTACTCAAGCGGAAAATTAGTGGAGAGAAAGGGAGCAGTCTAATCATTGTAAGTAACTGCTTAAGCCCACGCTAAGTTTGCAATCGATAATGCACCAATTTTCTTTCTAATTGCTTTGCCACAGGTCTTGGAAAGCTGCAATATGCTGGAAATATGTTATTTTCAAAGAGGAGTTGCAGGCACATCAGGGAGCCAACAATTTGTTAACTTGGGACGTGGAGATGTATGGCTGCGCCAAATAGAAAGGTCAGATGACTGCTTCCTTTTATGACTGAGTTTTGTCCTGTGCACAAGGCTTACTGCTCCTCCTTTTATCACCTATAGATGATGTGCTGTATTTTATGGTAGATTTTAAAAAGGTTTCAAGTTATATGACAGCAAGTCTTTCTGAGTGGAGAACTGAATTTATAAATCTATAGAAAGAGGTATGTCACAATGAAGATGCCAAATTTTTCTTAAAAATGGAAGCAATTCCTCAAGCTTTAAAAAACATGCTCAAATGTATTGCACTTTCTTTACACACTGCTTTTTATCCTCTCTATTTTCCACCTTTTTCAGTGAATTTTCCCCCTCCAAGGTCCTTCATGCCTCAAGTTGTTTTGTTCAGCCTCCACCATCTCACTGTTATACTGCTCATCACCATCAGCTCAGCTCTGCTATTTTCCCAACTCTTTATTTCATTCTTTCCATCTTTTCCCCTTGTCTTCATGAGCTCTGTCCTGCACAGGGCAGCCACCACTGCTCTGAGACTTGGCCACAAGTTGCACGTGGCCAGCATGGGTGTCCTTCCTGTATACACCCTGTGCCCCAAAACCCCACTTGACTCTGGGAACAGCTGGTCTGGCTTAAGTTTTGCACTGTAAGGCAAAACTTTTTCCTGAACTTCTGCACACACTTGATGCAGGTCAGATCTCTCTTCCTCCTCCTCCTTCTCCTCCTCCTCACCAGCCCGTCACCTGGCAGCTTCCTTTCTCCAGTCTCTGCAAAATCCTGCTACAGTTTCCCCCATCTTTTCTGCACTGAGTTTTGTATTTCTCTGTTTTACCGATCCTCATCCTCCAAATTGACAGCACATTTCCTCCTTGAATCCCTCTCATTTATGATATTCTTGTTAAGAAATTTTGGTGATATTACTTCCTTTAACTTCCAGATTAAGTCCTAATATCTACTTAGCTATTTACAAAAAAGGCAGAAATGCATTGGGTTTTTGTTTGTTTGTTTGTTTTTTAAACCTTAAGCAATTTGATGGCTTTCAGCTATAAAGTGAAATCAGCTGTGTAGGTTAGATCAAATGGGTATGCCAATGATCAAAGAGCTTCTATGAGAGGGGAGAAAAGGAAATAACAAACTGATTCATGCCCAGAAATGATACAGGCAGTGGTCAGAACAAATTAACTCCCTCATATCTATTATCTGTGTATCACATTCTGTATCTGAGGGCTTCAGACTGGCAAATTGTGAGGGAAAGAAGCCTATTCCAATTATCCAGTAGTCACTTTCTTGAGGACATGAGGTTTATGTGATGTCTTTTCATCTGCAAGACTGCTCTTCAGCTGCAGCCCTGGACTTCTTCCTCCGCTTCCGTCAAATGCTGCAGGGCAGCTTCTGCCTAAGGGATATAAAGCTACTCCAGGTTTTACAGGAGTGGATTGCTGGGTAGGAAAAAAATCCCCACAGCAAGAGAGAGAGGTGTTTTTAGTGGCTCTGCTGAGGAAAAGGCTGCTGTGCAAAAACTGTGCTTATGTCAATGCTGTCCCTAATAGATGAGAGGGTGTCCAACCTGCAACTATGAAGATTCATGCTCTACAAGAACCAGAAAATCCTCCAGAAAACACAAGAAATCCAGATTTCACTTGCTTACCTTCCACAGATGCAGTTAGATATTAAGTATGGAGTTTCTGAAAGCATGCAGTTGGGCAAGAATCAGCTGTGTCCTGTCTCTGCTGTTTTAAAGGTGTGTGTGCCTGGCAGAGCCCTCAAATGTGTTTTGCTGATAGAATATTAGAAAATATTTTAAACTCTGAAGATCAAATTCCTCTATTTGCTGACTCTGGGTTTCAGATTAAGGCCACCATGTTTGTGTCATATTTTTGGAAAAATGGAAAAAAGGTACATTCCTGCTTATTTAATAACTGAAGTATCTATCAAAGCTAAAACAGGCAAATGTAGTTTAATTAAGTAATTTTCATATATTAATTGGGTAATATATTTTTAATTAATTAAAAAATATTTACTTAATGTCTCTCTTCCAGCATCCAGGAGATTATTCTTCAATTCTTCCATGTAATTAAACAGATAAATAATGAAACTGAGGTTGCAGGTGTTAAGTATTGTTATATAATGACACTGAGCAATTCGAGGTTTGAACAGTAACAGCTCTTCCCTCCCCCAGTCTCTGAAAACTCAAGAAAGTAAATACTCTGATCTGCATATATAAGAGACACATGTGGATAGCTAAGTGTTCACTGTAAATTGTTTGTTCAGTTAGAAATAATATAATAGAAATCAAAGTATGTGCAGGGAGGGGAGAAAGGAAAGCCTGGAAAAAAGCTCTCAGAGAAATTGAATTGCCTGATTCTTGAAAGTAGCTGCTCTTTTTTTCCCTTTTTGATCACTTAAATTCACAAAATGATATGGGTCTTCACATTCATGCCAAATTACTTCAATTGCACTAGAAAAAGTAGCTTATTTCATTGCTTTCACCTCTGCTGGCATAGCCTGTCACAGCCTCAGGCTTGGGAACCACTGTCCTCTCTGTGGGTGCCAGTGAAAGCAGAGGTGGGTAATTAATGCACAGCAATGTGTGTCATCAGCTGTACAGGGATAGCCAGAGGGCAGATGATGCTGCCCTCTCAGGTTTCTGTACAAAACACGTTTGAAAAGCGGATACAGGGTATGAAAATATGTGACTCTTCAGGTTTTTTGCTTTGTGCTGCCAGAGTCCAGTTAACAAGATTGAATGTTAACGAGATTCTATAATGGCTCCTGCATCCAATTTAGACATTCATTTTTCTCCCTACAGAATATGCTCAATATGGGGTTCAATCCAGGGTTAAACCCTTGCTGCTCGGTATTGTTTATGCTATTAATGCCTGCAAATAAAATGACTGGAGAAACTTGTCTCCATAGAAACTAGCATCTAACTAAATAGAGGAAGAAATTTTCTTGCTTCTTTCTCTTCCACCGGACCAGTCCAAGAAGAACATGATGTCCTCATAGAATGAAAGGACTTTGCAATTTAAATATGCAGCCTTCCCCCACAAACCATTTATTTCTTCTTACCATGTCACTGTTGCTCTCACCATATTCTCAAAGAATTAATATTTCTTTATTTGCAAAAGAATAGAGGAATTTTGATCAAAAAATGCACTTCTTTTGTGTGAGGATCATGCATTCTGTTCTTAAGGAGTAAACAGAAAAATTAAGAGAAGTCACATGAATATTTATTTCCAAAGTAATTGTAGATATTTCCTTTATCATAACATTGAGTTTCCTGCAGAAGATAAAAGTTGCACAAACCCCATTTTTAAAACCATATGGTGCTATTTTTTTTCTTGTATATAGGCACATATAAGACTGAGTTCTTCCAGACTTATGAAAAGTCAAACTGTGGCAGAGAAGTACATCATAGTATAAGCAGAACATAGAGCATCAAGCTTTGTGTCTAAGGTTACTTCATTTGCCTTTCTTTCAAACAGATGTCCTCTGTTTTGTTTCCTAGAAATTTTGTGCTATCAGAACTAGAGGACTAAAATATATATATATACTGAGTACATACACAGAAGAACTACCACTTTGGCCAGGATGGCAGTAATGTGAAAATCCCAGATAAATACATGTTCTAGTCTAGGACAGAAAAATCAGTGTAAGTAAGAGATGTCAAGCTCCTTACCTTGTTGGATGGGAGGTTTTTATTAATTTTATGTGCAATTCTGATTTAAAGACAGCCTTATGATACACACGTGATATCAGTTCATATTAGAACCTAGTGTCACGTGTATGGGTTTTAAAATGGCTTTACATCACTTTAAAGAAGATGAAGAATTGTGTACTTATGCCCCACAGTAAGTAAAAAACTACGAATTGCTGAAGAATCCCTACTTCCCATATCTGACCCATAATTAAAACTTTATGTATGGACATATGGTTTTGAGGCATTTAGTATGTCAGAGACAAGTCTCTGAAAAGTAGAGGTTGGGAGGAATGGACCCTTCTGATTCAGGGTATTTGAACTGTAATGACTAACTCACTGACAGATATCAAAAGCACATGAATTCAACAGCTGGCCACTTTCCACTCAGCACTCCTAGGCTCCTGCAGGTTTTAGTAAGCCTAGTTGTGCCAAAAAGACCTGGAAGTCTTCAGCATTTTTCTGTCCAGTCTGTTATATGTTTCCTTTTCAGAGTGAAATGTATTTGATTTGGAGTGGTAAAAAAAAAAAAAAAGAGGAAGTACCTTCATGCTTGCAGCATTTTGGGTTTTATCTAGGGTGGAGAGGCAGAATTCTGGAGGAGAGGCGGCAGACATGAGATTTTCCAGCTGTTCCCTTACCTACTCCTTGGTGCTACATGCTGCCATCACATCTGGTGAAGATTCATTCAGGTATGAATTGAATGTAAAAACAATTTTATTGTCATCCTGCATGTTTTAATGGGTTTGGGAAAGATAAACACCAAAAGTGAAATGTGAATATACAGATATAGAGGTTTTTAACATTACCTGCAAGTTTCACTCATACAAACCCATAAATCTCTCTGTACCTTCACAGCTGTGTCAATGCTGCTACAGTGCCCTCTGCACCCCCTGGTCCTGTGGGCATCCTAGAAGAGCCAGGACAGCACTGGCCCTGTCCATAATGTACCTGTGCTGTGTGGTGTCGGTCTGCCAGAGCTCTTCTGCCTCCAGGACTTAAGTGTTAGAGGCAATGCTTCATTTGCTCAATGAAGGGATTCTCCTGCCATGCGTATTTCTGCCTCTGCACTAACTGGGTGCTACTGTTCATTTGTGAAAAGGTGACACTGTCCTATTGGAGGGACAGCCTGAAGCTTGAAGAAGGCCCTCACACTAATGCCCATAGTGGAAGGAAGGTCATTTTTGCAATCACTAAGCAGAACACACCTTCAAAGTGCATCAATCAATGAGACCCTGGTCACCTGGCCTATCCAAGGGAACTATGGAGATGGAGGTTGGTGGTCTGTTGTGCATTTGCCAAATGCATCACAGGGTTAGGGCATGCCTACGCTGCATGCCAAGGTGGACCAGGATCACTTCACCTGGCAGTGAAGGGTAAGTCCTGAAAGAAGAATGGAAGAATGAAGTGCTATGGCTAGGAAAGGAAATGAGATAAAGTTTTCTATTCTGAAGAATCTCCAAGAGAATAAGTAGGAAGACCAGAAACATCATGAGTTTCCAGCAATAGCAGCATAACAGAAAATTTGTGATCTAAGGATCTAATAAGAAAACCACAGGCTGTTATTTCGCTCCCCATGATTAGTTTGCCTCTGTCCTGGATGCTCCCGTGCAGTCTATGAGCACCAGAAAGCAGCTTCCCTGGCTCTCCAGGACCTGCAAGATGCAGCAGCTTTGGAAGGAAGAGCATTGACCCAGGGAAATGGATCGACCCAGGGAAACTTGTGGAGGTGGTTCATTCATCAGCAAGAGACAAAGGAGTTAGGTGGAAAAAAGGTCAGCTCTGGGATTACAAGAGTTTCTCTCAAGGTGAAGGGGCTTTTTTTTCTTTTTCACATTCTGCTTTTGAATTTGAGTTTTGACTGTGATGATGGAGACTTCCAGAAAGTACTTGAGCAGGCTGTGAGGTGTGGTCTGAACTAGTGCAACTGTTATTACTAGTAAGTATTGTTGCTCTCACTTTTAGTTTACTGGTTTCCTCTTGCATGTTAATCTCTCTGAGTGAAAGTCACTCTAGGACCAACCTGCATTTACTTTTCCTGTGTTTATTTGAGTAAAATATCTGTCCCAGACCAAGGTGTAAGGAAGTCTATAGATAAATTTAATCCAAAAGAGCTCTGAAGGATTCAAGATGAAAGTGGATGTGGGCCAACTCTCAGCTTTGCAGGGAGAAAGTCATCAGGTACCCAAGAGCATGCACGTGGAACAGCAGGACCAGGGCATGGTTTTTCCATGTGTCACACACTTCAGACATTTTGAGAAGCATAAAACTCTTGGAAAATGCTGCAGGCTCTCTGAAGAGTGACATCAGCCTCTATTTTGTAGATTGGCAACTTCCTGTGGTTCCACAGGAATTCCCAGCGCTTCCAGGGGCATCTGAAATGTAGTTGATTGTGGAGTGGTGGAGGTAAAGCTTGTCCTTGGTAGCACTGGGACAGTGAGTTTGTCCAGCTCTGGCCAGGATTTTCTGGAGGTCCTGCCTTCTGGCCACCCACAGGCTGCAGTGGGTGATGGTGCAAAAACCAGGTAGGTGATGCAGAGTAGGGGCATGGGTTGGATCACTGGGATGAGCCTTACAGAGGGGAACTGGAAGTAAAACAGGTCCTGAAATGGGCTAGGTCTTGTAGGATTGTGGTTGTTCCCAAAGGTACTCGTAGAGGGTAAATTGGGTGTGCCTGGGGTAATCTGGGGATGTCCTAGCTTCTGGTCTTGGTTGGAAATTGGTAGGGTGATCCTTGGGAAAGTGCTGGTCTAGAAATATAGAGCCAAGCTTACTGAGAGAGAAGAGCAAAAATCAAAGGAATATTTTTAATCACTCTCACAGAAAAAGTCATTTCCTGCAGGAAGACAAAATATTACTGCCTTCAGCTTCTCCACTAAAACATCCCTTTGCATTTTCAGCCATTTGTATGGATTAGATTTATTATGTATAACACAGTAAAATATTCAACATTTCAGTTCCTGCTTATTTCAAATGAGCACAAAACCAGCCCATCAATACCACCTGAGTCTCAGACATGAAACAATACTGAAGCATGGAGCTCTATCTAATTTACTGTACAGTTGATATTATAGATTGACAAAATAATCTGTTGTAGAAGTACTTAGACTCTGCATTTTGAAATTTAGTTGCTTGAGGGGGAAGGACACATCAAGTGTATAATCATATTTAATCACCACCACAGCAATGCAGATGACCAATGAAGGGAAGCATAATTGTATTGAATTTTGAGCATGTGGAGAAAAAAAATCTATGGCTGTCACAAACTAATGTTTCTTACAAACAGGTAATTATTCATAATGAATAGCATAATGATGTCTCTTTTTTTCTTTGGAAAGTTGCTTCAAGACATCAATGATGACAGGTTATAGACAAAATCATAAGCAAAGAGCACAACAGAAAGCTCACCCTGCTCACCAGGTGGGTGTTTGAGCTGTATTATAGCAGCACCTTCTGGGCTTTGCAACTTAGTAGACTGACTCTTGACATCATTTTCAAAATAAATGAATTTTCTTTGTGAGTTGTCATTTCTGGAAAGAGTTACTTTAAAGTTTTACCCATAAATATTAATGGTTTGCCCAAGAATCTTGAAGGCTAAGGGCAAAAAATTGATCAACTATGTATAGAAAACTATAAACACCCAACCATATTGAAGGAGTTTATTGTCAAATGTTGTAAGGATGAGAGGAGTCTGGGACTCATAGCTGTGATAGTGGCTGTTAATAGGCATCTGCTTTTCTTTTGTATTTTTTCTTACGAGAAATTGCCCAGCCTCTTATCTTTGAACTAGTGTGAGCTCACAAGCAATAAAAAATAGAGAATTAGTTATCATATTGCAATAGAAACGGGGTAGCCTGGAGGGAATTGAAGAACATTTCAAATAAAGTTGCTGCATTATAACTCATTAAATAATTCACATGTCTGTACTGTACTTCCATCTCAAGAAGGAGATGATCACCTTTGAAGGATTGCAGATGTTTACTGCAAGAAGAAGCAGCAGAATTTGAAAGCTCCAAGACCTTAACTGGACTGTGTCTTTTGTGGGAAATCATGGTGAATAGAGAGTGAGACAGAACTAGTGGTGGTACAGTAAGTGTAAACCCTTGGAGACAGTCTTTCTCCATAGTTAAAAAAACCCTGAAAACTGGAAAGTATTTCAAATATTTATTTAATCTAATAAATTAATTCTGTGTTTAGCACTTGTGTTGCTAATGTTTTTGATAAATAATTGTATCAATGTTTTGCAATGAGCCTGGAAGAACTTTTTTGCATATGAAAAGTATATTTTTAAAATTTTTTATCATTGGAAAACATAATAGTACTGATTTAGTTGCACACATTATTTTTTAACAGAAGAACAATTTCACAGTAAAGAATTACTTCTGAAATACAACATTCTATATAAATAAAAGGAAATAGAAATAGCTAAAGCTGAAATGTGTGGTATTGTTTAGTAAAAATGAAACTGAAGTTAAAATCTGTTTATTTGCTCAGAAAAGAAAAAGCCAAAAAATAAAGAGAACGAGGAACAACATAGTTTAATTATTCTGATTTCTGTGTCCTTAGCTACCATCTTAGCATTCACAAAGATAAATTATAAATTTTGAAAAAAACAGATGCAGCTTTTCTTTTCCTTCATCCCATCCCCTGTGCTATGATAAAACAGCAGACTCCACTAAAAAATTAATGCAGGGTACTAAGGATTACACAGCAAACCATTGCTTAGAGTTTGGAGGTTTTAAGAGGCAAATAGAAGGAAAAATGTTGAAAGCGGGAACCCATGGACCCATTTGCAGCTTGCAACCAACTTCTTACTACCGATTTTGCAATGGATATAGATTTTTTTTTTAGCATGAGTTAGATCCATGAAGATCAATCTCTTAAAGGATTAGATTTGGAAATTTATCCTTTTTGGAGTATGAGCATGGCTGTTTAATAGTACCACTCCAAACTGCTGCTTTTGCAGTGTCTTTTCTTCATCCAGCCATCAGGTAGCTGAAAAGTAGTGCTGTTTTAATGATGCAGAGCAAATCTCTCTGCTGTGTTGCTGGAATTTTATACGAGGAGTGTTTCAAAATCTTTCCCATGGGCTCCAAAAGATGTTATTCAGTTGCTGTCACTAGATTTATTTGTGCTGTATGGTCCTGGGTCATGACAATATGAGGGGATTCAAGGAAGTGGCACTACTAAACAGACTTTGCAGCATCCTTTGGCAAGTACCTCGAGAAGTTTTCTCAGCAGTGAGAAATAAAATACTGGCACACAGTTGGCTAGGTCTGTGGCAATGAGCAGGATCACTGCATGTGAGACAGATACACGGACTTCCCATCAATATCCCAGGTGATGCTGCTATCAACAGACAAACAAAACCCACTCAACTTCCTTGAGCTTCCCAAGAAGGAAAAGTGCACATACTAAGTAGAATGTAGCAGGAGTCAGATTTTGTGCAGATAATCTGCTACTTCTGGTATAGGAATTAACTGAATTCAGAGCCTGACCTGCTTGTGTTGTTAGTAAGTATTGATTTCTTGATGTCACAAAGCTATTCCAAGGAAAATTGTAGCTAGACAAACTGTAGTCTGGAGCTGAGACTCTCTAGGGTAAATGGAGATCTCTTGCATTATGAACTGCCTCATGGGGATGTTAAATGTCAGGTTTCCTGCAAACACAGGCACATTTGCCCGTGTCACATTGACTGGCAATGGCCAGAAGCCAGGCAATTCATTGAGTTACAGAGCTATTTCTATGTAGAAGTACTTCAGCATCAGGATCAACAACTTATCCTAAAGGACTGTGTCCCAAGGCTGTGCATGGACATGAATTCTTTGATGTCTGAAAAGGGTTGAATTAATGGTGTGGCCAAGGGTTTCACTTCTCAGCATGTACACCTATCTGCATTAAGCATCTGGAAACTGGCTCAGCTGGAAACATGCCGAATTTTCTTTAAAGTTTTCCCATAACCTAGAAATTACTGAGGAGAATAAAGAAAGCAAGCTATGAGATGCTGGAAAGCTGTGACATGGAAAGGGCCCTGGAGGTCCTGGTAGATGGGAAATTGAATGTGAGACAGCAATGCCCTGGCAGCCAGGAGGGCCAACAGTGTCCTGGGGTGCATCAGGCACAGCATCACAGCCAGGCAAGAGAGGGCATTGTCCTGCTCTGCTCTGCACTGGGGTGGCCTCACCTTGAGTGCTGTGAGCGGTGTTGGGCACCACAATATAAGAAAGACACTAATCTATTAGAGAGTGTCCAGAGGAGGCCAATGAAGATGGTGAAGGGCCTTGAGGGGAAGCTGTGTGAGGAGTGGCTGAGGCCACTTGGTCTGTTCAGCCTGGAGAAGAGAAGACTGAAGGGAGTCCTCATCACAGTCTACAACTTCCTCTTGAGGGGAGGGGGAAGGGCAGGCACTGATCTCTTCTCTGTGGTGGCCAGTGACAAGACCCAAGGGGATGGCCTAAAGTTGTGTCAGAGGGATAGGTGGGTTGAGGTTGGATATTAGGAAAAGGTTCTTCACCCAGAGCGGGGCTGGACACTGGAACAAGCGCTCCAGGGAAGTGGGATCACAATCCCAAGCCTGGCAGAATTCAAGAATCCTTTCACGTGGTGTGATTCTTGGGGATGGGGCAGTGCAGGGCCAGGAGTTCAGCTTGATGATCCTTGTGACTACTTTCCAATTGAGAATATTCTGTGATTATGTGATTCTGTCTCATTTTCTAAGTAAGAAGCTGCTGGGACTTTCAAAGATTGCATTTGCAACTGAAACCTAAACACTAGATTTTCTGGCTAGAGGTGGAAGATGAGGAAAACAATAACCATTGGGTGTCTGGAACAGTCTACTGAAACAGGCTTATACAACACACATTATATGGTTTGTGAGGCCGAAGCAGCTGGAGTTTTCATTTGGAAAAGCAACTCAATAAAATGAGCAGCTGTGAAAAGCACATGGAATGGGAATTAAAATGAATATAAAACAAATCTATGCTCAAACTTTATTTTCTCGTTTGAATGTGGCACTGAATTCGAAGAGGAGTCATTGCAAACTGCTTAGGCTAGAAAAGGACACACAGAAAGGAAAAAGTCTGTGATGAACATTCACAATTTTTTTTGGATTTGTGAAAATAATCTAAGAAAAAGAAATGCAGAGCAGTATTGTATTCAAATGCAATGTGCAATATTCACTCAGTAAGTTCTAGGAAAACACTTTAGATGAACTATATTATGTAAGCCTCCTACCTAACACTTTCCAGATACAATTCCCTAAGTCAGCGGATAGATCATAATGCTCTAGGTATTAAAAAGTCATTAAAAGTCTGTATTGGCTCTTTACT
Organism: Motacilla alba alba; assembly: GCF_015832195.1. Lineage (NCBI taxonomy): Eukaryota > Metazoa > Chordata > Aves > Passeriformes > Motacillidae > Motacilla > Motacilla alba. The sequence continues at coordinate 113,717,626 of NC_052017.1, forward strand.
TTCTCAGATTGGTGACTGCCTATGATTAGGAATTTTTGCTGTAATTCATGATTTTGCTGTTATGACATCAATTTCTTACACTCATTGAAGTTGGTCTTTGAGGGTAAGTTAATTCATAGGAAGTATTAATTATGAATCTGTCAGATTAATTGTGAACTTCAATGAACTTTACGAGATAAGTGAATTGAGACAGAACAGTTTTTATCAGGGAGCCTAGAATAAATTAGCAAAGTAACCTAAAAACTGGAAATTTGCCTTCTGAAAATGGACCCATAGTTGCGAAAATGAGTTTTGAGATGTGATCTCAGGAAATGAAGCAAGTTTAAGTGGTGAATGGAATCTCTTCCCTGTCAGAATAAGAAATATTTGACACGTTCCCCAGTAAGCTGCCTGTGTGCAGTCATAGCCAGAAGAATGTTCTTATCCTCAGAAATGAGAACTGGACCTTCTTTGTCCATCAAGTAGTTCCTCTTGTAGCAGCTTAAATAACATCTGTAAGCCATATAACGATGACTGGACCATGGAGTAATTGTCACTGGGAAATTGCAGACAGCAGAGCGCTTTGCTCTTTAAATACTAAGGAGACTAAGACCTATTTTTCTGACATGTGGCATAGCCTTTTACTTGTGGAAATATCACTAGTTTGCGAAGGCTGACACTCATGAAAAAAGTTTTCTTCTGAAGATACTAGGACAAATTTAGATGAGTCAGAGCATGGAAATATAAGGGATTCAGTAAACAACGTACCACATAATTGACATATCCTTTACTGTTTGTCTTGACTTATTTAATCTCAAATGGCTGTCAGCAACAGAAGGGGAATAAAGAATTAGGTTTGTTGGTCTTCACAGATTTCATAACCAACTACCCAAAGTGAAGAAGGCCACATCTGTTCATAGATTCCCCTACCAAATTTCTCATTATGGGAAGAAGAAATCAGAAAGCCCAATGTCTGTTTTGGTTGCATTGGAGGTTTTAGAACTCTTTGTGCTGTAAACAGGCCTTGAAATCTTTTAGTATCCTTTTAATCTGCTTTTCCCCAGCTTTCATTAGCCAAGCTTCTCAGTTTCTGCTACCTCATTTTTCTATTTTGTATAGCTAGATTAAGATCTGATGGCTGAGATTAAATACATCAAAAGTGTTTGTGCGTCTTGCTCTCTTTGAATGACAGCTGGCAGTTCTAACCTTCCAAGCAGCTGTGAAAGTCTTTATTTGCATGGTCAATGGCAGGATAATGTCTTCCTTCTTGTGGTCCCTTCAAAAAGCTTCCTACAAAGCCATCACCATTTCCTGATGGAATATTCTACATTCCCAAAACACTTTACCTGGCAAATAAAACCTGTAAAAGTACTTCTAGTGGGATGACCAGTGCCCTTCTTCTACAAGCTGTTCCTGTTGACACCATCTCCAAAGGACCTTTTATTTTATTTATTTAGCTATTTTGTTTTGGTCTGTCTTGTTATAAGTGTCTTCAAGACTGAGTGCCTGAGAAGTCCCCTCACACTTCATGCAATATGGATATCCCATATGGGATACCCCAAGGTTTGCTCAGCTAAATCAGGAGCACTTCATAATCTTCTCTGCAAGTTTTCTAACAGCACATAGAGGTGTAAAAGAGAGAACTCTATGGACAAGGAAAATTTGTTTCTGGTGTAACAGTGTCCTTCCTGGTAAAAAAGCAGGAGTTCACATACTTCATCATATTCATTGGGAAATTGAAAAGTTCAGTTAATTAAGACACATTTGGTACTGTAAAATTTTATTAGATTTCACAATATTTACAAAGGGGTCAGTATTGTAATCCCAAAACCTATTTCTACACTTGTTTTGGACAGAGTGGTACAATCCCCAGTGTCGCTTTAAGTCTTGTTTTAGTACCAAAAAAGAGCTTGAGTCTAAACAGCTTTGTAACATCAGAAGTTTCAATTCTACCCTGGTTTCAACCTGGCCAAATAAGTTGATTTGATAATCCCTGATTTTTCAGAAAGAACATATGATTAGAAAGTACAAAGCAGATGTTCTCTGCTTTTTAATCAGAACTCATTATAATGGGATTCACAGAAATTGTTGAAAAACTCTTTTGCAGAATTTGATAGTCCTTGGTTGTATTTTAATTATTGTATAATTATGTAGAGAATAGCTAAGAGATCTTTCCACATTAAGAGGACTTGCACAGTATAGTGCACTTCTCATGCAATGACAATAATTAGGAAGAACAGAATGTTGTGCTGCTATAATGCCTTTCCCTTTCATCTATTAAGGACAGCAAAATTCATGTTCTCTTTGATGCAGCTGAAGCCTCTTTCTTCATTTTGTATTTTTCACCTGGTGCAGTACTGTCTTTAGCAAAAAGCCTTTGAGCTGGGTCCTGCAAGAGTGAACTTTCATTGCAGTACACAAGAAGAAATCTGGACAAATCCTTTCAAAAAGAATTATGTGGTTAATGTATTTAGTTCCCTATGCATTGCTTTAAAAAAGTTGTTCTTTACACACAAAAGAAGTCTTAGGTTAGAACATAATTATCTGTGTGTTTTTAATACCTTTTCTTCATTACAAACTAAAACCTGCAGTTTTCCTTTTATTCTGAAAATCGTCTTTGACAAATCCTCATCTTTTGCAGAAATCAATCTTTTGTCCTTTGATGATTCACTGACATAATAGCAAAGATCCATGAACAATCATTTTAAGACCCTCAAAGCATAATTGTGGTAAGCAGTTTTACTTCAAAGGCAAAACACCCAAGACAAAGTAAGTTACATACTACAGTCTACTGATGATTTTTCTTGAGAATTACTTGTTCACTTAACTCAGAAATAACTATTCTAGTAATTCCACTATATGTGAAATTCAATTGAGTGGCCTTCTATAATGCATTGAAAAATATTCTTTTTGAAGCATTATTTCCAGTTCAAGCTTCTTGTGGAAATTCTGACAACCTGTATAAAGACAAAAACTTGTTATTCCCTCTTAATAATTTAGAAGTATTGACATAGTTTCTATTGGATTCAGAAGTGTTGAGGAAAATCAAAACAGTGAATTAACTGAACAGCAGATACCAGAATTTTCTGTTCTAAAAGAGCAGCTTTTGGTATGTGCACTGATGGTGTTGAAGAACTACTTCTTAATTTTCATTTATATAGCTAGATCAGTTCATTAGCTAGTCATTTCAAACTTTAAAAATATAATTACAGTTTCGAAAGCAAGTCTTTCTGTCTAGACACAGAAATTGAGTGTAATTTTCCCCTTTGAACATTACCAAACAGGGAGGTGGGAGCAAGGATATCCATCCATATGGCCATAGAGGGAGAAGAGCAGTGTGGTGTGAAGGAAGCCTCCCCTGTCACCCCACTGTGTACAGAGTAATGGAAGATTTTGGAACATGTTAAGGACCTGTGGAGAGGAATAATCAATCATTTTAAGGCACCATAGCTCCTGTTTAAGGAGAAACTGAAAATCCAAGAGCATAAAAGCAGCAACAGCTTCAGGAGGAAAGGGAGGCTGTGAAGGTGAACATATCTGTCTCCCCCTAAATCTGCTGGCCTGCTGTGTTAGCATGTGTGGGCAGGCATGGAACAACCTGGGCAGTTAACTTTCCAGACACATGCAATGGGCTTAATGGTATGTTGTTGTGAAGTTGGCCTGTATAATAGATTTTTAATGCCCTTCCAGATTTTTTTTTCTCAACACAGTTACTCACCTGGTTCTCCCCTGCCCTGCGGCTTTTGCCAGCTCTCTGATTCTGCATCAGCAGGCTGGCAGAGATAATCGGTATCTTTTGCTAATTTCCTCTCTTCCTCTTTCAAGCCAAAGATCATGTGCTCTGCTGGTTGCTTTCTGGAGGTCACTGTGAGTTATGAAGAGGTCTAATCTTTTTGCCTGGCCCAATTGCTGACTTTCCCACAAAACGCTTCAAGCAGTCGAACACTCTTAAAACATTTTACCCTGATTGGCTGTAGAAGTGCTCTGGAAACGGAGGATTTTGAAGACAGTATCTTGTAACAGAAATTTTCAGAAGTTATAAAAAAACTAAAAATAATTTTTGTGGAATATTAGGAATTACAGTTATTTTCCATGCTGGGAGCTTGCTTAGTTTTTTGAGGAGGGTTCATAGAATTTTGGAATATCCTGAGTTGCAAGGAACCCAAAAGGATCATTGAATCCAAGTCCTGAGTTAGTTCTGTAATCTTTGATGGCACTGTAACACATGTGCCTAATGTGTGTTACCTTTTATTTGTACACGTATGCTTGTCTCAAATAAAACTTAACAGTAAACAAGACAAGAAAAAAGAAGAGAAAAATTCTTCAGCTTTTTTATCCAAGAATGGAAGCGTATTTTATCAATCAGTTGTTTAGCAAAAGATCACATCAAATCCACTAAAACTTTCTTTTCTTAATGGCTGTGATTTAAAAAAAAAATATTTATGAGAGCAATTTAGCTGCAATATTTTCATTCAAGTGTTACAATAAATGTAGAAGCTCTCACCTGTATAAGTTATATTTTTCTCTCCAAATCCACTCTCTAACAAAGATATAATTGCAGCATATTTAATCAAAGCAGAGATTTGTGACAGAACTAATGAAGTTGTGCAGTCTTTAATTAGTTCCTGCAATATGTGACAGTGCTCTCACAGCTACAATAAGCCTTTCAGGTTAGAATGCAGTCATGTAAGACATTGATGTATTAATTCAGACCCATGTAATTAGATTGAATGAGATCCTCACATGTATGCTAGGCAGTAAAGTTTAAAAATTCATTAAGCTTCCTGTCTCAAAGACAAATTATCTCAAAAGTCTGTTGACTTTCTGGTTTTCAGCAATGAAGATCAGATTGTGGAAACATTGGGAGAGAAAAATCCAATGTCAGAAGTAAAGACAATCAGTAATGAAAGTCCTTTGATCAAATACAACACAGTGACTACATTCAGGTATAGAGCTCTAAGGAAATAAAGATATTTCATTGTATCTGATTGCTCCTAAGTCTTTTAAAGAGGATGACAGACATTGCAGAGAAGGACTCAGGAGAAGCAGAGTTTCTGGATTTTCATGAAAGAGAAGTTTTCGCATGGGATATATTAATTCAAGTGATTTTTCCAGATGGACTGTGGAATACACTAATTTAAAGCAATTAGTATTTATTTATTTTTGCTTTGAAATCAAGCCACATAGTTTACACTTTCTCCAAAGCTTCTGCATTTTGTTTTGTCACATGCAGTCAGGATTTTACTGAACACATATACAGGAGAGAGCCTAATTACTAAAATGGTGAATATTCCATTTTTGATTAATTCAGGTTTTGTACACTTTATTTTTTTCTTTTTAATCAGACTAGTAATTTCTGATTAATGCAGTGGGCAAATACTTAAGACAACTAAGAAGGCATATTTAGGGCCTATAAACATGAAGGCAAACAATTCCTTAAGTACTTGCAGGAAGGTCTATGCTCACAGATGTTTCCTTTCCTAAGCAGATGTGGAATATTTAGTCCATTCAGATGAACTCACTCCTCAAACTCAATGGCACTAATTATCCACTCTGATATGTTTTTATGACCTACAGCTTTGATTGTGGCTGGGAAAATATGACTCCTATTGACAGATGTGGAATCACTTCTAACAAGATATAATGAAAGTGCAATTATGTGTACACCTGCAAACATTGTGTAACTCTGCAGTCTGGCTGTTTCTGCAGTTCATGTCTCCATACTGATGTTTTAGCAGGGCTTTGTGGCCGTGCTCTAGGACAAAGTTCCAATATTCCTCAAGCCCCCAGACCAAGGGGAAAGTGCTGGAAACACATAACACTGTCTGTGGATTTAATTTTTTTTTTTTCTTTTTAGTTACTGCCTTTTATGTCTGGCACCAGCTGTCAGAATTTCTAGAACCTTTAATACTGCGTTAATATCAAGGGGTCCTGTTCCTTCATCTCTCCTCATTCTTGATCTTTTCCTCTGAGAGCTGCCACCCTTCTCAGTGGTGCTGTCAAGAGGAAGATGAGTGATGCATCCCTGTGCAGGGACTGCATGCACTCAGGTAATCTGGGTGCTACACAACTCATGGCAGATTTACCCACTCTGAGTGTAATAGCAGCATCCATCAAAAGTCTCTTCTTGTCACATGAAAAGTATTAAATAAGGCCACACTTCATTAGCACCTATAACTTTAATCACAGATGCTGTAACATTGAAAAGACTAACAGTTGTGGAAAGAAAATCAAATACACCCTAAAGGCTGCAATCTTGCTTATTAAATGGATACCATCTTTCTTATTTTGCCTTCCAGTAATTACTTGAGCTGTGGCAATAGCTTCATATGAACAAGCACTTGCAGCTTGTACTTTGTGGAATTACTTGCACATTGAGTACATTTTTTTTTTTTGGTGGTGGTATTAATAGTCTTGTCTCCCACATACATTTCTGAGAGGAGCAGAAGAAACAAATATGCAGAAGAAGGCTTTCTAGGTGATGCTAGAGTGGCAATGGGACTTATATTGAAAAGGAAGGAAAAACACCCTGGAAGGTGGTGAGATATTGAGTTATTTGTAGCAAGGCATATTAAACACTGACATTATTTTTAAGATTTTTTTTTTCTCGTTTGTCTTTTTTTGGGGGGGTGGGGCACAGAGGAAGTCTAACATTTTATGTGTCTTTTTTTTTGCTTCAATCCCAAAGGAAGTTTTTTTCCTTTCTAAATAAAAACCCTAAAGTCTCCCTCTATTTGCCCAGATCGTCATTCTGCTGGTGAATTCAATTGAATGAAGCTAAAAATATTATACTTTGGCTTTTTAATTTTCTTCCTCATGAGGCAGTGTAAAGCTTATAACTCATAGAATTATAAAATTGTTTAGCTTGGAAAACACCTGTTAGATTGTCGAGTCCAGCCATTAACCAAACACTGCCAAGTCCTGCTCTAAACCATGTCACTGGGTGCCACAACTACATGTCTTTTAAGAATCTCCAGGAATTGTAGCTACAGAACTTTCCCTGGGCAGCCTGTTTTAATGCTTGACAACCTTATTGTGGAAGAAATGTTTCCTGATAGCCAAACTAAATGAGTAGCCCTGGTGCAACTCATGGCCATTCCCGCTTGTCCCATAGCTTTATACCTGGGAGAAGAGACCAATCCTTACCACACTTCATAAGGCCTGTGCTCCAGACCCTTCACCAGCTCTGCTGACCTTTTCTGGACATGCTCTAGCACCTCAATGCTTTTCTTGCAGTGAAGGGCCCAGAACTGGACACAGGTTTTGAGGTGTGGCTTCAGCAGCGCTGAAAAGCCCCTTGAGTACAAGGGGACAATCCCTGCCCTGCTGGACACAATATTTCTGCCACAAGCCAGGCTGCCATTGGGCACCTGGGCACACACTGGCTCAAGTTCAGCTGGCTGTCAACCAGCACTCCCAGGTCCTTTCTTCTGGAGAGCTTTCCAGCCATGCCTCTTCAAGCATGTAGTGCTGGGGTTGTTGTGACCCACGTACAGGACCCAGCATTTCACCTTTTTGAGCCTCATATAATTGTCCTCAGCCCATTGATCCAGCCTGTACAGATCCCTCTGTAGAGCCTTCCTACACTCCAGCAGATTGACACACACTACTGCCCAGCTTTACAGTCCAATTACAAGTGATGATTGGAGAGTATTATAGGAGCTATTTGAAAAGCATATTTCGGTGGGGAAAAATATCCTCCTCTCAGAATAAAAGCACTTTCTAATGGAAGTAGTAAGGGTAGTGAGCACAGTCTGTTTGGTCAGAACTCCAATTTTCACTATATCTATCATCCCCAGATATATTACCTTGTCCTTGAGAAACATGTGCGCTTGTCCTGATATGACCTTTTTAGAAGTCCAAAACAGAAAATTGAGGAAGAGCTGAAGATGTGTTGAGTGTCTTGTTGAAGACCTTTTAGGACATGCTCCTGTTTCCTTTAGTATTATGCATTGCCACTGCACCTCACAACTAGAAACGTCTGCTTGGCAGCACTGGGATCCCTCGAGGGACCCAAGCTCTCAGATTTGGATGTGTTTTCATTGTGTTAATTTGGTGCAAGTTGACAGAAGGACAAACATGGAAAATGGGAGGTAGAGTCAGAGGAAAGCGGGTGGCAGGAGCTGGAGAGAGAGTTATGAGCCTCATTAATGTTGCACTGCACAGCCTTTAGAAGGAAAATCATCAAGGATCAGAAATGGAGTTTGGCTGGAGGCCTTTTCTGACAGCTGTTATGAATCCTTGTCTAGGATTGAATAAGCATGAAGGACTGTGTTGTGTCTTTCAACACTGCATACCTGCAACTACTAATTAACCCAATTTCCAGAGTTTCACAACAACAGCCAGGTGAAGATCATTACCTACCTTATCATAACCATTTCTTTCTCCAAGTGATAGTCAGAAAAAGGAAAGAGGTTTTGGATGCAAACTTGCTTGAGACCCATGAGTGCACTGAGATTAATGCAGATACTTCTGGTACATGAGCACAAGAATTAATCTTTGAATGAACATCAGTGATGTTTTTTCTCTGTGTGCTGTTAAGGGATGACTGTAGAGTGAAAGATCACCAAAAAGTTATTGCAGGTCACCAAGAAAACCTACAGGTAAGACTAAAAAATGCCAAAACTAGTGAAAAAGTTTTTGGTGAAAAAAAAATTCACGGAGAAAATTTACCATTGTGTTAGAGAGAAAAAAGGAATCTTGGTTATAGATTAAAGTCCAAACCAGAGTTTTAAGTATCTGCAGAAGAGTTGTTGGCCCTTTAGAGACCCATGCACATAATCAGCTCAAGGACAATTACAGGAAGGAGTCATGCAATCACTGGTATTCATTATAATTGCAAATACTGGGAAAAGATCTGATTCTTTTGCTTATGCTGATGAGTTAGTAATAGGTTAGAGGAAAAAAGTGATACTGTAGGCTAAGACAGAGTGTGTAGGGGAAGCTATTAGAGGATACATTTGAATTGTATTTTATTTTTATCTCTCTTTAATAAGAATCAGCGATGGAGATTTTTTTCCTTCTCATTTAATAGATGAGGTTTTTGCAAGGCTCTGCTTTTGGTATATAATCATCAGTACAAAAACTATCATTATGTTTATATTTCACTAATTTCTTATACCATTTTAAAAATAGTTATTGCCATGGAGGTTAAAAATTATCTACAATCACATGTTGCAAGACTAGGTGGTATCTACTATACAAAGTAGTGGTAGCTTACATTTCTGACAAGGACTTTATTAGGACAGGAGTAAGTTGAATAAATATAATTCATTCCAGACTACTGTTGACTTGCCACGTACTACCCAAAAGAATATTCAGAAGAAAAGATGGCAGAAATTAATATCTAAAAGCCCAGCAAATCCCTGCTGTGTCTAGATATGAAAATGTCATCTTTAACTGTGTGTCGTGGTTTGAGAGGAAATGAGTTTTTGGGAGGTGGTAGTGGTCAAACCAATAGGTGCCCAGATGTGGATATTGGCACCTGGTTTGACCATTGAGGATATGGATCCGCCTCTGAGAACACAGGGGTTAAAAGCGATAGCTCCCAGGATCTTCGCTCTCTTGGTTCCGGTGGATGGAAGAGTTCAGACCTCCCCTGCCCAGCTTCGGGCTGGGTGGGGGAGGGGAAAGGCCACGCGGCCGAAGGAGGTAGGCCGGAGCCTTGGGCCGAAGACGGGAGGTGATGGCTTGGATAAGAGCGAGTTCCCCACAGAGACGGAGGGGTGGAGGAACTCAGAGAAGCAGTGGGCAGCCCCCCCTCCTCGGGAGAGAGAGAGTGAGAGAGAGGTGCCAGTGCTATCTTGAACTTGATAGCACCGGCCGGGCCGAGGAAGAGAAGTGGGGGGGGCAATGGGAACCGTGCCCAATGAAGAGTGTGTAGCAGTGTGGGAGTTCAAGCTGAGCAGAGACTGTGATTTTAACCCTTCTGCGGAAGGTGGAAACCTGGCAAATGCTGATCCTCCGGGAGTCGAAGGAGAGAGAGACGGATGAGAGGAAATATAAAAGGTGAGAGAGCGGTGCAAGTGAAGAACGACGGAGAGAAGCTGAGGAAATCCTAGGTGGAGGAGATGATAGAGTGGCTTTTGGCTGGACTCTTTCTTGTATAGCCATGAGCAGAATCTTTCCTGTAATACAGAGACTGCATTTTAGGGGGAGGCGGCGCCAAAGAAGTGATGGTGAGACCCCTCGGCCCCAGGGGGTGAAATATTGGGGGGGACTGGTGTCCCGAACAGGAGGAGGCGGCGCCAAGGAGTGACGTGAGCGGAGACGACAGGTGATGAGTAATGGTGAGACCCCTCGGCCCCAGGGGGTGAAATATTGGGGGGGACTGGTGTCCCAAAACAGTGAGAGACTGTCGTTCTCTTCTGGAACTGGGCATTCTTGAAAGGGAAACCCTAAAAGCAGCTCTGGTCCATGTGCAGTGGTGAGAGCACTGAACATGGAAGGAAGAAGTCACGACGTGCAGTTGTTGAGTGACGGGGATTGGCCTGTGGCACAAGGGGGGGCTCTTCTCTCCTTGATGAAATGAGAGGTGATTGTCGGAAGGGTGGAGATGGACTGTGTTGATTATTTGAAGAATGTGATGGACTGGATAAAGAACTGAGGTTTTGTGTTCTTCTGTGAGAATTGAGTGGGGGGAGGAGGAATGTTTGACAGGTTTCCATTCTGCTCTGTGTGTCCATTTCATAATTGTGTGCTAATAAAGTTTTTTTTTCCTTTTGTTTGCAAGTGGAGGCCTGCTTTGCTCTGTCTCTGATCACATCTCACAGCAGACACCAGGGGAGGATGGGTTTTCATGGGGGCACTGGCATTGGGCCAGGGTCAAACCGTGACACTGTGCCTGATTTCATCTGCAAGATCCGTTATCACCATCACTCAAATCACATCTGAAATATTCCAATACTTGACCATCCAGATGCCAGAATAAACATAAAAATGGCAATAATAAATGGTGGAAATCCAAACCCCAATGAATCTTATTCTTCAAATCTCACCGCATTCATAGCACACCCAAAGGCTGTGAAACAATCAAGTCCTAGAAAAAAACCTTATGAGGACAAAGGGTCTTCCCTTACAGTGTTCACCTTATCAGTTAAAAAGCCAAATTTAATAAAATGAAAATGTTGCTCTGCCAAAATAGGTTAATTCTCTAAAGATGCCATGAGGTATTATGAGCAAACTAATCCAACACTACACAGAAACTAGACTAGGTGTCTCAAATCTGCATCCAATCTGGCCTTAGATGCTTCCAGGATGGGGGATCAACGTTTGCTATATGTCCTGGTTCCCTTACCAGTATATGCCAAATAGACCAGGACTGGAACTTAAAAAAAATCTCACAACAGCAAACCAATAAAAAGCAGTGCATCATTGTATAAAAAATCTGCTGGCAAAAGTCCTGGACAGGTATAAGGATTAAGAAGACAATTAGGCTGTGAAGATGGAACCTTGAGGCTGTAGGAATTACCTATAGAGTTTATGAACAGGAGGAGGCCTGGGAAATGAGGTCTGTGTTAATAATAACAATGCTGGAAAAAAGCTCAGATTTCATATGGTGCTTAAATACACAATCTAAGTGCAGATACCCCTTTGATGACATATAAACCTTTTCACTGAGTTTTACTTCAGGCAACCTTCCCCTGAAATAATAATCTAGTGTTATAAGCAATAATTCTTTGTCAACTTTTCTCCCGAAGAACTGAATAACTTACTGCTTCTCCCTTGCTAACAGTGAGCATGAGAGGACTTGCTAACAGGACTTACCATGCATTTTATCTAATTGTTAAACATAATTAAGCTAAACATAATTAAATTAAAGTCAGAACTAATTAAGCTAAATATAATTAAAGTCAGAACAAGTGTTTCCAAACACTAATTATATTAAACTTTGCTAATTTTTGTTCAGACTTAAAAAGAAGTACTGAGATACTTTGGTTTTTTTGATTCTCCAGGTTTTCTACAAAAATATAGTATTCTCTGTGTACATAGTCTCTCACAACATACCTTTTGATAGCTAGGTTATCAAATCCTCCTCAACATGAGAATAAAAATAAATACATGCTTGATGGAATCAGCATAGCCAGGAGGAAGGATGGATTCCACTATATTAGCCAGAGAAGGAAAACAGAAAAATATTGCTATGAATTTATCAATGGAGTGTGCTTAAGGTTTTAACAAAACAGGGAAACAGAAAAAACCCCATTGTCATAGCTGAAAATGATATAGAAACCTTTTAAAACCCCGTCTATTTCTAATATAATTTGCTCTGGGTTTATATCTCTATAATTTGTTGATTTGAACTACCATATAGTCTATATCCCTGGGGATAAGATTGGAATGGCAGATACAGAATAAAACATCATTAACTTTGCAATGTCTTAAAAACTATAGCAAGGACAAGAACTGATTCCACTGGAGGCATGAACTGTTCTTCTCTAAGCTATACTCATTGATGATCTATGGTTTTAGCATTTTAATTTGAGCATTAAGATTGAGAAATTTAGCCTAGAAACAATCCTGGAATGCAGCAACCAAACATAAAAAAATATTCTGCTAAATAGTATTATTATATCATGTTATACAGAATGAACTCAGAAAAGAAAAAAGATCTAGCCAAAAAAAAAAAAGTTTTGAAGTATTAAATGAAGGTCAGTAAAGGAAGTAAAAAATAAAAATGCAGGGATTTGCCAAACCTTTCCACCAGCCTGCAGCCTTCAGCTCACAGCAGTTGCTACAGCATCTAATTCTGCCCTTCTACTCTTTCTGTAACTCATACTGAGTTACTCAATATGAGACAAAACTGAGGCCTCTCATTTTTAGCTAAGAACCAACCCAAGCAATACTGAAAAGATTTTATTTCTAAGTTTCTACCCAGTCCACAAGCTAAAATATGACAGGATGACTCCATTTCATATCCTGCCCACTTTTCACAAATTGGCAAACTCCAGGTACTCTTATGTACAGAGCAAAACACGTTATCCAACATGGATATGCAATGGCAGGCAATTATCCTTATCATTCCCTCATGCACAAATATACACACACTCATACAGCTTTGTCCTTATGTATAGGGTTTGCCAGAGACCCTAAGATTCTCGTGAGTTACATGAGGGACGTGTGCTTTCATAGACCTGAGTTGTCATCTTTTACAGGGCTTGGTCAATCACATATGACAGAAGCAAGATCAGAGTTTTCTCAGTGTGATCTGGGTGTGACACTGCTCATGAGGACTCTGATGCAGAGGAGAACAAATAATGTAGGTTTAAAGGTTTTCGTGTGGTATTTGTGAGGGTGCAGAGTTTTCACTGAAAATTAGTCTGCCCTGCTCTCTCTCTCTCATGGGTCATTTACATGACTTTGTAAAACTGCAGACTTCTGCTGAGTCCTTTACCAATCTAATTTTTCACTGAACATTTGCTGATTTCAATAATGATGTATCAGTGGCTCAGGTTTTAAAGAAACACAGAAGAATCCAAGGCAGAGCTAGGAACAATCAAAGCCAACCTTTGTTTCAGAGAGTTTGGCAATGCCTCTTTTCTCACTTTCCTTGTGTTCTGGCACAGAATTTGGTATCAGACCTCTCCCAACCAAAGGGAGAAGAGCTGGTTAGTGTTAGGAGGTGTGTTGCACCCTGGCAGTGCCTGGTAGTCAGAATAAGCACAGAAAATAATACAGTCCCTCTGGATTTAATAAGCCTTTTTATGATGAACTTTTTTTTTCTTTTTTTTTTTAATCCGAGAAGTAGCAGTGGGCAAGGTGGGGAAAATGAAATATGCTGGGGAAAGATTTGCTGAACGAAGGAGCTAGGGTTTGGAGGCAAAGATGAGTAGAATTGCTCTTTATAATCTTGTCTTTTTCTATTCTGCCTTTCAGAGGGTAAAACTGAGAATATCTGTTGCAAACTACTTGATAGAGAGCTATTTGCTCCTCACTACTCTGTTTTTCACACTTTTCTTCTTCCAGCATTCAAATTTATGTCTGGACTCACCCCACTTTCCTCTGGCTCTTACCAAGTCACTTTTTCTGGACTCTTTCCTCACTGTGACATTCCCTTTTCTCATTCAGAGCCACTTACATCCCTCAGCTCCAGCCTCCAGCCCACCAGGTCAGCCTTCTCTCTATCCTCCATGAATTCCTCCAACAGCTTCAGATATTTCCTGCTTAGAATAGTCCCAAGCTATCCCAAGTTGGTTCACAACATCCTTAATGCAGTAACATCTCCCTCCTATGCCTCTAAATGAAGACTTGACATTCCTGCCTGGCACACTTACTTGTCTGCCAATGAAAGGAGCAGTTTTAAAAATAGTTGTTTTAAGCGGCAGCCTTCTTTGTCTTCTATCAAAATGCCTATCAGGATGAGTTGGAGAAAGCATGTTTATGAGATTCAAAGAGAGTTAAAGGGGCTCACTATTATTCAGTGCAAGCTGGACTAATGCATCATTTTTCACAGAAAAAGATAAACAAGTAACAGGGTATTGAGCAAATATAGATTCATTGCCCAGAATGGGTCTGAGTAATTCCACCTTCCATGCAAGCAAGCTATTCAACAGAAGTGGCCTGATTCAATGAATGAGAAAAATTTGCAGCTTACGACATATATTTCAAATCAGTCTATTAAAAAATCCAAACCTGAACAACTAAAACTTTTAGAAAATTTCAATTAATAAGCAGATTGTGGCTGAAGAAGTTAAAAACTGGGGATTTACATTTAAATTCTCTTAACCACTTGGTAATGGTGGTAAATTTCTTACCATTGACTTTATTAATGAGTGTCAGTTGAAAAAGTCTCCTCAAAACTGATGTAAGGGCTGGTCTTAATAACGAATGTGTTTGCACTTTGCTTTAGCTCCATCCATGTTTCTAGTAGAGTTATAAGTGGAACAGAAAGTTCCCAGATTATTTCCAGTACTGGATCCTGAGGCTATTGCAGGGATGTACTTTATGAGTTTCTGATGCTGACACACCAGACTCCTCCACTCAGTGTCCTTAACTTGTGCTGCCATTCTAGTGCCAGTGGCTGTAGCAGAGGCTGTGGAGCTGTTTGTGCAGTGAGGATTTGCACATACCTTCAAAAACAACTCAATAAAATTATTTTGTGGCCCCTACCACTACTGAGGAGACAGAATAAGTGCAGTTCCTCATTGGTGATGATGGTTTTCAAGCCTGTTTCAGTGAAAAATACAGTTAACTTTAAAATTATCATGAGGAACAGAGTAGTCGATTTGCAGAGAAAATTACTGTTGAGGCAAATTAAAGAGTGACAAAAAATTGTCTTTCCTGCTTGAATTTGACTATAGTTCTATTACACGTGAGGTCAGCAGGATGTGATTTCTGAATTATTCATCAGGATCTTTCTAGTACCAGGAGGTACACAGCTGTAGACTGAGCAATTTCTATATTCACTATACCACAGAAATGGTTTGGCAAGAGAGGCTACTGGTTGCTAAATAGCTATTCACAGCAACAAAACCAGGACTTAAATACATCCAGTATTGGTTGGGTTTGTTGGTTTTTGGTGGGATTTTTTTTTCTTGGTTGGTCTTTTTTTTTCTCTTAGCAGTTGGTAATAATTGACAAAAAGAGAAAAGAGGGGAAAAAGAAATGGGCAAGAATGCTATTACAAAAATTAATAGATGTAGAACATTCCTCTGGCCACTCCTATGGTAACTTACAAGAGCTTATTGTTTTTAAACACTAGGTATAAGTGTTTCAAAGAAAACACCTTTCTCTTTTTTTTTTTTTTTTTTCCCAGCTGCTCTAATTGCCCTTTTCTTTGTATTAGCAAATATCAAAAATTCAAAGGTGGTTCATGACTGTAATAATGCCCCATCCCTGGAGAAGTTCAAGGTCAGGCCGGGTAGGCTTTGAGCAACCTGATCTAGTGGAAGGTGTCTCTGCCCATGGCAGCTGGGTTGAAATGGGATGATTTAAGGTCCCTATCAACCCAAGTCATTCCATGTTTCTGTGATTCTATAGACCCATAAAATCAGTTTTGAGAAAAAAATACTTGAAAGCGGCTTTTTCTCTTTGAATATCTGCTATCTGGCATTGAGAAAGTGTGGTTATTGGAGCCACATACTGCAACTTCTGAGTAGTTTTCTTGGTTTTCTGCAAAAAAAAAACAAGAATAAAAGATCACTAATTAAAAATAAGCAGCTACTCAGTTTATTTGCATTTCTTAAATCACAGGCTAGCAGACTTTAAACTTCCTCGAGAAGCTATTCTCAGCTTTCAACACTTTTGACGTACTTTACATTCCTGGTACAAATCACACAGGTGTAATTGTGTAAGGACACAAAACTTTCCATCAGAAAAGAAGAAAATAATTTTTAAAATGTTAAAATGACCAGTTTTTCTAAATGAGCCATCTCCCTGAACCTTCACAAATTAACAGTCAGATGTTCCAGATGGGCTCTTAATAATTCTCACATGTAATGGAGAAATGCAAGTACTAAAAAATTGGTTATAGTAAATGCAGCCAGTCAGAAATTTTTTCTGGGAAAAAGACTTTTTCAGATTTGGCATGTTTCCTCAGGTAAGTCTATATCGTCAACATTTTCTGCAGACACTTTTCCCTACAGATGTTCCCTGTCAGCATTTCCCCTATGACATCATGCAGCTTCCCATTTGCTGATTAACATGCCAGCTGAAGGTCAAAGTTTCAGAACATTCTGGAAATTTAGTCTCATAAGCACCAAGCCTGCCCTCTGTTCTCCAGAGATTTGTTTTGCTACAGATTATTAAGAAGATCTTTTTTCCACGAGAAGAGAAAAAAAATGGGATGAGGTCTTCATCCTTGTACTGCTGCAAGGATAGCAAACAGCAAGATTATGGTATAGCTTAGTTGGATTTTTTGGCAGAACAAGGCTCTGTGCAATCCAGAACATCAGAGTAATCCCTACTTTGAGCAGGAGATGGGACTTCATGACTTCCTAAGATCCTTTCAAACCTGTGTCACAGATAAACTATTATCTGTGGTTTTATTTTCAGTTGGTGCTTTTCTAAATGTCCTGGTTTGGGGTGTGTGTGGTGTGTATCATCACCATTGTTAACCTAGGGTAATTAGAGCACAAAGAGCCTCTTGCTCTTTCTTTTGTGTTCTTATTTGTCAATATTTATTCAAGCTTTCAACTTACTCACCCACAATTGCACTTCCTGTTTCATATGCTTTTTTCTCCTTTGCAGGCTGCAAGGTCATATGTATGGGGAACAGCAGTGTTAATGTTAATGTAAGGCTGACGTGAGAGGCATTTAAGAGCTATCTGGCGAGATAGCCAGATGACTGAAATGCTGGTTTGAGTGATGTTGCTGGTGTATGTGGCAGCAATTCAGACTGGGAACTGGAAAATATGTAGATCTATCTTTGATGAAGATCTTTGCCATGTTTCACAGTTTTACTGTAGTGTTAAAAGAGAATGCCATCACTTGCATCTTAGATGTAATTACGATGCTTTCTTTTGGTTTGATAGGAAGGAAAAAGGTATCAGCATTTGCAAGTGGAATGATTCACTAAACATTATAATGTCATTTATCTTTTTTTTGCCAGTGATGTAGTATTTGGTGAAATAATGCTGGGCTGTCAATCTACTGTCAAACTACAGAGTTCAGAGTAATCAGTCTGTTGGATATTAGACAAATTAAATTTTTCAAGTTTCCGAATTTTTTCTTGCCATTCTCAGTGTTGTTCATAGTGAAACAAAAGTAACGATACTCAAAGTGTGAAGTTGGTGCTCCACTGGCAGCTAGAGGAATATCAGGCAATTTTGCAGATACATCCACCTATTGTTTCTAATTTCAGAAGAGACTGAGAGATGCCATGAAAGGAACACTTAATCTATAGCAAGATGATTTCTAATCTGTAGTAGGATGATTTTTACCAGCAAATTTTCTTCCCCTGCAATTTAGATTTACTGTCCCTTATATCTGCTGTTTCTGCAAATACAGCAACAGTTTATGATGTTATGGACACAGCAAACCAACAGGAATCCAGCACATAATAGATCTTAAGTGCCATAACATGGTTTTAAACCTACATGGTTGCTGAAGCATCCGAAACAAATAATTTTAATTATTGAAACTCTGCTGTGCTGGAAAATATTTTTGAACAGATATACACTGACTTCTATTTTGATCACTAAACAATCAGGAATTTATTGAGAAATGACAGCACTATTTCAGCACTTTTCAGGTAGTCAGAAGTATAAAAAAAGAAAAAGTTTCTTTAGCTGACTGCAAGCTGGAAAAATGTTTAAATACAAACCCACAGAGACAGATATACAAATATTTTTCTTAATACTTGCCAAGATGAGGAACCACATAAAACTGGAGAGATTGTACCTTCAAAAACAGAGACTAGAAGACTAGTTATGGAAAAGAAAACCTGTAATGTGGCAATTAATGTAGCATATTGGTGTTCACCATTTTTTAGCAAAAATTTTGGATGGAATATTATCGGATGTGTTTATAAAATGTGCTATTAACCTTACCTGATTTCTTGTAAATTTACTACCATACCAACTGTGTGCTACAGAAGTTTCCCTGCAGTTGGGCATGTGTTGTCACCAATAGAGATACTCAGGCTGAAAACTGTTTACTGTCCTCATTGAAACCGTGGAAGTTGCCTCGATGTGACAACACTGCCACTTTGATCTCTGCTTGCTTGTCTCCAGGGTCCTGGTTCCACATCACACATATATTGGTTTACTCCTGGACATCCTGCTGAAGCAGGCCAGGTAACTGTGTTTGAGGAGCTGGAGCAGAGTTCATCACAGGGTGTACTCCAGGCAGAAACTGTGCACAGCCTGAACCATCTTCATCTCTGGCACTCCTCACACTCCTGGACAGTATCATGTGTTGATGTGTGCACAATATCTTCCCTCAGTGCCATGTTGTGACTGCCAAACCAGTAGGCTTTGAGATACTCCTCCCATTATCTATGGTATTTTGAAAAAATAAAAAAGACAACCCACATTAAAAAAAAAAAAAAATCTTCCGTCTGCATGGTGTGCAGTGTACATTAAATCTGTCTTGAAGACAACTATCATTGTAAAAAATTCCAGGTTTATACTAATTTATTAAATAAGGCCCTAAGCAAACCCTGTTAAAGTACTATGCAGTAAGGCTATGGCTAAATAAAGGTGGAATTAGACTGTGTACTGTGTATTTGTTAGTTGACCTCTTTTAAATTCCTAAACCTGTGGGTTAAGGTGACATTAATCCAAAATTAAATACACAAACACAGACACACAATCACATTAGCCACTCTGACCTTATTTTGCCATGGAAGTTACTTGCACAGGATGCAAACAATGAGTCTACTGATTACTTTTTTATTTATTAATCATGAGCAACTGCTGTTTACATGCCACTTACTGATCTCTGTATTTAGCCTTTTGAGCACTCACTGTGCCTTCAGTAAGCCGTCTGAAACAAAATTATTCTGAAGTGCAGGAAAACAGAAGGCAGACAAAAGGACCAACCACTGAGTTAGGATTTTGCTCATAATTTATAAATGTCTTTATTATCATAATTTCTTAAAGAACTTAAAAGAAAAACTATGGCTGATGGTGTATTAGCTACTTGAGTCTCTATCACTAATAATGCAGTAGTAATTAGTTTACTTGATTCTAAAGTAAGATGTAGCTTGTTTTATGACCAAATACCTTGATATCAGTCGGTTCAGTGTAGATGGTCTTTAAATGTATTTTGTTGCATTGTAGACTAATATTTTCATGTGGCAGGACCAGAATATTTTGGAGGCTAGGGATCTGATAACTGAGGTCTTTGGTTTCTGGTAAGGAAGGCAAAATGGTCTTGGCAGTTCAGGTTTTCTTTTGAGTACTGACATATTCTTATTCCTCGCTGATCAGTAGATATTTAAAAAGAAACTTATGCAGAATTTTAGTGAAGAAACATATGGACACTTACTGAATTCAGTGTTGGTGACATCCATCTCAATACTGCCTTTTCATCATTCCTATTTATGATAACTCTGTAACTCTGTGAAGGAAGGTAAGGGACCAGTAGAACTTAAATTGTTTCCTAGTGTAGGAAGTAAAACACGAAAAATTGTCACAAAATGAACACCTGTTTTTCTTCTCACCAAAGAGAAAATTTTGTGGCTACTATTCATAATCTATACATTTATGAGTTTATATCACATTCTAAATGCATCCTGAATGGCAAATGATGGGTTGTTTAAAACCAAACAATTAGCACAAAATCAGAAGTAAATAATATTCTATATTTAATCATGAAAATCTGTTCCTTGCAACATGAAGCTCCATCTCCAGGTGCTTCATTATTTCTGAGAGCTGAGAGCTGGAGGAGCACAGCTGAGTTAGAGTTCTGTAAGCTTATGCAGAAATCATCAGTACAGAGAAGTCGGAGTATTAGAGTAACAGCCAGTAAATTTCTTGTAAAAGGTGTTTTATTTAATTTACCAAATTCTCTTAATTTAAAGGCAAATGTATTAGTCTATTTAAGCCCCAGATAATGTGAGTTTGGTAAAAAACTTGCTGTTCACATTGTGCAGCAGGAAGGTTTTTATATATTTATCATTGGCTTAGGAACAAAAGGAACAACATTCAAAACGATTATTTAATTTGAAATTTACCAAGCTATTTACAGAAATTAGTAGCAAGCAGGTGTTTTCCACTCATCCATTAACAGGGTAGATCCATGGAATAGCTCAAGACTATGTTATTGATCTTGATAAGCCATATTCACCGAGTGGTGTAAGAAAAGCAAAGTATGAAAATGAAATAATAGCGTGAACTTTTCCCCATAGTGTGGTAATGATTATATGACACTGTCTTTTTGAAATCACAGCTTTCTTTTTCAAATGTTCTGGCTCCTAGAGTGTTAAAGAAATATTTCAATGAAAAAACTCTTTCAAGGATTTTTACTGTGTATTAATTTCTTTTCTTTAACATTCCGTTCTGCACTGTAAAGATTAACAATGCACAGAAAAACTATTTCCTTCCCTACATTTACTCTCTTGTGCTATATAGTAAAATTAGAGTTATGAGTAATGGATCAGTTATGACAACATTTATACTAGAAGCTGAAACATTTTCCTGCTGCAAATCCCACCATTTTTATCCCAGACATATCGGTGGAACATTGTTTTGTCAGCAGGACGCAGAAGCAGAACACAAATAAAATATAATCTACAAATTTAAATATGTTAAGAAAAGACTATGTAATTACAACTTTACCTCAAATTTTGTATTAGATACTTTGGTCTAAATCAGGAGAAAGCTGATGGAAACTAGTTATTTTAGTTCTGCTTCACTTCATTGTAACCAACAGAATAATCTTCTCTGCAAAAAAAAAAAATATCTTGATTTCTCAGATATCTTTCTGAGATCTGTGAAAGATAATAACCTCTCTAAAGAAAAAAAAAAAAAAACAGGGAGAATTGGAATAGCTTGTAGAAGTCAGAGTAGTATTCTTTACCATTTTTACTGATGTTGCCTATCTGGAACAGTGTCATAAATGAAGGGATGAGGACCCTATTACCATGTGTAGACTGGTGTGTCACACGTCATGATACAACATAGGGTCCTTCTTCCCCAGGCATCCAGATGGGTGAGCTGCTGGAGACTCAGTTTAGATGCAGCATCCTTGCTGTGACATGTCCAGCCTGGCAGAGTCTGGAGCAAGGTGTCAGTCTCACAGAAGTAGGCAGGTGAATGATTCAAATGCTTGAACTTCTGCTTTTCCCAGCTGGGAAGATTTCCCAGCTTCTTCCATATCCATCCTCAGTAGCCTTGCAGGCCCATCCACCGGAATGACTCAGCTCCATGATTAACGGTGGCTGATCACGTCTCCTAGGTGCTGATGGTGTACTATTTTAAACCACCTCAGCTCAAATACCAGGGAAAAGGTGTTTTTCTGACAGGCTGTGACAGGAAAATCTGTGAGGAAGGGCATGGCTCTGCTGCCTACACTCAGCTGACTGTAGAGTGGCACATCAGACGTTTTGGGATGATATCCCACCTGCTGTCAGCCTAGAAGCCCGTGGTTGTCTCAGGACCTGGTGGCATGTGAGTGCCATTCAAGTAGCACTTGATTCTTATGCATAGGCGGTACATTTGAAAAGTCCCTGTAAATGAAGGAATGGAATGAGGACCCTCACAAACCTGGTTTCGTTATTTACCTCTTAAGACAGCAGAAATTATGAAGGAAAGTTCAAAAAAGAAATGTTTCCAAACCTTCTTACTTGTCCTCCAGCCTTTGAATCTGTGTCCTTTTTTATGTACATTTCCACATCAGAACTTAGAAGGAGGTGGACTGGCTTGTCTCAAGGCAGAAATTGATCAAGACGTATGAATCTGAAGAGAAATATAAATAAATAAAATCTAGAACTTGATGTGTTTGCTTGTAACAGCTATGCAGAAACGTTTAAATAAAGTGAGCATTGATTTCCTCTTTGTACCTCTGCAGCTTGAGTATCCAGATTACTGTACCACAGTAGGACTCTCCACCACGAACTTCTCTGGTAGAAAAGTTGCTATCAATTGAATATCTTGACAAGAAATAGAAAATTCCTGTGTGACATACAACAAAGGAATTGTCATGAATCAGACTATATACAATTGAGAATAAAAAGTCTTTTTTAACTTTTAGTAAATCACTTAAAATTAAATGTCTCTAATTTAGGGCAATTATGCAAATGTTTCTTCAATGAATGAAGACCATGATATGTTTAGTGTATTCTGTTAATGCAAACTTCACTCTGCTTTTATCTGGTATGATTGAGGCTGTCACTTGGAAAGACAAAGGTATTCAATGAAAAATGACTATTGGTACAGAATATTAAGTATATTCTAGTACCTGGTGAAGCTAGAAGTAAAAAAAAGGTGAAAAGGGGCAGGTATGCAATCCTGTTCTATCTAATGAAGAAAAGCATTAATAAAGGTTTTAAAAGTATCTTTTTCTTTCTCTTGGATAGGTTTAATTAAAAAAAGAAGGGGGGAGGTGGCTAAGGAAATTATTGTGCATGTATGCTTTTCATGTTTTTCCTTTAAGTATCATCAATATATCTTAGTCTTTTTTGTTCTATTTTTTTTTCTGTGTAATTTACATCACTCATTCATTAGTAATTAGTTGTAGCACTTCTGACACATTGTTATTTCCATGGAACTCTTGGAGTCTTCTGTAACCTCTGCCTGATTGGAGGTTGAACACTTGAAATTAGGTGTGTATAAGCTTGAGGAAACATCCCTCTTTCTATCCATGGCTTAATAGAGAAAAACAAAATGTGCTGGTTATTTTATAATCAGCATCAAAATTAAAGATCCCTCTTTCAGCTGGTTTTGAATTTAAACAAGAAATAAGTAACTAAAAGATCTGCTGGAATGATATAACACCAGTAGGGTCCTCTAAATTTGTTGTAGTGTCTGTTATTGATTAACAGAGTTCTTTGGGATATGGACTTTTCTAGAAGAGGTTTAGAGAGCTGGCTCATTTCTAAAGATGCAGGGGATATAACTGGCCAGAATAGATTACAATGTTTTCAGCAAATATTTTCATGGAAAAGACAAAAAAAAAAAAAACACCAAAAAACACAACACAACACTTTCCTGTGGTGTATGCATATTCTGTTTACTAGGAGAATTTTTATTTCTGAAAGAAAGCATTTTTTTCTGATCGGTTTTGTACATTCCTTCTAAGTTCATGCAGAAGGCATGAATTCCATAGAATTTCCCATTCCACAGTGAAATAGTGCCCTAGAGTCTATAAATAGAACCTGTAAAAGTCAAGCATTTAATTAATTTTTAGATAAAGTAATGTATAGGAAAATGTACCTGGGAAATACGGGAAGGTGGCTAGAAAGTTTAGAGGGAACACTACAGAGAACAGTTCCCAATGATCTATGATACAGCTTTTGCCTTGTCTTCAAAGTACTCTCTTTTTTTTCTGTATAGTGGTTCTATCCTTTTGAAGTCATAACTCCCAAGTATGTTTCAGCTCTTTCCTAGTTGCACTTGCTCATGCTTTTTAAGTGATTTCATAGGAAAAAAAAGAACCTGTAAATGAGTTTGAACTCTAGCTGGTGCAAAGTTCATCTTCAGTTGACTTACTCATCCTTACTGCCCTCTCTGACAGCCTGAGATGAAAGAATCATGGTCCAAGCCCCTGCTGGTAATGTGAGGATGCTCTGGACACCCTGTCAGTTTAAAATCTCAAAGGATGAAATCTAGTCTGATGTAAACCACATCTTAAAACTGCTGCAAATTTAATCAGCAAATGGCATACTGTAGACTCACCAAAGGAGAAATGCTATTGTCATCAAGAAAATGGGTGTTTTAGGGGAAAAAAACCCCAGCCCATTCAGCTTTGAAGAGTATCTTCAATTCCCAAAAAGAACAATGAGATAGACTGGGAGAGCATTCAGATTACAAACACACAGGAACATGTTCACATTGACCTAAAAATTGTGTCATTGACACAGGAAATGAAGCTAGAGTACAATAGCAGGGAATGGAAGGGACGAGGGAATGAATGTATTTGTTGGTTTTTCTCCTTCCCATTATTTCCCACCCACAGATGGAAAGGTAGCAGTGAAATTGGCTGGTTGGCTGCTCTGAAGGTTGGAGGTAGTCCAGGTGGTGCTTGATACAACACTCTGCTGGTTGTATGGCTCCTCTATGGCTCCTGCATGCGTCCTGTATGGCTCCAACACTATGGCTCCTGTCTCCTGACCCAAAGCAGATCCCTTATCCCTCTTTCAGGAGACAAGTAACACAGCATAAGAGACAGAGGGAATATACATGACTTTGAATGTTGACCAAATCCTGTCCTGAGTGCCATTGTTCCTAAATCTTCTCTTTCGCCAGAGTCTGGTAGCTGACAGCATATGCAGACACCAGATTGCTCTAATCACAGAAAGAACATTTTCAGGAACAAAAGGAAGAACTTTTAAAAGTTGGAATGCAAAATCAGAATATAAACAAAACCCACAAGTGATCTGCAGAACTGTGAATAGGGTTGTATCTACTAAAAGCCCACAGTTCTTTATGTTACCTCATTTTTATTGGAAATTAGGTCTTTTCAAAGTATCATGGAAGCTTTCAAGCATGTGAAACTTCGGCTTAGGTGTTGACACATCTTTTAAAAAGTACATGAATTCTCTTGAATCTCCTCTCCTCTCCTCTCCTCTCTCGATTTGTCACAGTAATTTTTCATATTAATAGGATGCATTTGTGTTCATCAAGAAAAATATGCAGCCTTTCAAACCTCATCGCAAAATGCACACATCTTTTAATGAATGTGCTAAAATGCAGGATTGGTTTATGGACATTTTCCCAGAAAAATTACATGTGACACTTGATATTGTTCATGTGCTCAATTTCTTCTGCAACCAGAAACAAAAACTGGATCGCTGCTCTTCATTTCCCAAGAATCAAGTCAATGTTTTTGATCATGCCAGATCACCTCTACTCTGGAGGAACAAAACTGTGTGAAAACAGTTGTAGCATCAGCTTAGTTCTTGCATTTGCCTCCAAGTCTATGTAGCCAGCCAGTGCTTTCACAAAGTTGTCTTTTTCTTCCCAGCTGCCAAGAAAAGCTTTCTGAAAACCTTATAATCTGATTTTCCTGATAGATGGTGGTCCCTTTGGGCACATATATAATGATACCATGAAGTGCTACACGAGTTTAAGAAATTTATTAGATACATCTTCCAAAATATATTAGAAACAGCAGTAGCTAATTCAAACATTTTTCCCACCCACATTAAAGATATGCAGGCTGTGTTTTTCAATATTTGAGTAACTTCATTAAGTGATGAAAGCTGACTGATAAAGTAGCTCAGTTGCTCTAAATTAGCAATGTGGAGAGTCACATAGCTTATGAGCTGAAACTCTTTCCAGCTCTTGCAGTCATATGTGCCTAGACTTTTATTAATTTAGGTTGTTTTGTAATTTGTGAAAAATGTCTGTGAAACAGGAAAACAGCTGTGGCTCTAAACAGAGGACTGTGGGTAATAATTAATAGAGCTGTTATTTAGGCTTGAGAGTACTCAACAGCTGAATAGATCCAAATCTGTAAAATATGAATTCAATTAATATTTTTGTCTTATGTTTTGGCCACATTCAAGTAGGTTGAGCAGAGCAAAAGGCATAGCAGATCTCTTTATTTTTCTAGTCAAAGCACTTATTTTACTGGCAGCTGCTCTAATTAAGGATGTCTGACTAACTGCAGTTTTCAAGCTTTGTTAAAAGAAAATGTTTTCTTAATGCTACATTCTGATTTGTCATGCCTGCATACAGTGGTGCAGATGGGCGAGTCCTGCGGCACCAACATCCAAGGCTTTCTGCAGGGATTCAGCTGTCCAGAGCTGTCAGCACCCAGCTGTGGAGACACAGGATTTGGCTGCTGTCAGATACAGGAAAGGGGCAGGGGGCTCCCAGCAGTCTCAGGGTTCTCACTTAGGCAGATGTTGCCTTCAGGAGGAGAGGGATGTGCTCCAGCAGCTACAGCTCCTCAAGCTGCTCCCCAGTAAGAGTCAGTGGTGGAGAATGACAAGAAGGGAAAGTTTCTTTTATAACTTCTGCAGAAATGGGTTTCCAAGGGAAGCTGGGACTTTCAAGGGAATGTTTTCCCCATATTTTGAGCGGCTTCTCAGACTCTAGAAATGGAGGAGAGCAAAGGTGGATTTTACATCAGTTTTGAGTAAAGGATACACGAGGCTAATTTGTATTATGCAGCAGTACTTCATGTTTAACACAGCAACCCTGGCTATTTTTTTTTTTGGCTGTCTCTGTTAGAAAAAAAAATTTCTTAAGCTAAATCCCTCTCAGGTGAAAACACAGAAATAAAGAAAGAATTCGACTTCTTTCAGCTTAAAGTCTTAAAGTCATTTTTTTTAAAATCTGAGATTCAGATATGTTGCTCTGATAGTATATAATCACAGGTTGACTAGGAGTTTTCTTTTTCCTAATCTTTATTTTCAGACTTATTCTTAACCACTTTCATAAGATAAGCCTTGTCTACAATTGCCTCAGCTCTATCACAGCTGAAAGTTAATCCTTTTTTTCCTTCCACAGCTGTGGTTTTCTTTCAGAGCAGATTATATGTTTATGGAACACCAAGGACTGCAATTTTCTTGTGTATTTTGTTGTTGCTACTGTTGTAGTTGTTGTTGGTTTATTCCCTGCCTTTTTAATGAGGTTTTCTCCTTCTACTCTTACTCATCATGTTCTTCACTCTACACTCAGGAACAAATCCAGATAAGGCTAGGGATAATTCTTGGCAATAAATCTGCAGAGAAAGCCCCAGATGGCAAAAGGTGTCTTTAAACTGGTGAGAAGATGGCTACAAGCTCTAGAACTAAGTAAACATTTAGGTTCTTAATTTCCCACTGAAATATTCTGATGATCTAATAGCCCAGTTAAATTGCCATGGGACCCTAGAATTCTCATTAGTTGCACCTAATTAAAATACAGATTGATTTTTCTGGGTTTTTTTGTCTACAGAGACATTTGGACTGATAAGGAGTGCCTGATACTTCTAATAAACAGAGCACTAAGTACTCCAGACCTCTTGAAAGCCAGCTGCCCTTAAGCACTCCTGCTTAAGCAGCTGAGCATGAGATTTATCTGCCATTTTCTGAAGAATCAGTTGCCAATATTAAGAGAAGGATATTGAAGCACAGTGATTCTGGAGAATGAGAAGAGGTGAAGTATAACTGTTCAACCACTGCATTAGAGTTAGTTCCAGCTTAGATGTTTTGGGGTTTTCATCTCAATTTATCCCCAGTCTATTAACCTACAGGTCACACTGTTTCTTACAGATCATCCTGAGCTCAGGTCTTGTAGGCAGGGAGTCTAATGGCACTTACCACTTCTGTCAGGCATCAAAAGCAATGAAGTACAGCATTTTTTAAATATAAATTCAGAAAAATACAGAACTTTATAAAGGTGTTGTTGGTTGGTGGTTAAAGAAATATCATTATTTTCTTTGAATAAAATGAGGACAAAAATCTCCAGCATTTCATGTCGCGGTGGATAAGCTCTGCTTGCAGTTTCTGGGTGATACATAAAACAGGGCTGCAGGTCTTCACTGTTAGAAAAAACTAGGAAACAAAATAACTGCTTAAATAAATGTGAGGAGGCTATAAAGGGCTTAAATTTACATGGGAGTATGCTAAATTCTTCCTTTTTTTGATACATGCTAGAAATCTCATATCTTATATGACGAAGAAAGGGACTTTGCATACATAATCATATACCTAATAGATAGCTTGCAGATAAAAGTCCTTGCTGGAGAAAAATCCTAGAGGTATAGTTTTTTTATTGTTATCATGAATCCAGGTGGGTACAAACCTTTCTGAAACTTGGATATGTTCCCACATCAAAGGCTTTTGTTTAACCATGACGTAACACAGATACATCAAGAAAATATTTAACCTTTCAAACAGTATGTAATTTCATTTTCCTTTTTCCTCAGCTAAAAGTTTACCAAAATCAATTTGTTATGCACCATAAAATTTCAGGATGGTGACTAATCTTAAAGATAGATTTAAACAGAGCTATTATGGCTGATTTGTGAAGCAGAGTAGAGCATAAGAAATGATCATGAGCAATATTGCATTTGGGTAAAGAATGAAATGTCATTGAATTGACAAGTAATATACTGTATATATTCCAAAGGATGATAAAATCAATTCATATTGATGATGTAGAAAATGCAATTTGGCATATATAAAGAAGTGCCTACCTAACCCGTGAACTCTCTCAAATCAAGTGTGTTAAAAAATTCACAGTCTTGTATGTTCATGTGCCCCTGGTAGACCAAAAAAGTAGGGTTCTGAGTCAGCCAGAGTTTCACAAGTGCTTGACCTTGATGTTTATTCGGATATTCTCAAGTTTGCGACTTGATTTCAATTGTTTTCCATATGATTTCACTTGCAGTTACAGAGCGGCTTGCTGAAGTATTCTTGTGGACTTTTCCTAAACAATTCTCTTTCTGAATAGCTCATGGCATGGGCACTCCAGAGTAATACCCTTCTATTCAGAAGTGACACTTAAGGACAAGAAAGGAATCCTGAAAGTGCTGTATACCCCCTATTGAGATTGAAAGATTGTGGCAGAATCTCTCTCAAATTAATGTTTCATCTCAAGACCCTTCATGATAAAAACTGTTCTT
Source organism: Motacilla alba alba (assembly GCF_015832195.1). Lineage (NCBI taxonomy): Eukaryota > Metazoa > Chordata > Aves > Passeriformes > Motacillidae > Motacilla > Motacilla alba. The sequence goes on from NC_052017.1 coordinate 113,746,765, forward strand.
TTTTTTTTTTTAATTTATGTTTTATTCTCTGACCAGATTTCAAATGTACATGGCTGTTGTCCTCGAATAATACTTTATTTAGAAGTTTCTGTTCCATTTACTTCCTCCCCTACATTTCTAGTGTACCCAACAAAAAGATCATATTTATATTCATGCAATCTTTTTCTGTAAGAAAAAACAGGAGTTCAATGCATAGAGATAAAACCAAAACCATAAAACCACACTTTTATGACTTTAAAATTATTTTTGGGGGCCTAACTCAAATTTTCTGTGATGGTTTACCACACATACATGTTGACTGAGATGTGTTAGGATGAACAGTAATTTTTTTAATTTGCTCCGTTGCAAAGGACTATTGATCAAGGAGAAAACTGGACTTCTCTAAAAATTGGAACTGAATATTTATTATTAAAATTGTACAAGCTCATAGTAGACAGTAATTTAGCAGAAATTCAAGAAGGTAATACTACATTGTGCTATAAATAAACTTACTTCCATCTGGATTGGGAATGTGTGTAATTAAGAAAAAATTGCAGCCATTTCTGAGTAATTGATTTTAATCAGTCACTGAGGCCCTGTGCCAGCAGTCAGCAGACAGATATATACTACCTCTGTAATTATTATATTGGTTTCTAGATTTGGGACAGGGGTTTTCTGGTTGGAACTGTAGATATGAAAAAGGAATGCAAGAACAATAGTTGTCTACAACCCAGGGGCTTACAGCTGCTGGATTATTTGATTTGCTGACAAGGAGCTGAAAACCAAAATATTTTGGTGCTGTCAACTGTGGAGCTACTGCCTCCCCCACAGGATAGGCTCTCAGCAATGTTCTCTGGGAAATGTAATCTGGCTTTGGGAGCTTACACTAAATAACCAAATTTCTAACTAACGTGCCCTAGAGGATGATTACATACTACAAAAATCCTTCCTTCATCCTGTTCTCCATGGTGGACTATGGCAACATCCATTTCCACTCATTCCTCATTGTCCTGCTATGATGTGTTTTGTCATATGAGATATTGGTACCTTGGTCACTGTGGTGCTTCACAGTGAAGATGATTAATAAAACATGCAGTTCACTGTTAAGATTTAGGAAAAGTTGTGTAGCCCCTGAGATCAGGAGGCAGAGGGACTGACTTGGTGCTGCTAAGAATAAAGGAGATGTTAATTCTGTTATGAAAAAAGGATATTTTTTACATTATGATCCCTATTTTGCAGTTTTCTGCCCATAATGACCTATTTCTTTAACTTTTGATTATCTGACAATTGATTGACTGTTGTTTGTGGCAGACCAAACTCCAAAGAGAGAAAGGTATGAATCCCTCATATGTTTGGTTTCCTTTCTCCAAAAGCAATATTTCAAAGAACATATAGGATCTGCAGACCAGATTCATACTTCTCTGATCTCTAGTCCTTCTTCCTGATGAAGCACTGGCACATCAAGAAAACCATCAAAAGAAGGAGTAGTACTGTACTTTTAAGTGCCAGTTCTGTGATGTGTCACTGACACCCAAGTGTAATTAAAAAGAAGAGAGTGAGTGAGGTCATGCTGTGCTCAGATTTGGTCTTACCTGGTTACATAGCTTTAATTAATTTCACCTTGATTTGCCTCCAGGTGTAGAAGTGAAGCAGATCTAGTGCTTGGCAGAAAAGAAGGAGGCTCGTGAGCAAATTTGGCTCAAATCTCCACAGCAGCTTAATGAAAACTGAATGCACTCACCCCAGAAATGAGGAGAAAATAAGACATATTCACCACACAGGCCTCCTTCTTCCTGGAGCTCCCCATGCATCCTGCCAGGGCTGCCAGTCTCCTGCATAGGTAATGCCAAGATGACGCAGCTGGATTGCCTCCATCCTGTATCCTGCTTCTCAGCCTTGTCAGCACTTGTGTTCTGTGAAAAGAGTATGGTGAGTGCAGGTCAGCACCTCTGTTAGTCCTGCTCCCCCTTTCTCCTTGGGAAATGCTCCATGGCATTCAACCTTTGCAATTTAGAACAATACAAAATATTAAAAAATATGATATTGTCATACAATAAAATATTAAGAACAGCCCCATGCATCCTGAAAATTAATCAATTAATTTTCATTTAATATAGTATTTCCTGATCAAAAATTAATGCCTCAGTCTGTCAGTCTATAGTCTTGAGGTGGGCTTTAGGAGATACATAAAGCGCATTTTCTAAGACCTTTGTGATTAGCTGTGAGCTATATATTAGTTTCCTAACACTGTTCCATCACTGCACAATAACTTGCAAGTGCAGGCATAATAATATGGTCCCCAAAATAAGCTCTTGTGTGTGTCTGCCTTAGCAGTAAGTGTAGCATTCTTGGTGTGCTGCAGAGGTGTAGCAACAGCCAGTTTTTATACAATCCTCACTGTTAAAATTACTCTGATCTCTCCAGTCCATCTGTTAGGCAGTTGGTAGTTCCTGGAAAGAGGTCACTTGTTCTGTTCAGCCTGAAGAAGAGGAGACTGAGGGGAAACCTCATTGCAGTTGCAACCTCCTCAAGAGGGAAGAAGAGGGGCAGACACTGATGTGCTCTCTCTGGTGACCAGTGATAGGACCCAAGGGAATGTCCTGAAGTTGTGTCAGAGGAGGTTTAGATTAGGTTTTAGAAAAAGGTTCTTCACTCAGAGGGTGGTTGGGCACTGGAAGAGGCTCCCCAGGGAAGTGGTCACAGCCCCAAGCCTGACAGAGCTCAAGAAGCATTTGAACAGTGCTTCCAGTGCATGGTGTGACTCTTGGGGATGGTCCTGTGCAATGCCAGGATGTGGACTCGATGATCCTTGTGAGTCCCTTCCCACTCAGCATATTCTGTAATTCTGTGAAAATCATGTCGCTGTACCATCCCTCTTCTGTACTGGCCTTTGTGGCCGCATTCCAGATGCAAACTAGGCAGAAAGTTGAGATTCCCATCCAGATATTTCCTTCATGTGACAGTGTCTTCCAGCTGGGCTGGAACAATTTTGATGGATCTCGACACCAGTCCAGACAAGAGCCTGGAGGAGCAGTAGTGGAAGTTCTGCCGTTGTTCAGGAGTCAGTGGCAGACAGGGCTCTCTTCAGGCACACTCTGCAATCCTCCTCTCCTCCTGAAGCTCACAGGCTACCTGCATGCATGGCATGAAATAATTTAGTACTAAAGAAGCTCTCTTGCTCTTAAAATATCTGGGGCAAAATTATCTGCCAGAATAGTGGATTCAGGAAAGAGTTGCAGGCATTGGTAACAGACATAAAACCCTGTTTTCACTGAGACTGAATGTCCTTGTTCCTGATCCATGGGGTGGATCAGCCTGGAGGCCAGTCAGTTATGGAGTCACTGCAATTGGGTGAAACATCTACAGAGTCATGAATTTATTGCAGAGGAAGGCTCCATGTAAACAAACAGCTGAGGGGTAGACCTTTAACTAGCAAAATCTTGCACTGTTTCAGTTACTCCAGAGGATCTCTGCTCAGTTTCTGAAATCTTTCATGAGCTGAAGATTTCAGTACTTATTTTGAATAAAAAAATACCACAGTAACAGCAAGAAGCTGTGGTAGGGTGAACTGTTCAAAAAGGCAGCCTGTGAGCTGAGTGGTGACAATAAAAACCATCTGGTACAACACTCATAGAAGGAATCTCTAGAATGGTTAAGGGCAGAATTTGTATGAAAACTGGTGACATCAGGTAAATATTTGTAGTATAACACAAAACGTTTCCAGAATTGCTGTAATGGCACAAAAGACTTAATTGGTTTTCAACCTTTATGTGAGCCACTTGGCTTTATTGGTGCCAACAGACCTAAAGAATTGTCTCAGAAGCCTGAGAAATAAGGTCTCTTCCACAAATGACCCACAAATAAGTGAAAAGCTCCTTTGATAGAGTGCCAGTCCTGACTGTGAATTCTCTTTTCTTTTAAAAACTAAAATGATTTGTACCAAACTTCCCTTTTTGATTTCCCTCATGAAACATTAGGAGGAACACTGGTACCCAGGGGGAAAGATTAAGACAGCTGTGCTGGCATTTAAGCTGGCAAAACACTGCAGTGGGAATACACTGCCCTGGAGAAATTTATGAAATTTGCGTATCCAGATTAAGTATATCCCTTTTATTGTTATGGACTGTCTCTCAAGCTGTTTGAAATGTTTAACTGCTTACTATTAAACGAATGTTCTTGCCTTTGGGGAAGGCTTCACATGAAACCATGGAGCCAGTAAGTAAGAATTCAAAATAAAACTTGGGAAAAGTATTAGCAATTAGTCAATATGTACAATAATTTATTTCAGTTTTCCTAGTGAGTCATGGGAATATCAGATGCATGTGCTAACATCTTATGTCCCCACTGCTATTTGTACTAACCAGGAACATTATATTAGTATTGTCTATTTTCTTTACTAGTTATTATATACATATGGAATTGGAATTCCTTTCCAGGGAGTGTCCATCCTTTCTAAGAGAGAACAGTTTTTATGTGAATGTGTTGAAGGTGGTTTCACAACTTGTTTGTTGTGACATGTCTGAAGCGATAAAAGCCCAACCTGATTTTATTTCACAAAATTATTGATAAATGGCTGTTGGTAGTCAGGCATTCAGTGGATGGAGAGAATTAAAGGATGTGATAAAGAGTTCTATACTGTGGTGCCACTGAGTTGCAGGCTGGCAGGACAAGCCAAAAAAAATCTAGAAATATAGGGGGGAAAATAGAGAAATAGATATTTAATTTTGATTAACTGAGAGTCACAGAAGGATGCTGTAACCTCTGCTAGGCAGTGTTCACCTTTGGGTCCGAAAATGGGAGTGTGTGGGATGATTGTACCGGCAGGAATCAAATCCACCATGATTACAATTGCTTAAGAAACTATCAGGTTTCTGTAAATAAATACTGTTACATCACTGGACATTTCATTAACATGATTATGGAGGGCATTCAAAGTTGGTCAAATCAATCAGAAAAGACCCTTTATTTCAGCATCTCCACACAGTTGGAGTGGATCCTGATCAGCTCCTGGAACATCAACCTTTGATTGCTGCTGTTTCCTTTTTTTTTCCAGCTGTGATTTCTTTTTCTCTGTTTTGGTTGTCTTTCTCTTCTTCATGCATTTGCAAGGGATTTGATTTAACTCCTCTCCACCCAGCCACCTAGCAGCACTACATCATTGTATCTCTGTTTGTAGAGATAGTTGAAATAGGTCTTTTTCAGCTGCTTTTTTGGCCCCACCATCCAATATGTATGCCTCCAACAAGAAGGATACAGAAGAGAATGAGCTCTAGAGAGAGAAAGAGAGAGGTCTTCCCCAGCTTTCCTCTTTTTTTTTTTTTTTTTTTTTTTTTTTTTCCTTGTGAACACTGAGCTTGTTCTGTCTTCTGGGAAGAATATGGCACTCCAGCAACAGGAAAGACAGCTCCAGATTGGAAATTTTCAAAGGAAAACTCTGAGTTGGCCCTGCTGGTGTAAGAGTGTTGCATGCAGCTGAGCTTCAGGCCTTGATTCCATCTTCTACCAGTGGAAGATGAGATCAACTCTTACGCTAAAGTCTTGCCATTACCCTTGAAAGATGCAGTGGCAAGTCTAGCTGATCTTCTTTCTCAGGAACTACTCCAAAGCTGAATGGATGTCTATTCATATCACAGTCTTTTGGTTTTATACATGTGGGAGATGGCCTTGGCCTAGGGTGAATGCAGCATAGACAAAACCCGGCAATGCTTGGGCAATAAAGTGCATTATTTGCAAAGAAGGTGGTTTGTTGTGGAATTGCTTTAAAGCATCCCTGTAGAAGTAGTAAGTGGAATGGTATTTCCTCAGGATAATCTGATTTGCATGATTCTAAATACAATTTTTCTTCTGAATATGAGAAATCTTCCCAGTATAAAAAAGCTGGGGAAAGAGAAGTGTGCCTTGTGCTTTCTCTTCCTCTCTCAAGTACATCAAATCTTCCTACATCCAGGTGAGATACCTTTGTCTCATCCTGCTTAAATACCCAGTGGACTATGTTAGTCTGGCAGCCTCAGCACTCTAGAGAATCCATCTAACTGAGAAGAAATTTCCACAGTTTACAGGAAAATACTTTCATAATTAAGTCAAATACTGCCTGCCATGGAATCTCAATTTTCTAAATCTGGGTTATCTTGTGTTTCTGGTATTTTGTATGTACTCACCTGTTCATAAAAATGTGTTCCCTGTAAGACAACCCGTATTTATTTAAGACACAGATATTTGCACTTCTTCATCATGAGTAGAAGTGCATACAATATAGGTGCACTGTTTTAATTTCTGTGATAACATTGGTGGGATTTTATAAAGAATAGGCAGAAAGAAACAGGAGGGTAATTTAAATTACATTAACTTTAACATAAGAATTTTTCTAAAACACATTAAAAATAAATCTTGTTGTCTTATTTTCTTTTAGATGGGTAATTCTTTAGATCGTGAGCAATAGTATCAATAATGTATTTAGTTTATTGGATAAGAGAATGTTCCGTAAAATTAAAAATTCGGAATTGTATATTGGAGAATTGAGATTTTACAGCTGGCTTTTTGGCAGAAAGGGACTAGAGTTTGTTGTAACAGCTCAACAATATAATCTTCATAAAATTAAGGGACTTCATAACTGCTCATTTGCTCGAGCAATTTCTAATACACTAGAACTTTATCCTCATGGCACAAGCAGATATGAAAATGATAGTCTATAGTATATTTAAAAATGGCAAACCCAATTCAGCCTCCAAAAGTTGTTGTACACTCACAAAGCATAAGAAGTACAAAGCAAGGAACCATTTCCTTAGGAACTGATGATGTTTCATTTTGCCCTATTTTCGCCTGCCAGAGGGAAGGCTAGAAGCTTTCCACTGGCGAGACAATTAAAAATTTTTGGCATAAGGGTAGTTTAGACAAGCTTTCATCAGAAGCCTGGTAGTGCCAGGAGAGAACGAAAGGGAGAGGTGACAAATTATGCTTGGTCCTGACCTAGTACAAAATCTTCAAGGTTTATGTTTCCGTGATACACATACTGTTCTGTGAAGTAGCTCAGAAAATTTCACTGAAAACAAGGAAACAATTGTTATTTAGCTTACCTACTACATTATCTGGCAGACAGGGGGTAAAGAGAACAATTAATGGGGAAAGGATGATTTTAAAATCATTCTTCCATACTATTCTTCCACTCTTTGGGAGCTCTCAAATTTGAAATCTCTTGCAATCAAGATTTGGTGTTGATGTTTCCCCCGATTTGATGAGATTATCAAGGCACACCTGGGTACATAACAGAGATTGTTCTCCAGTTTCGTGTTTTCATAAAACCCAAAAGGAATTCACAGCTAAGTTCAATGGCAGCTGGATCTGCTTCCATGGATTTTTTGTTTCTCTGTTGGATTTAAGTATTATGTTCTTCTTTCCTTTTTCTTCCTAGCACTCTGGCTCAGTTGTTGTCTTGCCCTTGTTTCACTTCCAGCCCTGTGATTTAATCAGTCTGAACTGTCTCCTTGCTTCATGCAGAGCTGCTCTGGGCTCAGTGGCACTTGGCTGTGCCTGGCAGATGATCAATAATTTTGATCAGATGCTGCTTGGAGCAGAATGGTCCCCTTGGGTATTGGCTGTGCTCTCTCTTGTGGCAGAATTCCTTCTAAGCCAGGCTCATGTGCTGTGCACACCACCGGAGCCCTTCCCCAGGCCTGCAGCAGATGACAGACACAAACTCACTCCGTGCATGCCCCTGCCTGCCCACCCTGGCAGCAGGGCAGCCCAGGAGCAGACCCTGGGGTGGGCAGTGGAAATCAAGCCCAGAGCACCTCCTTGACAGGCTTCATCTGCAGGTACAGGTGCCTCTGAAGTTCTGCAGAGACTCATAACATGGCTTCTGGCTGCAGCAAAGACAGAGCAGCCACAAAAATCTTGATGGGTTTTGGCTGCTCCTGAACACATGGGTCAGCTGAAGTGATCAGAAAATGCCTGGGTGACCAAGAAGTCTTCTGAAAATGTACATGGGAAAGAATGCTAAATATTTCAGATACGAGGTTTTATCTAGCTCCAGCAAACAGTCAGTAGGGGAATACTCTTTTTCCTTACTTTTCTTGTTTCAGTTTTTATTCCGAAGAGCAACCAGAGGCAGTTAAAGCAGGAATTATTTTCAAATGTGAATCACCACTCACCATATGGTTCGAAGCTGGAAAGGAACTTTTAACCATATTCCAATGCAAAAACAGTGTAACAGTATTCAGAAAGTTCAGGGTGTTTTTCTTGTATAGAATATAGCTCTTTAATCCAAACTAGAGATTACAGAACAAAAACACACACAAACACACATGCAAAACACTGACTTTTTCTTGTCCTACATTTAATATTCTGTTCCTGAAGACTTGAATTCTTTGGGAAATAGTCTTCAAGAACATAAATATACATTGTTCAATCACACATTTCATTCAGCCAAAAGAAATTTGGTTTGTTTTTTTTTTTTTTCATTAGTCTTGCAGAATGTCTTAGTAAAGACTAAAGAAATTTATGATCTTGTAAAGGAAGAAAATACTTCCACAGTTCACTTTCCACATTGCAATTTACAATTCTGCAAACGTGCAGAATATAGATTTGAAAAACATTGTTTATTTATTACTATTTAAGCCCCCAGAACACTTTAGCTGTGGTCCAGGTGAATATGGAGCAGGTGGTGAGTACAGGCATGTAGGGCTACCTCTATTACTTGTGATCTGTGCCCCCTGTGGACCTTGCTATGAAGACCACATCAAAGCTCAGGCTCCCTATAGAGCCTGTGCAGCTGTTCCATGCCCTGCTAGGAGGGAATGGGATGAATGTTTATAAGTGAACTGCTAGTAGACAACATATAAGAAATATGGAATATGTAGCAGAAAATTTTACTCAGCCCATCCAGCAAAAAGCTGGCAGTGACCCTGCAATGCTACCTGATACAAACCAAAGATAGTATCAGTAAAGATTAAAATAATATTGTTAAAACAAAACATCAATATATTTAAAAGACACAAAAGCAAATTTGCTTAAACATTTGAACAAATATTGAGGAAATTCAATACAATGTTTTTGTTTGTTTTTTTTTTCTCAAAATGAGAGGCAGACCTTGCAGGTCCATTGAGTTTATAGTCATGGAACAAATTGTGTTTAGCCTATTTGGAAAAAGAAGATGGTTTTTAAAAGAATAAAGTTGACCAGATAATCTAATAATTCAATGCTTTCTGATATAATTCTCTGAATTGGTTTTTAACTTTTTTTTTCATCTTTTTCTTTTTTTTTTCTCTAGAACATACTTCAGTCCTTAGATTAAATAGCCAGGATAATTTGATTGCAAAACAGAATTACAATCCTCTGAAACAAAATCCACATGGATTTTTCTATTAAAAGGAAAACAAGTTCTAAAAAACTACAGTCTCGCCTATCCCAGTCTTAAAAGTCTTCAACTACTGGTGGCAGAAAGCATATCAATGGAGAACAGATACACCACTGTTATGTGAAGGTAAGGCACATGCTTTACTGTACTTCCTTTTATGCCAGCACCAGTTTTGCAATCTCCCCAGCTGGCAATTTTCACTTTTCATATTAACAGTTGTTCATGAGAATCCCAAAATTGTCTAATGATTTGGGTTGTAGGGGACATTAAAGATTGTCTAGTTCCAGCCTCTCTGCCACAGGCAGGGACATCTTCCACTAGACCAGGTTGCTCAGAGCTCCATCCAATCTGGCCTTAAACACTTCCAGGGATAGGGCACCACAGCTTCTCTGGGCAACTGAGGCTGATATTGATAGCTCATGGCCTAGTGAGCAGTTATGCTTTGGTGTCCTTATGTGACTACTAAAGAAAGCAGTGACAAAGTAATAAATTTTTATTCAAGATTCTTATGTTGAAGAAGTCCAGTGAGAGAGAAGAAAGAGAGAAAAGAAGACAAAAGACACGTTCCTCTGAAAGTTCAGTTTTGCCTGGGCTTTTGATGCTGTTTTCTTATACTCTGCAGCACTAATACATTGATCTGTGCTAATCTTCATGTACAATTTTAGTCTAAAGATATATTTATTTTTCTGTTTAAAATCTAGGGGACTTAGAGGGCATTTTTCATTATGAATTTGGGTATGAAGCATCAAATGGCTCATGCAGGAAAATATATGCTTCGTATGTGAGACTCCATATATGGACATTCAAATTGCCAAACTCATGTCAGTGAGGAAGATGCAGCATAGTGTTATTTTTTTCCTTGGTATTGAAATGCTGAGCTTACTTTTTCTTTTTGATACATTCCCACTGTTTTACAGAGTTATCCCTTAAAGGAAATGGTGTCTGGAGGTGGCAGAGTTCCCACCACTATTCCAAGGCTGAAATCAGTAATGAAGCGTTACCAGGTAAAGGTGACTTGACCCATAATATCCACCTAGACTTGCATCTGTACTAAGGCCTGTTCTATTATTTGTAATTTCTCCAACCTGGAAGTTGCCTATATCTGTCTGCCTTCTCTAAGGATGAAAAATTGCATGTCTGGGGCTCTGCTTTCATCTGGAAGGAGACAGAAAAAATGCATTTTCCATCCATGTGCGAGGTGTTTTACAGTGCGTAACTGCAGTGATAAGCAGTGGTCTGTCAGATCTGTTTGGCACAAAGACAGAGAGAATGGCAGTGAAACTGTGCTACAACTTTTGCAAAAGCAGAAGCTTTTGTAATCTCTGTTTTTTGGCAGCAGAGACTCCTGTGAATATGGAGAGAAAACATTGAGTTGCTATGCTAAATCTTGGTCAAGTGTTTATTCTATAACTGGGCATCGACACTCATGCCTATTTTGAAAAGTTTCATTATGATTCCCTTCATGTATGAAAATATTTTTTATATATGAAATGGGGCTAAATTTTTTTCAGTATCTCCAGTAACATCATCTAATTCATCCTCCATCTGTGGGCTGGAATTTTGAAGATCTGTTCTCAGGACAACCAAAAGTTGCACTACTAAGTTTTCCTAGGATTCATCAGAAAACCTGCTCACAGTCATGATTATCAGATTTGCATGTGCCTAATAATTTTTCAGTAATGAGATAGCTCCTTCAAGAGAGTAGAAGAAAACTTGCACTGAGTATTCCATTGCCAGCTTCATTGGCTCACCACTAGTAAGGGACCTTCAATGTCAGGCTGTAAATCTACCCAGTAATGAGGTGACCTGAGTTAGGTAATTGTCTCCTGAAAAGTCTATTAACACTGTCTTTCTAAACTTTCCTAATTTTCTTCAGAAAAATTTAATTTTCTCAAAAAATTTAATTCTAAGTACAAGTCTGTCACAGTTTGAGCGAGTTTCAGTACTGAAGTTTCTCTCCATGAGAAAGTCCAAGGATGAAAGTCTTCCCTGACCTCACTGATCATCCTCTTTCATTGCAAGCAGGATGAAATTCACCTTGTTCTGAAAATTACTTGCCTGCCCAGCTTTTTGTTAGAGTCAGAACTACCAACCTTAGCAAACCCAGCACAGGAAGACCTGGTATCTTCCTGGAGTCAGATGGCACAAGGTCTCCATGAGTAGTCAGGTATATTCAAGACACATCAGCCTCTGTTTTGCATCCATAACTGATGCTTAGTCATGCTTTAGCTGTTTGGCTAGGACTTGGGCATTATGACAACTGTGACTAGCAGGTACCCAGAAAATTGAGCCATTTCATGGAGTTTTAGAAGTGGCCTTGCAGCTACAGGAGAGGGAAAATTGCTGAATTTGTCCATACTTCAGGTATTATTCTTCTTCTTCTTATTATTATTATTTACTTTTCTTGTGGAAGAAGCAAATCTTGATTTTAAGGATTCATCAGTAATGTTAACTACTACCCACCTATCTATTTGGCTTTCACACAGTGCTCTCTGCTGTTGTAATAATCCTATTTCATCATGGTATCCAGTTTCTCCTCCTCCAATATAATTATATAATCTTTCTCAATAGTATTGCACATGTTTTTATAAACCCTGAAGGCAGTGTTAGAAACAGTCTAAACTTGACTAGGAGGAGACACTTATATGCTAAACAATATTTTACACTTGCAGGAAAGAAGCTCTCGAGAATAAAAAATAGTGCAGAGATACAAAAGTGGTCTGGAGGGAGAACTTTTTATCACTGTGTGGTGGAAATATCAAAAAAAAAACCTTTCCTAAAAATCTTTAATACATCTTGAGCATTACACCACACTGAAATTTAACTTTTCCAGAATGCCATAAAGCTTTTTATAAGACAGACAAATCTAATTTTGCAAACTGCTGGCTGATTCCCAGTTCAGCACATGGGAACAGATCCAAGATAATCTCATGCATCTTTGCCTTGCATTGCATCTCACTGAGGTGGAAGATCTCACTGTAGTGTGCCCCAGCATACCAGAAGGCCAGTGTTGCAGCAGAATTACAGCGATGCAGAAACCATACTCTCTCTCTGCACCTGAAAGGGTTAAACTCCTACAAAAACATGCTCAGGGTTTTAGATTAAATCACACTGCAGAGTGTTTCTCTCTCTGGGCATGAGAGCAGCAAGAACATTATGATGTCCTCTTAGATAAGAAGTGCATTTTCTTTTTAAGTGACATTATGTATTAGCTGGTCCTTTCAAGGACAGGATTTTTAGTAGGATTTTAACTATCTGTCTAGCACAAACAACTTGACTGGCATGAGACCTGGATTGCACAACCATACTGCACAGCACTTCCTTGCAGCTTTTCAAAGGAGAATTTTTTGAACTACAGTGGTAGCAAATGCTGTAATGAAGGCCTAAAAGGAATTGTCTACTCTCAAGCCAAGGATGAAAGTCTGAGAAAACAGGCAGTGTTAAAAAAAAAAAAAAGGAGTAGATGGTTAAAAATGAAGTTTTAAACAACTCTTCTGACTGCTGGTCAAAGAATGAGAAGCTGAATCAAAATATTCCATGAGAGATATTATTAGCCTTTGTATGTGCCACTTTCTAATCTTTGGGCAATTGAAAGGAAATTGTACTTCATATTTCACATTATCCATTTTTTGCCAATAAACGTCTTTATGTTATTAGCACCATTTGAATTAGCCTAGCCTTAGTGCAAATTCAGCTCTCTCTGTTTCCCAGGTGGCATGTTTTGGGAGGAGTAGGAAAAAGAAAAGGGACAAACGTCGTTATAGAAGAGAAAAAAGTTATGTAAAAGCCATGGTCTTTTCTCTTGGACTTGCTAGTCATCCTAAAGTGTGTCCAAAGGTTAGAATAAACAATATCTTTAACTTAACAGCAAAATTGTTATAAACCCTTAAAAACTAAGCTTAGAGAGCTACAACAGTACCATTTTAAGAAAAATTAAGAAAAATACCATATTAAGAAAAGTCAATCTGTTTCTGTGGCAGTGTGCTGCTGGAACCAAATTCATGTGTGAAAAGTCAAAGAATGACAGAAAAATAGAATTATAGAAGTGTGGGTAATGGACATTGCTCAAGCTTTTCAATGCTTGACATGTTTTACCAGGTGGCATCACATTCTAAGAATTCAGGATTCAAAATTAGACACAGCTAAGATGTCAAGTATCACTTAAAACCAGCTTCCTATCTTGGTTCCTATTTTAACACAGTAAACTTACGTATTCAAATCATGTACATCTATGATGGCTATAACACTTTAAAAATACTTATACACAGAAAATCTGAATATCCTTACTTGTCCAATGATCTCTGATGACTCAGTGTAAAACCTTTATTCAAAACCAAACCAAAAACTAAACAAACAGCAGCAAATAAAATATAAAAAAAGTTTCACCCATCACTATGTATGTGAGCACATACTTTTATCCATCCACCTTTTGTTTGAGTCATTTTTGTCTTCATGAAATTTCAGGCTATTAAAATCTCATGAACAGATGTTCATAATACAGGGAGCAAACTTTGTCTAGGAACAGTTTAGAATACTGTGCTCCAAAGTTATATCTATTTATACCTTTATTTTGGGAGAACACTAATATGATTCACTGGAGTACCTTGAAGGATGAGTCATCAGGACACAATGACAGAAGAATTATGTTTCAAAGAAGGCACGAATGTTAAGATCTGCCAATTAAAAAAAAATAATAGTATGGTAAGAATTATATGTGTTACACGTGCTGGTAGCTACTTTCCTGAAGACTCATTTAGGACCACGTTTTGCTGTTTCCTGCTCTGAATATCACCACAATTATTGAGACTGTTTGCAGAGTTGCTTTCTATCAGAGTCTCCAAATCAGGGTTTTTAAAAATACATTTTCCCATAGGCCCTGATTAGTGTTAGCCTTAATTATTTCATAGTGTTTGGAGATACCATCCCAAATATTGCATTAGTTAATACTAATTCAAGTGGGAGTTCATTGCTTCCTACTGCCCTAATTTCTTTTCCATGGCCATGAATTTCTCAGATGGAAAACATGGAAGTAGAGAGGTAATAAGCTCCTAAACAGGTGAGCTGGGGAGAAGAGCAAAAAGAAAATGAACAGAACACTCTTATGTGTTGAATAAGATTTTCCCTTGAGGTTAATTTTGAAGCTTTGAATTCCAAGGAAGTGGAAGATCCATTATGCAGGATGTAGAACTTACCCTGGCTTTTAAGTGCATGCCTGTAGCCAGTAAGGTCAGAAGCACACCTTTCCCCCACCCTTTTGTGGTCTGGCCACAAGCTTGGTCAGAGCTTCACAAGTTCTGAAGATGCACCTTTTGAAAAAAAAAAAAGAAATCAAAATATGCTGTTTCCCCAGATCCATTGGTCCAGTTGCAATAACATGGGAAGCTTTGCTGGCTGGAGTTTTATTAGAAGAGAAATTAGGTCTACCAAACCAAAAGAAGGTCCTCCCCACACTTATTTTCTGCATTTTTTTCCTTATGGAAAGGGAAAAATGTTAAAGTATGGATGGGAGACTGAGGTTGTTAGGGTTAGGACTGACAGATGAGGTGAAGGTGAAGCCTGAGCCACATTCCCAGTTTGTTTCTGAAAAAACAGACTCATTACTAAGGTAGACACTAAGATCCTAGAGCCAGAAAAACCTAGGCTGGGCAAGGAGATGTGAGATGCTGCAGTGCTGCAATGTGCACAGCACTATCCCAGTGTCCTGGCCTCAGCAGAGGACAGCAGTGGGTGTCTGCAGAAAGAGGTTAAGCTTCTTGTGATATTCCCCTATAATACTGCCTCCCAGACCTTGGTGATTTGTACCTCTGTGTAAAAGAGTGTGGCACAGAGCTCAGAGCAAGACATTTAACCATGCACTGGTGTGACTGGTTTTGTAGCTTGCTCTGAGCTCACAGCAGTCACAGCCACACAACAAACAGCCTGGAAGGGAAATGGTCTGAAGCTGCCAGGGATATTCCCTGTAACAATCTGAGGACCAGAATGAACAAATTTTCCGTGTGTGAAAGGAGAACAGGAGAAGACGAAGGATGTCAATCCCCAAATAATTGTCCCTGGAATTTATTAGATAAAATGTTCAACTCACTCTAAGAAGCAAGATATGATTTGTTCTCCAGAAAAGTGTGAAATCCAGAAGGAAACCCCTTTGCAGTACCCATGTCTTGTCACTGGGTTAATCACAAACAAGAGACAGAACTCAAAGTCTTGCTTTCCCAGTACCCATGAGTGGCCCACACTGTGGTCTATCTCTGCTTCTTCAAAGGAGGGCAAGTGAATAAAACTCAAGAGCTTTGTTATTCCTCAGGAGTGCAAAAAACTTCCTAGGCATGCAGCTGAGCAGCAGAGCACTGAAGCATGTAATTAATTATATACAGTAATTATTTGTATTGACAGTGCAACAAAGATCTGATAGCAAAGGCTTTATTCAGTCAGTTGAACTATTTAAAAGGTGTTACTGCATTCACTGAGCTCTATCTTGAAATGAGAAATGCTTTTTACTATTACCCCAATTAAAAAGCTCTTCCAGAGCCTTCACTACCAGGGTAATTTGAACTTCCTGATACCATGCTAATTTCACTCATGCTTGTCACACATTCATGTGCTGTTGCAGAAAAAACTGTCCTTTAATTGAAATAAAATCATTTCTTTCCGTGATACCGTTTCCCTGGAATGTGTTTAGAGAACTGTCCCTTCGTTCTAGATTGCTAAGCTGGCTTTGCAAATGGCATATGTCTGCCCGGCCAAGCATCTTACCAACTTTGTGTTTGTTTGAATTGATGTTTTCTGAGAACAGAGGTCCCTCACAACCTGCTTTCTGTCTCAAAGAAACAGAAATCCAGACAGTTTATTTGACTGTCTGTTTCTTTTCAGTCCTAGTGCCACCTGTGGGGAGTGCTTCTATAGCAGAACATGAGTGGTTGGTGCCCTTTTTATATAAAGTTGCAAGGCAAGGAAAAAATGCACTGCGCATATGAAAGAGACAATTTACAGCCCCTTGTAGGGACAGGACAAGGGGAAATGGCTTCAAAATGGTAGAGGTTTAGATTCAATATTAGGGAGAAATTCTTCACTGCAAGGGTGGTCAGCCAGTAGGTCAGGTTGCCAAGAGAAGTTGGGAATGCCACATTCCTGGAACTGCTCAAGGCCAGGTTGGTTGGGGCTTTGAGCAACCTGGTCTAGTGGAAGGTGTCCCTGTCCTCGGAAGGGGGGTTACAAGTAGATAATCTTTGAGGTCTCTTCCAACCAAAGCCATTTTTTGATTCTGTACAGTATGACTATATTTCCAAGACTTACACTAAACATAAGAAGAGCTGGGGTTTTCTGCTGGTCTTTTCCGTAAGCATTAAATAATTCTCTTTTTTTTTTTCTTTTTAAGAAAACTAGCAAAAAAAGGCAGGTAACTAAAATAAAAATGTTGCTGTTGCTCATATTTCAAAAGAAATAAATCAATTCTAAAAAAATTTGAATTGAAAGCAAAATACTGAAAAAGTAAGACCTTGATTACATCAGTGTAAAAACATGCCAGCTGTAACAGTGACTGTGGAGTTTATTGAAGGCTTGTTTTCTGCTGACTCCATATTTGACAGTGCCTCCTTCTGTTCTGGCCTCTTTCTTTCTTCTGACATATCCTACCTTTTCATCTCCCACATTCTGGTCTCTCCCTTTTCCCAGCATGCCTTTCCCTATCCTTTCCTGACTGCAGCTTCTAAGAAAGTTAAGGAATTTTAGCTGAAATGCTGTAGCACAGTTGCCCTAGTATAGGAGGTTGCTCTTAGATGTGTCCAAAACAGAAGAGACTATCACATCCTAAGGTTATTAATACCAGAATTTTTCCACCATAGCTCCATGGTGTCACCCTCAGACTTCTTTTTTTTCTGAAATGCTGAAAATTTCTTTCTGTCAATTGTCAAGAATTTTAGGGGCTAATACTGTTAAACAGTGTGTGCAGTCAAGGAGAGCCAGGTAAGTGTACTTCAGTATGTGTTCTCTAGGTCCAGTGAACTCCTCTGTTGTACAACCATTTTCACACAAGCATCCCTTATCAAACAAATCACCCTCCATTCATTTCCTAGCTGGAATAAAGGGAAATTAACCCATGTTGTCAGGAAAAAAACCCATCAGCCTGCTTCCACAAGATTTCATGGACTTGTGTGTTTGCTTACAATCCTCTGTTTTAACTCCCTCTTTTTATCAAAATATTTGAAATCAATTATTACCAGTGGGTCCTATCCTTCAGTAATACATTAGTGTTCATGAAGACATTCTCATAGGCAGAACTGATTTTTCCAGGTTTTTTTTTTTCACCTTTTGATTTTCTAGGACCCACTTACATCATGTGTTCAGCTGCATGCCATGGCATGAAACTTTCAAGGAAGTTTCCAAAATAATAAAGGAAGATCCTCCTATAAACCTATTGACACATCATAGCATGTAGATAATTTTATGGTTTGTGTAGTCATAATAATGGAATTATTTCTTTCATTTAGCCATGGTGATTAGTCAGCAAGTATCTCTAATGTCACAATGCAAAAACTGAACAGAAACGTCCATTCTGATTACAGTATGAATACCCAGATGTAGTATTTTCACCATTAAATGCAACTCGTGTTTAACAATTTCCCAGAAAAGCAAAACCAGTGGAGTAAGGATTTTTGTGAGAGGTTTTGCCTGGAGCTTAGTAGTAGCTTAACAGTACTCCAGTGATGATCAGCCTTAGCAGAGACAGCAAACTCATGAAATGTTTTCTCCCCTGGAATGAGAAAGTAAAGCAAAGCAAAAAAGGCCTGATGGATGAATTGTTCTTCCCTAAGAATTTTAATGTTAACATGAATATTTTGTGATGTATGTATTAAAAGGCACACCAGGAAACCCCACTGCTTCATAATGAGGGAATTTGTACCATACAGTTTCTGGAGTATTTACCAGTGAAGAAACTTTTCATCACAGTAGGTGAAGAGCAAAGTGGCAAGCCTCATAACTGGATGTTTTGATTTGAATCCTGTTATAATACTATTTCTGATCATGCAACCTGTTGTAAAGTAGCACTCAAGAACATGGAAATTATATTGGAGTCAAAACCTTGGCTCAGGCAAACATGGGACCTGCGAGCAAATGCTTTTCCTGATAATTCAAAATTTCTCACCATGTAATGAGCTTCTCCATCTAGTCCATGTATTAGTAAATGCATTAGGTATTTCTATATTTATACTGGTAAATACATTAATTTATCCTATGTTTAAATCTCCTGTATGTAGTGAGTTTGTGTAGCTGTGGCTCTACAAGCAATTTCACAGAGGTCCACTCTGTCTTTGTACTTTGTGCAGTGGTTTTATCCAGAATCTCCAAAAATTCTTATCAGGGCAAGATGCCCAGGAAGCACCATCAGGCTGGTGGTTATCTTTCAGCTGCAGTCAGAATTGAACTAATTTCTTAGTTTCTAATTTGCTTTGGTTATAAATAGCCCTGAAAAGCTTATTTTCACTGGAGTATTAATTTTGTGGAAAAGGACAAGGGTTATGGAGTTGGATTGTTTGCTCCAGTGGGAATACAACAGTTCAATGAGACATTAACTGGCAAATTTAATTTTTCTATTACATTCAAATATTTTTTCCTTCCACATATTTCATCTAACTTCTTCATCAGCTCAAACTCTTTGCTTCACTGTTGTTCAAATAAATCTCCAACTATCCAACAAAATTGACTCTTACAGTGGTTCTACAGTGGTTCCTTAAGTTGGTTTGTTACCTGAGCTAAACATTTGGTACCAAATGCAAAAAAAAAAAAAAAATTGTATTCACATATAAATTCTTCCCATCACCTCTCTGCATCAAAATCCTGTCTGCTGATGAACAGAGGTTCCTGAAACCAGGCTCAGCCCATGCCAAGGGTGATGGTTTCTGCTCCTATCAAAAGTTGGGGAGCACAATCCCGATGTTCCCCCACACTTGTGACAACAGGACAGTGGCTTTCTAGTGTCACTAAGTCAGGCTCTCAGCCCAGAGAGGCTCATACACACCCTGTTGTACTGCACATCACCTGCCAGCTTTTCATCCCTTCAGTCAAAGCATTTCCTTGGAAAATTGTTTTTTGTAATTGAATTATAGCTTACACATTTTGTTTTTGTGTGTCTACAGAAATAGTGCTGCAATTGAATTTTCCTGCCTTGCTATGCATTCCTAAATAGACTTAACCTGGTGAAAGTACACCAAATTCAAAACCTGTAAAGTAATTGAATAGTCAAATACAGCAATTACTTCAGATGTGGAAATTGTAGCACTGGGCAGATGACCTTGCAAGTTACATCTGTGTACAGCTGTGTGGGTGGGACCATGAGCTCAAGAGGGATTGTAGCATAGACAAAGAATTTTTTTTCAAACTGCAGGAGAAAATCTCTGCAAGACACTCTTGACCTTTTTATTTACTGACAGCTTTTATTTAAATTTGTAAAGAGGAAAGGTGAATATTTTCCAAACTCAGATGAAACCAGATATAAATTACCATCCAGGGAAGCTGACTCTTTCAAATTTAGCAAATAGAAAATGATTCTTCATTGAGCTTTTGTTCTAAAAATATCTTTTCCCAGATTACAACTATTTCATCTGTATGTTTGTTTTTGAAATATTTTATTTTCCACATTTTCAAAGACCAGTTATTGTTTAAAGCACTGTAAATATCTTTCATTAGTGAGCATATCACATATGTTTCAGTTCAATTTTCAGATTTGATGTCTGCAACCTCAGCTCTCAGAGGGCTTTCTGAGGTCTCTTGATTTCATTTATTCAAAATAATGAGGCCTCTGAAATACTGGGAAGTGGATGGAGGTGAAGAATAGAAAAGCAAGAGTAACACAGTAAGGAAAAAAAAAAAATAAAATATATATATATATATATATATATATATAAAAAATATTTATTGAATATATATGTGTTTTAACCCTAAATACTAGCCAATTAGTTTGTGATGCACAAGTGTGAAATTATGTAGCTGAAAATCTTAGAAAACTCCCCATATTTTCATCTTCTTTCTTTCTTTCTTTCTTTCTTTCTTTCTTTCTTTCTTTCTTTCTTTCTTTCTTTCTTTCTTTCTTTCTTTCTTTCTTTCTTTCTTTCTTCTTCAAAATAAATTTAAGTGAATTTTTATAGCAACACTTTTATCTCAAGGGATGGTTTCCTTTGAAAAGTGGAAACTATTTAGCAGACAATCAGTCACAACTTGCCACCTCTGGAAATTAATAAGTTCAAGAGACAAATCAAATTCTTATGTAGGAAAGACAGTGCTGGTATCATGTCCTTTTAAGATGATAGATTTTGGAATGCACTTTTTGAAATGTGAAGATTATCTTGCCTTTTCCTTAATTTTTCAGACCACTATATTAGTAAAAATGAAAGTCTTGATCAACCCTTTCATATTCATGACTTATATCTTGATAGCATTTAAAAGTAAAATTTCAGTTGCTATTTTAATTTTAAAGTACTTTCCCCATTAACTCATTAGAAAATATTTGATTTCTGCCTAATGAAAACACACTTGAAGGTCGAAGCACAAATAAGCCCAGTCAGGGTTGAAATCCCTCCATCACTCTCTCATTGCTCCTGACAGCATTAAGCAAGAGACAAAAGGCAAATGTTAATAATGGAGTGTCAGCTTGGATGTTTGTCACTAATGTTGAATGTCCTTGCCCTTCTGTGTACTTTTATCAGTGCCCTTACACTCCTTTAAAATATTTTCTAGGAGAAAAACCTGTAAGCGAAAAACAGCAGCATGTCAGCAAACAGTGTAATTATTTTGAGTTCATTATGAGGATTCTGAGGATCTCTTCAAATGTTGAATCAAGCTCCAAAGTTGCATTCATCTGTCCTTGATGAACTCCTCCCTAATTTTGCTCCTTGAGGGAGATGACACAAAAAAGGACATCACCAAGGGAAACAGTCTAGGGAATTTATGGCCCATATGTTTTCCTAGAAACTATCAGAGATAGTGAGTCACTGATGTTTCCATAGGAAAGCCCTACCAATTTTCCTGCAAGTCAGAAGAGCTGGTCCAACAGCATTCAGTGCATCCCCACTGATAGCTTCTTTTCATTTGCTGTTTGAAATGTCACCATCAAGTTAGCAAAAAATAAAATATGACAGTAGTGGGGCTAAGTTAGTCACATCATTAGCAGCCTGGTCATGTCACTTAACTGATCACCCCAACTGCAATTGTCATCAGATCTCAGGTTTTGGCTACCAGAGGCATCCCAGGAGTGACAAGAGCAGAGACAAGGTTGTTTTTTCTCTGAGCCACTGCTCCAGGTCTGCTCCTTCCCTCATCTGTGATGAGCCAGCTGTTTCAGCCCAATCTCACTTCCACATCTTCCTAACTCCAGATGAAATCCATTGGCCGTAGAGGGTGGGAAGATGAGCTGCTGTACACTCTGCTGCTCAGTGTGATCCTCCAAGGAAATGGTCAGGCCTGGATTAGGCCTTTAGAGACTTTGGCAGCTGGGATCAGGACCGAAATGACACTGTCCATATTTCTCTATTTAGTGCCAAGCTAGGGATCAAGCAAGTTAGTCTCTTCTGAGCCTGTTAGGAATGGTCCAAGATAAAGGATGCTATTGAAAGAGGGTATCCAGACATCCCCAGAATTCCCTCTATTCTATAAATTTTCTATAAAACTTTCACGTTACAAAATAAGCAGCCTCAGCCAAAAATGTTTTATGCAAAGAGAAAATGTACTTGTGGGAATGGTAGAGCCAATGGAGACAAACTTAAGTTTTAAAGTGTGATATAGAACTACCATACACTGTATCATTGTCCTGCCTTGGAATGTGGTAGAGATTTAGGGTGTTTTGCTGCTAATGCCACTGCAACTTTGATGAGCTGGGCACAGTTCTTATTTGTTGGTCTGTTTGTTTCATTGTGCTTATGGCAGCAGATTATCTTATTTATTGTTCACAATGTGCTTCTTCAATCTGTCTTCATAAGTTTAATAGAAATAGGTTGACCTGTGAATAACACACAATAGAAGAAAGGAAAAATATTTTCCTTAAAATTCAAAACAGAGCAGTTTGTTTCTTAACCTGCAGCAGACTTTTGAAGCATGAAATGATCAGTGCAGTCTATAGCACCTTACAGTCTAATATGACTGAAAACTCTGAGGTGAAATGAACTTGTGGGAGAAGAATGAGTGCACAGTTGTGGAACAAGCCTGTGCGGTCTGGATGTAAATGGGCAAAAGATAAACACAGCCATGGACTCTGCTTCAAGCAAGGATCAGAACATCACAGTCCATGCTCCATCCCTATCCTGACATGTTGGTTTTCTCAGGAAATTGTCTGTCACTGGGAATCCCTGTGATGAGCCAGGAACTCTTCCACCAAAAGTGCCAGTTGTGTTTGTTGGGGGATGCAGGAGCTGTGGGAGCTCACACTCACACATAGGAGGGCTCACCATGAGTCTTAGCAAACTTTGTCCTGTGAGAGCAGCATCAGTCTGTGCAGCTGAGGTTCTGATGTGAGGACTGATCTCTGGGAGCATTTTTACTTCAATGTAGTAAAACTAAAGCAGAATCAAAAAGTTAAAAAGAATGAAAGTAGAAAAAAAAGTCTGTCTTTGCCTCTAGTTATTGGTAGAGATGAATCCTGATCACTGCAATGATTTTGGAGTCAGAGACAGAAACAGATGGAGGGGGCCATCAGTGTTTTCAAAAGAACTTACAGTTGCTGCAGTTAAATGGCTGAGTAGGATGAATCTACTCAAAGATTTTGGCAATATTTACATAGGTATTTAGCCTTCTGAACCAGTAATTTGAGTACTTCTGATCAGCAATTTCAACAAATAAAAGAGGAAAGTGGAATAAAATTGAACTGGCAGAACTTTTTATTTGGTTAATAATTACGAACTCCCAAGATTCAGCCTCAAAATCTGTTCTCATTCTGCTGGTGTTTTGTGATCTCAAACCTTTGCTCAAGAGGAGAAATTTTTCTTGTTTCATCTTACTTAAACATTCACACTACAGTGAACCAATTTTGACATCAAAGACATATTAACCACCTCAGGCTTCTTTCTCCTCCACGTTGCAATCACACCTGTTTTAAGTTGTCCTGCCATGGAGATAAATTTATTTAAAATGCAGAATAATTGATTGAAATTTATTATTGTGAAGCATTGTTCTAACTTTTAATGCTGTGTATTTGTTTTTGCTTCAGCAGCACATTTATGACAAGACATCCTCCTGACTGTCTTCCTTCGTGACCAGCAAAGCAGTTACAGGCAGCATCCCTGAGCTTCCACAGCACACATTGTCTGAATAGCCTGTGGAGGACAGCCTAGTTCCTTACTTATGATTTTACTGTGATTTCTATGCTCTAAATCATTTCTTATTTTATTTGTTAGCGCTTTGTTTTTAAAAATGATGGCTGTTAAAAATGCCTTAAAACATACAAGTGCTTAGTTAATTTCAAAGTCCTAAAGTAATTTAAAAATATTAAAAATCAGAGGCTTTTTTATTGTGTGACTTCCTGGAAGTCCACTGAAATCATGGTAGATGACTAATGACTCAAAAAACCTCCTGATAATGTTGCATCTCTAGAACAAAATTGATAGTAATGGTAGAGGCAAGCACCAGTATTCTGAGAGGACCTTGTAAAACTTACACAGATTACTGTGTGTCTATCAGCCTGTCAAAACTCAGGAACCAAGAAAGTTTGTAAAACCACATCTGATTAAAAACAGAGGGGGAAAAAAGGTGAAAACTCTGACAGAACTAGTTAGAGAGCACTGAGATATCTCTGAGTATGAATAATTTATTTTTGCAGGCGTGGGGATTTTAAAGAACATGGTTTAGAGATTCACCATCACTTTGCTGCCATGGAAACATCCAGCAATAAGTGTTCAAATAAAGGCATCATCAAAACAATATTGTTTAGCAGATTTCACCTCAGAAAAATGTTGATTATGTATGCAGTGTAAATATAAACAGCTTGGGAGAGGGGTATATATTACATTTTTATTAGACACGGAATAGGTTTCTGTCTCAAAGTCGTGACTCCTGAAACCCAGAAGAGCAAAATTCTGATCAGTATGGAAAATGTCTTCTATTTAGCTGGTTTATTTTATTCAGTAAATTTATTCACCAGAAAGTATACTTTTGGATTATCAGAAGTATTCATGAACGTTTAGGAAATTCCAAAAAAAATGTTAAAAAATATGCTACAAAGAGGGAGCAAAGTAATGTCAGAGAAGTTAGTACATCTCTTTTCTAACCTAAACATTTTGAGATTTCATTTTAAAGTTTTCATTACATAGGTCAGTGTTTAAAAATAGTGTGTTAGATCAATGAGAGCTAAAAAATGACAAATGAATATTTGATCTGGTCTTTTAAAATTGAGATTGTTTCAAATTTTTGCAGAGAAATCTCTGGGATTTTACTTTAAATTAGTTAACCACCAGCTCTGCTTTCTGTAATTCTAATAACTAAGTTAGAATCTGATAATGTCACAGCCACATATGCCTGGAAATGTAAACACTGGAAAGATTTTAAGTTTCCTATTTGCCCTTACTGCATTGTACAGAAGTGATTTGTTCATAATCTCAACAAAATTAATAAATTATTTTTCAGTAATAGAAAGACAGATTTATTCTTTCTGAGGGTTATACTCATAGGCATTTTACTGACGCTTAGAAGATACAGATGGTATTTTAAAAAGTTCTGAACTGTTTTTAAAATGCTTTCTTTTTGACTGCTCAGCACAGGGTTACATCAGAATTACTTTCTTGATGTCAGCTGTCATGAATGAATCAGCCAAATGAGTATCGAATGGTACAACTATAATATAGTATGAGGTAATAAACCACATTTGGGCTATCACACATATGATAGTCAGCAAAATATCAAAAAATGGTCCAGAATATATTTCTGAATTACATGCCCTTTCACTACCCTGTATATCCTTCATAATTTCTGCAGAGTAAATATAGACTGCCTCAAGTGGACTTTATTACTATTTTTCATGACAAGTAATACTATGTGTGACATGACTATAAATTAAATTAAACATGGAGAATGTGACGTTCAACTTAAAATATCACAAAACCAATTTACAAATATAACTTATAATAATTTAAAATATTATAAATAGCCCTTCAAACAGGGCAATAATATTTGTACAGAGGTTTGTGTAGAAGAGATTATACACATTAAAACCTAACATTACCCAAAATTACATTAAAATATTAATGCAACTACATAAAATATAGATACTAATTTTTATAAGAAGTAGATAAAAACAATTTTTGGATGATTTGAAACATTTCTATTAAACATTTTTTATTCTCTTTATCTCTAAAATATCTGACTAAGTGAAATTACTCCACAATATTTCTAGATGCAGTTCTAGCCCAGGGTTATTCAGCTATCCACATTTCTGGATATTGAATAGAGACAAAGCCTAGTAAGCCTTCTCCCACTTTTTTGCTACTAATAATGAATACTTCTGACTTTCCCATCTGGAGAGCAGATACAAAGGCTACTGCGCTGTAAATCCTCTCTATGAGATTATAAGAAAATGGACAAAATTTGTTCAGAAGAAAGTATCTCCACAGAGGTCTTCATGACTTTCCTCTATTCACAGAGAAAGTAAACAATCTTCACCTTCACAGAAGTGCCAGCACAACGAGTTCCTGGACTAGTCCTGAGTCGATACTGAAGAATATAACACATTGTGAAGATTTTCATAGTTTGCAACTATGCCAAGCTTTTTTTTCCTTCTTTTTATTTTTAGTTGAAAAATATCAACTCTCGACATACTGTGGTAGGTTGACCCTGGCTGGATGTTAGGTGCCCATCAAAGCCACTTTATCACTCTCTTCCACAGCTGAACAAGAGAGAGAAAAAATATCAAAAGATGCATGGTTGAAATAAGGACAAGTAGAGATCACTCAGCTATTACCTTCATGGGCAAAACAGACTTGACTTGAGGGAATAATTTAATTTATTACCAATCAATTCAGAGTAAGAAAAATGAGAATTAAAAAGTAAGTCATAAATTACCTTCTCTCTACTCCTCCCTTCTTCCCAGGCTCATCTTCTTCCCTCTTTTTCTCTACCTCCTCTCCCCAGTGGTGCAGGGGGATGGGGAATGGGAGCTGCAGTCAGTTCATGGCACATTGCCTCTCCTTCCTACGCAGGGGGAGGATTCCTCACAATATCACCCTTCTCCAGTGTGGGATCCCTCCATGGACTTCTCCAACATGAGTCCTGCCCACGGGCTGCAGGTCTTCAGTGACCTCTCCAGCTTGGTTCCCTTCCTTGCACTGCAGTCCTTCAGGAACAAAATGTCCTTCAGGACATTTTCCCTGCAGGATTACAAGTCCTGCCAGCAAACCTGCTGCAGCATGGGCTCCTCTCTCCATGGAGCCACAGGTCCTGCTGGAAGCCTTCTCCAGCATGGGCTCTGTACACGGTCGTGGTCTCCTTCAGGCACACCTTGGTGTGGGGTCTCCCACTGGCTGCAGGTGGTTCTCTGCATCCCCGTGGACCTCCATGGGCTGCAGGGTGACAAATCCCTCACCATGGTCTGCACCAAGGGCTGGGTTCTAGATTTTGTGGTCACTGCAAGCTTTGCAAGGTAAAGAAAGAAATTTGAAAGCAAAATGGATGTGATTAACTGTGCGACGCCACTCTTTCATTCATTGTTGTCAGTTGATGTCATAAAAGGCTAAATTGGAGAGAATTGTTGCTCTCCTTATTTATGCCATTTTATTTAATTGTGAAGCAAGCAAATCAATGTTATTACATTAATATTTTGTTTCCACAGAAGCAGACAAGGAAACTAAATGACTTACTAATGATTTAAATTTAAAGCACACAGAACAATTTGCATTGGACCTCAGTGTGGTAATGTTCAGAAACAGTATTCATTTTTGAAAATTAGTTTCTGAACAATCTAGACCATTTCATCCCAAGTAAAATTATCTGAGCAGAAGTCTAACATGTGCCTTATATTCATAGCCTTAGATAAAAGAACTGCTTGTTCTTAAAGATGTCCTGAGAAATTAGATCTTCCCAGAAAAGTTTATATTTTTGTGTTATAACAGAACTCATGCCACATTGTTGTTTATATGTTTCGAGTGATATATTTCAAAATGTAGTTCAACAAGAGAAACATAACTAAATATGATACACTTGCCCAATATCACTGGTTTAATAATTCACAGAAAATAATTTCATAATACTATATGAGCAACAGTTTATGGAGCACTTACAGGATGAAACATAAAGCCTTATAGATGAGGATTTCCTTTACAGTACTTGTATCAGGTAAAGCAGCATTAGAGCTTCATTGGCAGACTTCTCTTGAATTTTTAGCATTTCATGACTCATGTACAAAGTAGACTGCATAACTTTATAAGGGTTGGTAATAGTGATGACAGATTTTTATGCATGTCTTACAGCAGAATGTTGATCAGATTTCTGCAGCCGCACAAAAAATCTAACTACTTGAGAGAGTAAGTGTGGAAATTGAAATGAAGTAGGATGAAATAACATAAAAAACCCCAGGACTGTTCTTGTGCTAGAAAGTATTAGGAACCTGAGAGCATTCAGAAGGCCTTGCATAATTTCTCACCTCCCAGTAAAGATGATTTAGCTTGGGAACTGCAGAGAGATACTAAAGCAAGAGCATGATATTTTCTTTTGAAAAATTTTAATTTTTTTTCCATTTGAATAACCCTGAACATACTAGGGGAAAAGGCATTATGTTGAAATCTTTGTGTTAAAACATTTTAAAATAATGAGGACTGTCTTAATGAAAATAGAGTTTCTGCTCAACCTACTACATAGTACCACAACAATTTCTGAGGAATAGAATATGAAAACTGCATGCAAAATAATATTCCCTAAAGTCGTGGGACATTTTGGATACAGCAGGACATAATTCTCAAAAAACCTCTTGGTCTTTTTCTTTTCTCTGAAAGGGAGAAGAGATGAAAATGAACTCCCTTCTTTGAGCAGCAATTAAAGGTTGGGGCAGGGTGCCTGGATTCTCTTTTTGAACAAAGGGCTGTTCAGGTCTGTTAGCATAATACCTGGCATATGAAACTATTTATCCTTCAAACAATAAAAGGTATTAAAAGAAATAACTGTGTGGGCTGAAGGTAAAGAAAGGTTTCTGACTGATGTGTAACTTACTGATGAGAGGGCTCTCTCTGCACCCCTGGAGTCCCTCCTTGGCTGTCAGTGGCCACATCCTGACACACTTACCTATAGCATGAAGAAATAACTTCAGGGTGTGGACATTAAGATGTCTGGTTCTATCATGAGTATGTTTATATTGCAAAGTGTACAAACACCACCTGCTTTACAATGACACAAGGTGATCCCAGATGAATATCAGGGCCACAAAACCACCAGTGTGGTGGAATGGAAAATAGAGAAAATGGGTGGGGTTTCAGCTATGATTTATGTAGATATATGTCATTACATCCATTACTCAAAATTTGTTTTAACAGGGAACGCTGTACATATTCCAGTATGTTGCAATGTTTTACCTCCAAGGTTCTTGTTACTACTACAAATTAAATAAAGGCAAGTTTAAAACAGAATTCTGAGTTGGATGGAATCCCCTGTCCTATTGAAGAGAAAAAGAAGAAAATAAGCAAATTGGAGAAAAAATTGTCTGGTGGTGAAACATTATGTTTTCTCATGTGCAAGCTTGACATTCATGTTGTGTACTTTTCTCTTAATAGCCTCAGTGGACCTGGGCTCACATGTGGAAGCTGGAAGACGGAAGTAGTTCACATCTATGATTTCCACCTCTCCTTTGGGATGGCTGTTCCTGTAGGAGGTTGTCTAAAGCAAGCTGGCAAGGATTTTAGTTTGTTTTGCATCACTGACTATGACCTGGGCACCTCTGGAGCTGACAGACCTTCTCCTGAGCCATGACTGCATTAGGGTGGCAGCTCCTCCCAGAGAGGAGCTGGATGGACAGGTGGAAAAGGCTGTCATGTCACCTGGGCCAGTTTAATCCCCACTACATTCAAGAAGATACAATAGTGTCACTCAGTACTGCCTCCTCAGCTGCACAAAGTCATGCTGACTTTAGCAAAACTTTTGCAGGCAAGACCTCTATCACGTTCATCTGAAACAAGTTGAATGTGCACACTGAAGCTTAAGGATGTTTGGAAAAATGAATACTATCACTGACAGAGAGCAAAGAACAATTGAGAGCTGAAATACTGTGCTGTCTGTCAGGCAGCAACTAGCTGAAAATGGAACTTCTTTGCGTCGCTTCTCTTCATTTATTCTCACAATACAGATCATACATTTTTCATGAGAAGCAAGTGCCTATGCAGATAAATGTCTGCCAAGAGTGCAACTGGGATGCAAGAGCCCATTTTGAACTCATATAGGAGTAACCTTTGGAAACCACTAACTGTAATACAATATTGCAATGATTTGGAAGTTATATATGGATTTTCTATTGCATCCTGCTTCTCTAAAGATACACAAACTTCTTCCCTCAAATGGAAAAACAGATCAAGAACACAGTAAGACATTCCTCATTTGATATGATCCTTTGAATGATATGTTCAAAATTACATCAAACTTCACTTCTTAGCATATTTTACTTCTACTGTATTTGCACTTCATATTTCTACAACAGAAAATGAAGAATAAAGCAAGTGGCTTTGAATGTCAGGGTTGAGCTGTAAAGTTTTATTCATTTTTGTTTCTCACATCAGCCTTCTGCCAATCTCCCTGCAAATGTATTCCCATGTTCACATAGAAATCATTGCAGTTTGAGGCATCCAAGTCACTGGGATTTGTGGATGAGATGCAAACATAGGTGACAGAAAGTGTCAACCTCAATACACACAAAACAACATAACCTGTTCTCAACTAAAATAATTTCATAAACCTACCTTAAGTTTAAAACAATGGTCATGAACATTCCATCATATCCTGACATCTGTTTCTCAAAAGGAAAGGATAAAGCTTGCTCCCACAATTTTGAGACAAATTGCCAGCTCCTGCTGTGCCCCTCACTGTGGACACAGACTCTCGACTGCAACTGTGGACTTAAAGTGCATAATTTTCCAGGCTTGAACACATAAAGTCCATTCCCAAGATGAATCCATTTATTGTTGGCGAATTCAACAATGAAAGGAATGAATGAGGAAAGGAATGAGGATTAAAAATTTATTTTCTTGATTCCGGTATTGATCAAAGAGATTGTCAGCCTAATTTAGGGAAGCCTATTTGAATCTTCCCCTAAGCTCAATCATCATTAATCATGCAAATTTTCCTTCCAAATGTGCTTATATTGGTGATCAAGATGGCCCATGCAGAAGATCATTGAAGGCAGTGGATGGATCTAGGCAGTAATAGCCTGGACACAAAAAAAATTTCTCTTATCCTTTCTCAGCCTCTCAGATTTTTCCTCTTATTATGCTTTTTCTCATTATAAAGATGGTATGAATTCAGGACATTATAAAGATGGTATAAATTTCTCAGCGTTAATCATAGGGCTCACAACTACTGAGATTAAGCTTTTCCACAAAGATTTTATTAAATCAGTGACAAAGAATAGAAACAAGTAATGCTGTTAATAGAGACTAATAAGATTGTTGTTCTTAACTAATCATATTTTAAGATTCTTTGTGCAAGGATACATATTCAGAGGAAGAAATAAGACAAGCCAGGATTGTTAGTTATTACAGCAGACTGCAATAAAGTCTTCTCTTCTCCAGCCTGAAGAACCCCAGCTCTCAGCCTTCCCTCAAAGGAGAGACTAGCTCTAGCAAAATTCCTATTCGAAGGATATCATCATGATTGTTTCTCTTGGACAAAGTTTTGTCTTCACCTTTTTCTTTGATCATAAAAGGAGCCAAAGTGCATTGCATTGATATTTATTTGCTACCGCTTATGGCTTTCTCTGTTGGAAGCTTTTGTGGGAAATAGAACTCATCAGCACTCCAAGAAAACTTGTGGATTCTGTGTCCAAATGACATGCACTTACTCAATGCAAAATAAGATCAAGAAAAGGAAAGCAACTTCTAGACTTTAGTTTTGCTTCTTTCTGATTTGAGAGCTTCAAAATCTGCTCCTTGAAAAAATAGGAGAGAGCACTATTTTATTTTCCAGCTCCTAAATGATGAGAATTATGCTACTTCTTCCAGGAAACATTGTATCCATAGGAACAGACCCAGCCTCCCTGTGGAATATCATGGTGCATTGACTTCAGCCAGGTTCAGAGGAGGTTTTAGCTTAGTGCTGCAACATTTCTTATATACATAAGGCGACAGGATGTGAAATAGCTCCAGCCACACCCAGAATGTGGGTGTTGTGAAACTACAGGAGGGAATCCTGACATGCCAGAGATATGCCAGGTGACCAGAGGGTCAGTAGAGACCATTCTGTGCCATAAAGTAATATGGTGAGAGCTAAAAAGTGCCCTGTTAGTAGAGCCACTGGCTGGGTGAGCTTGCCTTGGATACAGTCACCTTTTTGCTCTTCATTTTTCAAATTTAAGCTCCTAATTTATATATCTTCAAGTTTAGGATTATGTATGTGCATATGTGTGTGCATATATATATATATATATATATATATATATATATATATACACACACACACACACACACAGAGATATATGCATGTATGTGCACATATGTGTACATAGGTACAGGCCTTGTTGATGCTAGTTCTTAATCTCTGACCGAACCTGGGATGTTTTTCCCCAAAGCCTTGTTCCCTAGAAGGTGCCCATGCCCCTGAGCACATTGATCCTCTTACAAGCTGAATCATGTCAGGGAAGGAGGGCAGACTGATGAAGCAGGTTTGCCATGCAGCTGGAGATAAGGCAGGAGAAACACAATTAACCTAAACTCAATCTTCATGTCCGAGCAATACTTTGGACCATCTATGGGTCAAGATTTCATTCATAGCAGTTTTTTTCCTGAAGTCTCAACTAGACCTGACTGAGCTGAGACGTAAATTGTTCTGCATTTTCTCCAGCTAAAATTGACCTGCTTGGGTCTACTTTATTTGTGTCATCTTATGTAATTATACCACTCTACCTGAGGTCTCTGTGAAGCCTTTTGTGTCTGGGCCTCAGTAATTATTTTTCTAGCACCTCTTTATACATATTTCCTGCCAGGGCACTTTAATGCAAGATGCCTGGGAGTAATTGGGTACAAAATAATATGAGTTCCATAGAAAAATCTGTGCAAAGGCAAAAGACATGTGTTGTAGTATTTGAATGACCAAAATTATTGACCTAATAAACAACTAATGATGTAGGAAGAACAAAAAAAAAAAAAAAGACTGTGATCCACTTGAAAGCTCTCTTTTTTCCACCCACTGTTTTGACATATACATCTTCCACACTTCTGAGCTGTTCTTTCATTCAGGACTGACTAAGCATAGTATGATTAGCTCCTTTCTGCTCAGGGGATATGTATTTAGTATCCTTTCATGGGAAAGAAAATAATAAGCAACTTGGACTTTCCAATATTAGCCAGAGAGCATAGAGTGTGGTTTGCAAGTGCTATTGAGACTGAAAAAGAATGTAATTTCCAAATGCTCATTTTAGTTTTGCAATTGGAAGAAGACTCTTTTGTAATGTTATTTCATCCATAGGGTTCTTTACAGAGTTTTTTTCCAACAACCACTTTTGTTTTAACATACTGGTTTCAAAAGACACAAAAATTTCTTCATCCAACTGAAGCTTTTTTTTTTTATCAGCGTAATTTAAAATAAACTTCATGTGTATTATACTCAAGGTATTTCCCAATTAATGATGAAATTCTATCTTTACCCATTTTTACCTTGTTTTCTTTCAAGATTTCTATAGAAAATATCAGTGACTGAGGTTTAATAACACATTTGATATCCTCATTGTTAAAACCAAAAATACTATGTCTCTTTTATCAGACATGGAGCTGATACTGAAGCAGTTATCTTCAAAGTAAGTTTTTTATGCTTTCTGGTTTCTCGATTGCTAAATAGCAAAATTAGAGCATGAGCCTTTATTCCATGTATCACTCCTATAATAGGTGTTCAGAGTAATGTAGACTTAAACAGAAACTTTCTTTAAAGGAAAAGATCTAAATAAAACAGAAGTAATGGGGGGATACAAATGTACTTTCTCAATGTTAACTGAGAGTAATTAACCAGCAGTTAATCAAGATGAAGACTAGTTGCAGTGGCTCAGGATGGAAACACAAGCCAGTTTTATTCTTGAGGATTATTTTTTTTTCATTTTTTTATTTTATATATATATTTCAAATTACTTTCTAATCAGGGTCGTAATGTGGGTCTTTGACCATTTTTGGTAGAGCAGAGTGGTGCTTTTCAGGAAATCATACTTCAAGGTAGATTTACATTACTAATATATGTGAATCACCATTTTCCCCCATTGAATATGTTCCCCTCTGGACTAGAAACCACCAGTATAATTGCCAGAGCTGAAAACTCTGGTTCAATCTCCCACCCCTGGGATTAGAGAGGTTACAGACATGAAAAAAAATCACCTACTGTTCCCATGGAAACTTTTTTTTTGTGTAGATGCTTCCAGGCAAATGACAATACTGGTGATTGTTTAAAGAGCAGGATTTCAAATTTCTGTTTGAAATACTTCCCAAATCCCGTTGTTGCCTCAGGGAGAAAAATAACAACAAAAATTGCCAATATTATTAATAATAATACAGTTCTGAGTAATGCATATTGTCTTTAGTTCAATTTATAAGTGATTTGACATGAGTTTAACAGAAGGTCTGGATTAATTTTGGACCAGACACTATAATAGCACCTGATCTGGAAAAGGCTAAATGGGTCTTTTTTGAGGAGTAGTTTTGGTTGGTTTTCTTTCACATTTGGCATTCATTTGTAAGTCACTGAACTGATGCTTTATGTCTGGGCGATGAAGCTTGCCATAGGTTATTCTGCTAGCCTTCATCAGTCTGAGACAAAGGAAAAGGGATGGTATTTCCTCCTAAGTTGCATGTTCCAACATGTGGCATTAGATGTCCCCTCCTTGTGTCTGCCCTCACCAGAGTTCAGCCCTGCCTGTTATAATTCATGCAGCAGTGGTCTCCCTGGAAAAGTTGGAATATATTTCTAGGCACTGAGGCTGGAGATGGAGGGAGCAGAACTTCCTCTGGCCCTGAAGCAGCATCTATTCACCTACAGGTCACCAGGAGAAAATCCCTGATGAGCAGGCTCGGGTCTATGCAGGGAGAAAAAGCATTCTCACCCTGTATTCTTAAAAATTCTTCACAATTGGAAAAAGCTCCCACACCCTTAGAAATCAGCAGAAAAAACTTACTCCTTCCTCAACCTTTGGTGCAGCCCTGCTGCACAGCCCAGGATGAGTATCCAGTGCGCTTCCTGCAGCTCCTCATGCTGACAGCAGGTACAAAAAGCAGCAGCATTTTTTTCTTGGCCTGTTCTTTACTGAATTAATCAATTGGATCTTTTGCACTGCTTACTGGTTTGCCTTATTAGAGAGACTTCACTTCTGTGTTACCTTGAATGTCTGATGTCTTCCTGGAATACCACAAATTACTTTTCAGTTCATAAGATACTTTCCTCCAAGAGTATAAAAGACCACTTTTCTCTGATAATGCTGAATGTTGCACAAAAAGAACCCAAAACTCATATAGATTTTTCTCTATTGAAAATACCCCAAAATACAGAAAGATAAGCAAATAAAAAAACAGTACTGCTTTAAAAATTTAAATGTTAATTAAAGTTAGGACAGAATGGAAAAAAAAATTGTGGAGCTGAATTTTAGGGAACAAGGAGTTACACAATTATTGGGCTCCTTCAGTAAAAGCCTTGTAACCTGTGGACTTGGAGCTGATATCAAAATCCTCACGACCAACCAAAACATGACAGAGAAGGTCTCAAAAATAAACAGTGTTAGTTTTCCCTGAAAATTTGTAGCAGCAATGAAAATTACAGAGACAATTTGCTACTGTTTTTCCAAGAAATGAAAATGTGTAATTGAATATGTTCATTTTGTTCTCCCAGGGCTCTTCTGCATTGATCACTCTAAGTGGCAGAGAAATTAACATCGCCAGCTGAAATGCTATCTGTGAAACAGAATCTTGACCAAGCATACATACCAATGTGTCTGAAATCTCTGCATTAATGCAGCCCCTGGGCAAAGGTGACAGGCAATGGTGAAACAAACATACTAATTAGTAATATTTCTATGCAGTAAACAAATACAAATAAAATATCATTATTTTTTCCAGCTCTAGAGCTATTCTGTTGCCTTCTAACAATGGTGAAGTCACCTTTCTGGTGTGTCTAACTCAAACAGAGGTAATTTATGGCAGGTAAATTAGATGTCAAGGATGTTTTCCAACAGAGATCCCACAGTCTGGCATGCCTCACAGTATGGCATTTCTGTTTCAAGGCACCCTTGTCACCCCTGACTATGAACAAATCCATTTGACATCTGGATGTTTTGTCACCTGCTCTCCTAAAAATGAGTGTCGAGCAAGAGTAACAAAAATTCAGTAACTGACACACAGGAATGAAAGTTTTCTCTGCTTTGAGTTAGAATCGTAATGAAGCTAAGAAGATTCAAAATAAATACCGTCAACTCTATTTTAACACTTTCATAAAATACTTAATGAGCACGGATATATGCCATCTTTTGGAATCACAATTATTTAAAACTCTTGCCTTTGTAGTAATTTTACTTTAGGAAGTGCATAGGATTTCCAATACTGTAAAAAAGTTGATTTTATATTCTATTTTTGCAACAATGTTCTTCTAACAGCTTGCCCGCATTAAGAAAAAATAAAGAAAATTGACTAAAGTAGTGAAATTAAAGAATTTAGTGCCATTGAATTAAAGCTCTCCTTTTTAAACAAAGACCACCGCCACTCAAAAAAAACCCCTACAAAATAAAAACTTTGTCATGCTATGACTGAATTATTCCATTAAATAATTTATTACATTAAAATAATCTTCTTTTTTTTTTCCAAAAAAATGAAACCCGAGGTTCTATTTCTGAAGATTTTTGGGATTTTGTAATCCTTTTTCGAGTTCTTGTTAAATTCTGCATTAGTTTGGGCAGGCAGCAATCAATGAAAGTAGTAGAGGGAGCTAAAGGGAACTAAAAAGGTTAAATTATTATCCCTGAGGCCTACAGGTCAGCAACCAAGATGGTTTTCACTGAATGCTACACTGGCAATTCACTCTTCAGATCCCCTGGGCATTGCAGGAACAAACCCTAAGTCTTGCCTCTGAAATGAAGGACCTCAGAGCTGACTGGGTGCTCAGATCTGCCGCCAGACCCTGTCCTGTATCCAGCCTGGGAAAAGAATGCAGCTCAAATCAAGCATTGTGGTACAGTCCTGGGAGACTCAAGGTTTGGAGTACAGTCCATCTGCTGTCTCACTATTGCAGGTGCTGCATTCCTACTCCTGTCTTTCTGTTAGGATGAGTATCTTTCTCCTTGGACTCTCAAAGCCCTCCACAATTCAGTATCAGACAGGAAAAAGAAACAAAGGAATTAGTACCTTGCCCAGATCAACATTTGGGTTTTTCTCATTAGCCTTCACCAGACAGCATATTATGAAACAGAAGTTTCAGAGCACGCTTTTGATGCTTATTAGCACCCCCTCAGCAGCCTGTCTGAATCAGAGTATGTGTCCTGCCATGTTAACACCTGTGCAAAACCAATCCTTTCCACTCACTTCAGTGGGGACACTTTTACACACAAGATTTTCTTTGGGCTGCAGCGCTGATTTTGTTGTATTTATCTGAGAGCACACAATGGTTCCTAAAGACGCAACAGGGCTATTATTAGTTTTCCTTGTCAATACACACGCAATTCTAAAAGAAAAATAACATTAACCTGATGACGTCAGTAAATCTGGTGGCATTAGTAGGACCTAATCTCCAAATTCAGCTTCCTCCAAGCAGATATCACTTGAAATAACTTAAAGTTTTTATCTTTTCTATTCATCCCTCTTACCATTTATGTCTTTTTAGTCTCCTCTTCTTTGGAAAAGGCAAATTAACTTCATGAACTCACTTTGTAGCTTTCCAGGCTGTTGACATTCCTGAAGGTTTTTAATGTCTCTGAAACATGCACACACAAATATTCGGAAAATCAACAAGCTCTCTCATACCTAGGACCTGATAGTGCTAAACCCCTTTTACTCACCACACAAAGTAAAGGAATTTTCAGGTTCATCTACTACCTCAAAGATTTTTTTAAAAGAAGCTCTGCATGGAGATAGCTTGGTCTATGTCATGTTCACATCTGTGGATGACTATTCTAGCAAGCACTCACCCACAGGTCTGACTATAAAAAATACCATCCAATAATTCAGTCACAAACTTCAGCCTGTTTGTGTGACATTAATCACGCTTCTATTCCACTGACATTAAACTTCAGTGCTCCTTGTCAGCCATTTCTGAAAGGAAGCCTGTTTAACAGTTAATCAGTGCCTTCTAAAATAACTGCTTTCATTTTAAGCTACAATCCTGACATCCCAGCACAAGGCTAAGGAAGTTTTTCTGCAGCAAAACAATACTTTACAGTCCAAAAGGGGATCCAACCTGTGAGCATCCTGTTTCCAGGTAGTTTGTCATCATTCATAACAAATACTAATGAGAGGGAAACACTGCAAAAAAGTTGGTGCAGGAAAAGGTTTGAAGTTTTGTCTTTTACTAACACAGCTTCCACTCACTCCATCAGAAAGCTGGAGCTGCTGCTTACACCAGCATGGATTTACAATGATACTCTGCTTCCACTCTGTGGCGGAGTTTGGTAGCTCACCAGTCATGCAGCAGCATAAATTGAATGGAGGAGGTTTGTACTTATTAAAGAGCTTGAATTAGAAAGAATAAAAATAGGAAATTAGGCATGATTATCAGAAACAGTTTCAATAGTGTTTATCCTTTCACTGCAGTCATTCACTTTTATATTTTCATTTTCATTTTTTATTTTATTATTTTCATGATCTTTTAGTTCATTTTTATAATTTAATTTTCATTTTTATTCATTTCCATCTTCCACCTGTTTCAAGACCACTTTTGTCACCATGGATTGCAATACAAGGTATTCCTCTTTAGATCTCCCTGTTACTGTACTTACTTCCAGACCTGAGGCTGGCTGCTATGTGCAAGAGGAAAGGTGAGATGGAGGGTTTGCACTGAGGATGGGGGTCTGCAGCACGCCCCATCCTGCCCCAGGCACGTGTGGGGCTGACGGGACAGCTCCCTGCCCTGGTGCAGCACATCTGCTCCTTGGCTTAGCCTCTGCCAAAGCCATGAGCAGAGAAAAAAGGAGGCAGCCCCAAGGGTGTTTTCAGTGTCTGTGCTGAAGTGTTTAATAGGGGGTCCATCCAGGTGTGGCCTTTTTGCAGTGGCCTTTTTGCACAAGGAAATCTGGCCCCAGGAATATGAGTCAATGTTTTCCAGGGGCACAGTTAAATCTTTCAAGCAACCAACTCTTCTTTGTAAGGAAATCTCCAGCAACCCACAGACAGAAGGCAGAGTAAAACCTGATGACTAAAAATACTATGACTGAGTGGGACTCCAAACACATTGGCAACAGCTGTCTGCTTATTTTGTGTTGTTTCTGGAAGGCAGCACTATTACTTTAGGTAAATAAATGCTGCATTTGTGTAATCTCTACTTATTTATTTTAAATGTGAAAAACGGTATTTTGATTCCCTTGCTATCTTCCAGCTCTGACTCTTCAACTTTTTGGGGGGGGATGGAGGAGGGGCAGGTTGTCTATAATTTATTAAATCAAATTTCTCTTATTAATCTGAAAGCATTCAATGTCTCCAGACAATGCATACGACTGTATCTTAAAAGCTAATTAGTACACTATCTCAAAAAAGAAAATATATTGGTGTTTTCAATAATGCAAGTACAGAATTAAAAATTAAACCTTCAAACTATTGACCAAAGAATCTATAAATTTTATTTTCTTTATTACAGCGATTTATAGAAAGGTTTTTGTTGCTTTACAGACCTTTTCTTAATTTCTTAATCTTTATTATTGTCCATTAATTGTCCATTTTTCACTTTTTGGTTGTTTGCTTTTTAGTTTTTGGTTTGGGTTTTTTGGTTTTTTGTCTTATCAGCACTAGACTCAATATTTCCAAAATAAGGTGTGTTGTTTCATCTGTTATTTCTCACAACTTTCATTTCTTGCTTAAATCCCCATGTGGACACGTATCTGAACAGGTGGAATGATAACCTGAGATCCCAGAATAGGCCAGTCAGGCCATGGACCAGTCAGACCAGAGGGGACCACGTTTGCATTGCCATTGCAACAGGAGAGACAGCTGTCATCCTTGGAGAAAGAAATCACTAAGTGATATGAAAGGAGAGGAGAAGAGGCTGGATTTTTATCACTGCATTGTGGGAAATGAGACTGAGAAAGCACAGTAGACATGTTTGTACAGCCTAGGCAGAAATTAGCAAATCTGGGACATCAGAAATGCTCTGTTTTAATGATTTCTTTACTAAAAAATGACATTTTGGGAGATTCCTGGCTACTGTCCTGTGGCAAAGTTCCTGTTTGGACAGACTTGGGTACAAGGAGTTGGTCAGGATGGTACTCTGCACACTCGGTATATGGATGGATTTAACACTAGCACTCAAAATTTGCTGTCACATGGCAGAGGAATAAAGATCTGAACTCATCAGCAATAGTAAATGTAGAAAATATTCTGACAAAACTGGGCACCCTCAATGTTGCAGAGCTGGGAAACGTGAACAGGAAACTATTACTGGAAAAAAGTTTTCACAGAAAGAGTGATAAAGTTCTGGAATTATCTGCCCGGGGAGGTGGTGGAGTCACCATCCCTGGATGCCTTTTCTTAAAGACTGGATGTGGCAGTCAGTGCCATGGTTTAGTTGAGGTGTTAGGGCATGAGTTGGACTGGATGATCTTTAAGGTCTCTTCCAACTTAGTCATTCTGTGTATTCTGTGAATACTGGTTGTATTGGGTAGCAAACTTGCAAAAAATCACAAAGTAGGGGCACAAATTTGAATCTCTATAATTGCAACTCATCACATTCATGTTTTGATTCCTCTATGAAAATCAGAATTTTGGTCAGTACCCAGGGTCATACCAGTTCTACAGTTGAAGCTGAGAGAGGAGGGACAGTCCAAGCTTCTTTCTTTGATCCTTCTGACACCGTTGCTGCCAGATCATAAAATTTGGAACAGAACAACCTGTTCAAGGAGCAGACAGCCAGCCTGGGATTTTTCCAAAGCACCACTGTGTGCAGGTTGCAGAAGCCTCCTCACACAAACATCTTCCATAGGTCTTTTTATGAGACCAGTTATGAAGCTATAAAAATGATCTGTGGTCCTTTCCTAATTTTAGTATATTGGACTCTGGTGTCAAGCAATATGAAGGTGAAATATGTTCCAAAACTGACACAATGTAGGTGCCAGAATATACACTGCTTTTTCACTTCACTAGACATAGAAAAAGAGTACAATTTTACCATTGCATTTCAGGAACTATGAGCACAAAGTGACAGTGGGTCAGTGTTGTGCAGGCAGTTTTGTGTCGAGCAAGTGCAATTCAGCTGCTCCTTCCTGCATCCTCCTTCTGAGTGACCACCTAGCTCAGATCAGAAATGTTTCCCTATTTTTTTGCCAGGTGAGTTGTGCTGCCTTAGAGAGATTAAACAGCTCTGCACAGGGTCAGGAGAGTGCTTGAGGCAGCAAGAAGCCAGAGGGGGAAGTAGCAGCAGATGGG
The DNA here is from genome assembly GCF_015832195.1 of Motacilla alba alba. Taxonomy (NCBI): domain Eukaryota; kingdom Metazoa; phylum Chordata; class Aves; order Passeriformes; family Motacillidae; genus Motacilla; species Motacilla alba. Next base: position 113,787,838 of record NC_052017.1, read on the forward strand.
ATTGGTCTGCTGTGACAATAACAGTGGAATTCATGGCAGAGCAGTGCCTGATACCAAGGTTAGAGTGAGGAATGGAGGGGAGGAGAGGTAACAAGTGGAAATAAAAGAGGGGGTCTGAAACCAGCTTTTCCTCTATGTGGCTGGGAGGTGACCTGAAGCATTTGGAGATATGTCTGAGGACACTTTCCTGAAGGTTTTTTCTGCTACATCTGCCTGGTAGAAATGGAGTAAGAAAAAACAGAGCAAATATTCCCATGAACGTCAACCTTGTAGCCTCTCAGCTGTAGGGACATTTTCCTTCTTGAGCCTGTGCCTCAACAACTGGAGCTATTCTGACCAGGACATGTTTTCTACACATCACAGAGAGGTCTATTGAATGTCATTCTTTTCCATGAAGAAACTGCTGAATTTGGAAACAGTCTCAGTTTTGCCTGTTCTCCTTTCTCACTGAATTGTCTGCCCTGTTGGACTCGGCTTAGCTGTCATTTATGGAAGTAACTCAGTGCTGCAGAGATTCTCACTACAGGGTTTATCTCTGAAAGAGGCTGAAGTCCATATACACTGATCTTAGTTTTTATGAACAGTTTAAATAACTGATGAGAAATTTGCTATAAAAATGTCAGGAAACATGGCAAATAATAACCCAATGAAAAATCACCAACAAATCCTGGAATACATTTTTGTATCAGGGCTCTTTTTGTCTTGCATTAAATGAGAGCTACCAACTTCCACAGCCATCCTCTGATGATCTGACCAGGATTTGCAGAATTGCTGAGTGCTCACAGCTTGAGGAGCTTAAAGGGGGCAGTGAAACCTATGTGCTAACCATGTGAAACCTTCTGTAATACTAGGGAACCCAAAAGTCTTGCCAGAGGGCTTTCCCCACAACTATTTATAACAAAATTATCCTAATCTTACATGCTCAAGAAATGTTGAGAGGAAGAGATTTCTACAGGTCAGTAGTCCAACAATCCCAGCAGTTGCTCAAACAAAATTGTCACCAGACCTAGATCTGGTTGTTTATAGCTTTATCCAGCCTGATGTTGAAAACCTCCAAGCCTGGAAATTCCACAACCAGATCCTACTCTCAGAGAGAAGAAGGTTTTGCAAAAGCCTTTTGTTACACCATCTGCAATTGCCAAGAGGGGTGTAACCCTGATATCTCTGTAGCTATGCCTCAAGCTGCTATAAAATTGCTTCTTAGCTTTCCCTTCTCCCTGCTATAAGCCCAAGTAACACTAATAATAAGGACAGACATGATTTTTAATAGTCATAATTTCTCTTTATCTACTGGCCATGATACACCTTGCATGTGTTTTGCCTTTTTTTGCAATGAGACCGTGATCCTGGCTCATCTTATGGTGTCCACCACAAGCTTATTTTTCTATAAAAAGATTCATTCTTTCACCTCACAAGAAAAAAAAGACATTGGAACATCAATTTTTTGACACTTAGCACTTATAGAGTGACTGTGTGATACCTTAGCACTCTCAAAAAGAGTAAATTGCAACTGGAAAAATGTAGGTAAACCTTAACTTCATTGCTAGGCCAAGACAACGAGCTTAGTAAGATTGACATAGATATAAATTCATGATCATTTTTAAAGTTGCCATTATTCTGCATTCTAAAAGAAATTTTCTAAATTTAATTCAATATTTTCTAAATCAAAATTGAGGCAGAGGAGAACAAATTGTTCTATGAGCTCACAAGCCATGTCTGTCCCACACTGCAGACATATAGCCCAAAGAGGAAAAGTTGCTCATTCCCTACAATTTAGCCCTTTCAGTGCACAGTGGAGGACACTCTGTACCACTAGATAAATGCACTCCTGCCTCTACTTCAACTGTCTATGACACAGAGGAGCTGAAAGTTCCTTGAACTGCTCAAATTCACCTAACATTAGCCCAATCCTTTCCCAGTTAATCTCCCAGCACAAGTTTCTGCTTCCTAGGATGCAGTCATGTACCAGGAACTGAGAAGAAAAGAAAGGAAGTAGCAATTTGGAAAGGTTTTGATTTTTAGATCAGATATAAATCATTTAATGCCTTAGAACAAAAGAGAAATTGAAAACAGATTTTGTCTTCAAATCTGCTTCCACCATCATAGAAATTGTTCTGCAGACTTGTTCCTTTTCTTTTTTATGCACAAAGTATTTGAAGCCAACCAAGGGCTCTAAAAGAAAATAGAGAAGCAGAATTGTCTCTGAAGTTTCAGATGTCTAACAGCTTTATTGATAAGAACTGCTCAGAAACATACCTATTTTATTATCCACACAAAGAGGAGACATTCAAAAGTTCCTCATGCCAAAACCAGTCATACATCTCAGACAAAAATTTGAACCTTGTGATTTAGTTTTACTTTAAATTCCCGTCCTGAGTTTTCTTTTGAGTGAGTTCTGTGGGAATTCACCCTGGGACGATTTCAAAGCACTCAAACATTTGCAGTTGTGATTAAGGACTCACAAATCCTTCCACTGTAGCAATCAGCTGAATAATGCAGTTTAGATTTAAGTGAAATCCCATCATAAAATGCTTCGGAGAGTCTTCAAGACATGAAACACTCCTGAGACAAAGCTACTATCTCCTGCATAAAAATCAAGGGTTTCCACTTAGGGTTACAAGTAGGAAACAGAGCCTCAGACCACCTCATATCCTTACAGAGGATGATCTGAATTTCTACCTAAAGTAATACAGTTCTGTATTTGGCTAATGCTCAAAATTTTTAGGGAGAAATGGCTGCACTGAAGCAGCAGGAAATTGATGTAATTCATCACCTGAAGAGCCTCAGATGTTCTGTCCACTCTGTAACTAAGGGCACCATAACGGTGACATAGGAGAAGGATTACTACAATGAACTACTTAAAACAAGAAGCATATGATCATACTGATCTGAGGGAGCCCCTTTTTTATTGCCATTTTTATTCCACACTTGTGAAGGTAGAAATGTTAACAAAAGGCTCAGACGATGATATTTGTAATATTGCTCAGATCTGTGCCTTTGAAAATGTAAAGAAACCCCCAAATCCCTTGATGGCTTAAAAAGGGAGGACACAAGAACAGTCTGATACTGTCAAGAATTTTCATATTCAGTACAGCAAAATAAAAGGTTCTTCCATTAAGAGAAAAATATTTCTAGAGATGTTGAAAAGCCTGCAGTGTTGAAGCTGGAAAACTTTTTTTTTTCATTATTTGTCCCACTTTTAAATAGTGTCACTCACAAACTAGGGCATGGCAGACAAATACAGATGAGTGGGTTCTCCAACACAGAAAACATATTTGAACATTTAATTATTCATTACCATTTCAAGCAAACTCCCTGTGCTTTGTCTGCACAAAAAGGGAGTGCAGAGAAATATACATTACAATATAATTTACAATATAATACTGAAATATTGAAGCATAAAAGAACGAACTTTGTATTTTTAATAAATTTTGGTTTTAATGGATGTTAGTTCAAGTAAGAAACATCTCCAAACAAATGAACAAAGAACTACAAATCAAACCAAAACCTAAGTAATTAATCTGTGCATTTTTTCTGCTTTGGCTTAAAAGTAAGTTTTATTAAATACTGTGAATGGATATTTTCTTCTTGGCTGTCAATACGTCATCGTCATGATTTTTCATCTCATTTTGACATGAAATTTTCAGACTAAATGTTTGGTTTGAGTGATCTTTGACATGATTCCCCCATCATCCCTCTCTCTAAGTTGGAGAAATATGGAGTTGATAGTGGAAGTGTTCAGTGGATGAGGAATTGGCTGGATGGCACAGTGGGCTTGAGTGCACCCTCAGCAAGTTTGCAGATGGCCTTGCCTCTGATGAGCCCAGTGAATGTGTGTGACAATGAACCACCACCCCCACAGACACACAGAAAAGCTCAGCCAAGTCCTGATGCAGAGAGTCTGCACTGCAGAAAGTGCCTGTGATGAACACAGACCAAGAAAGACTCAGTGATTCAAAGCATTTCAATTTATGTTGTGGACAGCTGCTCAAACAAACAGACAATGCTTTCTTTTCTTTTCTTTTCTTTTCTTTTCTTTTCTTTTCTTTTCTTTTCTTTTCTTTTCTTTTCTTTTCTTTTCTTTTCTTTTCTTTTCTTTTCTTTTCTTTTCTAACACTAACTTTCTTTTCTTAATTCTCTTTCAACTCCCAAAGTAGCTAAGGAACTTCATTTTCACATTTTAAGTATTGCACTTAAATATGCAGCTATACATAATTAACAGAAGGAATTACTTGCACACATAAATGACAACTCCCAAATTAGCTCTCTGTTTAAAATTAGGATGCCTAGCTTTCCCCAGCTCTTCTTTTTGCTGTTGTTAGACTTTCTGGTATCTGAACCATCCCTCTGGTAGGCAAGGACACATTTATATTGGCTTCCACTAGGGGAGCAACCATCCCTGCAGGAGAATGAAGTTTGGGACGTAGCAAATGGATGCTCTTCAGAACTACTCCTCTCTCCCATCTTGCCTCAGGTTTGACTGACTGAGAGTCTGTGGAGAACAACGCACCCCTGCTTCAGCTGGGCAGCTGGAGCAAGGGGCACATGGGCCTTTCTTTTTTTCTCTGTCCCACAGGCCTGGAGGTGACAGTCACTAGAAGTCCATGTGGTTCAAATTAAAGGCAATGCAAAGAAAGAAGCAATATCACTTTTTCATGCAGCACTGGAAGGAAATTGTGGATGAAAGCACAGCTAACTTCCTGCAAAAGCCTGAAAGAGAAAATTACTTCTTTTTTTTTACCCTGCATGTGAGAAGTGAATACAAAGGACAAGAAATAAGACAAATAAGAGACAAGAGATAAGAAAAATAAACTCCAAACAACTTCAGTAGCAAGAAGCTAATAAAATATTAGTTTGGTCACTGTTCTTGCAAGCACAGCCTGAAAGAGTCTGGAAATGTGTGATGGAGTTGCTTCAAAATGTAACATTTCCAGATAAGGATAGTTAAAAATTGCTCTCATGTTTCAGAAAGGTCAAAAAGAAACCTGTTCTTTGCTATCTTGAAGGAAGATCTAATTGTATCAATTGTGCTCACTTAACTGAAGACGTGTCACAAGTGAGGAAAAAAATGGTGACTTCTTTGTAAAAAATGAAACAGGCATGTAAGTTCATATCACCAAGATCTTCTTGGCTCTTCAGGGGATTCATGAAAAAACAGAGCCCTCTACTGGCCTCTGCTCCCCTCTGTTCTAAGCCCTTGAGAGATCCCAGTGTCATCACTAAAAGCTTTTCTGCCCTATGTAGTGTTCTTGGTCTAAATCAATGAGGATGGAGTGCAATTCAAGTTCCAAAAGCCATTCCTACACCTCCATAAAACTATTTTTGTGAGAGAAGATTGGTATCTTATCAGAATAGCAAAGAGAGATCTGGGTTAGTTCTGATCAGTTCCAGTAGAAAATGTTGCATACAAGAAATACTTTACTTTTGCTAAAATAAACTAAAATCTTTACTGCTGATATAGTAAAGATACTGGTTCAGGTATTAGGGTACTGGTTCAGGTATTAAGATACTGCTGATACAGGTTCCAGAACATTATGGGAAGCAGGTAAAGCACTTGCCTTTCCCCTAGTACAGACCTCATATCTATTTTATCCCCTTTATTTATTTTATTTGAACACTATCCCCTTCCAGAAATAGCTTGTGCACCATGTTATTGGTCCTCTGCAAATGCAAACAGAACATATCCACCCCGCCCAGGTGGATTTCAGATGAGAGGACTGCAAACTTGGCACATCCTTAATTCTATAATGAACACATCCCTTTGGAAGAAAAATGAGCAGTTTTCAAATGTAAAAGCCAAATCCATCTAGTTTCACCTCTGTGCATACCCTAACAGAATTATTTCCTATTAGCACAATGTTTGTTGTGCTTTTCATTTAGATCATAGCACTTAATTTGGAAGAATTCCTGTAATTTGGAGTAATTTTACTTTAAATGTATGACAAGTAAAGGATCACCAGGATTAGGCCCACAGCAGAGATAATGGGCAGCCACTCCATTTTGTCTGCCCTGATTGCAAAGCATTCCCACAGCCCCCTCCCAGCCACCTGACTGAACAATCTCTGCTTCCGTACCCACTGCTGGTGCCAGGCCAAACTTCCATCCTCTCCAGCAGAACTTCAGCCTCTTGCCTGGGGATCAGAAATTGTCTTTGACTGACAGACTCCTAGAATACCTTTAGGCAACTGAGTTAGGGCCCAGACCAAGTTAAAACAGTGCTGTGCAGCATTATCCTGGAAAACAGTTTAATTATTGTAGCGGTGCAAATGAATCAACATTTGTAGGAGGGCTTTTACTGACTGAAGAGCCTTCAGCTGAGTTGCTTAGAGCACAGTTTTGCAAATGGGTTTGATCCCTGTATGGGCCATTCACTTAGGAGTTGGACTCTTGTGGGTTGCTTCCAGCTCAAAATATTCTTTGTGCAGGATGTTCTTAGTGTGCAGGATGCCTGTGTGCCAAGAGATGAGAAGGCTACTCAGGACAGTCTTACTACTGTACAAAGAAAGAAAGATACAAGGCATGCAAAGCATAAACTAAACATATTGTATTTCTAACAAACAGCTTACATGTATGAATCAAATATGGACAGCATGATTTTCTGAAGAGAATAAACAAAAACAAGAAGTTGTGGAACATAAGATATGCAAGAAGCTGACCCAACAAACAAGAGACATAAATCTGGTTTATGTTTTTGAGAAGCAGGATCCCTCCATGGGCTGTATAGTTTTTGTACAGTGTTGCATATTACCTTTCACATTGCTTTAAATAATGAAACCTGCAAACTGATGGCCCTGGGGCAGGACACAACAGATCAGCTGTGAGAAAGGCACATTTGAGAGCCTCATGTAAATGGCTGACAGCACAGGGCACACATCTGCCGCTATCTGGACCCTTCAGGCTTCCCAAAGGATACAGCTGTTTACAACAAGCCATGCACCACATGCACACAGACATTCACTTACTCACCTTGCAAGGTGGGAAGAATTCCTCCTCCTCTGGGTTGCATCTTCTCTGAAGACGTGTTTTGGAGTACTGCAACAAACTCCAAATTCCTTATCTTGTTAGATCACAGATTATCTAGGGTTTTCAAAACATCTGTGTGCAACTCTGTGGCATATGTTGCCTAAGTTCAGGATGACAGACAATTTCACTGTACATCCAGTCTTGCACATGTTGGTAAGGGTGAAAAGAAACATATTTGAAATTGCATCCAAGAACTGCCCAAAATGCCATATTGATGTGGCACATTAAAGGACCTTTCAACTTGCTCCATTGTTTCACTTATGAAGAGTGGGACATGAATATAATAAGGGCTAATAATGGTACAGTTACTACCCTGCTACTACTATTCTCATGGAAACAGATTTGAGCAGAATGGCGTGGAAATTATGTTGGAAGGAAAACTTTAGATCCAAAGAGCAATACTATCTGGGGGATTTCTAAGCACTCACTTTCACAAACTGATCAGCTTTCACAGCAACACAGGTATGAAAACAAAATCAGTGCAGATCTTGAATTATATTTATCATAAACTTGGCTGGGCTTATCAGTAACTCCTCAGGCAGGAAGTCTCACACACATGACAGATACAGTGCAACTGAAACAACATGACATGCACTACTGGAAAAAAAATCTGGAGCACAAAGAATAAATACCCCCTAGAGAGACAAAATATAGAAAAACACCCTCACAGACCAGTATTTTCAGACAATTTATTTATAGAATTGTTACTTCAATTTGGCACACAATTGGAAAATGCTAATACAATTTGGTGGGACAAGAGTAAAAATGCTGGAGTGTTGCTGATCCTTTGGAGACAAAAAATGAAATATGAATTGCAAATAAGGAACAATTGGTGTAGAAAACAATGTTACCTGAAAGTGGGCTCTATCAGCTGTAGAACACAAAAAAACCTGAAAGATCTCAGACACTGGGATGACATTTCCAAATGTAGACTGAAGCTGTTAAGAGGCAACTTTGACACAACCCAGATTATTTGCTCTATTGACAGAGGTTGAGCTTTTCAGAATTTAGCTTAATTTACTGCTCCTGTTTGATCTGGCTTGGTGCTGCTCACATTGATTTCTGTGGGAATACTGCTATTGAGTTTAACAAAATCAGGCCTATCACAGAGGGCCAATGCAGTCTCCTTCATAAGCAATGAAGCTCTGAACCCGGGGGGCCACAAATGCCAAATGCTTGGAACATTATAATGAGAAACCATTTTCTCCTTCAGTCCATCAGCATATTTTCTGTATGTTCAGTACCCCTAATTGCACAAATCTCTTCACGTTCCCATTATTTGGTTGGCAACTATTGCACTCCTGGTTGAATCAGTCACTATCTTAGACCTTAGTCCCAAACATTACCAGCTTCAGGATAAATTGGATAGTTGACTGCTGGGGTCCTCTCACTCTGGGACTGTCTTAATCTCTGATCTTTCATTTTTCTTGTCCACATCGACTAAGAAAGGATCAAGGATCAGAAGGGAACAGAGAGGAAGAGCAAAGAGGGAAAAGTGGCCACTAATTACTGGCTTCAGTGAGAGGACAATGGATGAGCACTTCTCACTGAAGAGCTGAAAGAGCTGCTGTGGCACCTCTTCAACAACTTCTCAGTATGGATCATGGGTGCTTGACCTGCTGGTGGGGTGGGAAGACACTCGCAGCAAGTACTCAGTCATCATTGCAAGAGCTGCCCTAAAGAAGCTGTGGTTCAGAAGTCAAGCAATTGGGTCCTCAGAGTTACCACATTCTTGTCTCAGTGAGTTACCTAACAGTGAAGCAGTTATAGTCCAGTTTTATCACTGAGGACAGTCGATTAGAAGACAAGACTATAGGTGATATTTTGGCAAAGTCAAATCTGTAATTGCTTGTGTGATAGGGCCTAAACCACTAAAGCACAGATGAAGGGCTCAGCATGAGTGGCCTGACTGAAAACCATCCACTGAGTTTCACCTGGGTTAGAGGCAGTCCTTCCTACCCTCCTCCTGCTTGGGCTTAAAATCCCACAGGCATTTATTTGTGGTCCATTGAATCTTACCTGTACCATTATCTAAACCCTGAAAGACAAGAGACATGAAACAATTACTGCAATTTAAAAATAAAGAAACAAAAATAACCGTCCTCTGTTGCACATCCATCTGCTTCTTTTCACTGCTTGTTTACTTCAGAAAACAGATCTACAAAGAAATTGGGCATAACTGGGGAGACAGTAGCCTGGAAAAGCAGTTTTCTGTGAGAGAAACTGCTACTGGAATGACATCCAGGAGACAACAAAGCAGCCATTCTCTGCTGGCATAACACAGCAGAAGCCCAGAACAATACTTGGTCACTTCTTTCTGCACAATTCTTGGGAGATGTGGACTCCTTGTTTTAGACATTAAATCAGAAATATACAATACTGCACAACTGTGGTACAACCCAAACAGGTAACAGGATGCTACAAAGACATTGGAATACACTTATAAATAAAAAGAAAAAGCAGAGATGAACCCCGTACTGACCCCCTCCCCACCTCTGGTTGCCAGCCATTGCCCATTAAAAAAAAAAAAAAAATCAAAACTTTTCTCACACCTGAAGCCAATTAGAAAATCTATCCCTTGTAACAACCATGAAGTAAATATATCTAACAATATCACTAGATGACTTTGCAGCTTCACCTGTATGGTTAATTCACTCTCCAAGTATGCCATATCTGCTCAGTATTTTCATTATCATTACATGTAGGTCATAACAAACAGCTCTTAAATCCATCTGTAAAAGTCTGGCAAACAGGTTAATCTCAAAACCAGTTAAATACAATATTCAACCCATTTATTTCTGTCTCCATTTATTTAGAAAACATTCATTCAAGGAATGAAAGCTAGAACTCTTGGTACAATACCAGGTATTATCTATGCTATCATACACTCTTTTTAGAAGAATGAAAAAGAGAAAATACATACAGCTTTAGAATAATTTCACTTGCAACCACCTTAATCATAATAGCCACTCAAAATATCCACACCATTGGAAACCCAATGCTAAAATAATACATTCTCTTTCTTCCCTTATTTGGAGCTAGAATGCTACTATGATTTCTTTTTAATTAAGATTTTTTAAAAATATATATTTTTGTAGGACCTACCTACAACATGCAATTGTTTTAAGTAGTATCCCTAAAAATGGTGTGCGACAGCTTCATGTGGAAAAGGCTAAGATGTAAAGAACACTGTTGTAGCCCAGCAATGAGATTTGGGTATGGTATGATTTCCTACCCTCTGGGCATAAGGTTAACTCACATCCACACTGATGAGACCAAACAAATATTCAAGCCAGAATTTAAGCAGAATGTTTCAGATTGGAGTGTAAACAGTCAAAGAAACGACACACTGAGTTTTAACACCATACAAACAAAGTGCACTGGGATGCGTGCACTGAGCAAGCACTTGTGAATACTTGCTGGTCTGCATAAGAGTTACATTTATTGCAAAATGACATCTGAAACTGATATTCACCAGCTGCTCACCTATTCTCACACCAAAGCTCTTTAAATTACACTGGGAGACCACAAGCACTACCTTAGCCCCCAACTGTGGGAAATGAGCTCAGGCATTACTACAAGTAATTAACTGGGCACCACACTCTCACCTCTTCCTTAATTTCACCAGGAGTGAGATTAGGCCAATAACGGTCCCCTGTGAAAGGTACTGAACACTGTGATCCATTGCAACAAAGCAATTTAGGATATTAATGTGTCTGAACAAACTCAATTCTTCCTAATGGAAGGCCAGGCATTTTAGCCAGCATGTGTGGGGAAGAAAAGGAGGGCCTCTCGTAAGATACTTTGTTTTCCTAAGGAAAAATAACATAGGCAAATACTTTTGTTCACTGGTCTATGCCTTCAACGAATACAAGTAAGCTCTTGTACATTACACAACATTTTTCATTTCCCATACAGGAAGTCTGATCACAGCTTATGCAAGGACATGATAGAAGCATTCCCCAGAATAAAAGCAGTCCCATTTTTAGGAAGTATGTTTACATAGGATTTCAAGCTGATTCTAAAACCCTAATTTGCCACAGATTTTATCTTAATTGCCTACTTAAATATTGTGCATTCGATCTCTGTGACACAATCAGGTTTTTATATTAGGCTAACTATGGCTATTTCTCATATTTAGATTTTAATCCATGTTCTTTAACAAATAAACATACAAACAGCTGTTTTCATTAAATTAGATTTCAAGACATTTAAATCAGCCTTCAAAAGCTGCAATCTTCTTGTAAAATCTTAAGCCTTGATAAATATGTTTCTTTTATTCTTCACTGAAGTTTGGAAGCTCAACAACTTTTTGAAATAGATCAGATCCTTTTTAAAAAGGGCATGATCACTTATTTGTCACAGCATATAGAAGTTTCTTAAATTTAAGAATTGAAAGTAAAATTATTTTGTGTATTATCTACATGTGTAAAAGTTATTTTCAAAGAGCAGCAATAGTGTCTGTGTTAGAAGTTCTCCAGAAACTACCTGTACCAAAAGGCTCATAGGAATAAACTACAGTCTTCTTTGCCAGTAAGTTTAAGAAATAAGTCTGTATCTGTACTTATGCAACATCTTTTGGGAAGTCTTTTGGAAATGTGAATTTCATCTAGAAGTTGAAAGCAGTATCTAAACATTCTCCACTACTGACTTAAGGAGAAAAACCTCTTTTTAATCAGAACAGCAGTTCTCATTAACGATATGAAAGAACACAAAATTAAAGAATTAAGGGTTTGGATCAAGCAGCCTAAGACTTTACTGAACAAACTTTGAACAGAAACTATCTATATTAACTTAGAATTTTAGCATTCTTAAGGAGAGATGGGCAGCTTATTTTCTGATAATTCAAATAACACGTATATTTTAACCTCCTGAAACCTTTCAGGGGGATGCAGAGAACAACAATGCAGAGGGTTATATGTTTGGAGATAGAAGTCTACAACTTTTAGAGGTTCAACAAGTTGTCATTTTGATATCAAAGGACCCGCATTCTGTTCTGTATGTACTAGATTGCAAAGAACATTTTTCAGTAAAGTTTTGCAGACCCTGTTGTACTTCACATGCCACATGTTCTTCAAACTTGCTTAAGGAGATTCAAGTCCAAACAGTCTCTCTTCTCTCCGTAAATTACCACAAACCAAATAAGCACAAGCTGTTTGGAATGGCTGAAGAGCTTTCTGCAGGAGAGAGTGTGCTGCAAGCTAAAAAGACAAAGCTATTCCTGGAGTTGTAGAAAAAGTGCTGGTTTATATCTTGTGTTGGAAATGGAACTAACCAGTCAACCTACTATTTCTGTAAAACTCATTCCCTATGACTCTGTCCAATGGAAAGAAAACCCAAACAAACAAAATAAGAGGTACTGAAGGAAGAAGCTGCTTCTATAGGCACAAACATCACATGATGAACAAGCCCCACACTAGAGAAAAATCTATCGTGCATCTTCAACACTGCTTGCAGAAATCAAGGACAAGAAGTAACTGCTAAAAACTATACAAGGAAATGCTGCCTTCTTTTAAAAAGGTATAAGGAAATAATTACACTGATTAATAAAACACTGATATTCACAACCCACCTGAACTAAAACTGGTTTACATCTTCAGGAAAGAAGTCAAAAAACATTTCCTTTTTTCTCTTAAAAAGCAAAGAGTGCCACACTGTCCAAGATAAGCTGTTGCTGCATATAGATTTGAATCAACCTTCTTGTGCTTTCCATTCAGGGGATACAAAATACAAGGTCATGATTCCTGATAAATCATTTACAGTTATCAGATGCCTATAAAAATCAAGCTTTTTTCCTACCTAATTTATTATGGAATCACTAAAACTACAATAAGATGTAAAAGGTTTCAAGAAATTCCTGTGAGAAATACTTAGGTTATTTTACAAAAAAAAATAGGATTTTTCTTTAGTTCACCTATGTTCACCAATATATATGGTAAATGCACCTTGAGTATAAGAACTGCATGAAAACAGTCTGAAAAAAATAAAACATGGAAACTGATGTGTGAGACCATCGTCCCCTTCCTACTTCCGATTATTATTATTATTATTATTTTATTCTTTTTAAATACCACCACTGACAAAACCCAATGCAAGATATAGTCCCCAAACCCACACCAAACTGCTTTGCTTTGCTGTGCATCTTTTCCAGCAGGTTTTCACACCTGCTTCTTCAGACAGAGCATCTGGAGGCTACAAAAGCACAACTTGTACTTCTCCACCAGTCATGCTTATTTGTGTGACGTTTTTTCCAGATCTGGAAGTTTTTCAATTAGTGCTTTATGGTTCATGTTGATACTGGCTATAAGTCCTCCTTCATTGCCATCTGAGCCAGTGTAACTAATTTCTTCACCAGTCAGGGTAGTCATATGGCCACCCAACGCTCTCAACACTGCATTTCCAGCACATATGTCCCACTTCTTAATGTAGGTGACATGGATATACACGTCAGCTTCTTCTTGATTCTTTTCAGGCACGTCAAGGAGGGCCAACACTTTATAACCTAGAAGGAATGGGAAGAGGTAAAAAAAAATTAAACCAAACTTTCCTGTCAAAACACATTAAAAGAACAAGACCAGACACTCAAATATAGTTCTGCTCTTATGTTTACTCATTAATTTCTCAATCTCTGTATCATGCTCAAATTTATCTTTTTCTCCCTGGCTTTTTATTTCTAAAGAAGGAAGATGTATACACCACTCTTTAATAAAGTAAATCAGTCCAGGGCATTTCCCCTTTATTATTCATTATGCAGTACAAAGTAATTGCTCAAAACAGTATCCATTCTTTTATGGATTTTTTTTTTCAAATTTTCAACTCTTTGACCAATATTCCCGATTCATTAAGCTGTTCATTTCTTCATCTTGTTAAACAGAGTCAAGCCCTGGACAAGACCTGCTATAATCAGTTACACTTTCACTTTCTTTGTCATTTAGAGTCGTTATCAAGAAGCAATACAAGACCTTCTTGACTAAACAATCTATGAGGGAAATCTGGCTTTTCATCACATTAAAGGCACAGAAAGATACATTTCTGCAAAAATAAGGGAAAAAAAGCCTCCCATTTATGTTCTGTCAGTAACATGCACAAGGATATTGCATAAGTAAAAAGTATTTTAAAATTCCTGTAAATTAAGTAGTAGGCAGATAAAAATGGACTTAAGTGACACTAATTTTCTCTTTTGACATAAATGCAATAAACAATACCAAACTTTAATGGCCCTTTTCTTAATTTTTTTTAAATCAACAATACTAACAGCTAACTAACAACCAGCAGATTCTCTTCCATGATTGTGCCTGTGGTCACACAACACTTTTTCTCCCACTGAGGCATCAGTGCCTTCCATGAACACACATCAGTGTGTTTCAATGAAAGGACCACAACAGCATTGCTGGCCTAGGCTTAGACTCAATAACACACAGACTTGTGAACAGCCTAAAAGCTGAATCAAGTTTGCATGCAGGTTCCTAAATACAGAAAAAACTTTGTCCCTATTGTCAAGTGTTTGTTTTCAGTGATGTGAAGATCAAAAGACAAATGGAAAAAGAGAAGACACCACAGTACACCCTTTTGTCTAGTAACAGCTACACCACTAAAATATTCATAAGCAATAAAATGGATAGGGTGCTTAAAGAACCAAACCTGCTCCACCAGCGGGGATTATCACAGTTTTATTTCCAAATGTCTGCCGTGCAACCTGCTCAACTTTTCCTGCATGGGAGCGGGACACAATAATCCTTGGAGTCTTCTCGTTGTAGGAGGAACGAGCTTTTACATTTGACCCACCATCCACCATTGCCCAAGCTACAAGAGAAACAAAAATTCTACTAAGATTTACAAAAGATAATCTCTGTTAAGTGTGAGGATGAAAGGGTACTTATGTAACAATATGTAATTGATACCTCTGACTGAATATCTCTCACTACTGTAAAAGAGAAAGTTAAGGCTGACAGAGGATGGGGTGCATACAAGGGAATGGAAAGAGGCCACACACGCATTGGTGCATATGGCATTATCCCAAGCCTGACTGTTCTTGTGTAATATTTCCAAAAAACAGAATAAGAACGAAAAATCCCAAGTAGTTAATATTCAGAATTTGCAATTGGAAAGCCACCAAAGTTAAAAGGATGGCTCCTAGTCAGAAATACATCCAGTATTTCCTCAGACAATGTTTTTATGTAAGAACAAAAAGCCCCACTACCCTTTAAAGTAGATACTAAAAATGCTGTGGAGTCATTTTGTTCAGAAGGATAGTAATGCTAAAGAAGGAAATAGCTCAGGAGGATAGTGCTACAAAGAAAAACATTTGATGTTGTGTTTCAGAGAACAGAGTTTAGAATCCACAACTTCCCACTTATTTCATCATGAAGTTCAAAGCCAAGCTTGGTAGGTGGTATCCCCTAACCATTAATCTGACATTTACTTAGTAAACTACCCAGAAATTTCATCTCAGCAGAGAACCAGATTGTTTGGCAACAGATTGAGCTCTGTGTAATAACAATGCTGACTGCCCTTTATTGCTTTGTATTTGTGTGGTAGTATTAGGAACAATCTGACTCCAAACATATTGGTATTTCCAGCTTGGAAAATGAATACTTGTCACGCAAAATGACAGAATTCATTGCATCTCCTCTGATTTCATGTCTGAACATTGCACACCTCACTATTACCAAAGGAGATAAATTACCAACATTACAATGGTAAAACCCCATTTCTTCAGATAGGCATTGATACCTAAAAAATATGTTCCAAAATCTCCAAGATTCTTGAAGCATATTGGAATACAGTACAAACTCAAGTGATTGGTAATTAAATTCATATTTATAGATAGCAAACATTTAGCACAAAATGTTGAGTGTTTAGTGTTTTAGGGCCAAAAAAGAACAACAAATACAAAATGCATTTGTTCAGACTTAGTTTTTGTTCCAGAGCTACTGCAAATCTTCAGAACTCTAGAGGTCAGTATCGCCTAAGGGAAAATGTAAACAGCAATTTCTGTTTTAAATACACAGTAAGACATACATATTAAACTACTTTGAAGCTTTCAGAAGTCCATGCAAATTGCCAAACTTGCAGCAATGCTCGCTGATACATCATTAATACTAAAGAATTAATTACTTCACAGCTGTGGCATTAAAAACTTGTCACATAATCAATAAGGCTATGCTAGACACATAGGCACATCTTGCCTGTTACACACAAACAGTTGCCATTAAGATCTTTATTCAATCTTTTTTTTATTCACACCAAATAAACAGCAGTTCCTGAGTATATTATCTCAGATCCAAGCTATTCTGCTAAATGAGCAAAGCACTCTTTTTGCTAAAAACTAAAGGCACACATCAAACTGGTCAGTATTTGTAGGTTTAACCTTTTTTTTGTTTGCAATAAGCACTCTAATTGAAGGGATCTTAACTCTTTAAAATATTCTCAGTTAGTTTGTTCTAAATGCATCCATTTTTATTTTAAACAAGGGCAGCATTTTTTCTTTGGGGTTTTATAGCACAGAACACATCTACAGCTCTAATTGTGTGGTCTGCTGCAGTGACCTTTTGCTGCTGGTACTATTTTCTTGTTTATATCTAGAGATGTTCTCTCAAACATCAAATTTCGATTAATACTATGACTGACTATCATGGAAATATGTGAAGGCATGAAGATACCTGTGTATGATGAGAAGGGCTTGTGTATCACACCTATTACTGGTTTACCATTTACAGCCACACAAACCATGGTCGTGACGTACTGTCGAAGATCCTCTGTGGGCAAAACAAGAAAGTGAGCAAGTTTACAATCAGATGCCAAGAACACAAAAGGAAAATAGACAGGAGATTATTCAGATTATTCTCTGAAGACTAGTTTATATTCTGCCTCTTGCAGTTGTGTAACTTTGATGTATCTTCAAATAACCTTTCAGTTTTCAAAAGACTTAGAAGACTTTTCAGGTTTTCAGCAATTTTTCTTGTTCAGTAGGTGTAACCTATACTCCTACCAGATCTAATGCTAACAGCTGTGTCTTATACAACATGTGCTTTCACGGCAATCCGTGCCCCTCCATTCTCTCTTCTCTGCCTCACCCCCTATCCTCTATTGGCTCAAAAATGGTAACTGAAAAACCAAAGAACATCCACTGGAAAGGATAATTGTATCAATTACATAGTCACAAAAAAAAAAAATCTCACTTTTCTAGTTGTTCCTTAGTACTTTTCAGCAAGAATTTTAGCTGGATTGCTTTGAACTGCTTATGTGACATCATAAAACATTTGAAAAGGGGGAAGACTGAATTATGCATGCTTTTTTGAAAAATGACAACAAAACATTTCTTATATCAAGTTAAATAGGATACTTACTTAGCATTACCTTTAAATAAACAAAACCAAAAACTTAAGATACTTAGAGTTGCCACAGTAAGGACTAAAATAAAGAAATGTGTAATTCCAGTACAATCCATAATTGACCATTACCATTTATTATAGCAATCAGTAAGTTGTAAGGATACCAAAGTAATTTCAGAGTTGGAATATGTAAAAGCAAATGCTGTAAGTTGAGAACTAGAGAGATTTCATGATGCAATCTGTTCAATTAAATCACTCTAGCTTTGACATAAGACACTTTAACAAGAGATGTCCTTTTAAATACTTACTATCTTGTCTCCAGTGTAAAAGGCAAACACCAGAATTACACACATGATTTGTCAACAAGAATCAGCTACCTGTGTATTCTTGTGTAGCATCTAATGGATCGATCCAGACAGTGACACTTTCTGCTGGCACCTCTCTAGGCTGTATTTTTTGCTTTATGTCTTCAGGAATACTGCGATCCCAGGAGACTGTCTCCAGATCAGCTGTATCAACACGCTCCTCAGAATTTATCTGTGGTCAGACAACAAAAGTAGTTACATTAACATATCAGATACAGTAACTGTGGCACTTGGCAAAATTACAGGTTTGCTCACATTTCCTTTTTCTTCCTTCACCTCAAATGCAGGATTTTTTTCATTTTTTCATTATTATGGTCATGTGACAAGTAATGCAAAACCACAATCCAGAATTTTACTGTGAACCACACCACAGCTGGACATTGTTGCTTTGGCTGCAGGTCTCCCTACTGAACATTCCCACAGTATGAATCACATCTTTTTTAATCAATATTTAAATGCAGTTGCTTCAAGTACTACAGGCAGAACATTTGACTCTGGAGAATCATACAGTACACAGACAATAGGGGGTCTAAAATTTAATTTATACAGACCAGTAGAAGCACATGGAAATGTAGAGATATACTATCACCAGATAATGCGCAGACTCTGCATGACTTGGACAAGAAGAAATCTTGGATTATATATTCCTGCTGCAGGCATTGAGTTACAAGTGGAAGTTTAAGCAGCTCAGTTGAATTTAACCACTACACAACTGTCAGACAAATTTATTTCACAAACAAGTAAGTAACATCCCATACCCATTTTTAGGGTAGGTTGGGGTAAGAGCCTAAGATGGCCCATGAAGAACATTTATTAACAGCAGTCAAAAGTCACATTAAAGCCTATGGTCACCTGCTACCCAGCTTAATGAACTTTACTCCACACCAGAGGCCATTTCAGTACATCAAGAAGAGTTTGGCCCAGTAGTGGAGCACACAGCACCAGTCTGTTGAATGGAGTAACATACTGCAAAACCCAACACAACGTCCTTGTGACTGCAGTACCACAATATTTTTGGATGATCAGAGACACAGTTGTCCTAAAAGTTGTAGGTAAGTGACATGGAAAGACAATGAAAATGAAGGAGCTATCAGACTACATTTGACTGTGACAGACCTTAAATGAGCAGGATTTTTACGTAACTCACATCATGACAAGAAAAGGCATCACACACACCTCGACTGTAACAGGGTATTAACCAAGGGTTAAGGGCCATTTTCTCCAAGAGAACTCAAAATGAAAAATGAAGCAGAACTGCAGCAACTCCAGCCATACATCATAGCTGTCTTCTCACGTAAAACCAGTATTTGAAGCATTATATGCCAAACATGGAGCTCTTGAAGTTGCCGTGACATTTACAAATTAAACATCTGTCACTATACAATAAACCTGATGATTGCATTTTCCCCTAGGGAAAACAGTCCTGCAAAGTCAAGATGAGTAGTTCCACAGACTTGGCAGTCTCAACATAGCCCCTGGCAGTCTAAGTTCCACTACAGCACATGACATACAATCATAAAAAAAACATTTCCTCAACAGAAGAAAGGGGCCTCCACAAAGTTAAAGGGTTAGAAGCAATGCTCAAAAGGAAGAATATCTTGTTAAACCTGTTGTTACAGTACACTAGAATGTAAAGTCTGAAACTATCTGAAAGGTACTGTTTTCAGAGAAACACCACCTACACTAGCTCTAGATTTTGTAGCAGTGGCTGTGACACTGCAGCATTTATAATGCTTGTAAGGAGTCTCAACAGACATGATTATTCCACTAGAAAAAAAAAAACAAAAAACCAAAAAACTGGGGAAAGAGTGATAAGGTTGCACAGACATCTGGAGAAAGTAAAAAAACTCACAAAAACAAAACCCCAAAGCATGTCACTCATTCTTCCATTCATAGGACTATTTACTCTGTAGCTTTGGCTGAATACTTGCCTGAAAGGGGCTCAACCCTTAAAACTTCTTTTATTCCTCCTGTTTTCTGTTTTCTTTTTTTTTTTTCTTTTCTTTTTTTTTTTTTTAATGAAGGAGAATGTACCTGGAAAACATGCCTCTGTGTTAATTCCATATTCCTATTTGTCATTCTCATTTGCTGGCAGCCTCCAAAGGCCATGACCTTTACACTTTCTACTTTTCTCAAGCAATATGGATATATAGTCCACTGCAATCCCAAATCCTCACTCAGAAATTAGGAGTAGCTATGGTAGAAAGACAATCACAAGGCCAGATATTTCAGGCACTAGACCTTATTTAAGCAAGATGCTCTGGGGTTAATTGCCTAACAGCTGTAAGGTGTAAAAGCCCATCTGGGGAAGTTCTGGAAGCTGAGCACTGACATGAAGGTTAACTACATTTTGGCAATCTTCCCCACTTATGCTTGAAGCAAAAGCCCTCCTCACAAAGAACTGCATCAAACACAAAGGTTTAATAAAATGTATGTAAATCAGTGCATGGAATACTGCTGAAAAGTTAAAAAGAAAAAAAAAAACACAAAAAAACCCCCCCAAAAAACCCCAACAACAACAACAACAAAAAAAAAAAAAAACAAAAAAAAAAAAAAAAAAAAAAAAACAAAAAAAAACCCATTACTCCCCAAACAAGGCAGTCTGGCTGCATCTCACCAGTACAGAGCTGCCCCAAAACCAGCCTGTAAGGTGCAGGAATTCCATAACAAATGAGAGATGCTGCTCATGGGACCCAGCAGAAGAGGTCGAACACCAATACCAGGATCAGTCCACAGTGTGCCTTCCAAAACAGCCAGATGTTTCCAGCCTTTGGAAATCTCTGCACAGAGAACACTCCTGTCCAGCACACTGGTGATTGGAATACAGATCTGCTCAGGAACACAGGAAGCAACTCCAGTGTACCACAAACTTGTCTGGATAAATGCAGTGCTCTGAACAGCTAACAGTCCTGGCCACCCAAAGACTTCAGGGAACCTCACAGTGGCTCTTTGTTCTGTGCTCGTTTAGTCCCTAACATCACTTCATGCTGTCTTTGCGGCAGCTTATCACCCAAAAAGCCTGCTTGAATACTTGAATACTAGCTAGCTGTCCCTGGCATGGTGCACAACTTCAGGCTTTTTCCTGGTCTGAAAGAGTGGAACACAACTGTAGTGGAACACAACACTTGCCTTTGAATTCACCCATCGAAGGTAAGTTAAAGTGAAAAAATATACGCAAACAGACATCCTCTGAAATCCAAACCTTAGTGCTGTTTCGCTAGAAAATAAAACAAATATAACACAAGTACTATCACACCTGTATTATAAAAATATCAATTAAGCTACTCAGAATTAAAAAAAAATAAAAACCAAACCAAAAAAACCCACAAAACAGTATCCCCACACAGAGTTCAGATAACAAGAAAAGTTAACATTTACCAGTCAGAATATGAACATAAGAGTATTCCAGGTATTACCTTTCAAAAGCAGAGATTGGAATAGGTTGCTCAGAGAGGTAGTGAATGCCCTATCCCTCAAGTGTTCCAGGTCAGGTTGGATGGGGCTCTGAGCAATCTGACTGAGTTGAAGATGTCTCAGTTCATTGCAAGGAGGTTGGGCTAGATAGCCTTTAAAGGGCTCTTCCAACCCATGTTATTCTGATTCTGTGACTCAATGGACAAGTCTACTGATTTGATTAGGACCAAGGAAATGAAAAGCCTGGAGGCCTGCAAGCCTGGAGTGTGCAAGGGGGAACATTAGTAAAACATTAATAGGTGATTGTTTTTGTTTTGTTGGTGCCCAACCAATTTGTTGCTGCATGACCTACACAGCCACTTCACCAGTGATTATCATGCCCAAGATCATGACCATGCATGCCCAAGACTCAACTCTGCCACCTATATCCACTCGACATGAGATGGAGGAAGGAAGTAGAGAGACAAAAGTAAATGCAAACATTTGCAAACAATAAACCAACAGTGATTTCAATTTCAATTTACAATTATATATACCTTTTGTACTATTGTCTAGAGCAACCACCAAGAGTTCATATTCATGTCTGTCCAACCTGGTGGTCTAGATGGAGTGAATGTAACAGTTGACAAGGGTGCCAAGACCAGCTGGCGTCACCTGCCTAGACTTCTGTAAGGCCTTTGATAGGTTCCCACATGACATCATTATCTCCAAATTGGAGAGATATGGATTTAAAGATTATTCAGTGGATAAAGAATTGGATGGATAGACACAGCCAGGAAGTTTGGGCCAACAACTTGTACGTCCACATGGAAGTCAGTGATGGTCTCCCTCAAGGCTCTGTTTTGGGACTGGTGCTCTTTAATATCTTCATCAATGACAACAGTAAGATCAAATGGACCCTCAGCAAGTTTGCAGATGACATGAAGTCAAGCAGTGCACTTGACCCAGCAGAAGGAAGGTATACCGTCCTGAGTGACCTGGACAAACATGAGAAGTTGGCTCACGAGAACCTCATGAAGTTCAACAAGTCCAAGTGCAAGATGCTGCACCTGGTTTGGGGTAATCCCAGGCATGAGTACAGACTAGGGGAACTCACTGAGAGCAGCATTAACAGAGACACACTTGGGGTTTACCATGGATGTGTGCTCACAGCCCAGACTGCCAACTACCTCCTGGGATGCATCAAAAAAGCAGCATGGCCAGCAGATGGAGGGAAGTGATTCTCCCCCTCTCCTCTACCCTGGTGAGACCCCACCTGGAGTGCTGCAACCAGGTATGGAGTCCTCAGCACAATCATGATGTGGACCTGTTAGAGTGGGTACAGAGAAGGGCCACAAAGATGATGAGATGGATGAACACTTCTCCTATGAAGACACACTGAGAGCTGGGTTTATTCATCTGGAAGAGAGAGAAGGCTCATGGGAGACCTTAAGGCAGCCTTCCAGTGCTTAAATAGTGCTTATAAAAAAAAGAGAGAATAACTCTTTACATGGGCAGATAGGGATAGGACAAGGGGAAATAGTTTCAAACTAAAAAAGGAGAGATTTGGCTGATTTTAGGAAGAAATTCTTTACTGTGAGGGTGGTGAGCCACTGGAGCATGTTGCCTAGAAAGGTTGTGGATGCCTCATCCCTCGAAGTGTTTAAGACCAGACTGGACGGGGCTTTGAGCAGCTTGGTCTAGTGGAAGGCATTCCTTTTCCATACGACAGAGTAGTTGGAACAAGATGATCTCTAAGGTCCTTTCCAACACAAGTCATTTTATGACTCCACAATACCCACAACTATACATCTTGGAAGGTATACTGATCTACGAGGTAGCTACATGGGACTGTAATTGATTTGCTCTTATGTGACTGTGCTTCAGAGATATCTCAACTCCAAGGAGAGGGGTTCAACCAGCAGTCTTTGTGATTTCCCCCACTTAGAGACCCCTTCAACCACTGCCGCTTCACTGCAAAGAGCAGCCCTATACTCACTGCGCTACACTGACTGACTATTTTACCTCCATTGGCTCTGCTTCTCTGTTTTCTTCCTCAAATGTATCAGAGGTGAAAGCTGTCTCAGCTTCTCACAGCATCTGTACCTACACAAATCCTGTGAAAGAATCAGATGCCAAAACCTCTGAATGTAAACACCCACTAGACAAGTCAGGACATATCAATATACTCAACAGGAGAGCACTCTCCAGGAGAGCAAAAAGCACTCAAAGCACCATTATTTCCAGTATCTGAGGAAAATATCTAACCTACCCTGTTTACAAAACAAGGCTCCAGAATCTGTTACAGAGGGAGGGGTATGCTTTCATACCAAGATCACACCAAGACTTAGCTCACCTGCATCCAGGACCACTCATGATCCCTTCGGTCCAAATTTCAAATCTGGGGGTGGTAAATGAAAAGTGCTTCTTTAAAGCTTGGGTTAACTCTGAAAAGAATGCAAACTGGGAAATCAAAGTACCTGCAACCAGGTAAGGAGTCTTGTAAATTTAAAATGCCTTTAAGCTTTAAAGAATTTGAATAGGAGCTTTACCAGCGTAGTAAAAAAAAGAGCCAACCCTGATTTTATTCAATACACTGACAAATTTAAAGCCAGCTGCTTGCTTTCAAAAAGGTTCTTTTCCTCCTTAGATTACCACAACATATTAGAAAGGAAAAATAAGCTTTTACAGGTGATCTTCATGCCTCTCAAAAATGTTCCTCTTGACAAGGTTCAATTTACATAGTTTTGGCAAGGCAGATTTTGTTATGAATGGAAAGAAGACCTTGAGACCATAAGGAATCATATGGTTTTCTAAAAAAAAAAAAAACCCAAACAAAAAACTTATTAAAAGGTAATTCAGTTTAGAAACTTTAAGTTTAAAGTCCTAACTTTAATTAAGTTTAAAACTGTAAAGCATATTTGTATATAAATGTGTAAAGTATAAAATCATACAAGTGTATAAAATAATCAGAGGCATAAAACCCATTGGCCTCATGTTGCCATTGATTTGATCAGAAAACAACAAGTATTCCTATAATTATAGCACAACACTGAAAAAGGACACATGCCTTTTTCAAGGCACCTAAGTCAAAGCAGACAGAGGTTCTCCTCTATCATCAACTAAATCTTTGTTTATTTTAGCAACAAGACGTTACTTAATGCAAGAACAAGATGGCAGAATATGCAAAGAAGAATCTGGACAAGTCTAAATGTCAAGAAGCTCAATTAGTGCTTTATCAACACTCATTAGGTGACCTTGGCCATTAAGCCAGCAGGAAGCAGACTGAAACAAACAGGATTTAATAAATGATAAAGACATATCCAATGACAACTCTGCTTCTACGGACTTACAGTGAATAGAGTTTGGTGAAAACAACAAAAGTGGAATTGAGGGAATCAGCACGGATCACAGGATTCACTGTTTCCACTGGTAATCTACAGAAACAACTAGAATTTTAGACCAAGAAAATAAAGCCACTTGCTCATTAGCTCACAAAAGTCGTTTCAGTAGATGGCACAATTGTCCATTGCAGTTCTATACAGACCCAAGTCTAGTAAAGAGAAAGAGATGACTTGCTTGTAACAAGAGTTGTAGAACTTCATTTTAAGAAAACATCCAAATAAGAATAGATTAGAAATCTATCAATAAAATACATAATACCCAAAAAATGTCCGCTGTTTGTGAGTGGCTACACTAAGAAATTCAGCTCTCCAGATGCTCAGATTATAGATTAAACATCCGCAGTATACAAACAAGCCAAATAAACTATTTGTAATTGCATCTGAAAAGATAATCACAGAACTCATTAGCATAAAGTTACAGTCTAGCTTCATTTTTATGCAGAGAGAGTGGGCATAAGTCATTTGGCATCATTTTGAACCCATGTTAGAAGATGCATCATCTCCAGACAACACCTATTACTGAGATTTCAGACTAACATTCACACTTTGTTTTATTTAGAAACCCACTGGCAGTGGGTTCTGCAAAGATCATCCAGGTCAGAAGAACATGAACTTTATTAAAAGCTCTGAGACCCGAGGAGGCTATTCTCACAACATGAAAAGATAAATTACTGAACCTACTCACTAAAGTGCAATACCTCTAGAGTTTAAGTAGTATTCCCTTTTTTTAAACCTACTTCTTTAATACACCTATCTTTCACAGAGAATCAGTATCAGTTACAGAGCTTGCCATCTCAGATGAAATTCCATTTTTTTAGGCATGGTAGTTGGCACTATGATCAGAAGCCTGTAAACAGTTGGTGAAACCTAGACAGTACTTCTGATATCCTGATAAAAAAGGAATGCTTGGAATCATTAATCTTCAAAAGTCAGATTAATTTAGAAGAAAATCAAAGTAAAAGTGACATGTTCTTAAAGTTTCATTTCAAGTGCTGATTGCAGCATTAGCATGCATAAGCTTGAAATGTGGTATTTATCATCAGTCTTAACTGGGAAAGAGACATAAGAACATTTGGATTTAGAATAGTGACAAGACTCATAAAAAGATGCTCAAAGAAAAAGACTGGGACAGAAGAAGACTTGATTTCCACCACAGTCACAATATTAAAAAAGGGAGCAAACAAGATTAAACTCCATTCAGTATTTACACTAGAAAACAAGAGATATAGCTGGTGCAACTTTAGAACAAAAAGAAGCCGAAACAGCTCAAAATGAAAATGAAGGGCAGAATACAATGTGACCAGTAAGACTGAAGTCTGCATCCTGTGAAAATATTTCTAGCATAGCACAGCAGTGAAATAGCAGAATTGTGTGTGTCACTTTAAAATTGGCTTTTTCAGTCAGAGGATAAGAGGTAATCAGGTCAAAGTGCAAGTTTAAGGAACAGTCTGTCAATCATTCCTGCCTTTGTGATCAGGCAGGGCTGCTCCTTCAGATGTGCTGGAGATGGGCTGTAGTGGGAAGTGAACCAGGGTATCCCTAAATAACCTTTCTTTTAAATAACTTTCATTTTAAATTTTTACTCGGGATACAATCAGTTATCAAGATCCTGACATTGATCCCTGGTCAGACCACATTAAAAGAGTAAGATAAGGCCCTAAGGCATGATGCTGAGAGGGATCTTTCAGCAGGTAATGCTGCTGAAACCCTGGTATCACAAGATCATTTCTTCACAGAAGCTCTTCTGAGTAGAACATACCAGTGTTTTTGGCTAGTATCACTGAATTTGGAAAGAATGATTCCCCAGTCCACTCCCACCCCAGCAGCAGAGCTGGATCAAGCATCTCCTTAATCTCCTCACCTAATTCCCACCCCAGCCCTTATCACACCACCACTCTGCCAGCACACAGGAATAAATAAGGCTGCATGGAGAACCAACCAGGAAAGAAGTAACCCAAAAAAGATAAACAAAATAAATAAAAAATGAAAGCAGCAGAGGGGATGATTGCAGCTGGATCAGAGCTTTAACTCTTTCTTAGCATGACAAATGAATGAGGACAACATATTGGTAATGCGGGAGTGGTAACACCTCGAGCCTGTAACTGCAATTGAGAACTTCACCAAGAGAAAGCGATGCACATATTTTAGCATTAAGTATATTTTAAAATCAACTGTACAAAGATGCTTCAAGGAATACACATGCAAATATTTACTGGATGTTAAGTGCAATTACACAACACTGGGTAATACCCAAGGTAGCAGTAAGTGACTTGCCCCTTATCTTTCTCAGGCCTATTTCTAAAGGATATAAACACCACCACTAAATCTAAACTAAATCTACACAGTGACAAAACACAATTGAGGCACTCCTACCTGGAT
Organism: Motacilla alba alba; assembly: GCF_015832195.1. Lineage (NCBI taxonomy): Eukaryota > Metazoa > Chordata > Aves > Passeriformes > Motacillidae > Motacilla > Motacilla alba. The sequence goes on from NC_052017.1 coordinate 113,814,736, forward strand.
ATTACCTAACATAGCCTTGAGAAGTCTGAACTGATGCAAATGCATCTATTTATACCAAACACAGCAGTTGATGTCAGCAGTGGAGTTGTTCCTCCTCTGTAGAGACAATACCTAGTAAAGGTACTTTGTTCAAGAGAACAAAGGCAAACACCTTCTGTGGGATTTTTTCCCCTCAGATTTTGAAAGGGCTTTTTTTATAAATCCCAACTCTTAGTATTATAAGGCTTCTTCCAGATTTATTTCAGCTTCTGCATGTGAGAAGGCTAACTCTTCGATCTTCTCTTAATAACCACACTTTAAGAGATTCAGATCTGCTTCAGAAAGACTGTTTGCATGTTTTCCCTTTTTACCATCCAGCAGCACAAAACAAGGAATACAACACTGTTCACTGACTTAGGTTTATTTCAGTTGAATGGCTATTCCCCTTGGTTATTTTGAAATATTGGAAAGCCACAGTTATTCTTAGAGAATCACAGAGTAATAGAATGGTTTGGGCTGGCAGGTACCTTCCAGATCTCACTCCAAACCCCCTGCTGTGGGTTGGGACACCTTCCACTAAACCAGGTTGCTAAAGGCTTAATCCTGCCTCACCTTGAACACTTCCAGGGAGCAGTCATCCACAACTTCTCTGGGCAACCTGGTCCAGTGCCTCACCACTCCTACAGTAAAGAATTTTGTCCTAATGACCAATCTAAACCTGCTCTCTTCCAGTTGAAAGCCATTCTTCCTTGTCCTGTCAACACATGTCCTTGTACAAAACTCCTCCCCAGTTCTCCTAAAGCCCCCTTCAGGTACTGAAAGGCTCTGTAATGTCTCACAGGAGCCTTCTTTTGTCCAGACTGAAGAACTCCATTTTCTTTGCTTTACAGGCATATTTTAGCACCTAGTTTTTGTGCTTGTTCATCTTCTTCCTGGATGCAACATTTGGCAACAATTTAAATACTGAGGTTCTCCTGTTAAGCTCAAGAACTTCAGGACGTGAGAAAATCAGCATTTTGCATAACCTAACTCTTGGAATTATTGCAGTTTTTGTTTGACAGCTTTTATTAGCATCATTTTCTCTAGTCAGGAGAGAAGATGAGGTTTACTTGACTTCAGCAGCATCTTTTATGCTGGAGTGTCACTCTGTACAGCGGGGATAAGATTACAGATATAAAGAAGATATTTCTTACACGATGCAATTTATACTGCCTTAGAAAATCCTCTATAATCCTTATATTCACACCAAGACTCAGCAGCTCTGTTTTAGATGAGTTGCTCTGAAGTTATACTTGAAGGATTAGTAGATGAGATGATACCTTGCCTTCACACCTGAAGCACACATAGTATGTAAATAGTAGTAAAACTAAGCTTTTATTTTAGTTTGAGCAAATGTTTATGAATACATCTTCATCACAGACCTCAAGAGACAAAATGTCTTATCAGTGTATATACAGCTCAGTGAGTATTTTTTAAACACCACATGAGGTAAGCTGTTATTATCCCCATCATGTTCTTAGAATATTTAATGTGCCACAGCTGATCCGTCAGACTGAATAACTCCAAATCACCTGAAAAATTTGTCAAGTACACTCATCCTAGATAACCTCAGTGCTCAAGCTCAGTCAATCTAATGAAGAGTTGGGAAAAAGAAAAGACATATGCCTGGTATTTTCCAGTTCCACAGACCTATGCACACATTTTCAGTTTTATACTGCTTTTGAGAACACATGCGCACTGTCATAAGTACCATCTATTCTTAAAGACTAGCGGCACACATCACCTGTGAGAAAAATAAAAGGGAGTACCAAAGTTTTTTAAAAGTAGATGTTCAAAGTCAACACCTTCTGCCAGAAAGACACAAGTCAGACTGTCACTGCTAGGAATACCAGGCTCCAGAGCAAGTTTACATGTGACCACAGAGCAGGCAATACACAGTCCACTGTGTTCTTCAAGCCCAGACAGAGCCCCCAGCCTTCTCCAGAAGCACAGACAACTCTTACATCTAGATTAATGAAGTCCCTCCATCTGTGAAAGGGGAGAAAGCATAGAGGTTTCAAGCCAGCTAAACTGTAAAGCCAAGATCTCTAAGGGCACTGAATAATGCAAGAGCACAGGGGTCAATACTTTTTCTTCCTTTAACACTGGGCCTGTGAAGGTGCCTTGTCACAGCCAGAGACAATCCAGGAAATCTTCAAAACAGAACCTGCATAATCTTTCTGTAGAGGAACATTAGTCACATCTCAAGTTTATTTCAAACATTGAAGAATTTATTGTTTCCTCTAGATTTCATATTCAATAAGTTCTTTACAACACTTTAAAACCCCACCAAAACAAACAAACAAAAAACCCAAAAAAGCCAACAAACAAAAAACTACACATTTTTCTGTGGAACTTTCAAAACAGATACTGAAAAGTGAATAGTAACTCAGTAACCAAAAACTGGACTTAGCTAATTTTTCTCTCAACCCATCCAGCAGCAATATGCAATTACCACTTATGAGATCCAAATTTAGGGCTTTCTATCCGTTTGAAATGGCCATGAAAAGCTAAGGAATTTAACACCAAAAGACAGAAGTTCCCATTGATTGAAGTGAAAGCAGTAACAACGCTAACAAACCCCAAAACTCCTCAAAATATAGTTCAAAGGTTAGGGTGCGACCTTAAGAGATAAACTCCAGAATTCAGGAGTGAAGGAGAGCAGGAAGGGGTGTACACCTCTGAAAGCAAAGTAAACTCATTTTGCTCAGGTAGGCAGTGATCCACGGTATTGACACAGCTACTCTTATCAGCTGTCCCACAGCCACGAGCGCTAAACACTCGGTTATTGCAGCGCTGTGCTCCTAAGCCTCGAATTCTCAGCCGCTACTCCCGCCCCTGGCTCTCCCCACAACTGACGGCAGGAAGGACAACTGGCAGGAAGGATAACTGCCGAAACAACGGCGTTCCTCATCTCTGCATCTTAACCGTAGGCGGAATTTGCGCTGCACAATTACCTGTACCCCTAACCACAGAGCTCATGATCCGCAACGGCGAGACCCGGTGTTTCCTCCACCCCTCCACGCCCGCAGTGCTTGATACTGTTTCACCAGCGTGGCTCCTCTTGCAACACGCTGCAACTCTTTCCCCTGCAACCCAACACCCACGGCGAGGAGCGTGAGGTGGCACGGCCACAAATTCAGCGGGAGGGGAAGGAAAAGCACAAACGAGGGCAGCGCTTCCCGCACCGCGGTGAGCCGCCGGTGCGGAGCGGCCCAGCGCCGGGGCTCCACAGCGGGGTCCCAGCGCCGGGGCTCCACAGCGGGCCCACAGCAGCCCCCGCCCCACGGAGGGCGCCTAGCACCCACCTGCACGGCGGGGAAGGCGCCCTTCAGCAGGTAGAACATCCTGCGGTTGGAGAGGAGGTCGCCGGTGGTCAGCTGCTCCTCGGCCCCCTCCCGCGTCTTCCCCTTCGCCTTGGCGTTGAGGACGTTCCCCTCGCGGACCCGCTTCACCTCCTCCCCGCCCCTGACGGCGGCCAGCACGGACACGGCCAGCAGCTCCCGCAGGTCCACGGCGCCGCCGGGCGCAGAGCCGTGGGGCGTCTCGGGCCCGCCGGCCGCCGGCTCGCTCAGCATGAAGAAGGCGAAGCGGCCGGCCAGGAAGCCGGAGTAGAGGTGGTAGAGGACGCCCAGCCCCAGGAGGCAGAACACGGCCATGCCGAGCGGCGAGAGGCGGATGCCCATAGGGGCCATGGCCGCGGGGCGGGCGGGTGGCGGGGCCGGGCAGTCACCACAATCCCATGGCACGGCCGGGGCGCTGCGCTCCGCTGCTGCGGCGGCGCCGGGCCGGCTCCACGCTCGCGGCCGGGAGGCAGCGCCGTCTGCATCCGGGTCAGGCGGAGGCGGAGCCCGCCGCCCGCGCTGGGCAGGTCCCGCTGTCCCTCGGCCGCCGCGCTCCCGGGCGCTGCGCCTCCCGGCAGGAGCTCGGTGGTCCCGCCGCTACCTGCCGTGCTCATCCATGGTAGCACACACTGGTCGGTCATCGCCCGCTGGTTCTCATGAGCTCTGTGGTTTGGGGTGATTTTTTCCTCAACTCCCTCTAGGCAGCAGATGCGCCAGGAGCCCGCAGCGGCGGGGCTGAGGGAGCTGCTCCGCCCGCGGGGCAGGAGCTGGAGCTCGAGCCGGAGCGGGAGCCCGAGCGGGAGCGGGAGCCCGCCCGGCACGCTGGGAAGGAGTTTTCTGATAGAAATTGCTGTTGGCATAAACTGCTGCTAAATTTCTGAAGGCGCAATGTTAGCGGTGCTGAGCATCATTGCTGAGCAATTCTTGTTTTTGTCATAGAGATATGTCCGAGATATTTGGGACTCTCTACCCCCCTGTTCCTCGAAGAATTCCTCTCATACAGTAAAATGAAGCAAATTCAACTTTTTCCTCAGCCAAGTGATGTGATAAAAGCCTACCTGTCTTAATTTATACTTTTTCTTTGCGCCTCAGTTGCTTTGGGGGAGTGTGAAACCTCATAGCCAGGATGGACATCTGGGGTGGGAACTGGGAGGAGTCTCTGATTTCTTTTCTGTTCTCATTTCTGTTTCCTTTTATTAGTTTTCAGTAAATTACAGACAAAAGAACTATGTTAATTGAGCATTTTTGAATGCTTTTTATTCAAGCAGCGTTCTTGTCTGTTGATACGCAAATTGTAGAAACAGATCTTGGCAGTGACTGTGGGAAGAAGTGATTATTAGGGAACATGCATTATGACTGGTTTCTTGGGCATTTTAATTTTTTTTAAATGTTAAACTTACATAATCAAGAATGAGAAAACTATAAAGATCAAAATTGAGGCCAGCCTTGCAAACTGAAGTTGCCCTATAGTCTCCTCTGCATTTCCATTTTAATAACATCTACATTTACATGGTTACATATCCAGTGTCCTGCAGGATTGCACCCTGCCTGAAGTGCAAGTGTATGCGCAGGGAGTGAAAGTTAAAGGATCGTAGAATGAGAAACCATTTCATTTGGATTCAGGAGTTGGGATTCAAGAGCTGGGTTTTACTCCAACTATGCTGAGGTTAAACTTTATGTGCTATTAGGCAAAAACTAGAACATCCATGCTTTCCAGCTTCCCATTCCTTTTAAGGTGCAAATTGTTGATTTTATTGTTTGTTTTCTTTGTCTGCAGTTGCTTCACTGGCAGAATGGGAGCTTGAAAGAATACACTGATCATTTTCCTTAACATTGATTTTACTGTTCAAGATTTCATATAATAACTAATGATAAGAAGCTGTGCAGCAATACAGGGTTCATCTTAGACAGGATAGACTTGTGTCAGTAATGAGCAAAATAGCTAGGCAGCAAATGCTGCCTGATACTGTCAGTAACAGTTTTTGAGTGTGTTCAGTAAAAGGAACTTTAAACTCCACTGTGGGGGAGGAAACCCAGAAGGAAGAAAGCCTGCAACTTTATGAACTAGTTTCTTAGTGAAAAGAAAGTGAAATACTAGGCCTTTTTTGTCCCACTGAAGTTTGCAAAGACCTTACAGAGGTGTAGAAAATTAATGGATTTATTACTTGCTACTTACATTTTTATGCCTGCGGTAAACATAGAAAATATTAACAGTAATGTAAACTGTGAAGAAGTTGGTGGACAGAGGGCTCCTTATTTCTGTGATACTGTATGTACCATCTGTGGCAGGTTTTAGAAGAGACTGTTCATTACTGAATGCAGTCACACAACCAATAGACAATATGCTGTCAGCCTGTTTCTTTGTAGCAATCAAATTACTCTGTAATTACCAATATCATTATAAAGGTTGCAGTCTGGCATTTTCCATGTTGTTTTCCTAAGATCCCTAAATCAGGTTCCTCATGTTTATCCCAGGTACTATGTTTATCCAGGATGCTGTTGGCTTCACCTGGGCTACAGAACACCCCAGAGATCTTTGCAAAGTGCTCTTGGCAGATAGTATAGGCAAGGTTTCTTTATTGCTTCAACCTGTAAGATGAGTTTCCAGAGACCATGGTGTAGGCATAAAATGAAATCAGCTTGTGAAAAAAAAATCTGTTATTAGCAAAAGCAGATTTATCCCTTTACGTGAGGGCTAAGTACAAATTCTAATGGAAATGTTCCTTTTGAAAATGGGGAGTGTGCCAGAGCACAGGGAGTTTGGTGTCTCTGACTTTTAGAGCCTATGGCAAGAATGTATGAACTGATAAGTTCCCATCCTTGTCCAGGCTAGCAGTGTTTTGTCAACAGTACTTTACAGTGCAGTATATTGTCACGACTGCTTTGCCAGCATCGTTGCTGACTCGTGGAAAAACAGGCAATGCCCACATCTTCCGCAGCTCCAGCCACGCAAGCAGGTTAACAGGGTGTGTCACCAGCCAGAGAAGTGCTGTGCTGCAGAAGTTGTTGTTTCTCTGTGACTGGCAGTTTATGAAACCATTCGAGGGCAACCTTCCTGAGTGCTCAGTTTTTATGTCTGATGTTGCAGTGTGTCTGTGGAAAAGATAAGGAGGCCCTCGGGTTCAGAGCTGAGTTTGGTCTGCAGTGCATGGGAAAGGTCTGCTGTGTCTACACTTCGGAAAGGCCAATACAGAGCAGATGGCTGTTGGATGGTACCAAAGGGCAACCTGCTGTGGAAGTGCCAGCACCACCTGCAGCCACTACGTTTCCCTGTCAGTGCTGGGAATGTAGTCCATGACAGAGTCCCATACAAGGTCTTTCACGGCAAGGGATAGCTTTCCTTTGCATAGGGCATTGGATTGGAGCAGTGTGTGTGTATGGGCAACTGTGCATAGTTGTCATTTGGTTTACGCCATCAGGTTCTTCCTTATTTCTCTCTCTTTTCTCATATTTTCTGGTTTTTTCTGGTTGTTTTGTTTGTGATACCATCTCATCCAATCCTGTTTGCAGCAGCAGTGGCAGTTATAGATAGCTCTTTCTTATATGCTCTCTGACCATGCCGGGCTGAGAGCCTTGGGGTGGTAGTGCAAAGATATACTGAACCTAAGGGTATTATTAAAGCCTTTATTTAATGTAAAATAAAATGTTATTTTATGTAAAATAAAAGCTGAACATTATAAAATGTGTGCAGCATGAAGGTGGACTAAACAAGGTGAAAAAAACGTGGATGAATGTCTCTATTTTAGAGTGTATCCCAGTGAAGCATTCCCAGGTACCTATAGTCCAGCTTTTCTCAGAGGTTTTCTCCCCATAGTGTGCTCCTTTTTCATGGATTCTTCCTTTTTCTTTGTGGAGAAAGGATGGCTCCAAATACACCTGAAAGCTAGGCTGCCATCCAGCAGAATTTTGATTGACTGGGAAGTTGGACAGAGAGAAAAAAGTGAAATTCAACAAGGGCAGGTGTAGGGTCCAGCACCTGAGGAGGAATAACCTCAGGACAGGCTGGAGCTGACCTACTGGAGAGCAGCTCTGCAGAGAACTGAGAGTCTTGGTAGATGGCAAGCTGACCATGAGCCAGCAGTGCCCTTGCGGCCAGGAGGACAAATAATATCCTGCGTACATTGGGATAAGTGTAGCCAGCAGGTCAACAGAGGTGATCCTCCCCCTCTACTGGGCCCTAGTGAGGCCACACCTGGAGTTTTGTGTTCAGTTCTGGTCTCCAAAGTTCAGGAAAAACAAGGAACTCCTGGAGACAGTACATTGGAGGTCCACAAAGATCATTATGGGTTTGGAGCATCTCTCGGATGAGGAGAGACTTCAGGAGCTGCGCCTGTTTAGTCTAGAAAGGAGAAGACTGAGAAGGGATCTTATTAACATATATAAGTATCCGAAAAGTGGGTGAAAAGGGTATGGTGCCAGACTCCTTCTAGTGTGCCCAGTGACAGGACAAGGAGCAATGACCATAAATTTAAACACACAAAGTTACACCTTGGCTTTTTTACACTCTGGGTATGGCAGAGCAGTGGAACAAGCTGCCCAGGGAGGTTGTGGAATCTCCCTTTCTGGAGACATTCACTCACTTGGACTTGTGCCTGTGTTACCTGCTCTAGGTGACTGCCTTGGCAGAAGGGGTTGGAATAGATGTTCTGCAGTGGTCCTTTCCAGCCCTAATAAGTGTGTGATTCTGTAAAATATAAATATAAGAAGGGGCTATAATCTGAAATTCAGATGGGAATTACATCTGTACTCCTCACTAGGACAGGATCCAGGTCCTGTAGCTTGCAGCAGGTCACACTGCCAGAACTAGAGCTGTCATGGGTATACATGGTCCCCAAGTATGAGCTGTGCAGACCCTGTTTCCTGCATTCCTCCATGTCAGCTTAGCGTGGATACTGAGGTATCCTGCCAGCAGCGATGCAGCAAAGCTCCTCACTGTCTGAATGTTAGTAAAGACTGCTTTGCCCTCCTGCCTACTCACTCTCATGAGTTTCTCAGTGCACTAAGCTGTTTCCAGGGAATGCTGCTTACAGCAAATCTGCCTCTGTGCCAGGCTTGGTTCTGGCTTCATGGCAATGCCAAGATTACAGAGTGCAGTACCTATGATTCAGGAGAAGGCCTAAGGGAAAACGGAAGAGCCTGATCCAGGAGAGAGCATCCAAGGTGAAAACAGATGCAAAATGGCATGGGAAGAGAGCTGTCTATGGTGAGGCTCTGGAAAGGAGTGTGGTCCAAGCATGGATTTGCAGAAGAGCAGCTGCAGCCAGGTGCTGTAAGCTCAGGAGTCAAGGAGTGGGAAGAGACTAAAAGTACCTGTGGGGTGGTCTGGGAAATTCCGATACACCTTCTGCTTGATCTGATAGAAAAGCGGTTAGCCGAAATGTTTGGAACAAATCTTAATGGACACAGGGTTTATAAATCAGATTGGCACTTTGCTAACTGAAGATTTTTTGGTGTGCTCCTTCAAGACCTTATGCCATCTTATGAGTTTTCCTAAACCAAGCCTGGTTTAGGAAAATGGGAAAGAGTGGAATTTAGCTTTTTTTTTTGAGTCATAGATTTGTTAATAGGCCAGTTAGGTACAAAGCTTAACTGCTATTCTGAAAGAAAAAAGACTTTAGGGAGTCAAGTGTAGAAATATCTTCTGAATAAGTAAGAAATTAAGAAGTTTAGAAGGGAAAAGACTGAATTTGTATGGAACCCTTAGAGGATTAGAAGAGTGAATTTATCAGTAAAAGCTTATGGGATACATAAAAAGAGGCTCTGTAGATACAAGCTAAGCTATATGGTATGCAGAAGACTGCAACCAAAGGAAATATGAGGAGGCAGATTTTTTATATTTGATCTTTGTGCAAAAAGCTTAACTGCTTGTAACTTTGTCGGGTTTGGATGCTGTACAGAGAAATCCTTTTGTTTGAATTGTAAACAGCCTGGGAGTTAAATGTAATTTCACTGGTAACTGAACACCAAGGCTGTGGAGACTCTAAACCACAGCTTAGGAAATGCCCAGCACTCATGAACTGCACTGAAGCTATACAGAGCAGTCTGGGAGAGTGTCATAAAAATCAAGGAAAGCAGAAAAAGCTGCTGGCAATAGCAAGGAAACTGCTGTGCTGACAATAAAGCAGTGGAGGAGACATCAAACTGCAGGAATATTAAGGGATTTTGTGACAGCTGTCAAGTACGGCCTACACTTTGATCAAGTAAATTACTTAGCTTAGCATGGAGTAAAGTTTAGGCGTCCAAGAAAAAGAGTAATAGTAAATGACGTGATATAAATTTCTGGCCTTGTACGCAAAAGTTAAAGTATGTAAAGTAAGTAAAAATGGTATCAAATTAGAACAGCATTTACATATGAGTTAGAAATATTTATTAGTGTGAGATACCCATTCCATTTATAAAGGAATTGATGACTTGTAAGTTCAAGGCAGTGAAAAACTGTATTTCAAAGCTTTGTGGAGAGTCTTCTTTAAAAGTCTGATATATTGCCTGTGGGGCTTAATTGCTGATGGACTCTACCAGAGCCTTTCAGAAAGGGTTGTGATGGTAAGACCATCTCAGCTAGGCAGAAGTTCATTTTAACACCATGCTGGTTAACAGAGGCACCTCCCAGAATGATCAGAGATTTTCTGTCCACCCAAAACAAGCCAGTATATTCTCTTGCTTCCAGCGCTGCAGAAAGCTACAGACTTGACACTGAATGCTGCCACTTCCCCAGCAGCTGGGTGGCAATCACAGCTCCTCTGTTGCCGCACACGACTGCTTATTTCTGGCCCTGTACACCTCTACCCCTAGTTGTTCCAGGATGGCTAATCATGGAGCTCTTCTGCAAACCAAGCCAGTTAAAGCATGTTTATGTCCCTGTGTGGTGCTGCCCACCTTTAGCTTGGTACAAGTCCAAATCTGCCTGATCTCTCTGTAATGTGTCCCCAGCTATGTTTTCACCTTCTCCATGCAGACTGGGGAGCTCATCCATCAGAAAACTAACCCAGCGAAGCAAACAGAACATATTGGACGTAGCATGCAAGTTCAGTGTTAAACTGCTCTTTTGGATGGCAGATTTGGGTTTTTTGTGATGTTTGAAGCTGTGTCCTAAGGAACTGGATGTTATATTGAGTCACGGGCTCAGAGTGAGGGTCAAGAACACTTGAAGGCTCCTAAGTATTGTCCATAATGTCCTGTGTTGTGAAACTGCCTCCTGTACTTCCTATTGCAGCACCAGTATAGCTTCACAAAAGAGTGTGAATGCCTGCAAGAAAAGAGCTTGTGCTCTTTGAATGTCTGAGGATGGTTACCTCGAAACAAAGTAATAAACCCCAGGTCTTTCCATAGACAATATATTTGAAGAGGGCAATCTAAAAATCTAGGGTAGTTCAGCACTCCTGGCAAAAGCCCTCAAAATTTGCATTGATGCAGTGCCACCCACCCCTTGGCATGCTTTTTGCAGTTCCGATGTCCCTGGAACTGTAGGCTTTATGATTTTCCAAATCCTAGCCTTTCCTGAAACTAATGGTAATTCGTTGCTTTTGGCTTTTCCCTTTCTGCCACACCCATATCTTGTTTTTTTTTCTTCTGTACTCTCTTAATTAAATTGTCATTGCTTCACCTTATTGTTTATAATAATAATGCTAGGTTTTGTCTTGTGTGAAGTATTTATAGAATTACAGAATCATAAAATTGCAGAATGGTTCTGTTTGGAAAAGATCATTGATTCTGACCATTAGCCCAGCACTGCCCTGTTCAGTAAACCATGTCCTTAAGTGTCACATCCACATTTTCTTTAAAAGCTTCAGGGGTGGTAATTCCATCTGTTCCCTGTGTAGCTTGTTTCAATGCTTGACAACCTTTTGGGGAAGAAATTTTTCCTAACATCCAATCTAAACCTCCCTTGAGGGTTTAGACCACCAACTTGAGACCATTCTCTCTTGTCTGATTGCTTGTCACCTGGTAGAAGAGGCTACAACCTCCTTTCAGGGAGTTGTAGAGAGCAAGAAAGTATCCTCTGAATCTCCTTTTCTCCAGGCTAAACGATCCCAGTTCTGTCAGCTGCTTCTCACAGGATTTCTGCTCAAGATTCTTCCCCAGCTCTGTTGCCCTTCTCTAGACACACTCCAGCACCTCAATGTCTTCGTTTTAGAGAGGGGCTCAAAAGTGAACACAGAATTCAAGTGCTGGGTACAGTGCCGAGTACAGGGGGACAATCATTGCCCTGGTCTTGCTGGCCAAACTATTGCTGATACAGGCCAGGATGCCTTTGGCCACCTGAGCACACACTGGCTCATCTTCAGCTGGCTGTTCACCAACACCCCCAGGTCCTTTTCTGATGGGTTGCTTTCCAGCTACTCTGCCCCAGCCTGTACTGCTGCATAGTGCCCCTCATCCAAATAATCAATAAAGGTATTAAACAGGACTGGCCTGGCTGCTGAACCCTGGGGAACACCAGTAGTGACCAGCCACCAGCTGGTAACTCCATTCACCACCACTCTCTGGGCCTGACCAGAGAGCTTTTCGTCAGTTTTATCAAGCCAGATTTTATTCAGTGAACAGTGCACTTTTGTGTGTCTGAGTGGTGTAGCAAGTTACTGGCCATTTCCTCTTGGATTACAGAGGCTTCATTCTGCACACCCTCTCTGTCTTCCAGTTTAGAGGGCTGGATACCCTGAGGATAACTAGTCTTTACTACTAAAGACTGAGGCAAAGAAGGCACTAAGTATCTCAGTCTGTCCCTCATCCTTTGCCACTATGTTTCCCCTTGAATAGAATAAAGATGGAGATACTCCCTAGCCCTCCTTTTGTTGATGTATTTTTAAAAACTTTTTTTTTACTTTTGATCATTTTACTGACTTTATAGATTTCATTCTAGTTAGGCTTTGGCCTTTCTAATTTTCTACCTGCATAACTTCATGATATCCTTATAGTCTTCCTGAATGGTCTGCCCTTTCTTCTAATAGCCATAAGAAATGTTTATGTCTCACTGTTTTCTGGTAATGTCCTGATTAGAATACTGAATTTTCAAAGATGGACTTTTAATAATAATTTTGTATTACTTTATTTAGAAAAATTAGGATATTATAAGTGAGATTTAAGGACTACCCAGGAAGACATAACTGAAACAATAATTGGTGTTTTCTCCTTTTAGTACTTTTTCTAACTGTCAGTCTAGGCAGATGAAAAGGAGCAGTGGGAAGTAAGGAGAAAGTTAGCTGAAGAATTATGAGTTTAAAGTAGCAGTGTGTTCTAGTCTCAAGTATTTATTGGAAACTTTTTGTCTGTAGTTATGATTAGCATTGTCAACAAATGTTTTATTGAGACATTCTCAAGTAACATCCACTGTTAAAAATGGCATCCTTCTGCTTGCATAAAATTGTTATGCATGTGTACTAGTATCGTAAATGCAGGTCCATCTGACTCCATGTTCTCAGAAGGCTAATTTATTACTTTATTATACTATGTTATATTAAAGAATATATACTGTGCTATACTGAAGAATACAGAAAAGATACTTACTGAATGCTAAAAAGATAATAATAAAATTTTGTGACACTGGAAAGAGTCCCGACACAGCTTGGCCCTCATTGGCCAATGAGTCAACTCACACCGGAGTCCAATCAGGCAATCACCTTTGTGTAAACAATCTCCAAACACATTCCAGACGAGCACAACACAGGAGAAGCAAATGAGATAAGAATTGTTTTCCTTTCTGTGAGGCCTCTCTCGCTGCCTTTCAGCTTCCTAGGAGAAAAACCCTGGGTGAAGGAATTTTTTCAGAGAATGTGAATGCCACATACGAGAATGCTGTTCTTTTGGTTTTTACTAGTATTGTGAAGGCAATACCTTGAACCCCATTTCTGAAAAAAACCCATGCACTACCTGCACATATTTTCATGTCAAATAAATATATCTAAACAATGGGGATCTTGTTTGCCTTTTCTTTGCTTCAGAAAGCGTCAAACTGTGGGCTGCCTTCCTTTATCCTTTTTTTTGAGTGTGAACACGTTGTTGCATGATAATTTTGAAAAGAGTAGGCTAAGGATAGGAGCAGCACAAAATCAGGATTTTTTCCCCGCAGAAGCAAAAAATGTGCTCTCGGGCAGGAGGCAATGTTCTCATGCTCATAAAAAAAGCATATTTTTGTATTCAAATAAATGGTTCTGTTAAGCAGAGTAGAACTGCATGCAGCAATTGCATCAGTCAAGTGGATGTTTTTCCCAAGTACCTTTAGATGTTCATCATAAAATTGTTCGAAAAGTAACTATATTTTGTTTGACCATTGCAGACTGGCATTTTATCTTTACATGTAATTATGACCCTCACAAAATATTCTAGACCACTAATACAGATTTCTGTTATTACTATTCTCCTGAGCAGTAAGAGTAATTTTTTTAAGTGGCTAAAATTTAATGCCTTAAACAATTTTTCCTGGTAAGTCAAAGACAATACTGTTGATCGATACATGTATTTTAATAAAAAGTGCTTGAAATGTCTATTTAAAATTATTTTTATACTCATAAAAATGTACTCCTTATTTTGCTATATTGTCCAAGATATTTTCTGTAATTGGCTCATATTAACTTGACTTTTACTCCTAAGAATAATTGTGAACAAAATTTTGCCAATTTTCTCTTAATGACAGTGTTTCTCTGGAATAAAATGAATGTCTTCCAAGACACTTGGACTGAAGCACATTGAATCCAATAAAGTAAGGATTTTCCTTCCAAATCCCATCTCTTTCTTCCTGTTTTTCTGCAAATGAATGAGCAAGACACTTCTTTGAGAGTAAAAATCTTTATGTGAACACCTCTGTTAAAATTTTTTGCACCTTATGCTAAACAATTCTTCACTGTGTGAAGGATGACCATGTTCAGGATGACCACGAACATGTTTAGTTCAAAATTCCAATTTTAAAATGTTGCCAGTTCACTATGAAGGCCTCTTGTTATTGTTCTTCAAACACAGTGTGCAAATGTCAAGTTTTGAAGCAAATTAACAGCCAGGGAATCATGAAATGTGTGTGGTAGTTTCAGAAGGAGAAAAAAACCAGTTTTCATGAAGCTGATGTGGCTCACATTCCCATACAAGTTTGCTGTGGTCAGTTAGCGCATACTGGGCAGGTCTCCATCCCAGCCAGATTCTTGCATTAACATCAGAGACAAGGAGTGTTGTTGGAGTGTGCTAGAACTGAGTTCAACCAAATATGTGGGTTGAAATATGTAGGCTCCAGGTATAGCTGGAAAATCTGAACAAGAAGAGAGGGTGACAGATGAACACTACTGTTCAGCTATTAAAAGTGCATTGTGCACAATATTCATGTTTGAAAAAACCCCATCAGCCTGGAATCAGTACATGTTTGGGTTTTTTTTCACGGACCGTGTTCAGCTTTCTTCATTACGACTTGCAAATAGGGGCAGCAGAATGGACTCTCAATACATACCCTGCAACATAACCTTGAACATTTGGATACCAATGACAAAGAGGTAGGGGAAAAGCTTTTTTTAAAGAAGGACCCTAAAGGAATAATTAGTTAAAATAGGTCATGTTATTCTTTCATTTAACTTTATCAGTGCCTTTCCACACCGTAAGAGATAACCTTAAAGGATAAGCCAGAAGTATCAGAAGGAAATGCTTGGTTTCTAATCTTTGCTTAAGCACAAAATATTTGGAGATATATGGATATGAATGCTGTCTTCCAAACAATTCAAGTAGTACTTTGCTGAACATGACTGCAGTCCTACTGCTGCACAGATACAATCTCCAATAGAGTTTATGTCTCTGCCTCTGTAGTGTAAGTAATATATTATTTCCTGAAACTTTTAATTTCTTGCTGATGCATTTTAAGGCATTTCATGAAGTTGCAGGTCACCTTCTTATTGTTGGTCCCTACTTTCAAGACATTAAAAATCTTAGGTCTCAAACGTATGAGTCTGCCCAAGTACTTGTGTATCTGGTGTTATATTTCTGGTATGATTGCTGTCCCCATCACAGCAACAGTGTTCAGACTCTTTATGGGCTGATTGCTCCCAGAGCTGTTGCTTTGTAGTGCACAGCACTAAATAAACTGACATTCCATACCCCAAAAGGCGAATAGAAGGTTAAACTGGGATGTCATCATCGCAATAATTTCCCAGGGAGGAAACAGTGAACTTAGTAGAATCAGATTGTCTGCTGTTGCTAAGATACTGGCATATGAACAAAACTTCATGGTCAAAAAAATAAGGCTAACACATGTGAAAGAATCAGCCCTAGGCGCTCAATCTCTTCCTGCAGCAGAAAGCTGTCATCCATCAACACAATCACCAGAGGGCTACATGCAGCCTTAACAAGCTCTTTAACGTACTGGTGATGGATCTCAACAGAGGTGAATTTGTCCAGAAAGTGTTTGAAGCAAATGTCCATGTGTAAATTTGTCACACTACACTGCCTGAGCCAAAATTGGTTTAGCTGGTGCTCCAGGGATCTCTGTATATATGTATGTATGTATGTATGTATTACACAGACAATCATTGATGCTTCCATGTCTTGTGTATTTTAGATGTGTTCCACAGGGCAGGCAAGAGATGCAGGAGCAAGTCAGAATCAAAAGTGCTGACTGAAAAGCCTTTGTCTTGTACCATTCAGAATTCTCTGAGATTCTTAATAATTAAAACAAACAGCACAGTTCATCAAAGAAAAATTCAATAATTTGTGAAGTGAGAAACCCTACTAAGCTATCTCTGCAATACAAGCAAAGACAATAATGGATCTTGTTCAAGCAAACACATGATTAAACCTGACAGTGCACATTAAACATTTGATGTGGGCAACAGTCAATACTAATGGAAGCTGTTAGTGGAAAAATCCTCTGAACTATCTCGTGGAAGAGGTGGATTGGAAACAGTGAAAAGATGGGTACATTAACAATCGGGTACTGTGGTGAATTCTAAAACCCTCCACAAACAGCAAAAGGTTTAGAAAAAAAAATAATCACAGTGTGTGAATTAGTAGGACTTCAACTAAAGACAGTTGCTAAAATGACTGAAGAGGTAAATTGTTTTGTTTTGAGATTTTTTTGTTACAAGAGTTTGATAAATTAACTTCTTTCCTCATGCAACATATCTGTTGCATGTTGTTGCTAACTGTGTGTGAGAGCTCTATTTAATGGGCAATTGAATTGCCAGAGAAATCCAGTTGTAGAAATAACTCTGTGTTGAATAACTGGAGATCACACCAGAAAATAAACTTAAGGAAAAGAAGATAAAACATTCTAACATTCTTTGAAATGTAGCCTGAGTATTGTAACATTTTGTGAAAGAAGATCTGAACATTTTACTATTCCGCAAATGAACATTTTGTGGTACATTTGACATACCTGAAAGACTACTGATAGGACAAGAGGTGATGGACACAAACTAGAATACACAATATTCCAACTGCACACAAGAAAATATTTTTTTTTACTGTAAGAGTTGTCAAATTCTGGCAGAGGTTACTGACAGGTAACTCCATACTTGCATATGGAGTATACATTCAATGAAGTCTGGATGGCAGTTTATTATCAGTGAGAGATATCTTAAGTTATATCCATGAGGGGATATATTTTTTTCTATTTTGTTATTGCTGATAATTCTAACTATTGGTAAAATATCATTGAAACACAGATGTCTCTCTCCATATTCCTTGCCGTGGGCACCTTGTAAATTTAGCATCACTCTAGAATATTACTTAGGTAATGTTGCCATCTGGACATTTTGGAGAGGCTTACTTCTGAGAAAAGAGTTATTTCACTCCTGAGAAAACAATTCTTATTTGTGGAGGTTCAGCTCAGCAGCTCTGCTGAGATGAAAGAGGCTCCTTGCTCAGTAGCTGATGTCTCAAAGCGTAAATGCGGGCTGCAGAATCAGGCGTATCTCAAAGCAGTCACTATGCTCAGTCCTTGAGCCCTTTTATACAAAATTTTATTATTTAAATTTTTTTTTTAGATGGTAATGAAATTATGTGATCCCAGGGTTGATGGTCGTTCAACCACATTAAAATCATCTACTTAGTCCTGCATTTTGGCAGTGTTTCAATCATGCTTTGCATGCTGTTCAGCTCCTTGGAGTCATTAGGTTTTTCCTGTTTTCAGAATAAATAAAAGGAGGTGGGAATAACATTTGTATTATGCACTTTTTAATGATTATTTAAAATTAAATAATGCTTGTGTTCCACATTATCCTGGCAAATATTTGGAACAATTTCTTTGGGGCTAATGAAATTAAAGTAATGGAAGACAACATGTAAGTGATAATAGAATCTAACATAGAAAATATTTATAAAATATTTAGAAATATTGGAATAATTGATCAAAATTAAAAAGAATCAAGAGTTAGTTTTCTTTCACTGTTACTAAAATGGTATTTAAATTAACATTAGCTAAAGTTAGAAAAATAACCCCATTCTGGATGAGTGATTGCGTTGCTTGGAAGCTGCTTCAAAGGAAGCCATTATAAATAAATTCATTAGAAAGTGACTTGTTTCCATGTTCTAGTTCCATCTTCCTCTTTCAGATGTGTTAGTTAAAATTCCCCATAAAATTAAAATGTGATGTTAAAGTGAGGACTAGCAGTGCTTGCTAGAATATATTTTATTCTCTGCCTTAAACCTAGAATAATTTTAGCAGTGAAATTACTTGAGATTTGTGCCACCTTCAGTCAGAGCACACTCTGAGTGTAGAAAGGTATGATTTTGATGTCATGTAAAACTTTCTCATTTGTATTAGAAGATGCTGATGTGTCTCGTGCAGACAAAACCCAACTCTGGCAGGACTATGCTGTTACAGAAAGTTCTTTCTGTTTAATGGGTTTTTGAGACTTAGCACAGTCTTGTTGAAATATTTTCTACTTAGAGACTCTCAAACTACTGTAATTCTTGGTGTGTGTGGTTCAGACAAGTCTCCAATTTTTGTCCTCCCAAAGCAACCAGAAAGCAGATCATTAGGAGGGAGGCTCCATGAGCCAAGGGGGAGATGTTTGGGACAGGGTTCTGCCAGCACTGCCCCTAATAGCAGATGAAAATTGTGGTGGGAGAGCTGAAGGACGAGAAAAGTGCACACAAGTGAATAGTGGCATCTGGGTAAATATTATAAAGGGAATGGGAAGAGCTGGAATGAAAACTGCTATTTGGTTATGTTGCTTGAAAGCATCATGACTGATTGCAACTGTAAGGAGTGCTTTTCTTTGGTACTTTTCACACATCTCCCCAATTGCCTGGCATTAATCCATGGGCCATCACTGCTTTGTGGGAATGAAAGACTATTTCAGGGACAAATGGCACGTTATTTCTTTATCCTAATGCCAAGCATTTTGGGCATAGCAGGAGACAGGAGATCTTCATACATTACCAGGGAAATTAAGCATATACGTTTTATAACAGGGAAGAATTTTGTGCTCATTTTTCTAGGAAGTGTGGCTGTGGGTTTTTAAAAACATACAGGAACATGCCTATATTCACTCTGCTGCCTGATTTCAAGCACCTCCTGATGCTTCTTAGATTTTGAGCTGTGTAAAACCTATATACATTTTTTCAAGGTGAGACAGCTTGTGTGGGATTCATCTCACCTACCTTTGTAA
This sequence comes from Motacilla alba alba, assembly GCF_015832195.1. Classification (NCBI taxonomy): domain Eukaryota; kingdom Metazoa; phylum Chordata; class Aves; order Passeriformes; family Motacillidae; genus Motacilla; species Motacilla alba. The sequence continues at coordinate 113,833,679 of NC_052017.1, forward strand.
ATCCCTGTAATTAGGCTCTATCATAGCCCATGGAAACAGAGTAAAACCACTGAATTGCATTTATCTGCTCATAAACTAAGTGAATTGTTCTCTCAAGCAAATTGGTTTTCTCTATTGAGTAGACAGGCAACAGAGGACAAGCTAGCTCTTACATAGCTAACGTCAGTTGAAAAGTGTTCTGATCACATTACACCATATCTCTAAGGAAAAATGCACCCACCCACTGCCTCAGTAGCTTTCCTTCACAATATTAAGCACAAAGTATTTAAACTGTGAGGAATCCTGCATCAGCCAGACCTTGGAGGTAAAGCTATACCACCTCGTTTATGAAGGAGCTGGCCAAAGAGTTCTTAGTCTCCACAGGTTCTAATTTTAGGACACAAAGTTTAAACTAGAGCAAACGCCCTCCCATCTGCTTGGTGAAACATTCTATATGTAAAGATAAAAAAATAAATTTTCTCTTCCTCAGTAGAGTTTTGCATATGGGGTCCATTTCATCAGTTTTACTTTCTCTCTTTGGTACATCTCTAATCCCCAAAGAAGGAGCAAAACTGCACTAAGCTCAGGCTAATCTGGGCTAACATGACTGGAAACCCTGGAGGCCCTTTCTCCCATGAAGCCCGCTGAAGTCACTGCTGAAGAGCCAGCCTCTGGCCATGCCCCTGACCCTGGCCTCCCCTCTTGCTGCCTTCCTTGCAGCAGATCTGCTCCACCAGCTGCTCCTGCTGGCTGCCCCAATGCCCGAGGCAGAGACAGCAGCAAACAAGCATCATTTGCATCCCAGATGAGAATAAGAGAGTAAGATTTCCTGAGACAGCTAGCACACATACCTGAGAATATTTTACTATTAATGTGTTCACTTACATGTTATCTAGAAGGTGTTTCTGACTTGTGTCTAGTGGTCTGGCATGTTTGGTAGCTGTAGAAAATGACAACACTATTACTGGCTTCAGTATAATATCTTAGTTCCTGAGTTCAGTGGAGAAATCAAGGCCACAAGGATTTTCCTCAAATAGTCTGTCAAGATTAAAAATAGAATACTTAGTCTAAATGATGTAGCAAACTTATTTATTTGTTTTTTAGGTGCTTGATGTATGAGCATATGTAAATCCTTTTTATCTATGGCCATTGAAATGTGAATAAATCTTCTATTCATTCTCAGATCAATATTTTCCTTGCTTGAAGACCGGGAGGATCTGCATAGATAAAGTTCATGCAAAGGGAATTAAAGAAACTGAGTTTGAGATTGCTGTAAACTCATGTTGTCCTCATTATTCATGTTTACATTTTCTGTACTTTTTTTGTGTGAAACCTCTATCTCCCTGCAGAGGGAGTTCATAGTGTGAAACCAGCAAGCTCATTTTTAGTGACTGAAAAAAGAATTTTCAGTAAATAGAACTCAGAGAATCATAACCAGATATTTGAGCATTTAACTGTTAGTAGAATTCCTTTCTGTGTAGAAATATGTGTATGAACATATGCTTCTGTCTGTATGACCTTGTGCCTGAGTTCACAAATAACCTCTCACAGCATGCAGTTATTGAATAACTCTTCAATTATTGAATCAATCATAGAATCAATCATAGAGTCATAGAATTTGTTGGCTTGGAATGGACTTTCAAGATCATCCAGTTCCACCTCCCCTTCCACAGGCAGGGACACCTTTCATTAAACCAGATTATTCAGAGCCCCATCCAACCCAGTCTTGAACACTCCGAGGTTTGGAGCATCCACAACTTCTCTGGGCAAACTCTCCAGTGTCTCACCACTCTCACAGTAAAGAATTTTGTCCTAATATCTTGTCTAAACCTCCACTCTTTCCGTTTAAAGGTGTTATTTTTTTTAATTTAGTAAAAAAAAAATCTGAAATTCAAGTGCACATTGCTCTATTCCAACAATGAAACTACTAGAGAGAGTAATGGGTGAATCAAGGCATTTCACATGCTCAAATACCTGTACAGAAAGTAACTTGACACTTAGGAAAAATTGTAGTAGAAATCAGTAGAACAGTCTCCTTCCAGGACTTCCACTTGCTGCCACAGCAGACATTTTGATCTTTTTGTGAAACCTGACGGGAGTTTCCTGAATGGTTCCCAGAGTGCTTCCTAAGGAAGATCACAGAGTTTGAGCTGTTTCATGTCGCATGATGGTGTCTTTAACATATTTCTGAACTGGTTTGTTCTTGGAGGATTTGATCACCACTAGCTTGAAGAGGTTGCACTGCCACACACTGCATACAGCTGGTTGCAAATGAAGTTTCTGATTTCACTCAGTGCCTTATCCATGCAGCTGGAACTCATGCTGACATTCCATGATGGTGTCCTGGTGGTTTTGATAGAGGAAAAACAGGAGGCCCAGCAGTTTCCATCAGGTCGAGCATAAATAGGAGTAAACATCAGCAATCTCAACACAGTTAACAGTATACCAACTTGCAAATTTGAGATGGAGAAAAAAAAAGTGGTAGTAAAAATTGACGGGAAAGCCGCATAACTTCAATTTCGTGCAGTGTCTTGCTGAATGCAAAAGTGATTATCAGTTTCATCCTGAAAATAAAAGCCCCAACTGGAAGGTTTAGATATATGTGTGTATATCTGGCTAGAAGGTTCTGAAAAATTTCCCTCAAAGCTTGGCTGAAACCAGCCGAAACTTTTCTGACCACAAGAAAAGCATGAAGAAACAAAACCAAGTTTTGAGTGAAGCAGATACTACAAATGAAAGGGCTAATTGACTCTCAAATCTGATAAATAGATGGATGGAAACTTTTCAAGTAAGTCTTTTGGTGAAAATAGGCTTAGACAACTCACCAGGGTAGTACCTTCTCCTTGAACTGCATTGACCCCAGCTGTGAATTAACACATGCCAGGGAAGATGCATAAGGCCTCAGGGCTCCTTACGGGATGAGAATGGAATCAATAAAACATGGAGCCAAACATACATTGTGTTTGCAAGATAGGAAAATAAGGGAAGAGTCTAATTTTCAGCACCATCCAGCAGATTGCCTTCCTGCCTGGGTAATAGGGGCAACACAAGTCTCAACTATTTACCAGAAAACTTGGGAGGCTGCAGAGCAGCATCTTGCTTCTCAGTTTTAGGCAATTACTTGATCATCATTTAATCTTCTGAGGTGGTTGCCAAATTCCCTTTGAGGGACCAAATTAGGGACTATTTAAGGAGTTTTCTCCCTGGGTATAGCTTTTATTAAAGCAACATGCATGGCTAATTACAAAGTAATAAAAGCTGGAAGCTGAAATTTATGAAAAAGCTGGGGGAAAAAAATCATCTTTCAGTATTTCTTTTGACACAGTAAGTCCTGGGTAAGCAAATGTAAAATGAGCCTATGTTGTCCTGAATAGAAGCATTTAGTGCATTGATGTTGGTTATCATGTGTTCTTTTGCCTCAAGCTTTCCTGTTTGCACTGCACTTTTGCAAAAAGCCCCTGTACGTGTTTGTTAGCTGGGCAATGCTGAGAGCTGCAGGCTGAGAACCAGCCTGAGATAGAGCTCTTCTCTGATGAATGGACTTCTGTAAGCACCTGCTTTCTGTGCTGATGGCCCACAGAATATCAAGGCAAGGTGATGCAACAGCTTTGCTTTTGCCTTTGCCTTTGAGCTAATGTCCAAGATCCAGCCTGTGTGAATATTACTAGACTGAACAACACTTCTGCTCTTGAAGCAAAGTGGAAGCCTTGCTATAAAGGGGTATCAGAGCTGTTTTGAGACACAGAGATTAATAGCAATATTACTGCTATTTCTGCTGCTGTGTAGAAAATAATGTCTCAGGACCCCTCCATGATGATATCTATCCCAGTTTGTATGCAGAGTAGTCCAAAACTGGTTTGATTATTGATAGAGAAAATAGAAGTGAAGAGGGAGGCTGAAAGCAGTTGGCACTGGAAATTGAGAAGCAGACATGGGCACTGCTGTAGCAGCATTGAACACTGGTGACATGGGACTCACCCCTATGGGGCTACCAAGTGTTTGCTCAGGGCTTTAGCGGGTTTCAGACCAGGTTTCACTCTTAATGCTTCCTGTGTTATTTAGCTTAAAGCTGGCTCTGCTGCCTTAACAAAGGCTTCATCTGCTTGAAGCAACTGCAATGTCACTCAGCCTGGAATGAATGTACAGGAGTCAGAGACCAGATAAGTCTGAGCCTGACTGGGAAAATTGAGACTAAGATGGGAAGACTAAAAGGTGGGGCCAGGAATGGAAAGGATAAGAAATCTGATGCAGAGGAAAATAGACCAAAATGAGTAGTGAAGTGATGCTCTCTGCCTTGGTGTGATGCAGAAAATGTGCTGTGCATGCTGAGCAATGCAGAAAACGTGGAGCAATTCCTCTGTCAGTGATCATTGCTCATCTGAGGCACAGAGTGCACTTGTGCCCTGTGAAAAGAGCTGTATGTGAGCATGTAATGAGAGACAATGTCATAAAAAGTGCACAGAAAGAGGCTTCAGGGAAGCTGCACAGAGAATCTTAATCAGCCTGTCTTGCCTTTGAAGCAGAGTTGCCATCCACTGTATTCATTCTCGCATGTATTTTTGTCCATTATAAGCTCCCATAGATTATGAAGTGAAAATATACTCTGTTTTTGGATGCAAGTGAAAAACCCTGTGTCAGGAAGGATTTCTACATCTTTCAGAGCACAGCAAGGGAAAATAGCTGTACAAGCTTTTTAGGTAATTTTTTTCCTGGCAGAGTTCCATATTGGTACCCACTAGAGTCAGAAAGTCAGAAAAAGTGGCTTATTGAATGGTAATAATATACAAAAATTTACTAGGTGAATAAAAGCCTAATTGCCTAGAAGTTCAAACTTTTTTCTCTAATGGGTTGCTGGAGGGCTTACTGGGCTTTTTGGGTGGAGGGAGGTGGGTTCTTTATCTTTTCACCTCCTAAAACATATTGTAGCAGATAGGATAACATCTGCCTTTCTCACGGGAATTTTTTTCCTTTACATGTTGAATTAAATCTGCTGATCAATAACTCACTGAGTTCAATAGCTACATTTGATCTTTATCCTTTGGCTGAGGTGCTAAATGCAAACTCCTTTTACTGATACAAGCACAACGAATGCAGGTAATCTGCTATCTACTTTCTGATAGCCTATGCTATCTACTCTCGATCTATGTGAGAGTAAAGCCTGATCTACTATTACGCATAACATCAGCAGTATGAAGAGATGCAACATTTAAATGAAAAATGAGTCTGTTTGAATGTTTTTCAATAGCTTGTAGAAAAATGCAGTGCATATAATAAAAATAGGGAATTTCCCCCTGCATTTCTAAAACTTTCCTGACAGGCAATGTCATATAAAACTTCAGACCTTTATCCCCAGATATTGTCTATGTGAGAATTCAGCTGAATCTGTTGGCTTATGGAAATCAATAAAACATGACATTACAACTCATTATGTGGCTAATTTGCTTTCTAGAATTTTGTGAAAGACCCTCCCCAGAAGACCCTCAGTAGAAGACGGGGCAGGTTGGCTTGAGTTGCAATGCTCGATACCTACATCAAACTGTTATGAGATAACAAAAGTATATTTCATCTTCTTAAAAAGTGTCTATGGACTTATCAACTTCAAGTCTTTTCAAGGTCTTGTCTTCCTCAGAAGGACAAGTGTGAGTGACAACACACACAGGCTACTAAGGAACATAGAACAGAGGTACTGCATAGAGACAGCCTTCAATACCCAACTTCCCCCTTTTCTCTGTTTTCCTTATGATCCTGCTGGCCCTTAAACCCACATCCAGTTCTCTTATGGTTTCCCATGCCAAAATGCCAGTATTCACTGTATGACTTTTCTTCTAAGATTTTTTAAAAGCTAGTTTCTTCTGTGATACCTGATAAGCAATCAACACTACTGGTCTGCTGCTGGTGGTTTGTGGAGTGTAGAAGCATGGTCATCTTGATTTGTAGCTCTGTAAACAGCTGAGTTTTCAGTTTCATAGATTAATTTATTTTAAAAAAAGTAAAAGGAAGAGAGAAACCACAGCTTTCTAAGTGTTCAAAACAAAGACAAAACAAAAACTCAGTTTCTGTCTGAAAAAGGATTTTCAGGTTATTCCAGGAGGACAATGATAAAAGGGGCTTCTGTTCCCTGAAATTATCTTGATATCTAAGAAAAAAAAAATAAACTAAGTATTTCAGAATGAAAAAAAAATGGGGGGAAAATGCAAAATGACAAACTGGCACATTTTAACTTTTTTTTTAAGTTGTATTTTAGTTCTAGGGAGGCCAAGCCAATCAGATAAACTCAACATAAGACTGTTCAAAATCAGTCTTTCCATACACTTTCCAGTGTGAAAAGTGCTCTGCGGAAAATTTGAGTCAGCTGGAGTTCATTGGTGCACTTTCTGTTATCCATCATTTATCTCGTGTTTCCATTGTTATCTCTTTGAAGCAGAGCTCTCTATACATGGTTAGATAGCAGAGAGAAAGATGGGATATTGTTCTCTTACTGGGGCTTGTGTGCCTACCTAAAAAGAAACAAAGGACTGGGATTTCCAACCCAGTGTTAGAAATGCCTTATTTATGGTCCTAATGTTTCACTGTGTTCAGTTTAGCTTGCTAAGGCACTACAGTTTCCCATGCTGCATTACTGAATTTGTCATCGCTCCCAGCTAGCCCCAAGTGAGAGGCAACAGTTCTTCCTCCCAGTCATATCACTGCATAAATTTCCAAGCATCCAAAAACAATCTCTGCTCACCAGAGTTTTGCACCTATGCCACCAGGGGAAGCAAGAAGCCAAGAAACACACAAGAATACAAACAGCATGGACAGTGATCACTTCAGCAATGTTCATCCAAAGACACTCAATTTACTTCTTATTACAGAAACAATTTTTTCCTTCTCATATATTAATTATCAGACTCACTCCTACCTCCTCTTGTTTACCTGATTATTCTGACCCTGCACATCTCCTTGCCCATCTGGAGGTGGATTGCCAGAGTCCCATTTATCCTTCACCTTGTGCTGTCATTTACAATGATGATACATGTCCCTGAGCTCTGCTCAGAATGTAATGGTACAAACACAGTAGACAAGGGTGGATTGCATTTCACATCTGTTGTCCAGATGTCTTGCAATTCTCATTGCCCCTTCGGAGAGGCTAAGGTCAGACGTGATGAAGACATCCATGGCTTTGCCTGTAGTGCTGGTGAGGAAACCCCATCTCATTTGTCACACATGAAATTCCCTGTCCAATTTCCACGCTCACAGTGTGTCCTTTACTCTGTGGTGGTGAAGGGCTGCTGCTCACCCGGGGTCATAAAGTCATATGTGCCTGGGACCTTGACTGGGCTGCTCACAAATTGTGTGCACGTAAAAACTACTCCAGTTTTGCTAGCTTGTGGCTTAGCACACACCTCCGTACTCATCTTGTGACAAGGCTGTCTCAAGATAAACAGTCTCAGGATATGCTTGGTCCTGCAGAAAAAGCCCAGGGAGATGCACTATTAATGCTGCATCTCTTCCTCCCAGTTCTTTCACTGTTGGAAACATTTCCAGTGAGAGACAAACTGGTGAAAAGATAAATTGTTGCACCTATGGGTGTCCCAGAAGGGTTTTTTCCCTCTTAAAAAAACCCTCTGCTCTGCTTTGTATGTGTAATTACATATTTTTCAGAGCAGGGACTGCAACGTGGCTTTCCCATTTCCACCCAGCAGAAGTCACCCTCTCCCCATTATTTTTTTTCCTCTGGGTACAATTAATATTTAATTAAGTGTGTCCAAGGAAAGAGCTCCAAAAGAAGAAATTAGGAGAAACCTATTTCAGATGGTCTAAACTGCTGACAAAACTACTTTTGTGAGAGGTGGATAAGCCAAGTTAATGTTCCAGTTCTGAGTCACACAGAGGGAACTTGAATGGATGGAAAAAGAGCAGAGTAACTGTAGGAGATTGTATTGTAGGACAGGTAAATTTCAGATGTTGTGTCAAAGTAGGTTTTGATTAACTAACTTTTGATTTCTCAGTAGTGATTGTTGACAAATTTTCAGAGAAAAGAAAAATTAAATTGAAAACCAATGGTATTTGTTGGGGGGATAAAAAGTAAAATCCCTGTGTTTGAAAGAACTTTCTTCCTTCTTTTAAGGTTTATATGGCATTGGCCACCTCAGGAGCTGAAATTTTTGGAAAATTAACATATTGGAAATGGGAGGTAGAAGAACGATTTTCTGCTTCAGAATCCCCTAGGGAATATTTGAATTCAAATTGCTTCAGTCAAAAAGCAAGGTAATTGATATTTAATTAAGTGTAAACCCACATGACAAATATTCTTCCAAGTCTGATCTGGAAAGGCCAGTTATTTCAATCAAAATAGAGCACGTAGGAGTGAAGGACTTTGAGAATGGTATTAGCTCAAGGCAATTCAAAATTTTACATTTGATTCTTGTCAGGAAAATTACAAATGTGCAATTTTTAAAAAAGTTGAACAACTGGGGTAGTGGTCAAAGTTTAATTAGAAATTATGTACCTGCTCTGTTTTTGATGACCATAACCAAAATGTTGTAGAAAAAGGGAAAAAAAAAAAAACAAAACAAAAACAAACTGAGAAACTTCAGAAAATTTGGCATAAATAGAATGGCTTTACTGAATACATGTTTCATTTCAGTCCTAGCCAGAGATTCCATCACTCATCCTGGAGTGAATCAGTGTGTCAGCTTTAAGGAAGCAAACCTAAGGGGAGGGAGATGTTAGGAGTCATTCCCATACTTCATGTTGAAAAACACATGCCCTTGCTGCATTAGAAGTGCTATTCCATGGAAATAAAAGTCAGCCCTTTCTTAAAAAGAAGAACTGATTTTGAGTTTGGACTCGTGTCCTGGTTTTGCCTGAAACATAATTCATTTTCTTCTGAGTAGCTGATACAGTGCTGTGGTTTTGGGGTTCAGTATGAGAATAATGCTGATAACATACTGGTGTTTTGGCTGTTCCTAAGTGGTGGTTACCCTAAGACAAGGAATTTTCACTGTCTCGTGATTTGTTGATGAAGAGTTGCACGACAATCCAGGGGGCAGCATGGCCAGGAGAGGTGACCTGATCTGGCCAAGTGTGAATCCCATACCACAGAAGGTCATGCTCAGTGTATGAACTGGGGGAGTTACCTGGAAGGTGGATGACCACTGTTAAGGAATGGTCTGGCTGTTGATCAGCATGTGGTGAGCAATTGTGTTGGGCACCCCTTACTTCTCTTGGATTCTGTTACTTTCACCCTCTCTTTATCCTTTCTATTACTGTATTGCACTATTATTGTTATTATTATGAGCATATTTATTATTATCATATTTTGTTTGTATTATGTAATTGCTCTTATCTCAGTCCATGAGGTTTATCTTTTCTTTCTGATTCTCCAGCCCACTGGCATCAGGGGTGGGAGGCAGCAGGGGAGCAGCTGTGGGGTACTTTTTGCTGGATGGGATTAAATCACAAAAACATATGACCAAACAGCTAAAGTAACTTTGGCAATTTTTCTTTTGTTCTAGATTTTAACCTTTAATAATGATGGGAACACAAGAGTCATAACAGTGATGACAATGGGTGCCCAGGAAGGAGGTGGAACAGGACAGGCTCGTATGACTTTTTACCTACTGTTCTTCTTGCATCAGAACTCTCTGAGCTCAGGGCATTTCCTGGGAATTCCAGGATTGTTCTGTTTAATAACTGGCAATGGTTCTCTTCAAAGTTGTGTCCAGGCTCTACTTATACCCACAGAAACCTCTTCCCTTTAAGGGTGCCACAGGCCTGCTGCACACTGATGGACAAATAACTTTCTTTCAGTAATTTCAAACCTGGTTTTTACTGGTTTCCTTTAAGGCCTGTAAAAATTGTACCCGGCCTCTGCCCTATTGCAAGAAATGTTGGGGGAAGGGGTGGCCACAAAAATAGGGAGGCCTGTCTTTTGTTTGTAATATTTTCCTTTTCTTCATCTGGAATTAATCTCTAGCGCAATGATTCTTTCGCTCTGACTAGGGGTTATTTCAGAATACTCTATCATTTTTTTTGCCATTGGACTTGACCTGATTTCTTCCAAAACTCGTTTGACAGAAGAAAAAGGGGCATGCTACATAATTCATTAGATACCAGAAGTACATTAAAAATGTATTTAACACGAACTTATCCCACCAGGAAATCAAATAACAGCTTATTTCCTTAAAGCAGTCTTGATGGACCCAGGCCTGTATTTAAACATTACAGACTTTCTTTATATTAATTGGGGAAAAAATGGTTCCTCGTGCTGCTTATGCTCAAAAAGCCCCCCAAATAAATCAAAATACAAACCAAAACCAAATAAACCCAAACCAACAAAGCAAAACAAACACAAAAGCAACAAATCAAAAAAACCTCCAAAACCCTGTGACAAGCTCAGCTGAACAGTAGGAACTTAATAAACCCAAATAAACAGTGCTGTGCTCAAACTCAAATACATATACCTTCAGGCAGCAATCTTAAGAAAAACTAGTTTGTTGAATTATTTAGTGAACATGGCAGATAAAACCTTTTTTCATCTGCTCAGCTCCAGATAAATGGCACATGTAGTTAACCTGTGCTTGGAGGTGAGGGCTTGTCCCCCCACAGAAAGAGGCCGCACAGAGAAGTGGGTGATGTGGCAATTGCCCTGGTGCTTGTGGTTCAAGGGTGAGCTTGCTAAGCACAGAGGGCTTACTTTGAGCTCCCACAGTGGAGCAACACTGCCTTATGTCAGTGAAGATATTTGTAGCAATTCACTGTATGCTTTGAGCAAAACTGCCCAGGGATCTCCAGAACCTATTTTAACATCAGCCAAACATAAACTATTGATCACTGTGCTGTTTAGATCTCTTCCCTTTACCTCTTTGGATTTAACAAGAAAACATGTGAGTGTATGAGGTCTGGAATACAGTCACATGGAAGTTTTCAGAGAAAATTTCTTGTTTCTTCTTTCTCTTTTTATTAAACTTTGATGTCTGTCAAGAAATGTCAGTCTGAAAGAAATAAAAACATCCTGTAGAATTGTGTCAGTTTGTGGATCAGTTCAAGAGAAGCAAGGCAATTTTCCCAGGGAAATTTTCTCTGTTTTCCTTCCCGTCTGACATGCCCTCCTCCACCCTGTCTAAAAGGCAGATGCCAAGCCTGGAGTCTGGCAGCCATGGCCAAGAGCATCAGGGTTTTTTATAATGCAATAGGATGTCTTCTATAGGTGAGAAGGGAAAGAGGGTTACCCTCATCCCTTTCAGACAGAGTATAAACTATGTCTGGGATTTTTCCTATGTTTTTTGAAAATGTTCAGGGGATTTAGACCTATTAATCTCATCTGTTAATGTGTGAAGCTTTTAGGCAGGGGTAAGTGTGTGAGAGCAGTGGATGCTGGGCACTGAAGAAGGCAGGAGGAGAACGAGGAATGGATTCCTTATAACCTAGCAATTTGAAATCCTTAATGAATAAATGATTTCTTTCCTGTCCCAAGAACTTGTGTCCTGCGGAACACAGTGCTCTGCAATAGTCTTAGATCAATGGCCTATCTAGGACAATGTACATTTTCAAATCCTAAACCAGATATTTAATTAGAAGGCATTTCCATTTCAATTACCTTCATGAATCCCATCAATACTCTGATCTTTTCATCAATATTTCCTTTTCCACTCACTCTGAGAAGTGCAGGCCTTTGCAAAGAATTATTTTGGCAATTAGGTAACTAAAGGAAATTACCAGAGCTGCAAAAGTGCTTAACCCTAACTCTTACCCATTAAAAGCAATGGTAGCTGCTATATATTGCAAAATGATGAGACGTCCACTGGTTGTCTGCATAGAAAAGGTCCCATCATTAACTACCTATGATTAAGACAGGAGAAGAAATATATTGCACAGTGGGGAAAATATTAAAAAGAGAGGTGTTTCATGCAAAACAAAACAAAACAAAATTATTAGCTTTCAGTTTTTCTTAGGCCTGTCATATATTGTCTAGCAAATTTAAATATAAATTTGAAGTACAAAAACAGATTGCCATAGTAAAAAAAACCAAAAAACCCCAAACAAACAAACAACCACCATGGAAAAAAGTTCTTATTGTAGATAAACTTAAATGTCAATTTTTATGCAATTTAATCAGATGAAAGCTGCTTAGTATGAGTAATATTTGGGGACTTTATTGTTTGCAATTTCTCTATTAAATAAGATAATACCAAGGAGACCTTGTTTTTAAGGGGTGCAGCAGGTGTCAAGCCATTTTTTTCCATGAGCAATTTTCCTGTGATCAGATTTTCACTGAAATTTGATAATTTCCTATCAAAAGCTTATTCATTTGGAATGAGTTTATCACTACTGAGGGTAATTATTTAGTGTTAGATGAGAGAGCTGATAGTCTTCCATTTACAAATCTTTTGTGTAGATGACACAACTGAAACAGCAAAAGTGAAAAAGTATTGTTTGTGGATTTTTTTTTTAATGTAGCCTGTTTCCATTTCATTTTCCTCATAAAATGTGTATATTCTGTTCCCAAGCTGCAGTTCTGGCTCAAAGAATTGGTGGCTGTAACTCTACGTGTTGTTATGAAGTTAGCCAAGACTATGACAGGTTGGTTTTCTAAAAAAGTAAAAAAGAATACCTGTGGATTTGAGATGTGATGGAGAGAACATTAAGATGATGTGAACTTAGCCTTACACTATAATCAGGTTTGGTAAGACATAAATTTTCAAATGAACTACATTTATTGGTTGTAGTTTCACATTTTAATGTGAACTAGATAATGAAGATATATTAATGATTCATTTTATTGAATTATACAATCAATGAAGATTCAAAGATGAAGATTCAAATCGCATTAACTAAATTCCATCTTGGTCCCCATCCCTATTTGGTGAGTCTGTGCCTTCAGGGTCACCTTACTAATAGACTGGAACTTGACTTATGTTTCCAGTCATGCAAATAATTAGTACGACCAGTGGTAATGAAACTATTAGAAGAAAACTAATTACCAGTTGAAGTATTTGCAGCAACCGAGCCCCAAATCCTTAGATATATTACTTAGTTTCCTCACTAAGGAAAGGATTCAGCCTTCTTCACTAATTTTGACTCAAAACATGGAATTATTTTCAGCAATGAAGGATGAAATATGTTGTCAGGAAAATCCATATTTTCTTTCTCTTGGTCTCAATTTTTAGGTTTTATTGGGAATCACATTTGACTCATGACCCATCAGAATACCTTTAGCCTAGTCATGTTCCTGACCATTCAGTGGTCTATTACATGCTCTTGCAGAAAATTAGCTGATTTCTGATGGGTAACCACAACTCTTTCTGGGTTTGAGAAGCAAAGTAATTTCCTGATATGCTAAATGTGAGAGTCCAGAGAGAATTAGATTTCCAATATCAAATGCTATAACCCTAGAACAAATTTAAAATAATTCCATCAACACTTAAAAGAGATGCCAATTTCCATGACCCACCAGTCATACTTTGTGTCCAGAATGGCACTGTATTTCTTTCTTATATTTCGGAAGTTTGTTGATGACTGGCTGTGGCTGCCATAAGATATCCTGGAATACATAGGCTTTGGTTGTGATGAATCCTACTAGAGGAGTTTGGGATCATCCATTGTCTCAGAAACCTTTAAACTGCACATAATGCCTGAGATGCAATGCTTCATGAGTAAAACAGAATCAAAGAAACACAGAATGATTAGGGTTAGAAGGGACTTTTGAAGTTCATCACAGAACCATAGAATGGCTTGGTTTGGGAGGAACCTTCAAGATGATCCATTTCCAAACCACCGGCCATGGGCGGCGCCACTGTCGACTAGACCAGGTTGCTCAAAGCCCCATCCAGCCTGGCCCTGAATGCTTCCAGGGAAGAGGCATCCACCATTTCTTTGGGCAGACTATTGTAGTGCATCACCACCCTCAGAATAAAGAATTTTTACCTAATGTGTGATCTAAACCTACTTTCTTTCAGTTGAAAACCAAATCCCTTGTCCTCTCTTTACATGCCCTTGGAAAAAGTTCTTTTCTGTCCTTCTTCAAGACTCCCTTCAGGTACTGAAAGGTCACCATTAGGTCAGCCTGAAAACCTTCTCTTTTCCAGGCTGAAAAATCTCAGCCTTTCCTCATAGGAGAGGTGCTCCATCTCTCTAATTATCTTGGTGGCTTCCTCCAGACTTGCTCCAACAGGTCCTTCCTGCCTTCCTGTGCTGGGGACCCCAGAGCTGGATGCAGTGCTCCGGGTGGGGTCTCATCAGTGAAGCAGAGGGGCAGCAGGCAAAATCGCCTCCCTGTCCCTGCTGGCCAGGTTGCTTTGGATGCAGCCCAGGACACGTTTGGCTTTCTGGGGTGCAAATGCGCATTACTGGGTCATGTCCAGCTTCTCATCCACCAGCACTCCCAAGTTCTTCTCAGCAGGGCTTCTCTTGACCTGTCCATTCTCAGCCCATGTTGATACCAGCCCTGTAGTTCAACTCCTCAGTTTGAATAGGGTCACCTAACCGAAGGTTGCCCAGGACCATGTCCAATCAGGTTTTGAATACCTCCAAGGATGGAAACTCAACAACTTCCTTGGGTAGCTTATGCCAGATTTTGACAACCCTTATGGTAAAAAAAAAATTTTCTTGTGTGCAATTGGAATATCATGTGTTCTAATTTGTGTCTGTTACCTCTTGTCCCATCAGTGGCCAGTTCTAAGAACAGTCTGTCTTCCCCACTGTCATTGGTTCCCATCAGGTATTCCTAATCAATGTACATTGATCAAGTGCCTCTAAGTCTTCTCTCATCTGAGGAGTCCCATCTCTTTCAGCCTCTCCTCACATGGAAAAAAGAAGATCATTTTCAACCTATCATCTAAAAACATTTTAGAATACTCTCCTAAATAAGAAATTTGAGACATTAGTCTTGATCTAGTTTTCCTCATAAGCTATTCAATTTCAGTTCAGTGTGCAAGTGCCAGATTAAATCATTAACAGAGTGTTAATTTGGCAGTTTTTGTCAAGAAGTTCATCAGAGCACAATGTTGCACATCTGGAGATTTCACATGTGTTTTGCCCAGGCTGGATGCTTAAAAGCAGAGTGGTGGCTGAGCAATGCCATGGTTACTGTTCAAGCTATGTGTGCATTGACAACTTGCGCTGTATCCAGAATTTCCAGGCTATTTTGATCAAAAGCTATTGAAACAGATACGAAGATGGTGCAAGGAATAACTGTTGGGTAAATCTGCCATGGTCTTGCTCTTGGTGGGAAGGTGTTGGTAGTGAGAACCACACATTGTGGGACATTGCTCATCGCTAGCGCAGAAACCAAAATAAGAAGGTGCTAGTGTCTATCATCGAGGACTCAGGTAGGCTGTAGTTGAAAATTAGCATTGATTTGCCTTGCCAAAGAAAACTCTTTCTCCACAGTTTCTCAACATAGAAGCCAGAAGTGACATTTGCTACGTTATTACATAATTTTTCATGCCTTGGTTTGTGAATCAGACTTGCTGGGCAATGGACGAATCTGTGCTGTTTGGCTTGTAGATGGAGTTAATTTTCAAAAGTTCAATTAATAGTTTTGGTCCCAGTTTTAAGGTTTTTTCCTGGTAATATTTCTAATTAAACAACAATACCAGTATTCAGGAAACTTCCACAAGTGACAGAAAAGTCTTCCTGGAGACATCATGATATCCCACTTGAAAAATAGTGCTACATTCCTCTGCTCTGTGTGTGCTTATTTTGATCATACCTTTAAAGGCTCAGGGACTGACATTCCCTAGCCTCAGAATTTGAAAACAAATCCAAACCCTGCAATATATTATGTGCACATCTCTAAATCTCTGATCTCTCTGCACCTAAGGAAGATTAGTGGTTGTTCAAATTGTTTCTGAGCCTGTTCTTTGTCAGTGTTGTTGGTGGCGCTGCAAAGCCTGTGAGCTCCTGTCACTGATCAGGACACTTGCTGCGCTGATGTCTGCACAAACCCCAAACAGGAAGGTGCTCTGTGGCTCCGAATCCCGTAGATCACAAAGGCACCAACCTCCGTTCATCCTAGAGAGGTTAACCCTCCAAGCACAGGTTTCTGTCTCCTTGTGTCTCATTATGCCTGTGCTAGAATATTTTTCAGTACAAGGTGGTAAATGTTCTACTTATTACAGGTGACAGTTCGGCTGAAGAGATGAAATTCAGAGATGAATACTTTTTTATCCTTTGCTAGTGGATATCTGTATCCAGACTACCAGTAAGTCAAGCAGTGTTATTCTTTCATGTCTCCTCTAAAGTTACAAAACACTTGACCCTTATTTTCCAGATTGTGAACAGTGGCATGGAGAACTAATGTCCCAGCTCCTTCAGGGAATTTATTTCAGTGCAAATGTGGAATTCAGTGATTTTCCCAGCCTCCAGGGAGCAGCAAACTGCAGCTTCCCAAAGTCTAGGTTAATAATGTCCTAATGTCCTACCAAAGATAGTCTGCTTCCTTCATCCATCAGCATTTTTCTACAGAAAAAAAAAAAAATAAAGCTGCCATAGCTCAGTCCAGGAAGAAAGGTTTTATTCCATCAGATAAAAAGAATGTCTATAGTCTCTCTCTCAGGGCCTGTCAACTAACCTAAGATAACAGAGGAGTTTTTTATTTGCTACACTATTTTCTCACTAATCTTATTTTAAGAAAAGTAACATAATAAGCATTTATTTGGGGCAATCAGTATACTTTTCTTAAAGCCAGACAAAAAAGGAAATCTGGTACTTGTTTTATTTCTACTTTAGCAGTTTATCTGACAGCTTGACATAAGAGCAGACATAAAAGCATAGCTCTGTGCAAGATATTAATCTTAAATGATCACAAAACAATTTTCTCCAGATTATCTAACACAGTCTAATTGGCAAGGGTGGATCCTATGTATAAAAATAGTTTGGAGATATTATTATTGTACCAGGGTGGTATTTTTTTTTTCTGATATCTATTTTAAATGCTTTTATTAGTTACTTCTGTGGGCTTTTTTTTCCCAGGTTGCTTTATAAATCTTTGTAAACTCTGAATTCTCAAGTCTGTCTCCTGACAATGAATGCTGGAACAGTGACCAACAAAAAGCCATAAAGCTTGAATGGCACTTGAGCAGACCACTTTCCCAGAAAGTAGAAAGTGCTTGTCAAGACTCACAGTCTTGTAGCTGGATATTTAGGCACACTTCTGTAAAGTAGTGAGTTCACAGTAGCCCAGTGGGTTGCCATGATGGTTCTGAACGTGTTACACTGTTATCCTTTACCATGAATTTGATCAGATTACAGGCTGTGTACACTGACATCAAATGAGAGAATTCAGACATATGTAAAATATGAGAACAGCCTTTATGAACTCAGTACAACCATTGATGCTTTTTAATTTGGGATCTGTCGTGGTTTGAGAGGAAGTGAGTTTTTGGGAGGTGGTGGTGGTCAAACCAATAGGTACTCAGATGTGGATATTGGCACCTGGTTTGACCATTGAGGATATGGATACGCCTCTGAGAACACAGGGGTTAAAAGCGAGGAGATCCCAGGGGAACTCTCTTTCTTGGTTCCGGTGGATGGAAGAGTTCAGACCTCCCCTGCCCAGCTCGCAGGCTGGGCGGGGGAGGAGAGGCCACGAGGCCGAGGGAGGTAGGCCGGAGCCTTGGGCAGAGATGTGAGCGGAGACGACAGGTGATGAAGTGATGGTGAGACCCCTTGGCCCCAGGGGGTGAAATATTGGGGGGGACTGGTGTCCCGAAAAGGTGAGAGACTGTCGTTTTCTCCCGGAACTGGGCGAAGCATCCTTGAAAGGGGAAACCCTAAAAGCAGCTCTGGTCCATGTGCAGTGGTGAGAGCACTGAACATGGAAGGAAGAAGTCACGACGTGTGGTGCTGAGTGACGGGGAAACACAGCTGGACTCGGCTTTGTCTCCAGGGGAATTTGCCTGTGGTAGCACAAGGGGGGCTCTTCTCTCCTCGATGAAATGAGAGGGGATTGTCGGAAGGGTGGAGATGAACTGAGTTGATTATCTGAAGGGTGATTGACTGGGTAAAGATCTAAGGTTTTGTGTTATTCTGTGAGAAATTGAGTGGGGGGAGGAGAAATGTTTGAAAGGTTTCCATTCTGCTCTGTGTGTTCATTTTATAATTGTATGATAATAAAGTTTTTTTTTTCTCCTTGTTCACAAGTGGAGGCCTGCTCTGCTCTGTCTCTGGTCACATCTCACAGCAGACACCAGGGAAGATAGGTTTTCATGGGGGCACTGGCATTGGGCCAGCGTCAAACCATGACAGGATCACAATATTCCAAATCCAGTGATGCAAGTACAGTTATCCTGGTGCCCTCCTTAATATGTATCAGAGGAAAAGTATCAGGAGTAGATATAAAACCACTGGAAGGTCGAGACAAATCTTAAAGTGTGGGGAATTAATTAAAACACAACTTTGACATTTTGACAACTGGATAAAGTTCATTGGATAAAAAAATCATTATTTTGCTGGTTTTGAAATCTCTTATATTTTGCATGTTCCAAATGTCAGGTAGGTTTCTGAAACCCCAGCGCAAAAGAATAAGATGTGAGATTCAGGTTTCCTCTTCATCATATGTTAAGTCTTTTTCTCAGTTGATCTCAGCTAAAGTTACAGATTTCTTTAGTGTTTTTTTTCTGGAATTGCTACTGTGGTGTCTTTATGTAGTTCTGTATTTTAATACCAAACTTTGTAGTGTGTGTTCTTTTATATTAACAGATTTATTGAGGGAATATGATACCTGCAACATCAGGGTTTTGTTCCTGATGCCCCAGCATGCTGTTGACATCCCAAGGCCTCCTAATTTATCACCTCCTCCCCTCCTCTTGGTACCTTGGCCCCCTGTGCCAGACAGCACTGGCTGCCTGGGGCAAGGAGCAGGCTGTCCTGCTCTGCTGTGTGGTCGCAGCCACCTTGCTCCTTGCCACCTGCCTTGCCAGCTCACAGCACCATCACACTTGCCTCTGCAGGAAGGGCTCTGGGTAGGTGTATGCAAGTGAGAGGAGTTGGAGGGCTGGGAGTCCATTAAAGGAAGAATATTTAAACAAATTAACAAGGAGTTGTTATGAGATCCTGTTATGGGGTAAGTTGCACCAGGGAACTGGCTATTTGAAGTGCAAATCTCTAAGTTTTAGTTCCACCTCTTAAACACCCTAATGACCTTCTGTAGTGGTTTGTCTCCTCCAGTCACTGTGGAGGAGCCCCATGCCTTCCTGCAGGGATTGCCTTTCCTCTGCTCGAGGCTTTGCAGGAGCCTGCTGCAGGCTGTGAGCCCACAGGTGGATCTGTGGGAGGCTGATACCAATGGGTTACTTGTGTGGAAGCAACTCCTCCTTGCCCAAGTCAGAACTAACTATTTTTCTTCTGTTGTTACTACATAGTAGAGGAGAGCAGTCTAAGACCCACAAACAGCCTGTCTGGATCTGTACAGCCCTGTGACAGCACTGCCTGAATGGCAGTCCCTTCCCTGAGCACGGGCAAGAGAAATACAAGAACATTAGCTGCAATTTGGTTTCCCATACAGCAGATGGAGTTTTTTATTTATAATAGCACAGCATTCTGTCAGAGAAAGGAGAGATGGCAAAACCCCAGCCAAAACACTGGAGCCAAGCACCCATGGACATGGGAAAGTTGCCTTCTGGATCCACGTGTTGGAGGGCTCTGGCAGGCCCACCTAGCTCAGGAACAGATGTGAGTAATTAATATTTGACTTCAGCTAGCTGATCAATCCTAGATAAATTGCGTGAAGGTTAATCACAAGGTTCTGAGTCACTTTTATTTTTACTTTTACCTGAATTCTTGTGGGATTTCTGCCACATGTGAAAGGAATATAAGGGCTTTGATGTGCAAAGGAACTACGTGGGGGGAATCTCACTGCCACCATGAAGTGTTTGGTGGTGGGAATGGTAGTGATTAGGTATCAAAAGGACTCAGCAAGTCTGTATACAAAAATGTCTATTCTTGGACAGATTTATAGGGGAAAAATCAAGAGCTGAGTAATTGTTTTATGCATTCCAGCATGTGAATCAATAATAGTGCTGCTAATTGGGCCCCGGCAGATTTATTCAGATGCAAACCTCTCAGTTTATGATTTAGGTCTGTCTCATTTCCCTGCAGGTTTCATTCGTACCACTATTATCTGAGGTCACATGAAGCAGTGCTGTTAGCTAATAGTCAGCTGTTCACCAGTGGCTGAATGTCAACATGCATAAAAAGAAAAATATTATTTCATCCTTCACTCAAGTGTACAAGTGTGAATTCTCTGAAATCACTCCAGCTGCAGTGGAGTTACAAGAGCCAGGTATTTAATCTAGAAAGTACACTGGCATCATCTAGATGCAAAGTGCTGCTCAAAGATAATTCATTACCAATACATTACGGTGCTCCTGGCCAATTGCTTAGTGCTAGATATCTCTAAAAGTAAATTATTACCATAGAATGTACAGTAACCACTTCTGTTTATGTTTGCAAATTACAATGAGAGCAAGTTGAAATTCCACTCTAACTGTAGCTTACTCTGTTGGCCTGGGAATTTTTCTTCAGTTGAAGATGACTTCTGTTCTGTTTTAAGCCTTACCATCTCCATAAACCTTAGAGATTATTTTTTTTATTGTATTGGCAGTTGTCAATTGCTAGCAAAATCCTGCAATTGGGTACTGGGCTGCAAATGTAGTAAGTGCAATGATGCCCTAAACCCCAGATAGGTGAAGGACAGTGGGCCTAAGAGTATTATTCTTACTAATAGCTCTTTTTTTTACTTTTCCTCAGTAATATTTGTTGATCTATCTGTCCTCAGGTACCAATAATTTTTCATGTTAAATAGTACTTCATCAAAACCTCCCCTGAATGAGTGGTAGATCAGCAAGGTAAAGCACTTGTATGTAGTGCCAAAGGTAAGTTTGCCTGTACAATCAAAGATTTACACTTTGCATTTTTAAGGCTGCACCACAGTCTTTCAAATAATGGCATAATCACACTCTGGCTTTCTCTCAAATCACTCAGTCTTATCAAGAAGGACAAAACTGGTCACGCTCTAAGCTCAAAGTGGTATCCAGCAATCATTTTTATCCCTTAGTTTTATATCCAGTTGCACAGCTCTCAAATGTGCAGGTCAGGAAAAATCAGAGAAATGTATATATATATAATATACAACATACAATATATAATATATAATATGTAATATACAATATATAATATACAATATATATTATATATTACACAATATACACTATATAATATATCGTATATAATGTATAATGTATAAAATATAATATCTGTATAATACATTTATATTATATATTATATTTATTTATTCATCCCATGCTAAGCACAATATGTCCCTGTGAAGTTTCAACCAAGACAAACCCTCTGCCATCTGTGCTAATGGTAAGGCAGAAATTCTGATGTGCCCCTTTCACTTAGCCCACACAGCAGTGTCCTGCCTTAACTGATGCCCTGGAGAAGCATCCCTTGGGATTTTTGTACAGAAAGCAGTGACAACCCATTATTTGTGGACAGGTCACCATTTCTTGTGCTCACAATTATGATCTGTGCATTGCTGGTGTGCCCAGCCCCTGTACAGAGTGGAGAGAGAAGGGGGAATGTGAGCTTTCTTTGGGAAAGTGCTGGAGCTGTGTATGCTCCCTTCCTGTCATCCCTCCTACATTGCTGTCCTTTTTCAGGCTGCACAGGAAGAGTTTGAGGGCTGCCAGTGCAGCATAGGACACAATTTGGGGATCCCATAATTGTAGTGTCATGTAGGTATATGTAATGGTATCTGAAGCCTGCAGTGGTAAAGTAACATGACCCTGCATCTCATAATTGCTGAGGCCTACTGGTAATTGCTCTCTTTTTAGAGTCAAGGGATGATAACCCTCACCACAGATGGCTGCAAGTTTAAACCATTGATTTATACTCCTCTCTGGAGATATTTGAATCTGACCTCAGATACTCTGATCCTAATGTTCTACAGTCTGATTCTAGGTATTGAGAAGTGTAGGATTCAGACAGACTGCTCAGGTTTAGTAGTGACTTGAATTCAGCAAATTGGCTCATGTGAGCAAAACACTTTCTTAGTATGATGTTCTTAAATCTAATAATTAATAAATAAAGCTATAATAATTAATAAATTAATCTAATAATCTAAGTTTCCTGCCCTTCATTAACTGCACATGTGATTTTGTTTCTGCTTTGTTTCACTATGTCACATAATTAAATATAATCTATTTTTCCCAAGCCACTGAGCACATCTGCTGCTAGCATATATTTAGTGGTTGTGTTGTAATGGATTCCCAGTCTGGCGTGCTGCAGTAGACCCAGGCCTGGCTGGTACAACATCACTAAGTGCTTTAGAGAAAGAAGATGTGATTGCTTATGCCTGTAAATGTAGAATAACCAGGATGCATTTGCAAGGAGACAATAAGTTTTGGTTTTGTTTGCTGGTTGCTGCTCAAAGGTTAGCTCATTCCGTAGAGTATCTCAGAAATGGAGAGTTGAGTATCATCTGGGAGAGTGGCTCATCCAATCCCTCCCCTCCATGCTGGGGCAGGATTAGTTATCAATACTGGGAACAGACTGAAGTGAAAGAATATTTTTTTGAGACAAGCAAAATGCAAAATAAAGTAGATTAATTAGAGCAGCTCTGCTTCAAAGGTTCGCTGTTCTTTAATATATTGATCACAGTGTTCAAAGATCTGCATGATGCCTCCTCCCCCCAAAAACGTTCCTAATTGACTATTGGACTATATTCTGATAAGACCTCATGTAATTTGCAAGAGCTGAACTAATTTGTCAGCATGAAGTGAATGTCAGAATTAAAGGCAGCTTCAGTGCTCAGTTAGTGTGCAAGTCTGTGATTTGAACATTCTTTTTTTAAAGTGAAGAATTAAAGTTGCAGAGATTCACAAGTGTGGTGCATGGTCCATGAAGCAATGTGGAGATTTATTCACCACTTATTGCAGCAAAATTGAGTCCTTCCTACCAAAGTCAACCCTTCAGAAAGGGTTTGAGACGTTGAGTTTAGACAGTGAGAGTGGGAAAGAAGCTTGAGGAGCTCAGCACATGTGAGTTAACAAAGAACTATCCCTCAAGTGCTTGCAGAAGTAGCAGAAGTCTGCCTTGGCAAGCCTCCTTCCCCTTCTCACCTGGGTTTTTGGTTTGTTGCCTACATAAGACAGTCTAGGAAGCTCCTCATCCTGTAGGAGTTGGGAGGAAGACAGTAATTCCATTGGTTAAAAAGGGCCGGATGATTTGATCCAGGGCAGGTGATTTGATCTGCACATGCTACTGTGGGCTCCACAGCACACAGGGAGAAGGGGCACTATTCTGACACTGAGAGAAAATCTTACTGCAGGTATTGTGGAATTTGAGGCAAAAGAAAGAATTTTTTAAAAAGTCTGTTAATTCTTACCCTAGTGATTTATTAGCCAAAGCAAAGTTATTTTAGCAACTCTGTAGCCAAAGCTAGGGATTTTTATGTTCCTTCCTTCTACTTACTGATAGCTTTGCAGGGAGAAAGAGGGTTCAAAAGCAGCTGTGTTGTGTTGCCCCCACTGACTGTCTTTTTTCGCACCAAGCCTGAGGGTCACAGTAGCTTTTTGTGCACAGACTTCAGCTGGTGAGCAGCTTCCACTGGCTTCAGCAGCTGGCTATTGGCTCTTCTGCCCTCAGGCTCTGCCATGTACTGCTTTTGTCCTGGCAAAAAGAAGTGCACATATTGTAGACATATCATAAGCACCATTTTTTTCTGAACCCGAGTCAATAATTTTAGTCAAAAAATGAAAAAAAATGGGAGAAGATACCAAAGAGCAGAAGCATTCATTTAGACATTTAAATAATGAAAAATATCAGCCTATTTATCTTGACATAGTCTGGATAAAAAGTTTCTCATTTTCATTTCAAGAGAGCACTGTATTCATTTAAAATTGATCTGCCTCTAAAAGCAACGGTAACAAGAGAACAACAAAACTGAAACATTGATTTTTCTTTTGCCTGAGAAAAACCTTGAAGGCTGACCTAAAAAATGTTTATCTGGAATTGGGGTTTGCTGTTCTTTTTGGTATGTGGCAATTTTAAAAAGAAAACAAGATACTCTGCTGTATTTTTCCTTCATTCAATAGCAGTCTCTCTCTTCCTTCCCACTCCCACCCACCAATCCAGTTGGGCTAACACATTTCCTAGACCAGTGCTTGGTGTAACTGACACAGTGTCAAGAAATGAGACAGCCCCTAAGTGATATTTATTCATTATCTGTGCTTTCATTAAATCTTCACAAACTGCTCTGTATCTAATAATCCATTTTCCCAACCAATTTCTCGTGCAGTGGCACACAGCAGAGTCACATCTGTGGCTAGAAGTGAAAAACAGAAGTCTACACTTGAGTTATAAATAGCCCATAGATGTAGTTATAAATATCATTAAAAACCTGTTTCTTTTCAGAGGCTAGTAAGGCTTTTCCCATCGTGGGGAATGCTGGAGAAGGCAGGTAGAATGTATTCTGGTGAAAACTACCTGTACATGCCATGCGAAGTAACAGACTACATAACTCAGATCTGATACTGACCTTTTCATCGTGTTACAAAGCAAGGCTTACTTCACCAGCTAAGCATGACCTGAATATATCTCCATTTTATTTCTTTCTGTGTTCCCTTAGGTGAAGCTTTCATATAGCTGTAGCTTTAGTGACCACCTAGAGATTTCTGTTCTCACTGTTCCTTGTAGAAATTTCTTTTCTTCTTATTGTCACGGATTACCTTAACATGCCAGCCTGTACTCTTTGGACAGCTATTGCTAATCACATGAAACTGAAGAGCATTTGGGATTACATTTCAGTAGTTACAATAATGAGACACCATAATCACTAAAATCATGTCCAGAAACACTGCTTTCTACCTCTGCTGTCCAGAGAAAGAAACCAGCCAGTGTGAATGAGGGAGCGAGACATGACTGTTTGAAGTGAAGATCTTCAGAACTGTAAATTCCCTCAATAGATCAGCAATATTTATATCTATTTGGCTTATTTCAGCAGGGTAACTGCACTGCATTGTGAAATGGACCACAAGCATCTCAGCCTAAGGGTGTTGGTGGGGGCCTTGGGTGGTTTATGCTCCCATCTAAACAAATGCCCTAAAGCCAATAACTGTGGAGACATCCTTTGCTTCACTGATTCAATCTGGTTTCCATGAGCATCTATTTGATTAATTTTGTCTTCTTCCCTTTTTAAACACTATTTTTCTTCTGAGCTGTCTCCTTTCACTTGTTAGTACTTATCACTTTGTGCTGATGGTGCACAACTTTATTTTTGTCCATGGTGACTTTGGTGAGGAAGGGCTTTTATCTGTGGTTACATAAGTCTCACAGAGAGCATGAACAAGTTTGGGCCAGGAGCTCTACTCATGAAGGAGGGATGAGACATTAAATGAGCACCACCAAATGAATTAATATGAATGTCTAGTGTGGTCTGTGGAAAAAAAAATCCAGGTGATTCTCTTTAACACAAGCTTGCTTTGGAGTCACTCATGCAGTTAAGCAATTTGGAAAATACTATCTAGTTAGCACAGTAGTGCACAGATGCTTGAATTTGCAGAAGTTCACTGCTTCATTAACTACTCACTTGGCAATGAAGCTGCAAACAATGTGAATGTTAACATTCCTCTATTGGTCTCAACTAAAAAAAAAACCTGATCAGCTGTTATGTGACTCCTGGATCCCTCTAATTGTTAACAAAAAAAAAAAAAAAAAAAAAAAAAAGCTAATTGGAAAACGTATCTCTTAGAGGTTGTATCAGACTCCAGTAATGCTTTTTTGTATTCAGCCAGGCTGATTTTTGATTATTGTCCAGCTTATTTCCTTTGAACTGCCAGCACAGGCTTTTTGTCTTTTCAAGCATTTAATCTCTGTTTTGCTGATGCCAGAGTTCAGCTTATTTTGCCCTGTGTTTGAAATACTGTTTTCTTCAGAAGCTGCAGGTCATGGACTTATCTACAGATTCTCACAGACACTTAAGGTCAATGCCTTCCTCTTTTTCACCAGTATGCTATTGTCATCTCTCTATTGCAAAGCACTGAGTACGTGTTCAGTCAAACAGTGCTGCTAAATTTCCATCTCAGTGGACTGAAAGGTTATTTAGTACATTTATATAATGTCCCTGACCATCCTAGGTCCCACTCTAATAAAGACTGATGCTTAAGCTTGGCATCACGCACTGGCCTCTGCCACTGCTTTCAAGTGATTAATCACCCAAGGCATAAAGATCTGCCAAAGCATAAACCTTTGTAGATCCTGTGTCTTTAGGTGGCTGGCAACTTATTTGATGTTATTTACATAGTATCAGGGTTCAGGTAGCTGACATAGCCCAGAGATATAAACAAATCAAGAACTGTAGTGAGAAGAAAGAATATTGTGTTTCACCAATATAGTTAAAAACGCAAGTTGTCTTTCAAAAACAGGACAAGGGTTTGTACATTCAGCAGCCTGTGTGTATGGAGAGGGGCTGTTCAGTTGCTGTTCCTATACATTTTCACTGTGGGAAGAATAAAATCCTCTGTGCCCCCACAGTTGCCAGTGAACCTGCCTGAATTCTGGTTTTGAACCTTTCACTTTTGAAGGAAACAATGTATCTCCTCATTATGAGAGGTGAATTTCACATCCTTATGCAAATTTTCTGAGAACTCTGCTAAAAAATGTTAAAAGCAACCTTAAATTTTAAATAAGTGTTGTGAATTACTGCAGCTACCCAGTTCCTGCAGCTCCTGGGGTGGAAGATCAGTTCTCCATCACCCACAGACGATGAGCCAGCTGTGCAACCCCCCAACACAGACCCCTGGAAACACCCCTGGGAGATGAGGGAAAGGAAACCAGCCATACCTGCACCTACCCACCTCAGTTTTCCACCTTTGTCTATTTATGCCTGTAAAGTGTGTTTCATGCCCAAGTCCTTGTCAGCACAGCAGTGGCACAAATCTGTGACCAATACAGGTTTGCTCACTACCTAACTCCAGCCCTTACTAAAGCCCTAAGATAGAAGACAGAAGGAAGTTTTGTTTTCAATGAGGGTGGCAAAATACTGGCACGGGTTGCCCAGAGAGGCGGTGGATGCCGCATCCCTGGAAACATCCAAGGCCAGGTTGGATGGAGCTCTGAGCAACCGGATCAAGTGAAAGATGATCCTGCTCCTTCCAGGGGGGTTGGATGAGACAGCCTTTGAAAGCCCCTTCAGATCCAAACTATTCTATGATTCTTTGATTATAAAAGTAAGAAAACATGTAAAAAATATTAAAAACGGGACCAGACTCTCCGTACTAAAAGTCATTTCAGCAGTTATTATAACAACAAGAAAGGTGTAAAGCAAGGGGGTTTGCAGGCCGAGCAGGAGCGTTCCCGTCGAGGATGCTGCAGTGCCGGCGCTGGGTCTTCAGCAACGATGTCCCCGATGTTCCAGGTGGAGCGGCACAGCTTCACTGGGTCAGATGCCCCTTTTCATCCTGTTTTTGTCCCTTTGGATTGTTTTCTTTTTGCATTTGTAGGAAGGGTTTAGGCGCTTGATTGGCCCATTACAGTTCTGTCCAGGCTGGCTCGTTTTGCTTGGGAAGCGATGCATTTACTCAGGTGTGTTATGGTACGTTGAGTCCCGTATTTCTTATAACCACCCTTTTAACCCCTTTTACAACCTAACAACCAAACTAACAGCACACGCTTAACAATTATCAATTTTACAACAGTTTCTAACCTGTTTTTAACAAAAAAAAAAGGTGGGGGGTGAGCACAGGAGAAGCCTCCTGCCCCGATCGGGGTGCGGGTGCTGATGAGGGGGGCAGTGTCGCGGCGGGCGGGCGCGGTCCGGCGGGTCCCGCCGGGGCCGGAGGCGCCCGCGAGGAGGAGCCCGAGGGATGCTCGGCGTGAGGCTCCGAGGATGCTCGGCGTGAGGCTCCGAGGATGCTCGGCGTGAGGCTCCGAGGATACTCGGCGTGAGGCTCCGAGAGGCGCCCGCGGTGCTCGTCCCGCGGGGCATCGGCGTGAGAGACAGCGCTCAAACTCGCCTTTTAGGTGGTGTATTGCAGGTGTGTCCGTGCTTGGTGAAGTAGTAAAATGCGTGCTGTGGTTTGTAAAATAAGGCAGTATTAAAACAAAGCCTAATTCAGCATAATAAATATCAAATATAATGCCACAGCACTTGCATTTTTTTGTTTTCCAGTGTATTGAAATCTACTCTATATGTTTATCTGATTCTTCCTAGTGCTGTTTTTTTTAAACAACCATCTTAGGCACTGCATTGTGTAAATGATGGCAGCAGTTCTCCTCCAGCACATCTGTTTATCCAGCTGACTTTCTTGGCCTTTACTTAGGGTAAAATCTTTTAAAAAACAGTTGCTGCTAGAATTGTGATGTTCATTTTGTTATGTGCAGGAAGAGTTTTTGTTAAAGTCCACATGAAGCCCATTTTCCTCTGAGCTTTTACTTCAAGTGGATTTCTGTTTGGTGTTCATTCTGCAATTGCAGAGGGAAAAAGGTTTTTCCTTTTTTCATGTCTGCTGCTTTGCTAGACTTGGACCAGCTTATTCCAGCAGGGAATGAACATTTCTCCCCAGGCACCCAATAACATAGTTTACAGTTCAGGCTCCTGCAAAGTTCACTTGTTCAGTGCTGAAATGTCTTGATTTTGAAATGTACCAGTGTGAAAACAGACACCCTGGTTTGGCTTTTGACAAGCAGGCCTTCTAGGTCTTGCTGCTCTTTTAAAGAAGGTGAATACCAGAATGGAAGATGGCTATTTCTTCCTGTGCCCACTCTGTATCATCCTGTTTCACAGTTGGTTACAAACTCTGGTGGTTCATACACAGTCTCCCTGGAAATGCAGAACTGGGGTGCAGGTTTTTAATGATTCTCAAAGCATAATCTTGCCTGCTTATTCTACAATCACTTTATACAAAATTTCTTAAAGCATTAGAAAGAAAATAACCTGGACCTTCATTCTGGTGTCAGTAACATTGATTGGGATGTGCACTGAAAAATATACATCTAAACGAACCTGAGCTCAGAATTAGGACTGCCAGTTTGCACTGTGGAGGAGGGAATTGTCTCATCTGGGATGCTCACTCATGAAAGCATCTGGTCATCTGTGTAATGTAGTAATCACTTTGCACAATGGGATTATAAACCATGTTTATGAATATGGTCTGTTTGTTTGTGTGATTTTGAGTCACTGGTTTTGATGCTCAAGCCCTAAGCTGAAGCACTCATAGATACTAGTGCATGGCAAATGTTGCATTAAGCTATAATTTTTGTCATCAGATTCTGCCTTCACTTAAATGGCAGGAGACCGTGTGAATTTTTTCTTTAATTTCCTGGTCCACCTGACTTTTTGTACCCATACAGAAGCAATCAAACTGAAAAGCTAAAACAGGGTGTCTAGAGAGGCTTTCAGCAAGGCATAAGTGAGCTCTTCATTATTTAACATTTCTAACATGCTATGAAACCTTCAAGCTGAGTAGAACATTCAAAAATGGACCTTCTGGAGCAGCCCCAAGACTCACATCTGGAAGTTTCCCACCTGAGCATGCTAAGTTTGCAGACATGTAGCTCGCTTGCAGATCAAGTCTTTTACCCTGTAAAGACAATGGCAGAGTAGCATGCAACAATAAATAAAAATTTGCAAAAAAATCTGCTGCACATCAGGTTTTTAGAGATCTTTGAAAATTGATTTTTAATGTTTACTAGCACTATTTTATTTTCCTGGGGCTGAATTACTGTTAGGAAAAAGAAAACAGCTTTTGTAAATTCATTGCTCAAAAGAAAGACGTTCCAAACTGTGTCATCTTGGGTTTATAGCTGGAAGGAGAAAAGGAAGAGATGTGCAAGACTGACAATAGCCTTCACATAGATTGTGTTATTCAATCACATGAAGCTAAAACCAGGGCTGAAGATGCTCCCTGTTAGCCCAGTAAAAGAGGGAAGACAGGGATCTGGAAAACTTCCACCCAGTGCTCTGGGTATACTGGGTACAGCACCCACACACCCTGATCTCTGCACCCTAGAAGACTGAGGAGGCAGAAGAGTTGGGGCAATAAGTCTTAGTATATGTGGATTTCTGTCAGCACTCATGGGAGGCCCTTGAGCCAAGAGAGGAGACATCAATAAGAAGGAGCAGTTTGAAGAGGAAGCAAAGCCATTTGCTCTTTTAGACAAGTAGATAAAAGAAAATCGAATGTGAGGAATAGAAAAGGCAGGGTTGAGATGCTCCTGGCAGCCCAGAGCTCAGGTAAGCTTGTGGTGGCAGGCAAGGCTCAAACCACATCATTTCACACAGCAGGCAGCATGCTTCAATATTACTGTTATTGACTGCACTGGTAGACAAAATGTCTAATGCACATGAATAAACCACTTAAACTGATGGGAAAACTCCTGTTCCGTGCATTCAAGAAAACTCATTACTCATTTCACAGTTGCACCAGCACCTGGAGGTGCTGAGGAGCATGCTGGTTTGGATTCCTGAGGTCAAGTGTTGAGTCTGATTTTCTATAGTGCTCTGCATTACAGCTCTGGGTTGGCCTAAAATTACCTACTAAAGAGACTTCTGACCTGCAGGGCTTTAGGAAAAAGACTGCCTCTGTACTGGAAACTTGACTCAATCCACCTTGCAATTCTGATTATCATCCTCAGCCAAATGTGACATCAAGGAAAGGTCCAAGATGCTAACAGAGGTTATCAGTTCCCCTTTGGTTTTCTTCTTTGGCAGTAATGTTCAGTCTACTTATGAAAAGAAATATCTATCATCTTGTAATTTAGGAACTGACTTTGAATCTCAGTTTTCCTCTCACACATGAATATTTGAATTCATCTTGGAAACTGGTCCAACAACGTCGTTCAGCTGGCACTGATGGCTTCTGAAGTTCATTGTGAGGCTTGACAAAAACAGCATCAAGAGGATTAAATCAGTCTTGGAAGTGTAAATGACTGTAACATGATGACCTTAATGTTGGAAATAAGTTTTGTATGTGCATGTATATACATATGTAATATTCATAGATACACATCACACATATACAGTAGAGACTAATTTTCAAGGCCATTGTACACATCTTGACACTATTCCTCCACATACAAGTTTTGATTATTCTTTCCACAAGAAAAAAATTCTCCCATACATGAGCTTAGAATTCTTATTGAATGTAAAATGCTGAATTAAAATTGACATTTCTGTGCCACCTGCAGTGCAAAGATTTCTGAGAGGAACTGTTAACCAATTTAATGCCATACAGATTTAGCCACAGGAAGGAAAAAAAAATTGAAGCTTTATATCATGAAATTCAATGCTGCATTTAGAGGAGAGGGAAATTTAGTTACTTGGCCAAGGGGGTCTTTTAAAGGCTCTCCTGGAGGAGGAAAAAAAAAAAAAAAGGAACCCTATATTTTCTTCAGATCCTGGTCCATTTATTTGTTTAAAAACACTTTTTAGGATTTTTTTTCCTATGCCTTTTTCAGTTTGGAGCACTGTGAAATGCCCAGGGAAACCTCTTCCTTTGTCGGTGGCAGTGGGCGGCAGAGGCTCTCTTGCTCTGGCAATGCTTGCTGGTGAGAGAAGGACTAAAAAAAGCAGTGTGAATGGTTTTGGGTGAGCACCACTGCCATCACTGCTCCTGCCATGTGAGGAGCACCTCCAAGCACTGCTCCAACTCTGGGGCTGGATGACAGCCACCTTCCCTGTCATTACAGGGACTTGCACAAGATGCTTCACTTTGATTTTTGTTCATGTTTCTAGTTAAGTCGCTCGAGAGGGCAGCGTTCGAAATGAAACACAGCTGAAAGCTATTCCTTTTCTCTTAAATAAAGTCACCATTCCTCCCAGCTGTGGTCTGACTGGTTTTTGTTGGACATGAGGATGGTGTGAAAAGCTTCAAGGATTTCTTATTCTCAGGCATAAGAGCTGTCGTCACATCCTCTCTCACACAGCTCCTGACGCCTGATGGCACCACTCATGTGACTTCTGTCCAGAAGGAGGGGAGTTGTAGCTGCATGAACCTGACGGGTCTGGCTGAGCCAGCAGAGCTGTGCAATCGTCCCAGAGCACTGCCCCTGGCGACAGCTTTCAGTAAATCATGTGGTACTTCTGGTTAGCTAGCATATACCAGTGATAATCTTACAGCCCTGACAGACACAGTGTCATTTGCAAGAATTTTCCAGGATGTCAGAAATCTGCTGTCTACCAATCACCACACCTTCTATTCACTTGGACAAATGTTCCCTTTAAACTTCATTGTTTTCCAGTTCTAAGTCCTGATACCTGTGTCCACACTGCAGCTGAAACATCTGTTCTCCAGCCTTGCAGCTGGCAGCTGGAGTCTCTCTCTCTCCTAAATGTGGTGCAAAAGATGTCTTGGTATGTTTGGATTGGGTCTGAGAGAATTCTCATTATATCTCCTCTGAGATCTCTACTCCAGGACTGTTGTGGCCATCATGAACAGATATCCAATCTACTCCTTAAGGAACAGTGACATACTGCCAAAACCCAAAAAAAATTATGTGCTAAGGATTGAGACATCCATATCTTAGTGAAAAGGAGAAGAGAAATTAGTATTTTTTGGCCTTTTTCCTCTTTGGAGTCTGGGGTGTCCAGTGACAGAATTCAAGGGAAGTTTGTGTCAGGAGAAGTTTGAGTTGGATATTAGGAAAACGTTCCTCACCCAGAGGGTGGTTGGGCACTGGAACAGGCTCCCCAGGGAAGTGGTCACAGCCCCAAGCTTGACAGAGCTCAAGAAGCATTTGGACGATGCTCTCAGGCACATGGTGTGACTCTTGGGGATGGTGCTGTGCAGGGCCAGGAGTTGCATTCAATGATCATTGTGGGTCCCTTCCAAATCTGCATATTCTGTGATATGATTCCCTTGTCACATCCTTTAACCATGTGCTTTGCTCCTCAGGCTTACAAATCCTAATTTCACTGAAACCTCCAGTTCACAGTCTTCCTGCAGACTGGGCTGAAGTACAACATGGCAGAGCGATGGACCAAGACAAATGGAAAAAGAAAATTGTATTTTTTAGACTTTAACATGGTGCCTTGAAAAACTATTTGACACCATGAGCTGCAGAGCTGCTGGGGAAAAGTACTCTTTTGCCCAGAGAAATATTCCCAAACTGCTGCTGGCCACTGTTAAAACTGGTTGGACTTCTGGCTCTGAGTAGAGTGAATATTTGGTGACAAGTGTTGCTGACAGCTTTTAGGTGTTACAGCCTTAGAGGGAGAAGTAGTTCTGAGTAAATGCTTCATCCACAGGCTAGATCCATCTTGTTGGATAACTGGAAGTGAAGGGGATTTATAAGGAAAAATATTATGAGTCTGGATGCCTTGAGGAGATGAAGACTGCTTTTTCTGTGAGCCTTTGAGTCAGGGTTCAGTCCCTGACTGTGAGGACTTTACTATTTGCTAGTTTCTTAAATATTGTTTTAATAACTTTTTGTCTTACTTATGGTATGGTTATGCTATAATTACTGTCTTGGCTTTTGTTTCTGTCCAGAGTCAGAAGGAGTGGGTTTGGCAGGAATTTTGGCTGCTTAGAGGACAATCACAGAGCTATCAAACCTAGATTCTGACCACAGTTTCATTCTGCAACAAAATAAAATACAAAGTTCATCAGTGACTAAGCAGAGAAAATTTCAAATAATGTTCTCTTCCTTTATCTGCACTTATTTTTGATGAAAAAGTTTTTCCCATCATTATGGTTTCTGAGTAGCCCAGTCAGAGAAGTCTTTAGCTGTATTTTACCAGACTTGTAATAGACACTGAAACCTTCAGCCGAGAGAGCCTGGCCTTTGTGGCCGCGCATACACTCACATAGGACTCAGCAGCTGAGTACAGTACCATAAACCCACAAAATGTTCAGTTTCCAGGGAAACTGAAAGCTCTACTTTTTGACAAATGCACACAATTTATTACTCATTCCTACTACCACACTACTTCAGAACCACACTACTTCAGAACTATTTTTCCCCAGCTAGAAGAATATGTGTTTTCTAACACAAAGTGAATTGAGGAGCTGGCAGCTGCTGTAGGACAGAGCTTTTTCCAGGATCACCATGGTTTCACCCTAATAGTGCACAACACTCACTCACAGACCTCCCCAGAAAAGGCGCCTGATGAGTGTGGTTCAGAGGTGACCCCGAGAGGAAGTCTGCCAGCTTGGTGGCTCCATGACCTTGGGCCACATTTTTAAGGGTAGGCAGATAAGGGTTCACTGAGACTTTCAAAAGCTCTTAGACACCTCTTTCACCTTGAAATCAACTCATTACCACAGCTGCAGCCTGTCAAGAAAGTGAAGTGAGAGCTAACAGAAAAATCCCTTCCTCTATTATACCAATGTGCAGCAGAGAAAAGTATGACACTTGTTCTTCTCACCTCTCACCACAGAAGTAAGTGCTTGATGCTTCAGAAAGTCCACAGCTGGATGGCTTGAGAACCACTCTCTGCTAATATTATCACCTGTGCTGAGACCTTCTGCTGAGCTGACCATGTCTGGGTGCTCCTGCTCAGGAGGATGAGGCAAAGAGACAGTATGAGATTTTATCTGTTGGCTCAGCGGCAGTGTGGGTGCTTCTCACTGGTCAGACTCATCAGTAGAATCCCGGTTGAGTGATGCACACTGTGTCCCCAAAGCAAGCCCCTGCACACAAGGTGGCACTTCAATGCCTGGTGTGTGGATGGTCAGGACTAACTGTGTATTTTTAACTAGTGAAAGACGTCAGTAGGTAGTAAGCACAAAGATACTTTTGCCCCACCCTGAAACCCTGACTTTTAGATTTTTGACTGAAAGAAATGCTTCAGGCTGAAGTGAGATTTACTTCTATCCCCTGTGACACTACAACACAACACTTTTTCAGTAAGGAGACTTACATATTTCCCACATGCAGTGGGAAAGGGGAAACCATTAGCTGTCACATGCTGCATCCTTGTTGGAGCTTCAAAAAGCTGCAGGACTGCGTTGAGGGCAGACAGAGGAAAGCTGTGTTTGTAAAACTCAGGGTGAATGCTGCAGGATCTGCTTACCCTGAAGGATTGAATGGCAAATGCCTAACATACATTTTAACCATCATTGCTGCAAGTCGAGGAAGCCAGAACTCGTACTTCAGGAGTGGATAGAATACTGAAAGGTTTGGAAGAGAGCTAAAGCTTTCAGATAGATTAGAGTTGAACAGGCATTTGGCTTTAAGCTGAGGACAAATGAGAACTAAAACTGGAAATTCAAGTTTTGAATTAGGTTTCTGGTATCCCATAAGTAAGCCTGGTAACTTCTCAGAGCACAGTGCCAGAAGTTTAGCATTTATGTTGTTGTGGACTTTGCAAGATTGGCCAATTTGGCCAATCAGTTTGGTCAGTTCTGACTAAAGTAGGAAAGGAGGCACCTCGTAGAAACCCTCCAAGCCCCAAATCAGAACAAGTTCATAGGTCAGATCCCCATGCTCTACAAAATGATCTTGGTGAGGAATCTGTGTTTTGCTTCTGGTCCATTCCTAGTCAGCATGGATTTGAATAGTATCAGGACTTACATAAACTGAATTAATGCCATCAGAAGTTTTCAAAGTGCTGCATTTCTGATGTAATTTTCTGCTTTCATTCTCGTTCTCTAAGCATCGTTCAAGCTGTTTTCCCAAGAAACACCACTCAGCTGCATCTTATTTGTGGCTGATCTGGACAGCATAGAAAAAAAGTAGCTTAAGTCTTCACAGACAGCAAGGGATCTGCCATCACTGCCAGTAAAAAAATGGCAATTGGCATTACCACAAAATTATTTCAGAGGCAGCAGCCATTAAAGAACACCCCTTTTAATATAAATCAATGATTCAGCATTTTTGGCATGATTTGCTGGGTTTGAGTTTCTTTTAGTTTCTTAGAATCTGGTTTTTCAATTAGATTAATTTTTCTTTTTCTTTTAGCTCATACACAGTATTTAATCAATGTTGAACACAATAAACCCATGAGTGACCTGGCCTGATTAAATTCATAATTGACACTGCTTGAGGAGGAAAATGAACTAGGTGACCTTCAGTGGTCCTGGATTTTCCCATGATGTAAATAAATCTAGGAAAGTTATGATGAGAAGTCTGAAATCTGAACTCCCACATCCCACTAATGTCACCTCAGTGAAAAAATCTTGCATTCTCTTGTGGCACTGTTATCTTGCAGGAAAGAAAACAAGTTTAAATGGCACGATGTCTGGTTTGTTGTTTCAGTTTATATTAACATCATTACTTTCAGCTGTGTTTCCTAATACCTTACACGATGACTGTATCCAGTTTGACTCAAGGCAATTCCTCATGTGAATATGGTTTTACAGTAATAAAAGAGTACCTTTTGGACCCTCACACATAACTATCTCAAGTTGTTCTGAATGCAAATCAAAGTGTTCATGTGGTTGGTGAAAATAATTTTGAATTAGCCACATCATTAGCTGTTCCAGAGACAGGGGAAACGTGAATTCTGGTGGGTTAAATGATTTGGCTGTGTGGAAATATTTGCTCAGGTTCAAAGCTCTTGCCTTATCTTAGTCTATGACTTTGTTCCTATAGCTCTATTTGCCTGTCAGGATACTGATTGGCATTACTAAACCATGTTTAAAAAACCTTTTTTCCAGCAAAATCAGCATATTACGGCTTGGAGCTGTCTGAGATATAAGCAAAATTTAGAAATGGCTGGAAATGTGTATCTTTTTTGAGGGCAGAAATCCCTAATGACATAGCTTTATTTTTCTTAGAGAGTGTTCAACCAATTCTGTGCAAACCACGTGGTATCTAGTCCTCTCCTCTCTTTCCCATCACTGCCTTTGAAATTCAAAGCAGATTCAGTGTGAAACTGTTTGTTTATTCTTGGAAAAAAGCTAGACTAGGAGAGATGTGCTGCTATCATACGCATATTTGTGGGGGAAAAAAGTCAGTAGGATTGATTATTTTTCATTTTGCATTATACTCAACATTAAAATTCTATTCAGTTCTGCTCAGTACAGAAAATTTATGTTAGGAGGATATCTTTAACTGACTTAGATGATCTCCTAATTTCAACAGCTACTGAAGGAATATAATTTGTGACCTAAGTAAAATACAATCCTCTTTAGTGACTGTAAGGAAACTGAAGCTTTCCAACAGATCTGCAAACTGGATTTTTCTGTAAGAAACAAAAAGCCCTTTTACTTCAGCATACCTATGTAACCCTGAGTTGTGAAAAATGCAAAAATTAGTTGTAAGAGCATCAGTGGAGTAAAAATTATGCTAAAAGGTTATAAAAAGGCAGTTGTCTCAACAAAACATTTAAAAATTGTATTTAAACATCGGCTTTGAGTTTGGACCATTTTTTAAGTACTCGCACCTGAGTTTTGGCATAAGAACTGTAGCTCAGGTTTTTCATGCCCATTCCACTCTTGATGGACCAAGCAAACTATATTTTTTTGATTTCCCTTTTTGAGAAATACTGATTTTTGAGAAAAGGGGAATATAAGGAAGACTGCTGTCCCTGTTATGCACTGCAGTAGCCCATGCAGGTGCAAGCTATTTTTTAATCAATCTAAACCACAATGCTGAATACAAATGGAAAATTAGGTACTAAATACCTTCTTAGTGGTAGATCAAAAAGTCATAGAAAAATTAGTATTACTTCTCTCCAGTCATTTTCAGGAAGATATTTTCTCTTCAGAGACACTTCTACAAAAAAAAACTGCTGACTCTTTATTGGAGTCAAAAACCACTGTTTGTTGGAGAGCAGAGGAATCTGGCGACACTTTTTTCCTGACAGTTTTTACTCTTGTGCCAGCAACTGGGGTCACATAGATTGATCAGTGCTGGTCCTATGCCACCATGGCATTATAGATGTTAGAAGGCTAAATAAATACTTTGTAACAAACCCATCCTGTCATCTGAATAAAGTGGAGTTTATAAGTGCATTTTGATTAATGAAGCTAGCCAGAGCTGTGTTGTTTGAACCCTGCTGAAGAAGTCAGCTAGAATAAACACGGATGGGAATGACTGCTGAAACAAGCAGGGGAACAGAGATGGCATTTCTGAATTTTTCTTTTATTTTTTTGGATGAGGAAAAGAGAAGATGTTCTC
The DNA here is from genome assembly GCF_015832195.1 of Motacilla alba alba. Taxonomy (NCBI): domain Eukaryota; kingdom Metazoa; phylum Chordata; class Aves; order Passeriformes; family Motacillidae; genus Motacilla; species Motacilla alba. The sequence continues at coordinate 113,871,710 of NC_052017.1, forward strand.
CAGCTGCGTGGAAATAGAGTTCAAATCACAATCATTACCCCATTTTACACAAACCACTGGATTCTTTGGTTAGGATTCAGATAATTAATGAAGAGCAAAGGGAAATTCCTATTTTTACTGAAGACATACTTCATTTTGCTAGATGGAGTTAGTTGATATTACTGGGAAATGTGGCATACTCTGTTCCTGCAAAGCAGGGAAGATAAAATGCTTTGAAGTATTACGAGCTGAACTTTTAGTGGGGGGTAACTCTTAACTTCCTTGGGAAAAAAAAAAAAAAAAAAAAAGAGGAAGAGTTATGACAATTGGAATGTTTCTTATGAGCTCTAGTTGACACTACAAAACTGTTGTGTCAAGAATGGGTGTTCAAGGCTGCCATCTGATCTTAGAGCTGCATACTGTGTAGGATTGCTGCATCTCCATATTTTCTTTTTTGATGGAGGTTCATTTCTGGTTTTTGAAACTGAGGGATTTGGCCTGAAAATACATGAATTTGGAGAATGAGTTTCCTTTCCAGGAGAAAGAAGAGACATGAATAGTGCCCTGCTATGTGGTGACAAAGTTTGGAGGATTGGGGACTGTGAGCAAATCAGCCAGGGGAATCACAGACAAGCATCAATTTGTAGAGTAGGCACCTTTTTGGAATGGAATGGAATGGAATAGAATAGAATAGAATAGAATAGAATAGAATAGAATAGAACAGAACTATTTCAGTAGGAAAGGACCTACAGTGATCATCTAGTCCTTTCCCATAGGAGAGCCAGAGGTGATCACCCATCCCCAGCCTACAGTGATGGATGAAAAGTTGCATCACGTCAGTCTTGTTCAATATCCCATCATTTAGAAAAGCCTCAGAAAAAAATGCTAAACCATTGGAAGGATATAATATTTTCCCACAGTACTTTGAGCTCCAGAAGTAACCTGCATTGCCTCATGGCAATTCCCTCCTCTGGAAATCAGCTCTGCTCTGATGTATTTTGGGCACATACATAGGCTGCTTGTTATTTTTTATTTAGGTATGCAGACTCACTGTGTAAAGTCATAGTCCCTGACCCATGGCAAATTATTTCTGTGGCCTCTGACATTGCTTGCAGAGCCAGGAAGTAAAGAAAGGAATTCTGAAATTTGCAAAGGATTTCACAGGGAAACTCGTATGGGAAGGAGGCGCCTGCAGCATGTTATGTGGTCAGCACAAAAAGTGTTACTCAAGAGCTGTGGGAGTCTGAAAGGAGACCTGGTCAGCAGTATCTGCCACAGCTAGGCATAAACATGTTTTCAAACTTCCCCAGAGCTGCTCAGTTTGTTTTCTTTCACCATACCACTCTACAGAGATGACTGGAAGTGGAGGTCCAACGAGGGGATTTCCTCAGGCTACTGAGTGGTCCATGAGGTCAGCACCAGTGCTAGGAATATGATGATCCTTGGCTGACAATCTACAGAAAGCTACCAGGATGTTCACAAAGTATCAAAATGTTCACATTAAAAGAGCAGGGCAGTGTTACAGCAACTCAAGCCAAGAAAATGCGCTCTCACTGTGCTGGGGTGTAATCACAGCTGCCAGTGAAGTGAGAGAATATTTAATTCTCTGTCCATCCAGGTAATGGGAAAGTAGTGGAAAGCATTAAAACATTTTCAGAGCACTTAGACAAAGATTTGTGCATAGTGATCAAAGTAGTCCTTCTCAAGGTACTACCAATTACATTATCTTTGGAGGAGGCTGTGGCATTTCTGTGAAGCAGATTTCTGCCCTGCACTGCTTTGGCTGTGCCTCTCCAGAAGATCAGACTTTGTACATGATCTCATGAGCTGCAGTTTCTTGCCCATATGAAGATTTGAGAAAGGTTGAGTGTTATTAAAATTCAGAGTGCACTGGGCTTTATCAAAAGTTAAAATATTTATCAAGCCACAGCTCATCAATAATCACAGCAGGCAGTGCTGTGGACTTTAGCTCAGTTTCAGATAATAGCAATGTTGCCACTATATTAAGTTGGAAGATAGATGGAAATGAGAATATGATTAATCATTGTTAGCCTAGCTTGGCTGATGTGTGTTTGCCTTTTAGGTAATGTATATGCATGATTTTTTTTGAACACACAAATATCTATTATGCATGTACTGCCACACAATTTCTTTCAGATTTAGTTAAATAGCGTGAATCATTTTGAGAGGAGTCAGGCAGTTTGAATACTTTGCATTGCCGTCACAGACGAGCAAAACTCAGCAGTATCCCCACACATCATGTGCGTGCAATTTTTAGCAGCATTCATTTCTACCATCAAAAGTACATTATAGGTGTTTTAAATCACTGACATATTATGAAGATTCCTTGTACTTTTCCTTATGTCTAATCCCATAGCTTTTTCAGGGAAGTGATTGTGAAAGGAAGGCAAGGGTAGTATTTTGTGATGCTTTGATTCTTCAGGATAAATACCATTGCTCTGATAAAGATCTACACAATTGTTGTGGTTTAACCCCAGCTGTCAACTAAGATCCAAACAGACCCCAGCTCACTCTCTCTTTATGGGATGGGGGAGAAAATCAGAAGGGTATAAAGGTGAGAGAACTCCTGAGTTGAGATGAATATGGAAAGCAAAATCCTTGCTCACCAGCTAAATTGAACAAGGAGGGCATTCACCATCTCCCCTGGGTAGGCAGGTGTTCAGCCATCCCCAGGAAACCTCTGCTTCATCACATGTAAGGGCAACTTGGGAAGAGAAATGCCAACACTCTGTGTCCCCACTTCTTTGTCCAGCTCTATATGCTGAGCAAGATGCCATATGGTCTGGGATATCCCTCTGGTCACACGGAGTCACTCGTCCCAGCTGTGTCCCCTCCAAGCCCTTGTGCAGCCCCAGCCCCGTCACTGGTGGGGTGAGGATCTGAAAAGGCCTTGGCTGTGTGCAAGCCCTGCTCAGCAACAACAAATGTCCCTCTGTTACATCAGCACAAACCCAAAATACAGCTCCATACAGCCCTGTGAAGAAAGTTAACTCTACCCCAGACCAAACCAGAACATCAACGGCAAAAAAAGAGAAAGCTGCTTTTTCATGCTTGCAACAGACTGGCAATGAATTCAAACTTGTATGATTATCCATTTCTTTTGGAGTCCTAACTTACCCTTGGCAGGGTAGGTATATAAATATGCATCTGAAAGTAAATGTTTCCATGGGGCTGCAGCACATGAGAGTTTTGAAGACAAGAAAATTTTGTAGAGGCGAAAGATATGAAAAGCTGCTTCAGGCATTGCAGCTTCCACTTATACAGCCTAGAGATTTTTTTCCAGCTGTCTGGATTTGATGTGTATCTCCTCTTTTGAATATGATTGTAGGCAAACTGGCTCTGATCCTTATATTACCAGTTAGCAAAAGCCTTTGAACAGTTCCAAGGTGCTGTGTATCTGATCATCCAGCCTTCTGGTAGAAAGATAAAAGATTTTGATGGGGCTCATCAGAGTTCTGTTTCAAATACCTAAAAGCTTACTCTACCTCCCACAGGTCAAAATTTTAGAAGAAAAATTATTTGATGCAACACTGTCTTGTTTAGAGGGAAAAGGAGCATATGTTTCAAAAGAATCTCACAGGATGTATGAGAAACATATTTCAACTGAAGATTTAGACTCATCCAAGCAAACAGAAGCTTGAATTACTGAAACTGCCATTTTTTGAATTAAAGTTCATTTTCTATTGGAACATCCAGGTTTTAAGATTTTGTTTATTGGATGGAAAAGTGAAATTTTATGTGAAAAGAAAAACAAAAAATTTTCTTTCTTTTATTGAGAACGCAGGTTTGGGCTGTTCAGGGACTAATTTTTTATCAGATACATCTGAGCCTTACATTTGTATTAATCCCTCATGCCCAAACCAATCTTTTCAAAGTGGGGCCCAGCCTTTGGCTTTCTCAGGTACAGCCATACCACCAGCTCCTGCAGTTACAGCAGTAAGACTGAAGATGTGAACGCTAGAGACAGCTATGTTCTCTCATTTTTCTCTCTGAGAACACTCCACTTCCTTGGCAACAACCCTGAGGCTTTGAAACTTATTGCTGCCTTCCTGAGCTTCAGCTGGGATACTCATGAGCAGAACTTCATCCTAACCAGTGAGACAGGAACTCAGAAATGCTGAGCAGTTTCATCAGCCCAGAATCCTTATTGCAATCCAAGAGTTTCTCCCCACCCAAGTTATAAAACTGTTTCCTAATCCTCTCTTACAAGAGATGGAGAATTAAAAATTGTCTGGCGTTCCTGACATGATCAGTTAGGATTTTTAATATCCTTCTTCTGCTAAATTTCCACTTTCTGAGTGAAGAGTATATCTTCTTGTGTAAGTGTATATGCATGTTACAGTTCTTCAGGCTGCATAGTTGTGCGTTTCCGTATGTGCTTACCTTCCCCTGATGTTAATGGAAGCTATGTGGTAGTGTCCTTGTTAAAGAATGTTTTAGAGAAGGGAATATTCAGCTAGGCGGGGTCTTCCTGATGAAGCTTTTATTACACTTCTAGAAGAAACATTCCTTACTGTGAGAAGCAATGAGAAAATCAGCTTGCTTGCTGACCTAATCCAAACCCAGTAATGGAGTGTATACTCACTGGATAGAACCAGAAGTACCTCAGCTTTCTAAATCCATAGGACCCATTTGTTTTACTCACACTGTATTTAACACAGCTGCTCTGCAAAGGGAGCGTGCCCAGCAAAGCTCAACATCATGCCCTGGATCTGGTCAGTGACATCCATAGGCATGGTGATGGATGGAAACCCCCCCATCCTTAAAAATGAATGGTAGTATTAAATGACAGGAACTTAAATTTCAGGTTCACTGCTGTAATTTAATATTGCCAGTAAATCCATTCTCTCCCATTTGTTGGTTTTTTGTTGTTGTTTTTTTTTCCTTAATTGCAATTCATTATTTGATTCAACCAGTAGCAAATACCATACAGAAAGACAAAAGATATTTCAGTCATAATTTCTTTAACTGAGTGTATAGTTGTTTCTACCAGTGGTGCTTGAAAATTTTCCATTTTGGGCCAATATAATTTCTCTATGTTTAAGTTGAAAAGACTAGGATCTGGAGACTAAAAAAAAAGGAGACACAGGATATCAGGGAGTTGCATCATTAGGAAGCTGTGAAAGGAAACAGGTTTTAGTGAACACTCAATGGTCAACATGAAATAATAGGACATCAGATGTGGTTTTTAAGAGATGAAAATCTTTAAACTAGGCAGTTAAAAGAATGTGAGCTAGGAGAGCACTTACTTCACAACTGCATCGTCAACAGAAACACAATTTTCTGTAGTCATTTGAAATTACAGGCAATTATAATTACATGCCAAAGAGAACTGAAGCCTGGCTGGCTCAGCAGCAGCATCGCTGTAGTGGTGCAGCTCTGACAGCAGGAGAATGCATCATGATGGAGCACCTGAAGCTCTCCAGGAAGCTGAGGCAGAAGTGGAGGGATTCTCCCCCCATGCTGCTGCCAGTACAGGCTGTGGTCTGGGCAAGCTTTTCAGGCAGCACAACAGCTTTACCTCAGTACACCAGCGTGAGGCTGGTGCTGCCCATCATTCCTGCTTCCTCACAAGCATATGGGCTCAGCAAGCAGGCTGTGAAGCACTGTGGTGGTCTTTGATTAACCTGTGCCATGTGCAGTGCACCAGGGACGGACCTTGGCATCGGGACAGAACTTGGCATCAGGACATACCCTGTAACTTTCATTCATATAAGATTCCATCCCATCTCCTGTCTTTGGCAATCTATGTCCACTTCACTTCATACTCCACTCCTACTGCTATCATAGTGTGGTAGAGGCCATCAATGCACAAGGCTTTCGTGCACACAACATGCATCAGACTTGGCTGCTTCCCTGCTCCCCTGTCAGGATCTGGCACTGGCTGCCAAAGGCTCATCAGCTGGGATCCTGACTCCTGTAATGAAGCTTGCTTTGGTTAGCCTTTTACCCCAGAACAGGGTGGGATTTGTTGCATGGTGAAATCTTGTACTGTTGGGAACAGAAGCCATTTGGGAAATCACAACTCTGCTCCTCTACCCTACAAACCGAAGCAAGCCCTGGTGGTCAGGGCTGACACCTGTTCATGTCAGCTGTGTGTACAAAACAGTATATTCCCTGTGCATTGTTTACTCTTCAACCCTTCTTCACACTCAGAACTTCCTTTCTTTCATTTCTTCTTTGCCTGAATTCATACAGTTTTGTTAGTCACTTCTGTTTTTCTTTTCACTTATTCAGTGAACTCCTTTTCCTCACAGCTACCACTTTTTAAATTGTAGCTTTTCCTTCTTTCAGTACTTTTTATTTTCTTTTTTTTTTGAATGAATATTTATCTTTTAATTAAATCACCAGGAGGCATATTTAGAACCCCCAGGGTTCACTTTGAACTATGAAAAGGAAAAGGCTTACTCTGTGCTATAAACAAAATGTTAATTTGAATTAATTGAAGGAAATGCTCTGCCTGTGATAGACTTGTTCCTGAAGTGCTCTGCCTATGATAGACTTGTTTCTAAATAATTAATAATTTCAGCCAGAAAAGTAAACATTATGGTCCTGAATTTTCCTTCTGGTCCTACCAGTGTCAGCCTGGAGCAGCTCTGCAGATATGAGCTAAATAGATCTCATTTGATATTGGTTCAGCCAAAAGTAATCTTTGGGCTGAAAGCACCATGGGAAAAATGCATTTTGGTCTGTCTTGTGTCCAAACACTTTATAGCACTTTAAGTGCTTTCCCCATCTAGTGCCTTGTTTTTCAGAGGAATGGTTTCCTTCATACTGAAACATGTCGATAACTGGAGTGAGGAGGAGCTGGGATTCAGGAGCCTGTTGGCTGAGGAAGGGGCTGTAGTAGTGGGGGGAAAAGACTGATGGCTACTAAGATCTCATCTGGAACTGGTGGGGAAGTGCTCCTTGGCCAGGAGAAACCTGTGGGGAGGAAGGGGTAGAGGCATGCGCCAGTGCCTCTAATGTCACTTGGCTCCCTAAAGTACTGACCTAAGATAATTCTGGCAGCTGTGCCTCTGGCTTGTGGTCCAACCTCCCTTCTACATTTTGAAATAGGAGGGATAAACAACTTCTGCTTTATCCTTTCCTCTTGTGAATGTTGAATCCTTGGTATACAGATCTTCATGATTATGATGTGGAAGAGGGGAAAAAAAGAGTGCATAATACTGAGGGAGAAGAAGAAAATAGTCCTTGAAAGAACTGCTTTCTGAAAAGTAAGGACTCTTCCAAGCCTCATTACAACTTTCTTCCCCTCTACTCGGCACCTCTTTTGACAATTGTTGATGATCTGTTTGTTCTTCTCTTATATGAGTAGCCCTGCAAAAAAGGAACCATCACACACTCCTTTATATTGCCTGCTAATCCAAAATGGAAGCAAATGCTCCAGAGCTTAAGTTGCATTGGACCATTTTATGTAAGAGTCACACACAGAGAAGGCATAAACATACAGAGCTACAGATAAGTGGAGTTATTGCAGATATATAAGAAATATTATCTTGCATGATATTATCATTTAGTATTTCCCACAATGCATGATAAAAAGCTATTCCCCACTGAAAATTCAAAGGTTCATGAAATTAGTCACATTAATAGGGGGGGTCTTAAAGACACATTTCCATGATCCTGTTGAATGCATATACTGAAGACGCATGACAGGCCATTTCACTCACCCTCATAGTCCTTCCAAAAGTTTCTGCTGACAATTTCCAAGAGGCACTTGGTAAAATGGCCCTTTGGTTTAACCCGTGACCAATGCATGGTCTGGCTTACAGTTGTCTATTTCCCATGACAACATGAATCCTCAGATTTAGTTTGCTGTATTACATCACAAGATTTCTTGGCAGCACAAGGCAAAGGAGAAAAAAAAGTATTTCAAGTAGTTTCTTAATAATTAAAATGAATAAATTGTTTTGCCTTTGGTCCTTTCCCAGGAGTCTGAGACTTAACATATTTACCAGCTCTATTTCCAGCCTATACGGATTCCTATAATGTATAAGTATCCTGTCCTTTCCAATAACATTTTTCATAAATTCCATGAGGATCAAATCACTCTTGGGCAGCGTCGACCTCCAAGCCATGCTTTCTGGCATAAAATAGCATTTAAAAAAACCCCAAACCAGAAGTCTTATAATGCAAATGTGCCAACAAAGTGATCAGCAGGCTAAAAAGGACCATTAATTTTATATATAACAAAAGTGGGAAAATGCATAGATTTTAGAGTGTGTGAGAAAATTTTGAATGAAATTGCTTGATTCCACCAAAATAGAATTGCAGTGATGAGTTTTTAGATTATCTATTATATAGAGTAATTTCAAGATAAGGAAGTTTTAAATATTATTCAACTGTAATAGAGGAAAAACTACTTAAGCCTATCAGTCTTTACAAGGTACTTATTTTTTCTGTACGTGAGGTGATTCTTAACAGGGATTTGAAGAAATGTTATTAGAGCCTTCTCTCCCTGGAATTAGAAAACTGTGGGGTCTAAAAAGAAATACCTGACTTAAAATTTTGATCACAGATTCAGAAAATTATTAGAAAAATAGATTTGTGGAATAGTGTTATTAATATTGAAATCAGTAATACCTCTAAAGAGTTATAATTCCTCTCTGCTAACAGAACTCTTAGAGAGATTTATTTTCTCCCACTGAATAATATGAGTCTCAAATCTAAGGAATGATTACTTTGGCAGTGAATTTCTAAAGTGTAGCAGTCAGGAGAAAGTACCTGCTTTTATGGAATTACCCTTTGAAATATAAAGTTCAACCCTGCATTAATGAATCTGTGCACACTTTTGCCAGTGAATGCTACTGGTGTTTTGTAGTGTCTTAGAAAGATCATATATTTTTATTTCTTTGACAGTCTGAGTTTTTTTTTAGTGCTGCATTGTTCTTTTTAATTACAAAAAAAAATATATATATGCCAGAGAGGAAGTGTCCTTCATGCTGTGCAGAGAGCTACTGACATGCTGATGTCTTTTTATTCCTCCTGGAGAAGTACCTGGAGCCTCTAATCATTGACTTTGAGAATGCAGTGAGGTACCCAACATTGCTGCTAACTCCCAGGAAGCTCTGCAATATGGTGAAAAACACCCAGGAGCAGAAATCCCACCAAGAAATTAACCTCCTGAATGTTCAGCTCAGAAGAGCTGGCAAAGACTTCTATGGAGAAATAAGCACCTGTGGATGTAGGAGTCTTTTCCTGTGAACAGTGCTGATCTGGGTTAGAGATGGTACTTTCCCAATCCCTTGAACCTGACTCTTTTGCTGGGCAGCTGAATACCTGGCCTGGTGCCTAGAACTGCTCTTGATCTGCACTAATTAGAGACAAATATCTTCCTTCAGTTTGTGTCTCAAAACATATTTCCAGTGTAAAGCTTTTCCCTGGACTGAAATTTCTGATTTTTTTTCTTATTCTTCACTGATATGGCCTGGTTTTTTTTGGGTTGCTCAAAGCCCCATCCAACCTCTTACTTGTTTCTTTCAGTAACTGCCTCCCACATTTATGCTGCATGGATTTGAAGAATGTTCCTTAGTTCCCTTTATAATCCTCACCTCTCTTTCTCTCTCTTTTCTCTCTCCCCCTCTCTTTTTAGCTCACTAGTTCTCAGGCTGATTATCTCTTTCAAAAACCTCGAGCTTCACATCTCTCTCCCACACCTTCCTTATCCTGAGTCAGAGCATTATAGGTTAGATTGGTCCAGTAACCAATTGAAGCTGTTGCATGTTTGGAAAATTAACACTGCTGTGCTGTACTTAATTAAGCCAAACCCTTAGCTGGATATTGACAGCTGGACTTGGTCTGAAATACAGTAAATGAGTTTATTTGTGTGATTGCAGTAAGAGACCCTGTAACGTGACAGAAAAAGATGTGGGCAGGTATTGTTCATTCATGCTGGTGTTCCTGAGGTGCCTTTTTGGCTGATGATGTGCCAAAATGTCCTGCCTTTATCTTAGTTTCGCTTAACACATTTTCTGTCTTAAATTCAGCTCCACTAATGCTCACCACAGTTTCAGTGCCAAGCCAGATACAATTGGCTACTTATTTTAACCACAGAGTCATCTAAATATTGCTGTGAGCTGCTCAACATACAGCAGAGGTTCTTCAGATCTGCTCTCATCCATGCAGGTGCAGAAGGCAGCTAACTATTACCATCTGGTCTCTGGAACTACGTTTGCAGGGGCAGCCAGAAAACAGACACCTGTTTGGAACAGGACTGTAAAATAAATCATAGCTAAATTATGGTGCAAGAAGGGTATGAGGGAACCAAAAACTGAAAGAGGAAATTAACAACTCATTCCTTACCCGAAGAGAAAAAAAAAAAAAAACAAAACAGAAAAACAAAAACAACAACAACAACAAAACCAAAACAAAAACAAACAAAAAACCCCAAAAAAACCCCACCAAGTAGGGTAAGAGGGACAAAGCTGTTTGGGTTGTAAATTACATATTTAGTGAGGAAATGGGAAACCCGTTTGTAAATATAGTTCAAGGAAAGGCAGATGCTGCTGCTGCACTTTCTGTCAGATCCTTTGCCAGTTTGTTATCTGTCAGGGATGGGCTGTTTGTTCAACTCTGGCTGAACCATGCGTAAGCCTACATCAGGCTATTAGCTTTTCATAGAGAACTGTGTCTGGATTTGTTCCTGATTTTGGGTTCATATAATCATGGAAGGGTTTGGATTTGAAAGGACTTTAAAGATCATCTGGTTCAAAGATCATTTAGTTCCAACGCCCCTGCCATGGACAGGGACACCTTCCACTAGACCAGGTTATTCAGAGGCCCTTGAACACTTCCAGGGATGGGGTACTCAACCTCTCTGGGCAACCTGTTCCAGTGCCTCACCACCCTCACAGTAAAGAATTTCTTCCTAATATCTATCTAAACCTGACTTCTTTGAGATTAAAGACTTACCCCTTCATCTCAGCACCATATGCCTGCGTAAAAAGTCTCTCCCTTTTTACAGGCCTTATTTAGGTACTGGAAGGCTGCTACAAAATGTCCCCAGCCCCAGCAGTCTCAGCCTGTCCTCACAGGAGAGGCGTTCCAGCCCTCAGCTTACCTTCATGGCCCTCCTGTGGACCTGCTCTAACAGCGTTCCAAATCTGCTGCCATTGTTACTTCTGCTGAATGGCTTCTGCCACTTTTTTCACTCTTGCAGGAACACGTCCCTTACAGCTGCCAAGTGCTCTCTTAACCCCACTGCTGACTTCAAGCAGCACAACAACAAAAATGGGCTTATGCAATTAGAAACCAGATTTTCTTGCAGTTTATTTCTGGCTACTATGTGAAGGTGAACTAAAATTACTTATAATTAAGACCCCATCATTTACTTATAATTAGGACCCCTGGCATCTTAATTGTAAGATTTATCAAAATTTAAATATTGGTAAAATATAGTTCTTGTTTGTCAGCTTTTATCTGCTCAGATTCCAAACACCACATAAACTTTTATTTACTTTTAAATAGGTTTTCACAACAGCAAGTCCATGAAAGTGGATCATGGTCTTCAGGCAAAGTATAATGTCCTAATACTACCTTAGAAACAATTTCTTCTTTCTTGTCTTTGTCTTATGAATCATGCTACATATTTTCAGTCATCATTACTTCTTTTATTTTCTAAAATTAAAGTGAAACAGTTGTTTCTTCAAGACACTGTATAAAGTGTATGGAGCAGATGTTTTCTTCTATCTGTGTGACCTTATCCTTGCATTTGACTTCTGCTTGTTGACGTAGATTTTAATTGCAGATCCTTCTCCCATCAAACAGCGATAAATCTTCAAAGGAATGCAGCTATGGCTCTAAATTACAATGCATGGGTGTGTGTTTAATACCTCATGTTACCCACTAGCTCAGGATAGTAGGTGATTCAGGAGAGGAAGTCTCTAACAAGAGAGCAAGGTTATTTTGAGCAAGTTTCCTTGCATGTGCTGTTCCTTTGGTTTGGAAGACACAACATTATGCAGTAATTTAGGCTTGATTTCATAAATAACAGCCTTGGCTTCCAGTCTGATTCAGTCTTCCTTTGCTTCACATTTTCCGGGCATTTCCTGCCAAGCTACATTTTTCTTAGCAGATTGCTCTCTGCTATCTCCTGGTTTCTCTTACATCAAGTCCCTTTAGGCACCATATCACATCTTTCGAGTGTACTTTCCTGTGAACTGTGGAATGGAGCTGAATGGAAACCACAGTTCGAGGAACTGGTAATTTGGCAGGACCTTGCTCATGCCATAAATCAAACTGACAATAAATCACTAACTATTATTTGGTATGGCTAGAACTGAAATGAATATTGTATTTGGAAGAGCCTTTTTTTCCTTCTATCCTGAGAAGCCACATGTTTCTATTTTTCTGTCCAAAAATGAGGACCAGCAATACTATTCCTGAGCATAGGAAATTAAAACAACTTTTCATCTGTGTTATAAATATTATTTGCTTAAGCTAATGTTTTCATAATGCTTTTTTGTTGTCTCACAATCTAATAGCTACCTAGAGGGGTGTTTCAGTTAGTTCATTCTAGTGTATTAATCCTTCAAAAAGAGAAAAAATTGGAAGAGGAAAAGTGATTGTCTTTCTCATTAACGATGTATCACTGGCATTAGCTTTTTGGGGTTTTTGTAAGACTTATATAAAGCTGCTGGTGGTTTGATGGTAATATATAAAAATTGTGTTTATGGATGTATTACTACTATGTACCTCTAATAATAAGATGCTGTAAAGCCCACATACAGAATTTGTTAACTCATAAAGTAAATAAAAATAAAACCAGACCAAACACATTGGGCCAAGCTTCTACATCTTGAAGGTGAAGCAGGAGTGACTTAATGCTTCCTGGATTCAGAAGCCCTGTTGTGTAAGCAAATGGAGTGTGTCCATCTGCGTGAGCTAGGAAAGGAGAAAAAAAAATCCAAGGTTCCTATTCAGAGTCTGTTTTCAAGCCTGCTGGCTTCCTGATGCTGTGGGTTAGTTCTGGGAGTCTGAGACAGCTGAGGTTGAAACTTGACCCTGGAAAATGAAAAAAAAAGAAAAAAAAAAAGAAGCTTTTGAGCTGCAAATCCAGGTTTGCTGTGCTGCTGCGATGTCTCTTTGTTATCAGTCTGGCACCTCAGGGAAGCTGCCTATCCAGAGAACATGCTGTCTGGGTCAGCAGCAGCCTGGCTATCCAGGTCAGGAAATGAAGTAATTTCACATATTAAAGCTCTCTGAGAACCCTGGTAGCCTGTAGTGGCTCATCCAGAGGGATTGCCCACATTTCACCAATCAAATAGCACAGTGGATCAGCAGTGACTTCTGGCTTGGCACCAGCTGATCATACCGAACAGAAAGAGAGTAGTACAGCAAGACTTGGTTCCAAGGTTGGGAAATATTCAAAACCACATTTGGATTGTCATGAGCCTGGTGTACAAATGTGTTGTCTTCATGGCTGGTTGTGTGAATGTTATTTTTGGTGACTGGTATCATCATTTATGGCATTGTGGAACATTAGGTGTGCAGATGCTGCCAAGTGATAAAGTGGCAGCGTTATCAGTTTGTGTTAGCTCACCACTTAGGAAGTCAAGATCTTAACAGCACTCATGCAATGTGTTCAAGTGCTTATTTGTCCCACAAACTCTGCCAAGACACCCCTCTCTCACATCCCTGTGAGAAATGATTATTTGAGCTACACAGGTGTTTGGGATATGGAGAAGTGCTACAAATTGGATATTGCTCCTTGTGCTCAGGAGACAGTTTGAATCTACACACAAAATCTGTACTGAAAAGAGACAGGAGAATTATGAAACTTTGCAAGGAAAGATTTACAGGCTGTCTGAAATTAGGTTTTTGGCACCAGGTTAATTTCAACCGTCATCTTTAGTAATATTCCAGAAACATACTTGGTAAAGTCAATTCTGCATTTCCAGTGAAGCCGAGTAGAGTCACTGGAGAATTTCTTTAAACTTCACTCTGTGAAAAATAAATGAGTTCTGTTTGCAAAGATTGCATGTACCTCAAACTCCCTGCTGTAGAATATTATTAAACAATTTTTACACAAAAAGCTTTCAGGCAAATTGGGCTTTTGTGAGAAAACCTGCAAGATTTGTTCTTTTATTACTGGCTTTATATGATCCAAATCCAATCTGGCCTCATTAGTTCCTGTTGCACAGAAATGGCAAAATGCTTGAGATCATTGAGTCTGAGCAATCTTTTCACTGAGGCCTTTCACTGGGCTAAGATGATGTGTGATGCTCCCCAGCCTACAGCAAAGCCCCTGGGGTTTACTGGTGTGACATGGACTTTTCCCAGTTAGCCAGTGAGCCTGTGGCAACTGTCTTTGCCAGTAGTGCCATACCAGGGTGCAGGATTTGCTGTGGTGTCACCCTCGTGTGAGTTAGGGGAAGGTTTAATTGAAGTTTTTTCTATGCACCCCTGTATTATGAGATATGAGTCAAACTTTAAGTGTTCTCTAGTTTTTCAGAGAAAGGCATTTCCTGTCTCTACTAGTCATATTTATTTTTGCCTTTCTAAGCCCCAAGGTCTGTAAAATTGGCCCAGCTTCTTTATGCAAATGTAATAAAAATGTTCAAAAAATATCCCCTGAAACACAAATTGTTATGTTGTATTAGAATGGATTCTTGTACTCAAACACCATTCTCACTTAAATGCAGCGACTGGGACATTTACTCTGTAATAAGTTTTCTTTTTTAAAAAAGGGAATCAAAGGAGTTCTTTGAAGAATATCTGAATATAGACTTAACCAAGAGCCCAGGATGGTTTTAGGAGAAGAAATATCCACTGGTTTTGGAAAGTAAAATATATTTATGGCTGTCTAAAATACATAATGAAATATTTTGGTGTCCTTGGAAAGTATGTGTCATATGCTTGGGGTTTTTTGGAGTGAGAAAAATAAAATATTCACTTTTAGCTTACTTGAGAAAAGTCAAGCCCTTAATCCTTGTTTCCTGCTGGCAGTTCTTTGTCATGCTGTGCTATGAACGAATGCAAAATGGCAAGTCAGGCTTTGTAAATGAGGGGTGAGAAAAATGGGAATTATATTTTTAGATAAAGAGAAAACTGAGACCTAGAGGCCATTTGAAACAAACCTGCTTTTACTAATACTGGCTGCAGAAAACATGAAGGGAGTGCAGATTCTGTATGTCAGGCCCACAAAACTGAAAGTCTGAGAGGAAGGCTTCTTATCCTGATGTAGACCAGCCTGGAAAAACAATTCTTGCCTCCAGAGACTGTTAAAAACTGTTCTCTCTCATCAAGATGCATAGTTTATTTAATTTGGATTGTCTGGATAAGGTTGTGATCTGGGATATTTAGCTGTTCATACTCATTAGAAAAAAAAAAAAGGCTTATTTAGTTTTGCAGTATGAAAATTATTGGTACAGTTAAAAGTTGTTAGACACTAAGACCATAAATCTTACAAAAAATATAGATATAAATAAAATTCCTAAAAATATACCTCAATAACTGAAATATGTACAATAAATATATGGGATAAATCCATTTTTCTATATATCAGGCCGTGTTTTAAAGTTAAAAATTTTTGTTTATTAAATAGATTCTACTGCTGTTCAGTGAGCTGAGGCCTTTCCTCCCTGTTGTCATAATTTTCAGAATTTTAGTTAGTGTATCTCATCTTCCAGTATATTGTTTTCATTGATAGATTGGGAGAGGAAAATAAATTGTCTTTGCCCTTTTTCTTCTGGATGCCGTATGATGTAGCCATAGCACCAGACTAGACTAAATAACTAAACCAAAGACAACTGTTGGAAAGGAAAACTGTTGTTGAAAAACACTTTATCACCTTAATATGCTTTGGTTTCAGGTTCTAAGCTTGGCTCTTCATCAGTTTGATGCCTTGTGAAATTTTGACAGAAGATTTGGATATTTTCAATATAATTTTTCTCTAAGTATATGCAATCTGTCATAGACAGCTCACGTGTAATATCAAAACTAATTTGCCTTAAATCTGCATTAAAGGAAAAAGCAATGTTTTGTTTTGCTTGAGTTTTTTAATTGAAAACATATTTTAATTTATTCTGCCTAGGTATTAACAGTATGGAGAGCTCAAAAACTGTGGTGCATATTGGAGAGAGCTGTGGAATGCTCCAGACTAATTTAATTAAGTCCATCTACATCCAAACCCCTCCAGCTGTGTTGCACAGGAGTCTCGAGCAAGGATTGGACAACTTGATCAACAATTGTTATCTCTTGGGCACCTTCTATGCAAAGTACAAGGTTTTGTTCTGAACTCTTTCTGTTCTTCATATTTTTACATGAATCTGCACAGATACATCCACATTCTTAGACATGCCTTAAGCTGGGAAAGGCACTGATTTACATGGCTACATATTGCTTTAGACTCATAGCTTTGGGCTGCCTTTTTAAGTCACTGACAGGTGATATAAACCCATGAACACCTTTAAATAGCTGCATAATGCCTCTGGACCTGTGTACAGTCTGATTTACACTGGCTGTTAAACTGACATTATTCACTACTGTTTTTCCTCATATTCCTGCTATTCAGAAATCCGTGCAGTACACAAATCAAATTCCTAAGATTAAACTTTTGCACTTGTGTGGACTGTCATACATCTAGTTTTACTTCTTGACCCTAAGAAGACCTTGTATAGTATTTCCCAGTGAGCTGAAACAATCCTTAAAAGGGTTGAGTAGTGGGAATTTTGCAGGACAAAGTGGAGAATTGCCCAGACAGTCACTGCAGGGGAGGTATGAATTGTTGCTACTGCGTGAGCCTTTGCTTCCAGTTATCTGGTTTGTGTTTATTTATGATGCATGAATTATACAACACCCTTTGTATTGCAGGCTCTTTCAATTACTTAATAAAATACAAGTATGTAAAAACAGGTACCGTCCCCGTCACATTGCTTTCAATTCTTATCTACTGCAGCACATTTCCTGGATTTTACTTCTTCCAGCTCTGCTGGTAGTAAGTGTTGATTTGATAAAGAAAACAGGAAATAATTCTTAATTTCAATAATTCATGGAAAATGAACAGAAACTATGATATCTGTGACACATGAGAGCACACATCTCAAACTGGGGTATTAGTATTCAGTGCTGGGACTGTAGCCCTGGAACATATGCTTAAAATATTTCTAAGCCCCTTCAGAATACCATTTCAATAGAAATTCAGTAATCTGTTGAAATAAGTCAACACAGAAAATTATGATATAATTGGAGCTCTTTAATTGCCAGTTCTGTCCTTTGGTTGATCCCCTGAAACAATGTTATTAATATTTAATGTAAAATTTATGCAGTAAAAAAGGTGAATTTATGGGGTGAAAGGACAATCTTCCATTTCATGAAATATAACTGGCAGATGGAAACATGAAATAAAGTGCCTCCTGCCAGCTTTTACTGTACCTGCTAATAAACTTTCCTGCCTTGAGACATTAGAAAGTGTTTCTTTGGGACAATTAGTACTTACTGAAGGATCTGCTCTTCCTCCACCTTCACAACAGTGCAGCTTTTTTTAGAGTTTTTAATATATTATGCAGCACTTCAGTTAAATGGGTGGTTGAGTGGAGTTGTGTGGCTCTTGTTGTTAACACAGAACATGCCAAAGCTTGACAGAGGCTGCTGTGGAGTTTAGGTCACTTAAAGGATGATATTTTACATAGGATTTAAGAGTGCAAAAGGTTTATTACTCCACTCCACTGAGTGGATCCTGTTTACCCCAGCTTGTTTTACTGATTCCTTCCCCAGAATTTTAAATCTATATTGTTTTGGTTTGACTGCAGCCAGCAACTAAGCCCTTCACAACTGCTCGCTCAGCTCCCCTCCCACCCCTCACTGGGATTTGGAGGAGAATCAGAAAGAGGTTAAAACCATGGATTGAGACAAGAATAGTTTAATAACTGCAATAAAGGTGGTAATAATAATAATAATAGTAATAATACCAATTACTTAGAATAAGCACTTAAACCATCAGTGTGGTATCAGCATTATTCTCATACTGAATCCAAAAACACAGCACTACACCAACTACTAGGAAGAAAACTAAATCTATCTCAGCTGAAGCCAGGACATTTGCCCCATCACCAAGTTGAGACCTCTTCATCTGGCTCCTAGTTGTGGAGCTTTGAAAGGGTGGACACAAGTTCCTACAAAAAGGTGGGGCTGTGTTACAAAAAGACATTCTCCAAACACATCAGATTTCAGAGCCATTTCATTTACAGCAATTTCCTTATAATGCCATGCTTTTAATATAATGTTTTTGTCTTGGATTTTACACTGCTGCATTTTCTCTCAGCACACCAGTCCATGAATTTATCTTATTGGCAGGTAATCTAGTTTTGTGAGCAAGCGCAGCTGCAGATGAATGGATTCAGGTTTTTTCCTCCAAACAGGAAACCTTTTTCTCCTCCTCCACTCCATAATACACCTCTCCAAGGACAACAGCAGGTTGCATTCAGTCCCAGATCCCAGAAGCTTTTCTCTGCAGAAAAATATTTTACAGTTTGAGAGTCTGTTGTTTTGGACCTTAGAAGCCATTGCTGCACCCATGTGAATGCTACTTTGAGTTCAGTTCTCTGTGAACTTAAACAGTCATGTCCCACAGAACCAGACTGATGCCATTGCCATGGTGGCCAGAGGCTCTTATGCTGCTCCTCCTCATCAGCAAAGGTTTGTAAGACAGGTTCCCAATATGATTTCAATGGATTTGAAATTATTTCATAGGGGCTGTCAGAATATTTAAATGTGGAAGGGTTTCAGTAATAAATAAAAACTTGCAGAAAACTTAGTGGGAAATTTTGGTGAGTTTTAGCACAATTCCTTTGGTTTCTCCTGTGTGGCACTGTTAAAATGTTCATCAGGGGTTCAGTCTGAGTGTGTACTCTTTTAAAGAACAGTCTTCTGTAGATATTTTGGCTTCATATCACCTGATACATTATGTACTAGTTATACATTATATAAAAGTTAGTGGAGGTTGTTTGGATTTCATTGCTGTAATATTGGAATGGCTGATGCAACCTGAATATTTTTTATCATCTCATTAAAAATCAACATTCCAGAGTGTCCTTATATTTCTGTTGGTAATTAAGGAGTAAAGGATGTATCATCTAATAAAATTTTTAATTTCCTGTGCTTTTGTACAAAGATATGAAATAAAGGTACAACACCATCAGTAGATGTATTTATTGAGACTATGAAAATTCTATGAAAAACAACAAGGGGTTTAAAATCCAACAAAACTGCATTATGAATTTCTCATGAGACAGCATCAGATGTTGTGAGGTCTGCTTTACAACACTCCCCAAAACACCTCACAGCCAACAGGGAACAGCTGCTGACTGGCTGAAGTCCCATGCCCTCGAGCTGCCCTCACCAAGGCCTCTGCACTCTCTTACTCTGCAAATCACTTTGCCTTTTCCACCACATGGCTTTAAAGGCAGATGTAGAGCAGAGAAGGTCAGCAAGAAGAAGCCTTCTAGACTGAATGTTGGTGTGAGTCTGCAGTCCAAGAGGGACCTCAGAAACTCCACGCAGAAATTCCCGAGTGCCCACTCGCATAGTCAGAGCACACAAGACAAGCAGAAAATCCAAGCCTGGGCTCTAGTTCATGCAGCAATTTAGCAAAAGTGCTTCTGTTGAATATGTAAGAGGGTTTAAGACCTTCAGACTCCTTGGCCATACTTGATTGTCAAATTTTGCATATTTATAATAGCTAGGAATCAGTGCACATCTTGAACACTTTGTACTGTATGGAGTTATGTTTATTTTTAAAGCACGGTGTGAGGAGGGAATGTTTCAGCACAAGTGTGGCACTTTAGTTAATAATTGACAGGCTTAACATGCCTTTTCTATGGCAACTAAGAGCATTCAGTTATATATATACATTGACCTTGAAGTCAAAGATTATCTCCTCCCCATGTGAAGTTACTTGAAGTCCTGCTTTTACTGTGTTTAGTGACTGTTTGGGAAGCTGGACTGTAACCAGAAAATCAAAGGGACAGCAAACCACAGTATTTGGGCAATGGCAAGAACTTGTAAGTTTAAGAACTTTGTAAGTTTAAGAACTTTGTAAGTTTAAATTGGCCCTTGCCTTCTCAGTGAGTGAGATCGGAGAGCTGACACAAAGATATGTCTTGAGATGGGTCAATTGTGTACAGGAACTCCTTAGGACAATAAGGAAGTTGACATGAGAAATCAGAGGCTACAAATTATTAAATGTATTATTAAAATAAAATCCATGAGGAAATCTGGCAAGTATTTTTGCCATAGTCAAGCATTCTCCCTGCAGTAGATTTACATCCATTCCTCATTCCTTCCAGAATATAATAAATCAGTGGGTTAGTTAGTTTCTTTTTTTATTTTAATATAACTTTTCTTTTGCTTGTTTTTTGTTGTTTTTTTTTTTTTTTTTTTTAATCCTGTGTGCTACTGTTTTATGTTGATAACACAGATATCATCACTGAGTCCATATTGAGTAGGTTGGGCAAATGACATCCACAACTCCTGGACAGCTTTTTGGGATAAGAATGTTGTTAACCTCCCAGGCCCACTGTAGTGCTTATAAAATGAATATGGTTCTGCATATATCTGTACATATAGATAGGCACACATGCACCACACACACACACACATATACAGATATATTTTTATGACACTTTTATCCTCCATCTAAAGTGCAATCTTTTCTTTTGCTCAGGTTAATTTGATACTTCTCTACATCTAAGTCCTGCCTGACTCAGTTTAAAACTCCTATAAGCTGTTCATAGTCTCATGGGAAAAAGAGAAGTTAAAGAAAATACCCTGTGAACCTGAAAGACACTCAGCAATTGCCTGAATTCTGGTTTTTAAGAGATGGTTGTACAAGGATCTAAAGCATCTGTGCCATGTGCATCCCTCCCATACTCATGAATATCCTCCAAACTAGAGCTGTACAGAAGCATCTCAGCAACTGCTCCATTGCCCTCCTCCCCACCCAGCCAGGCATTTCCCTCTTGAAAATGTTTTCCTCCCTTCTGTCCTCTAACTCTTATTCCCTCTTAATCTTTTGAGCTCCCTTAAGCAGAGTGACATGATTTGTTGTTAAAGCTCTGCCCCTGTCAGGATGGTCACTCGAGGCCTTCAGGTGTTTGTCACAAGAAAGGAAGAACAGCAGCTCTGGGGCAAGAGGTGACCTGTCTTCTTTTGTTTCTGCTTGGTTCCTGCTGGGAAAAGCAGTGGGATGAAGTGGTTTTACAAAGAAAACTCCCAGGATTCTACTTACAGCTCAGGCTTTTGTGAGTCTCTCTCTCTGGCGTATAACTTTTGACCAAAATCAGAGTTAAAGGATATACTCATGTGCCATTCTGAGAGTCAGGTTTTATGATGCCAGGCACAGCTCATGCCTTTCCATTTTTCTGTGGAACAGTGATATAACCCACATGCTGTCACCCTGGGACATTCTATTCTGTTTAGAAAGGAGTTTGTTCCTGACAGGAGACTCTGTTTCTTCCAGTCTATGGGTTATTGTCAGCATCTTCAATGCAAGCAAGGCAAATCTGATTGAAATTTGAGAGAAAAAAAATTAAATAGAAACAAAAGTAAAACAATTTTAGAACACCAGTCAGTTTACTTCAACTAGCAAGGCAAAAGAAAACTCTACTGATGGTGTACTATGCCTTTTGCAAAATAAATGATGCTTTTTATGATGATCTTGAGGGAAGTCAAGTTCTTAAGCAAATTAATATCACTCAATATTACCTAAGAAATACTGTTTTAATGGATATATTGTAAAAAGTAGCACTCCTAAATCAGCTGGTGTCCTGCATACATTTACACAGATGAGATGTAGCTATCTTACCATTATTGCTTAATTTGGGGAAAATTTCCACATCTAACTGCTAGATGATTGATGCTCCCCATTTGTTCTTGAAATACATCTGGAAAAGCCACAGATTGAGCTAAAACTGTAACCATACAAACAGAGGATATATGAGGTATATATGAGGTAATGAAGTTGGACTTTTTCCTTTCCTTTTTTCAAAGAATTAGTAAGCCACAGATTCTTACGTGGGACTTAACATTCAAATTATGTTGATTGGTTTTTTTTTTGCTTTGCATTTTGCATGTCTGCACTGCTATACAGGGGGCTTTGTGACTCTGATTTGCTCAGGTACTAACTTGGTGTTGAATGAATTCTCATTCTGAACAGAGAATACAATACAAAGTAAAATAGATTTCTGAAGGCATTTTGTGCACAGAATATGATTAAGAAGCAATCAAGCACAGGAAACCCACTCAGTCTCCTACCTTGTTACTGGGTAGCTGGGTCATGCTGTAGGGGATAGATTTAAAGCAATTCATTATTTTACAGAAAGATAAGCTTGAAGCTGTGTGGGCACATGGATAGTTCCCCCTCCCCAACAGCTTCCTGGAGTTTATTAAAGCCACGCAGTAGAAAAGGACAGAAAGAACTGAATTATTTTTCTTTCATTAGAGGAGAGCTTTGCATTTTGATACTTCTGCAGTTAATCAGTTTCCTTCAATTTTTCTCATGGCATCTTTTATAAACTCACATATTTTGAGATTTCGTTTACTTTTCTGAATATGCAATTTACATTCTGGTAATATGTGGTGGACAGCAATTCTTGAGTCTAGACAGTGACAGCAGAGGGTTAGATAGCCCAGCCATTTGCTCCTCAGTTTTTGGATTTTTTTCCCATTAACTGAATAGGTTGGATCAGAACTTTCAAATTCTAGTGTTGTAAAACTTCTTGTATACCCTGCATCCTTCATTAAAAATATTAATAGGCCTGCAGTAATTCTGAAAGTGCTGTGTTAGGATTATGGGCGTCAATGACTTGTACTGTGCCACACAAGGGAAGCTCATGATAAGCATCAAGGAAACTTCTTGCCTGGGGTAAATTTCCAGAGGAGAACAGAACTTGACAAGTAACTTCCATTCCAGCAATGCCTTTTCTTAATAAAAGCAGTTGAAATAGGCCATTACCTTTATTAGAAAGTCCCTTCCCAGAAAGGGTGTTATTCCTCTGTGTAACAAGGTGCCATGCATCAGAGAGCAAAGATTGTTTCTTCCCTAGATTGCCAGTCTTCTGCTGCCCTCTCAGATCCTCTGCTTCACACAGGCTGGCACTAGGAATGGTGTTGGCTGGATGATTACAGGTTGATAACCAAACACTGACTTGGCATTTTACTTGGGTAATTCAATCAGCTAGGAATAAGATTCCTTTTCCATTGCAAAGCTCTGATGTCCTTGTCTGCTACTCAAATTTTGCAGTGGAAAATGAATTTTTTTCATAGGTGGAGGAACAGGCATGGGGAGCAGATGCAAAACTCAGAAGAGTTTGGTGATATGATGCATATTAGAGCAGGCCACTGCTTTTAATGGGAATGACAAGGTCCTTGAAGGGACAGGCATTCCAGTTTATTCTCTGTCCAGTCTTCATCACTGCTGTCTGATTCATCAGTACTGTAGGAAAACAGGGTGCTACAGAAAAATCCAGGGGGGCTTTCCTCTGAGGTGAAATAATGGAGATGGCAAAATCATGGGGCAACTAATTTTGATTTACTGATAAGCACTGAATACTGTGCTGGGGAAAAGTATCAGGAGGTCTCTGCCTCCTTTATCTGAGTTTGCAGACAAAGCCACATTAACCTGAAAAGCTCTTTCTTTGGAAAAAAAATTATTGCTGATAGTTTCATATATCAAAATAAGTGCAATGGAGATGTTTCCACACAGAACAAAAATGCTATTTGGAGGTGTTTGTTTTCATTGCCTTTCAGGGATTTGTTCTGTGCAATGTGTGAAAAATAGACTCCTGTGTTTACAGTCATACAAATTACACCAGCCTCTGTGTGCTGCCTGTTCTCACAGGCATTGCTTTATCTCTTGGCCTCCTTTTCAGCAGGTCTGGAATGCAGGCTCTGAGAGATGTGTGGGGGGTTGCAGAGAGGAGCAGCTTTGGCTGTACAGTCCCTGTGAAGCTGCAGAGCACTGACACTGCAGATCCTTGGGTTATGTAAAAGAGGACGGACACGCTGGAGGAAAGGACACGATGTGCTGACCAGGGTGGCAGGAGGTCAGACTCACTGGGAAGGATAACAAGAGGCTTTTGGGGGCTGAAGTGATTTCTAAATATGAGCTGAAGAGCTCACATGTGTCTTCCCTTCCTGAAGTGCTGACACACATTGCTTTAATGGCTCTTCCTAGGGCTTTAGCTTTCTGAAAGGGAGTTACAAGAAACAGCTTAGCCAAAATGTGACTGACAGCCAGAGCCTGCGAGACCAAAATGTCCCCACCAAAGGAATATGGTCCAACACTTTACACTCAAGATACATTTAGGAATTGCTGGCAAAATTACCCTGTTGGCAAAGATGTTGGTACATAGTAAGTACCAATAAGCTCTGCTTTTATCCCCTTACCCATAGCTCACGTCTTACAAGTTCAAGAGACTTGGATTGACTTAGTTTGGGGTTATATTGGTGGTTGCTCTCTGTTGGCCTTTTATTCAAGCCTTAGCAGATCAAATAGGTTTCAAATCCTTCTCTGCTTGGACTGTCCATTGTCCTGTGCCGTCAATGGACACTGTGCCCTAGAGCTGTCCTGTGGAAAACACTCATGGGGGCCTGGGGTGAGGACAGAGCAGAATTGTGCTGATGACTCCTCTCCTCACTAACATTCCCCTCCTATAAGGAACTTACCCTTTTCCAGATAGCACAAAGTTTTTTGATTGTGCATCTTGCCTTCCTGAAAGAAGAAACGTAAATATAAGAATTTTCAATTAAAAGCAAAGGCTGCTTGCCAATCCTTTGGAGGGCTTTGTTGGAACCATGTCTTTTGCTGTCTGTTGTGGAGGACCAGCAACAGTCACACTGAAATCCCAAGTGGAACTTGTCTGAAAGCTGAGAATCCACCTCCTTTTCCCACCAGAATAATTGCCATCAAAACTGACTCAGAAATCTATTCTTCTATTATTTCCCTCAATACTTTAAATGTTAATTACTTAATCATTGAAGAGACTTTTTTGTTCTCTTCTATAATATAGTTATTATTTAGAAATCCAGGAATTAATTGTCATAACAACAGACATTCTCCTCTGCAAGGGAAAAGTATAGGTTCCATTTGTCACCCTGACTGGAAGATTTCCTTGCTCTCCAGTGCTGCAGCTGTCACAATACTCACGACTGTTTTCTTAGAATGACAAGCACTTGGAACCTCGTACAACAGTGGCTGTCATTTCTCTACCCACCCAGACACCTGGGGTACAAGTTTCCCTTCTAGCATTTAATCCCCAAGATAATATGCAACCACTGTGCAAAATGCCTCATTTTCTGCAGCTAACACTTTTGCCTCAGCTGTGTAAGAACAGTTTCACCTTTTCTCAGTGTTATAAATGTGGCAGATAGGCAAAAGTAGTAGCTGGAAACATGAGCAGAGGGTAAAGCCCCATGCTGTTGTCATTATCCTGACCTTTCACAGCATAGCTGAAGAAACTCCCAGCTGAAATAAATGCAAAGACAATTCCATACTAAGAGTAAAAGAGTCATTTTTAACAGTAGTGAATTCAGTTTTCATGGTCTTTTTTGTTTCTCAGGTAGAGAAGACATTCTTGATTGATTGCTCTACTTAACTGCACAACTCTGACCTCAGTGGAGACAGCAGTTTTACACTTCCTGGAGGTGAGCTCTGCCCATGCTGAGCAACAGCACAACAGCTAAGAAACACCTCCTGGATGATGCTAACTTTTTTGTTTGTTTGTCTTAAAAACGCTTCTTTCCCCCTTTCCCCAGTAAAATCCATGCTATTAAGATGCTCTCCTGGGCCATGGTGCTGCTCAGCATAGGCAGGGGCAGGAAGGGAAAGGGGAAGGGGAAAGTCTTGGGGAAGGCTTGGAGCTCTGTCTCCCAGCCTGTCTGGGTAGTGAGACCTAATGAAAACCATCAATGTGGGACAAGAACAAGCACATGTTGTAGCCTGGGGTCCTCCTGGACCCTTTCCATTCTGATCCCAGAGATTATGTGAGGTGCACTCCTTGCACAGAGAGCTGGGATTGCCTCATCTGAAAGTTTCCTTGATTTGACACTTCAAAATAACCTTTCAAGTGTGAGTTTTTTCATTTGTCTCTTTTTTTTCCTGAGTAGTTTTGTCTGTAAAAACATTGACTTAGCAAATCAAGAAGTAACACCTAAATTTCTCCATAAAAATTAATATTGAACTTGGGATTGAAGACTCAAAACTCTGTTAATGCTGCATTTTATTGCTTTTACTGATGATCAAACATTATCACACATCACGCTTTCAAAGGGGAGTTTGAGGAGCTAGCTCCCTCTGGGAGATGAATTTTAATTCATTGTTATTTATTCTTTCCTTTCTTTTTATACAGACTTTGTTGTCGAGTTTGGGGTTTTTCCCTAGGAAAAAATAAATAGGAATAAATGCTTATACTCTGTTGCAGCCCTACCCGCCTCAGAGCTACTTGCTCATAAATCTGCAGTCCAACACCAACTCATTATTTCAGAGACTGAGAAGAACAAAGATGGTTCAATGATTTTTGTCTATTTTAGAGCCTGACTAAAACCCGTTCCCAAAACAAAGTTAAAAGCAGCACAGCCTTGATCATTGATTCGCACTAGAGAATTTTGGTCAAATGCTTGCAGTGAGTCTGCTGTTCCCATTTGCACAGTCATTTGGAACTCTAGAAATCTCAGCCTAAAACTATGAAGGAGTGGTGGGGGGGCCTGTAGTTACATCATGAGCTGGCTTCACTGGAGACTGCTCTTTGAATTGTCCAAATAGTTCTCACTGTATCAGTGCTGGCTGGAGCTGGGGGTTTGCTGGGATTTTGGTAGAGATGATGTCTGCTGTGCAAGGCCTTTTGTCTTTAGCTTTAAAATGATAAAAAAATGGAATTTTATCTTTTTTGAATGTATTTGAATACAGAAAGGAGTATCCCAGTACCAGGCATCTATTTACTACCCTTTTTCTTACCTACAGTAACACTAAAATAGCATTTGGGGAGAAAAAAATCCATGAAGTTCTCACATGAATGCTAATGATCTTTTTATTTATTACCTGTTTATGACACATGGCATTAGGAATGTGGCTTAGCCTATCAAGGCTCAGAAACATTTTATGGTACAGAAGCTCTTGTTTCTAATCAAAGCAACTGCTATCTTGATTTTGAAGTAGCAAACACCTATAATGAATTGCTGATGAATGATTTGTGTGTAAAAATCATTAATTGATTTTTTTTAAATCAATATGTGTGTGGAATTTGCTACTAGGAAAAAAAAAAAGAAAGAAATGAGATCTATATCAGTAATTAAATGAGTTACTAAAAATTCCAGTTAGGAACAAAATTCATGCAATTAGATGGAAACTCTCATTAAAAATTCAGCTTAGGAGTTTATTTTTCTCATAGAATTATGTCCTAAAATAACAGGATATTCAACCTCACAAAGAATACAATTTTAAGCTGGCCTCTAAGTCATGAGGATTTCAGCTGAAGTGTTAATGATGCATAAAACAGTGTGTGCTATTAAAATTTTGACATCCAGTCCAACATACATGTACCGTCATTACTTCTAGCACTGTTACAGTAATTATGTTCTTGCTATTCAGCACCAATGAGTAGAGAGTGGTCCATTTGTACAAGTTTATTTAAAAAAAAAAAACAACAAAAATCTAACTAAACAATTTCTTCTGCAGCTGTACAAGTGTGAAGATGGAGAGCATGCAGTTAGACCGAGGAGAAACAGGACTGAAGCCAGTGCGGAAGAATTCAGCTGACTTACTTATAACAAGTACACCAGCATTACCACAGATGTCATTCTCTATAATTTATAGAGCAGTTTGCAGTTCTGTTAGGTTGAATCGGTCATAACTGGAGAACAGACTGTAAAGTTACACAAGTATACCACTCTGAACTTGTAGGATAGCAACACAAAGTGATTTATATGTGTTAACAAGGCTAAATGCCCCTTAGATACTTAGAGGAAGAGATGGAAGGGCTGGGTTTGAGCTGTTGGGGCTGGCAGAATGAGAATCAGGATTATTATTCTACATGAGGGTTTCACAATCCCTACTTGATTTAGCAAAGCAAGCGGGTTTTCAGCCTTCACCCAAAAGTTTGCTGCCTGTGTCAGTGTATCTTTGCACGAACACAAGCAATATTGCTGATGACTGAGCTGCAGGCAGCCTCCAGTAGGAAAACTGGATGATCCAGAAAAGTACTGATAAAGAGTTATGATGCCATTATCTGTCATGAACACCACTCAGATGGAGCTTTACAATTTTATGCAAAGCCAAAGTCAAGTGGTAGGCCTGAAGGAGACCTTGAAAACTTCCACAGGATAATATCTTGTGCATTTTATATGGGAATTTTCTTCACAATTTGGAGTTTGATATGCTGGTAAGCTGTCAGAAGGACTCTGCACAGAGATAGTTTTATTGCAAATATTCTTGCCAAGGGAACAAAAAAAGCAATCACCACTTCATGTTTGATTTATAATTAACAGGAATAAAAATGTAATCGCAAATGTAGCTGCCACATCTAGGCATGGTATAAATATTTTATGTAGTGCTTCAAAGTTGCATATAATGTGCACTATAAAATTTGAGTATCATAGTAAATGAAGTTATGAAACCTTTAAACAAGAAATTCTGGACTCTCACAATTATGGAAACCCAGGTGTGTTGAACAATGATCCTGTAAATTACAGCACGTAACAAAAATTCTTATCTCTCTGCAGAATGTGCAGGAATATAAATGTCTTGTAAAACTGGTAAAAATGAAAAGCTGAAGTTTGAAAGGACTTTGGATGAACTTTGGGAATTCTAGTCTCAAATATATTAATAAATTTTATTTATTGTTTTAAGGCGTCGGCAATTCTTTAAGAGGGGGTGTCACACACGTTATTCACAGGTCAGGCTGAAGGTTTAGGAACTTCAAATATCCTGTTTGTAGATAACTCTTCTGCACCTCGTTTATGGAAAGAGAGACCTGTTCCAAAAATGCCATTATACCTGTTTGTATTTCTGTCAGTGGCATATCTGAGCAACACCAGATACTATCAGAGGACACTTCCACTGCAAAAGCTTGGAAAGCCTCTGAGAAGCCAGGTCACTCCTTTGAGGCTGGCAAGAAGCCCAAAACACCCCATGGCAGCTACTGCAGCAAGCCACAGGGTTTTACTGTGCTCAGGGGAAGCGTTGGGTGGTGAGCAGCTTGACTTCCAGAGACAGGAGCGATGTGTGTCGCTTCAGCCAGCGCTGATGAAAGTGCCCTTCCTGCTGTGTAATCTGTGCAGCTGGCAGATGGCATTTGTGATTACTATTGATTAGTGGAGGGTGTGAAAGGTATCTACCTGAGACTGAAGCAGAACGGAGCCGTCAGACATCTGCACAAACACTCTCAAGCACCACAGAGAGGATATTTCCATGTCTTTACCATCCCAAAAGTGATGATGTCATGTATGATTGGCAGATAGAGACTCTGCCCAAAAAGCTGTTGAGTGTCCATTTCTTCTCCCTTCCTTCTTCCCTCCCAAGACCAAACAAATGCTGCAAAACCGCATCATAAATTTTTTTATAAAAAAGATACTACTGCCAATAATGACATAGAAGTTGGCATTTTTATAAATCCTGAAGGACGCTCAATTATTATTGCATATAATGTGTATATAATGTATTACTGTATGTAGAGTGTATATAATATATTAATGCATAAGCAAATGCGGTTCCCTGATTCAGTTCTTGTTAATGATGTTATAGGACAGGAAGATAAAAGATTTGACATCAAGACAGGCATGTTAAAAAAAGGCAGTCAAATGGGGGAAGATGTAGCAAAGGAGAAAATAAATTCCAATATTATATTTTTTTCTTAGCTTAGAACAAAATAATAATTATGAATTTCTTTCCCTCTGCCATCCCAGGGTTAAATAATAAATTATTTTGTTTCACTGTTAGTACAGCTGATTTCTAATCTGAAAAACCTCTTCTGCAACAGAATCTCATGTAAATATAGATCAATTCTTACAGGAGTCCTTCTGCCCTTCATAATTATTTCATGACTGCTGTGGCCAAGCTGGAAATGTCAGGATGGGAAAGGGGGATTGTAAGTCAGAGTCTGCCTTGCAGGGTTTCTAAGCCCTCTTAAAGGCTCCATAGGATATTTGTGCTGCAAAACTGCAGTGAGGCTTGTGTCTTCTGCCTCTTTTGTGCAACAAACTTCAGAAGAATTACCTTGTCATTTATACATAGCAATATCATGATGTGATGTGATGTGACCCTCACAGCAGAGAACTGGGGTGCATGAATGCCAAATGAGTGCTGCACAGTGTACAGTGCTCTGCTCCAGAAGGGCCAAAGTTAGGGGATCATGCCCAGCCCCACAGAGCAGGGAGTCAGGCTGGAGGCAGAACTGCAGGCGGCTGCTCTGAAGGCCAGGAGAGACAATTGGAGTCAAGAGAAAATGGTATCATTTGTATAACAAAGGAATCAAGTCAAATTTGGGATGAATTATTTATCCAGATTAAGATCATTTTTAGGCTTTTAATGTGAGGCTTAGTATTCTTTCTTATGGGGCTTAGAACACCAAAGTATTATCCCTAAACACCAGAGCACTGTAAAGAACTCAGTATTAATGTGGTTTAGCTAGTCAGTCTTGTATCTACTAGTAGAGGGGTAGCAAAGAGGAAGGTGATGGCCTTTTTTGTGTGCCATATCTGTACCCAAAAGTAGGCATGTCATATTGGCTGACAATACAATCAGACACAGAGCTATGGCTACTTATGTCCTGTGAATACTAAATTACATATTTAGTAGTCCAAAGATGTAAAGCCATCAAGCAATCATGATAATAGAGCTCCTGAACTAAAGAAATCTTTGACTTCACTAGTTTGCGTGCATTCATGGAAAGCCTGTGATATTTTATCAGGAAATAATTTGGAGTAAAGAGCAAAGTAGCAAAGTAACTTATATTTCAAACATTTCCAAAGGGAGTGGTTTCTGGTCTTTAAGCTGGAAATGGACAGATTTCTCAGAACTTGGCTGTAGCAACATGCAAGGAAGATGCAACTGATTCTTTAAATACTCTAAAGTGCTCATGTCCCACCCACTCTTGCTACCACAGAGTGTAATCTGAGAAGCATCATACAAAATATGATGTTGAAAACAGATGTCTGGATCTAGACTGACCTTGAATGAGTAAAGGAAAGGAAAAAGTCTGTTTAGCACAGAAGATTGGAAAAGAAATTATATTTCTGTCCTCTTAGGAGAGTAGAATCTGATAGAAGGTATTGATAAAAACATAAATAAACCATTTACAAGCAAACTGGGACTTACTTTACAAATTGGATTCTTAAAAAGAGAGAAAAATCAACAGAACTACACCAATTCTCAGAAGGCCCTAGTGGAACAGTCTTGGTTCAGTCAGTAACAGAGAACAGTATAAGACAGTTTGCTTTCAGTGAACTCAGTTCAATCTTTTCCATTTCACTGGAAGATGGAAAGCCTGTGAGTTAAAACACATATCTCTACATCTGAATTAAGCATCCTGGTTCCTTGAGCAGTCATCAGAGAGAAATGAACAATGAGTGATGTAATGAACCTTCAATATTAATTTTTTTATTTTAGCTGCAATTCAAATTTGCAATTTATTTTTAAAAATAGATTTTTAAAATAGATATTTCTAATAGAAAGAGAAGTTTTGTATTACACCTAAACATGGATATAGTGAGAATTCCTGCCTTTCCAGTGCCTCATGGGAAGGGAAAAACAAACAGGGTTGAGTTTTTCCTCTTTCTACTTATCCCACTTCCATTTTTGTTTCTGAAATGGATTACTGCAGAAACTCTGCCACACAAAAGATACCAAAATTTTTTTTCCTCATATACCAAGAGTGTGCTTCATAACAGAAGTTGTGTCAAAGTTAACAGGCAGCATATTCCACTAATTGCCGTTCATAATTATCATCTCAGGCTTGAACAGTCCCACTACCCACAGAGCGTAAAGCATAAGAAATTAAATAATCAGGAAGCTTTTGGGACATTGATTTACCTTTTTTCAGTTTAATCTGTGTGTAATTCCAAAATAACTTTATGTATTGTCCCTCAGGCCTCCTATCAATTCATCCAGTCCCAGGGCTCTGCTTTCTTCAAAATCAAGATGTGACCCTGAAAATACACACACAAAAGTTTTGCAAAAAAGTTCATTCTGCCCTACATTCTCTGGAGAATGGCATTGGTCATGTATCAGCAGCATGTACTGCAGACAGGAAAACTGAGAAGGGCTGCACACAGGATTAAGCCCAGAGCCTCAGATGCCGCATGATACCACAAATGGTGAATGCCCAAATTATCAAAGAGCTAAGATGCCCTTAGACTATCAGAGGAGTTAGTGAGTAGAAAACAGTGAGGTAAAATGATCGTCTGGTGGTACCTTAAATAACATCAATGTAATGATCTTCACAGCTGGAAACTTGGTTTTGACAGCATTTGCAAATTGGTGGACTTTTGAGCAATTCCAGTCAGTTTGTTGCTGTTTATAG
This sequence comes from Motacilla alba alba, assembly GCF_015832195.1. Classification (NCBI taxonomy): domain Eukaryota; kingdom Metazoa; phylum Chordata; class Aves; order Passeriformes; family Motacillidae; genus Motacilla; species Motacilla alba. The sequence goes on from NC_052017.1 coordinate 113,904,223, forward strand.
AAAGCACATGAGCCCTGTAGGAGTATCAGAAGAAAACCACTGTGCACATCTGGATGTCTGTCCAGTGTCCTCCCCTGAGGCAGCACACGTATACAACAGAAGGAACGAGGCCTCAGGAGGGCATCTCATAAGCAGAGCTTTTCTAAATGAAAGCACCCATCTTACTAACTGGTGACAAAAGTTAGTACCAGAGATTTTTATTTTTACATTTTCACCATTTTGCTAAGTGTTGCAAATACCTTGAAAGAACTAATACAAGTTTGGTCTAACCATTGTGACACTAAGCTGCCAAAAGGAAAGAGCATTCAGGGGAACAAAGACTTGAAGGACTAAAAGATGGGGCCAGAAAAGTCAGGCTAGATCTAGAAAATATGTCAAGCAAAACCTGGAACCTGTGTGTCCTTGCAATATAAGCTGATGGACTTAGGTTCCCGTGGGATCACATCTGTGACAATGTCTTCTCTTGTTCTTCTCCTTTGTGGGGTGTTTTTCTTTCTTAGCCATACATCTCTGCCCCTTCCTGCATAAAGATATAAGACTTTCTAATCCTTTTGTGAGAACTCAAAGGCTCCTCATACTGGTATTGTTCTAAATATTGCATTTTGAACTAATGGCAGCCTGGAAAGATGCTTCCTGACATCAGTACTGCATTGAAGGGTAATTTTTGCAGGAACTTGCAGTGGCTTGAGTTCACACAGGCAAACTGTTTAATAGGAAAAGCCAAGTCAGAGCTTATTAAGCACTGTTTACATAGAGTTCAGGACAAATAGCACAAGTCCCTCATCTCAGTACAGAAATATGTATTGCTTACGTAGATTCACCCCGGTTTGACTTTATAAATTGTTAATAAATAGTGCCAAGGCCTACCAAAATACTAAGCTGGCTTAATGATAAACTAAAAGCTTTCCATTTCCTTGCCTTGAAATAACAACTCCCATGTGTTTTATACAGTTATTACCTTCGGGGAATTTAGACTTTCATGAGTGCTCTGGCTATTTACTTTATTTGCTAATGGAGTTAGCTTGGCTGTAATGTGAGGAAAGTTGAAAGGGCAAAAACTGGTTTGTGTTTAGAAGTGCCTAGCAATTTGCAAAGGAAACAGTAAAAGTAAATTAAAAAAAAAATCCAAAGTGGTCTGTTACTTCTAATAATGCAGAGAGATGCATTCCCTCTATTTTAGCTGCCAGCCTTAACACGGTCACAGAGAATTTTTAGCTGAGCAACCCAGTTTGCTGAGTATAATTGTTTAAATTCCCCCTAGGGCAAGGCAGGTATGCCTGCAAGCCTGCAAAGTCACCTTGGCCAGTTTGTTGTTTCCCTTGTTTATTCAGACAATTTTCTGGTCCTTGGAAGGCAGCCCACAGACCTGGTGATAGACCCTGACACACCCCACCAGGGACTCATCCCTGGAGGTACAGACATGGGGTACTGACCCTGTGTCCCAAGGGCTGCTGGGTGCCTGGGCACATGTGCTCTGTGCTGCTGAGGTTCTGGCAGCTGGAAAGTTAAAACACAGAAGCAGTCAAGAAGGCAAGACCCAGGAGATCACTCAGAGAGTTCCTGGGGGTGAGTGACCCTGTTATTATGGGTCTGGAGGACTGGGGAGAAGACCCTGACTTTAGCTGGCTTGAACAATACCCCTTTCATATGAAATCTGCCTGGGATAAAATCTACAAGAAGCCCTGTGAGGAGGGAGCAAAGCCCTACATGACTGATGGAAGTGTTTCTCACAGCTGGTCTGATATCCCAGGGGGATGCTTGTGTGAACTGGACTTTGATGCATCTATTAACCTTTCCTTCCTTTCGTCTTGGCGGGATGACAGAGATTCATTAGATTTTGGACGGAGGCAGGCTCACTCTTTCTGGGCTCAAAGCTAACTCGAGACCTCTCTCAGGCCCCTCCATGGGCTGCCCCAGAGCCTTGGGAGTGTGTAACATACCACAGAGCCCCAGAGCTCATAAACCCCATCCCCGGGACTTACAGTCTGGCCCAGCACTGTGCTGATGTCTTCATGCAACTTCCCTTTCTCCTCGTCTCCTCCATCTCAAACTCCTGCCCTTGATGTACATCAGCACACTCCTGCACACTGCACTGATAGTATTTCACTTGTGTGAGAGAAAAACAGCAATCTGCCTTATTTTGTTAGTGGCATTACCAGAACCCTAGATGCCATCCAAGGGCAGAGACTGAGCTTTAGTGCAGAATTATGGATATTCATTATTTTAAAAGCCCTGTTACAATCCCATCTGCTGTTTGTGTGCTGCAGTGTTGTCAGATTTCAAACTGTAGGAAAGGAAAATAGAAACTACTGCACCAAGTGAGGATGTATTCGTTACTGAATGGCTGAATTTCATTATTGAAGAGATTTTTTAATGGATTTAACAATGACTTTTTAGATATTATTTTCAAATCAAATATTTAAACAGGCACAAGATGCTAGATACCAAATGAGGCAAGCATCTAAATCCTCACTGTTAAAATAGCTCACTTTCTTTTGCTGTTTTGCTTCTGCTGCCAGCACTTGAAGGTTTCTATGCAGCAAGTTGTACTATTAAAATTAGTGTCTGAGCTAGAAAGAAAAACTCATCTGAGAGAGCTGATACAAGTACCACTCCTGTTTCTGTCTTCTGATAGACCTGAGCTTGCAGGGCAGCTCTGGGACATGTCTGTCCCTGTAGTCATTCAAACACTGTCAGGGAGATGATGGCAGCAGGAAACAGGTCAGCCTGGCAAACATCACCGTTTTCCAGCATAATTGAAATGCAAGAACTCAAAATAAGGGAAAGTGCTTTGTCTTTCCACAAAAACAATGCACAACTTTAAACAAAGTAAGGAAAAAATGCACTGTCATCCAACTCCTTTATTTACTTTAAATCCTTCAGAGGCCACAGCAGTGACCTAAGTGGACAAGAGTTTATTTAATACTGGAGTGAATCATTCTTTTCAATTGCCTTCAGCGTAAGGGATTTGGGTAGCAGGAAAAGATGTTGGTGTGGCCAACTTATGAGAACCTAGAAGTGAACGGGAACATGGACTGTAAACCAAAACATGTTAATCTGGAAAATCTTTAAAAACCCCATTCAGAGGAAACTAGAAGAGCTGTGTGAGTGCCAGAAACAGGCTGAGGTGCAGATGAAGCAGCAAAGCTCTGTTCCCTGACTCTCCCATCCACTGGGGACCTTTCCCATTTGGAGGCCTGTGAACCCACCTAATGAAGATGTTCAGTGCACGCTGCGGGCTCCATCAGAACACAACTGAATTTCCCTTTACTGCTTCTCTGTTGTTGCTGTGCAGTGACCTGTGGAGCTAATAAACTTTTATGCCCATTATTGTTCCTCATTACAATAGACATTATCAGAGTCGTCCTGCTCCTCTTCAGAAGATTCAATCACTTTATCTTGGTATTACATTAGTAAAATAGTACAATAACTGAGACACTTTATATATTCAACTGTCTGAAAGACAGACTACTTGCCTGTTTCTAAAGGCTTGAGTATAAAGTTGTTAAATACAGATGCTGTGCAGGGCTCACAAGTTGCATAATTATTTCCACAAGCTGTTTTCTCTTGTAAGTAAAAACTTTAATTCTTTTTTTTCCTCACCACCCTCCTCAGAGGGCAAGAATTCTCATAAATGCAACCTTCAAATAATCATGTTTTTACTACCAGTATATAATTTAATTTAAAAGGAAAGGAGGGGGAAGTTTATAGGGTTCTTATTATCCAACTGTTACATTTCATGATTAAATTCATTAAAGCAATAATTCAGAGCAAAGAGGTGGTGCTGAGGGCAGGAAAGTTTACAGTGTAAATACTTAGTGAGCCATACTGTATAGCCAGGCCTCTTATCTTGTGAAAATGATTTATAGAAAACAACTTGATTGCATTTTCAGCCCTACTACTGCTGGGTGATTAGATGAGAGCTCTTTGTTGTTATGACTGTCTACTTTAACTAAACTTAACTCCATCTGCTTTTCATTTAACAGCCACCACATCTCTCTGGCAGGCAGCTGCCAGGTAAAGAGCAATTTGGAGACTGATGTTGCTGGGGGTTTGCAGCCCTCGGTTCAGTTCCCTGACCTCCCACAGGCTTCCTGCCAGAAAGTCTGACATCCCTTAATCCCTCAGCGAGGTCTCTTGAAATAGCTCCTCCATCTTTGCTTATTTAGAGTAAAAATTTCTCAGGCAGGATCTCTTTTACTAGACTGAAACTGCTGCATGTTCAGGCATTTATGGAGTGCAAATACTGTAGACAGGAAGATTTGGTATCATTATGCTTATGTTGTCTGATGGTGCAATTGAAAACAGTATTAGGGTTGTGCCTGAAGGACCTGAGCATCACTTAGGTTTCACCACTATTACAAGTGAAGGAGGAAAATAAATAATCTAACATCTGATTCATCTGACTTCAGCTTGTGCCAGGCTCTTCACAGCAAGGACTTCAGTGTGTGCAATTGTGTTTGGAAATGGCATGTGTGTAGGAAATGAGGACAACTTCTTTTGACCGCTTTCCAATGCATGAATGATTGCTGCCTCTGTATTCTCATGTGCACTTATGTAATTCCACTGAATTTTTATGTTTCCCAATTGCAAGGAAAATTATGTAAAGCCCTTTGGACCTAATGCTGCTATCAGAAAAACTCACATCCTGTGGGATACCCATAGTGTGCTTGCTGATATGTATGAAGACAAAACCTTTCATATTGGATCTGTAAATAGATGTATATGTCCACCACAGATGGTGGAGCTCTTCTGCAAGAGGGGAGAAATTCCTTAACTGGTCATCTTGAGGGTTTGAGTATTTGCATTTGACATGGAGGAGACCATAAAAGCACCTTGGCATTGCACGAGACTCAGAATTAATGTGAAAGCTTCCTGTGAGCTACACAGCAAATAACAGAGAGATAGAACCTAAAGCTACATAAACCAGAGGAATTTCTTCCTGTAAATCTCTGTACTTTATTCTGAGATTGGGATGCACTTACCACCGCTAAGGGTTCCCCACTTAGACCTCAGACCCAAGCTAAAGGCTTAGATTTATTTTTTGTTTCAAAGAGAGAAAGATTTCCCATCACTCCAAAAGGCAAGGAGAGGGTTTTTGCCTACCTTTAGCATAAGTACTCCTCTTGCATAGAACCCCAGCAATCCGGTCTCCATCCTCTGGCAATGGTCTTAAGCCCCAGGATGGATCTGCATCCTCAGGTGCACTCCCAGCACCCTGCTTACAATTAATGAGAAAAAAAATATTCACTACAGAGGAAAGAGCAATCTATTGGCTTATGAATTAGAGGCATCACCTGAACCTCAGGAAAGCTGGATTCTAGTTCTTTCCCAGAATGATTAACATAACATGCTATAACTGTGCAATGGGGCTGGGTAGCGCCTAATTTACTTCAGAGCAATTTCTCAGCAGGCAGGTAGGTGGGAGGTTATTCTTTCAGCTTTATCCCGAGAGTCTCACTCAGGAAACCTACTCTAATAGGGATGTTGTATTTTGTTCCCTGTTGAAGGGTGGACCAGAAAGGTTCCTCATCTCTCTTCTTCCCTGGAGGCAGCATGTTGCTTACCCAGTTCCTTCCTTCAGTTACCAGAACTCATCCTTCCCCCGGGTAGGATATGTTGTTCTATAGCCTGTCCTATAGCAAGCCACAGGGAGTGAAGTTTACAAATGTTAGCTAAACAAATCAAATTACAGGCTTGTATGTCCAGCCTAAATGGAGAGGGTTATATGTGCATTCAGGGAAGCTATTAAAAGTAAAGGTTTTGTGGCTAAATAAAAGGAAATGTGAGCTTGGGAAGCCTATTTCCCTGTTTAGTCTGTTTTCAACTAGCTCCCTAAGGTTTCTGGTTTCATCCAGGGCTATATCCTCAGGCCAGGATATTAAAGTTTCTAGAGACAGTGAGAAAAGATGGAGACACACAGGTACTACAAATGTGCTTAAAATTAACTAAAAAATGGCATACAGTGCAGGACAGACAAGAAATCCTTCCTGCCCAGAACAATTCATGCCTCAGTTTCCTTCTTTGCCACCAACATATACTGTTTTGGTTCTTGTTTTTGTAAAGATTGTTACAGGTACTTCACCTAAAAATGAAACATACATGATTGCATCATGCGTATTTTTGGTGTGCTCAGACAACATATTGAATTTTTACAAGAGCAGCCATGAAGTATAATTATGTCCATTTTAAACAGAGGCAGAGTTTTGGTGACTTGCCTGCTGTAATCCTGGGACAAGATGCATAACACCATACTGGGCTCAGATCCTGTTCTGTATAACCTGGATTATCCTTATTCTACTCATGATTGCAGAAGTTGCAATGGGACCTAAGTGACTTGCAATGGGACCTAAGTGACTATTCCCATTTCACAAAATATTGCCTCTACTGCTGGAAAGCCCTTTAATAGGTGCAAGAGGAAATTAGGAAGAGAAAGTAACTGGCTAAGGTATGTGAACTGAGATATATCACATCTGCCTTGTTCCATCTCTAAAAAAAATATATAAGGCAGGCTTTCTGAATAAGGTGAAAGTGTTTCACCATTTTTCTATGTAGCATCTTCTACACTCCTATGTGGTAACTGCGCTTCTCTGTACCCATGCACAGCTGGCTGTAGATGATGTTTCATTCTCCAGGTGTGTCCTAGTTTAGGGCAAATTTGGGAGAAAATCTGCAAAAGGAGGCCCCTCCAGAAAGCAAACCCACACAGCCCCTCCCTCCAACCGGTTCGGGAAGGATTCCTCGGAGAGAAGTGGAAAGAACCTGTTTATTTAACAGGCACAGCACCCCCCAGCACACAGAATGAACAATACCAGATGATAACACTCCTTCACCACTCTGAAAAGGATGACAAATTCAGAAAGTCTCTCTTGGGGGGTGGTTGCTCTGTTGTCAGTCCCTCCGGCGCTGGAGATGGCTGCTACAAGCCACGAGGTGCAAGCTCTCGGTGTTTCCAGGTCCCAGTCCAGAGCAGGTTCAAGTAGTTCCAAAAAAGGGGAGGAAAAAAAAAAGGGAAAAAGGAAAAAAAAAGGAAAAAAGGAAAAAAACAGTCCAGGGAAAAAAAAAAAAATGGACTGCTTAGCTAAACTAGCTAATGAGCAGAAGCAAAAGCAAAAGCAAGAGCGAAGCAGGAGCAAGCAGAAGCCAGAGCAAGAGCAAAGCAAAAAGCCCAGCAAAAAGCAAAAGCTGCACTATGTACTCCCTGTCTCTGTGTCCCGCCAGCCGTGGGGGAGCGGGCAGATAACAAAACCCAAAACAAAACATTCACTCTTTAGAGCCAGTCTTGAAGGCACAGAACATAATATCCAGCATAAACAGAACACACAAATGGGGATACAAGCATCATAACGTCACCCTAGGACAAGGTGGTAAAGGCTCAGCCTTGAAGGAAGATCTCCAGAACCATTCCTTATTTTACCTGAAGTGACCATGTGGACTTCATTTAGCTGCTGCACATTGTAATGATGATAACATCACCTCAATTGTCCATTGAAATCACTTTTGGCAGGGTAATGAGCAAGGTCAGCATAGAATGGTTTGGGTTTGAAGGGGTTTTCAAGATCATCTAGTTAGAATCATAGAATCACAGAATATCCTGATTTGGAATGCACCCACAGGGATCATGGACATCCATCTTCTGGCCCTGCACAGGACATCCTCCAGAGTCACACCATGTGCCTGAGAGTGTTGCCCAAACTCTTGAACTCTATCAGGCTTGGAGCTATGACCACTTCCCTGGGGTGCCTGTGCCAGTGCCCAACCTCCCTCTGAGTGAAGAATCTTTTCTGGATATCTGATGTAAACCTACCCTGACACAGCTCTAGGCCTTTCCCTTGAGTCCTGTCAGTGGTCACCAGAGAGAAGAGATCAGTGCCTATCCCCCTGTTTCCCCTCATGAGGAAGCTGTAGACTGCAATGAAGTCTCCCCATCTCCTCTTGTCCAAGCTGAACAGACCAAGTGACCTCAGGCATTCCTCATAAGGTTTCCTCTCAAGGCTCTTCACCATTTTTGTAGCCTTCCTTTGGACACTAAAGCTTTGTAAACCTATTAGAGAATAGTTTTACAACCTTCTAATATTGCGATGCATGAAATTGCACACAGCAGTCAAGGTGAGGCCACCCCAGTGCAGAGGAGAGCAGGAAAGTCACTTCCCTTGCCTGGCTGGCAATGTTGGGACTGATAGACCCCAGGACAGGGTTGGCCCTTGTGGAAACCCAGAGCACCGGGAATATTTCTCTGTCTGATCTGGGGTGCCCTGACCCCCAGGAGAGCACTGACTTTGACCCTCATTCATGGAGAAAGTTTCCTGGACTTCAAGATAGACTAGAATCCACAAAGGTGTGAAATAGATTATAGAGAGTAGTGTAGGTATATCACTCAGTGAGAAATTTAGATTTGGGTATTTTTAGTATGTTGTGGATGAAAGCAAGATGGAGGGCACAGGGTGTCATCCTGGGTTTCTTCTTCGTGCTTCTTCTTCCTTCTTCTTAATGGGTTTGGGTTGCATTTTGTAATTGGGCAGAAAAGTCTGCATTGTGGGCTCTTTGGGATCAGTTATTGGGTTAAAAGGGAAAAAAATCTAGGTGTCAGTTCTTATTTAGGTAATTTAGTCTTAAAAGACCTTGTAACAAGAGATAGTTAGCCATTTTGTGCCTTCTAATAAAAAGCTGCCGAACTCACAGTAGTGAGACTGTTTTACTGATGAGAAATAATAAACACTCAGTCCAAACATGAACTACCATCTCAAGTGCCTTCAATCCAGACCCAGAGAAACCAATAACTGGTAGCCCCACAGGCCCTCCTCGTTGCCACAGCACACTTCTGACTCTCTCATGGGCAGAGACACCGGCCTCTAGACCAGGTTACTCTGGGTCTTGCTCAACCTGGCCTTGAATACCTGCAAAGGTTGGGCATTCAAAACTTTTCTGGGACGCCTGTTCCACTGTCTCCCTGCCCTTATGGTAATGCTGTGAGATGCTCGTGTGTCTGCCAAGGAAACTATGGCTGAGACCTCTGTCACTTTACTGTCAGTCTTTCTGAAGTTGAGGTGACTTGACGTGGTTAGAAAGAACTTAATGTTGATTCTTAAACCACAATTAATGTGACTTTTTAAAATAAGGGTTTATTTTAAGGATGAATAATCAAGAGCACCCCATTTGAGTTCATTTGTGCCAGGTACTGCATGGATCTCCTGCACTGCAAAATAATAAATTTTAATTCTGTCATTATATACTGCCCACTCACAGTTAGAGGAATCATTTGTTTCTGATGTTCACAGCAAGCTGTGAAGCTAGGACAAAAGGGGAAAAGGAAAGCCTATTCTCAAGCAGTGGTGCAGAACAGGAAAGTTTACTGAAAAAGAACCTCAAAACCTCCATGTGATGGGTAAAATAAATTCTTATATATGAGGGAAAGATACATCAACACAAGGCCACTTGTTTTCCAGCAAGAAAATATGTACATAGGAAAAGCAAGGTATATCAGAAAGGTGCCAAAATCTTGTTCTGCATTAAAACATTTCTTGCTGATATATTTTCTGAAATAATTTTAAAACATCTGAGCATTGACAGCTTCCCAGGCCACAGTCTAGAAACAATAACATGAAAAGGTGACTAGAGCAACTGATGTGAGAGGGAAAAAGAGGTAAAGTCTTTGAGTTGAATAAGAAATAAACACTTAAGTTCTTTATGAAGCACTCTGTCTCATTCATCAGGTGTCAAACTTTATCCTTAGACAACTGAAAAATCAGGTAAGCAATTGTGGAATTGCTAATGACTGAAGGAATAGTGAGACTCCTCTTTTTAGAATTCTTCCAAATTCCCTTGAGGCAATTCCCAGGTGTTTCCCTGTTCCTTCTTAATGCCTCAGCAGCCCCTGGTTTCTCTAGAGTGCTTAGAATTACATCCCCTTCCTCAGCTAAATCTAGTTTTAAGCTCTGTTTATGAGTTGAGCTATCTTGTTGCCCCCAGCACTCACAGGAAAATATATCACTGAAAGAAGACAAAGATCATTTTCAGATCCAGATCTTCCAATTACCAGGAATCCCAGGCTTTGCTCGACCCTTCTAACATAGCATCACTTGTGGATCAAATCTAGGATTCTGGAGAGAAAAAAAATGTGTAGAAAAAAACTTGTTGTGAACAATTATGAAACCATTTGCCCAAAAGGAAACTTTCTTCCCTACTCCCAACCTTCAAATTGCATTTGGCAGGCGTTAGTTCAGGCTGCATGACCCAACCTTTTCCACAGTGACTCAGCGTTTCATTGCCTGCAGTTCTTTGCAAAGCAGCCATAAGGTGAAGTCTGTTTTCTTTTCTGTAGAAATAGGGACAGCAGATGGCTTGTGGAAGAAACTAAGCTACATTTCAAGTCCTCCTGGGGCTTATTTAACTCAACCTTCCACATAAATAGTCAAATTGTGCTTACTCGCCAATGAAGAAAAGTCTATTTTTAAGTTCTTTTATTTTCAGAAGATATAAGTGTCAGCAGAGGTTGAGATAATGTTCAAGCAGTTTTAGCAAATGAGTAAAAATGAAATTTCAATTGCAGAGGGAGGATAATCATATCATCACTTCTATTGTGAAAGCCTAAAGTAGAGGCAGAAAACCTATTTCAAAAACTTTCTGAGATTTTAAAGTAATGATTCTTAGTCTGCCATATGCAGATCTGAGCTGGTAATGAGCATTCAGACCTTTAGTTTCAGGCTCTGATAAATTTTTTAGTCTTTGTGTGACTGACACATTTTTAAATTAATTTGCTTTGACACTTCTAAGATTTATTTCCAAAAAAGAAATCAACTATACAGACTTGGAATATCTTCCTAATGGTGAGCTGAGCTTGTTAAAGTATCGGACATTTGTCATTTCAGATACTACTTGTGGTGTACAAATAAGGCACAAGAAATAGCCCATCACTTGCAATGCAAACTGATAAGAATGATGCATTTTCTCAATCAATAAACTAGGTTTCATACTTTCATCTAATGCTCATGTTACAAATTTGTCTGACACAGGCCTGTCAGGGTAAATTATTTTCCAAAAGTTCATTCTAAGACATGTATAAACAAACATCCCAAAGGACATGAGAATATCTGAAAAAGTTCTACCTCCCATCATTTAAGGATTGTGCACATCTTGTCATTGAAACATTGAAATTTAACTAAAAGATCCTGTGAGTTGGGAATCAAGAGAGTTCTTTTGTTTCCTATTTCTTCTACACCTTTTCATTTTTAATGAACTTTTAAAAATGTTTCCTAACAGATACAGAGCTATGAAGTCCCTAACAACCTAATCAAATGACATGGAATAACATTATTGAAAAAGAAGATAAAAATAGGGAGTTCTGTAAAGATAGAGCCTGCTTTCCTCTAGAAAAAAAAAAAAAGCCAAACAAACCCAAACCCCCATGCTGTATAATCTAAGTTAAATGTCTATCCGGTCTGTCCTATGGCAATTGAAAAGAAGTGTCCTGGGGGCATCCAGAGCTGCTCTCCTCCCTGCTGGTGCAGTAGGATGCATATGGGGTTTATGGCCATGTTCTGGGGAGCGCTTGCTAACTTCCTGAACAGCAATCTCAAGAATACCAGCATAACATCTGTCTGCACTGGAACAGCCTCCACACACCCAGTAACTCTCATCTTTGCTAGAAAAAAAACACTGGCACTATTCCCCCTGCCCCGTGTTCCTGGGTCTTGAATAACAAACTAACAAGATAGCAGTTCATGCCAGATTTTAGTTCATAATACAACCCTGGTACAGGACTGTTGTTAATCAGGACACAAGCTTTGAGAAATGCTTTATTAGGTTATTAGCTCACTGCTAATTCTATTTACATGACACTTATTTCTATTGCTAAATTAAATATACCCTTAATGGATGGGATGACATCCCAGAAAGAAAATGTTTCTCATAGTAGTTGGGAGAAACTTCAGACTTCATTTTGTTTCTTGCTAGATAAATTGGTGCGGCTCTGTTTGGCCTGGGGGAAATAATGTCCTCCAATAAGTAATATGGGACCTAGATAACAGCAAGCACCTCTTCTGAAGAGAAAATACAGAAGTATTGTGTTATAAATCAAAAACAATAGTGTGAAAGAGAAAGGTGTTTTCAGTTTGAGAAAATTTAAAGGAGGGCAAGATACCAATGAAAACACTATCTAGGAATGGATAGCAGAGCTGAATGAAATAATACTGTGTTCAAAAAGTCCTGTCTGGAAACCAAATAGAAGAGTAAATACAAAGAAGGCGAATAAGCCTTTAAAGTGATCATTGGAGACAATATCTGAGAAAAGTTTTCTAAGATGAAAAAGAAATATTTTAGAAAGTGAATTTATCAGAGTACATGGTAACCTGAGATGTTTTTATCTTGATATTTCTGCTTGAATTCTTTCCTAGATAAATCTCACCTTTCATAAGAAGTCATGGCAAGAAGATACTTCTACAGAGCAAGTGAGAGGAGCATGGCACAGTGGCACAGTGGCACTGGGGTGCAGGCCAGGGAGACTGCTTTAAGGAGACTACCTAGAATTGAGAAAGATGGGCTTTTCAGAGCATCCAGACTTCTGTTTCTACCTCCAGTAGTTATCTTTAGGTGAATCCCCAATATGTTTCATTCCTCATCAGTATTCCCACCCTAGAGCTCTTGGATGTCTTCAAATGTTCTTTTTTGCCCTCTCTTTTAATGTCTAAAGGGAGTTTCAGTATAGCTTTTGAAAATTGTTGGTGTGACAGTCAACTCTCTGGCTTCTGGGAGCAGGTGGTTTCTTCAGAGCTGTCAACAAGCTTTTAGGAGAATTTCCACACCTGTTACTTATCATTTCTGAAGCCACATGTATCTCATCCCCTGAGGTGAGGCTGTATACACTTATGCTCTAAGGTATGTTTAAAAATTAATATGCAACTTGATACAGATAAGAATCTCGACCTTGGAACTTTTCTTGCTGCTGTGTGAGTTTTCCTTACATAGGTATGATTGCCTCTTTTCAGGAAAAATCATCCCAGTTACATGAGGGATATTTCCCATGTGCCAGATTTATAAAAGAAAGAAAGTTAAAGAACATCTTATTTCAAGTGGGAAACAGTGAGTCATGGTGGTGACAAAGAGAAATATGATTCATGTCACATTTTCAGGTGTTTCAGTTCCTCAAATATCGTAGATAATGATTCACCAATTCTGATTCTTTGCAGATTTCCAAGTGCCTCTAAGGTTTTGTTCTAACAGCTGCTTTTTAACCCTTTTTTTATCTCTAACCCTAAAGCTGACAGCCTTAGGAGTCTAACTTCACAAAATAGCGAAGCCTTAAAAGCATGCACTGAAGAGTTCTACAGAGAGTACAAGCCCCTTGCCTTTGCAAGCATCTTCACCAACAGAATTAGTGACATTTTGGCCTAGACATCTGAAATGTGCCTTGCAGTTCGGACCAGAAGGTAAAGTGATCTGAGGAACAGAGGGAAAAACTGACTGAGAAGTGAAAATTGAACACAGAAGCCGTATGTACATTAGGAAGGGCAGTCATTGTAGCTTTTACAAGCAGGGCAAACTTTTGCTGGATATGGGTACTATTTACTTTTTTTATTTTTGCCTTACAAGAATTATTTTAACCTGCTCACTGATGTTTTAGGAGGCAGGAGAGGTCTCCACAGCACCTGGTTTTCCGTTCTCATTTCCTCTTTGCTTCAGGCTTTTTATGGAATGATCCTTTTGCCCTATAAACTTGCAGTGAATCTAAATATCAAATGAACCAGGCAGAATGCAATATTCAGCCCCCCTTGACTACTCACTGAGAGTTCTCACTGCTGAGAAATTCCCTCTGTGCTTGGAGATTTAATAGCAGAGCTATTGCTCATGTAACAACTACAACAATCGGAATCATGGCAATAGCAATCTCATTGCTAACTTCATTTTTGTGACTGTATGGATGAACCCCTATCTTGCAGCATTCACTATTCCAGTAGAAATGAGGCTGTTCCTTCTGAATGTATAAAGTATGTGTTATGAAGCATTTCCCTTTCTTTTTTATCCTTGTGTGGAATTGTGCTCTCATTTGCAGTATTTAGCAATTCATAAGTCTATTCTTTCTGTGTAAAATTATATTTCCACAGATTTAAATGACAATTTTATCATCTATTGACATTGCCTTTTAATATCTAGTCCTGTGGACTATTTTAGTACAGATTGTCAATTTTCCTGCCACCTTCCCAACCCGAGTTTCAGAATTTCAGTAGGCATTGTGGCTTCAGTTAGGATGCTCAACATGGAACTGTCCCATTTTCCACATGCAGCAGTCCTAGCTCCTCACTTCCCAGCCACGTGCATTCTGACTCCCTTCTCTGTTTCCACATAGTGCATTTATTCATGTTCACATTTGGTTTTGCTTTCATCTTTATTCCTCTGACATTTTCATCCTCTTTTGCAAGGTTTGTCTGTCAACGCACCCTGGTCTCTTAGCACACACCCATGTAACACCCTGCAGCCTTGAGGGACTGATTCCTCCTGCTTTTACTGCAAAAAGCATCTGCATGGCAAGATATTGCAGTGTAGGAGAGTGTGTAATCACATTCTTTTACAGCATTGTCCCACACCTTATTCTTCTCCAGGGTCAGGAAGCAATTTGAAGAGCTGTCCAAAGACTGCACTTTTGCAGCTGTAAGGAATGGCTTCCTCAAGAGCTGGATGAGGGATGGGATGCCACTCCTGGTTTATGTGTGGATGGAGCCTACTCACTGCCAGAGGGGTGCTCCTGCCAGTTACTTGTTAAAGTTCTTTCAGTACCTAATGAGGAGATGTAAACTGAGGGGCTTAGAAAGTGATTATTTGCTGAATCAAAGGATTTCTAACAAGCAGTAGTGTAAGCCCTCAGTCAGCTAGGCTGATCACCTGTATCACATACCACATGCTACTCTACTTCTACTGGATCCAATGGCTTTGTGTTTCAATAGCACATCTTCAAAGCAAATTGTGCCGCTTTGATTTAAGGATGAGGAGAGTTTAGGAGATGATGGATTTTCTGAGCAGTTTACTTCAGGAAATAATCTTTTGGAGTGTAACTGTGTTTAGTACTTTATTTCCATTAGAATTTATCTGATTCAATTTCTTAGATTTTCTTACATCTTTCTCACTAAATAAAAG
Organism: Motacilla alba alba; assembly: GCF_015832195.1. Classification (NCBI taxonomy): domain Eukaryota; kingdom Metazoa; phylum Chordata; class Aves; order Passeriformes; family Motacillidae; genus Motacilla; species Motacilla alba. Next base: position 113,919,349 of record NC_052017.1, read on the forward strand.
GCTACATACTCCCCCATTTTCTCCTTGTGAAGATATTATACTCTGTAATCAAATCACTCCTCAATCTTCCCTTTTAATAAGCTAACCAGATTTAAGCATTAAGCTTTTAACAGCAAGGTGTTTTCTCCAGAAAATAGAATAAGTACTGTGGTTATCATCAGAGCTCTCTTGAGACTTCTAAACCCCACTATAAATGCAGCCACCAAAATTGCATGGGTTATTTCAGTATTAGCCTCACCTGTGTTTCACACAGGGATAAAATTACTTTTACTTCATGGATTATGGGGTCCAAACAGTCTTTTTTCACTAATACATGTCACTGAGAGGCATTAATTAGGTTGTTTCCCCTGCGGTGAATTTTAATTCCATACAGAGCCTTTGCTTTCCAGGGTACAGTTCTGTATTCTGTTATATCCCATCTATTAAGAGAGCTTTTGTTGTGTAGCTTTCCTGTCTGCATTATTGTTTACTAGTGTCTCAAAGCTCCTACTTTTTAGCAGGAGCACTTTTTTTTCCTTACTTTTAGTAATTTCCAGTCTTAAACATTACGGGAGAGTAATGGGGCCCCACACAAATCCTTCATGAAAGGTTTCCGTGACTGATGACATTAATTACATGATTTCTTTTTCATATACTACTGAGAAGTAGTGCTTGTTGAGTAACTTGCTCTGGTTTGTAACTTACAGAACATTCCACAGGTTTTTTTACTGAACCATAAGTGATCTGTGAACACTCAATGTCCCGTATTCCCCATATTACTAATAACTCTGAGGCAAACAAGGGTGTGTTGAAGGCCCTACATAACATTTTTCTGCCTTTCTACCCTCTCTGTCTTTCTTAAAAAAGTTAAATTTTACTTTTATTTTGAGCATAGAGTTTTTCCAAAGGTTTTAGTGCTGTGGCTTAACAGTGCGGGGTTTTTTCCCTGAGAAGGTTAATTTTCTGCTAATCTTACACATTTCATGTCTCCATCCCTGCAAGTCATTATGCACTCAATTAGATAGGTGATTTTTGCTTAATTTATTATTAGTAATCACTTCCTTCCATCTCTTACCTGTCTAAGAGATTTCTCCTGAGTAAAATGGCTCCTTGTTCCAACAGGACAAGTCATATCTCTGCTAGTAACAACTCGTCATTTATCTTCCCTTGCCCATGAGCTGAGAAGGAGCAGAGAGGCAGCATCCACCTGGTGTGTCTTCCAAAGCCTAGTACACCCTACACAGTCTCTTGTGATGCCCCATCTTTGGTACAAACACGTGGCTATTTTCCCATCCATTTCAGGTGGTTGTGCCGGGGTTAACTCACCATCCTGCGGCAATGAAGGACCTTGTCTGCCTTGTATTCAAGACTAGATGCTGATTTTTATTATCTCAAAATGCCAGGAAGGATCACTGGTGGTGGCTTCTTGTATACTGAAAAGTTTCCCATAATTTTTATATGTTCTAGAAAAACCAAGATCAACACAAAGCATAGCACAACCCATAGCACAGAGAGAGACCTGTGTATAATTGAAATAAGTCTCAGAAGGAAAGAGCAGACAGCTGTGCCTCTTTGGGCTCACAACAGCATATAAAACATGTACTCAATAATCTGTGCCTTAGTATGATGCTATTAAATCTACATTTATTTAGCATGCACAGCCTTCTCCCAACCAATTAATTTCCTCTAGTTAATAAAAAGTTCTGCAGAATCTTGTAACAGGTGATATCTAAAATGAGATAGGAAACCTGGTGCCAACTGTTTTTGTATTTCCAAAGGGGAAATGTGTCCCACATCATTCTTGCTTAATATTTAGTGCAGATGACATTTAAGGAAGATGAGTAAAAAAGAGCTATGAATTATTCTCTCTTTAAGGGCATTTTATTCTTATAACTACAAGGAACATTTTTTAAAGGAACACAGTTTCTGCTTCCATTTTTTCTGCAAGAGAGTAATTTCTGGACTTTTAATCTATTTTCAAAATTTTCAAAGTTTTCAGTTTTTCTAATATATACAAGAACATATGCTCTCATTTAGGTACTTCAAGGATTTAATATATTTACATGGAATTTAATGTATCTCATCAATGCCTTGATGAGACACAATATGCAAATTCCCCCTTTTTGTTAATTGACTAAATAATTTCAGCCATTTTACATTACTGGAAAGCCTTGATATATGTTCTTTCTTACTGAAGTCAGAAAAAATTTTGGTGTTAATTTCAACTGAGTTGCAAGACGTGCTTGTCTTCAACCAAGTGGTTGAAGCTGGCACTTTTCCTTGCACATAAAGAATATTTATGAAAATAAAATTACTTTTTACATAGGAAAAGAGTCTCCTATCTCTTCAATCAAATCCAGACTAACACTTTCTTCAGTTCATCGTGGGTGGATTTGTTTGGGCATCTCTTCATTATTAACTGCTTTCTTGAGATGTCAAAATAAATGAATTTATTAAATTGTTTAAGCTCCAGGAACCTCATTATATGTGGAAAAAATGTGCTGTAAATTGACCTTTTTTAAGAACACTTGTTGTCTCAGAAAATCTCCTTGTATAAATATTTAAACTGAGAACATACTTTATTGTTACCTTTTTAACATGAGCTGCCAGGTAGTGGATTTATTTATATTTTAGTTCGCTTTAATTTCATTTCATTTATTCATTTGTTGATTAAATGTCATATGAAGAATTCAAGAAAGTACAGACAATACTAGTAAATATCAATTATGTAACCCCTCAAATGAGCCTGTTCAAGACAATTTCTCACAACCCATCTATTTTCTCCATGCCAAATAGTAATTTCTTTTAAATATTATGCTACACATTTATAAATTCCATTAGTTCTTTAACAGAGCTGTAACTTCAAAGACAAAACTAAAGAGATTGTGGGAGAAAATGGCTGGCAGTTCTAGATCAATTGTGAAAGGAATAGATGGAAATGAATTTTTAACTTTACATCACAAATGTGTCTGCTACTGAAGTTCAACAACAAAACACCAAACTCATATAAATTAGAGCTCTGAATTTTAATTCAGTTCTGACTCTGAATTACTGTCCTGTCAACAACATTAATATCCAGGGGATGTGGAACAATATTTTCCTGTATAATTTCAGAACAAAGCTTTTAAAAACTGCCCAGACCATCAGATACTAAAACAGGAAAACCCAAAATGAATTTTTCAAGGTCTGTTCTTGAGAGGGGAATATGCACAGATTCAGGCCTATGCAGCCCTTTAAATGAAGAAAATAGTCTCTGAAAATCTTGAGAACAATTCAAAATACTGTTACCTTACACAGAAGACAGCCATACAACCCAACCATCCTGGTATCCAGACATCTTCCTCACTGTCATTAACCTTTTGGTAAGATTGCAGAAGTATGATATTAATAAGAATCAACCTCAATACAATTATTTCACTTTCTAAACACAGTAGAGTGTTTTTTAAAACACTGTGTTGACTACAAAATGTATCCATGAACTAATACATATAGGATATAAAAGGATGCCTAAACTCTTGATGAATGGAAAAAAATAAGCAGGAAAGGCGAGTGCAACAGTTTGGATCTGAAGTGGCCTGTGGTACAGAGCCTGCCCCATCACTCTGTCTCGGCAGGAGTCACACCCTCAGCTCAGTGGTTTCTGCTTCTACTTCGCACTGTCATCAGCCCCTGACTGTCTACAGCTTGATTCCCATTGTACAGGTTGCCAAAGGTTCAAACCCAAGCTCAATATGTTAGGCAGGCTTTTTTTACCCCTAAACTTCTGTTAAAGATGCTGTGGCCTTGCTGAAGTCCAAATAGGCAACATCTACAGCCTTTCCTGCATCCACCAGGTGGGTCACGTGGTCATGAAAGGAGATCAGGTTGGTCAAACATGACCCACCTCTTCTATACCCATGATGGCTGGGTCTGATACCCTGGCCATCCTGTAAGTGCTCTGTGATGAAACAGTATAAATTGTTCTATTACCTTATCAGGTACTGAGGTCAGGCTGACTGGCCTATAATTACCAGGATCCTCCTTCCCACCCTTTTTGTGAATGGGCATCACACTGGCCACCTTCCAGTCATCTGGGACCTCACCAATGAGCCAGGACTGTCAGTAAATGATGAAGAGCAGCTTCACAGGCTTATCTGCCAGTTCCCTCATCACCCTGGGATGGATCCCATCTGGGCCTATAAATTTATGAACACCCAAGCAGCTCAGCAGTTCTCTGACTGCCTCCTCCTGGTTAACAGGGGGACCATTCTTCTCCCTGACACCATCTCCCAGACCAGGAGGACAGCTGTCCTGAGGACAAGCCCTCTTCCCACTAAAGACTGAGGCAAAGAAGGCGTTAAGCACTTCTGCCTTCTCCTCACCTGCAGTTAAGTTTCCTCCCACATCCAGTAGAGAACAAATTTTGGTCTTACTCTTCCATTTGCCATTAATATATTTGTAAAAACATTTTTTATTATCCTTTCCAAAAGTTGTCAAATTAAGTTCGGACTGAGCTTTGGCCTCCCTAATTTTTTTTCCTACATGCCCTACCAACCCGCTTAAATACTTCCTGGCAGACCTGACCCTCCTTCCAAAGATGATACATCCTCTTTTTAATCCTAAATTCTTTTGAAACCTCATTGCCCATCTAGGCTGGACATTTGCCTCGTAGACTCATCTTTCAGCACTCAGGGACAGTCTGTTCCTGTGCTCTCAGGATCTCTGTTTTGAAGTATTCCCACCTTTCCTTTGTTTTTAATGGCTGCTTCCCAAGGAAGTCTCTGAATAAATCTCCTAAATAGGCCAAAGTCTGCCCTCTGGAAGTCCAATGTAAGAGTCTTATTGATGCCCCTCCTTGTTTCACCAAATATCAAGAACTCTATAATTTCATGATCATTATGCCCCAAGTGACATCCACATCTCCCACCAGCCCATCTCTATTTGCAAACAACAGGTCTAACATAGTCCCTCCCCTGGTGGGCGCACTCACCAGCTGCAACAAAAAGTGCTCCACACACTCAGAATGTCCTGGACTGCCTCTTTTCTGCTGCATTATGCTCCCAGCAGATGTCTGGTTGGTTAAAGTCACCTACGAGAACAAGGGCTGGTGATCCTGAAACATTCTCCAGCTGTTTATAGAATAAGATGTCCACTGCTTGCCGGAGGAAAGCCCTGCCCTGCACAGCTAAGGAGAATGAGGAACTCACCTGCTCAGTGGTCTTTTAATCACCCATTAATAAACAATACTTCTTAGAATTATAGTGTTCTTTAAATATTTAAAAGAGCTGTGAAACATATATATAAATTACATTAGTGCTATTCAGTTTATCAACCTGAAAAAAATCTGCAGCTTTCACAATTGGTTCTAGTATCTCATTTTTCTCATGTTAATGTATAATATATTTGCAAATTTCTGGGCTGAATTACATTACTAGGTCTAGTGGGCCATGAAGCACAATTATTGTTCATAGAATTCATGTTATAAGAGTAATGCAAAATCATTCTCCACATCAATGCTTTTCTTTAAATGAATTCAACTGATCTTTGAAATTTAGGGGTTTTTTGCTGAAAAGGGAATTTTAGCCAAATGTGAGTTTGAGATAGTTCTGTCTTTTCTTCTTTGAGGGTTTTGTATTGTTAAATAGAATGTATTTTAGCTTTTTAAGCAATGCTTCTCTTTTTGTTGCCTTTGTTTGAAAGCTGGCATGATGAGGAGCTTCCTGTATTCTAAGAATACAGCATGTGTCCAAGGCTGAAATATGATCATATCCAGCCCAGGCTTTTTGTATGCTTTTGTAGAAGTTTTTTCTTGGTTATTACTCTGCTATTTTGTCATTGACTATTTGCTCTTAATGTTTTTTTTAAGCTGTATGGGGAATTTTATCTCATCCTGTCCTCTCTACATTTCTTTTGTAAATATTTATACTAAAAATGAGCTAAATAAACAGAATTGCTTCCTGATCGACACAATATTTTAACTTTTTAATAACTTTCCATCTTTCTTCCTGCTGAACTGAAGCACAGAAAGATGATGGTAGGATTTTCAAGCTGCTTTCAATTTTCAACTGAAATTGTTGCAAGAGATGTGTAGGCTTTTGAGACTGTCCTCTGCAAGAAGAAAAAAAAAATTGATAAATTGTGCTCATGTCATTTGACTAGCCATTATCATTATGCATAAATTCCTCTTTTGAAAAAATAATTTGATAATCTATCAAAGAACTGGATGTGAAAATTGCTCCTCGGAAAGTTGACAGATAGGTTGAAGCTGCTAATTGACCTGTGGTATAGGTAGTGCTGTAGTTTCTTAACAAAGCTGCTAATTGTCTGTGAAGTATTTAGGCTTAAGAGCCGGACAGTATTTTAGAAAATATTTTTGGTTTAAAGATTTTGTTTGCATTCTTGCCACCTTAAAAAGAATTTTATTCTATTTTTTTTTTCTTTCCCTGGATATTTCAAACACTGAAATAGGAAAAGCTCAGCAGAAGAAAAATGCTGTTTGTCTAAATTCTTGAAAAAGTTGCAACTCTGCACTGTGCTTAAGTGCAGTCTGTGCCTCCAGCCTGAACTGTATAGAATGTTAGGAGATCCTGTATGATGTGGATTCAGTTCTTAACCAAAATTAGTCAGTAGGCAGGCAGTGGTTTGCCATCCACATCACATGTGGGCTACCACACAGACACTGTGCCCCATTGCTTGGGTAAGTTCAGTCTGCCCATGAAAAGAGATCAGGTGTCTACAATGAAGCTTCAGCTCATGCTGGAAGTAGAGAGAGCACTGTGAGAGGCTGTGGCCATAACACCATCCCTGTGTGTGCAGATATGAACCCCTACATCAATCACCCAGCATACAGGTTCAGGAGTTTTCACAGACCGTAGTTTGCCACATGGAAAAGGCATTTGGGGATGAGTGTCTGCCATTTTTGTTTGTCCAAAAAGCTGTCATGTTACAAATGTGATAGACAGTCAGACCGAAATGTTGCACCACCACAACAGCTGTCCAAAAGTCCCCAGCTCTCATGAACCACTGCAGAATATCCCACATCCCTCTTGTCATGTAAGGGGAATTTCTCCTTGACAACGTTTTTATATGTAACAGGAAACTAATATGTATTGCACACATAATTTATTCTGGACACTCAATGTGAACATGACTCACACGTGTTAGAGATTAGTTAAAACACTTCCAGAAAGTATTTAAACATGGGATAAAGAAGGCTGTAAAACAACTTACACAGAATAAAGGACAACCTATATTTCTGTAAATAATACAACCCAAAATGATTTTTTGTCCTTGGTATATAAGTCATGGGCTGCAGAAATGCTGACACAAATTTTGAGCAGCTCCCACAGCAGCTTGACAGTCCCAGAACACAAGTTCTCATGAAATATAGCTGCTCTGTCTGCTACTCCCCTGGCAAGAGAAGCTCTTCTTGCTTTCACGCCAGTGTGGTGGGAGAAACACTCCTACTCAAACTAGTTAAAAAATACATAGACCATAATTGTTTTTTTCTGTCACTGCTGCTCTTTTTCTCTGTTGCTTTACTCAGTGTCATTGTAATTTACCTTCTATTTTCTATTGTCTCATTTCCTAACTTGAACCTCTATCAGTCTGGAAGTACTTCAAACAGAAGTACTCTTTGCTGAAATCCATCTATGCCTTGCTTGCCTCTGTCAGACCTTGCTCTCAATAAGGAATAGGTCATTCCTGCAACTTTGTATGCTGATGTGATGCCTAAAGTTTTAGCTTTCATATTTTCCAGATTCTGTATTGCATCAGCCTATAACTCTGAACTTCATATAAAGAGTTACCAAGCTCTCTTCACAGTTTAGTTAGACAAAACAATCTTTTTCCAGCCTGAGAGCCAAGGGCACCATTGCAGCTTCAGGCCCAAAAAGTGTAAACGAAAGTGAATTGAGGAGAGAAATCTGGGAGGATTAGACTTCATAACCTGAAGCTGTAATTGGAAAATTAAATCCATTACATCCATGTAAATGGACCAAAACTTATAAAAGTGTGAAATGTGTGACCTGTTGTCCATCCTGGGTGGAGCCCAGGCTATTGTACTGCCCAAGGTGTATCCTTTGAAGGCCTTTTTAATAAATACCTACTTTATTCCTTTAACACTGTCTAGCCTCTGTTCTAGGTAGCCTCTAGGCATCAGACGGGCAGCAATGTACCACAAGCTGTCTAGAGCCTACAGGCTCCTTCAGTTGCATTTTTTTCCAACTGCTGTTCTAGACATCTTGCAGTGAGAGTCATGACATCAAAGCTGTCTCACCTTCATGAAACATGATATTCAGGCTTGTCGTTTTTGTGAACTGCACAATCTGATTGATGTATTCAGAGTCTGGAAATTCAAGCCTCTCAAGTATAGCTTTACCCACAACTGTAGCAGAACTCTTCCTGTTGAGAAGTATCAAGTATTACAAGCTGATGTACATTTTAGTTGCATAGCCAGCTTTGTTGACTCTTCCCTTATTCTGTTATTCAGCCAAAGGCACTCTGATTTCACTAGCTCATTTTTTGCTATTCAGTTCTGAATCTACCACTGATTAGACCTCTGTGAACCAAGGGACACAGAACATTACACAGCACTCATTTTTTCCCTTCTTAACAAAGGGGGGCCTCTGCAACATGATGTGTTTGACTGATAGGCAGGCTGCTTGGTAAGTAGGTAGGTAAATACACAAGTAGGCCAAGAAATGTATAGGTAATGGATTTTAAAAAATTCAAATTAAAAAAGCATCTTATTTTAATAGTGAAAGAAGTTTTTAAGAGCAAACCCGATATTTTAGTTGTGACCAACAACTGAACTACTTGCAACGAGTCATATCCCAAGTCTGTTGAGACTTTTCTCTTGTAAGATTTTCATGCGTTACTTCAGAGACCTGGAGTGATGTTATTGTCTCTTGATAGAATTGTAGTCGTTAAAAAGAAATAGATTTTTTGTTACAATGTCTCTTATGATCTTGAGAAGATCTTGAGAAGTTCAGGAAACAGAGTACTAAGAACATAAAAAAAATATGTTAGACTACATTTGAGCAGTCTCTACAATTGAAGTAGTGGGTGTGCATTGCACCCAAGGCAAAAAAATTATGGCAATGTGGTTTTAAAATGCATACTGTCTATTCAGAGTTTGGCCAGAGCATACAGCTTCATCTGCTGCTGCATGCCTGGGAAATCCATGCTTCATTGAGAATGAGGACTGTCATGTTCAGATGGCAGATGTAAGTCAGGATACAAAACCTGCCTTTCCCTCACCTGATGGTGATAAATGTCTTGATGGCTGGTTCAGGCCTTCCCTGGGGAAATGGAAGAAGGCTGTGTTTTTTATCTCTGTCATTTTTTGGTGATACAGATTTAGACAGAAAACATAACCCGGCTATGACTTTGTTCTCTTAAAGCACAACCTCTCCCTGTGCAGCTTCCCCTCCTTTGTCATTGCGTTGCTAATATTCATGCCTAGATTCCAACACATGGAATCTAGGAAATCCCTGCTCAGAACCAAGCACATTGTATCCTTCTGCAGCCCAGTATCCTCTGGAAGGGAACCAGGCAAAAGGGCAGAACGATTGAGTCCTGATTGACACAGGAGATTGAGTCCAGACTCCAGTTTTCATGAATGGGGATGGGGATCCAAGAGATACCTGCCTGAGACAAGTACCTCCATCTGCAACTTGTGTTATGCAGCACAGGGGGAAAATCAAAACTGTTCAATTTCTAATGTTAATTCCTAAAGCAAGACACCTCCCCCAGGTGTTAACCTGTAAAAAAGGCTATAAAATGGTCTTTTCTGGACACCTGAGAATTCAGCTAAGAGGAGGTTTTCATCAGTTTTCAAATGTGGAGAAACCTGGGCTCTCACTACTTTTTAGATATGGAAAGCAATCAGTAAATTTGGACAAATGTGTAATAATCTGGAATTAAGTAATTCCTGTGTACATAGACAAGATCACCCTACCATTATTCATGTATATATTTATTTTTGCAGAAGTAGCTCATTTATGAGTTCATTATTTTTGAGGCATCATGCAGTTATGTTTATTTCACTTAACTACAGAGATGACAAGGCTAGCAGTTAAATGGAAGTCTGATTATCAAAGAGAAAGAAGGGTTGATTCACGTAAAAAATGGGAGGCAATGGAAATGGTGAAAGCAGACAGAGAAATCAAAACAAAACAAAACCTTCTACAAAATCTAAGATCATTTCCATGTCATGCACCTGGTTTTAAAAAACCCAAGATAAATCATACCTCCCCTCAAGGTGAACTGATGAATTTTCTATTTTGTTCTATTTTTTCCCAAGGAGAAAAATAGTACTAAAAAATGAAATTTAGATCAAAAGCTTGTGCACAAAGTAGTATTTCAACTCCATCATCAACCAGGTGGATGAGGCATCAAAATGCAATAAATTTTAAATATGGAATTTGTGTCTCTGAAGATGTTTTTCCCTGAATGGAAGAACATGTTTTAAGACACACAATACATGGTACATAGGAAGAAGAAGAAAAGTAAAACCTACATCAACAAACTAACCCTGAAAACACCAACTCAAAATAGTTTATTGATTAAGAATAATTTCAATCAAATGGCAAAATTAAAAATTAAAATTTAAAAAAGTGAAAAACAAATAAAATTGAATAACATAATCTCTGTTTCCCCCAAAGCAGAAAAGTCCTTCTTTTTACAGTTTCTTATTCTCCTTGGATGTCGAATATTCTTAAGCCTGCTTTGACAATTGTTTCTACATATGGGGGAAACACATAGGAAATAAATGGATGATATGAAATTGGTAGTACTACCCTTTGGTTCATACTATTCAGGGGATGCCAGAATTTGCTAATATGGATATATCTCCTGGTATCTTGCACCTTTTTCTCAAAAAATGAAGTCCTATGAAACTGCCTTGTCAGGGATGCTTGGTTGTCAAAGAAAGGGAACTGTTGGTTTAGCAATGTCGCTGAAGAATCAGCTTGAAAGAGGAACACAACAGGTATGCTTGTTTCCTGGTTTCAGGATTTCATGCTACTTATAAACAGCAGTTTTAATTTATCAAAAGTGTGCATATATTGGGTTATCTTAAAAGAAAGGAAAGGAATGCAGCATTATTGCTCTGCTATGTAATCATTTGTCATCATCTGCATCTTTTTCTCAGTTATATAGAAGATGACCCATGGCTTGGGCAGCCAAAGGAGCTTACCCTGCATCTTTTAATTGTTTTGTTTGTTTTTTTTTTCTGGAAAGAATTACTTATTTTCACCCCTCTAAGGCTTGTGTATATGCAACCATTTCCAAACAAACTGGGTTTCAGGTCACATTTGCTGTCCCACCTCCTGGAGCTCCCTGGAAGCAGTGTTTTGCTAAAATTGCAGAACAAAACCTTCTCTGAATTCTGTATTACTGACCTCCCAGGAAGTTTGGTTGGGGAGTTTATTGTCCTTCCCTATGGAGTTTAAAATTTAGACCAGCTCTGTCAAGGTGTGGGAATAGAGTGTATACTGGATATTTTTCCCTTAGTGCAAATGAAGTCAGCTGCTAATAATTTAAATCACTTTTATGTTAATAGCTTCTGATGCTTTAATTTATTTATTATTTAATATGAAAGAGAATTTTTTTAGTTAAAGTGTTGTATCTGCCCTGTGAACACAATTATTTGGAACCCAGAACTCCATGTTTCACTACCTATGAATTGTCTTGCACAGCTGCACTCTGAAAGAAATATCTACCAGCTTTTCAAGTATTTACAGCTTAGGCTGAGATTTTATGATGGTCCTAAGTCAACAGAAGTGGAGCCTGTCTCACCTAACCTTGGCCATACATTCCCAATTCTCCTTTTTTGCCACCTCTACTATTCATCCTGATGTCCAGTGAACTGGTTCAGTAAACTCATCTGCCTGAAAACCAGTCCAAAAATAATAAAAAGTGATAGGTTTCTGACCAGACTAGTTTTCTGACTCTTTCATGTCACAGAGGCACTGGCACACAACTGGTGATGGGAACGTGTAGCTGGAGATAATCGGGAGACATGAATATCTCTGACAGCTCCAGTCTGCCTTTAGGTGGTTTCAGTAGGAGCTGGGACCTAGTATTTGCCTCATCTTGATTTGTTGCACTGCCCTTATCTTGATGGAACTCTCTGACTATCTTTCTTAAATAAATATATTTGTCATTTCCCTGGATTTCCACTTCTTCAGTTCTTACTGTTTCTGTGTCCTTCAAGAAGAGACCAAGGAGACACATCTGAATTGTGAGTCTGGAATGAGCACTGCAGATTTTGACTGACCTTTTCATAATGGATTACAAGCAAGCTGGTAAAAGCTCCAGTCCAAAGAAAAGTCTTCTACCTTTATCGGTGCCTAACATAAAGCCTGTATGTATATTTCACTTGGCGTTTGCCGTTTAGGAATTAGAGCTCTCTTACATCATTTTTCTGTTTCACTAGAGAGAAATCCAGAGGCAGAGGAGCAGTTTCAGCAAAAAAGCCAGGGGCAAATCCAGCATTTCAAGGAGTCCCTTTGTTGCTGACTTCTAATAGAGACAAAATGTACTTGCTCTCAATCTGCATGTACGTGTTTGGCTTTCCAGGGACTTGATGACATTTGAACTCTTGTCCAACATCAGCCAAGTGTGGAAGAGACTGAAATTCTCAAAAAGAGCATAAAAATCCTTGTGAGATTCATAGAAGGAGAAGAATGACTCTGTAATAAAGAAAATTGGATCTTAGGGGAAGGTTTTCTCCTATGGAACACACAGGTTGCTAAACATCAGAGGAACTTTACAGGACACAATCTTAATAAAGAGCACAAAACCCAAGAATCTTTAACGTGCATCTGTATTGTTTTAGAAATCAACTTCAGTCTGCTAACAAAGAAAATACATGATTATATATAAAATAGAAAGTCATTAAATCTACAGCCCCCCGACCTATATATTATAAATTAAGATAGCTTAAAATGCAATTTTGTTTCTTGCTTTTCCTTTACATAAGTAGATCATCCACATTCTTCCTTTCAAAAAGTTCTCAGTGACAGTGTAGACTGAATGTTTTTGCAGAAGTTTATTCATTCCTCTTGCATCAGTATTCATCAATGATATAGAGCCAGTCTGAGCTTGGCAGTGACTCAAGGGCAAGCAGTCATTTTTCTAATCAATGCACCCTCAAAAAAGTCATTTACCATCCATGTCTAGACATATAGCAGAAACCTGTTCTGCTTTGCTCTACTTAACATCCAATCTACTCTCTAGAAAGCTGGAAGTAACTTGAATTTGTGTTGCATCATGCAGATTTGGAAGGGTGCCACATGGGTTGTCAAGCTTATCAGACACTGCTTCTGAAGCTCCATAAAAATGGTCTTCAAAATATTTGAATGGCAGAATAGATAGGCTTGCACACAACCAAATCATGTCATTCCTCTTTAGGATTCATTCTGAGTACTAAGAACTCTTTATTTTAACTTTCCTGAGAACCTTTCACCTATTGTTCTAAACGTTCTCCACCATTCATTTAAGTCAGGTTGTTCTTTTATCACAGTGCTATTTGAACACGTCCCAGGCCTTGTATCTGTCTGTGTTTATATGATCAGACTATTGTCATTGGGCCCTGTGAAGACTGACATGAACTTGTTTTATAAGGGTGACATCTTAGTTCAAAAATCCCGTCAATAAAGATTGAAAAGCTCACTCAATTTAATGGTCAAACTCACAGTCTAAATGAGCTTTTTTCACAGGTATCAGAAGTAAAAGGCTGTGAAGTGTAAAGGCTTCTTTTTCCTTCTTCTTGCTGCTAACATTCTTTCACCTATTCCTAGCAATGGGGTCACTTATCACCCTCAAAAGGTATTTTTAGTGTATAGGATATTGCCACTTTGAAAGCACTGGCTGGGTGAGTCATCACTTCCTATTGATAGCACCAGACTTGTGCAGTTCTGCTGTCTCCTAGTGCTGATAAAATTGCTCTGTGATGCAGCCATAATGCATGCTATAGCACAGTTAATTTTGGACCTCAGGGACTTAAATCTTATCAGTCAGGGAGTGCAAGAGCTCTAAAGGGCCACTGGGCCTCTGTATAATTTAAAACCTAAGATTTATATGGCAAAGAGTCTATCCTTAAAACCATTATTACATCATTATTTCAGATTAGTTCTAAGGATAGATATGCAAACGGACACACTCGGCCTGAATAAACTGAGCTGTTATAAAACAGTATATGATAGAAAAGAGCTCTAACAGCCCTCAGGTGTTCCAGAAGACTCTATTGATTCAAGTTGCCCAACAGATTTATGGAAAACAAACTAGGAGACTGCTCTTAGGAGGACCAGTTTCTCCATCAACACTACATTGAAAATGCACTCAGAGTGTGTTTTACTTTTTCCTTGCCCCCTTTTTTTCCTTGCTCTAGTAGAAACAGTGGTCTATTGACAAATGCCTGCATTATTCATAGAACCATCAAGGCTGGAAGATAGCTTTAAGATTATCAAATCCGACCATCAACCCAGCACAACCACTGTAACAGCTAAATCTCTGAACCACATCACCCAGTGCCAGATCTAGATGCTTCTTAAATGCCTCCAGGGATGGTGATTCCACTATCTCCCTGGGCAGCCCATTCCAGCACCTGACCACCTTAACAGTCAAAAAAAAATTTCTAATATCTAATCTGAATCTCCACTATGTCATTTTAAGACTGAGAATAAGCCTAATGCTTATTTTCAGTTAGTATTCTTTTAATCCTATATCGAAGGAACTTTCTTAATAATGTCTCATTTCAGTTAACTATATAATATAACTAATATAATAACTAATATAATAACTGTCTTGTTTCTGATACTTGTTTATGCATCTGTTTAATGTGAGAGAACACAGGAAATGCTCATGGTCAGTGTGCAGAGATCACCTCTGTCTATGCATTTTAAGGCATAAGGGTGTTTTTCCAGCTCTCCTTTGGGTCATCAGTCACTTTTGTACCTGCAAAAGAGGAATGGATTGCCTTGTTGTGTGCAGGACAGCCACTCGATGGTATAATGAGCTGCAGTTCTTTGTGAGGCTTTCTCTATCTGGCTACATAAAGAATTGGAGTTGCAGGGAGCAGTTTCACTGTAGGCATCTAACTGGCTGGTTTCCTTGTGTCCAAGCACTCTGTGAAATGATGTGTGATTTTTGAAAACAGACCACTTTAAGATTGAAATTGAAGTCTGGACTGCAGATATCTTTGTCACCAACTATTCTGGTCACGTCTCACAAGTAGTAATTATCTGCTGTGACAGAAAGTGGCTGGTAATGGTCAAAATTACATTCTAAGAGCCACATAATCAGCCTTTTATCTGACCATTTGAAGTGTTCTGTAATTTCTGTAATAGCATATCTGATTTCTTTCATTGTTAATAGTACCTATTCCTCACTTTCCCTTTTTTTTTTTCCTGAGAACCAGTGGATGCAACATCACTCTTCAAATTATTTTTGTTTTTCTTTAAATTCCTCCTTCAGGCTGAAATTCCTAAAATAGTCACATCAATGCATTCATCAGACCTCCAAGAAGGTGATCCAATTAGTGACTTCTTGTTTGCCTTGGTGGGAAGACACAACACCAAGGATGTCCACGAGAGGGTTTGAAGAGATTTCTTGCTGAAAAGAAATAAAGGGTCTGTGCTGGGTGTTAGCACCTCTTGATTGCTGGCCCATAGGTAATTCTGAGCAGATGTTAGGCAGTCTGGTCCTGCTTTTCCTTGGTCAGGTCTGCCAAGTTTCCTGCTTGAATCAGGTATATTAGATGTTAAGGAACATTTTCCCGTCATTCTCCCTTTCAGCATCATGCTTCTCCTTAGCCTGGTCTTTTCTAGTGCTGAGCAGTTCAGAGAAGTCCATGTTTTCCTTGGCAAAAGAGCTCCACAGTGAAAATATGCGCCGAGCCCAGCTATAGAACAGAGCCACACGAGAGAAAACCCACCACAACTAAACAATCAAAATCTGACTTGGAAATGTAGGGTCTCATTCTGGGAAGGAAAAAAATAAAGGGAAAATTGGAAAAAAAATGGTAAGGCAAGAGAGAAAAGTTTATGGGAAACAGACAGAGAGGAAAAAGGATAAAGGAGGTAGAAATGTGAACTAGGAAAAATACCAAGTGAAGGAAACTGATTAAGTGGCAGAGATTCTGTGACCATCTGAAAAAGAGACATTTATATCACTGCTGACTGTCTCACCACCAAGCTGTTCTGTCCTCTTCTCCCTCGCTGTCAGTCATTCAGAAAACTCTGCACTCCCCCTTCTTCCCCCTCTGCACCATTATGGACTGACACACAGATGCAGTGGATGGACAAATACTTGGAGCCCTTCAGTTATCCCTGTATGTAGGCATTGATCTGGGCAAGGGCTCACAGGGTTGGAGAAGGGAGCTCATAAATGACAGCAAGGTCCTTTGCACTATTTCTTGTTCAGGGAGCTGTCATGAGATGTCATCCTATGGCTTTGGTGACCTTACTTTCGTATCACCTTCAATAGACCTTGTTGCAAAATCATGCCCTGTCCTTTATTGTCAGAACAACTGATCTCCATTGCCTTTTTAAAAGCATTTTGTGCACAGGAAGAATATGGTGAAACTGCTTTCCCAAACATCTCTATTTTCCTCAAAACTTCATTCCTTCAATCTCCTTTTCTTACTTGTTTCTCTCCTCCTTATTCTCTGACTGGTCATGTACTTGCTGAGAGGAGGTGCACAACCTGCAGTGGACCCTGCAGATGATCTCAGGTTCCTAAAGCAGGCAGCAGAGCAGAACAGTTCTTTTGGAAGTGGCACTTCTGCTAATACCTCTCAGACTAATGTGTTCAGGTTTTCCTTTTCCTGCACATGCCCTTATATTGAATCTCAGGTAATGTGTACTTGGAATGGGGACTGAGATCTCCATCGTGGGTACCAACATAACGAAATTCCAGCATCTTCTATTCAGAGATCTCACAGTGAACACCAAGTCTGACTATATGGATATATAGTATAGTGTCACAGCAGATTGTGAGAAATACCCATGCTGCTTACTACCTGAAGCCAGTGAAGCCAGTGGTTTATGCTCTTTAGACCTTTTAGAAAATGTTTTCAATGCAGAAGTATTTCCAATGCAATGACTTAAATTAATTTTCTTGGTCTGTCATGGAAGAGACTACCTGCACTTACTGAACTGAATAGTGGCTGAACTAGCTGCTACATCCAGCTGAGATGTGCTTCCAGACACCCCTGAGAGATCTCTTCCACAAAGCTCTGTACCATTTCTCCATGGTCATGTGGCATGGAGACTTCTATTTCTTCACAGTACTACTGTCTTGGCCTATAGTTTCAATCTCCTTCTTAAATATATGCTTAAATGACATACATGGTTAGATGCTAGCGAGGCATTAACAAGATCTTGGGCTGGTTGGAATTCTTCTCCATTCTGGGATATGTTCTTATATCCTGTAGGTGCCACAGGTTGGGTTTTTTTAAAATTTTTGTTTCCCTGCAACGTTTTTCCCAGTTTGTTAATCCACATTTTGCACATTTGATTTCTCTTCAAGCAGCATAGCTTTCTGCACCCATCTTCATTCAATTTAATCTGAAATATTCCAGACCACCCATCCCTGGATTCAGCACATCAAGAATGAGCTGAATTTGGATCCTGACAATGCTTCTGAGCCTGCTTTTTCTCAGGTAGTTCAGATACATATTCTGTGTTGGAGCAGTAAGTTCTTACAGAGAAAATGTAAAGTGTTAAGCAGCAGAGACCTCCTGTAGCTCTCATTGTGATGTGCCCAGCAGTTTGAAGTGAACTGTAGGCTCATGTTTGTGCCTTGTTACTCCCTAGGTGTCTGTAAAAGCATTGGATTTTTGGTAACAATTCTCTTGGGTAAAAAAATTAGACTGATTGCCCTAGAATTCCTGCCCTTTCCCTTCTTTTCAGAAGATGTCCTCCCATACCTCCCCGGTCTGTGTGGGATCTCAGATGTTTGTCAGCTGCTTTGTTCCTTAAGTACACTGACATGGATTTTGTCAGGCACTGCTGACTCAAATACATCTGTACGGTCTAAACACTCCTTAATTTACTCTTTACCCTGCTCTGGTCTGTGTTGCCCCATTTCCCTATTTACTTTGTTTCAGTGTCTGGTGAAGACTAATCTCCCTCCTGCAGCCTGAAAAAAAGCAGACACTCAATACTTCAGTTTTCACTTTACTACCTGACTTCTGAGCTTTTTTGTGAAGTAATAGATTTTCTTTGAGGTCTTTCTCTGTTTTCTTTTTCTGTTTCTTGCATTTTCTGAACCCTTACTTGTTGCCTTGCTGTTTCTAGTGTATTGAGTTCTAAAAAGAAGAAAAGCAAAACAAAAACCCTTGAGCTTTTCTTTTTGTTTGAGATCTTCCATTAAATTTTTAAAATGCTGTTTTCTTTACAAGCATCCTTTCTTGTATACCCTACTTTTACCCTTGCTTTTGGCATTTACCACGGGGGTTTTTATTTTTCCTCAGGGGAAGAATTACCCTCATAACTTAGCATAACAATTTAACCTTATTGCTTTGTTTGTTTTTCTCCTTTTGAACACACTAAACAAGGATGGCCATCAAGAGGCATTTCAGGCACCTTGACTACTTTGTTGGACTCCCAGCTCCTTATTCTCCTGTTTATGTGTGTTTCTTTCTGATAATAATTAACTCCTGTTAAGGCCTCTTCTTCCTACATTTCTCCATCAGATTTGCAGCCTCCTCCTCTAGTCCTAACTGAATTACAAATTTGCCTGCACTTACAGCAACTTCCAAATCCTCTGTAAAACAAAGTAGGGCGAACACCTTGCCAGTTGGATGAGTGTTACTTTTTGAACAGATGGATAGCTGGGAAAGTAAATCTCCCATTGCCCTTTTCTATGGCATTGACTCTTTCAGCCACTGAAATGACCTAGTGCTCATACCTTGATCCTCTGCTCAACCTACACTGTGGAACAGACTTTATTCTTTTCCTCTTTACCTCATACAACATTACTTTTATTTAATTTCTGGAAGCAGTACATACATTCTTGATACATTTTTAAGTGACTTGAATCACAGATAACAAGGTGATAAGCATACTGTAGATTATTGCCTTAACTTTTTTTTTTTTTTACTGAGTCCTAGCAGAGGCCATAGGATATTTCACCCAAAAAAACCCAAAAAACAACAAAACAAAACCCTCATGATCTCATAATAAATCTATTAACTCCCCCCCCCCCCCCCCCCCCATTTTATTATAAAGCAACATTGGCAGAAGCTTTGTTTTTGTAGCTCATGTGATTTTTACCAGCGGATATACCCAATTTTTGATGATAATGTGGTGTAACAAATATTCTACAAATCAAAGCAAACAACCACTGGGAGTTCTCAGGCCTGTTATTATCTTAGCT
The DNA here is from genome assembly GCF_015832195.1 of Motacilla alba alba. NCBI lineage: Eukaryota > Metazoa > Chordata > Aves > Passeriformes > Motacillidae > Motacilla > Motacilla alba. The sequence goes on from NC_052017.1 coordinate 113,938,696, forward strand.
CTAGCAAATACAAACTCCAGGCTGCACATTTGGTCAACTATAAAATGACTACAGATGTGGACCATATTTCATCAGAGCTCTGTTTATTAGGTTGTCATATTTCTACAGGGTAAACCCTCGAGAGGGGGTTTCAGAATTTTTGGCTTTTAAAGTGGAGGTTTGTGGATTCCTTCACCAGGGGAAGCAAAGTTTCTCACAGTAGGAATGCAGCACCCAGCATCTGCAGCATGGATCCCACTCAGGACAGACCAGCTACCTGCTGTTTGCACTTCCCAACTTCACCTCTACTGGCTTGTCAGCCCACCACCTGCTCAGGGCATCCCAGCTGCGGTGCACCAGAGCAGACAGTCCCAGCATATTTGGGCCACTCTGATATTGATGAAACAATTTTTTTCCTGAGCCATCTAATCTCTGTCCTCATTGTAGTAATTCTGTTCCAGGAAGCTGAAGCAATTTTAAACAGACTTACTGAAACTTTGGTGTTTTTTTTTTAAATTTCCATTTATTTCTACTTTGAAATTAGAACATTCATAGCTGTTTCTTTTAAAAAGCTCAAAATTCATTTTGTTTCTTGCATCCTGCTATCCAGCTTAACTAATGGTACCAATCCATTTCAATTCTCACTCCTTTGCTTAAATTGCTTTGTATCTCTGATAATATGAATATCCATCTGTTAATCAATACACCAGAGATATCCCCATTGATTTTTTCTGTCTTTTTTAGAGACTCTGTTCTAGTACATTATCAACTGCTACTACCTAAACAGTTTCACGGGGTACATTTATCGCCAGTAAAGCAATTTCTTAGTGGTTAACAACAGGAGGGAAAATAGCAGTGGCATTTATTGCATCTGAAAGGTACACAGGCTTGTGACCCGTTCCTGGGGGATTTGCCCCATCCCACTGGAACTCCTGGCACAGCATACACCTTCACTGGGGACTGCCTTGCAATGCCCTTCCACTCAGCTTCCACTGCTGTGTGGATAATGACTTTGCTAGTTTTGCCATCCCACTTAGTAGGCTGTAATGGACCACATGTGAAAGACTTAAAAGACTTTAATAGTGGGAAAATTTGCTCTTAATTGACAAAATTACTTTTGGACTGTGAAAGCAATTTGTCCAGATGGACTAGCATCTTGCAAGGAAGGGAGATTAGACTTGAACAACTTGCTCCTGGGTCACCTCTCAACTCAGGAACTAATTCAAAAGCCTTCATGCACTGTGATGCTGCACAGCATATCTGACTGCAGAGCAAAGCCTGAGTGTTACTGACAGCCTGGTATCAGGGGAGTGCATCAGGAAAACAAAGAAGAGGAAAAGGAACTATTTAGGAATAAGTAAAATGTTCTCATGTCTCCCTTGTGTCTCTTCCTGTCTATTTATATGGTAAAAACACTTTATATAAAATCTTACGTAAAAAGTGAAAGCTCTGCAGTGTCAGAACTAGTCTGAGACTGGATTTCCTCTGTGTTTTTATAGAGGCTCTGTTTCAATGGTACTTCAATTTGCCATGCCAAATTCTTGTTTCAGTTAAACTGAGAGATAGAAGAAATGTTGGCTCGCCTGCTCATTTGCTTGCCTTATACAGATGCAAGAGCAGAGAGGCATTTCCTGGTGCTGCATTGTACTGCTGCCATCCAGTATTCCAAAAAGCCAAACAAACTACTACAGTTCTCTCAGTAAGATTATTTGGGGTGGGATGGAAGTAAATTTGTTCTTATTTCCCCTCCTGCGGCTGAAATCTTTTCATTCAGCTGTTTCATCTTTTCAAGCTCTCTTTGGCATCTGTGAGGTCTTGGAATTTTCCAGGTTTAGGGATTTCTGCATGCAGTTCATAAGACTATAAGAAAAACATTTAATAATTCAAGGGCTGGTAGAAGTTAAAGTATATTCAGGTGCTTCACTCTGTCAAAAAAAAGCAAACAGCTGATGTTACATGTAACCTTGTAAATAAAGCCAAAATATACATCTGAAATCTGAGAATTCTTTTTCATTGGTATCTATTTTGTTGCTAACCAGATAAAGTTCATAAATTGTGTAGATACGTTAAAAAGCACGAGGCTTGCAATAATCCTTTTCCTACATTTTAAAGTCACCTGTTTTTTTTCACTGACATACCTATTCTCCTTCTTGAAGCAGCATTTTCCATGTTTCAGCAGTTTTGTTTACACACCATACAGAAAAGAGATTACACACAAAAGTCCATAATTAAGGAATGTGATGTAACATCATTATTAAGAGCTTCTTCACCATCGAAAATATTCTCCAATCTGGTGAAATATTAGGCTTGTTTAGTGCCACCATCAGGTGCCTGTCTTTCCTGAGAAACACAGGAAACACACAGGTGGGTCCATCTCTAATGAAGCACAAGAGAACTTGGCCACTTGTATGTCAGAGGATGGCAGAGCTGAGGTTGGTACAGTGAAGGCTTTTACCTGGCCTAGGAAAGTTGCCTGGAAAGTTGTCTGTGTCACTTTACCCAATAAAAAATTGCTCCCTCTAAAAGTAATCACAAAGCTCCATAAAGCCTGCAGTCTTTTTAAACTTTTCAAAACTGCCTTTTTTTTTCTTGGAAAATGAGAAGTCTGGGAAGTTTCATAAGCCTCCAAGGACTTGCCAGCCAGAAAACTCTTGGCAGGTTTCCTACTTTTTCATTGACCCTAAAGCAAATACTTTAGAGTGTATGAGGATCCCTACTGACTAGTGATCATTCTAATTTTGTTGATTGCCAAGTTCAGTAGTAAAATTATTGGGATCACAGAAGGCATAATACTATATTGATTGCAATGTGCTGATGCTGGCGAAAGTGACAGTTTTACTAGTCGTGTAATATCATCACCTTCACAAGTGAAGGGATGCTAATGTTGGGTATAATGCCAGTAGCAAGGCATACTAACAGCTCAGTGGAGGTAAAAATATCATTATTTGTGTGATGAGGGCAGAAAATATGGCAATTGCTCTTTATATTTCCATTAAAATTGCATAGACGCCATTGATAGAATTGTAGAGGCTATTTTGCCCTTTAATACTCCCATGATGCAAGTTAGATTTGTGCTCCTAGATGAAAGCAAGAATGGGAAGCCAAAGATGAGCATTCATAGTGGCTTGTGCAACACATACAAAAATGAGACCAGAAGTATAGAAAATTGATATCTTCTGGAACATAGATATTTGCTTAATGGTGGTCCTGTCTGCATATCACAGGGAGCTATTTTTTTAGAGATGATTAATAGTAAATTTTATCTTATATTTTTCTGCCTAGTTGTTGATGCATAGATGCTATGTGATTAGGATTATCCAGAGAAGACAGACATTCCTACGTATTCAAATGCATGTGTGTTTTCGTAAGATCCACTCCTAGTCAGCTTTTTTGGATTGAACATGTAGTTAACCTTTAAACAATACTAATTCAAGAAATGCAGGGTAACATCCTCATGAAACCCTTCCTGATGCACTAAAAGACATCTAGTTCTGGTGAAACAGTAAAGACAGCTAATGTTTTCATGTTAAGGTAATGGTTGTGTCATGTTCCATATCAAATATATTCAGTTAAGAAGAATGGTAGGGGTTTTGTAGCAGGTACACTTCAGGGAAGTAATCATAATACCAAATAATACTGAAAGTTGAAGTGCTTGTCACATGTAAATGCTGATTAAAATAAGTTTATAGAATCATTCTAGCAAAAAAAATGTAGACTGGATAAGGTAAAAATTTAACATTATTTTTTCTGAACTTCCTTCTAGGTTTTGGGGGGTCATTTTGGGCAAGTATTTCTGAATGGTCATCTTTTGCCAAAGTTGAAAGTTGCTGAAAGTTTTCTCAAGTAGAAACAACAAATTTGAAAAGAAAGACATTCCCATTTAAATTGAAATAACTTAAAAAAAAAAAAAAAAAGAAACCCAAACAGAGCAAATAAAATTTAGTTAGATTCCAGCTAAAACGGCTTCTCTGCTTTTCCTCTCCTGGCTTTATTCAGAAGTACCAATGAACCAAAAATACACAGCATTCAGATGGTTCAGGGGTTCTTGGATGGTAAAGAAATAACAGTTATTAAAGGGCTTTTTAAAGGATCAGAGAAAAGCACAATAGGAACCTAAGCATGGAAATCAAAGCCAAAGAAAATCAAATGGAAGTACAATACAAATGCTTAATAGTGAGGTTGATTTCTGCTGGAACCAGTTACATCAGAAAGTGGTAGATTCAAGGCTGCAAACCTTCCAGGCACACACTTGAGCCAAATGTCAGCCATTGGGCTCCATACAGAAGTAGCTAGAATACATTTTATGGACTATGAGATACAATAGATCTGACTGTGTGACCTAATATTCCCCTCTGTCCTCAAGACCTGTTTAAAATGAGCTTTAGTGACACCCACCAGAGAAAATGAACCTTAAACATTAGGACAAACCCTCATACTTTTGGTATGGTTTTTAATGGACTGCTTTTGTGAAGTTTAAGAGAAAGCAGTATGCATTCAAAGTGTATAAATAACCCTCTTGCTGAGACTGAAACAATGACTCTGTGTATACTATTGGCAGTGCAAACCCAATGCAATTTTTTGAAAGAATGGACTATTCCTGCAATGTTTGCCAGCTGGAGTGTTTGCTTTGTGCTTAATTCAAAATATATCTTTGGTTCATCTTCTCTACGAAGAGCCCTTCTGTTTACAGTAACTGTTAACTTACTATAATAGCAGGGACTGTAGACAATACTACATTGTTTTACAAAGCTTGATGTTATCAGGCAGAACCAGACATTACTGGCAAAGTAATAACCACCAGCATGGAAGTTCACATTAAATAAAATTTTAAAAATTTTAAAAAAAGAAAGAAAGAAATAGGAAGGATATAAGTACATGGTTAAGAAACAAAAGAAGAATTGCTAATTTTTGCTGAAACAAAATTGTGTCCTTTGCTTATTTGGCTTATTTTATATCCAGGACTTTATCTATCATTCCCATTACATGAAGGACTTGGTTCCTCACATGACCTGGGGTCTTGTTTTTGTTAACACCAGACAAACAGAGGATCTGTGTATTATCAAATAAAGGGAAGGGAAAGAGAAGTGCAAATTTTTTGCCAGTTGTGGTGGGATCAGCTGTGTGATTTGACATGCACTAAAGAGGTCCCCCGTTTTATGATCCTGCACTAAGTCCCACAAGCAGTGCCTTCTTTACAAAGCAGTCTAGGGCATACTATTTTGATTTTTTTACCACTGTCATGAGTCCCCAGGGGTAGAATCACATAGCAGCAGGGTTGGCAGATTGGGCAGCTGTTGCTTCTGCAAAAGGACAACAAAAGCTTCAGTCAGGGATGCAGCACATTTGCTCCCTCCATGGATCATGCATAACAGAGGCATATAGGGTATGAAGTCAGCTTCATCCCAGCTCACAAAAATTGCTGATCTAGGATGCAACATGTTTTTGTGTATTTCTTTTCTGCCTTCCTCTTTGTACAAACTTTAATCCACCAGATTTGCTCAGGTTTGCAGTTTTCAGTCAACCCCAGGCCAAAATTGCTCTCTGACTAGGGAAGTCCTTTTTTATTTTCATGAAACATTCCTTTCCAAGCATGGTCTGGATTTCTCATGAATTCACTTTCCAAGATGGACAACTTTATGTCAGTTGCAAAATGGAGCCAAGCAAGTCCTTCCACACAGTTCTGTTTTCTGTGGAATCCTTTGCTGAATCTGGCTCTGGCTCTTTGTTATGATTTTTGCTTGTGTGGCAGTTTATTTTCCAGGTGTGTCAGTGCTGGAAGACAGTGAAAAAACATCTCATTTTTTTTGGGGATGTGATTTTCTACTGGGAGGATAAGAAGATCCAGAGGTAGATGCAATGGGGAAAAACAATTATTTCAGTTATCACCAGAAGAGGACAGCCATTTAATCTACACCCAAAATAATTTATAAAATGCTGGAAATGTCTCCTATATAATGGCAGGAAACTGGTAAACAGCAAAAGATAATGTCTTTTTATTGGGCAATCCTTTCTGCCAGAAGCCTGCAGACTTAAGTTCTTCTCAATTTCTTCACAGTTAAATGTCTTTAAAGCCAGCCTTGATAAATTGCCTGTTCTCCTGGTTACTGGTGTTTCACAGAAAAGGAGATCAAATACTGGAACAGGTACACATATAAACTGTGAGATGTCAGTCCACAGGAATATTCAAAACATGACTGGAGACAACCTTAAGGAACTTTTCTACCTTCAGTGTTGGTCCTGCTTTGATGAGGGGTGGGGTGACTGTCAGAGATCCCTTCCAGCCTCAGATTAGCCTGGGACTGTAAGAAAGAGAGTTAATTCTTCTGTGCCTTGTCTTGAACTGGTTGCATTGCCTGTTAGGATGATTGTTAGGCATCTTTTTGTTAAGGTTGCTGATCACATTTCTCTGAAATTCATGACCTTTCTTGAGGTCATGTCTAATACTGCTTATTAATATTAGGTATGCTATATAAGCTCTTTATATTATATTCTTTATTGCTATTAACTGCGGTGATCTTGGCTCATCGTCCAGTGACTGTTTGCTAGAACTCAGAGTAACATGAACTAATTGTCCTCTAACACCACCATTTTTGTCCTTTCTGAGTATCAAAAATATTTGGCAAAAACTTGCTATTTGTTTCACTGTCTTCTCTTCATCTATAGTATATAAGTCATCTTGTCCTTTTGCTAACTTTAACTCCTGTGATCAATCTACAGCGTGATGCAACTGTAAAAGTCCTTTTAAACATTTAATTTCATAGTCCTACAAGTCCTGATGCAGATCTTGGAAATGTTACTGCTCTTCTAATACTCTCTTCACCTCAGCATTCATAAATAAACATAAATAAATAAATAAATAAATACATTATCCCCTTCATCCTTCCCTACTGTCATGACATGTGTTGCTCATTATCTGTTCTCCTTTAGTCCTTTAATTTCCCCCTTTCCTCTCTCCTAATATTTCCCCACTGGGAGAGAGGCTATTTACATGACAGGACAAGGGGGAAAGGATTCAAACTGAACAAAAGTACCTTTAGCTTAGATATTAGGAAACAATTCTTTACTGGGAAGGTGGTAAGACACTGGGATAGATTGGCCAAAGAAGTTGTGGATGTCCCATCCCTGGAAGTGTTCCATGCCAGGCTGGATGGGGCTTTGAGCAACCTGGACCAGTGGAAGGTGTCCCTGCCCATGGCAGGGTGGTTGGAACCAGATGATCTTGAAGGTCCTTTCCAATCCAAGCATTTCTATGATTTTGTAGTTTAAACATGGCCTTTTAAATTCTTGATGCACACCAGCATTTGCCTACCTGTGGTAAATAAGCACTGCCATTTCAACACAGTTTGCTAATACACATCCAGTTTTTACTCCTTCTTGTGGAAACAGAGAGTGGAAATGGAAGCCATACCCCAGAGCCTCCTAGATGTTGGGATTGCCAGCCTAGAAACTGGTTGTCCATTTTTTTTGCTAATGGGGAAGAATGTTAGTGATGGAAGAAGCCAAAACAGAAAGTCAGCGGTGCTATGTCCTGTCCCTCATATCCAGCCAAGCTGATGGGTTTTATCAGCTAAATAAACAGACTAATGGACTAATAAATCGACTAATGGGTAAATGGACTAATAGACCTTCTGTAGATTTAGGAGCTGATGGTTATCTGTCTCCGTGTCTTCCCATTGCCTTTTAGTTAAGACCAAATAAAAGTCCGTCCACACGCTGGTAGAAGTGATCTTGCAGTCTTTCACAAGCATAGAAGTAATTTGCTGAGTGCCATGGAATGGCCTTTTACACAAGGTCTGCACAGTTCTTGCAAATTAAAGATCTTTAGCAAGATACTCAGCTTTATTCTTGGGCCATAAGATGAGTGAATGAACAATCATTTGTGATAGTTAACCAAGGTTATTTGGCTGAACTACTAAATCCTTTTATAGATCACTTAATGGCGATGAGGGTGCAATATTTTAGACACAGTATCAAATTAAGGTCTATGAGTTCTCACCTTGAACACCATTCATTTCTCAGTGCACACAGCATGATGATTTACAATGAGTTCTAGACAATAAAAAATGCATATACCAGTATCAAATTATTCTATATCTTAGGCAGCTTTTCAGTTTGGGGGTTTATGAGGCGAGATTATTTCTCTAGATGCATGCATAGCCATCTATTATGGCCACCTGAAACACGTGTTTCTGATGGATGGCAGATGCACAGAATTTCATTTGGCCCCTTTCCCTGTCCTCCATAATCTCCCTGAGACCTTCCTCATATAAAGATTTCTCAGGTAGTCCTTATCCTTTAGATGGTGTGAAGTGGAAAAATAAGTTTTTGGACAGAAATTATCATGGTTCTCACTTGACAGTTTTTTGGTTGCTATATTCAATTTGGTCCATATTTTTGCTCAGCCAAGCAAATACATTAGAATATTAAAAAATGAAATAGAGAAAAGAGAAAGCAAAGACAACTCTATTAAAGTAGTCATACTATTTTAATAATGTTGGAAGCAGAATATAGACTAGTTTCTCCTTGCTGTCCTTGGATTAAATTTTAAATTAGTTGTTTTGAAATACTGCTCCTAAAACAATGAGCTTTTAACTTCTGCTAAAAAGTAAGCATGAAATCATAAACTCATAGAAGGTTTTGGTAAGAAGAGACCTAAAAGATCACCTCATTCCAATTCATTGCAATAGACAGGGACAACTTCCACATGTACCAGGTTGCTTTCATTTCTTTGGTAATTCACTGGTATATTTCATGCTTTTGGGTATCAGATCACACTATCTCAGCTTTCAGTCCAGCTGCTAAGGAATACAACCATGATACAACAGTGCCTTGATTCATTCTTGCAGCTCAAATCACCTAATTTCTGTGTGGTAAAGATAGTGTGAGAGTATAAGGACTCAATTAAAAAAGTTAAAGGACACTCCATGATAAGATATTTGTGAGACGGAAAAAGAGAAGCACTGTGTCATACAATTTAAACAATAGGAAACATTTTTGCAACTTGAGACATCAAAATACTGAAAGATAAGTCTATCAACTGCTATTAAAGACAATATTGATGCAGGATAGGAATTCACTAAATAGCTGAAATTCACCTGGATGACTTTTTCATTTTTACTCCTTTTCAACAGATACTCCAAATTTCTTGCTTATACTAAGTCCTGTAATATTGATATGCAACCTTAAACTCAGCAGCTGTTGCCCTGATTTAGGGTTTCTGGCACAGGATAGGATTTGCTGTGCTGTACTGCTGCTAACATTCTTGGCCATTGAGGAACTTTGTAGACATTTCCAGTGGTGTCTTAAAAAACTCCTGTCTTATACTAACATTGACTTTAGTTAACAGAATAACATCTCACCTTATTCTGTCCTGTTTGGTAATGTGGGATATATACATATATTTAGGCAGCGGCCTTTAAAAGGCTGGCTTAAGAAAGGCATCTGCTACCTTGGGCAACAATTTTATAGTCTTTAAGCACCAGAATTTGATCTTGAATGCTAATTTTCCTAGAGATGCACAAAGAAGAGCGATGACAGTCCTAAGTGTTCCCCTTTGCACTCATTTACATAGGGTTGATTGTGCTTCTTCCACTCCACATAATTTCCTTTATAAAAAACTTGTCTAAAAATAAATTACTCATTCGCCTGAGAAATGGAGGCCTGTACTGTTTGAATAAAGAGATTTAAGTGGTACACACAGGCAAGGAAGTACTCCAGCACTACTCACCCAGCAAAAGAGTTTGACCTGACAGTTCTAATGCATAAACAAGATTTGGCATCATAAATAGATAAATCTGTTAAAACACTATCAACTCAGAGCAAAACAAACAAAAATGGTGGGAATGAGACGAATAGGTTGCAATTAGAAAATAACTGTATGTTACTGTATATCTCCGTGGTGCACTCAAGTTTTAGAGACTGTGTGGTCCTCTCTACTCAGTCTTTTAGGAAGGAAAATAGCAAGATTAGAGGAGAAACATGGAGGTGGGGAAAAAAAGATCAAAATTGTCAGGATATGCTGTGATCCTTCTCTTCAGCCTGGGGAAAAGATGACCAAAACCTATGAAAATTGCTAGGAAAGCTGAGGACAATGACTCACAGTCTCTTTCTGTGTTTGGACTGGTGCTTGCCTTACAAAGCTGGTAGGACCCAAGCTCAAGGAGTCCAGACAAATATTTTTCATGAAATGAGCAGTTGAACTATGAAACACCTTTCTGTGATGTGGACTGTAAAAGCTCACATTAGTTCAAAAAAGGATTAGGGACATTCATGTAAAGAAATGCTTCTGGAGACTACTGAATACTAAGACCTCCATCTCCAGGACTGCCTGAGGTATAGACCACCAGATACAGAGGGAGTTTTTCTGGGCATGTAACACTGCATGAGCTCTTTGCACTCACAGAGCTTCCTGTGTGTTGGGTTTGTTCTCACTGAGAACAACCATTTCCATGTGTGGAAAATTACCCTGAAAAGGGTATCAGATTTTTTACAGAAAGCCAAATGGCCCAACCCCTGCCAACTGTCTTGTAACAACAGCTAAAACTCAAAGCTTTAGCAGCAGATAAAGAGTGTTATGATGAACTTCGTCTGGCTGGGGATGAGGAAAACTCTCCTCCTTCACAGCAGAGTATCCATGATGTTTGATAAACCCACAGAAAAGAAACATTTGTTCACTGTTATCCTTGCACACACAAGAGCTATTTGCAGATTTAGATTCAGCTTCATTCTGAAGCAGACCATGCTTCAGAATCTTATATCTGCTTCATGCAGATATGAGAGGATATGGGGACTGCTACTGCATGTGCTTCCCATCTTTTGACACCTTTCTCTCATAATCTGCTCCTGTATGCTGCTGAGCCCCATCAGTTAGTTCTGTCCGGCTTTTGTCCTGTTTGAGCAGGGCTGCCATGAGGGAAATTAATTGCAAAAGAACAGTCACCTTAATGAGAGAATGAGTATTATATGTGATGTTTCAGGATGACTGGAACAGTAGCTGGACTTCAACCCATGGTTTGCATTTTCTTCTGGCCATGAATCATCTCAGATCTCATGGCAATTCTCCTTGACACCTGTTTTGCTGGATGTGAAGGGGCACAAGCCATCATGGCAGGAGACTCCAAGCTGCAGAGTACTGATCACCATCTTGCCTTCTACCACACATTTATCCTTGAGGATAAATGTATTCAATCAAGGGTGCTATTATGATAAAATAAGGCATCTCATTCATGTACCGAACAAAACATAAATAGCTCATAATAGAACATATGAAAAATCTCCCACCAGGACTATTTATATTCTCTCATTCATGCCTGAGTCACAGTGATTTCCATCTTCTTTAAATTTAAATCTAAACTAGTCAGATTTTTGAGTATTTCTATTTAATGATTTTCAACTTTTTGGTTGGATTTGTTCCTTATGGATTTGTTCTTTTTTATTGTACCACCTTTTAGTTGATAATTACCTTCTAAGCATACTTCAAGCCAGGTGGTTTCTGACTGTTGAAACAAGTCATAAGCTCCTGGGGGACCTGAAAATGCATCTTTAACTGAAGGACAAGTCCTCACCAAAAAATTTCATCTGTCTTTTGTCTTTCTTCTCTCTCTGTTCTGTTTGCTCATCTTTTCTCCTCTCCTCCAATGCAGTAGTTCCCTCCTACCTGGGAGCCTTATAGGGAATATAATATTTATTCTAGCAGGCACGATGATGGTGGGAATTGAGGATGGTTGAAGGCAGTGCCTTGGACCATGCTGGGAGTGTCAGGCAGTGGCTGGCTGCCTGCAAGCTCAGTTTTCTTCATTCCCAGCAAAATGGTAAACCACACTGAGCTTGGGCAGGAGGAAAATATTACTGCATTTCCCTTCCAGTAGGAGCCAAAACAAGCCAGGAACCAAGCTATGAGGAGCTGGGGTGGGGTGAAGGATAAAAAGATTTTTCTCTTAAGTATTTTGAGCAAAGCTGATGATGGCTGCAGAGGGAGTTCAAGGCTGATGGCTCAGCCAGCAAAGGCTAAGCTGGAATGTAGGAATTGACAGAATTACCTTAGATGGGCTCACAGTTGGTGTTGTTTGAGCTTGATTTGCAGAGGTTGTCTGCAAGGGGCGGAAAAGGCAGGATCTGAAGCAGAAAAGGCCATGGGGTATGTGCATATTTGATGAGAGGGAAGGGCTCAAGCACATCACACTGCCCTCTACAAGGAAGGGGAGTCAGAAGATACAGCTTTGACAATTGCTGTATTAAGTGTGTTATGCCTGTTTATCATCTCCCAAAGACAGATGAAATTAATTCCTTCATTTCATTGCATCTTTTGGATTAATGTGCAATTACAAATGACATACTACTGCTGTATATATGTTAAAAGGCAAAACAGAGGAAAAATAGATGGAAAGGCAAGGTGGGTTATGTTGGACGTTCAGTACTCAGGAGAATTTATTTGTCGGCTTGAGACACAGGCCCAGAATACTGTCTTGGTATTTATATTGAAGGAAGAAAAGACTGAGATTTGTGGGCCCGAGCATTATGCTGAGCTTCACACAAATTAATTTAAAAGGACTGACCCCAGAATTCAGGCACTTTATTTCCAGTGTATATTTCATGTTCTTTCACTGTTTAAGTGACTAGAAACAATTTGGAGTCCTTTATTTTTGGATGCCAGCTTGACAATTTTTAGGTGAGTCTTGTGTTTCTTTTTCTCAGCAGAGAAGTGTGTCACTCTGAAATAAAATCTGATTTTCTCATTCCTGAGAGAGTATAAGACAGAGACACAATCTTCAGCAGGTTCAACAAGGGACAGAATAACATAAAGAGACAGTGAGGGACCAGACAAAGGTGCATCCTCTGACGTCCATAAAGTCATGACTGCGAGTGCTGGATGAGGAGGAATGAGCCAGGGAAAACACCCAAGCTATGTGCCCTCTCTGAATTCCCTTCAACTGCTGTTGGCAGTGGCCAGCTATAGCAAACATAGGCTGAACCTACAGCGATTTCTGGGCTGAAGATACAGAGACTTTGAACTCTTAAGCTGTACTGGGTCAAAGGTTTAAAAACACAAGAGTGGTGATTACTCTTGAAAACCATGATCAGTGCAAAGCTGAGGTAGAAAGCTTAGGATCTGAAGCTGAGTTGTTCATCCACCTTGAGGAGCTAACTAGAACAAAGCTAACATGTGTCATCTTTTGCCCCCTTGCCTCTCCTCTTGGGGTGAGGAGGAGGGGGGAGATTGTGGTCTCTGGAATCAGGATGCAGTTGTGGGTGGTCAATATGCCTTTGAGTTTTGGTTTGGTTTTTTTTTTCCTGATTACGTTCTTTGAGAGTAGAAGAACATCTGAATCCAACTTCTCTTTGTTATCTCATAAACATTATTAAATAGTTCTATGGAATATCTTTAAATTGAGACAAGCCTGTTTCTCTAGTAAAAATACAGGGTACAGAAGAAAGAACATTTTCATTCCTGGTTAAGTTTTTGTTGTTGTTAGGTTTAGGGGGATTTTTTTGTTATTTACAAAACTTCATCAAGAAGTGCACACACAGGAAAAGGTTAAGATACACATGCAAATAAAAAACTTGGCAAGTAACATGTTAGTTTGTTTTTCAATGGGAAAAAAAAGCAGTTGATTCTGGTGTCTGACATTTTACACATCCTTTTATAAATAAATTAATTTCTCCCTCCTACAGATACAAGCCTTTGCAGAGTTCCTCTGCTGGCATATTTACATCCTTTGCCTCTAGTTCAGCTGGATGAAGTCTTTGCTATTGTTTTTGTCACTTTGCTTATTTTGTTTCTCCTTTGTTTATCTTCTCCTCTTGCATATTTTTCATAAACACCCATTATCGATGTGCAATCACAGCCAAACCACCAATGCTTGTCACTGTTTAAACATGTAAGTGTCAAGAAGGGGAAATGGTATATGGTCCTAATCCAGGCAGCCAGAAAGCACATTTCTAATACTCTGATATTGTCTAGTGATGGAAGATTGAACATGAAGCTGTAAGTGGAACAAAAAGGAATTTTGTGGTAAGATCAGAGGGTAGAAGAGGATTATGCCAGTGCTTCCTACAACATTCTTGGCAACATTCTTAAATACATCTCCTTCCTTTGATATCATATCTCACCAATATTATGTATTAATTTTTCTAACTCAAGATTAAGAGACCACATCTCAGCTAAAAGTCACCCATTAATTACTTTTGTCAAACCTATATCAATACTTACAATCCTACGATTATTAGATCCTGGATGGTCCATTTTGGTGTTAGTCAGAACCAGTACTAACAAATGCACTTCTTAAATTGATAAAAATACCATTTCAGTCAATAGGTCTCAATTTTTGTTATAGTCTTTTGAATATACTGAGTTATAGCAATGTCAGTGATGTGACACCAGTTATGACAGGAGGTAATTAATGCTTGTAAGCTGGAAGGAGGTTGCAATGTCATATAAAGCTGTACAGGGATACCCAGTTGAACTGGTCTTGAACAATAATTTCAGTCAAAAATTCAGAGCTTGCAAACTGTATCAGAGCATGACACTACTGTAAGTGCAAGTATTTTAGGATCTAGTTTGGCATTATATTGAGTCACTTGAACATAGAAAGATGCCTCATAGCTGTCCCAGGTGAGAACATGTTATGAAGCCATAGTCAGAGAGATGAAAAAAATACTGTGCAAAAGCCTATCATCTTTATTTTGCTGCTATAAAACTCTACTGATGCTTTTTACTTAATGAAAAGTGAAGAGCAAAACAAGAGCAAAATACCTTTCATTGAAGTGAGGGTATCTATCATATGAACATGGAGGCACTAAGTAGATAAAGATTTATGTAACTCAGGCATATTATTCCAAATGGGATTTTATTCCAGTTGAATATATGCTGAAGAGGTGGTTTCTCTGTGACTGCTATATTTCTAGATTCTCCTAGACAAGTGCTATGCACAAGTAGTATTTCACTTTTCTATTTGCGCTAGATAATTTCTTTGGCTTTCATCAGTCTCACTCTCATCATTTGCTATTTGTTAATTTGTCAGTCAGTCTGTTTATAAAATATGGACTTGATTACAGCTCCAGCTGGGAGCTATATTGGAGCAAATTCTTCTAGATACGGTTGTGATGAAACCAGATATTAGGAACTGTTCTGGAAATGCTGAGATCTTTGCCTTGCCTTGCCTTGTCTATGCCTCTCCCTCAGTATTAGCAGACATCATAGAGCAGGGAAAGAAGTTTTTTTCTCTTTAACTTGAGAAACCTTTTTTCTAAAGGTATGTATGTCAAGCACAAAGAGACAAACACATAAGTTGTGCTGGTGTGTCACAGGTCTGGATATTAACAGGAAAATCCCACAACATTCAAGACACAAGATGAAAAACCCACCCTGTATCACCATTGCTCTCCATTTGTTTTCATGAAGAGTTGTCACCAGGTGTTCATAGAAAGTCATGAGACAGCTTGCCAAGCTGCAAATAACAGTGTATTAAACTCAGTTGGGTGCAGTCTCAATGCCCTAGATTTTTTTAAATATTACCAGAGGCAATTTTTGTTTCCAGTTTTGGGTTAGCACACAACTGAAACTCAGTGATGTTTAGCCAAAACCCACAAGTCTTGCCTGGTTTTGAATCAAAATTCTGCAAAACCACAGTGTTTGTCATGGTTTCTACATGAAGTCATAATTAACCCCAGGTTTGCTCAAAACTTTTTCCAAGTTAACTAAAAATTTTGTAAACTGTGGGGAACCTTACTGAAGTATTGGGTAAGTACGAAAACATGAGTGGATACTTGAGTTCAATCTGATCCAACATTTTGCTGAAAACGTTTCAAATGACCGTATCTTCAATCAGATTATTCTTTCCCAGGAGGTAGATGTTAATAGAGATTCATTTAACTTCCGAACTCCAGAAATCTGTAAGGATTCAGTGTTATCCAGGACTCCAGACTTACAACAAATGCACTTCAATACACTTCCTCAAAATTATTTCTGTTTAGAGAATACTCTTTTTACTCAACCTGCTGATTTTCCTAACAAGAAAATCAAACATTTTGGGGATGTGGAGGGGGTGTTGATTTTTTTGGTTTTTTGGGTGGGGTTGGGGTGGGGTTGGTATTGCAAGAGATACATGTTCTTAGCTAGCTTAATGTAAATGCAGTTATTTCTGTTCTCTGATTTGCTATCCAAAGAATTCTTCTGGGGCATCAGTAGGAAATGTTCACTCGGGTATATTTTAAGCCATTCGAAAGGAAAAAAGAGAGATGGAGAGACAGTGAAAAAGAAAGACACTGAGAGAACGTGTCAGAGAGAGAAAAAAAAGTCTGTTAAGCCCTTTGTTTGAAAATATGAGTACATTTCTGTGGCTGAAGATACTACCGGAAAATGTATTGCTCCTGCACAAGATCATTCTAGGGTGAAATCTTGACCTCAGCATGATCTCTGGAAGTTTAGTTTCTCGATACTATGCATAAGCTTCATTGGAAGCAGGGTTTCATCAAGGGTCTCAATGCAGGGCATGCTTATTTTCAGATTATTTTTATTTTCTACAACAGATTTGGATCTAATTACAGTTTCTGGACTTTGTTGGGATGTCCCACATTAGTAAATGCTTCACACTGAAGAACATTATGTGAAAGGTCATATCCTTAACTCCCACATATGAATGTGTAGCTTAATAAATTTAGAGACCAGTAATTTCAAGTAATTAAATGCAATTTGTCCAGGAAATTCTGCTTGGAGAAAAGGTTATAAACCTCAACATTTATGCACTTTTCATGAGTTGTTTCTGTTACAAAAGTTTATGGAAATGATTCAAGACCTGTGAGCAGCATCAAGCCTAAATCAACACTATTTTTTAGCATTGTATTGCTCTAGAAATTTATTGTCATTAAAATATAGCAAATACTAGAAGTGAAGTATTTTACTTCAGTTTGAATTTGAAGCTGACAATCTTAGCAGCAAATGTGCTATATAGTCACAACCTGTCACTTTAAAACAATTTTAAGTACAGACAGAGCATACATGACTTTATTAATAACCATAAAAACCTATGCCTTAATTAATTAGAAGTCAGCAGCTATGTAAGATTTTGCACTAGCTTAACTCTGGTTTAGTAAAGCAAATTCTCTAAATAGGAACTAAACGCCTGCCAGGAGTTCCGCTATTTGCATCATTAATTCTGACCCTTTGCTTGCAAGACTCTCTCTCCCAAAAGTCATTCATCTCAGTTATCATATGACAGCAGAACTTCACACTCAGTGCCAGGCTTCCAGTGATTTCTCCCCATATGGCAACTTCCTCAGCTCCTTTATGCACAGTTACTGTGCGTCAGTCTCAGGCAAGCACATCTTTTGCACAACCAGCTTCACTAATAGGCTGATCGCTATTTCTGGAAGCAAAACAACGATTCTTTGTTTGTGGTGGGAATATATTTCAGTTTAAAGTAGGAAAACTATTGTACCTCTTGGAATTCCTGGTTTGATTCTAACAGCTAGCTCTTCCCAGGTTCTCATTTCAGTTAGTGGAGAGAAGGTCACTGCATGCATGAAGTTCAAAGACTTCAAACAATTTGTGCATTCACAGATTTCTTTCTGCAGATATTAATTTCTCCATATGTTCCCATTCTTTCTAGTGTATGTTAGATCCATAGAAATTAGCCCTAGATCCATAAATAGTCCTGCAACTTCTATCTTTATTTGTTTGCAGAACTGGGGGGTTGGTAGTTAAAAGCAGGAGGAATATTGAGAAAGCCTTCCTTTTTCATGCAAGTAGTCTATCTGCGCTCACAGATTATGGACTGGAAATCTCCACTTTAGGTATTAGACACAGAACACGTTTGGCACTGCTCAGCAGAGGTGTCCCTGAGGGAGTGTCAGAAAAAACTGGTCCAGGGAAATTAAATTCCTCTTTTCTCTGTGACTGCAAAGGATGGTACATATAAGTTATACTTCAGATGATAGATTTACACCAAAGGAGCAGGAAAGCAATAATCCTTTGCACTGAGGCAAGTGGGAAATCCTTCACACGAGGAAGTAACCTAAAGCACTCATGTAAAATACATTCACAAGATCAGAGAGACAGAAGATGACCAGACTGCACAAGAGGTAGTACCCACTGCAGCCAAAAATGCTTTAGTCCACAGGACTGTTACACCAAGGAAGCCAGCTCTTAATCATTTGTGTTACTGGATATTCAAAATATGTAGATGGGTGCATTATAGAAGGTTTTCAACTAGTCTCTGTCTCACATCTCCTAATTTTCATAAAGCTTATGGACATGCAAACATCCCTATCTTAAAGAAAATTCATAGACTCATAGAATCACAGATTCATAGAATGATGGAATGTTTGGGGTTGGAAGGGATCTTCAAGAACACCTCATTCCAGCTCCCCATGCCATAGGCAGGCACATCTTTTACTAGATCAGGTTTCTCAAAGTCACATCTAACCTGGCCTTGAAAATTTCAAGGCTGGGGCATCCACAGCTTCTTTGGCCAACCTATTCCAGTGCTTCACCAAACTCTCAGTAAAGAATTTCTTCCTTGTAAGTTAAACCTACTCTCTTTGAGTTTAAAATCATTACCCCTTATCCTCTCTCTACATGACCTTGTAAAATGTCACTCTCATGTTAAATAATGCTGGTCCCAGTAAAATCCCTGAGGAACACGCTGCTGGTCTCTCCCTGCTCATCAAGCTGTGAACCACAACTCTTTGAGCGTGACTATCCAGCCAATTCTTTATCCACTGAGTGGTTGAAAATATAGGATGCAGGCATCAATACTGCAATCACTTATCTGCTGGGTGAGCACTCTACCATTTGAGCTAATTCCCTCTACTTCCAGTGGATGGAGTTACACAGGCTGTAGGGCAGTGTCTTTTGAAAACAAGTAAGTCAAGGACAATAATGAGTGGTAATAATAATAAAAACTGTAAAAAAAATTCAAAAGGAGATATACATAAGAAAGGGAAAAAAATCATAAAGTGAGCCAGGTAAATTAATGGCTGATCCTTGAATTAATGTCTGGTCTGGGAATGGATCTTATCTTTGGGCATCTTACAGCACAGATCCCGGCCCTGGAGAAATGGGTTGAAAAGCCAAACAAGAGTTTCTACTCTATCAGGTGACTGAGCTGGAGCTAAGATTCATGGACATTCTTTTGCATATAGCAATAAAAATTGGCATCAAAGTTTCAGTTGTGTTCACCCTCTTCCCATAGATCATAGCTGTTGTAAATCATTACTACAACACTCTCTAAAATAACAATAGAAGAATGATAGGGGTTTTCATCTTTTTTTTCCAGTCTTAAATGCTTTTGTTTTGCTTGAACACTGATACAAAGAGAAAGTACTTCTTTTTTGAGTTCCATCTTTAAATTAATGGTTATGGACCTTCTCTACTTGTCTACAGGAAAAGCCCTTAGTAATTCAAATGGCAAACAAGAGTAACCATGAACTGGAAGAAGAAGGGAGAAGGGGTGCCTGCCTCACACAAATAGAGAGTCTTCTCACCTCTGACTACTCCTTGGATCCAGTTAACAGCTTTTTGGTGGTACTTTTTCTCCAAGTCCTTCCAGTTACCTTACGTAAAACCTTCTAAGAGATTTGCTTCTAAAATATTACCTCAAAGAAACAATTCAGACTCAAAGAGTCACATGGTGACTCAGGTTGGGAGGCACTCAGAGAATCTCTAGTCTGTCCTCCTGTTCCATGTAAGGCCACCTGTAAGGGCAGGCCCAGTATCTCAGGACTTTTTGCAGCTGGGTCTCCAGCGATGGGGATGACACAACCTTGCTGGCAGTGTGCTCCAATGCACATTTCACCTCACAGTGAAACAAATTTTGTCTACATCCATTGCAAACTGCTCCTGTTCCAATGCATGCCCACCAAACTCTGCAAAAACACTTAACGTCACAACACTGAAAGAACTGAAATCTTCAACCGTGGCAACCTTGTAATAGGTATTCAAATCCAAAGGATGCTTTTCTGCATGCACCGTTAAGTCCTCTTCATGTTCCCTGAAATATTTCCTGAGGCTGTCCATCAAACTGGAGTGAAAGATGAAAAGTCACGGAAGTGCCCTATATCACACGATCCAGAGATATCAATTGTATCATCTCTTTGTCTCATGCTCATGCAAGGTTTTAAAATGCATTTAGCAGCTCATGTCTTTTTTGAGTTACAGTGTCATATTTTCCAGAAAAATTATGTTCTTCCTCAAGATAGCGTTCTCCCAAATCTCTTATTAGTCTGTACATTTATGTGGTTGCCTTATCCTTTTGATCTGCCTGTTGGCTAGATGCAAACTAACAAGCAAATTTGCAAAGAAGCCAACGCTAGGTAACATTGTCTCAGAATGAGCTGACCATCCTCTAATATGGACTCCCTGTAAGCAGCTTAAAACAATGTTTTGAGTTAGATGTGCTTTAATGTATTTATTTGGTTCAGAACATAAGAGCGCAAGTGTAAGCAGCCACAGGCAACTGTATGGTCACACATATGAGGGACAAAAGCAGAAGTGACAGTAAGAGAGTTTTGACATTCCCTGAAGACAGATCAGCTGGTGCTTGGAAGCAGTAAGCAAGATTCCTTAACAAACCCACCAAAGCAGTAGCAATCAAACTGAGAAATGAGGATTACAGACTGCTGGAGCTATACTGCCAAAGCCATACAAATAAAAGCAGTCATGTGCAGCTGGAATGCTCCCCAACTATCACATCCTGGCTCTCAAATGGAGATGGCTGCCAAGTGTTTGCTGAATGATGCTGTAGCCCTGCCTACAGCCTCCATTTATTTTGTGCTCCTAAGACTGATGATTACTGATCCCCAGCTGTACAATTTAATGTTTTGTGCCCACACATTTTATTTTTATTAAGATGGTCCCTATTACCTAGTCTCCAGGTTTTCAGCTGCTTTTAACTAGTATTCTCCCTCCCTATTCCAGTCACTTGGTGGTCTTAAAGTTGCTGTGCCTGGCCTAGGGGAGATCCTCAGGGTAATTCATGGAAAAAGAGATGGACTAATAACACCTGTACCACTTCCCTCCCTATTTGATTCCCCCTTCCTGATAAGTACAGTTTATATGAAACAAGAATATTCCCCTCCATACAGAAATTTAACAGTATCCCCTCATTAGAGATAGAGATTATTTAAAGGCAATTTAAGGTTCAGTTAAGCCTTCAGAAGGAGATGTATAACTCAGCAGGGAGTGGTAATAAAAATAATGGTGTATGGTGAAGGGAAAGAGAACTATTTTCCTAACCTATGAGGTTCATTTCATATCAGGAATTCCTGAAATTCTGTGGAATATTTCACACATAACTTAGCTTTTCTGAGTTTCAATTCCACTTCTAAATGGAAGTGGGGATAAACTTTGGGCAAAGTTATGCAAAACTGCTATAAAAGGACAGCTGACTAAGTGAAGTTGGGCAGAAACATTTGATTTACAAGGGGAATGGCTAAGGTTTACCTATATTACATATTTTTACACTTTCAAAATTCTTGTTTCAATGGTGTATAATGTGAATTGGTTTAAGTTATCTCAAGTGTTTGCTGCCAGCTGATATGCTTCAAGGTGTGCAGTCTCATCTCTAGCTGCCACTTCAGAAAGACACATTTTCCCCATAGTATTCTGTGTGATACCTGTCACTCCCACTCCTTGGATCTCTGGCTATTTCCAGAAGCTAAAATCCCATACTGGCCACAAAATTGCCACTAAGCTAATGAAGGATCATGCAGGTATTGCATGCAGAGGCATGATCTAGTCCTTTAGATTTCACTTCAGGAAAACGTCATGAAAATTAATGGGCATTTTATCTGAGGACAGAATCAGAATTTCAGTATATGAAAAACATGCACTCACTTTAGCCACTTCAACATTCAGCATCTGAACATGGCTTAGAAATAGCTTGTGTGAACTCATGTATGTTTGCAAATCCCAGGTTTCTAATGAAAGATCACAGAATCAAAGAATGGTTTGGGTTGGAATTCACCTTCAAGTGACCATCTGGTTCAAACCCCACCAAAGGGAGTGAGAACTTCCACTAGACAAGATTGCTCAAAGTCCCATCCAACCTGGCCTTGAACACTTCCAGGGATGCTCCATCTGCAACCTTTCTTAACAACCTGTTCTAATTCCTCACCACCCTAAAATTAAAAAAATTCTGCCTAATATCTAATCTAAACCTACTTTCATTCACTTCAAATCTGTTGCCCCTTGTCTGATCAACACTTGTCAAAATTCCCTTTCCAGCTTTCTTGCAGGCCCACATTAACTACTGGGAGGTCTCTCCCCAGCCTTCTTTTTGTCAGGCTGGATAACCCCAGCTCTGTCAGTCTGTTGTCGGAGGAGAGGTGCTCCAGCCCTCTGACCATCTGCCTCACCCTCCTCTAGACCCACTCCAAAAGGCCCATGTCCTCAGAGCTGGACTCCAGGTGGGGTCTCATGAGAGCAAAGAGGGGTGGAACCACTGTGCTTGCCTCACTTCTGATGCAGCCCAGGACAGGGTTGGAATTCTGGGCTGTGAGGACACATTGCCAGGTTATCTTGAGCTTCTTGTCAACCAACACCCCCAAGTCCTTCTGGATGCCATCCCTTCCCTTCAGCAAGCTGACTGCACCACAGCTTGGTGCTGTCAGTGAACTGGCTGAGCGTGCACTGGACCCCACTGTCCATGTCACCAGCAAAGATGTTGAACATCATTGGTCCCAGTGCCAACACCTGAGCCATGCTGCTCATCACCAACCTCCACTCAGAATGATGAGCCATTGACTGCAACACTTGGAGTGCAACAACACAGCCAATTCCTAACCCACTGAGAGGTCTATCTGTCCAATTGGCACCTCTCCAGTGTAGAGGTAAGGTTGCTGTGTTGAACAATGTCAAGATATAAAGTCTTCAGTATCTTTCCATATCAGAAACCACCACTGTTTATTTTTACTCAACGAACAAAACTTTTTTTTCTGCAATTTATCACTAAATGATGACTGAATTACACAGACAAGTGAAGGAGACTCCTGGTTATCCATTAATAGCGGATAAATACCAACTCCCAGAGGTGTTTTAAATATCCATAGGTGATTACTACTTTTAAAATTTAAATATTTTTAAAATACCCAGTAGGTCATGCAAAGCCTGATCTGCAGACAGTGAAACTCTGACTAGTTTCATTGTTGACTCAAGCCCCAAATTCTAATTTAATAGGCCAGCCGCATAATTAAATTGTGATTAATATAATTTATTTGGGATTAAGAAGCATGTGTGTACTGAATATGAAATATATAAGCTTCTAATGACCAGCTGCTACTTAATTTTAATGTCTTTCTTAGCATGGAGTCAAGTGAATGATATCCCAAGAGCAAATATCTCGTACTGAAATTCTTGCAGAGAAACACCAAAATGAACACTAATTTTTTAACTAGTGTTAAACTAATGTTAATCTAGTGAGCATATTCGGCAAGTGTTTAATTAGGAGATAGGTAGATAGATAGATAGATAGATAGATAGACAGATAGAAAAATCTCAAATGTATTCTGCAAACCAGAATTATTTATAAATATGCTATGGTGGAAGGTAATGTAAAAGATAGACTGAGAGCATGATTTGAATAACTAATACAATGAAATATCAAATTATCATTGTAGTTCTTCTCTCTGGAGACTATTTATCAGCGTGTTTTTGCACTGAGATGGAACTCCACTGTCTTAGAAATAGCTTGTGTGAGCTCTTCTTGCCAAAAAGTTGATCTGAGTGGCAAATGACTGAAATAGGTTTATCCTATACATCTAATCTCATCTTTGGATCTAATTTCGCATACGGGTACGTATACAGCTTTTCTTGCATACTTTTTTAAAAATTATTTTTTAATTTGATACAAACAAAAGCTTGTTACCCATACAGGAGACGCACAACAACGTGTGCTAGGGAGGCCATCACAGCTCTGCTCTCTTATCAACCACTGTTGAAGCATCGTCAGTTCAGAGAAATACATGCTATGGGCGTTTACTTGAGGTAGCACATTTTTGGTACTAGTACTTCTTCAGTAGTAGTTTGAGGGTTTGTAGAACAGAGGGAAGAAGTGTGTATCCCCTAAGTATCTGTCCCGGTGTGGAAAATAGTGTTTGGAACCCAGGTCTGTAGTCTATTTTCTTTTTCCTGTTAAATGTCAAAAAACCAAAAAAGCTATTTGATATCCCTTGAAATAATTCAGAGGAACCATGTTTCTTGTTATCTGAAAATATAATATAGATCCAGGTCCATCTTTCCTATTCTGCAGCTTATCTTTGGTGGAATCTGCTGGGCATACTGCCAAATCATAGTGGTACACACATTTGAAAAAATGCCATTTGTCATCCAAGTTATTGGAACAGACCCCAATAACTGAATGTCAGGAGACCACTAATTGAATGCCATGAGAAGCACTGAGCATAACGATTTCTGGGTGGCTCTGGTACACTTGGCTGCCCTTGTGGAAAAACACCCATGTTGCTGCAAATATCCAGCTATTTCATTATTGCAAACACCATTTCTCTCTCCAAATATCTATTTATTGTTTTACAAGTGAAAATCAGTGGATTTATGGATTAAATTATCACCTCTGATTGCACAATAAATAGGTAGAAATCTGTCTTTCTCACCTCTGAGTGCATCATGAGGCAGAGGCTGGAGATGCACCACGAGCCTCTAATCAGCAGTGTTTGCACACCCAGAATTGTTGTCTTGGGAAGCCTGCTGAGAGCAACAGAAAAATCAGTTAAATATATTTCCCTTTAACAGAGGCTGCAAATTAACTTGCTATAGGACCTGCTCTTCATTTTCCCTACATCAGATGAATAATAGTAGAAGTTGTCAGTTTATTTCAGGACAACATGCTAAAATTGCTGTTCCTACAAATGGCAAGTGGTAGCTGTCTATGCTGTTTTGTAACAACCTGTACCAGGACAGAACAGATGATCCCTGATCCAAAAAAAAATCAGTTGACTATAGGTCATGACACAATAAATAGAACAACAAATTGACAAACAGTGAAACAGCACTGGTCTATGCCAGTAGCCCTACCATAGCAGAAGTTCTGTTTTACAGTGTTTTTCCTCAAGGCTGCTTAGGAGAGGAATGCTTTAGAGCTTTAGAGAAAATTAATATACTTTGCACATACTTGTGGATTGCCTATGGAGTGTAAGGGGCTTTGTAGAAGACAGCACAGAAATGTTCATTTCAAATTTGAACAAGGAGATGATGAAAGAGTTCAGGGCTGATTAGAATCAAAAATAGGTAGGATGGCAGTAGGCTCAGAGAATCTGAAGAGGAAGACAAAGATGGCAGCAAGGTAAGAGTTTGCAAAGGAAGGGCTCTGTACTTGACATCTGATGTGGATGGACAATGTTAAGCATTTGCTAAAGAAAGTTTTATTGAACTGGCTGAGATATGATGATAAGTGGTTGTACTGGATAGTTAGTAAGATGTAGTATCTTGAAGGACAGAGGATGTATATTTTTAATATATTTCTTACATTAAATAGACCATAATTATTTTTAAATGCTACATATATTGCAGCTCAGCTGGGAAGTAAGCTTTTAAGCATGTCCAAGTTTAAATCTAGTTCTAAAAATACCCAGATTTTTAATTCCCAGCAAAATTAATTTGCAATGTGTGTAACCAATAACAAATGAATGCCACAGAGCGGTACCAGGAACCAGCTGGAAGTGGGAGCTAACAGACATCGCACTGACTGAGAAAAAAAAAGGGGAAGTGCTACCTCATGATGAGATTTCAAGGGACAAAGTTAATGTTTGAGGCAGAGAAGAACTCACAAACAGGATTAACAGTATTGCAGCTAATGAGACTTTAGTGCAACAATGATACTCAGGTAAGATTTTAAAGGAGAGGTCTTGGGCAGGGGAAGAGATTTGTAGGTCATCTGTATTGAGAGGATAATTGAATTTGTGCTCTGTTGATGAGATTAAACAGAGGAAAGTTATAAAGATGAGTGAGAATAGAAGCAAGGACAGACACATTTGGGATTCCCACTGAGGTCTAAAGGAAGGCAAGGACATGCTTCTGACCTATATGCTGAAGGGAGTAAGAAGACCAGGGAACACCAGAGTAACAGCTGGTGGGAGGAAGTGCAATTTTAAGAAAAAGACTAGAACTGCCCCAACAAAAGTGAAGGGCATATCTAAGTATGGAGTATTTTCCTTCAAATTTTGATTAGAAAACATTGCACATTAAGTGTGTCTGAAGATGAATGCAAGGAGAAGAAGGCATCTTCAATGGAACTGAAATGTGTGACCTGAAATTATTCTGTGAGCTTGGAGATAAAAGGAAGAAACAAGATAGAACAGTAGCTGAAGGAGCAAGGGGGCATCAAGAGTACTTTTCATATGGGAAAGGCAATAAACCTTGTAGTAGGAGAGGGGGAAAAGCACTAAGAAAGTGAACGTACTTGATGATAAAAAAAGGGAAAAAACACTTTGAGGAGATTGTGACAATGCATGGAACAGAGCTCCTATGACAGCACAAGTATGAGGAGAAAACAGTAGAAGAGAAACTTAGGATGAGAGGGAGGAAAGAGCTGTGAATAGGAATAGAACTAAGATGAAAGATGAAAATCAGGTTGTATTGCTATTTTTTCTCGTGGTATTGAGATACTTTATGAAAAGAAGAGCAGTAGTCTTGAGAAACAAATCAAAGATGGCAAAAAAAGAAAGGGGACAAAGATAAATATAAAAGGAAGCAGAAAGATATTGTTGACCTGGCAAATAGATTTATCCAAGTTAAAGGAAAAGGAGATTGTGTAAAGAACTGAAGAGCTGGTGAAACTGGAGGTGACTGTAAAAGAGGAGAGGAGCTCAGAGGTGAAAGAATAAAATAGCAGGAAGACAAATACTTAGGTCAAAGGGAAGGAAAGCTGTGGGTAAAGGACAAGCAGGTTAAAAACAGCCTGTGCTATGGACATGTTGTATTGTGCCCCTCATGACCCAGAAACCAAATCCGCCTCTGTGCACATTTCTGTCAGATAATTATAATGAAGTTTTTGTGTTTCTATATCAAGGCTAATGTGTTGTTGTGATGTTGTCATCCAGATTCTTAAGAAATGTGCTGACACCATTTGTTCTTTTGGCACGAGCTCAATTGTGCCCTTCTGGCACAACTGGTAAGGGCCACTTTATATCAATGGGAATGAGGTAGCAGTTTGTTTATATAGGATGGTTGTCCAGGGAATAAAGCAAAAAGGCAGGATCTTTTCTCCTGTGTTAGGATTAGCTGCACAGCAACAGAGTGGCAGAGATTGCAGCTAAAACAGCTTAATTCCTACCAACATAAGGGTCTTTGTTGTTTGGGTGTTTATGTGGATGAAAAAAACACTTTATTAAGTGTAATGTTTCCCCTGAAAGAAAAAGTCTTGGCCCCATATTTTGTCTGTTGTACTTATCTCCCAGTTTGAATTGACAGAGTTATTTGAAGAACAAAACTGCAGTAGGCTGAAGAAAGCAGACTTTGCTGTTTGTCCAGAGAACCCTGTTTCAGCAAGGCTTCCACCTACCAGGGATCCCCTGCTGTGCCTGGTCACATGTTTCTTCTACTCTTCTGTGTCATTTCAGTCACCTTTATGACATCTCTTTACTCCTAAACTTCCTCAACTGGGACACCAATGACGAAAAGAGGATTGTTCAGGCAGACCCAAGGTAAACAGGTATCACAGACGTTCAACACCTTCCCAAGGCAGGTAATTTATGTTGGTGCTTTTGTTCAAGGAAGTGAACTGTAGGGATTAAAAAAAATCTGGGTTAAAAAAATAATCTGGGTCATAAAAGACCCTTGAATGAAAGAGAACAAATCAAGCCCTTCTGCTTACCGAAGAGCATTTAGAGGGAGTTTTGGGTGATAGCAGATGTTTTCCATACTTTATGATGGACAGTCAAGGTGTTTTGAGTTGCAAGACCTCAGGAACATGTTTCTGGAGAAGTACTGCAAGTACTGTAGGAGAGATGTGGAGTTCAACCTCCATTTAGTCTTTTCTAATGCAAGTACATGAGCTAACACTGACTGAGAACATTGGTCTTGATCTCTTTGCTTCTCCTGGCTTTAAAAAGAGCATAGCAATGCCCAACTTGTCTGTACAGGTGAGCCAAGTGCTAACTCACTCTGTATTACTTTCTGATGCTACTGTAGGCTACTGTTAAGAGACAAATTTAGTGTAGACAATTATTTATTTTAAAATGTATGCCTTTGTGTTTCTGTCAATGTGTAGTGTAGTATCACTATTAATGATTGCCCCAGGCAAATTCAGCCTCAAAATAGTACTTTATGGTGAACCAAAGCCACACATATTATTTACGACATTTGTGAAACCAGCTGATGGAAATATCTCATGAAAGATACAAGGTGAAAGGTGTCATGAGAAGCATCCATGATGCCCAGAAAAATGAAAATGTACTTTTCATGTTACATCCATGAATTATGATGAGAAATCATAATTACTTAGCTGATAAAACAATCAAATGTTCCTGATAGTCTGCTACCAAAGTACAGCACAAACCTACTATCATTACACAGATAGGAAGTGCCATGGCCTTCCCTGGGAACATTTTTATGATCAGAGGCCACTCTTTTACACTGAAGACCACTCGACAGTATATCAATAAATACTATACCAACAAAATTGTCTTTTTTAAAATCATATTTTCTGTCTATATATTAATTTAGTATATGTTTTATCTTCTATTTAAAGCTGTTTTCCAAAATTTATAGAGAGCAATATTTTAATGTGTTCTGACTTAGAGCAAATCTTCACATCTTTGGTACTGAGTGCATTAAAATACATGTTCCTGGGAGAAACAAATGGAGCTACATGGATCATTCATATCTGACTTTCTTTGCTCTTCCACTTTTTCTGTTCTTACCCCTACCCTTGAGTCTATCTCATACAATCATAGAATCATTCAAGTTTGAAAGGATCTTTAAGATCACTGAACCCAGCAGTTAGACTAACACTGCCAAGGTCACCACTCAACCATGTCCTTAAGCACCACGCACACACGATTTTTGAATACCTCTGGATATAATGACTCAACCACTTCCCTGGGCAACCTGTTTCAATGCTTGACCACCCTTTCAGTGAAGAATTTTATCCTAATATCCAATCTAAACCTTCCCTGGCACAACTACAGACCATTTCTTTTTACCTGGGAGGAGAAACCAATCCCCATTTCAGTACAACCTCCTTTCAGATAGCTGCAGAGAGCAATAAGGTCCTACCTGAGTGTCCTTTTCTCCAGATAAAACAACCCCAGCTCACCCAGCCACTCCTCAAATGACTTGTGCTCCAGACACCTCATCCATGTCCCTGCTTTTCTTTGGATGCATTCACTGTGTCTGTGAGCTGTTTGCAGGTTGCCATCCGAAAGGCAGGTAGCACAACAGCCAGACTTCACTCTTGCCTTGAACTTCGTATCACAGAGTATCACCCTGGATTTACATCCTGCTGAGTGACTCAGGGGCAGGTGTGCTCAGCTCCAGGACAGAGGCACTGCTGTGCAGCTTCTCCTGGTTTATAAACATCCCCTTTCCCTTGCCTTTAACTGGAGCTCAGACACTGTTTGATTCTGTGTCATCCCACACTGTCTCCCCACTGGGCAGCTTTCCTCAGATGAAAGACTCATTAGATCAATGCTTTCTTGTCCTTTGCTTCTGCAGTCTCTGTCAGATCTCAGAAAAAGTGTTCATCCTGTCTACAGCCTGACTGTGAGGGTAGGTCACTTAGGGTCTCCTTTTAAACAACTGCAGGTCCTGCCCTGCTGAACTTCTCATCAGCAGCACGAACAGCTGCCTCAAGGAAAATGGGAAAAAAAAAACTTCTTGTAGCCCAGAAGCACACAAGGAAAGCACAGGTGTAGCTCACACCAGGCCATTTGGTTCAGAGTCACTCGGGAAGGGGAGGTATTTTTGAAACACTTGCACAGGACCACCAAGGTCCTTTATAAGCAATTATGAAGACAAATGACCTCACATTTGTTCCCATTCAATGTCCTGTGGCTTCTAGATGAAAAGATGTGGATGAACAGTTGGAGTGAGCCTGTGCTGCAGCCAACATCATCGTTTCCAAACAGCTCAATGGGCAAGTGGCAGCTTGAGTGCAAATCAGAACAGCCTGAGGGCAACCCTAATTTATAGCAATGTAACCAAGCGATGGAAGGAGAAATCCAAGGAAAATGCTGGTGATAATCCTCAGGACTAAAAGATTTAGGTCAAACTCCAAACTACTGAAGTAGGCAGAATCTAGTTCATTTTGGTTTCTGTGGCAGGCCTCTACCTCCTTCTGAATATCTTACTGCTTTTTAGCAAACTAGCATAAATGACATAAGATGCAAAATTAAAACAGACACCTGTGAAGGATCCTTGAAAGACATGAAGGATGAATTATGCTGGAGTGCATTCTGGAAGCTAAGATGGATGACAGGAGAAAAATTAAGATGGAAGGTGGGGAAGGATGCTTGCTTTCTGACTTGAATATCTTGTGTAAGAGGAAAAAATGAAAATCCAGAAGTAAGAGGAAGTAAGGTAGAATGGAGCCTTGAAATAACATCTTTCAGAGCGGGTATGAATCGCTATGAATAATGCATCACTAATTACAGGGATGTAAGTGCAGCCATGCGTCCAGTCTCAGGCATGTCAATTGGAATTTAAAAGGAAATGAGAAATGTGATAATACGTCTATTTCTATCAGAAACCACGTCTATTGCTGCTGTTTTCGGGGAGAGCTTTCTTTCACATAGATCAGTTCCTTCTCTTTATGTGGCAGTGAAGCCATAAAAGCCTGTGAACTGGTAATCTGTTTCCATGGAAATGAATGGGATGTCACAAATGTAGCACTATGACTTCATTTCAAGATAGAGTACAAGAAGAAGATAGACAGCAAAGGAGGGATATCAGGTTATTTCAGGCTCTTATGACTGCCCACTGTAAATCTCCTTTGTTTGAGCAGACAGTGGAGAGGAGGAGGAGGGTTAAACTGGACTGAGTCATCCTTGAAGTTTCTTGGGTGGGAGATGAAGATTGTGATTATGATCATTCCTTATTTGAAGGCTATTGTGAAAGAAAAACAAATGGTTTGTTACTATTTGTGCCTTAGCTACATGTTTTCAATTTGTTGCAAGAGTTATATACTTGTGTACTTGAATAAGTTGTATTATTTTAATTCTTATTTATAAGAACAAAATAAGAATGAAATAACTAAATTTGGTGAGAAGGTGAAGAAACTAAATGTAAGAAAGATTTCTTTGTTAGACACTAAAATATTTTTATTACTTTGTATATACCAGTTTTTCAGACACAAATCATGAACTAAAAGATCATCCCTTTTCACTCTATTGACTAGCACAGGTGTCTGGGCCTTCCTCAGAAAAGCAGTAAGTACTTTACCAACAAATTCAGTTTTTACAAGTCATTGTTGTTCACTTGCACCTTTTCTGCTTTCTTATTAGATTCTCTTTTACCAGGCACTTACATTTGAAGCCAAGTTGAGATTCTCGAGTCTCTTTGTACTTCGGTGTCCTGTTTATCTGTTGTGTTTACACAGCATATTGGGCCATGTTTGCCCTGGCCATTCTTCTTTTGAAAGTTAGAAGTAAGGGGTGTTCAATAGCTAAAAAGCTTTTTTAAAACCAAAGAATATTTATTTTGGAAAAAAAAACTTTCCTTTTAAAATCTGCCAGATTTTTTTTTTAACTTTATTTTTTATATCTTTGAATCCCCAGGCATTTTCCTGCCTGGCATTGTCTTTTAACAACTGCTAAGTGTTTGTGGAAAAGTGGCTTATCTCATCCCATTCTTGTCTTTCTGCTTGGTTTTTTTTGTTTGTTTTTTTTTTTTTTTTTCTTTTTTCTTTTTTTCTTTTTTCTTTTCACATATTCAGGTAAACTAAGCCACTGCAGTCTCACAGTGAGCAAGGAGAGAACTAGGTCAACGCACTTTGTTTGTAAACCCTTACAGAACGCTTCTAATTTTGTCACAGACATGGGAAAGGCTTGACGTTTACCTTCTTCCTGCGTAGCTTGTTAAAAGACCAGCTGGAATATTAGAGTGTGGCATTACAATGTAAGTTTGTGGAATGTTGTCCTGTACCAGGTAGTCAGGGCAACAGAGCAGGGCAGGGAGCTTACTTACCCAGCCACAGCCCTGTCTAGGTAGATAAAGATAAAGATAAAACTGTGACCTCTTCCTCAATGACTTTTCCCCCCTCAGATCTTTGGGAATAACCAGCTCTTTCAAAAAATCTGGCAACTGAGTAAGTTGTCCATTGGCAAGGAGAAACAGCTCTTGATAAGCCTTTTTTTAGTTCTGTGGTTGAAAAAAGCCGTGGAGTTGATCGGATGCTTGGCTTTGCCGGTGTTACTGCACTGTGCATATGTTTTGAAGTATAAATCAGGTGTCAGGTGTCAAGTTCTAGAAGTGCCATTGTTTACCTGGACTGAAATCTAGTTACTCTCTGAAGCATTCAAGCTTCTTGATGACAATTATGTTTCAAAGGGACATTCTGACTGTATGTTGTTGAAGGAGAACTTAGAACATTAATTATCTTAATTGAAAAGACATTATAATGCTATCACTCACTGTACGTAAATGAATAATAGGGAACATATTTCCCTTTTTTCCTGTGGCTGCCTGGATCATGAGTTTGCTCAACCCAGTAAGAATTATTTGCATCATAATTGTCTCAAGAATAAGTTTTTCTGCCTATATATAAACACATCAGATGTATGCAGGATGCTTACAAAAAGAAACAATGAAACTAATAGATCATCTGGATAGAAATAGATGTTTCAGACTCCCAGGTAATTGCTCATACTGATGGTGAGCCATGTATTATTCACAAATAAGAAAGCAACTGAAGAGACCACAAGCATTACTGAGGAGATCCTAGAACTTCATGAAAACATTTTAAGAGACCCTTGAGGAGTAATTTGAGATAGAAGATCGAATTTCAGACTATTATTCCCAGACAGTCCTCCTGCCAGGCAAGTGCTACATACACAATCTCAGCATGTCAGTGTAGATGAGGAGCTGCCCTTCCTTTCTGGCATCCTGATAGTTTGAAGCTCTTGTGTCTCTAAAAGCCTGTATCACCTGTAAGAGCAATTAGAAAGGATGTGGAGTGGATGGATGCAGACCATTAGAAATGAGTACATCAGTACTACTCCCCAAGCATCCATTTGGTCAACAAATTAAAACCAAAAGCATGGCATTGGCCAAGCCCTCTTATTTCAGGTGTTTTCATCTCACAAAGCAGCACCTCAGGCTTACCGGTCACTGACTCCTACTTCTGTCATTTGTTTTTATTTCCTGAATCACCAATTTGTTCGCAGGCCCCATTTTCCTTCTCCTTCGGTTACTTTGTTACTTTTTGACAGAGGAAAATGTTTGCTGTCACACTGCATTTGCAATTGAAACCCCTGGTTTGAAAACTGATGAGCTGCTTTTCTTGCATAATTTCCCTCCCATGGTCTGTGCTGTAAATAGAAGGAAAAAATAGCAATTTATGCCCCATGGTCATGGGAGCCATTATTTTTTCTTTATTTTTGCAGAATATCTGCAGATAAACAGTGGGAAATCTTTTACCATGTAATCATTTAAAATGACATCAATTTAAATGTGACAGCATTGCTACGTTTTGTTTAACTGCCAACTCCAATTAAACATTGTGCATCTTTTATTACTCGGATTTCGGGGGTTGCAACAATGCATGGAATCTGTCCAGATTTAGAGAGAACTCTATATTACAAGATTATTATGAATCATCTTGCCCTGTCTGGGATCATTTGAGTTCTACATTTGAGTCCACCCCATAGTGAATTTTAATGCTGGCATTAGTCTTAGAACATTGTGATTTGTTCCCTAATCAGTTCTTTCTTTTCAGTTTTTAATTCTCTTCAGTCTGTGAAAGCATCTCACATTCCTTGATTTAGTGCTTAACTGCCAGCTTGAGGTAATGCCTTTTTTACAGTCTATGAGTATCTTACCAAATTCTCCAGCTATGGTTTCCACAAACTCAGCTGATGAGGTAGATGGCAACTGAAATTTGTGCCAGGTCTAAAAAAGTCTTAATCACTTGCCAAAGAGCCACAAAAACATAATAAAATGTGAAAGAATATACTAAACAATTCATTGCCACATAAATATTCCAAAACAACAACTTCCTAAGACTGAAGACAAAAAAAATAAATAAAAAAAGCTTCCAGATCATTTACATTACTTAGAAAAACAACAGTATCCTTAGCAATCACTTATTTGGTAAATTATTCTACAACCTCTCCCTGATGTCTCTACTCGGTGCAGTGATGACCTAGATGCTCCCAGGTGTGCAAACTGCCATTTTTCCACTGAAAATAAAGGTAGATTTCTGGGCAACAGGACAAGTTTGAATAGGCCACCCATTATCTGATTGAAAAAGTGGTTGTAATAGTACCCAGCCATTACACAGGATAAAATTAAAAAAAAAATAATTAATGGGCATTAAGAAAGAGAAGAAGACGTCTATCATCTGAATGTCCTCATGTTGGGCACATGACTTGGATGAAAAAATTAGGTTACTCTCTATTAGTGACCTTCCAATGCAGTGGAAAGAGAGAGGGTTCATAGAGAGAGTCAGAGTAAACTTGTGACTTTGAAGATTTGAATCCCTCTTAGGAGGAACCAGAAATTAATATCTTGACCAAATTAGGTGCCAAATATTCATACTCCCCAGTGAGATTTAAATTGTGTTTGTGGAGCCTAGTCTGTGTTCATTTGGCATCAAACTTCCCCAGCAAAGAAAGATACAAATCTCTTCACAAGCTTAAAAAGACAACTTCTCAGCTTTTTTATTTAAATAATCATACAAAACTGTCAGATCAACTCTCCTGGAAATTCTGCATTAATAAGATTTGAGATACCAAAGAATCTCAGTTCTCTCTGAGTTATTTATTCAAACCTTAAACACAGAAACATAAGTCAACAGCTAGAGGATTCCAAAACTGTTTTTTCCACATATGCAACCACATATGCAAAATCATGATTGCCCACAGATTTCAATCATTATACATTTCTTTCTTTCTTTCTTTCTTTCTTTCTTTCTTTCTTTCTTTCTTTCTTTCTTTCTTTCTTTCTTTCTTTCTTTCTTTCTTTCTTTCTTTCTTTCTTTCTTTCTTTCTTTCTTTCTTTCTTTCTCTTTCTTTCTCTTTCTTTCTTTCTTTCTTTCTTTCTTTCTTTCTTTCTTTCTTTCTTTCTTTCTTTCTTTCTTTCTTTCTTTCTTTCTTTCTTTCTTTTTCTTTCTTTCTTTTTCTTTCTTTCTTTCTTTTTCTTTCTTTCCTTCCTTCCTTCCTTCCTTCCTTCCTTCCTTCCTTCCTTCCTTGCTTCCTTCCTTCCTTCCTTTTTTCTTCCATCAAGACAAGATTTGCTGCACAGGAAGTTCTTTGAAGAAGTAAGCAACCAATGTCAACAGAAATCATCAGCTGTGAAGAGTTTTAGGATTTCTTTTAATTGTGGATTTTACTACATTTGATTCTATGTTCAGGCATTGATCAATTGCCTTCCCCTACTTTGTGCAATGAAGAATCTCTGTTAAGCGGATATCTGCTACATTACAATGGAAAAAGAAATCAGATAATTGTTTTTCTAGATCTGACTCCATGTTAATAAATTACCTTTAATTTGCATTCTGGGTGAAAAGCTCAGCAGCTCTATCTGCTCGGTGATTTAAAAACCTGATCCAAAGGTAGGAGAGTGACTGTTGTTGTTGCTCTTGATTAAGTAGCTGCTGTTAGATATTAATCTCACTTTGACTTGAATGTGTTAGAGTCAGACCGCAATGACAGCAGGATATCTTCCAGGGGAACTGCAGAGTCTTTATTTATTGATCTAGAAGCAGAAACAATCTAGCAGGTCATTTTCTGCTAGTGCTGCTTTCTTCCTCACAAATAGTGGTGACAGACAGGAGACAATCTCTTTGCAAGATCATTTCCCCTGATTATTGGTGGCTCCTTTGCTGGCATCACTTGCATTCCCTCCCTTATCCTTTTGACTTCTTGTAAGAAAGATGCCACTGGATTCCTCTTTAAAGAGTGAGAGGAAGAAAGGCAAGAATCACTTCAAGCCTTCTGGGGATGGTAGGCTAAATAGGGGAAATAGGCCAGAAAATACATTTTATGATGCAATAGCCACACTCTATTGCTCTTCAATCTATGCTGGAAAACAGCTTTTAGATACTGAAAGGAAACCATGGGAGTCCTACTGATTATTTTTGAGGCAATTCCTATGTTTGCATATCTCCTTCCTCATACTCTTAGCAGGAGGAGACCAGTGGCATTTATGTGAACATTCATGACTGCAGTAAAGGCTGTTGGGAGTGAGGACAATGTGGCAGGACACCCAGGAGCAACTAGAAATGCAAATAAATCTCCAGACTGAAGCTAAAGGCATTGAAATCCACACAACCAAATGGGGACAGAGACTTGTGCAAATTTTTCTGGTTTCAGAATCTCAGCTATTTCTTTAGACATCATTATTCTCAAAAGAACAGTAAAAAGCTGTAAATACTGCCAATTCCAAACACCTATAACCATGAGGCAAATTCTTTGCTACCCTTTTTTTACTTGCTTTCTAGCTTTAAAACTTTGACAATTCAAGCACGTTGAGCTTTGAATTTCTCTTTAGAAGGCCAGACAAGAAATATTTGGTTTTTAAAGAAAGATGAAGGCCTCTTGAATACATGATTGAATAAGCTGGGATTTGATTGGCAGGACTTGCTGTGGAAAACCTGGCTGTGAATCCATGGTGGCTGACCACAGGAGGTCACAGGAAGAGGCCACCTCAGCTGTGGAAGTCGTGTTCCCCTTCCCCTTCTGCAAAAGGTGAACATCATAATCAAGGGCAGCTCTGAATAGTCAGCCCTTGCTCTAACAGCATGTATGGTAAATGCTCACATGTAAGGTTTAGGTACAGTTTCCTGCTTTTTGCAGTGGTTGCATTCGGTGCTGTTCGTTGTGATTCAAAGAGTGTTTATCCTGGATGCTCACACTGGAAAGTAACTACTACATTTGGACAGCAAACTAGACTAATCCAAATAATTGTTCACCCAAAATTTATTTGCATTAAAGTATTGACAAATAGAAAGACACAAAACAAGCAAAAAGAAAAAAAAATCAGTCTACTGTATTGTTATTGGAAAGCCTATAGAATCATGGATAACCAACACACACTGGAATTCCAATACACACTGAAACAGATGTCCTTTAATGCACTTAGTGTGGTGTAAACTATTGGGGCTAAACAGGAATGGACAACAAATATTTTCATCACCTTTGCTGACCAAGAACATCCTGGTTTAGTGTGTCTGTATCTCCTCCAATGTGTTGGAGTAAAGTAAAAATGACATGCTCTGCAGCACAAATAACTTCTGGTTTGTGATATGTCTTCTTTATGTTCTTAGTATTTGCTTTGCATAAACATCTGCCACAGCTCAGCAACCACAAAACACAGAGGATATGGATTTGATGAAGACATTTATGGCCATATGATGTTGATGAGATTGTAAATCATGTAATAAGAGTCATACAAGAAGCAAGAAACTGGAGCAAAAAAGAAAAAACCTTTGAAACAAAAATGCATATTTTTCATTTCACCAGCTTTACCAAATAGACCAATGTAAATCTATTGGGTCAAAACTTTCAGGAAATAGAGATGCTCAGAACGAATATACAATCCACAGTCATTCCAAACAAGCAAAGAGCCTGTCTCACTGGAGCTAAAGTTTTGAAAACTGATGTCAACTCAGCAGATAATAATAGCCAAATTGTTTTAGAACTCAAAGGGTTATGGGTTTTATTAGTAAATGCTGTTATTGTAATACTGCCCAAAAACAATTTTTAAACCCAGAGCAAAAAAAAAATTACAATTCCAAATGCAGCTCTATAAGGAAGATAAATAATTTAAGCATGCATAAAGATCATTAATAAATTTTGGAAAAAAAAATAAACCAAAAACCCATGGGCTTGATA
The DNA here is from genome assembly GCF_015832195.1 of Motacilla alba alba. Lineage (NCBI taxonomy): Eukaryota > Metazoa > Chordata > Aves > Passeriformes > Motacillidae > Motacilla > Motacilla alba. The sequence goes on from NC_052017.1 coordinate 113,976,676, forward strand.
TCCTGTAGTGCCACTTGGCCATGATGAAAGACATGACCTGAACATTCAGTTTTGATAGAAAAGAAGGAAATTGCTCTCATCTTTCTGTACCTAAGACTATGAATCCGTGACTTCATTGCCAAACTCACTCCTTTTACCCTCTGTTCTCTCCTGAGGATAGAGTAAAAGCAGCTAGATAGAGCAAAGGCAAGAAGCAGTGATGATGAAGCGCTTGGGGTGTAAGAGCAATTTAGTGTGCTGCTCCTGGAGTTTAAGCTGTTTGTTATGCATCTCACTGACCAGCTTTGCAGTTCTGTCCATAACCACTGTCTTGGCCTTGGGGAGAGCTCCTGAACATCTGAGATATTCCAGGGGCAGAGAAACCTCATCACACCATGCTAAAATTTGTTAGGAATAACTTGATCAAACAAGGTTATTATGGGCCTGCCTCTGCTGTCTATGAAGTTAAAGCCCTATTGACATCAAGGGAAAGAGGATCAAATGTTTTGTATTCTCTACAGAATGAAGAGCTCCCAACAAAGAGTTTGTGGTGCTGTAGCTAAGCAGCAGGAAATTTGCATTTTGTCACAGATGCCTGAGGGTTCAAGATTCTGCCTTTATCATGTTTAATTTAGCACTTGCAAAAGCAAAACAGATAAAGCTATGTAGTACCTCTGCAAAAATAAATAACTTTTTCAGTGCCAAGCCTTGAGCTCACTTTATAATATTTCTTCAGAAACTGAGATGGTTATCAACAACAACAGTGTTTATCAGCTCATGGAATTATAACAATCATGCAGTGGTGTGAGCTCTATTGTGCTCTGCAGTTTCCCTTAGGCCTGTAGGAATAACCTTTTCTCAGCTTGGGACCCTGGAGTGAGGAAAATTGCTGTTCTGATGGATAGCCTATTATTTTTGCAAATGCCAGTACAGGGCCTGCACTGTCTCTGATGTCCAGAGTCTGCCTGCAGGGCAAATGTTACTCTGGAGCTTTAGAGGATGTGCAGCAAACACTCATTTCAGACTGAATGGACCCTATATTGTGATCCACTGAAATGAAGCTTTGGTGAATGTAAAATGCATTTTGTTGGGAGCAGGGGAAGTGGGTGGGAATTATGTTCCACTTGTTTGTAATGATCATAATTTATCTTCGTTTATAATGGCATCTTAGAGATTTTCTTCATCAGCGTTAAGAACATTATAGAATTATTGGCTGTTATTTTTGTTAGCAAGACCAGACTGTGTGTAAGATAGAGTGCCAAATACTGTCAGACACATCAGACAAAGGCAGTGTTACTGTACTATCACTTCAAAGTATCCTTTGGAGAACTCAGGCACGCACTCATTATGAAAAACTAGAACTGAGTCAGGAACTGATTTGAAGTCTGCCATAATCCAAGCCAATATATCAAAAGAGACCAACTGGTGCTATCAGAGCTTCTGTGGCAAATGTGCTGGTATGTCATGTGGAAACCAGACAGAGAAAATGCATGAAAACAATGTGATTTATTGAATCACATTGATAACAAAATCTGTTATCTGACCATTATTAAACTAGAGGGCTTTTTTGTTTTGGTTTGTTTGTTTTGGGGTGGTTTTTTTTGTTTTGGTTTTTTTTTGTTTGTTTTGCTTTTAAAAAAAATAAAATGGATTGTTGATGTCATTTTAATTTACATATTTCAAAACAGCTTATGTTCAAAACATAAGATTAATCTTTAGGCTGTCCACCATCAGGTATTCTATATCTCACTCAATATCCTTGTGTGCCTACTCTCCCTTGCCTATTTTCAGTTTCCAGGGGCTTCTCATAAGATGCCCTTTTCTCTTGTGTGGCATTATGCTTCTTAAACCTCCTTTTGTTATCTAGTTGAAAAAAGCCTTCTGTGAAACAAAAATCCATAATATGAACTTTCTAATGTGCCAGTCGGTGCTCTTGTAGATGCAGGAGGAGCACCCTTGGACAGTAATTTAAGGGCAAAATATTGCCCAAATGTCAATGGTTTGACACTGTTTCTTTTTGTCATTTATCTTGGTACAAGACAAATGATTTGTTCTTCAATGTATAAATTTTCAGTTCACTCCAGGTAAAAGCCTGTAGGTTTCTGTCTAAAGCTTAAAACTATAAACTTCACACTTTAAAATTATTACCAAAGCCATGCATCACCTGATTGAAATCCAGTCACAATTTCTTCATTTGTAAGAACTGCCAACATCTTCAGTCCTTCACACAGCACAGTCTGTTCTTGGCCATAGGGTTTCATTCCACAGCATCCTGCAACTGCAATCCCACAGTGTAGGGAATCACACTTCTGCTGCTTCCAACTCAAATAAAGGCAAAATACAGCAGACAGCTGGATGAAAAGAAAAATCTGATTTTTAAAGAATTTGGGAATCTTGTGTTTAAAACCTCAGCTTGTTCTTCCTCATTATCCAGCACTCAATATAGTTTTCCTGAATATTCTGGCATTCCTTATGAAACCCATGAAGCAGGTACTAGCAGACAGACATCCTGGCACCCACATAGTGGGCTTAGATGATCAGAGTGAACATAACATTGGATTCTTCTTTTTCCTGTATCTCCAACCTTCATCCAGGCCCCTTTACCCAGGCCCCTGTCCCATCCTGGGTTTGGAATAGTTGTCTTTTATATTGTTGCAGGAATACAGCACATGGAGACGGAGGAAATCTTTGAAGTGCTCTCCTGAACAATAAACAAATTTCTAAAAATTGGAGGAAAACTCAGTATAGTTTATGGGTTGTTTGGATGGTGCTTTCCCAGCAGAAGTGCAGAGAAGATTGGATCATGACAACCCTCAGACAGCTCAGAGTATGTATGGCCTGTGTCACTCTTCTACTGCCTGCATAAGGGAATCAATGCTTCTAAAGAGAATCACACCATTTTCCCTTATCTACAGGGTTTCCACCTCCACTTACAGACTTTTATCATCTGCAAATTACAAGAGTAAGTTAATCCAGTGAAACCAATGGTTATGCAAATGACACCCTTGAGAGCAGGAAGAATGGTTGAAGTGCTGTCCAAGTGCAAAGGCAGAGCTGGGAGCCATTGCCCAACAGCTCAGAATATTTTTCAGGATATATTGCAAAATGGACGGTGTTTGACTTCGACATTTCCCTTGCAAATCCATCACTATGAAAGCAACAATGATAGAAATTACTTACAAGACAAAATATGGTGTTCCAGGGTGGAAAATTTGTCATCTGTATGAACTATAATCTTCTACAAGTAGTGCCATTCTCATCTGTCATGTTACTCTTCAGCTTTGGGGGGAAAAATGCTCTACAGATTGGTCTTTACTAAACAATCTTAGTTCCAGTGAAGAAAAGGCTGGAAAAGATGTGCTTGACTTCACTGGAAAATGAGCCTTGTATTTTTCATTGCATTCCACTCATTCATTGAACCACCACTCTGTCTGCAGTTCAGCTCCAATGAGCTGCAGGGCTGTAATTCCCTTCACAGAACCACAGAAGGGTTCCGGTTGGATGGGACTTTAGGAGGCCATCTGGTCCAATCTCTCTGATCAAACAGGGGCACCTACAGGCATTCACCCAGGACCACGTTCATACAGGTTTCAACTATCTCCAAGGGAGGAGGTTCCACCGTCTCTCTGGACAACCCATGCCAGTGCTCAGTCACACTCAGAGTGAAAAAGCATTTCCTGACATTCAGAAAGACTCTCCTGAGCTTCCATTTGTGTCCACCACCTCTGGTCCTGTCGCTGGGCATCACTGAGAAGAATCTGGTTCCATCCTCCTTTCATCCCCTTTGTCAGGTATTTACAGACATTGATGAGATCCCCCTGAGCCATCTCTTCTCAAGGCTGAATAGTCCCAGCTCTCTTGGCCTTTCCTCACAGGGGAGATGCTCCAGTCCCTTAAACACCTTTGCAGCCCTTCACTGGATTCTCCCCAGTATGTACATCTCTTGTACAAGAGATATATACTGGAGAGAATCCAGTGAAGGGCTGGATGTGCCTAGAGCTGAACACACTTCTATCTGTACACCAAATAAAATCTTATTACCTAATAATTAGAAATTTGAATTTTTCCTGTTATCCTTATGGTTTTATTATTATATCTGTACATGTTTTATACTCTCTGATTTATGGTCAGATTTCATGGCGTTTTCTTGTCAGGAAGAGTGAGGAATACAGCCATTAACTGTTCTTTTTTGTGATTATTATCTGAAAAAATGTAGATATCTTATCTTCTGAGAGGCTGAATCTGTATGCAGGCCAGATCGTATCTGGGTTACTTGTATCCTTGTCAACTTAAATGAATCTCTTAACTTCTATTAAACCCTACAGCCTCTTACTTTGCCACAGTTCTGCGTTATGTTTGCATCTAGAACACCACAGGAAACACCCACTGAATTATGTATCTCTAAGGCTTTCTGGGTCAAATATGAGAATGTCGCAGAGCAGCACACACTGAAGGAATATTGTAATTGCATAAAGGTTCCTCAATTTTTTCAAGTTCACTAAATCTCTGAAAATGCTTTCTTTTCTATTAATTTTTAAAAGAAGAAGTATTTAGACTCATTTTCTCTGCAGAAGCAATTGTTATCAATGCTGTTTATTCCACAACGTGGTGCAATCTACCCCAGGATATATGCAAGATTTATGCCGGATGATGATCGAATAAGGAGTTCTTCAAAGCACAGTTGTTCTCTGTTTTAGCTGACTGTGATTCCCACCTTCTACCCCTTCTCTTGTAGAGAGCTTCCATGCACAAATCCTTCCCATGGCCCCCAATAAGGAGAACATAGGACACAGCGCTTAATTTCCTTCTCCTGCTCCCACTGAAGTCTTGGCATACCCATCTTGGAGAACTAGAACCTGTTGAGTCAAACAGAGAGTCTGAGGAGAAAGCAGGAATTCCTTTTGGCTCTTGTAGGCCTATTGACACTATATGTATGGGATACAATGAAATTTCAATGACATGGAAAGAGAGAGACATGGGGAGTTATGAAGTCCCTGCTATCTATCCCCATTTGAAGCTTCTCATGATGATGAGCCTGTACTTCTGCAGATCTTCATGGTAAATCTTAAAGACCCACCCCGGGTCTTCTTATGCCTGATACAGAGTAGAATGCATTGTTCTCAAGGCATTCTTCTGTTACACACCATAATTTGGGACATAGATCATACTCCATTTCCTATGGAAGCAGTTCCTGTTTTTCCACTGGAAGGGCAGAAAATGAAATCAGTAACTTTTCTGCAGAGACATTAATCCCTTAAAGCCCACCCCAAAGGACCAGAACTTTTGGAGTCACATCATTAAATAAACACAATGGAGTAAAACCAGCAGTTTATTATGTTATCCAATAATAAATGTTTATCATCTTGTTTTCCACTGACTGTAGAAGTAGAACGTGAGAAAAGCTTTCAAGGCAGTAATTGGAAAATAATCTATAAGAGGAAGAACCACAAAAAAAAAAAAAAACAACAACAAAAGCAAGACAACTGCGTAAATATTTTATTCTCAGAATTGTGTATTTTACTCAGGTGCAAACTGAGCTCTGGTTGGTCCCTGGGAAGCAACTGTCCTTTTCATCCCTGCTCCCATGCTTGCTGCAGTGGAGCTGGCCCAAGATCATTGCATGTGGCATCCTTGTAGCCCTAATGTCTTTGTTTTGCTCTCCTGAGGCTCTGCTGAGCTGCTACAACCTCTTTGATGTTGGCAGCCCAGAAAGCATGAAGACTCTTACTGAGCAAGGAAAGTAGAGGGTGAATAACCCTCAAATAACAGAGATGAAGGGAAGAACCAAAAAAAGGGGTAAAAGAGGGCATGTGAGGACAAGAATGAAAGGGGAAAAAGGAAAAATTCATTGATCTTCCTTGCCAGCAGAAGGAAAAAACCCAGTTACCAGAGGCGAGATTTTGGCCGTGTATCCTGGTGATTTTAGAACCTTTTGTTCAGTTAATTGGCAAAGTAAATCCAGGAACAAAAACATTGAAAATCTTTTTCTCAGAAGGGTCATTTCTCACAGAAAAAAAAAAATAATTGCAAGCCAAAACTTGCAAAACAATTAGCATTTTTTCAGGTTGCAGACGGCCTTTAACTCTTAAGAAAGCCTGGGTATATAAACAGGGAACATTGCAACCTCTATCTCCGTAGCTTAGACTCAGAATTTAAAGTCTAGCCTTTTTAATATGAAGAAATCATCTAGTGTCCTGAAGACTGTTACTTTTTTATTAAAAAAAAAAAAAAAACAACCCAAACCACTGCTCCAATAGTGGACCATCATCTAATTTTACTCTGCAACCTTACTTCGTGTTCTGCTTCTCTTTTTGGTGTGTTACAACAGTAGCATAATTCTCAGGTTATTTGAGCAGCCTTAGGAACAGAAATTATGACATCCAAGGAATTTCTCAGCAAAACACCAGTAATTCTGGGAATAGGTCACTTTTATAAGAGATACAAACTCACTTCCCTTAAAGTTGAGAGAGAATTTAAATTGATTTCTTTGCACCCTAAATCAGCAGAAGGTAAAATCAGCTCAGTCTTAGTAACTACAAAGATAGTTTGTTCCCTCATCCAACCTTTTCCATGTAGCTCACATGAGGAAGCAGAGGGTCTGTTCAAAAACACTGAAATTTCCACTTGAAAAACTTAATCTGGAATCAATCACATCATTTACCCATATACCCACAGCACTAATCACTGTTTCTCTAAACACCATCTCTTAGTTCACGTTTGTGACATTAATGAAATAAGCTCATTCAGAGTTCATTTAGTAATCTGAAGTCCTTTGGAAATCATAGTAAACTGCATTTTGATGTTCAAGCTTTCCCCTAGTGACCAAGAAATGCAGAAATGATGAAAGACGATCAGTGTTTGAATTCCGACTGCAACATATCACCATCAAGATCACAGCAGAATGGTTGGTTTCAGCACCTCCCTCATCTCATCTGCCTTGTTCATCCCTCACTTTCCTCACCCTGGATCTGGAAAGCAGCTGTGAAGGTTGGGAGCTGCTCTCCCTACTCCAGGCAGCCATTCTGCAGCCTGTATCAGCCAGGACTAGGCAAGAGCTGCCTGCATGTTCATCTGGACCTGGGAACATCTGGAGGAGTAAAATTATTGCCATATGTTGGAGTAGCCCTCCCTGGAAGGTCAGAGAAAGGCCTCAGCAGTGTTTGAAGCACTTGAAGCATCACAAATGATATCTGAGACCAGTTTCATGGGGAGGGAAAGAAAAAAAATGCTGTAAATATGGAGGAAGAACTTGTTCTTCTGAGTGCTGCACAATACCCAGCTCTAGAGCAACAGCCCCTGAGGGTCATGACAAGTATTCTTCAGAGCAGGAGCAGGATAGCAGTCATCAGTAAGATATATTCCCCAAATCTATTCATTAATGCTGTAAAACATGTTTTCCTCCTGCAGTAGGTTTTCTCATTATCTGCTGCCTTCCTGACAAATAATCTGATTACAAGCAAATAAGCAACAAGTCTTTTAAAGGCTTTTGATAGAAATGGCTCAAAATGTGGTCGTTCACTGAAGACCTTGATTAAACAACACAAACTTAGCAACAATTTTCATAAGAAGCTGTTGCATAAAAACATCCTCCCTCCTCTCATTTGTTATGGTGAATCCAGATTACTTCTATCAAAGTCAATAAAATTGAGATGCTTTTGTGCCATTGTATCTGAGGAGAGAATTTAGCTCACAGTATATATTAAGTGATGAAAGGTGCACTAGATAAGCCTTGTATGCAAATGCATTTGGTCTCCTTCCCATTCTCCCTCTCAATATGATGTTTATTTCCATATTATTATTTAAATCAAATAGACTGTTAACATCAAAGTCACAAAGTTGAGCTCCTCTAAAACAGAAAATGCCAGAATTAAGCTGCCACTTTGCTAGGCTTTTCATGATGTAGTTGAAGCTGAAACTCTATCCCATAGTGTTATCTGCTGGATGCTTTAACAGATTCAGTACTCAGCCTTTATTCACTGTTTAGTTTGTTCTCACAAGTTCATTTAGTGGCTGAGTGGTAGAGCAAAGAACAGAAAAACAATCCTTGAGAGCAAAACAACTATGAAAAAGACAAAGTCCTGGGGGAATTACTGGAACAAATGCTGTGCTTTCTCTCTCTTCTTTACTGGTATAAAGATGTACAGTCAGCTGCTTAATCCTTGTAAGAGTAGCGTCTCATGACAAAGCTCTACCTCTTTTTATTTTTTTTTTAAATTCCCAATTATTTGAAAAAGTCCAGAGTCTGTCCCCAAATGCCTTGTACTCTCTGGGCTTTCTCAGTTTTCTCTGTGCTTGTTTGTTGTTCTTTTTTTTCAGTAAGTGGACCAAAGTTTCCTGAAAAGTCAGCCAAATAGAGGCTATCATAAGATATGCACACAAAGAGCACTACAGCAGGCTATTAAGATGGAGTGGGGGGACTTGGGGGTATTTCAAGGGCTTTTGGAGTGTAGCCAAGAGACTGTATGCAGTCTTTGCAGAATCCTTGCTAAACTCTGCATGGTTGCCATTTGATTTCACCTTCTTTTCTTTTTTCTTTTTTTTTTTTTTTTTCCACAATACATTGGTCACCATTGGAACTTTTAAATATCCTTTATTATGATCCAAAAGGTCATTCAGACATGTCGGGCCAAATCATTGTATACCCAATAGTGCTTTGGATTTCAGTGGCTTTTCAAGAGGACAAACTGCTAAATGGAAGTGAAGTCCTTAAGCATTTCCATTCAAAGAACAATTCAGCCAGCAAAATATGGTATGAAAGTGGAAGTTGATATAACCCTTCACCACACAATGAATGCAAGCTCTTCTGTTGTTCTGGCTATTTTTCCTTTTAGGAAGCACCACATGATACAAAAAAAAAGCTCAAGCCAGCATTTTGCCCTCCAGCACACTGGCTGAATGCTGACACATTTACTGGCAGGAATATATAAAAAATAGGACAAATATTTCAAGGAAGGAATGCAGTGTAAAGTCTTGTTACCCAGCAACCATGTGTTGAAAGGACATATGTCAGTCACAGCCAATGAGAACTTGGTGGCCTTTTAATTATCCACTGGTGGAGAGGTCATCAAGGTACCACAAGGTTATAAGGCTTCTAAAGAACTGCTAAAACAGCATTAAAAACATTGGGGAAATTGGATACTTCAAAAGAGTTTTTCTAAAATGTCAAAGTCATTTTGATTTCTGTCCTGAGTTCCATCTAAGACCTTATTGGAAATGACTAGGATTTTTAAACCATTTCACATTGGTAAAATAAATTCAAAGCACAAATACTAGCATATGTTCTTATTTGTTCTCACCTTGCCTTCAGCCATAGGAGAGAGGGATCCACAATATGCAGGTACATTAATATTTTTAAATGTTTTCATTCATCCAACTTTCCAGCATTAGGGAATAACTTTATGACTGCTGTGCTGTGAAATAGTCCAGCTGTAACTACTCATGGCTGCACAGTGTCAGATTCCGAGGTGACATTTGAAGTATAGTACCAGTAAGTCAGCTTTTGGCATTCAAACTCCAAAAGTATTCTACCTCTTTAAGAAAGGAACAAGAGTTTCGTGTCACACAGTCCAAAGGGAGAAGTACAAATGGAGGCAAATTAAGCTCAACATTTTTCACCTTCTTCAAATATTTATTCTTTTCTTTATTACTGTGTATGGTAACCTGTTGATTGCTGGGGTCTCTTCTGGCTTTATAAAACTATTTGGTTATGCATTACAAAGATTGTTTCCCAAAGAGAAAAAAAGGATCTGGTAGAGTCTGTCTGGGCAAACACACTGTAAGAGACTATTAAGTTTACACATCTCAAGAGGTGAAAAAAATGAGGCCAGAGACTTGCTCCAGGTCATCAAAGTGAGCTTCAAATTTAGGCCTTGAGTCATAGTCTCTGTCAGTACCTTATACTCTGGACTGCACCACTTACTCTCTAATTATAAAATAATCATGCTTGCCTCAAGAATTTTAAGACTTGAAAGTTTTCCCCAGGGTATCTGATGGTGGTAATAGCAATAGGTGCCATACTCAGAGCCACTGCAGAAATTCAGGAATAGGAAATGTCTGGGGAGGAGGTGCTTCAATCCCAGCCCAATATGAAATTAAAACAAAGGATAATAAAAAACTACTACACTTGGCCATGAAATGTATGCTGAGCATGAAGTTAAGGAAGAAAGAGGAGAATGGCCTGGGACACTGGAAATAAACACCATTTCTCCCTGCCCCTTTTGCTACCCCAGACTAGTGACCTTCCTGTCAGTAAATTCTTCAGCTGCTATCAGAAGACCTAGAGACACAACCCAGAGAGCAATGAGTGAAGTACTGGGAGCACTGTGCATAATCTCATCCAGGAGAGGAGGATTGAGGGCCAGGGAGCTTGGAGTCCAGTGCCAGTGGCTACCGAGTCCAGGAGCCAGCCAGCAAGCGCCCAGCTTCACCGCAGGTCAGTGCCCTGTTTGCAGACACTGTTGGTGAGTGCCAGGCAAGCATGTGCTCCGATGCCCATGGAGCCTGCTGAAAAGCCAAGGAGCAAGCAGTGAGGAAAATCAGCATGAAAACAGACAGTGGGAGCTGCTGAATTTTCCAGCAAGCACTCACCAGTGTAGAGCTCCAGCCCAGGAGGTGTGAACAGGCTGCTGTCCTGTAACATCTCTAGGTGCTCTCACCTACTTGGGAAGGTGACAGCTGTTGCCACTGGTGTGAAACAGATTTCTTGCTTTCTTAGAGAGACGTGTTTTTTCCATCTCCTTCAGCACAAACAAACAAGAGCCCTGTGATCCTACAGGGATCTTATTTTGTAAGGCATGATTTTGAACCCACTCCAAATGCTTGCTCCTTATCCATTCACAGTCAACTATGGACACAAAAGTGTGGAACACAAAGTAGTGTCTCAGTATTACAGATGTGCTGACAGTTTATGCTTGTTCTTCTGAGGTCTTCTTCCTGTGATTTATTTAAGACAGAATTCTGATGAAATATGCACTGGACACTTTTAGCTGAATCAGAAATATGTATCTGTAAATGCCAGAAATGCATCATCCCATCCTGTGTGTTGAAAGAAACTTTCCTCCCTACATATCTTTCTTTGGAATAAAAAGGGCTCAGCCATTCCTCAAATATTGTTTTTATACTACAACGGGACTCCATTGTTCCTCCATCTGACTGAAGTAGAGGATGGCTTGGATGTGGAGGAGGACCAGATTCTCATCTGCCGCTCCCATTTGGCCCTTTGGGGAATTCTAGCAGTAGGGAATCTCTGAGGGTGCTAGATCCCCTGCAACTCCCTAACCTGTGTCTCTTCATGGTCCTCAAGGCTGTGATGACCACAGTTAGGCTCTGTGACATGGCAGAAGGTTTCTAGTATGGTACTAGAGACACAAGGCGATTGCAGAACCACGAGCTACAACCCTGCCAAGCCTTCTCCATGGAATGTTGACAACACAAGATTTCCCATCTAATTTTATATTGTTAGCCACATTTTACAGGAGATGGAAGGTTTATACTAGCCAAAGCTATGATATATAGAATTCTTTGAAATTTCCAACTGCTGAACTCAAGCCTTCAGCAAGACCCTTGGTCAATGGCTGGGGTCTCAGCAGTGCCCAAAATTGTCATCAAACCCACTCTGCTGGCGTTTTGACACTGTATAAAACCCCAAAAGCCAACACAGCCTTCAACTTCCTGGATGGAAACAGAATGAGTTATGTAAATATTTCTTGCATAGGATGTACCAAATCCCAGCTCAGCTTTTTTTACACACAATTCAGATGACCTCTTTTCCACCAACTTATCCATAATTTGGAGAATCACTTTTGTGATTCTTGCAACCACAGGAGAATGGCTCTTGAATTGTCTTATGGATTTTCCCCAAGATGTGAATTTTTCAGAGGTAAGGGCCAGTGCCTGCTTAGCATCAGCTGGCTCCATAAACACAAAGGATTGGTGCAAAGCCCTCTTTTGACTTTCTGTGCAAGGGCATGTGCTACCATCTGACTTCTGAGACTAGGAAACAAAGCAATGCTTGTTTCAGCTGGATTCACAGTGTTAAGTAGCCAATCCAAACCTAATTTTGGTCTGTCAGTTAAAGGATATGCATATCACTTAATAATCTTGGATTTGGCTTGACATTTGATGCTCAGAAAAGTTCACAGAAACACAGCTTGCTTCAAACAAGTGGAAAGAGCTAAGAAAACATTGTCTGGCTATGTTTAGTCCAGATGCAACTCAAAATCCAGTACCTGTAGCTTTTTAATGATATTTTCTTTTCTCTGTCATTCTGTCAGGTCAGAACTGGGGCAAGCAATTTGAAGCAGCAGGGACTGCTTCTTACTTACATATTAACCTTTCCAGTATTCCATGCCCTCTCTTTCTACACTGCACAGTAACAGGCTTCTGCCAACACAAACTTGTCTGTTTTGGTAATTGGGCAAGATTTGAGTTCCAGGAGGATCTAATAAGTGACATTATCTAATATGGCCATTGGAAGTGTGCTCCTTAGGAAAGGAAGTGGTTTTAAATGATGGATAATCAAATAACTAATAAAGTCCACCTGGAAATAATATTATTGCCCAATTTCCATTTTGCTAACTTTCCTCAAGACTGGGCTATAAATCCCTTTGGTTGTGCAGGGCAATGCTGTTTAAACCCCTAAATTTTGGTTGCCATCTCACAGTAATGTGGATTAGTGACCATTAAGGTACTATCCCACCTCTTTCCTTGGGCCCAGGAACTCTATTTCAGCTCAGGCTGGGCCTTGTCTTTCACCCAGACTCATGGACAGGCCTTGGATCTGTACACCAGCCTTGTTTCCAGTCCTGTGTTTGGTCCCTTCTTCTACTGCTCCCAGCTGGTGTCCCTGGATGGAACCTGTATTTTCACTTATTGAGTGGAGAGGATGCTGTTGATGGACCCTGTTACCAGCACCCAGCTCTGCCTGCTAGAGGACAGTCAGTGATGACACTGTGTACTTTGGAGTTGGTCTCAGCTTCTGGCTGATCCCTTTGCTGATGGCAAACCATTCCTTCTCTGCAGGTTAACACCTGTAGCGTCTCGAGCCTGGGTCACACAATCAGTGCCACTGACAATCTGCAAATACTGCTCCATGTGTGGAGAGCATTTCTAATGCTCTCTGCCTTCCACCTGTCCTGCAGCTAGCAGTCTTGATCTTAAAGAATCACTTTCTCCCTTGCTCCCTTTCTGTCTGCTCACATTCCTTACTTTCTTTTATTTCTAATGATTTTTTTTTCTGCAAAATTTCTGACTGGAAAGTTGCAGGGGTAGCAGCCCAACCTCATGAGTAATTTGTGGGCATGCTGGGGGAAAAGAGTTGATGAGTATTGTCATTTGTGTGTATAAGCCTCATCCCCTACTGTTCTTTATCTGGGTTTTTCAAAACGTGACAGATGGTGGTGCTGAAAGGGTGAAATGCTATGATATAATAATGTACTGCTATTCAAAGTAGCATATTCTATTATTTCAATCCCTCCGCCAAAGCAGTGAACATAAATTATGTTGCTGGTTGAATTATCACCACAATGTAATCAGGCATTCATAAGATTCAAATCCACTGAAGTCATAAGCAGTCCTAGAGTTAATGCATCCAAAAAAGTCCAAAAAGTATTATGCAGTACTTGGTTTTCTGGTTTTGCAACATAGTTTGGTCCTTTGGAAAATGGGGTCAGGAGAAAGCCAGCTGAATTGAAGATAAAAAAAAAATAAGCATATATTAGCATGCTTGAACTGCTTCTACATCTATTTTAACATCATTTTATACATACTCCCTTGCCATGATTCAAACTTCATCTCCTGCCTCTGATAAAGTCCTTGGTATTCCTTCTTAATACATCAGAATGTTACTGTTACATAATATTTATAGCAAGCCTTCCTAAATCCTCTAAATTAACTAAACTATGCAAAAATTCAAGCTATGCATCAAGGACCAAGCACAACAGCTTTCAGTTGTGGGAAAGAGTGAGAAGTTTAACTCTCAGTTTCCTGGATTTGTCAAGCTTAATCCTAACCCAGAACATTTGTTTTAATGCATTTCTCTGTATTTTGGGAAATAAAGGAGCATTTGTCTCCCTTGCATATACACACAAAGCCATTTTCAGTGTCTCCAACTATCATATCTAATACACCAAAAAGATTCATTCGCAGTCTGTGTTCTCCTTGTCTGGGCATATCACACTTGTGTAGCAGATGCACGATCTTCAGATATCTTAGTCTTGCCCTAGCATATCCCAAGGGTCTCTGATACATACTGATTCAATTTTCTAGTCAGAAATCATTGGACCAGATTAAAATAGCTTGAAAATTACCAAAAAGTCAGAAAATGACTTAAGGAGAATTCCAGCCCTCTGCAGAAAACAATAATCCTGGCCCCTCAACATAGTTTCACTTCTGCTCTCGTCTTGAAGAACTCAGTGCTGGCAGTCACATCTCCTCTGTGTGTACATATGTACCTGCTCCCTGCAGAAACTCTCTGACCTAAATCTGCCTTGATACAATCTGATTTTATTCCCCCTTATCTGATTCATCGTGGTTCTAGAGACAATTTATTACTTTTGTCTTTTCATCTTTACTTGAAAGCTATTATTTTGTCTTCTCCTTAATCTTTTATTCTTTAGGATAAACAAATTCAAGCCTTTTAATCTTTCCACACAGTCATGTTTCTGGATCTCTGTTGGTCCATTCTGCCATATCCTCAACTCTTCCACATACCAAATGCTGAACATTTTCACTTGTCTCCGGCAGGACAGCCCCTCTAAAACATTCTGGCATTACCCACCCTATGTGCCTAAGTCAAGTCAAAGGGGCAGATGGCATCAACCAGAATGCATTTGCTTTTTGCAGATACAGGCTGACAAGGCAATTGCTTTTCCTACTGCCAGCATACTTGACCTAAAGAGAGATTACAGGAGCAGAAATGTACCAACTCACTTCCTGCCTTGCTGTTGTGATCAACTCTAACTTGCATTTTTGCAGGTCTAGTTTAAAATTTTAGGCATTTTTTTGTCTATATGTACCTATAAGCATCTCTGTCTCTCTCTCTCTCTATATATATATAATGCACACAATCACACACACATACACATATCTCAGCATACGTACGTGCATGTATGTGTAGTGTTATATATAAGCACATGCATATACATCCGGCAAGCGATTCTTCCTTCACTTCCTGTAGTTAAATATGGAAGGAAGCCCAACTCTATTCACCCTAAAAGAGCCTGTGCAGCACAGGGCAGATGCCACTAGTCAGCAGATTTCTGCCTGGAAGAAATTGGAGAAATTTTATACTAAAGGGCAGGGAACTTTACTGGACCTTTTGATGATCCCCTTCTGTAATGTCACAGAATGTTGTTAGCACAAAGACAATAAAGCAGGCTTGTTTAAATAACCCATTACTGTTCTTCTCTTATTCAGACCACATCACCAAATAAATGACTGCTGTGTCTGTTTTTTCATCAATCCCTCTTTGTTTCAGACTGCCACAGAGGTTTTCCAGATTAACTCACAAGTAAATTAACTAGTTCCTGCTGAATGGACCACACTGAACAGCATATCCACACAGAAAATTGCATACCTGACAGGGACTGAGAACCTGGGTTTTTTTGAGCAGGGCTAAACCCAAGATGCAGACATGTGATTATTATTGTTGAAATACATACAAAGTGATTGGAAATTCTGCACCCATAAACTGTTCTTCACTGATATGCGGAGGTGGCGGATGAGTAGGTCTTGAGTGTCAAACAGTTTTTCTAAATTTATCTCAATATTTTATATGAATTGAGCCAAAAGTGATCAGCTGAGCTGAGCTGAGCTCCCTTGGAAGACTGATGTTGTTGAAGGGGCCAGGCGCTTCCTCTTCTTCCTTCTCCTCTCCGTTCTTACCTTGCTCTGACCTCTCAGGGAGATGATTCAACTCCCTGAATCAGCAGAAGACTAAGGGAAAAAACAGGGTAGGGTTTTGCTGGCTTAGTGTGCTGCCCTGGGTCACCCAGGGGTCATCCCACTAGAATTACTCCTCTCAGTCCTTTGGTCATCAGCCAGGGCTTTCTAGAGCTTTTGTGCACCACCTTATTGTATTCCAGAAGCTGACCAAGACACCACCCTAAAGCACATGAATATTAAACAGCTTCTCCATTTCCTTATCCATTTGGTAATAATCCCCTGGAAAGTGCAGCTGAAATTATCTTGGAGGCAACAGAGGAGGATGGGCTTTTGGAAGAGAGATTCAGAGCAGAAGTCCAACTTTGCCTTCCTCAATCAGCTTTTGGAGAAACATACATCCCAGGAGGCTCAGGGCTAAGTGCTCACGCACAGCACTAAACAAATCCCATTTATGAGCACTTCTGCCACCCAAATGGTACTATCAAAGGCTGGGGAAGATGATTTGACCCAAAATCCTGAAACAGAGACATTTTATCTAAAATAAACCACAAAAAAACCCAAAAAACCCAGCAAAAACAACAACAAAAAACCCAAGCAAGCAAAACACAAACCAAAATGAAGCAAAACCTACAAACAAAAAGCAAAATAAGAGAAGGATCTTTTTAAAATTGAATTTTTCATTAGGAGAAGTGGTAATTCATTGAAGGGATCATATGGAAGTGCACTTCCTCAGTTGTGATAAATACATACCAGCTCTAGACATTATGCTTTGTTGTGAGCTTTCAGTTGTACTACACTGATTCTAAATGGAAAATTTGTCTTAAAACTATGATATGGATTGAACCCTTTTTTATACTTTAATAAACAGTGCCAGCAATATTTATTGTAGTTTGCTATTTATTGAAAAAATAGAAAATTTAGGACAAATGAAAATATGTGTATATTTGCAGAAATAGCAACTGAAATGCACAGAAGATAATCTGGAATATTACTCATTTGTGAAAGCAAACAAATCTTTACTGTTATGTTTAGACAGGCAAGATTAAACTCCCAGTTTTTCACTGAAGGCCAAAAAGCATCTGGAAATTTATTTGTCTGGTTGGGTTACATGTATTTCTCCAGCCTATATGTCGTATCCTTGGAAAAGTGAGGGATGTACCTCTTGAAGTCAGTGAAATTATTCTGTTAGAAAAGAGACAAAAATTAGACCTGAAACTCTGAAAAATAGGCTAATAATCTCCTGCTGCCAAGGTCTGGCACTGTAACAGAAAGCTTGGAAGTATTTATGTGTGTGTCTTTGCATGTGTGATATCATTTCTGTGCTATTCTGGAGCTTCCATTTCTATATTTGCTTGGAATATTTGCATCAAAACAATTGAAACTCACATTTGGAAACAGAAGAATCTGTTTATGCTCATTTTATATTTACTGTGCCTTTTTGTGGATCTCCAGTCCCTGCTGCAGTAATCCCTTTGAAGTTCAGCTGTATTTTACTCCATCTTATTTCACCACGGTTATTCTTCCTTTAAAAGGACCAAGGCAACAGCAAAAGAGAAAGATGATTCAGCAGACAGCTGCTGATATCAGCAGAATCATAGTTCAAAAATGTGGGGCTGGGCAGCAAAACTATTTCTCATTTTACATTCCAGAGAACAAGTTAATTTTCCTATTCTCCTCAGTGTATAATCCAACAGCAATGAGCAGAATTGATATTCTGAACCGCCAGACCAATATGGATGACACAGATACTTCCTGACCTATCTCCCCTTGCTGAGCCACAGCTGCACTGAATCTTAGCTGAGGTCCTGGCAGTCAGATCAGTTCTTTCACTGCACATTTATATTCCATGGTCCTTGAATTTCCGCATTCAAAACACTAGAACATCAAGCGAAAAAAAAAAAGTAAAAATCTTTTCCCCCACTCTTGATTTTCCGGCATGGAAATGGAAGCAGGGAAGTTAAAAACTTTGCAGGCTTGCCAAAGTGCTTCAGGAGACACCAGATTTCTTTAATTTTTAATGATGTACTCAGAAGAGGGAACTTTTCAAGTCTTAAATTTACATGGCTGATAGTGTCCAGCCAAAATAACGTCCTCTGCATGAGGTGTCACCCAGGGCAAAGACAGTCCTTTAAGCACAGGCATTCTAACTTCACCTCTGTGAAGGTCTGGGACCCCAGGTAGATCTGGAATGAATAGAATGTATCCTTAGTGCTTTCCCTACTGCTTAAAACAAACCTTGGTTTATACTTCAGTGAAGTTCATAATGCCTGTTTTGCCACTGGCAGAATATGTTCTGTGTCCACAGAGTTCCTCTTGCAGCCTTGCTTTCTGCACAATAGCACTGCACAAGGAGTAAAATAGGAATGTTTCCTAGAGGTTTTAAACCAGAGGTATTGTGAGAAAGCATTTTGTATTGCATTGAGATCTCAGGTCAGAAACTAAAAGCAGCTTTTTCTAGCAGTGTGCCATGGGAACGCTCAGCTAACAGAAATGTGCTCTTAGGACCTGCTGACATGTCTGGAAAGAAGGGGCAGTGTGGCACTTGTATAGAGCCAGTGAGAGATCATAGCCCTGCACAAAGTTGGCATCAACATACACAGTACTGTCACTCCCTGTGCTGATGTGAAACTTCTTTTCTTGGGATTGGCACTCAGTGCCTCTACATTCATGCATGAGGCAAATGTCAAAAGCTTTTCTCCTGGAGCAGCAAGTGCTTACCTAAGGACTGCATTCTTTTTCCCTTTCACATAAACCAGCTTGAAAGCATCAAATTTAAAGAAGAAGAAGGAACAAAACATATCTTCTCAAATTTTCCTGCAGAGCAAAAAAATGCAATTACAAAACCATACACAAAGTTCATTGTTCAGGGACAAAAGTAATTTTATTCCTAACTGTTACTGCTCTCCCTGGGGCATCTGTCCTTTAGTTTATACCTGCATCTGTCTTATAGATATGATCCTAACAAATACTGTTCACTCCTACATGCTCTGGATGAAATTCTATTCTTTCTGAAATCAATGACAAGACATCCTTCAGTGCAGCCAAAATTATTTTCTGTAATTATAACTACAGCTTATTCCCAGTCTCACGTGTAAGTTCCTCTCTGCACGACACTGGCATATTCCTTCCCTCTGGCTCCTAATATATTAAATGTCCTATTTGTTTTTGCAAATGTATAGCCTATAGTTTCCAGAACTTCATTCCTAGATCACCAACTTACACAAAATTTGTCAAAACTCAGTTAAAATATTCAATGTCCCTACTGGCCTGAGGATGATAAATGGGATGTCTGTTCCTCATATTTCCTTCCTTAGGAAGCTCTAGAAACACCATTTATGGGAACAGAAATCCACTATCAGAGACTAACCAAGAGAAACTTGTCTGGTAAGTGATACCTCTGTGCATTTGCTGATGCAGTCAATTAAAGTAATAACCTAATATCCATGTGTTGGCAATACTTCAAAATATTTCATTTTCCCAGGCACAACTGACTAAGGAATCTGGATGCAACACTGACATGAACATTACAGATGTATTTTCTACATATCTGGAAGAGATGCATCTAATCATAGCTGATCAAAACTATAAACCAACTTATTACTATATCTAACTGCCCCCCAAACATAACAGAATATGTTTCTGACATGCCCCTGCTCCTTGTCATGCAGGCACTGAATGGCCTTAGGTTTTGCTGAGTGAGAACAGTTACAAATGCAGACAGCACAATGACTCAACTGCAGCCCTGTGCCTGCTTATGAGCAACGTAGCATGCTTCCGAAAGAATGACATTTGAATGATACTACAGCAGTAAATAACATTTGCTTTATCTCCATTACAGCCCTGCTATAAATATGTTCTAAAAACAAAAAATCATTCTTACAATGCAATTTATTCGATTCAGCCTGGAATTTGGGCCACCAGCTCTCTAGCTTCATTCCTTCATGCTTCATCTGCCCAATTATCAAATCCCCTGTTGTACAAAGACACAATTCAGCTGTTCTGAGGGCTTAACTGTGCCCTCAGATACAGGGATGTGCAGTGCTCCGCATCTTGTAACATCGAAATGCACAGCAGCCAGTTTTCAGTGGCTACATCCCCCGTCTGAGGACTGAAGTAAACAAGTAAACATGATCTGAAAGATCATTTAAGGAGACAAACGTGCATTTAGAAGCAATGAACTGCTGACCCTGTCAGACCAGGAACATACACCAAAACAGTACTGAAACATGAATGCTGGGAGAACAGATGCTCTGATTTACTTTTACTGTCCTCTCAGAGTAGGTATTCTGGATGTGCTAGTGCACTGTACCCTAGACTTCTATCCAACCTCCTGAATATTTGAAATTCTATTTTTCATTTTCTTTACCACATATTCTTTTTCCTTTGATAGATTTATGTCAAGGCTTTACTTCTACATCAACTATCTCCCTGTCAGTTTATCTCTCTGATTATCAGCCACTTTTGAGAAAATCTCTATGATCCAAGATGTTTGATGTGTGCTTGCAGCCTTATCACATGTTGCGAAGGAAGATTCTTTTCTGTGGTGGAATGACCAACAGATTGATGCTGAGAAAATGTTTAAAGAGAAATGCTGAAGAAAAAGAGGCTGCAGGCAAATCTCCATTGCAGAATGATGCACCAAAAGCTGCTTTTGACCCTTATGAGCCACAGGTTTGTTCCTTCTTTCCAGAGGTCCGTGGCATACCACACATTTTTCTATGGAGAACATTAGAGATGTTATAACTCAAATCACTCACAGTAACGTGACTGAGGCCAGTCAAAGGATATTTTCTGGCCATCAGAAGGGAAGGTACACTGTAAGTTTTACCTTCTGCCGTCACAGAGCCCAAAATAGCATAACCAGTTCTAGCTGGCATCCAAGGCAGTGACATGGATCACTTGACAGCCAAGGGTTGAGTGTCAGCTGAGAAAGTGTGATTGCCTGTCCACATTGGTACCTTCTGCAAGAGGGCCATGCCAGTAAGGAAGAGAAGAACTTGTTGCCCTGGCATTCTCTCTGTAGGCAGGCATGGGGCCCATTTCATGGTGCTGTGGAAAGTTTCCACCCCATCTCCTTTAGGAAGCCCCAATTTCAATAAAATGGGAGATGAGTCCTCTCCCCCAGGTTCTCATTAAAAGGAGGCAGGAATTGCCAAGGAGCCATCAGAGCACTTAGGTTACAATTCTGCAAAGGCCTGTAAAAGGCAACGTCCGTCCCCCAGCACATGTGCATATTTCCCTTAATGGAATCAAACACCCATGAATGGTAAAGGTGGGAATGTTTGGCTATCAACAAGTAAGTAGAGGTCCTCATTCGTTGTTCAGCTTTTTGAACTGCTTCACCCTACAAAGCATTATAATTAAGTCATGAAGTGGAAACCAGCAGGCTCAGAGGCTTCCTGACCCTGATGAAACTGGTAGACTTTTGCAGCCTGTTTAGCAGGGCACGTTTAGCAGTCTGCATGAGCAGACTGATTTTGTAAAAGCAGCCTTCATTTTTACTGATAAGCTGAGCTGTCAGAATTCATTTCACACACAGATAAAATCAAAACGCAGATCTCTGCAGGAATAAATACCTATGCAGACAAGGTGTTGCTTTGCTGTGAATACTACTCAAAAATATGCCAGATATGAATTAGAGAAAAAGATCCCATTAAAAAGTAAATGAAAAGTTCTGGACATGTGGCATTGGAACCTTCTTAAAAGATTGCATGAAAGACTTTATGATTTCAGAAGCACTGAGTTTTCCCTTGAAGTACTTTGAGAGGTTGCTAGAGTTCCTAAGAGAATTCCTGAGAGAATAAATAAAAAGGAGATGTTCATTTTTCATTCTCAGTAAAAGATTGATGAAGAACCGTTGTCAAAATCTATTTGGCAAACTGTTTGGTCTATCTTGAATTACTGCATTTTATGTTTCTGGACATGAAGAACATTATCTTTCAAGATGCTCCAAAATAATAGTTGTAGTGAAAAAAGAATATTGAATTTTGGTTTATTACAGTCCACTAGGTAATAAAACTGTCAGTGTTTCATTTGGACAATTTTACTGAGTGGAATAAACAGTCATAAATGTCAATGCTTTTCACACTGTTTTAAAGGTGCTCATCGACCATTTTCTGATTTTACCACAGTTTTTTCCTTCATTATCACAAAAATCATAGCCTGGAGAGAGCTGCAGTCTTATAATTACTAGCATGAATTCTGTTAAGCTTAATAGGACCGACTGGTAGGTCAATGTTCCAGACAAAGACTAATTAAACTTTTTTAAAAAGAGAATTAGTTGTCTTCAGAGTGGTGCAAGTACACTAATGATTGAAATGTATTTGTGTTTGATGAACACAAGGTGGGTGAGTAGGACAGAGAGGTGAGTCTCCATGACGAAAGGGGGCAAGCAGAACCAGAACCAGAAAAAAAATCATTTAAGATTCCTGAGATGTGCAGATACAAGAGAATTCCATCTGTATCCCCATGCACCACTGCCACCACATATGTTCACATAAATATGTATATGAGTACAGCCATTTGAAAAGATTGTTGCCCTCATTGTAGTTGACTGTTAAAAAGAAGGAAAAGAGCTTCCTACCTTCAGACCAGCCTTTCCAAGCCCCTGGGGCTGCAGCCCAGCTTAGAGCTTAGGAAACTCTGCAGCTGGCCAAAAGGTTTAGTGAGCCATATTCCTGACAGTCTCAGTCATTCCTGCATTTGTTCTCTCTTTCACTCGAGGTTCAGAAATGGGGAGTCCTGGGGACTTTTGTACCAAAGCCCTTTGTGCAAGTCTCACCTCAGAACTGCTCCCAGGTTGTTGTGAGCAGCCGGCTGTCGACCAGCAGAGTCAGACAGTTTGATTTGGGTCCCTGGCTGAGAGGCAAAAGCACTGTGAATAGAAGAATAGCAACGTGCTCCTTCGCAATTAGGTATTTGTGTGAAGAAAAACCTCATTTGTGAGAATGATCATGAATAGAGAATAAAAGGAGGTATGAACACGATCACACTGAACAGCTGCTCAGAGCTGGAACAAATGTTGGTGAATACTCATTTGCAGTATTCTTCTAGATCTGGATTTTCTTTTCTCCCTTCAAATATGGTCTCTGCTTGAGTGGCTTAGCAAAATAAAGACAGATGGCAATGGATTATCTCTAACACTTCATTAATTGCAGTGCAGCCATTACAGTATTTCTAAAGCACTCACCAGAGCTTTGCCTGATGATTTCCTTTAACTGAGTCACATGCCACTTAGTGAGTAGGGACCTAATAAGAAATTGTGACTTATTAATTAAGGATGCCTGTGTTAGTCATAACAGCATATAAATACATTAGCAAATTTCATGGCTGAATATATTGTGTATTTAGGATAATTTTTTCAGTGTAAAATAAGAAACCACAAATCCTTGTAAAGGCATGGCTGCCTTTATAGTGCCTTGCAGTCATGGCACAGATAGTGCCAGATTTTAGAGCCTAATTCACTCTGATGCCATCCAGCTTTCAAAATTAGGAGCCTAATTTCCTTTCTCAAAATTGGCTTAGGAACACACAGCCAAATTGAGAGATGATTCAAAGCCTAAAGATTCAGATAACACACAGTGAAATTACTAATGCTACCAGGTACTTAGATCTAATGACCACAGAGACTATCTGGAAATCTTTTGGTTATGTTTCCTTCTGCTTATAAAAATGTGATTCATTCACTCCTGGAATAGAAGTAATAGCAGGTTACTCAAGTCACCTGCAGATAAGTCACTGCACATATCTCATTTTTTAAATTGTCTTTTAGATAAGCATTAGTTTGAAATATATGTGAAGAAAATGTCTCTTGAACAATTTAGAATACACTTGTTTAAAAATATAGCTGGCATAATGCACAGAAAGTGAAAGGACTATAGCCATAAATGATCTCTCAATTCTAATAGAAAACAGTTTTAGGTACAAACCCAGAGGCACATACTTAAAACTGTGTATGTCTTTTACAACCCTGACATTCACAATTCAGTAGAATTATCAAAGTTCACAGACATTCATCCAGTGAATAGCTGTCTGGCTGCAGCCTCAGTGCTGTCTTGATCTCCTGCCCCAGGTTTCCACAGGCAGCATATCCTGGTGGCACAGTAAGTGCCCAGCCACACTGGCAATAAATCACCTTGTCCCATGCATATAGGAGATTACCTCCAACCTTATTCCGAAAGGAGCAGCAGCTTGTTTTTCTGTACTTCTCTGAAGAAATTTCCATCCCTTCCTTCCCCTTCCACAGTTGCACCAGTTCAACAAACTCAGCATAGGCTAAAGAGAAAATATTCATCCTGCCAAGTGGTACCTCTGGTTTGATAGGCAGCTAGAGCAGAGAGAGAGGTATTACCTGTGTGTACAACAAAATAAAATCTGGCACAGGAACAGTTTGATCCTGGTGTCAAAGACAAAAGGGCAAACAAAAGGAGAATCCAAAAGAACAACAGAATTAATTTGTGCTATGGAAAGTCTAACATAGACACTGAAATCGGAGGTGCTCAGCCTGAATTTGGCTAAGCAGTGATTCAGTTGTAGTCTAGTAGGGCCAACACAAGAAAAAGATTACTGGCTGTGGCTGTCTCTTTAATTTTGCAAAGAGAGAATAAGACAAGAAAGATAAAACAAAACAAACAACAACAACCAAAAAAAGCTGAAATAGGAGCAGAAGCAAAACAAAATCAAACCAGAAATAGCACATTCCCAGCAGCAAGGGTGGATAATTAGCCACTGGAACAGTGTGCCACTGTATGTGGTGAAGACATTAAGTCTTCACAGCAAGGTCGGATCTGTCTCCTCTGTCCAAACACAAGTTTTGATCTCTATGCAGAAATGACTGAGGTTTTTCTGACATGTGTTGTCCTGAACATTGGACTACATGACTTTTATAATTCCTTCTGTTCTATCAGGCTATTTATGGACTACATGATCTTTGTATACCAGATTGATAAAAGCATGCAAGTGATGCTATGTTGGCTCTTTGTTCTACTTTTGTTGCTATTTATTAAGAGGGTTCTCAAAAGTCTGAGTAAGTGCCAGAATGCCCTCAGGCTCTCCACAGCTGAGTTAGAGGGTGGAATTCGACTGTGGCTCCCAGGGGGTGTTGCAATGCCCAGTGTCCCCTGCCTCCTCTGGAGGAATCTGCTGCCCTGGTTTGGACACTGCAGCTCACCCTGCGGTGCACAAGTGCCAGCTGCCTCAGGTGAGATTCAGAACAGGCAGCACACCAAGTGGGCAGAGATCTAAACTCGCTCATAGAAAATGGTGAAAGACATGTTTATGTTTCCCTCTGCACCTTGTTTCGAGGTGCAAGGGAGTAAGCAGGGCTACCTCTGGATTCACAGAAAAAAAAAATTGCTCTTAATTTAGAAAGCTAGGATCACCCTGGCCCTTAATCTGAAAGAAACTGTCAGTTCTGCTCACCTTCAGCAATTCCCTGTCAGAGGACACTTGACCAAGCACGGGTATCCATACCCTGGATTGTGGGTTCAAGCCCAGCCTGGTTTAGACAATAGGTAACACTGTGAATATGAGCACTTTCCAAAACTTGCACTGAATACAAGGTGTGACAAATCCAGTGGACCATGAAAAGGAAAACAAATTGGAAATATTTGAAGTTTGGCTTTGGCTTAAAATGGGAGTAGAATTAAAAGATAAGTAATTTTTATAAGTACATCTGTAGAACAAATGCATCTGTCCTTCCTCTCTAATCATCTATCATTTCATGCCTTTTCTTTAGTCTAGGATTTTCACTCATCAGGTGCTCTCTACCATAGTGTTCAAATCACATCTTTTAAGTTCTGTTCCAAATGGGTCTTTGTGGCTTGTTAACTACAGTTTATTCATATCCCATTAGTTTTAATTGTACATATGCAATTTTTGCAAAATCTTCTCAAGGTGAAGATTTCAAAACACACGTGTTTTGAAAACAATGAGTAACAATGATAAGTACCAATGATTATTCCTGCTAATGCTGGGAAAAGGGTGAAGGTTAACAACTTATTCAGAGCAGAGACATTGAAGTGTCTAATTTTGTAGCAGCACAGGACTACTTTTCTGAGGTCAGCATTCAGAGGCTGGTCTCAGGCTGATCTTTCAATGGAAAGACTCTTTTTTGATTTACGTCTTAACAAGCACAAAGAAGCCATGTTAAGAGTTTTTTCATAGAAATTCTAGGGAACTCTGATTAATAAATTTTAGGTATTTTAGGGGTAAAGTTATGAGCAACTATTTTAGCGACTCTGTCTCATTCTTTCCTCTTTAATGTTCAAGCAATATATAAGTTCAGGAATCGTTACATTAAAAATATCGTCATCAGCCTGTACTCTCAACCTGTGCCCAGCAGATGTTTCAATGAAGGATTTAAGAACTTCTCAGTAAGTGCAAGTGGGTTAGTTGTCCCTCATCATTGTGTCTCCTCCTGATCCAGTGAAGATTAGCCTATGCATGCGATTTTCTAGCTGTTTCCTAAAATTGTTGTCATTATTTATAATCACATTAAAATTATTTTTAAATTCCTGATTCCATTGACTTTTTGTTGTAGGGAGTTCCGCTTTACAGGGCGATTTTCCACCGTTCTTTCCTGAACTTGATGTTTTCCTCTCTCTGGTGCTATTTGTATTTTAGATGGGGAGGCACACTTGGTTACAGCATTATACCTTCTGCAGAGTTTATCATCCCATTCTTATCTCTGCAGCATATCCTGTCTTTTATTGACTGCTTTCAGCAGAGCCCTAATGGCACTGTGGTGAGAACCTGTACTCTCTGCTGGCCTGATAAGGTGAATTGAGAATTCTCTAATGTTTGGGTAGCTCATATTTTTCTCATCAACAGGCATGAAATTCGTTTACCATCATTCATCTGGGTAACTGAGGTCTGAATTCCTCCTCAGCTCTCTAGTTCTTCTAAGTCACCTTGACTCATCTTTTCCACAGCGATCATCCTTCCTTCCAAGTCATATATGAGTGCATATAATAAGCACTACATACCTAAACAAGCTGATGTATCATATCCTAATCTTAACCATTCTCCTTATCATAGCTTCTCCATCTGCCCTTCTTTTTGAAAACAGGTCACAGGAGGCTGCAGAAGACAACAGCCAGCTTTGCTGGGGACCACACCGAGTCACCTGCACTTCACTTCAATGCAAGTCAGCCTGAAAGGAGCCAACAATGAGCAACACAGGCTAAAAGCAAGGTAAGGTGTTACCTGTTATCAGAATG
The DNA here is from genome assembly GCF_015832195.1 of Motacilla alba alba. NCBI lineage: Eukaryota > Metazoa > Chordata > Aves > Passeriformes > Motacillidae > Motacilla > Motacilla alba. Next base: position 114,003,756 of record NC_052017.1, read on the forward strand.
AGCTACTTCACAGCATCATTATGTCTCCAGTTCACATCACAGGTATTGACAAATAAGCCAAAAAAAAAAAACCTGTGCACTCCTCAAAATGTCTTCAGATGCTTTGGAGAGTCTGAATGTGGGATTGATGTTGATAATAATATATGTTGTCTGCATCCATCTGATTTGATAAAATGCCAGGAAGTAGTGTAATAGAAACTTTATTTAAATCTCTGCTATGAAAGCTATTTCAACCTTTGTCTGGAATTTCATAACAATAAAAAAATGCATCACTATTTTTCTCACAGCACTGAAACTTTACTGGTATTTTGCAAGGCCTGTGGTTTCTGTTCTGTATAAAACAGCTCATGTTTTCCTCTTAACTGATGCTGACCTTAAATTGCATCCTGCACTATTGAACAGTAGGAGTGTTTCCTATAAGACTTGAGAAACCTACCTTTAACTTTTCACATGGAATAAAGCTCCTGGGAATCATAGCAAATAGTTTTACATGGAAATCTAATTGACTAAGGAACAGGCCTCATTTTCCAGAACAAACAACATTCAGAAATATACCAGCTATGTATCTGATTGAGTTTGTCCAAGATGAAGATAAATCTGTAGAGAGCATTCAATAATAGAGCTATTGATGTACTACTGTTATGACTGATGGGGAAAGAAAAAGTTTAATAAAAAATCTTCTAAGACATTTAAATATTTAAACATTTTCAGTGTACATCAAAGTTCAGTAAATTCCCTGTTACTTTTAAGCTTTTTACATACAAGGTCACTTTCTGCTTCCATCTTATCCTTTTTCCAGATGCATGAATTTTGGAAGATTTCTAGGCACAAGAGCCGCAGATTCACTGCAGAAGGGAAGTTTGTTCTCCCAGGGGTTTCAATCCAATTTTTCACATTAAAGTTCTGACAAAGTGCAGTTGCATTTAAAGGCTACTGGCACTGTATTAATTACAGTGCCTGGGCTGTTGGGTTTGTAATGGATGGTCTGTGCTAGTGATGCAGAAGCTGTTCCTAGTCTGGGTGGCGTTTTGTACTGAGCTTTACGTCAGAGCAATTGATCCACTCTCACTGAGTTTACTCCTGCTTTCTTTGGCAGAGAAGCCCTAATTTTCATCTGAATAACAGCAGCTCACTTTAGGCACCTTAAGGCAGCGAGTTGAGGAGGCCAGCATGGTCCCTGCAACAAGGAAATTAATTCGGGGCAGTCAACACTGATTCTCACTCCTGCCTTCTCCCTCCCTTGAAGTCTGACACCTGGGTCTTTCCAGCATGCCTGGATAGCTGTGCAGTGTCTCAGCTGTGAAATACCCAATTGGTGTCACACTGCCTACCCACACCAGCAGAGTATGAACCTGTCAGGGACATCTGAATGCAGAGCATTTTCAAAATACAGAATGACCCTTATGAACAGATTGAGTTAATTACAAGATTTTGTTCATACACAAGAATGAAAATGGTCTCTGTGTCCCAGGAAACTGCTGAGGTTTTTGTTTAAAAGTCATTTTTATCACCCAAACCAGGTCAAACAGTCAATCAAGAAAATTTTCTCAATTTGTTCACTGTTAATAATAAGAAACAATGGAAACTATTGAAACCTTTCAGCACAAAAGTGGTGGTTTGGTTTGGTTTTCTTGTTTTTTTGGGTTTTTTTTTGAACATTGTAGAATTATTTTCTCTTTTCTACAATTTAAATCAGTTGGCTGAAATAACAGCCATCATAGAATGAACAGTCTGAATTTTGTGGTTTGGAAATTGAACTAATTTTTTTGGATTTACAATATTTTTGTGAAACCAAATCCCAAATAAGAAATTCACTAAAATCAGTTCTTTTTCACAAATACAAATGAATCTTCAGAGTAAAAGCTTTTGATATAAAATAAACTGAATTCTTCTGTGCACTTTGAATAAGAGTGAAACTTACCATTTCTCACATCCTTCTTTCACAAATATCAGAGACTTCCAACTTTTATAACCACATCTTTAAATCTGTTATTTTTTATCTGCATAAATATTTCAGCAACTGCTATAGGCTGCAGTCAATGTTTTTTTCTCAGTAGAGGAACAACTTTTCCTTAAATAGAGGAAACCTCTTTTCCTCATTTTTACAAGCTTGTATAGAAATGCCTAAACTAGACACATTAGGAAATGTGCCATCAGTGCATTTCATGACCATAGCAGTTTTATAACTATTATATTTCATTAGGCTGCTTTTTTAATTCCAGTTATCTTTTTCAAGGTCAAAAAGAAAAAAAACAGTCCAGCAACAGCTGTTTTCAGAGTGCTTTTCCTGTGTACTAACCCATACCCTCCCAATAACATGAAGTCGAATAAAGTAATTAACTATTCATAAACATAAATGGTGATCTATTATAACTACAGCATGGGAAAAAAAAAGTTGTAACTTCCTGTAAATGTAAAGAGAAGTGATTTTCAGTTAATTGAAGGGGGAAAATGGCACCATTCCCAGTTTTTCAAGGCTGTACTTATAAGGATCCATTTATCACCTTAGTGACAAGTTCGGGAACTCCTGTCATTAATGCTGAAGCAAAACACATTTGAATGTCATGTCAATAAATCATTTGCCAACTAGAGGGTTGAAGGATTTTACAGTTGTTAATCTGGCTGGTCTGGGAATAGAATTTGCACACAATTTCCTTTCATTACCAGAACAAAATAAATCCAGATTATTACAATCATGCAATAAGAGAGCCTCAGTTTCAAAGATTATTAAAAATGCAGAACTTATACAAAATAACACTGTGATGTGTTTGTTTTTCTTATTCTGACATACAATGTTAAAAAGTGTGTAAAATCCAATAGTTCCCCAATTACTTAACGAAAAACTGACCACATTTTTTGTACTCAGATTGATTGTACTGTGTTTTGTCAGGAACGAGGCAAAACAAATGGGCACTGAAGCACAATCTGAAAATGAGCTAATCAAAGCTATTTTGCACAAATGGCAGGGAAGCACTGCAGACGTGCAAGCCTGTAAGGTCAACATCTGTCAGCAGTTCACCCTGTCCAATGAAATGGAGGTCGAATATCAGCATCTCGCCTGACTGTAATCGTGTCAGTGACTCAAGAAGGGCATATATGATGGGATCTCTCAAACATCCACATCCTGGCTCTTTAGCCATTGCTATATTAGTTTATGCTCCATTTATGTCTTTCAGTGGATATAATGCAACTTTACACAGTGGAAGGTACTATCAGAGCAATGAGGCAGAAGGCAAAATGCTTTTTCAACCACATTTTAATAACACTTGAATTCTAATAAAAAGGAACAATCACAAAAATCTTCAAAATGTGAGAGATTCAAAATCCTTTCCCACCACTACCTTAACCAAATCAATCTCTTGTATTCATGGAGTCTGGAAAAGTTTGATCAAAACAAGAGTTGTCCACCCAGAATTTTTTCAGTATTGAAATTGAACATGTTTTTCGTTGGCTAAATAAGCCAATAGGCCAGCATGGAAGCAAGGTGAATAGAGAAAGAAAAAGGTGTGAATGCCTGCAGAACAATGCTAGAGCTGTCTGGTGGTGGTGGTAAGCTCAGTTCTGGAGGTGTTACCTGTCATTTACAAATTTCTTGAGCAATCCCACTTTTTTTCAACCTATCAGAGCTCAAATGGGCACATACTATCCAATGGAGAAAGAGTCAATCTCCATACCATAGACACCCCATAAATTCTGGTATTTGTAATCCAGGTAGTAGGGAGGTTCAACACTTTTGTGTCAGCGCTCTTCTAAGGCAAAACTTCAATGCAGGAAGTTGATCTTGAATTAACGTATGATATAGTAAATGTACAAAACACCATGGAGCTGTAGAGTAACATAGATGAGTGATATATGCCAGACTTATAAAGAAAAAGGTTTGGGGAAAAAAAGTGGATTCCCCAAAGTTAGCCTACTAAACTTGATGATATAGCTCACTTAGTTGAAGAAGACTAAAAATTTGAGTGCATAAATGGTTTATGAATATTTTTGCATAGCTTCAGTGTTGTACAGAGGAATAGATTGGGAACCAGAAAAATATCAGAGCATCAACCAAGCTCTTATGAGCCCTTCCACTTTCACCCAAGACTGTCACAGAAGGAACGTGTTCACTCCAGCCAAAGTGATGTGATGTTCAGGGGCTGAACAGGATTCAAGAATAAGCAAGGGTTGCTTATTCCCATGAAAGACAGAGGCAGCTGGAAGACACAAAATAAAATGTCTCCTAGAGCATCTGGATCTACTGAAGGGCATGGAGACTTACCACCCTCCTTGGATTGTTCTCTTTGCTCTTCACACTCATGTGTTCAGCTTTGCTGGCCATGAAGGGGAGCAGCCTTGACATCCCATTTGCCAGTGAAAGGAGAGAATTCTCCCCTTGGAGCTGGCAGCTTCTTAGGCTTAGTTTCTCAAGCTTGTGAGATGACGGAAAATAACAGTACAGAGTCACTGAATATACTGAGTTAGAAGGGACCCATCAGAATCATCAAATCCAACTCCTGGCTCTGTGTAAGACACACCAAGAATCACACTACATGTCTGAAAGTGTTGTTCAAATGAAAAACTCCAAAAATGAGTCCTCCTTAATTACTACTTCATGAGACCTTCAGAGAGGGGAGTATGTCAGAACGGCTTACTGTAGAGAGAACATCTTATGCATAAACATTATATTACATATGTTAATTACTTTATTGGTATATAATTTTTATAAAGAGACCGTATGAAAGAACAATGACTCTCGAGGGAACAATTAAATGGGAAGTAAGTTGTTAACAGACTTAACAGACTATGTTTAACATACCTTTGATAGCAAAAGATTCTTCAGAAATGTAGGGAGTGGTTCTTGTGCTGATTTCTTAGTATTTCTTTTGCCATGGAGATCATTGAACAGTTCTGTTGTGTTGTACAGAGATTAGGCCATACATAATAGCCCTAACTGAATCTTCAGTTACACAGATGTGAGATGAAAGGCTATTGTAGGGTTTCAAAAATATAGCAGGAAACAGGTCTGTTCTTCAGCACTAAACAACATTTAACTTGCAGTACCTGGAAGTATTCAAGAAGCCTAATTCTGGAGAATTAACAGGTTTTTTTCTGAAATTGTACTCAATGAGTACATTCTTGAATAGATTGGCATAAGGTGGATTTCATTGATCTGCCTGAAATTACAGGCAGTTTCACTCTGAGTTACATCTTATAGTAATGACAATTCTGAGAAAAGCTGTCATTTTAAATGTTTACTGCAATTGGTATCCAAGGGGATGCTAATGATTTGAAAAGTGTAAATGCTCATTTTGAGAGAGTAGTTAAGTTCTAAGTGGCATATAAATGCAAGCTTGACTTTTGAGAGAAATTTCACTTCCACTTCTCCCAGATGAAAAGCTGGTGGAGGAGCCCCTGGCACAATTTTTACTCCCAAACCAAGGTCCAGATCCATGAGTTTGACAGAAGGTAAAATAGATCCCACAAGAAAAATTCCTTTTAATTTGAGGCAAAAATAATAGCATCACCAGTGGTAGTTTAAAATGAATGTAGGATGTATTTCATCATTAGAAAGTACAGTCTTTGATTTCCCTGTTTCAAGTGCAAAATACAGTCTCATCATCTCATTTGCCTTCTTACTGCATTCACTCTCCTTTAATGCCAATGCCCAAGAGTCAGTTCAAGATGCTGGTGGCAGGGGTTGGAAGTGAACTGCTAATTAAGCAATTAGATCTAGGGAGGGAAGACTTGCTGAGGAGACCTTGCAGAGGTACACAAGGTCTGGGTATATACCCACAGAAGTCCATGAACCTGATGGTGGACGTGTAGGAAAACCATGGAAGTGGAGTTAGCTCCTGCTGTTGGCCTCGGGCTTGCCCGATGGTGCTCCTGCAAGTGGCCAGCAGACTGAAGGCAGGACAGATGCAATGGCAGGCAGCCCTGGAAAGGCACAGGGCATTTTAAAAGCATTTAACTAGAAGCTTTTTGAAAGACACTTAGTGTGATGTCTCTCACCCAGCTGTAATGGCCCTTGGCAGGTGGGTGATCACTGCTTAGGTTTTCATTTTGGGCTCTCTGTCCAAAAGGAGAGAGAAATAGGCAGTCTTAAGCAGCAGCTCATCTGACCTATTTTAATGTGCTGCTGAGGAGGGGTTGAATTGCCCAGAAGTGCATATTTCTGGTCAGATAAATTTGTCAAATGGTCAAATGAAACCTACTTTTATCCACAGCTTTGGGAAGAAGAGATTTCTGAGGCAGATCCCTGCAGGGTTGCTGTCTCTCCTTGGGCCAGTGCTGCCAGGCTACCTCTAGCTCCGAGAGCATCTCCTCCACGAAGCTGTCTGGTTCCACCCTCAGCCCACCTTCTGTCCAAGCCCGGATGTCGTAATGTAAAAGCCTCACCACAGAATGAAGAGCAGGAGGGCTTCTTGCTTGCTTGATCCAGAGAGGTTTATTGAGGGAGAAAGTGAAGAGCAGCAGGGACACAACCTCCTCTGAAGGGGAGCAGAGGCAAAAAGCCCTGACAGTGGGTGGGGTCCGGGTATATAAACTCAGGGAGGTAGGCGGGGTTTGGGGAGGAGCCAGGGTGGGGTGACACAGCATGAACCAATAGAGGAAGGAGGTGGGAGTGGTTCCAACCTTGGGACCAATGAGGAACAGGGAACCGAGGAACCTTCTAGAACAGGGGAGTGGGGAGTGGGTGACTGACATGGTGATTGACATGTGAGCTTGCACTACACACATGTTGTCTCCCAAGGCATTCCCCAGCTTTCTTCCCTCAGGCCGCCTCCCACAGATCCCAGCATGGAAGGAGTGTGGATGGCTGTGGGTTGATTTAATTTTAGTTGTTCTGACCATTATTTGAGCCTGTGCTTTGTATTGCGTGAATATCATGCTTAATGATGATAGAAAGTGTCAGGTTCCCCATGTGTGGCGCACAGATGGTCCACAGTGACCCCGATTGTGTATTTAATGTGCACAGAGACCACTTGTACCACACATATGCAGGAGATTTGAAAAACATCAGCCTTGTCACACACATGGTGAAAAGTTGATCCTCACAAAGCAGGAACCTGTGAGGAAGAAACTATTCCAGCTTGGTCCTTTGTTTTCTGTAAATCCCAGTCAAATGCATACATTCTTTACATGCCACTGAGCCAAGGGGAGTTATGTGGGGCAACACAGACACTAGACAGCCCTACCATTACTGTCACCAGGAGAACAGTCCCTCATAGGGATCAGTGAGCTAAACCACGACGATGGCAGACACTTGGTGGAGCAGAGCTGTGTCATTGCAGTAGAAGTACTTTGAGGGTCCATTTAATCCAGACTCCCAGCAAAAAACAAACTGAAAATTGTATAGAAATCCTACACACTGAAATTTCACCTCACATTTGTCCCAAAAGCAACTGTGTCTTTAGAAATGTCTGCCAGTATAATTGAATTTAAATGTATTTTCTGTTAGCTAATCAATTTTTAGTATCTAAATCTGGCTGCTTTTCCTTGTTTCAGCTAATATTTTTCATCAGTTCCGAGAAAAATAAATCAAGGCATGATTTTTAAATACAGTGCTACTATTTCAAGCAATGTTTCAACCAACTGTCACTGACATTGTGCTACCAGAGGATTTTCTGTTTTCTAGAGTTTTGTGCAGTTTGGGCAATGTATACAGTGGTAAGTCATGTGAAACCTGCAGGCATGCTAGACTTGTTCTTGTTTAAATTCTACCCAAATCAAGTATTTTGGGCCATCAGATGCTGTATGGCATGTTAATGCATGACTGTAAGGTATTAATTGGTTCTCCTCTGAAATTCTACATGCTGTTCGGCAAAACTTTAGAAGACTAGAGAGCTTTAAAAACAGTTTATTAAATTAGAGCAGTGCAAGTTTCTTCATCCTAAAGACAGTTGTACACTTCAGTGAATTTTGCCCATGTGTATGACTAGACTTAGAAATGAGAAGTGAAGAAATCCTCACTGACCAGCTAATGGGCTGGGATGCTTTCTGGACCTGAAAAGCCTGAATCTGATATTTTCTCCCAGTATAAGGGCACTGCAGGAGACTGCTTTAACTATTCCACTAGAGAATATGATATGATGTAAGAAGAAAACTGTTAAAGCTAAGTTAGGTTTTGTGCAAAGTCCTTAAAGATGTATTGAAATAAGACAAAAAACTCTTGTTTAGTCAGGGAAGTGGACCTCGGCTTGCCTGAAAAAAAGAGGGAACAGGAATTAAATTTATCCCTTTGTATATGGTTCTCAGAGCTATTTCTAAGTGATTTCTATTACTTACAGTCGTTAAAATTGCTCTCATTGAAAATGAAATGTTTTTATTTTGGCTTGCCTTATTCTCCAGTGTGAAAATACAGACTAAAATGTTCTGATTTTGGTTAAAACAGTTAATTTTACTAATTTAATTTGAGAATGCCGAAAATGTAACCAAATTTATCCAAGGAAACCAGAAAAATGAGTTATCCATTCAATCCTCTAGCTGAAAGAGATGAGAAAAAAAAAAACTTCTAGGAATTATTTCATTATGGATCCTGGCAGATTTATGCACAGGATTGTATGATGTGTTTGTGACAGCAGTAGCCTTGAATGGAACAGTCACAGTGAGTCTTTACACTCATGTGTTTCTTTAAGGTTTGTCTTTAGGGTTTCTTGCTGCCAGTGTGAATAACAGGAGGCAGCTGCAATTCAACTTGCAGTGTCCAGAGATAAGGAAAGGATTTTTGTGGGGTTTTTTTTGAATGAGAGTGGCTGAAAAGTCTGTATTGAGCAGAGATAGAGGAGCTGTAGCCATGGGAACCAGGCTGATGCTGGTGTCTTTGTCTAAAGGAATCAAACCTCTCAAAACTCCCAGAAACATCTTTATAAGAGCAACAGTAGCAGAACTGACAACAGGAAGGAAAGCTATTGATGCTCTGCCAGTAGAAGCTGGGAATGTCAGGGTTAGGGAAGACTGTGGCCATGATTGAACCAGAAATATATAGTATATACACAAGAAAATTCCACAAAAACTCTCCCAAGACTCTAAAAGCTGCAAAAGACTCCGTGTACCAGCTGTTGGGAGCATGGGTTTGAATGTAGGAGGGGATGACTCAGTCCTCAATTAAGTGAGTTTGGTGGGTATGAGTGTCACTTGCACGTGTATAGATGGAACAGGGGCCCCAGCTCAGAAACAGTCAGCAGCTTTTAACCCTTGCATTGAAAAACTAGCTGCTTGGTATCTTTTTCTTCTATGTGACAGGAACAGACAAGAACTTTGGAATCATGCACAGCTCTTCTTCAGAAATATGAGCTACCCAAAGCCTGAATACAGTAACACCACAGAAATGTCTGCTCGGACAAAAACTGAGAAATTCCAAGCAGCACATTGTCCACCATCACAGCAAGAAAGAAAATGGTTTCATAACTGTTTTGGAAGAAGAGGATGTCTAGGCAGATGGCATTTGGCCAGGGAGCCTGCTCCCAGGAGGTTGATCTCAGAGCACTGTCCTCAGTGCTTTCCCCTGCACCGGGCAGAAGACACACACCAGCAACTCTCCCCACATGTGTGAGAAGTCATCATCCTTCCTTCACACTGATCCTCCCAATGCCCAGAGATGCTCCTGAGCTGGCAGCAAGCACATATCAAGATATTTAAAAATGGGAATATAAATCCAAAGTTCTGTGCTAAAAGCCGCAGTGGTCTGGTCGGCGCAGAGGCTGAACCTCTGATCTCACAGATGAAAGGGACTATCTCTGCTGCACAGAGCTGTGCTGACTCCCATCCAGCACACTCAGGGTATGCAGAGCTCAGCTCTTTGTGCTCTTCATCAACAGTGCACCACAAGAGAAAATCCCCTGCTTTGCTCCCAGCCCATACCTTATGTAATATTTAAATGTAGCAATGGGATACCTGGAAGGAAAAGATACAAACTTAAATATGCTCTTCCATAAAACAGACTAAAACCTCAGAAGCTGCTAGCAGTAGCCTAACAGGCACTCACCCAGCCAGACATCTAATAGTTTTTAATGCTAATCAATAGAAAAGATTCTGGGAAGTGACCTTGAGAGCTATTGTCTCAGCGTGATATATATTTTGAAGCAGTGGGCAATTCTGATGCTTTGATGAAGTAATTTCTGGAAAAGGATATGTGGGAGGGTAGTGAAGATCTGAAGGGGGGGCATTTGTTGGAGGAAGGTATCCAAAAAGGGGTAACTTCTGGAAGGCAAAAAGTGGTTAAAATCCAGAAGACTGAGCCAAGCTGTTTCAGCTGCATTCACAGCTTTTCTGTGAGTGTGTTGAACACTCATTTTATGATCAACCCATGAAACCTCTCGTCCCTAAGGAAGGGATAAGTATTTATCATCACAGCAAAATTTTGAAGGTTTATTCACTATTAGGGGAAATACTGACTTGCAAATGTTTAAAAGAGTAAAAAAGTTGCTTTTAACTGTAAAGAAAAGTTTCTTTCCTTTGGAAGCTTAAAATTTATTATGTGTTATATAAATGCTACTCAGTATTCCAACTACTGCTCCTATGTTGTCTGGTATTTTAAGGATATATCAATTTTTTAGTACCAAACATATATTATGTCTTATTTTTTCTTCTGCATGCAGTTGGACCTCTGGTTTGGCACCAGACATAATGCAATTAGACTTGAACCACTGTTAATGCTATAATAGCTTGAAGTAGTTTCTGTGAGAGAACACCAAGCATTTTTTTTATCAATAAATGCTCTATGGCATATGTTTCTACATTTCAATATCCGTTTATCCGTATTTATTTCTGAGGAAATCAGTATTCCTTAAAAGGAACACACTGTTAAAATGTATCATTATGGGAAGGCATTTTTCATGTGAGGTAGAGAAAAAATTGCAATAATTTTCATTCGCAGGTGTTAGCGTAAGGAGATTTCTTTTTTTTTTTAACATACTCTTTATTTTATCTGTGAACTTCCATAAAAGTCAGACAACTAATGTCTTAGTCTGTAGAACAATGTCTCAGCTAAAAATATTTTAAAACCTGAAAAATCTGCTTAAATACAGCATCTTGATAGATATTTTTCTTTAAATGATTTATTTTGTGTCCTGAAAGCAAAATAAATGTAATAAACCACTAAGCTACCTTAAAGCACAATTTGAGTAGAACAATTGTTTGTCTGCTTAATTGCAATATATGAGGTGTGCAATTCCAGTATCTACAGTGAGGTCACTCGCAAGTCTGAACACAAACAAGTGTTTAAGTACCTTGTTGGATCAAGTCTTTCAGAAAATTACTGTTGCAACAGAAAAATTAAAGCCTCACTGTTGGGGTTTGACTGCAGGAAATTTAGCATAGGTGATACCACTTACAGAAGCTCTTTGTGGTACCTCATACAACAACAGATAAACAGCAATGTATTTTCTTCTTGCTTTGAAATGCAACAAATGTCTTTCTTGCCCTCCTTTTGACTTGTAAATATCAGAAGTCAAATCATGCTCTGACCAGTTTTGGTGTTGTTTTGGGGTTTTTTGTTCTTATTAGTTGATTCTAGTATAAAGTATTCTTTATGTCTTTAGAGGATTGAGATGAAAAAAGGAATACAACAAGAAAGGAAGGAGAAGTAAACTTTCTTGGAGAGGGAAAACTACCATGAAAAAGAGGGATGAAGAGAAATCTTAAGTATCATCTAAAGAGAGATGAGGACAGTAGAGGGAATGAGGTATTGTCAGATGAGATATTGCCAGATAGAAGCTGTAAAGAATCTTATAAATGAGGGTGAGGAAGTCTGAATTCTGTGAGCAAGATCTATGGGGCTGTGGTGCATGAGCCTTAGGTTGGGTAAAGTTTATTTGAAATGGCATCCATTGTAAAGATTAAAAAAGAAGGGTAAGAGGAAGTAATTAATGCTAACTATGAGAGGATCAGTATTAGTTATTTTTTATCACATACCCACTAAAAAAGGGCTGCTGTTATGAATATTGCAGATTAAGCAAAAAGAATCAGTTTAAGTCTTAATGTGAAGAGAATGAAGTGATAAAGATGGAACCTAATAGTGGTGATAGAGCAGTGGGGGAAGGAAGGTATTTTAGGAAGAAGTAAGAGAAGTTCCATTTTAGAGCTGCTTGACCTTGAGAACCATGGGAGATCCAAGAGAGAGTGCCAGAGAAACAGAGACACAGCATGCTCAGAGAGAAAAAAAGAGGTTTTGGGTTTGAGGATCAGAGGTACTGAGGTGAGAAAGAGAATGAGAGTAAGCCATGCTACAGGCAAGGCATAGTGAACAATACAGGGTGGGACTCTGGAGATGCCCAGGGAGTCACTGAAAACCCCAGAGAGGCTTCATCTTGGAAAATGCAGCCATTGAATGATCACAGCTGAAAACACAGGAAGTATATTTTTTATGGATTAGAGAGGGAGGGGATTGCTGTCAAAATCTCAGTCCTCTTCTCCAGAATGAGACATGCATTGAAGAAAAAGTAAAAGAAGCGGGATTTGGGAAAAGGGGGAGACAAGAGAAATAAAGACAGCAAATTATGTCAGGATCAGATGTTAATGAGGAAGAAAATGAGAGAAATGAAAATGAGAGGACTGAAATTTGAGGCCACTGCTATAAAATCAGAAAGGACCAGAAACACTTTCTGGGATGGGCTATTTTAAACTTTCCTCCAAATAATTATACCCTTGCAGAGTTATGATGTGTTCATCTAAAATGATGGCTTTTTGTTCCACGTCTGGCATGGTATTCACGGGTATTAAATGGGATGCGTTGCAGTTCAGCTGCAGGTACAAAGCAAATGATGCATTTCTTTGCTCGAGGCCCTCATTATGCTCTGTAAACAATCAGAATGGAGATTTATTCTCCACTCACTGATTTCCTGCTCTCGGGTAAAAGCACGAGGGGCACGTTAGAAAGAAAGCACTAAGACACTGATTATCTGTTTCTCCAAGCCAAATTGGTTTAGTTTTCTGCAGGCCTCCTAGCAACAGCTTTATTATTATAGAGTAATTTCCCCCCAAATACTTCTAAAACAAGTATCAGATTAATGTTTCAGATAAGAAGAAAGTATATTCATTAATTCCCAGGCCTTGTCTATTGAAATAAAAGCCTCAAATGAAACATGCAAGTATGGTTTAATTATGATATGTTGATTTTTCTTGGGGTGTTTTTTTTGTTGCTGTTTGTTTTGGGTGTTTTTGTTTTATATTATTTAATGGTGAATGGTTAATGATGATCAATATACAATACATTTATTCCTTAGACAAGAAAAAAAATAATTCCTGTTAGCGAATATTTTCCTGCAGTATTAGCATATTTCATGTTTCTTTTAATATAGCTGTAGATATGAATCACTGCACGCACATGCATCACTTTTGTTTACTTACAAACCAGCTATGCTGCATATTATGTTGGAAGTAAACACATTTATGAAGAATTTATTAAGTTCTACAGTAATTGCAGTTTCTGTTGTTTACAACCTTATGGCATTCATATTTCTTATGATATTCCAGGACAGCTATGGTATGTTAAGAGAACTAAACTAATCTCATAAATATGTATTCTTTGTTTGATGGCAAATTTTTCAGAAGTTGTTATGTTACTCAGATGCATATCTCCTAATAACCATTTTTTAATCCCCAAGTAAAAGATTTATTACATAGTCTCCTTTTCAAAAGTAGCTTAAGCACCAAGAAGTTGGTGAGACTTGGGTTCACATGGCAGCTTCTTAAAAAAAAATCTTCAAGTTTTGAAAGACAATGAATTCTGTATGGAGAAAAGATACACAATGGAGCACTTCTCTCATTCTCTGATTTTTCTGCTATGGTACAATTGTGATTTTTCAGAAGGAAAAATATATTGTTTTGGTGGTTTCTCTTGCCTTAACCACAGGTGTCACCTTCCCAGTATCTCTGTGGAGGAATGGTGGATGAAAACTCTTTTTTTCCCTTTCACTGTTTTACTTTGTTGTGGGGTGTCACAGCAATAAGGTCTCTGGTGGATCCAGCAGCTGGTTTTGTAGTGTCTCTTTGTTCAACCACACCATGAATTGCAAAGAACTGGTGCAAGCAGATTCTTGAGGACACAGATTTAGCCAGTGCAGATATGCTCTGCTCCTGGGAGAATGTGGGAAGCTCCTTGTTTTTCTTAAGGTTTCTTAAGCGTTTTCTTAAGGGGGATGCTCTTAAGAGAGAGGAAACAAAGAAGAGAAAATCAAAGTATCTACAGTGTTTCTAGTGGACTTGACTAAAGAGGTAGAAACTGTTACATCCATATTGCAACACCAGGTGCTGCCTGGGTAAAATGAAACATGACAACCCTTTCAGCTGTAAAAGTCTTCTTAGCATTAGAAATCTTACAGGTAATTACAGAATGTGACTCCCTTGAGGGCAGAGTCAATTTATATCTGATTCACTGTATTCCTAGAGATGTTTGTTCTGTTCCTTTCCTCAGGAAAACTTCAGGTGATATGCCAAGACAGACCTGAATTGTGCAGGAAAATGTACTCTGTAGCGCATTTTGGTCAAGTGAGATTTAGCCCCTTCTTAGGAGTGCACTTTATTCAGGTGGAAAGAGTTTCCATTACTCCTTCTACTAGTGGCATATGTAATGACAAAGACCTAATATTAGAAATAGGGAATATTTAAAGTTAGTGAGCATTCTTACACACCCAATGTTGCGAAATACTTCGCAGTTTTAAAAAATAAAATCTTTTAAAATGTCAAGATTAACACCTGGCAAGAAACTCAAGGGAATACACAAAGGGAATACACGCTTTCATTAAAAGTCACCTGAGGCCTAGGAAGATAGCTGTCTATAATACAAGATTTCTTATGAACAGTAGCAATTTGTAGCGTAATGTAGGACAGCGATTCAGACATGGGCAGTGTTAACTTGGGATTGTATTTTGAACATTGGGTATTTTTAGCAAGGGTAGACATTGAGTTTAACATGCTCCATATGTACAATACAATAACAAAAAAAATTAACAAAAAAGGAAGTCTTAGCTTATTATCCATCTATTAAAATGTGTTTCATGCTTCTTATGAAGGGGACTAAGCACACTATACTCAACAGTTGTACAATCTTTCCAGCCTGGTATATTTAAATCACTTTCAGCAAAAGGAAGTACATGTTGCTACAAGTCAAGCTCAACTTTAACAAAAAGGCAAAGGACACCATGTATTGCTTCCTCCATCTTTCACTCTGTGGGTACAAAAGCAAGTTGTCCCTGGCTGGTTTAATGACCCTGCACAGCAATGCACAGAGTATGAAGGGAAACAGCTTGGCACCTGCAAACCTGACACATGAAAGCCCCAAAAGTACAAGGGATTTTATAAAGATTAGATTTTTTTTTTTTTTTTGGTGAAAGAGCAGTTGCTTTACATGGAGATTTTTGTTACCTAAGGACCTAAGCTTGCTTCTGTATTAATGAAAATACATAATAGAGTACAACAAACAAGCAATGACTTATCATGGAGTCAAGAGGATTAGCAACATGGCTGTGTCACTTTCTTTTATGAATAAAACACATTAATAACAGCTTTGCAAAACCAAGTGAGGTAGAGCATAATATACTGAGGCAAACAATAAATAAAAGTTGGAAACTTCAGTAGACAAGAATATTCGTATGTTTCCCCTTGAAATAAACTGTATGCAGCCTTCTCAACTACTTTGCATATCTCTGAAAAAACTTCATTTAATGTAGAACTGAACCTATTTGAAGCTTAATGAACATCTTGAATATATGCTTAAATTTAAATCTGCAGCATTAACAACAAATAAATATTTCTCTAAAGGTTAATAGTCTTCTCTCCATGTTTCTTTAATAGATTATGAATATTAAGTACGCCTGGTCAAAAATCAGGAAAAAGCTTGATTGGTAGTTGAAGTCTATTACTGAAAATGTGAACTAACCACAAATTAAGTTGGAGGCATGCCTGAAAAAGGGTGGTTTATGTTTCTGAATTCAGGTTGTGCTTTTTATCTTTATTGCACATTGTAAAATTAGGAATTATGATTGCGAGTAAAATTCCACATATAGTTTGTGACAATATACCATTAAATATTGCACACTGGCTTTCCTGCAGCTGTGAATTGTGTTAGGCCCCTTTTAATGGGGTACAAAACACAAGAATCCAATCTTTCTTCACATGCACCAATAGTTCCCATCACTTCATTCACATAAAATCTCCCTGTTGCTAGTGAAAAATGGTTGATGAGTAAAGTAGGATATATCCCAGTATATGATACCTTCAATAAAAAAGGTGCTGTTTGAACAACTGGGAATGACTTAGGGAGTAATTTCAGAAATTCTGTAAAATAAAGAATAGGTAAAAATTTTTTAAAAGTAAAAAAAAAATTGTTTGAAGAATACATGAAATTTTTATGGACAAGTTTTTGTTGCAAATTATATTTTCAGATTCTGTAATGTAACTATAATGTTCCACCATATTTTTGCAGAGTGCTATTTTCCTCACAAAATATCTCAATCTTTTATATAATTTTACACACCCTTTTAAAGATAAATTTAAAAGACAATGCCTTTTTTTTCAAACATCTACAACAGATCTGTTTGGTATGAAATAAATACCTGCATTGCTGCACTCTGCAATCAAGTAAGCAATATACAACTCCTTTAGTTAATCTATTAAATAATAAGGTACTACATGCTTAGCTTTGTGTAGTGCCTTCCAGCCAAGAGTTCCTGACAATTTACACACTTTATAATATCATTTTGCAGAGGGCCTATGAAATGAGGAAATAACAAATAGTCATTCCGTTCCTGGAACAGAAGCACAGGATGTTTTCAAATGTGGCATCTCTGTTCCCAGCTGTGGAAAGGCAAATATTGGAGGCTGTTTAGCACCAGCAGCTGCTCTGGAAGTGGAGTTGAGTGCAGTCCCTACCCTGCCATACCCAGTCTTGGCTCCATCCCTATTTAAAATCTTAATGCATAGCTTTTCTGCTGCAACTAAGTCTTATAAACAGCCAAGTACAGAAAAGAGGCAGTTGATGCTCCACCTTCTTAATACAAAATTAAAATCCTGCTGTTATTTTTTATGTGGATATACAATGTGCCTCTTCCATTATTTATGCCATTTAAACATGCTCATTTGCATACTTTTCCTGTTATTGGGTTCAGTAAATTGAAAAAATGTGCTGACTGATGTGAAGTTTTCTCTGACAGCTCTTCTATGTTAAAATGCTATTTGGGAGTGATAACCAGACCACCACCACATGGGAGCTGATACTCTGCTTCAGCCATTGACCCATTCTGGAAGCTCTGCAGGTCTCTCTCTTCTGTTTTTCTGATGTAAAATATTTCCTTTCGGAACATACTTCAATGACTTCAAAGATTTGTTCCATGCTAGATTTTATCTGCTCCTGCTTTCGAAGAAAATGATTGGCAGTGTTGAATAAAGAATTCAGGAAAAGTACATACCATCTTATAGCTTATTGGTCTCATTGCCATTTCCAGTCTACAGATAATTATCAAAGAAAAGCAAAAAGTTGAATGAAAATATAGTCAAAGGCTTCACTGGAGTCTCTGAAAGAGCCCCATAGGTTCATTCAAATGTCTTCCCTGGAACAAGTCATTTCTTGATGAAAAACTGCATTGTTCTTACAGGCGTTAATCACAATATTTGTTTTATGGTGTGACTTCATCACCATCCAAATTGCTTCTACACTATACATACCCTCATCCCTCCTGATCCTGCTTCATATTTTAAATACCTTTACGGAATCTTTTTTACTTGCAAACCAGTGTCTCACAATCAATGGGACTTCATTACATATCTGTTTTACAAAAACAACATTTATCTAATGGGGTGCTGAAGTCATTATTGGTTGTGTATAGTAATTCAGATTGGAGTTTATGAACACTTTTTTCTTTTTTGTCTGACCTGTTAAGCTGTGATTCCTTTCATCTTCAATTTTTCCCCTCCTTTTTAGAAATTTTATATTAGTTTTGATCCATTTGTATGGCTATATTCTCTCTTTTAACAATCCCACTCCTTTTTATCTTTATCAGCTTATTTCTGCTTGCTTTTTCTTCTTGTCATGGTTATTCATTTCTCTCCTCTGTATTTGCACTCATCCCCTTTCCTTCCTTTCAAACCAACAGATGTAGACTGTATTTACAGACTGGATTTTTTTAAAGAATAACATATCAAAGTCAGACTACAAATATTACTTATGCCTGATGTCAGTTATTCACTACTTGTCACTTCCAATGCACACATCACTAAAGAGCCTCCACTGACACTCTGGCCCAAAGTATAAAACCTCTACCATTACATTTCAAAAAATAACAAATCTTTTCATGTCTGAGCTGTCAAAAGAAGCTCTTGGAGTAGCCAGCATAGACACAGCCACTACCCCCACACACAATATAAGTATGATCAAATACCTACTAGCAGCAAGAGCTGATAACTCTGGGGGGTGTTAAACCCTTTCTGAGCAGCTCCAATGTAGAAACATGGATTGATTTTTTCCTTTTTTTTTCCCAATCTGCCCTTGCCAGGGTATTTGACGCATTCTTCAAAGCAGGGCCTGGGATGCAGCTGCAGCTCCACTGGAGGAAGGCTGTGGGTGAGTGCCAGGGTGGCATTGCACGTTTGGGGTTAGACAATGTCCAAGGCCATGCTGAGCTGCCTGTTGTGCTGCTTGCTGAAGCCAGGAGAGAAAGAACAAGCAAGGCTTGGAAAGTGGGGTAGTTCTGTGTTCTGCAGAGCTGCTTTAAATAACCCCTCTCTGACACCACACCACAGAGGGACACTGACAGCCTCTGCCCTGGTAGGATCCCACACCAGCTGAGGTGCGGAGGCAGGGAGAGAGCATTGCTGCCAGCTCTAAGCCAAAGGGGAAGTGAAATTTCTCAAGCAACTTAAAACCATCAGTCTTCTGGACCCCTCTTGATGAAGACTGGGAAAAAAAAACAGGAAAGAGCTGGTTCAGGGCAGCAATTCTTGCAGCTGAAGTTCTTGAGAAAGAGGCATCTGTTCCTTCAAGCAGAAAGCTTTACCGAAGAGGAGAAAAAACATGCACATAACAGTAAAGGCATACAAGGTTTCATGTGATAACCTTATATTTCAGACTTTGGCTAAGATTTTTGCTTGTCACTTTAGTGTGTTTCTGTAATTTCAAAGTACTTCAGTACAAGCAGACTGCCCTCATACTTACAAAATTGTACAGATAGAATAGTTACCATGAAATAAAAATTTTCATTAATTTATCTTTATTTTGATATATCATAGTTGCTTAAACAACAAGTTATTAATTTCTACATATAACTCAGTTCATGCTCAACTTTTAATATTCCTTCTTTTTTTTCCTTAACTGTTCTCAAGATGTTGAGCTAACCCCTTTTTCTGAGGAAAACAACAAGTAACTAAATCTTTCAAAAAGGCTAAATCAAGCTTTCTTTCAAATACCACTTTCTGGATTGATGATTTACCACTCCAAACCACATTTAGTTCTTGAGAACTTGGTATGTTGTTTTGCCATTTTCCTCCTGCTATTCTGAGCTAGTTCTGTACCTCACAGAACAGTTAAATAATTGACCCTGAAAAACTGACCCTGAAATCAGACCTCGCTACTTTTTGGATTTATTCACACTCAAACATCCACTCTGCAACTCATCTGGCTTGGATGATGCTCAGTCACACTCAGCAATTTCAACCCCTCTCAAATTTTCTAGCTCCTGGGATTGAAGGGAGAAAGCCATGCAAGAGGCAATGGCTCCTGGAATCACTCTCTCCTAGTGCTTGCTGTGTGCTGTAAGATCTGCTAGATCTTTCTCTTCTCCCCTGCTTATCCAGACTTCCCTGATAGCATCGCTTCCCATGCTGGCTTGATGAGCTGAAGAGGAGAAACGCCTGCCCCAGTGTTTGAGAGCTGTGCAACAGCCAGAGTGCTGCAGGCTGATGTGAGCACAGGAGTAGGGTGGGGGCTTTTTCCATGGATGAATTATGATCCGCAGTTCAGTGTCATCACATCTGCTATCTGTTACTGATTCTCTTGTTAGTGCCATTCCCTAATGTGGTCATGAGTGTGTTCCTACATTCCTCTGGTACAATACTGAGAAATGTGATGCTCTGTGGTTTTAGTTCCTGTAATGAGAGCAAGGCAGTTCTACTCACACACAAAATTTGTAATTATGCAAGACTACATCATGCTACTGGTAACTAATTAGAATTCTCTGTTGAAATGACATTACTTTATTATACATCATTAACATAAAATGTCAAAACTAACATGATAGTTGCTTTCATACAAAAAAATGAGCCTTCTTCTGTAAGTGAAAGCAACAAAATTACAGCAATTTTAGTATCAGTGTTTTAATATAATATATATTATTGTTTATGTGGTATGGTCAGAGGCTTTTCCGTACAAAAATCACAAAAAGCGAATCCTTCCTTTAAAAAATGTCAGTGACTATCAATTTTGTCCTCTGCATTTATTATGCAAATTAAATAAAATTCAAAAAATATTAAATGTCAAAAGGTGGGGGGTGTGGGTTGAACTTATACTATAAGTTCATATTTTGCTCTATATCCTTAGAACACAGGGTACACGTTACAACTAATTTACTCTCTTCCACCACTGAATAAGAGATGTTATTATCATATTGCATACAGTTAAAACTGAGACAGTCAAAACAGTTAAAACAGTTAAAACTGAGACAAGAAATTGAATTCCTTCTGGCCAGACAGTAAGTAAAATGCTGGTGCTGGGATGAGGACACAGGGCTCTTTGGAGCAGGCTGAATATCAGAATATCACATTTATTTCTCATTTACCTGCTAGATTCGAATATTTCTAAATGAGATAATAAGTAGGTTTTCCATCAGGGATCTGTAGGATACCTTGGTGAAATCAAGCCACAGTTGGCAAGGTACCTACCTGTTCCTTGACAATGTTATGATTTTGGTAACATATAAAACTGATGAGAGGGTAACATTCCCTTGGCAGCACACTAAATATGCTGCAAGACACATAACCAATGAGTATAATTTGCAAATGTGTATGGAGAATCAGTCTTGACAGTTTTGTTTACAAAGGCAGGCAGCTATTTGCTGATAAGAGATATGACATGCTATTCATCTTGCTGCTGCTAAGCCAAAGGGATTGCAACTGTGATAACATACTGTTAGATTTGATTGTTGGAATGCTTATGCAATGTTAGTAATAAAGGGTGTTTAAAAGCATATCTCATTTGTTCTTGGGCAATCATATGGCATTTCTTATAATAATTTTCCTGGGACTCTTAAAAGGACAAGCTAATTAAAGAAAAGATATCTGTCTGGCTCAGCTTTAATGGGTCTGTGTTCTCTAAGTAGGTGTATGTAGGAAACAGGAGCAGACGTGTCTTTATTTCTCTGCTTGCATTGGTTGAGGCAGGATGTCAAGTGACACAGTCATGGCCTAACATCTTTCAGTTCCTTCATTTTGGCTGGCGTTACCTCCACACACCTTCCAAAACTGGAAAATAAACAGTCCTAAAGATAGAACAAGGGTAATGGCTTTAAACTAAAAGAGGGTAGGTTTAGATTAGATAAGGAAGAAATTCTTCACTATGAGGGTGGTGAAACACTGGAACAGGTTCCTATCCCTGAAAATTTTCAAGGCCAGGTTGGACTGGGCTCTGAGCAACCTCATCTACTGGAAGGTGTCCCTGCTTATGGCAGTGGGGCTGGAACTGGATGACCTTAAGGATGTCTTCCAACATAAACCATTATATGATTCCATGTAGTGCTGAGACCTTCAAGAAGCTGAGGAGGAGGTTTCTGGCTTGTTTCTCCCTCTTACTGAGCACCAGAAGAATGGGTCAGCATGACTAACACCTTTCCTTTGTCATCAGCCCCCTGCTTCAGACATTACTGAGAAAACACTTTTCCCAGCACTCCTAAATACCTGCACCATTTATAGCCTGAGTAACATGCAGCTCACACGTTTTCTTACAAAGCTTATGATCAAAGTAAAAAAACCCCAAACTTATATAATACTATCCAGAGCAAATAAAGGACTAGAGAACACAGCCATGTTTTTGTGAAATATTGCTCACTGAGCTTTGTTGAATGTGTGCATGCAACTCAGTAATGTGCAGACAAGGGCTGATCCAGCTGTGATGGCTAAAGTAGTGTTTTGTCTGGCCAGCTCACTCCCACCTCAGCAGGCACAGCTGAGGTGACGGCTGGATAGTCTGAGCAGGCACACCAGGTTGACCATCAGAGTTTGAGCACATGCCTCACTAATGGATTTAACCAATGCTGGGTACACTAAAATACTTGGTGTGGGGGGTTAGGGGGTAGCTGCTGCAGGTTACAGCTTGTAACCTGTTGTTGTAACAAGTTGAGCTTGTAGCTGACCCCAGCTCACACCTCCTGGTCAGTAGACTGGAGAGAATATTTACAAGGATAAATATTATACACCCTTACAGGGATAGGGGCAGCTAGGAAGGCTGCACCACTCAGTGCTTGAGTTGCTGTGGCTTATTCAGCCTGAGTGCTGCAGTAATTCAGGCAGCAGTCCGCATTTTTTAATGTATTTGAGCATTACACATAAGTCTACACGAGGAAGACATATCGGAACCCCAAACTTTCCACAGCAGGGATTTTAGAGCTAACAAGTGGAAAATGAGTGGCTTTGTTCTCAGTCATTCTTACAGTTACAGGTGACTTTGTGAGTAGCATATACTGTGCCAAACTAGAACTGAAATCCTCTTTGAATGCAAGCAGGCCTTAGGTTAAGCAGCAGCTGTGAGATGGAGACTTACTATTAATGGCAGATTCAAGTAGCGTGAACAATAACGAGGGCTCTGTTTAAGGTGGACACAGCTTGTCTGCATTAGAACGGGGCCTTGAGAACCTGTGCTAATTAACACAATTTTAAGTGGTGTCAGCTGTTTCTGAGTAAACCAATTGATTAGAGCAATAAATGCTTTATTCTTGGTCTCACAAGAATATGGATTTAGGAAGAGAATTATGATCAATAGGCGGGGCTTTAATTTTTTAATCTCAAAACCTTTTGAAATTTGTGAAATACTTTAATGGACTGAGAGGATTAATGCATTTTTTAATAATCTGTTATTTGGAAAGAACAAAGAAAAAATCAGTCTGGAATGTGATAATTTTATGTTCATTTCCAGGGGTTCTTGACTTAGTTCCAGACAACACAATTTCTTATGCACAATTTTTACTCCTATTTAACAGCCTTACTGAACAAGTTTAATTGGGTACATGCATGTTTATAAAATCAATTTTCTGTCTTAGATATGATTTATAAATCTGGGGTTATAGTGTTTTAAAATACAAAGGTTTGTGTAGGAGGATAATCATTTAATGCACCCTTAAATGTCATCTTAGGGCCAGGGTGCTGGTTCCATTAAAGGGATCTGGCACGTGACAAAGTCCATGGCACTCATGATGAGCTCAAGGCTGCAGCTTGTCTTTCAGCGGGAGGACCTCTCACCACTGCTTCAATGGGTTGGTCATCTGTCTGAGGCTTCTGTCACTAGTCTTGACAGTAAGAACAAAGATCATATTTTAGTAGCTATATTAAAAGGTTAGGCATGAATTGTATTCTTCCATGCTTCTTCCCAGAGGCAGCAGCTGCACAGGGTGGCATAATTTAATAAAGCTGTTCATCATCCGATTCCTGGGTGTGGAGAACTTACCAGGTAGTAGTGTAAGGAACAAGTCCACAGTTCTTGTTTTGTCAGAAACGGCACAAGAGAACTGCTGTTCACACACCTAAGCTTTAGCAAATGTCTGCATATTGATCTGAAGTCAAAATATTGATAAGCCTCTGTTTTGACTAGGAATTGGGAAATTTTCTGGCCAGAAGTGGTAATCTAATTTCACATTACAGTTACTTTTACTTACTCCTCCCCTTATTACATACATCCTGCCTAAAGAATGAAGGGCACAATGCACGTCCCACAAGAGGTGGGATGCCTGTGGATTGGACATGTGACAAATGACTATGCCATTGTGTGGCAGAGGCTCCATTCAGCACACGCTGCAGGGCTGATGGCTGGCTTCTGGCCCTAGTGCATAATGCAGCAAGGAGATCGCAATAGCACCTAGGATGTATCTTACATCTCTAGCACACTGGCCTTTTTTAAGGCTGACTGATGTCTTAGGCAGGCTTCTTCATGCTTACTACACTGTTTTACATTTTCAGACTTTTTACCCCCAAGCACATAATTTTTTAATTTTAAGATAAAACAAAAATTATTCCCCTCCCAACAGAGCTACAGGAGTAAAGGTTCAAATTCACATACTTTTCATTCTCTTTTTCTGATGCAGCTATGCTAACACATGCAGGAAGCAGATCTGTGTGGGTAATGCAGAAAAGCTCACATGCCACGGGTTCCACTCCTTCCTCACACACCTCATAGACCATGAAGAAAAATTCTAGCTAATTAGCTAGGGGAACTGATAAATCATCTGCTTCTTTGGAGCACAAAAATGCAACATGGCCTAGTACTAAACCAGAGGAGCTGGCTTAGCATCTAAAGCTCTGTGTTGCTCTGCCCCTCTCAGTCTGGGAAGCAGAACTCTGCATAGTGAGAGCTCCCAGGTGGGATCTTTTAACTGCTGGGGCTTAATGAGCATTATGTGAAAAGACCTCTTAAAAGAGGCTGCTTAGCGTTTACTCCTGGTTATAACAACCCTAGGGTAGTCTACTTTTGTTGCTGCCTTCTTAAGAGTCCACTTGTGGATATACAGTGGCTGCTCATTCCACCTGTGTGCAAACGACTGAAGTCTAGCTATCCTTCAGAGAATGCCCCACAGAAGGGTATTTCTGTCAGTTTCTTCTAAGTTAGATGCGAATGAGGGGAAATTCTCCCACTTCTACTGTTTTAATTGGCGTGACAGGACTGCATGTGTTAACCTCAGGTACCTGAACTGAATGACTAAATCAGTAAGCTTGGAGGAGATTTATAGGATGAGCACTAAAACACGGTGAAAGACAAAAAAAGAAAAAAGCTTTGAGAAAGGTACGTTAATTGGACATGTAGATCAATAAGAGCAGCTACGTTTGAAAGATCTGTGCCCTACCACAGATAATGGGGCAAAGGTACATCTGAAATTCGTTTTTCAATGCTTCTTGGCTGCTGCCAAGCACAGACTACTAAGATACCAATCTTTGCGATGCCATCTACCTTGAGCAATAAAAACCCACCCTTAATTTAACAGGAGTCACCAGTCAGCTCCTGAGGCATAAACAGGCAGCTGAAGCACCGCGCGTAGGCTGACTTTAGTGCTGGATGCCGAGCAGCGTCTGGCACAGGTGGAGGAGTTTTCATCACAGACCCAAATTAACTCCGGTGAAGTTGTTCCGCGCCTGCCAGTGCCGGAGGAACAATCTCCGTGCGGGAGAAGCGCCCAGCGCGCCACCCGCCGCCCTCCCCTCCCGGCGCCGCTCGGCCGAACAAAGGCGACAGCGGCGGGTCCGCTCTGTGCGGCGCGGGCCGGGCAAGGGGCGAGCCCAGCGCCCGCCCCGGGCTCCCCGCCCGGCCGGCTCAGCCCGGCCCGGCTCGGCTCGGCAGCGCGTCGGAGGAAGCGCCGGCTGCGCGGCGGGCGGGCGGCTGCCAGCGGCCCCGGCCCTGCCCGCCCCCGTCTCCTCCCCTCCGCCGCCGATCCTCCGCCCCCTCCGCCTTCTCCTCGCGGCGGCGGCGGTGGCTTTCTCGGCCCCGGCTCCTCGCGGTCCTCCGCCGCTTCGCCTCGCTCCTCTCCGGGGGCTCCCGCGCCGCGCTGGCCAGCACGGTAAGGGCGAGGCTCGGGGCCGAAAGTGGCTCCGTCCCGCGGCTCCCCCGCTGGCTTGGGGCGGCCCCGGGAGCGGGGGCGGGCGGGACCCCGCAGTGCCAGCCCCGGCGGGTGTCTGGCGAAGGGGCTGCAGCGGGGCAGGGGCGCCGCGCTGCCCCGGGGCCGGGCGGGGGGCTCGCCCCAGCCGGGGGCTGCAGCAGGAACCGCCCAGCCCTGCCCTGCCCAGCCCAGCCACGCTACCGGGGGTCGGCGGGCGGGCGGCTCCCGCGGGGGACGGAGCGCAGCCCCGCGGGGTGGGTGCCGCGGGTGGTGCCCCACCGGCCGAGCCGGCTTCGCCCCCCGCCTCCGGGGCGGCGGCTCCTACCCCCAGCCCGCGAGCGGGTTCGCGGCGGAGCGGGTAGGGCGGTTTGGCTCGTCTGAAATGCCTCGCTAAATGGCAGGGGAAAGCATATGGCCCAGGAGAAAGCCGCTGGAAGCGATAGCTGTTGGGAGTCCTCCGAGTTATTTCCCCGAGTCGGTGCGTAGTGAGAACTTCCTCCCGGGATGCCCTTTCGGGGGGATGCGGGGCTGAGCACATGGCTGCCTCCCCTGGGTCTGCCCCGCGCCTGTCACAGCACCGCCTGCCAAGGGGCCTGCCGGCGCCTGCTCTCCTTTCGGAGTGCTAATCTGACCCCAAGAAAACTTTAGCTGGGCGAGGGAAGGAGGCTGCTCCAAAAGATAATTTACTTAATCGTTTTGGGTTTTTGCCCTGCTCGTCTTCTTTCCCTCGCTCAGGCCAGGCATCTGTGAAAAGGAGGGAAAGCAATGGGATTACCTCTAAGGGTCCAATACGTATGGCTGCTGATAGTTCTGAGAAGAAGGTTAAAATCTGTAAAGACTTGGCACTGGCAAATTAACATCTTCAGTGAATCATAGTATTAACTTTTTAAGCTTGAATTTTATGGTCCTTTGCATGTTGATTGTTCCTCGTGTTTAAAGTCTCTAGGTGCTCAGGTATTTAAGGATGAAACATATTCTTTGTACTTGCAATGCCAATGTTGTTGCACTTTGTAAACATCAGGACAACTTTTATCTTTAATGTAGACCCTTTTATCACTCAGCTGTATTGAGCTGTACTAAATACTTGCGCTGTTTGTAAATCTGGTGCTGATTTGTCGGGTGGCTTTGCAAAGGTCGCTTCAGTTCATCCAATACAGGCATTTTTTGTAAAACGCCTGTATTGATTTAATGTGGTACAGGGTCAGACTTGGCATTTATAAATTATTTCACATTTGTACTTGTGTGCTGTAAGAGCCATGCTTAATAAAGCAACTATTCCTTAGTTGATCCTTAAAGCCTACTGGCAGATCTTGGTGTGTGGTGTACAGGAGGTATTCAGCTTTGTGGGCATCTAATGTTAAGTGTCCTACTTATTTAAAAATGTTGAGAGCTCTAAAAGGGTCAGTGTAATCCATACCACATGTGTGCTCAACTGACCTAGAATTAACAGGATAAAACACTTTTAAGCGCTTCTGGAGTGAAAGGTAGGATGCTGTTTCCTCGTGCCTGGCTATCAATGACTTGCTTTTTCGAGGTGTCCAGTGCCATCCTCCCCAGTTCAGAGGGTGGCAGGACACCCACCCCGCTGCTGGAAAGGCTTGGCTTAAACTGGTGAGACTGGTCATGAGAGCAGAAGGCACCAGCAGCCTGGAGGTGCTCCACGGGGAGATGAACATGATGGTGGCCAAGGGAGGTGGATGCAGAGACCACCATCAATCCTTCATGGAGGGTGGGCAGCCCTTGCCGTGCTGTGGGGCTGTTTGAGCTGATTGAGCTGTGTGCCCTCTGAAGGCCCCCATTTCATGTGGGTTGGTAACTTAGCATGTCAGTTGCTATTTCATGCTGTGGTACTGAGTTTCCCCTCTGGCTTTCAGGAGGCAGCAGGCAGGTGCCTGTGCGCTGCCGTGTAGGTGCAGGCATACCAGGAATGTGGTGGTAAGTGTGATTTACTGCCTCGATGGGACTGATAGCCTGTGCCAGCAAGTTCACTCTGCTGCACAGAAGACCTGGACTGCCTTCATGCCAGTGCATCCATGTTAAGCAAATTGTATCACAAGCTAAAGTTAAGAGGGAAACCCTGTTTTCCAGGTTCTTGTGGAGATCATTCAGCCCCTCTTAGGCTTGTGGTGACCATGCTGAAGATCCAGTTGTTGCTGCACTTAATATACATGCCGTCTTCCACTGGATAGGAGACGGTTTTCTGTTAAAGGTTCATGCTTGTTTCAAAATCTGGAGGTCTAAGGTTGATTTAGCGAGGTGAAACTGAGTCAAATTGTAGGATGCAACTTTGCAAATATGTTTTGATTGCTCAGAGCTACAGAGCTCATTTTGGATAGTGTGCTAGTGGGTAAAGGGAAGGTGTTTCTCAAGTATGCTTTTTTAAGTATATTTCCCAGGGCTGACTAGTTAAGTTAGAAGTCAGTACACTGAATTATCATAGGGCAGATTTTGGCCATTAATTGTAGTGGAATGCAGAGTGAATGAAGGCTTATGTTTACAGCCTGCCCAGAACTAGAGGGTGTATCTTTAAATTCTGGAACCTCTCTGGTCTCTCACTGGCTAACAGTATGTCATGTTTTCTGCTGCTAGATTAAGGCTCCCTTCCATAAGGCCTTAAGCACATGTGTTGATCAGCCACAAGTTAATAATTTTGAATTAAACTGAAGGGTAAGTATATATCAACTACAAAGTGTTTCAAGGAGGCTTTATTTTAATAGGGCAAGTTCTGAGAAGTTAGAAGAACTAGTTTGTGTTGTCCACGGAGCTAAAGGCCTGTAGGAGTTGGAGGCTTAAATTGGAAAAAAAGAAAAAAAGCTTGGACTGTCTTAAGTGGAAAGTACAATAGCTGCTTGGAAACTGCATTTTAAGGAGAATGAAAAGCTTGCCAAGTTGGGCTGGGGACCTTGCTGTGAGAATAAGATACTGCAAGTTACCAGAAAACCTAAAAGGAGGGGATTGATTGTTGGAGAGCAGAAACTGCAGGAATAGCATGTGAACTGCCAAAAACTAGAGGATGAAGAAATTTAAGATGAAGAGACGGGAAAAAAAAAAAAAGAAAAAGAGCAGAAGAGAATTTGGCTATGATGTTGTGAGGACCAGGCTGTGTGAAAAATGCTTGATGCCTCTAAAATTATCACTTCTTGTTTTAGTTGTTTAGTTTTAGATATGCATGGGGATTTGAATGTGGGAGAAAGATAGGGTGCCGAATGGAAATGACTGGAATAAATGTCTTATGTCTGCTCCCAGTCAAACTAAGTCTAAGGGTCTCTGCTTTTGTGCTCTGAAAGAGCTGGGGCAGGGCACTGGAGCCAGGTTAAAAAATAGAATTGGGTGTTATTGGTGAGGTTGAAGGTAGCAGTTGTGATAGCAAGATAGCAAAAGATGTATAGTTCCATTTCTTTTAAAAGGAGAAGAAAAGGATATCTTCACACCTTTTACTCTGGTCACAATAGAATTTAAGGATTTTTGAATAAATTTGGAATGGAAAAAGTAATTAAGTATACAAAGCTAAGTGGAAAACAGGATAAAGAGCATCATGTATTTGCCGCAATTAGGTCATGGGAGACTAAAGTCATATTATTACTGGTTAAATACTGAATGTCCTAGACAGTAGGAGCAGAAGGCTTCAGTTCCATGTATGTATACCAAAAATAACTAAATTGGAAGTGTGAGGCTTAGCTAAAGGTGTCTCCTGAAGGAGAAATTATGAGTTTGTCTGCCTGAATAAAGGAATTATTCATGCCCTGCATCAGTATTAGTAAAGAGACCAGCTCCCCACTTCACCGTACTGGCTGAAATAACTGTACGAGAAGGAAAATTGCTGATGAGGCAAAGTTGGGAAACGTAGTCAGCACCGGGGTTGGTTGGATTATTGCACAGGAAGAATTGAATGTCTGTGATGACTGAAACAATAGGAATGCCAGGAAGTTGAATAGCTCTAAAGACAAAGTTATGTACTGAGTGATTATTAACAACACAGCTGCTATCAGCTGGCAAGTCATCCCTTAAAACAGGTTTGGAGGAAAAGGCCTGATGGCCATAGTCAAACAGGGATGACTCTCGTTTGATACTGACCATGAAATGGGAGCAAACGTGGTGCTCTGGAAGAGCTCTTCAGTGAAGATAGACAAGTTATTAGGCAAGGCATTAGGGTGACTTTTTGTCAAATACTGTACATAGTTCTGGGCACTTATGT
Organism: Motacilla alba alba; assembly: GCF_015832195.1. Lineage (NCBI taxonomy): Eukaryota > Metazoa > Chordata > Aves > Passeriformes > Motacillidae > Motacilla > Motacilla alba. Next base: position 114,033,714 of record NC_052017.1, read on the forward strand.
ACAGAAAATATTAAATCCTAGTGGAACATGTAGATGGACATCCAAGCTACAAAGATCATGTAGCTTGAACAGTCTGGAGTTAGATGAGAGACCAAAACAACATAAAACTACTCTGGCTTTTGTGTCTTAGTAATAGCAGAGATGGGAGATAGCAGCTGCTTAAGAATTCCCTAGAGCAAATTCTTGGAGGAGAGGAAGGGTCATAACTGAAGATTCATCTGTGATTTTGGGTTAAAAACTTGATGTACAGAAGGGTAATTTGATGGATGAGTACAAGAATAATGCACGTGGGGAATTTGAAAGGAGTTTTCTTACTGTCAGATTTTGGATGCCTTCCTAGCTGTATGTATCCTGAGTCCCAGCTAAGTGTCGAAATTTGCATGTGACTGTTCAGGAACGGAGCAGTTCAGGTAACTGAAACTGCCATATTTTATGCTTTGGTGTTCACAGTTAATCAACAGAAATAGAAGTCACTTCAGTAAAGGAGGTGTGATGAGCAGAAGCACTTATTTTTGGGGAGCATGTGTTGTCTAGTCACATGATGGTGGATGGAATTTATAGCAAGTAAAAACACTTATGTATGACATTAGTAGCTGTTTTGTTCTCTTTTTAGTGCATAATGGAGTGGAATGAAGCTTAACTCATAAAATATTTAAGATAACCGCAAATTAATATGTGTGGGACAGAAAATGCATAAATGGACATGCAGGCTGGTGGTCAGGTTGGCTGACTTGCACCCATAAATAAATAAAAGGGTTCTCCTGTCGAATGAGTGCCTGTGTTTATCCTCTGCCTGATTTCATACTCTCTGGTCTTACGAGTGTTTCATGGCACTGGCTGCCTCCTCTTGTTGGGGACTGTGCTCCTGGGCATAGGAGGCTGCCTGGGGAAGAGACTTGGGCAGAGCCTTGTAGGGTAGATGACGTGCAGAGCTGTTGAAAACCCATGGTGGAGGCTCTCAGATGGGGGATCGTGTGCTTGTGTGTGGCTTCGTTTTGCAGTACCTCACCTAGGTGTTGGTGCTGAGCTATGCAAAGGCCAGTGGTTAAGACACAACCACTGGGAAGAAATGGGGGTATGAGGCGTGCCAGTTGAGACACACTTTGTCTAGTGACAGTGCTGAAGACTTGACTGGTTCACAGTGAAGAGTTATATGCCCCATTGAAAGTGTAAAGATGGTGCATGTGGTTTGAATGAAGGCTGTGCCATGTTGACTTTGTTTGGTCTTTGCCATAGTGTCAGTCTCTCTTGGTTTATAAACTATCCTGTGGCTGGTCTGTGTATGCCCATTGAAACTTCTGGGAGTTTTGAGATGACTTCAAAAAGAAAAAAGAATACGTCACCTGTGTGAATGTATTCAGAGAAGAACCATTGAAAAAATAAGATGCTTTGAGTGTGTTTGTACATCAAAGCAAGATGAATATCGTGATATTAATTTATGACTATTTGTTTTGAATTTATAAGGCAGGTATCCTACTTCCTTAGAAATAACTCTTAGAAAAAACTCCCTTCCAATGTAGATTATTAAAAATCTGAACTATTGAATTTTAGGTGTTTGCTCTAAATGCCTGTGTATTTTTTGCTTTAAAGAGGAGCTATGTAATGAACTCAATGTGTCAGCATGCCCCATAGGAAGTAATTGTGAAAAGATTGTGTTGAGCCATCAGAAGAATAATTTAAAAATCCCAGGGAAAATTGAATGTATTGTCCTGGTAGCTTTTAGCATGTATTATTAGGCTGTTTGCTTACTGTTATTTTTAATTTACTGCTATTGCCCTATTATACAAGTGTGGGGTTTATAGTTTAAAAAGATGAGAATAGGGCTGTGGTGGTCATTATAACCTCTTTACTTGACAGCCTTCAAGTCCCAAATATGAATGGATGTGGTGGAAAAGTTATTTAATGTTTACAAGGGAGAGATTCAACCTAAATTCAAACAGTCTTTAGCAAACCAAAGAACAGAGCACTTGTCTCTTGATGCTTTGCTGTGTTCTTTAAAAACAAAAATCGCTCAAATAATTTCCTGTTACAATTTGAGGTCTTGAAAAAGTCTGCATTAAGAAATGGGAGGAAATGTTTTAAGACTTTACTGGGCAGGGAAGATAATAATTGAGTCGAGTATTGTCTGTGTTTTCTTCGTCTAGTACCTCTCCACAGTACTAGACAAGAATGTTTTAAGTAATTACCAAATTCATGAGTGGACCCAGACCTTTGGATTTGTAATGACCTTTGTGTGTTGTCTCTCTCTATTTGACAAGTTAATCTGTGCATGCTACATGCAGGCAACCACAAGGAAACTGTTTCTCCTGTATGCATGTGCATATATAGATATATGCAGTTTAAATTAGGATGGAGGAGAATCATTTAAGTAATGCTTGGGTAGAACACTTTTGAGATGATGGTGATGATGATAAAAGGAATTTTATTTGTAGTTTATTTCATATATATAAAACTTAATGTTGCTCTGATATGTTTGTCAATCTGTTAGTTATCTGTCTAACTCCAGTGGGTTTGGACCATTTTTTAAATCATACTTAAGAACCTTTTGTCACTTTTGTTGCATGCAACCACACACTTCAAGATTATCTTTTGAAAAATTCAGATTTATTACTAACATTTGTAAATTACTCATGTAAGTACAAGTAAGTAACATGATGCGTTCCACGCGCATGTTGTATTTAATTGCATTTAATATTAAGATTCTTATTATCTGTATTGTGTTGCCTTTTTGAGCTGCAATATTGCTGAATTTTATTACCGTTGGGTTGTCCCAGTGTGTTAGTTTGGGTGTTCAATGATAATTGCAGTGAGTATAAATCCTGAATGAGTTTAAATGGTAGGCAGTGTGAATGGGACTTCATGGTTTGCTTTTGCTCCATTTGGATAGATGTTGTTTTGTCACTGAAGATCACTTGTGATAGTCTCTCTACATAGTAAAACTTGATACAATATGTAGGGACTTACTGATAAATCAGTTAATTTTATTAATTAGTATCTGCTAATCAGAAATTAGAATCTCAGTTCCATAATTATGATGTTTGCAGTGTGTTTGTACAAATGCTTGGGGAGCATTGCAGATGGGAAGGCCTGCTTAATCAGATTTCCTGCAAGGCCTCCATATATGCCTTACTGAAGGATTTCAGGTGTTCTAGTTAATTTTGTCTTTATTTATTGCTGCTGTGCTGTCTCCATCTTGCACTATTTTCTCTGCAAGTTTGGAATTTACTCCTGTTGTAATATTGGGTCCTATTCTCTGCAAATGCAATGATGCTTATTAGGTTGAGCTTCAGAACTTCTAGCTGAAGTGAATCCCCCAAATTTTTGTGTATTTAAAACCACAGATTTCAGGTCTTTCCCCCTCGCACCCCTTTCTTTCTGTAGGAGTGCACAATGTTCTCTTTATTTGAAGAGAAATGTTGTTTTCCTCCGATCTTTGCTGTAGTAATTTGAAGTGTTCACTTGTGACTAAAATAATTTTTTTTTTTAATTTTGATTTTTTTCTGATGGCCTGTTTATTATAGCAGGTTTGTGGTATCACACAAATTTCTTTTAGGACTGAGAACTTTTTTTTCCCTGTTTAATTGAAAGATGATCGGTATCATTTCTCTCTTCCTTCCCTCTCAGTCTCTCTTAAACCAAAACAAACCCTTCAGTCCTTAAACAAAAGTGTCTTTGTTTTTGCATTTGTTTTATGAAATTGCTTGAATCCTCTGGGAAAAGCTTTCCTCTCACAGGAAGAGAGGGGAAAAAACCCCCCACCCTTCTAAAGCCAAAAACAGCAAGCCTGCTACCAGACATTACTTTGTTTTGCTATCTGAATAGTAGCAGATTGCATAAAAAAAAGCAATTTCTCATCTTAATGAATGAAAAGTGCAATTGCAGAAATGCACACAAATAGACAAATGGCTTTCACTCGGAAAATGTAAAATTGGTAGTATTCAGGGCAATAATTTGCTGCACGCCCTTCTGGGAGCTTCTTCACATTGGGAAGTGGAATTTTAAATGGGTATTTTGTAGTTTTAAGAGGTGCTTAGAACATCAACTGCTCTTTGGCCTTTCTGATTTTATTTTTTGATACTGTTTATTCCTAAAAGTCTCTTGGTTGTACACCTTGTACACGTGCTGTTCTGGTGCCATGGGCCCATCTGTGAAGCCATCCATCCTGTCAGACTCAGCAGTTGGGTGAAACACTGTCTCTTGACCTAGGAACCTGGAAACTGGCAGCCAACATGAGTTAAATGAAAGATAGGACCAGGAAGACAAAGAATTATGTGAAATATCATCCTGCTAGTTTGTCTACATGGGCTTTATCCAGAATATATACTAAAGAACAGAGGTCCTGATGAGATAGAACACATTTATTGCAGCAGACTTTCTCCCAAATGTAATAAAAATGCAAAATTGAGTCAGTGGCCTACTATTCTTGATCACCTGTATTATTATGCAGGCTGGAGGGATCAAGAATGAAGAAAAATTTTCTGAGTAAATGCTGAAGGTGAATGAAAAAATAAGGAGGCCTCCCTTACCACCAGGAGGTAAGGGCTTATCTGATGAAGAGTGAGAAATCAGACACTGGGCTGAAAGAAGTGGTACAGGACTGTCCTAGAGGACCCCTTTGTAAGCATTATATGGAGAATTAGGAGTATGGTGGCCTCTCTGGGTTCCAGTGACACCTTACATCTTAAGCAGCTCTTGAATTTTGCTTGACAATCCCTCTGTTGGTGTCCTGCATTGCTACTGTCCCCCTTCTGTCCCCAAAGCCCATGCTGTATCAACTTTATAGCTCATGCTGGGCTTCCATGTGTGTGCAGCTGTGAAACAGCTGTGTCCTCATGACTAGCTTATCCATAGTGTCCTGGTGAAACCTCCACGTCATTTCCTGGGCTTACTTTTTATATCCTAACCTTGCAGGTACACCTGCTTGTGCTTCTAGTGCCTGGGAAGAGAACTGTATGCTCTTCAATGCCTTCTGGAATAGCATCCATACCTCTTATAAACAGGCATGTGCAGAGACGATTATATGGATGTTCATCTTATATTTGAAACATTTTTAAGTGCTCGTCATGAAGACTAGACCAGAGAATTATAGGCTTTGGAGAGATAGAAGCTGAATTAACTTGTGCTTTGCTGGCTAAGCTGCATTAATGTTTTCATTACTTGCCCTAAAATGCAGTAGGCAAAAGCCATAGGGAGAGGCCCTGTCCCTATGCTGAATTTAATAAAATATAGGATTTCTCCTTGTAAACTTTCATTATCCAAGAACCTCTATGAACGTATCAAATGATGCTGTTTAGATTGTTGCAGTCAACTAATTTGATTTCCATATTACTTCTGGGTGACTGTTGCTGAAAAGATTTTTTTTTTTACAAGGTGCCTTGCCCCAGAAATCAGATCCTCACACACCCCCTCCTACGTATATATTTCTAGATTGTGTGGGCTGTGCTACTGAGCCAGAAAGCAGAGAGGAGTATTGGCTTCCCGTGCTGTCATTGTGGTCAAGGCTAATCAAATGCTACTAGTGACAGGAAGGCTTGCTTTACTGATGAATAGCAGGATGGTATTGTATATTTTGCTCAGAGGGGTTCAGCACAGATGCTGAGTAGAGGAGCTGCCCACCTGACAGACCCATGCTCACTCTTGCTCACCCTTTGTTCCAGTTTGCTGTGTGCCCAGAACACTTTCTCAGAAAATGCTGTTCCCTGTAGATGCTGCAGCTGAGCTGGGACAGCAAGGTGCAGACTGGAAGGACAGAGACTGCTATCCAAAAAGCCCTTGCAGTGGACATGGTTAGTATTGCAGCTCTGCAGGCCAGAGGCTTTCACATGTTGCTGCAGGTTCAAGCCTGAAGGAATTGCTGGATGACTTGGACATGAAGGCAAAGAGGCAGCTTGTATTATGGTAGTTGGGATACAGACACTGTCTAATGTGAAGTTGCCTGCTGTGAGGTTCCAGTCTTTCTCCTACGTCTTTCCCATGTCTTGAACTTTTACTAATTTAAAGCTGAACTTCTAATGAGAAGCAAAAAAACCTGTTCCTTAATCAGTGTGATTTGCTTTCATGGAATACATCATTCAGCTTAGTGCAAATTGTGAAAGCCATGTTTTTATATTTGAAAATTATGTCAGCCGTACTTGACATTGAACCAGGCAGAAGAGTGCTGACAATCCACATGAAGTCTGGCTTCAATGAAATGTAATTTAGTACCATAACATACTGAGGTGAAAGAAGCAATAAAATAGTCCTTCTTGTAGTCCTTTTTGCATTATAGTTCTGGAGTTGCAACTGTGGATTTCCCATAGTTTCCTTAGTACCTTTCTCTTCTTAATAGGCAATATATAGAATACCAAACTCCTAAAATTCACATTAAATGTTATTAGGATAACTGATATGTTGGGATGGAGATAATGGCCTCTTGTTTCTCCATAGAGCAGTCACATGGGCACAAATTCTATCTTTTTTTCTTTCTTTCTTTGAGGTTGTTTTGCAGAGTTATGCAGAAATGCAGAGAATTTTCCTAGGCTGGGATTTTTCTCAAGTCAATGTCAGAACTCACTTTTTCATAATCGCAGATTGTGGTCTCCGACAACAAGATAAACAGAACTGAGGTGAGGTATATTTTGTTCACCAAGTTGAACACCTCTTACAATTTTTTTCCATGATAAACTAACTCATTGACATGGCAATTAATAAAAATGTAAATAAAAATGTCAGAAACTCTGTGATCACTGCCCTATAAGCTTCACTGGCACCTATAGAGGGTGTTTTCCAAGGGTAAAGAAGAGGCAGAGCTGGGGTATGCAGGAGGGAATTACAGTGCTAGAGTATAGTTAATTGTGGCTTCTGTGCTTTGTACCTCCGAAGGCATCTGACAGTGGAAGGAGTGTGCCGTTGCGTTGTTGCCCAGTTTCTCTTTCTTTTAAATACTGTGATATCTGTGATCACAAATTCACAGACTTTGAGAGCTTAAAGTATAGGAGAACTTTCCTTGATGAGAAATTACAGAACATATCTGCTTATGTGTTCTGAATTACATGATGGTTTTTGTTTTAACCAGCTCTTTTCTGACTTGGGAAGAAAGGGGATATGTTCTCATGAAAAGAGATGTATTCTACATGGAAACCATGTACATAGTTTTCAGGTGATTTAAAAGCACATTTCAAGACAGATCAGAGCTATCTTGATTTATATATTTGGTCTTCAGCCTGACTATGTACAAAATGTAAAGTGAAATAAAATTAATTAATCTGGTTTATTATGTTGTCTACTCATAAAATACATCTAATTGTTCACAAGGGAAAATTTAATTGGGAAAAAGATTCAAATGAAGTACCACGTTACTGTCTCTGTTGTTACTTTTCTGTTGTCTTAATTTTTTTTTAGGTTTTTTTTTTTCCCTTCTGACAGTGCCTAGGATGTGTATTTGAGCTAACCATTAATGCTTCATTTTTGATGTCTGTAGTACTTTTACCTGTATGCTATTGTATGTAGATGAACAGGCCAGGACTTGACCTATATAATACAAGTGCTTTAATTTACTCCTATGTACATTCCAGGGTGTGGGTATTTAAATAAAAGGGGAAAAGATGAGCTGGTGCCTGGTAAAGTAATTCTAGCTGGAGACTGATACTTGTGATAGTAGGGCAGTTATCAAAATAGCCACCATCTGATGCCAGTTTTTCCCATTCCTGCTGTAAAGGAAGCTCATGGAGAACCTCTGCAGCCAGGCAGAGGCCAAGGGCCTGCTTGGGCAGAGTCATTCTTCAGTCCTCTGTTCCATCTTGATGGCAGGATGCATGTGCTGGGCTTGTCCTGGCAGCAGGGTGCACCTTGCAGCTGTGCTTCCCAATGATCTTTGATTCCAGGCAGCTCCTGGAAAGCACAGAGCCTTCCTGCTGTGCCCCAAGTTCAGGCTTCCTGCAGGAGCTCACGGGACACGGCCTGGCCTGCCTCTCCCTTGGATTAGGGCATGGCTGGCCTCTGGGTTGGACCACAGGATCTACCTGGCCATCCCTCCTGAATCCTTTGGTGTCTCTAGTTCTATGACACGCACTTAACAGGAGAATGACAGATGATTCCTTGGATGCTGTGCCAGGAATTCAGCAGTGCAGAGTGCTTGCAGGTCATAGTTGAGATTTTGCATCTTAGATAGAGAGAGAAATAACAAATCCTTCACGTTAAACAGGATGAGAATACACAAAAGAATGTTTCCAGGAAAGCATGCATGCATGAGATGGGGAAAAGGAGTTGATCTGGTTTCTGATGTGCGCCATTAACTGTGGGATCTGCAGCATTCCTCAACAGTCAAGAAACGTTTTGTGGATGTCTGCAGGTGATCTTGAGTCATCTTGGAGACAGAAGACTGAATCATCTATCCCTTGGTATTCTTTCTGTAACATGATGGTGTCCACATGTGTCCACACACAAATAATAGTCTTTGTTTAAAAGTCTTAAATGATCTAATCTTCTAGATGAGCTTTCCCTTTCTGCAGCTGGTTTGGACAGAATCTGGGGAAACAGTTCCAGTACATGGTCTGCATCCAAAGAAAAGCGTTGCTCCTCTGAGGACTGTTAGCTATGGTAGGAACGTAGTTGTTAGCAGGAGGGCTGGGCTCAAACTCTTGCCCTGCCCAGTGCTTTGAGCAGTTGTCCATGAATTCTGAGCTACAGCATTGCTCCCCTAAGTCTTCTGAAGGGTGCTGAACAGACTGTTGACAAGGCATACTGAGGTAGGCATCCAGTGCAACGTATTCCCCACGTCCCTCTCCCAGGTTCTCTCCTAAAATATCTGAAATGTTCTTAGTTTTATCCTCCTATCAGTCCTCTTACTTGGATTGTCTGGAAATAGTTACTTTCTTACAGTTCTTGCTGGTGGTATAAGATGGCTTGGCAGCATCTATGAGAAAACAGTTATATGGGGAAGATTTGAGATTTTTGTCTTAACTGGAAAAGTACCAAAAGCTGGGAAGTGCAAAATACATGTGGGGGTTTTTTTTTCCCCTGAAATTTCACACCACTTTTCAAAATAAATTCTTCTGCCTTTAAGTGGGTGAGTCCTTTCTCAAAAGTAGTGATTCCCAAATGTTCATATTTGAGCCAAGAATAAAATCTCTTTTTATGCAATCTCTTCAGAGCCTGCCTTTGAGGAAGAAAAAAAGATTTTAGTCTTCTTTTAGAGACTTTATTCTCTTTATGGAACATAATGAGTTTGCTTTTCAAAGGAAAAACTGAGAATTGCAGTGAAGGGGCTCTGTAGTATCTTGGCTTGATTTTATGCAGGATAAAGCTGTTTAGTATTTAATACAGTAAACTGTTTAAAAGGATAAGTTATATAATTACCATGAACCTTTAAATAACGATTAGTATTAGTACTTGATTGTCAGTTAAGGCTGTGGCTTTGTAAGTGGGAAAATGGTTGCGGATATATATAGTCAGAGCTTTTAAAGATTTTTTCCCCCATCCTTTTTGTTTATCCTTATTTGCATATCTTAATTATGTAAACATAACTGTTTACAGTTTGAAACTGAAATGCTATTTTATTTCTCCAAGTATCTTTTAGTATCGGCTCAGTGGCTTCCAGTTTTTAGGAGCTTGTTAACTTGCCTCTGACAGTTTCTTCATAGAAAGAAGAATATATTCATATGGCAGCTGATGTCTGAGAGCTTTAAAATAATAATGAATGCCATAAAATTCTTTGTTTGCTTAGTGATGTGATCCTGTAGCTTGATTTCAAATGAACAAGCATCCATATGGTATATGGGAATAAGTGAGTTGTCCCTTGCTGTGTGATACCTGTGGCTGCACTGCAGCTGACTCTTCAGGCAATAGAAGATCCTAGTGGTAGAGTATGAAGTGGTATGAAACCACTCCTGATGGCAATCAGCTTGTCATGCATGCTTGAGGGAAAGGGTCAGAAAGTAGCCTCCAAGCATTTCCACTTCTCGGTGTTGAATTGTGGTTTCATTATTGTCAGTATTTGGCTAATAATGCGGTAGGAGTTGAACCCATTTTGTGGGTATAGTCCACCAAATTCAGTTCTACTCCGTTTCAAGAGAAACAACACCAAATAGAAGAAAAATATCTCTTGCTCTGTTAGTATTTAAACTTTTGTAACAAAATTACTTAGGACTGAAAGCAGTAGTTTCAATCTCAGAGGCAAACAGATGCTTCCCAAAGCTGCTGCACTGGAAAGTATATTTGTCTCTGGCTCTCTTTTCATTGTACTCTATGCTAAACTTATAAACACAGGATTTAGAAACCCCTGCCATGCACTTTTTAGTAGTGACCCAATCTTTCCATGATACAAAACAGATCTGTGGACTTGAGAATGTTCATTTAGCTCCCAGATAGAGACAGCTGGAATTCCTGAGGTGCCAAGCCCAGCTGGAAGGTTCCTCCTGCAGCACCTAATGTAGTAGTACGAGAGTATCAGAAGAGGTTGTGTGAGGCAAAAGGAGATGATATTTAAAGATTACCCTTGTTCTTTTACTAGTCATTTTGCAGCACCAGATAAATGATAATTTTATTTAATTGTAAGGGGAATTCCATTGTGTTAGAAGGATTCTTCCTGTGCTCCTCGGTTTGTTGAGACCTTTACCAAGTGGGTAGACTTCATCAATTAGTGCAGGAATTTACATAAAGGTGATGCAAAGTTCACAGAGTAGTAGTGTGGTGTGGCTGTCAATTTGAACTGTTTAATATGTTCACAGCAAAGGGGTTTTTGGTTTTGGTTTTTTTTTGTCTTTTCTTGAACTTTTTCCCCACTGTCAAGTCAATCCGCAGGAATGATGGGTTGTGCATGTGTCATATCCAGGGTATCATTCTAATCACTGACAAGCTGACGTGTATGGTTATTGTTTGTTTTTTGGAGATACTCTACTTCCTAAGCCAAAGAGAAACTTTTCTCAGAGAAAACTTGATCTCTTTGTAAGTACTTTTAAATCCTGCCTGTGTATTGCAGGTGCATGCCCAGACCACATGCTGCCTGGCGACTGCTACTTCTGTGAACACAAGGATTAGAATAAAGTTTCAGCATTAATCCTGGGTTTCCTGCACTGATTCACTTAACAGTCTTATTCCTGTTTAGTTGCCTGTGTGTTAAAAAACATGTTGTTATTTATACTTGCTGTCACAAAAAAAAAAAATCCTGTGTTATTTTGGTTTTTATTGTTGATGAACTGTGTAAAGATTTATGCCTTCCCCCTACTCAGACTCTTCACAAGGTAGTAATTACCCATGTGCAATGCAAATGCATGCAGAAAACAAATTGGTTATGCGTTAATTAAAACTAAATTACAACAATTTTATATTTAGGTTACTTTAAAGTGCCTAAATGATTTTGGATTTGAAGTCTTCAGTGTTTTTCAATGTATGCCTTAGTCCCCTCTTTGTTACTTTCAAACTCTATAGTAAATGTATATGGTTTCTTATGTACAGAATTATATGCTATAATTAAAAAAAAAACCAAAAAACCACCAAAAAAACTAAACCAGTGTTTTTCTTCTTCAGGGCTTGACCTGACCTGAAGAATTTTGTGAAATGTGAAAAATAATTGTTCACTTTTTTAGTAGCCTTGCTTTCTGTACTTTTATGATCTTTGCAGTTTTAAATGTGGTGTGCAGAAATTGAACTGCATCTAAGATTTAATATTGGCCAGGACAAGATCTTGCAACTAAATTTGTTCAGCAATATGTTTAATTGACAAGAAGTTGGTAAAAGGCTATTTTCTTGTTATGCAGTCTTTTGTTTATCCTTGAAAGTTTTGCATTTAGGGAGCTGTTTCAATCATCTGTCTTTATAAATCAATAGCAAGCATACAAGATGGTTTAAGCAACAGGAAAATTAGTTTCTTGGTGTTCTAACAGATTTAAAAGAAATATTTTTGAACTGTGTTGTAATGGCATAGGATGGTTTTTTGATTAAAGAAAACATACTAGAAACATGTGTTTGTGGTGGGTTAATTTTTTTTTCAGGTTTTCATGTCTTAATTTGTTTCTTTACCAGTTTCTTTGTTTCTTTCTATTGCAAAACTGGGCTCAGTGCCCTGGTGAGTCCTCTGAGGGTTGTGTGAAAATCAAAAGTGTGTGAAAATTAAAGTCAAAATTTCAGGGGTTTCAAAACCACTAAGTCAATAAGATGTTTGACATGGAGTTAGTTTGCATTTGGGTACTACAAAAGTATAAATCTGTGGCTAAGGTGTACAGGAAAATGTATGGTGGTAAATAAAGTTGCGGGGGCCACTGGGGAAAATTTGAGATGTTGACAATTTCGCTGATGTGTTTCTGTGAAATGATTGCCAGTGTTCCCTCATTCTAATGACTCAAAAAGGTGCTTAAGTAAAAATTAAGCCTGTTGGGAGGAAGTGCTGATTAGCTCTTGTGTCCCATATGATGGAGTCAGGAGCTTGCCCCCCCGCATGGGGAGGGAAGGGAGGATAGGGAATTCTTCCATCTCTGATCCATATATTTGTAATCTCCTGCTGTTACTTTTTCAGAGGCCTAAAATATATTTGGATTCTGCTTCAAAAAGAAGATTGAATACATGTTATTGTAGGAACAGTGTTTTAGGTAGTTTAGGCAGGAAAGCAGCTGTTGTGTAAAAATGTGTATATAAGTGTAGAGTCTTCCTTTGAGACAAATAAATTTGTTTTCTATACAATTGAGTGCTGTTGGTTTGGTTTTTTTTTTTTCAATTCTTAATAGAAGCTCAGCAGTAAGCCTTGACCACAGAATAAATTCTTTATCCTGTGTGATTTGTGTGCATTTGTCTTTTAAATCTGTTTAACAAAGTAGTGCAACAAATTTGGGATTAGCAACATGCTAGTTAGCTTTGCTGGAGGAAGCTGGGACAGAAAAATGGGGAAAATCATGTTTTTTGCATTAGGTGTGATGAGCTGACACAAAGATTAGCTGTATTGGGCATTTCTTTTCAAATGGTTTCTGACCTCATGGGTGCAAGGAAGTTGTGATTCAGCTGTAGCAGGATAAATTTGGCAAAGAAAATAAGCATGGGTTTTGTGCTGATTTGTATATTGGCAGAAAGGCATTCTCAGCTCATAGACTTTCCTTTTACCTCTCACAGATTTAAAAATAAGATTGATTTAGTGCCAAATTCTTTTGCAACACATGCCCTTGTATTGTATTTTAGTGCTCTTTACTGTTTGTAGTGCCTCAATTTTTCTCTGGGTCTGCTCTGACATGTATGATATGGAGGGCTGTAAATGCAAGTAAATCAGGTACTGCTCGCAAAAGTTTCTGATACGTTATGAAACACACATTTTAAATTTCAATAACATGAAATCTGGACTGTAAAATCCTACTTTTAATCTAGGCTTATTTGGTTAGGCTATGTTAAATCCACTCCTAAAAATACTCAAGCTTTCTTGTGTTATTGTTATTATTTTCATTTGAGATCAAATCTCTTTGAACTATGTAGACACGCACCTGTGCTCATTTTAATCCCTGTGTAGTTTTCATCAATTATCACAGCAGGCAAGAAAATCAAATTCAGAAATGCTTTTGAAAAGTAAATACATGCAACTTGGGTTCAGGTTTATGTTTTAATCAAACATCATCTGTATTTGTGTTCTTAAGACAAAGCTGGGTGAGGGAGGAGCACAAAAAGCCTTTTTTTGTTATCACTGTGAAATATCTGAAGTGCTTTGCTATATGATGAGTGTAATATGTTTGTGTTTGTAGAGGAAGGTTGCGTTGTGTGTGTATATGCTTTTTTTTTTTTTTTTAAGCTGGAGAAAATCTAGGTCAAGAGATTTCATTCTTATTAATAACTTAAAGCTTTATTCCTCAAAAATTATCCTCCATGGCTAGAAAGCTTCCTCACTGCGGAAGCACTCAAACATGGATGGGAGCATTTTCCTTTCCATCAAGGTGTTAAGATGTTCACCTGAGATTCGTAGAGTCATGTACTTTTGAAAAGACCTCCAAGGTCATTGAGTCCAACCATTAACCTAAAACTGCCAACAGAGTCCACCACCAAACCATGTCTCTGAGCGCCACATCTACACAGAGGTGTCGTGACTCCATCATTTCCTTGGGCAGACTGTTTCCAATGCTTGACAGCTCTTTTGGTGAAGAATTTTTTCTATTATCCAATCTAAATCCAATCTTTACACAGCTTGAGGCAATTTCCTTTAGTACTGTTACTTGGTAGAAGAGACTGACCCCCACCTGGCTACAGCCTCTCTCTCAGCAGTTGTAGGCAGCAGTAAGGTCCCCCATGAGCATTCTTTTCTCCAGACTAAACATCCCCAGCTCCCTCAGCAGGTCCTCATAAGACTCGTGCTCCAGACCCTTCACCACCCTGTTGCTCTCCTCTGGATATGCTCCAGCACCCCAATCTTCCTTCCCCTGTGTAATGTTGAAGACCATCACAGAACCTCACAGGAGCCTGTTCTTTGTGGGTTTATCAGTGTGGGGCCAAGCTTGGGGCTGGTCATCCTTGGCATTTCTCCTTGCCTGCTGTCCAGCTCCATGCCATGTCCCCAGCTCCTGGCCCATGTGTGAGCACACTAAACCCAAAAGAGGTCTTATGGTATTCGTATAACAAAATGGGCCACAGGACTGAATTTTTGCTTTCCTGAAAACATACATCCCCATCAGCAAAATAAATGAATGTGGAAGCTTGCCAATTCTTGTAGTTCATTGAGAGATGCTAAAACATAAAATCTCTCACTTGGCCTTGTCTAGCTTTCCTGTTCCTCTTCCTCAGCAGCTACTGCCCTGTGTGTTTAGCTGCACAGCACCAGTGAATTGGCCTGGTATTATATATCTAAACTGGAAACCCTGGGAAGAGTTGAAACTGAAAGAAAAGAGAAATTCTTGACTCTTACAGATAGAGTAATCTACTGTATTAGAGTTTAAACAGACTTGGGGGAAAATAGTTGATGAAGCCTTTAATTTTATCTTAATCTTTTGTGTCACTGTAGCCCTGAAAGCAAAGGTAGTTAAATTAGGATAATTAATCATGGAGTAACTTACATAGGAGAATGTAATGAATTTTCCATCAATCTGCAAGTTATGTAAATCAAGATAAGAGTCTTCTCATAAACATTCCAATTGCAAGCTATGGACAAAAAAAAAAGGTTAATTTAGATGCTCTTTGTGTTGGCATTTTGAAGTTGTTTCTGGTTTACTTCCTTCAAATATTAGAATTTAGAACTTTAATTTTTTGTGTTTTGATGTCTGGCACTGTATGAAAGAGGGCAGACTTGAGGGAGAAAGGGTACTTTTTAGTTAAAATGCTTGTGTTAAGGATTTCTGTATTGACTTTCTCCTGTTCCTGCACAAGATCTTGTGGATGTAGGAGAGATTGGACAGGAAACTGTTTATGTGGTGCTACAGGACCTGCAAAACTGGGTTTGTGCAGCAAGTCAAGAAATATATTTACTGCTTTCAGGGGAAGTCTTTCAATATGTGAAGTTGCAGGTCCTGACTTCCCAAAGGGAGATGTGCTGAAGCCTTAGACATCGTAGTCAGCCCATGTGATTAATATAATTGCATCTTCTTTGTGAATAACTTCTGTAGATGTGAAGCAGACTTTGAAGCAAGTCAGTTGACACCCACACAGAACCAAATTATAACATCCTGATTAAAGTGCTATGCAGTGTAAACGCTCAAGTATTGTCAATACAAAGAAAGTTTGTTCCCAACAACTCTTGAAGTGTTGAAATTCACTTGAAATTTGCTCTATTAAAAAGTTAACTTGCATAGTTAGGTTATTTGCATGTAAAATGAGGAAAGATTATCAGGATCATTAAAACCATAAAATACATGAAAGAATAATGTCAAATGTATTTTAGGAATACCTGTCAAATTCTGTTCACATCCCACATACTTTATTTTAACTTTTTTTAGTTAGTGATCAAATGGTGACTTTTGGTACACTACTTTTTCTTGAAAATATAATAAAATAATTCTCTGGTTTGTGTCAAGCAGATTGAAACATATTCTGTTTGAATTGCATCATATGAAACACTTTCTCAGCAGGGTCTGAGAAAGCATGCTTCTGAAAATTTATATCCTTTTTATGATCACAGAGCAGTGGTAGATGCCACATCTCTGGAAGCATTCAAGGTCAGGTTGAATGTCTGAGCAATCTGATCTAGTTGAAAATGTCTTTGCTCATTGCAGAGGGGTGGAACTGGATGGCCTTTGAAGGTCTCTTCCACTGCAAACTCTTCTGATTCTCTGGTAATAACTGGTCATTTAAATGCAATGTTTGTACACTGTGTGAGTGTAGGAGTAGAAATTATAGTCCTGCAATAAGAATTAAAATAGATACCTCTTTAGATGTTTGACTTATTGTTAAAGTTTGTTCCTTTTGTCTGTAGTGCTTTTGATAATTTTGATTAATTTTATGTGTTGCACAAGCGTCTCCTTTGCTCATACTGACCTTCAGAATGTTCAAATTGCATGTTTGGGGTTTAGTACTTGTTTGGGTGCCTGTCTTCCTAAATAACTTGCACAGAATTTTCTGCAGGATTGCCATATTGTCAACTTTCACAAGGAAGAATGCCATGTCAACACTTTATTAGCCTGCTGAGATCATCAAAATGCACATCTTTTGGGATATGTGGGTGCCTCCAGTGAAAAATACCTGTTTTGATGTAGAAAGATGTTGGGTTGTTTGTTGGGGTTTTTTTGGGGTTTTTTTTTGGTTTTTTTCTTAGGAGATTTTTTTGGTTACCCTAATGACCAGCATAATTTTCTTAGCTGTAGGTTCTTTTGAGATTCCAAAGGTTAACCAGTGTAAGTGTTAGCAGTCCATCTCATTATTTTAGAAGAATTGCTGGGTAGTTTCAGGATGAGTGACAGGATAGGACAATATCTCTCAGTTGCCCTTTGGCTTCAGGGTAGAACAGCATCCTTGCTTGATGGACTGATGACGTGGACTCACTAGCTGCAAGCTCCCGTACACCTTTCCTTTTATGACTGGTGCTTTGAAGTAGCTATCTGCTTTGTGAAATCTGTTTTCATTTTGTAAAGTTGGGGCTTTTTTTAAAAATTCTGCTCTTTCCTTCTTCCCTGGACTCAGTGCTATTAAATGCGGGTGAGAGTTGTCAAAGGAAGACTATGCCTATGGCTGTCCATGGCTTTTTGTCCTGCATCTGGTGACATGATGTGACTGCTTGATCTTTTTAAAGTATAAGAAAAGTGTCAAAGTTCTATGTTATCTAATGCTACGCTGAGTTTTGTTTACGTCAGAACAGAATGAGATTGTAGTCTCTTAAGTTTTACTTTTGTTTTGTTGTTTGACAGTCGAGTGGCTCAAATCAAGCTCAAACCCTTGGAGGTACTCTGCAACTGTTTCCCCTGTCATACTTTTCCATAGTGACCTGATACAAGGTTGATAAATGTTTCTAAAAGAAGCAATAAGTGGCTGAGTCCTCAGAAAGGAAGCGTGAAGCCTTCTGATTCAAACTGTTGATTTATGCTGCTCTTAACAGTAGTGGCTGGTTTGGCTGCTCGCCCCTTGCTTGTTTGCCAGCTTCCTGCTACTTGGAGATGAACAGGGTCCTGGATTTGCTTTCTCTGGAGTACGGAAATGCTTTGCCATTGCACTGAAATTCTGGTTAGTAGAAATTTGCATAAACAAGAAACTTTTTTTTTTGATAACTAGCTTTAAGCAAAGAAAAATAATCAATTGTGGCATCTTATGTATTTTCCTTCTGTACAGAAGTGCCTCAAAGGGCCTGTCTCTAGGCTGGAGTTGCATCAGTAACTACATTGCTGTTTGCTTTTCTGTCTCAAAATTGTGGTGTGCAGGACGCAAATGTTATTATTAAATACCTCTGATGAAGGTAGGCTTTTGCAGAGCTGGCATCTTCATTCCTGCTTTTGTGACCATCTGATGAGTAATCCTACATGCTGAGCCCATGGCCTGGAGATGGGCTCTACTTCTTGTCGTCCAGGGAGGAAGGCCTTTGGTAGGACATCCCTTTTCCATGGTGTGCCAGGCATGATGCAAGGAGTCTTTCCACAGCCTCATTAAAGTTAAATCATCAATATCTTATAGCCAGCACTCTTTTCCCCTGCAAGTGTGATACTGTTTTACTGTTCCTCTCAATGATGATGATAGTGTAGTATTGGAAGAGGTCACAAAGGGAAGCAATAAACTCCTTGTACTTTGTTGTAGTCCAGTATTAGGTATATTTAATAAACAACAGTAATGATTTCATGTAGTTTTTAGGAAAAGTTTTTCATGTGTGTTCTCTGAGGCATCTTGACTTGAGCCTTCCTGAATCCCCAGCTTGGTCAGTAGTGTGGGTTCTGGGGTACTCCCCAGTTTTATACTGTCCTGCTTTAAAGCCTGGATGTGAGAGCCAAGTCCCCCAGCTTGGCTGAGGATAGGGATTGGGTCTGACTGCTGGAGGAGGCAGCACATCTGTGACTGGCTGACATCTGCACGCCCTTGTACTTGCCTCTTTTTCAGTGTTGATATGTTTTCATAAATACTTCCGTACTCCCTGTCTTGTCCTTTGGCAAGTAAGTTTTAGAAATAATGTCTGATTTATATCCTCTTTGTATTTTTGACCCTGTGGCCTGACCCCAAGTCAAAGCTTTGTATATCTTCTCATTCCCAGCGAAGTGGACTGTAGGGTTTTGTTTTGAAGCCCAGCTGTAGATTTAGTATTTCCTATCATGGGTAATGTGTCTGTTTCATGTCTCTTGTTACTAACATTTCATTTGTTGATTGATTTAAAGTCAAAACTGAGGTCACCTGTTTGTATCTTTTCCTCCTCCAGCTGTAAAACATCCAAAGAGAAACAATTACAGTTGAATAATCAGGAGCTGAGTTATTCTTCCTGGTTGTACTGAGTTGTGAAGAGAGAGCTGACAGTCTGAGTATGAAGCAGGGTAAGCAAGTGGATGTCCTCAAGCAGAGATAGAATAGAGATTAAAGTGAATTCTTGCTGCTTTGGGGTTTTAATAACTTGCTGATGAAAAGTCTTTATTTGGAAACTTGAATGTAGAAATATGGGCTGGAGAGTTTCATTCCAGAGGAAGATTCATCTTTACAGGCTGTAATGTCCATCTGTGTTTCAGTCATGTGTAATGAATTGATAAATCAATGACTCTTTACCTCAGCTGACTCCTCCTGCTAGTTGTCTCTTACTTCTTATGAAGTACCTAACCTTTTTGGGTCTAACACTTTTGAAGTGTTTTGTTTGAGGTTTTTTTGTGGGAATTTTTTTTTGGTTGCCAGAGGGTGGGCTGGTGGGGTTTCCTCTGCATTTGCAGCTATCACATTATTAATAATTGTGCTTGTTCTAGTTCTGAAGCTTATATAATAAATTCAGCTCTTGTTGTGTTGGCCAGTGAGCAAACAAAGGTGACCTAAAACTCTTCCAAAATATGTTGGTGTTCTGTAGCCGTTTGGCACTTTCTCACTTCCTGATTTCCCGTAGGCCTGATGAAAGTGTCGTACTGCCTCTAGTCATTCAGGTACTTTGGAGAACCACTCTTGCAGTTCCCTGGCATCATTCCCTGGCAAAATTGCTTGGGCAGGTTTTGCTTCAGCATCTAACTGTGAGTTGAAAACCTGAGAGGTGCCTTGATCTGATTATTTAATGGAGTTGCATGTCACGTTTATTGCTTTTAATGTTGGTCACTGTCCCTTGGTCACACCCAAGAGAGAAGTAATGCATCTCATATGGGGGTTCACTACCAGGAAGGGTTAGGATTCTCATGTCTCTTGTGCAGCTTATCTAATGCAGATCTGCCAAGATGATGGAAAGATTGGAGGCTGCAGCAAATTGGTTTTATAGTTTGTATAAAAATCCTACTTCTCCTACTGTGGCTGGATTTGCAACAAAAACAATCATGAGTCCAAATCTGAAGTCATTAAGGAACATTTGTGTAACTTTGATGTTGCAAAGACTTTTGAAAGTGTCTGTGTATTCCAGACTATCATTCTTAAGATGATAATGGCATCATCACTATTAAAAGCTAGAGGTGTCACCCATGTTAGATCTAAAGTCTGTCTCGTGCATAGTTTTGCTTATATTTCCATGCTTTTCTTATGCTTAGTAGATTTCCAATTCTGCCCATTCCCCCTGTTCTCTGTTAGAATGCAGGCAGGCAGTGTAACATACGTGTTTCCCCTTTGAGCTGCAAATAATTAATTGCTCTCATGTATATTTGCATCAATGTCTTGTCTTCAGATTTTTCCAAATAGCAGGCAAAGATGGTGATAGCATATGGTTGCTTCTAATGTTTGTTCCAAAGTCAAACCAATTACTTAGCTTGCATCTTAGGAACAACAAAGTGGTTATGATTTCATGGGGACTATGAAAAATGAATGAAGCTAAATGGCAAACTGAAAAGCAGGACAGTTCAGAATTTGCCTTATTTGTGGGGTTATACCCAGGCTGTCATTCAGAAACCATTCTATTTAGGAAATAACTTTGAGACAGAGTATACAGACATCTTCCTTGGATCATCAATGAGGTCTCAGAGAGTACATTATGTTCTGAAAATTTCAAAATTAACTACTTTAATGATATCCTTTTTAGGAGCTTTGTTGACTTTTTATTTTTAGCAGATAGAGAATTCACCGAAAACTCTTACAAAAGGTCTCTTATTTTGTCTTAATTGCAGCTTCTATTCCCTGTTTTATGGTTCTCTGTAATGTTTGCAGTAATAAGGTACTGTGGCATTTTCCTATTCCCTTTCACAGTGAAAACTTGAGAAACCCAATTGTTTTGAATAAATTTCCTGGTCTTATTTACTTAAAATTAATCATGGTACCAGGCCCCTTCTTAAGCCTATCTTCTGTTGTCACTTTGTGCTGGTTTTGGCTGGGACAGAGTAAATTTTCTTCATAGTAGCTGGTCTGGAGGCATGTTTTGGATTTGTGCTGAAATCAGTGTTGATAATACAGAGATGTTTTTCTTATTCCCAAGCAGAGCTTGCACAGTGTCAAGGCATTTTCTGCTTCTCACACCACCCCACTCTTGAATCATTACACTTGGTTTTCATCATGTGCCTCATTTTCGTCTTCTTGCAGCCTTTCTTTGAACTCTTAGTTGGCTGTTGTCACCAAACCCAGGAACATTCACAAGTTTACAGGCTTTCTTCTTTCAAGTCCCTTGGCAAGAGGTGTATATTCACAAAGACTGAAGAGGGTAGGAAGTGGTACATTAACATATAAACACAGTTCATAAATTCCCAGTTGCAGTTTTTAGTTGGTACCCCTTGAACTGTGCTTTCAGGTCCCCACCTGTACTTTCCATCATCTGCTGCTTTTCTGTGGAGTTTCTTGTAGGAATGGTTTTCCATAAGAATTATGTTTATCCTTTTGATAGCCACCTGTCTTAGCAGACCTAATTCTGATTGCTTTTTTGTTGTCATTAGTTTGTTTGGCCTCTGACTGTTGTTCCTCAAGTGCACAAAGAAAGTGACAGCGTGGAAACCCATCAGGTCCATCCATGCTGCTGCTTTGTTCAAGTACTGTAATTTCCCTGCCCTTCATTCCCCTCTACAACAATTCCTCCCTCAAAAAGCACACCATCCGTTTTTGCTCATCTTTGGAGCCCTGTTTTACTAGGCTGCCTACTGATGCTTAAGGACTCTAATTACACTGTCATTATGTCTATATGTATTTTCATTTATTTTTTTAACTTTAGAAAAACAAATCCTATCCTGTAAAACCAGGTAATGGGCTGACCAGAAAACCTGTTTTTCTGTGTTCTTTTTTTGTTGTTGTTGTTGCAATTATATTTTAATGACTGATACAAACTGTAAATGAAACCCTTAGTGTTGGAGAGTAGAAAAGAGTAGCTGAGAATGTGTGCAGAAGACTAATAAAGGTAAAATGAAGATCTGCTTTTTTGTATCATCTTGCAGATATAGTTCTCAAAACCAAAAGTATTAATGTGTTGGACTTGGGGATCTGCTTCTAATTGAAGCTTCATTTCAGTATAATTAACATTTAGGAGATTAGTGCGCTTTTGTACTTCTGCAAATGTACTGTAACTTTCCCTGACAGTGGCTAGATAGCTGTGCTGAACCAGAGTCTCCTAGTGGGATACTCACAGCAGCAAGAATGGTGGAATGGTGGTAGCAAAACCTCGAAACTTTCAAAGATGTTGCTACCTTCCAGTTGTCCAGTGGATGTAACTCCTGCTTGGGAAAATTAGCAGTGTTTTCATCAAACTTTGCAGGGAGTAAGGCTCCCCTTAGTATCTTGTAGGTGTCTACTTTGCAATGAAATTTATTAGTCTTGTTCTGAATTGGGATGAACACTTCTAACAGCTGGGTACAAAGTCAGAAAACATGAATGTTTTTCTACCTCAGAAGTAAAACCTTCAGTACTGAAGATACTTTTTACTAGCCAACAAAAGTAATATAGAGTAATAATTAAAGTAGTGGTGTGTGAAGTATGAATGTATTAATATTAATTGTGGGAAGTGCCTGACCTGAGATTTTTCTGTGTCTCCTTAATTTGATTCCTCCATCTTTTCAGGGGCTTAATGCTGAATATGGGAACAGATTGCAACTTAATTTTATTGTTGATGTAAATGAAATAAGTCTGTCTGCAGGAGTAGAAACTGCCAGAGTTAGAGGATATGGGCCCTTTCTAACAAAACTCCACTGATGTTTATGAAAATTGTGTTCTCTAAATTGACTATACCTTTTAATTTATGCTTGATGTGAGATTTTTACCTGAAAATTATAGAGAGATGTGAGAGTAGTGAGTCTGTACCTACTGCCTGGGAAAACGTAGGGTCTGCATTAAAAAGGTTGAATAGTTTTCAACAATACGCATTGCCAGATATTCCCTTGTTTCTAATTCCATATAAAGCTGAGGTCTTCTTTACCTCTTCTGCTTTGGTAAATAACTTTATTCTCTCACAGAGGTTTAGCTGCAGAGAGCATTCATATATATATATTTTTTTTTTGACACAGAAAGTATATCTTACTTATTTGAGTAGCTAGATTCCTCCAGCTGCCTAGTTTCAGTTTCCTGACTTACGCTTCTCCCCTGTGACAGAGGTTAACGTAACACCTTATCAAAGCAGCAAGTTATCAAATGCTTAATCATATGCTGCTGAGCTTCCATATCAGCTTGTTTCTTTCTAAGGAAATCCTACATTTTTAAAGACTTTAGTTTAGATTATGGAAACCTCATGGTAGACTTGAGTCAGGTTTGAAGGTTTAGATTGATGCCTTTGGGATTATTAGAATAAGAGTGCCATTCATTCGTTCATTCACGAATCCTTCTAAATTACATTTGGCTTCTCTTCCATGAGATGTGTATTTTTGTAAGTATTAAAACTTTGATTTTATACTTAGCAAGAGAGGAAGAACATAGCAATTGAGGATGAAAAGTCCTTTCAGAAAAAAAAGTCTTTAGACTTGTTGATACTGGACAGCAAAGCAGGAAACTACATGTGTCATGAAAGGCCCCAGTTTGTTGGATAAAGGCTGAAACTCAGGATGTAGTCTATAAATACAAAACAGGTTAATAAAAATATTTTTAAAGTGCAGTTCTGAGCACTTTAGAAAAGCTGACTGATAACTATTCAGCTATTTAATATAAATATATTTGTGCAGATGCATACACACGCACTCAATACCATACTTTCATTTTTAAACATGAATATATTCAATTCAGTGATATTTATTTCCTTTATGAGACTGGTAACATTACTAACACCAGATATAAATTTGGGGCCATATTTTTTGCAGATTCTAAACCAGCAATTTAGTAGAGAAGCGAAATGAAAGGAACTCTAATTTCAACAGGCAGAAGGGAAGGAATTTGTGAAGCTGAATATTTACCTGCACAAAAAGTCACAACCTTTTTTCCCTATAGTATTTTGTCACAAGTTTTTGTTCTTAAGCAGTACATCTAGCAGTCTTCTGGGGGTTTTGGGATGTCTTCTATCCTGACCAGTTGATAGCTGTTAAAATTTGTCACTCGACTTGGAAATAAAAGTGTTTGTACTTGAACTTGCTCAGGCTGTTAGCCAAGCAACATGGCTGGAACAGATTTACTAGCTGCAGCTAATGAGCATGTTCACTTTTTTCCCTTTGACTTGTCAAGTATGAACTTACAAGGGATCCTTTTGCTTACATAGTTGCTTGGTTTTTAGACTGAAAGGACCATAATTCAGAATTGCTGCTTAAAATACAGTAATTTGGATATCAGAATAAGTTGTAATAGTACAAGAGTGTGTTTCTGGCTGATTATCTGTTGTTGTGCTTTGCTGTACTAAACAGGACAAGGTTAAAAAACATCTTTTTTTTTCTTTCGGTGTTTTAATTTTTTTTATCTTTTACCAAATACCATAATAACACTACTACAGTAGGCTCATAATGGTTGTGTAATGCTATGTCACTCTGAATATGCTTAAGCCTTCATCTTCCTCTTGTTATTTTTTTCTAATTTTAAGTATTTACATGCAGATACTAATCTGTCTGAAATCCCCCCATTGTTACTTGTTTCTGTTGCACAACTGTTTCAAAGGCAGCTTCCCAAGATGAGATTTCGTCCACCCACCCAACACAAACCCTTATCTTCAGTGTACTATTGTCAAGACCCAAACTCAGTCAGATTTGATGTCAGGATCTAAAGACTGTGAGTGAAGAAGCCCAAAGTAATTGATATCTGACTAACATTGCTGCCTGTTTGGTTTGTTAACAGTATAAGACCAAAAATGGTTTTTTTGAACTTGTGCTTAAGCTGTTTCTGCATGTATTTTTGAGATTTTTGTTAAATGAGCCCTGTATTTCATCTCATGGTCTGTTACTTGACTGCAGTCCTGTTTCTAGAGTGAATAGCTGATTAGAAAATTAAAGTAATTTGAAACCACTCAGAATTGTTAGCTTAAAGGAAGCTGCTGTGCCATCTGCTTGTGCCAGTAAGGGTGCTGGACCACATACTGTCAAATAAAACCAGACCATAGAAATCTCATGTACCCAAGTACTTTTCTGTGTGATTAGAGCTGGTCTTACCTCAGGTGGCATTTTGAGCAAAAGAATATAAACAGAGATTTAGGTCACAGCTTGTAAACTACCAAACTCTGTATGGCTGTTTTGCATGTAAAAAGCATTCATTTCAGGAAGGCAATGTCGTTACCCTTCCCTTCTGGTGGTGGAATTTAAGGATTTTTATTTTTATTTTTTCTAAGCATAAGACAGTGTTTTGGAGTGGACTTTTAACAAGGGTTGCTTTGTCAGCTGGGTGGAGGTCACCGGCAGGGAGGGTGGTGTTTCTTGCCTGCAAGGGCACAGGACTATATGAGTCCCTTAAGAAGATGTGTCACACTTGTGCTCTTTGCCCTGAAGCATTTCCAATGCATGTCTCTGAGCAGATTCAGTGTGGGGAAAATAATGACGTGACAGAAATTCAGAATTGATACCTGTAGGTCACCTGTTAAGTGTCAGAGCTTGGAGATTATGCTGTTGTGACTGGCAATATAAAGGCTAGAGACCATCTATAGCTGACTCAATGGTTATCCAGTATTGTTGAACACTTCTTTGCAGCCTTTAATTCTCCAAAAGAAGATGTAGGGTTCTAATTTTGGAAATTTACATTGTTTAAACCAAGATGCAGTCTTTAAGGACACTGTTCTCTTATCCATTCTAAAACTGTGATTTTGATGATGAAGCTAAATGCCTTCCCTATTGCTGTGTCTCCAGGCATTGCTGCAGGGAGCCTCTGGCAGTTCCAAGGTGAAGAGATCAGCCTTCATCTGGAGACCTCTGCTAAAGTGAAGACCTCCTAACAGGCCAGACAGCCTTAGCCAGAGTTCAGAAGTCTTACACCAAGGTAAAGTGGTTCATTTTTCAAGCAAATTGAATTGTCTGATACAATTCTCAAAATAAGTATTTTTCTTCTTGTGGAATAAACACTCAAGTGTATCTCTGAGCATTCTCCTTCTTTTGTGTATATAGCTCCTTGCTACCTGATACAAATGTTGTAATAGCAAATTCTGGGGGAGGGGAGAGGAATACAACATCATATGCATTGTAGGTTAGAGCCAGAAGTAATTCCTTAGATTATTAGTAGGAAGATACATCTACAGGTTTTTGTTGGCAAGGGAACAGGCTGTTTCTGAGCTCTACAGCATGCTCTGTTTTTAGAAACATATCCCACTTCAAGTGCCGCATTCAGAGCTTGCTTTGAGTGGCCACAAACATATGGAAACACTCTTTGGTATCTTCAGCAATGGGAGAAGAATGAGGTTTGTATATGATGATTTTCTGTTTATCAGCACTGTGGTAATTTTTTAGCATCCACAACCCAGTCTTGCTTGTATAGGATAAATACTGATGGAAGAAAAGGACATGTGACCCCAAGAACTTTGTTGAACTTATCAATGTTACAGTTGCACACATTTGGGGAGATTTGACTATGCTATGGTTTTGTTTGGCAGAGTTTTGAATGTAGTGATGATATATACAGGATCTTTCCTTCATACTGGCAAGATTAATTGAAGTGTAGAGAGATGGCTGAAAAAAGTGAGTAGTAATGGAAATGTTTCCTACAGATTTATTTAGGATTGAATGTAGGTGCTTCTAAAATTCTGTCAGCTTCTCCATTTTTAAAAACTACCTGTTGCAAGGTGCTAACTTCATTGTTGAAAAGCTTCCTAAAGGAATATTTCTTGATTCACCTGAGAAGAATTGCAGATTTTTCTAGTTAATCCTTTATTGATCTTAATTTAAAATGAAATTAGACCTCTGAACTAGACCTAAGTTCATTGTCTTTCCATCTGTGGAGTAAAATCTAAATTGTTGTTAAGTTGTCCCATTAGCAGAGTCAGTGCCTCAACTCATAACCTTCCCTCATTATCTGCTATACACATCTGGGGGTGAGTGCAGTAGGCACAGCTAGGCCCCCTCATCCCTTTGTTGCACCATGCCCTCTCTCTTTGCTTCACATTTCTTGGATTTCAGCTGCACCCATGTTTCTCCAGTCCACTAGCAAGGTCATCTTGAACAACTGAGGACACTGTATTCAAACCCTGACAGAGCAGAAAAGCTGCTGCTGATGATTACAAAGTTATTTCAAACTGAAAGCAAAAAACCCATCCAGAAATACTTATCTCTGTAATGTTTCCCTTTGTTACATTTGCCTTAGGAGTACACAAAGCAGTACAAGTTGAGATAACCATACATTACAAAGACACAGCATTTCTTCTGGGAATTATTTAAACATTTGTTTATTTTTAAAGTGCAGTTTTATGCATTGAGAGAGTAAAGACTTCACAGACGGTATCCTCATAACCCCATGGGGTGCGTGGATTTATCTAGGTGGGATGGTGGTTAGGTTTCAAACACAGCAGTATTAGTGTAGTGTTGGGTTTTGGTGATGCACAGCATCCATGAGTGAAACACAGCCTTGAACACTCTCACTGCTTCCAATAAGGCAGTTTGTTCTGTGCCTCTCTGTCTCGTTTCCCTTTGTTGGAGGGGTTTGTTGCTAACTAGAAACACATGATATGAGACAGCCAAATGTTCTGGTGAAAATCAAGGACACTTCATAGTTGTGAAGATTTTATATTTGCCTTAGATTCCTTTTTTTTTTTTTTTTTTCCTCATTGATGCAGCTGTAAGTGTTGTAAATTATATGAATAATTGATCAAGGAGTTCTTGTTACCTCAAATCATGTTATGGTTATTGCTTTTTAGAACTGTGCTGCTCTTTGTTGTACTACAGCATTGCTCCTATGCTGTTTTGTGTGTGTGGTTTTTAGGTC
Organism: Motacilla alba alba; assembly: GCF_015832195.1. Taxonomy (NCBI): domain Eukaryota; kingdom Metazoa; phylum Chordata; class Aves; order Passeriformes; family Motacillidae; genus Motacilla; species Motacilla alba. The sequence goes on from NC_052017.1 coordinate 114,061,440, forward strand.
TTTAAAGTTTTCTTCTGCTTCTGACCCTTTGCTCTTCCCCTCTTTCCCTTTCCCTGCAAGAATGTGTTGTTTCTGCTTCAGTATATTCCGTGATCTAAGTAAAAAGCAGAGTCCTTTTTAATCAACAGTAACACGTTTTAAAAGCCCTTCCCAGCCCTGGGAACTGTGCAGTGCACACATCTGGTTTCACATAAGCATGAATTGCTGGCTTCACAGACACGGAGCATGTAGTCCTTGCCACAGAGTTAGCTAAAGTGTTCTGTAACTTGAGCCTCTATTTGAAATAAAAACAAAATTGTATAGCTTCTTTACCATGCTAATGGAAAACATTTAATTTGCTTTTTTCAAGCCAACCAAAAAGTATGACGCAATGCTGCTCAGGCAGATTTACAGTGCCTTTTCTTCCCTAGAAATCAATATAGCTTGGAGGGGCTGCTGCGGGAGCTGGCTAGCTGACTGCAGTCCAGCTGCATTCAAATGTAAACTTCTGTACCACAAACCAAAACTGGTGATTTTGATTTATTCAGGCATCACTGTATCTCTGAGAGTGTGGGGTTGGATTTTATTCTTTGCTTTATTGCCATTACTACTAGATTGGATTTCAAAATAGCAGGTTCAGTGGGCTTATGATTTTTTTTCATGAAATCTTTTAGTGATTTTCTACGTTTCCTGAATTACAGTACTTCAGTCTGTGGTAGTGATAGCAGCAAAAGCAGATGTTTATACATGGCCATGTGTGTCTTTCAGTGGAGTCCTTTTGCCCCCTTAAAAGTAAACAAAAGAAGGAGCAACACCAAAAAGCAGGCCCTCATTCATTGTGAGCATTAAAGGCTAGCATAAGCATTTTCTACTTTGCACAGAATAAGCCCTGAATATTAAATGCAATTAAATCTCCTGCTAGAAGGGGTAAAATGCAAGAGTTCTTGGTGAGCCCAAAAAAAGTTTTTAGAGGAGAGCCATGGCATTTTTTCATAAGTGAAGCCAGCACTGCAGATTTTCATAGTACACCAACTATTTTGCCTTTGTTTCCTTTCTGATTCCTCACTGTCTCCACTAATAGCTTTGACTTTATTTAAACTCTCCACTATAAGAGGCTGTTGATCTTCCTCTCCTTATTTTTTTCCTTAATGGGATTTCAGTCTTGCTTAGGAGCTTTACTTCTGGCAGAAGGTGTTCTCTAGAATGGCCCTTTGGGGTCCTTGACACTGCTTTTGTCCCCGAATGCTGTGTTTCTTTGAGAAATCCGTCACTGGTGGTCTCTGTCCTGGTCATACCAGACACAGTTCTACCTGAAGGAAAATCACAAGTTGATCACTAGCTTGCCAAAAGGACATTTCATCTTCTTTTTAAGAAGAAAAGTTCTACTTCCATTTTTCATGCAACTGTGATCCAGGTTTTTTAATCCTCCTGCCATTTTTCTCTCATATACTTAACAATCTCATGGTGGGATTTACAGCTTGAAAAGACAGCGTAGAGGAATTGAGTCCTTTTTGCAGGGATAGCTTGGGATGTCATGGGTTAGCAAAGAGGCGCAGACACATTTTGGAAATACGTTTGGCCCATATGTTTACTGTTTGACTGTTCCAAAGTTCTTGTGAGTGTGGAAGGTGTCATTACAGTTTTCCTTTTGCCATCTTCCCTGCACTAGCACTGGCAGTCCAGGTTGGAGCATGCCATAAAGACTTCTAAAGCTACACTTTGAATAAAGCTTACATTTACTACAGAATATTTGCTTTGCATGGTTACAGTACAAGCACTGTATTCCTGTGTAAACACTGTAATGAAGTTGTTAAGAAGAAAGGAAACGCTTACAGCATTTGCACTAAAGTTCATGGAGCATGAGATAGCTGTGCTTAGGATGCTGGTACTTTGAAGGGATTAGAGAAAGCTTCTCAGAAATAAACACAAATAACATTCTCAGACTAGCAAAACAGTACGCAAGTGATGAGAAGAACGGCACTAATTGTTATGTAGGGAACAATCTGACTTGAAATGTCACAGTGGAATCCACTTTATGATCTGACCTTCCTATATATGAATTGAAAAGCAGGAAAAAGTATAGGGCATGACCTAAAAATGGTAGTCTGGAAGCTTCTTTAGGTATGTTGTCGTCTTATTTTTGTCTAGCCTGAAATGTAGTTTTTCCTCTTGAGTCAAACCTGAATAAACTGGTTTGAGTGTTCACATTGTCCTCATGGTTCCAGCTTTGCCAGACATAGCTGCTTTATTTTAAGAATTGCTCTTACTTGGAATTTGAGTCCTACTGGAAACAGTATTGTCAGGAGGCTGCAGTCTTGCTATTAAGTAACTTAAATAAGATAAGGCTAATCCTATTGTATGCTTCTGCTGTCAGATGTAGTATAGAAACTTTTCCACCACACCATTCACTACCTGCTTTATGGGATTTCTCTCCTTTTTTTTCTGAATTGCTGGCTTGGCTGGACATTAATATTCAAAATGTTTCACACAGTTGTAGATGGCATTATACTGTGCCAACTTTCAGACTTACAGAAAAATAAACCAGCTCTTGTTTTCTACAAGTCAAATAAATTCACCTATAGTCTCTTCGACTGTGCCAAATTTAGGTTTTTTTAATACAGGATTTTTAAATTGTTTTATTTGTGTATCAGTAGAGATAGAGTAAGGATTAGAATACTGAATACCTGTGAGCTTTTGTTGAGATGATTTATAAGTTTCAAAACTAGAAACTCTTTGCACATAGTAAGAATTTTTGTATTGTCATTTTGGATTGGTGCTGAACCAAACTTCATTATCCTGCTTCAGGAAGAGGTAGTATTGGCTATTAAAAACAAACAAACAACAACAACCAAATTTCCTCCTATGGGTGTAGGAGGATAATCTACTTCTTTGTTCTTACCTTGATCTTTTGCGTTTAGAGATTAAACTGCAAAATATCTTCAGAATGAGGTTATCTTTTGTCTAAATCAACCTTAGGTTTCTTAAAACTTGCATCATAACAGATGATTTGTAGAGAGTTAGGCTGCTAGAGCCTGTTCTATATGTTCTTGAAATAAGTTGGTTTAGAAAAGGCACACTTTTCAGGCTCTCCTAAAAATTAGTTACTCTGTAAATCATTTAATCTTAGACAGTGGCTACGTGTCTGTGTGTGTTGTCTCTGCTCCTTTCTTCTAAAGGACCTGAAACTTTTATAAGACTGGATAGTTATCTGTAGGTTTTGACTCACTGGGAAGATCTAGATTAAGAGCAGAAACTTACTGTTGTTAAAACAGCAGCTGACTTGCTGTGTGCCCTTTGGCATGTCCTCATGACTTCCTTGCACCACTTTACCATTGTATCCACTGCTGTTGTCACCACCATAAAGTTCTTTGTAAGCCTGTAATCAAAATACAGTTGAAGCTGTTTGTTATTCTGAGTGTGCTCAACTTCATTTGCTATGCAGTTCCGCATATGGCAGTGTAAAGCACAGTGGAATTATGCAGTTTAGTCTATAAAGAACTTACACAAAATAAAACCACCTTGTGCAACCTGTATTATAGTAAAGTAGATTTGAAAAAAAAAAAACAACAAAACAACAAAACACAGAGTTTTATTTTGGATTTACGAGAGTATAGAAATACTGCTAATGGGGGATAAGATGTTTGGTTAAAAATGGGAATGCTATGATTATAAAAGTTGAGAGGGGGAAAAAAATCTGTCCTAGAAGGGCTACGTGGCAGTCTTAATTTGCCTGAGTCTTCAGCAGAGGTTTTCCACTTCTGTTTCTGCCAAGCAAATTAAATTTATGGAGCTGAACTCCAAGGGTTGGACTGTTAGTATCTTTTGACAAGGTTAATGTGGTGAAGCAGAATATTGGTAATAATGAGCTGACATTTAACAGTGGACCAGCTGGGAGATCTTGTGTTCCTACGTAATGTGAAGATTGAGTGTCCTGTAACCTTATTGTTTTATGTTTTGTACTTGCTTTTGCATGCATGCCAGGACATGCTCTGGGAAGAGGCATAAACTTTTTTTCCTTTTTTCTTTCACAAATACATTTCTTTCCTGTCTAGAGCTGGAAAAGAGGAGCACAAGAGGGGTTTTGTTAAATACAGCAAAATCTAATTACAGCTTGATTTAAAGCCACATTTACACAATGGCTGAGGGGTGAGTTCACTTCCACAAAAACAAACTTGTTGGCTTCCTACTGTGCATCAGGGTATGTGAAGATGCATGTCCTGGAGAGCAACTGCCTCCCTCTGCTGGCACCAGCTTTTCTTACGCTGTGCTACAGCTCTGCTACATGATATAAAAAAATATAACTGTACTCCTATGCAAAAGAACAGTGATGCATGAATTCACTGGTGTGTGCTCATCTTACTGGTTGTGCCGCAGGTAATACATGGGACATCGCATGTTCCATGTGATAGGCCTGATGTCTGCTTTCCACGAGCTGTAGAAACCTTGTTCCTCTAAAGGAATGGTTGTTTCCTCCAATATGTATCTTGAACAGTTATGTCCCTGGTGATTCAAGGGGAAAATGTGGGTGAACATTTTTTTGCCATTGTGGTTTTCACTCAGAGTGTACCTCTGGAAATTGCAAGATCTTTTGTTTGCCTGCTAAAGTAGCTGAAAATGTGGTTTTCTTTCTTCAACTGGTTCAAGTGTTCTGCTGTTCTTTTAACTCAGTTTCTCAGATGACAAGGCTGCACATCTCCAGCTTAGTGAAAGTTCATCATTTATAGTTGTTTTCTTACTTCCAGGGATACCTTTTGCTCAAGAATGCCATCACAGGGGGTTTCATAACAGCAGCTCATAGTTAAGACTATGGTCTTTCTTTATTCTTCCCTTGTTTCTGGCTGATGACTGCATTTTTAGCAGTTTTTTCTTATTGATTTTGCACTTTATGCTGCTACTACTACTACTTCCATTTCTCCTGCTCAAGTTCATAAAAATTAGAATGGCAGAGTTTAGAGATTAGGTGTATGCACTGCCACTATCTAGAAAAATGAGGCTCAGTGGAGGTAGAAGGTGGCTGATGCTGACTGAAGTTGCTGTGCTGCCCAGCAGTATTGCTGAGCAATGTTTGGAAGCTGTTTAGTGGAGAGATTTGTGTTAGTGAGAGGCTGGGGCAAGTGGGTTGGTGTATATGGGAAGTTTTGGGGAAGGAGGAACAGGCACAGGGTAGGTGGGGAGAGAAGGGGTACCAATATTCACAGAAATCAGGAGGGACAACAAAGCTTGCCCAGGAGAAAGCATTGCAGACACACTGGTGGAGAGGCAAAAGTAGAGATGGAGGGCCTAGTATGGACAGCATGTGGATGGAAATTAGTGGAGGGATCTATGGCCCTATGAGCTGTGTCTTTGAATTAGGGTTAGTGTTGCAAAGTCCAGAAAAGAAGAGGGATACAGATCTGCAGAGTGCTTGTGAGAGAAGCAGTGAAATGAAAGAGTGTGGCAGGGTATTTCTCGCCATGAAAGAATCACCTAAAGTTGTTGGTCCCACCAAGATTTGGCGTGCCAAAATGGGAAGAAATGTAAAGTTGCAAGAGGCAGAGAGAAGAGGGGACGAGATCTTGTAAGATGAATTGTTCTTTCACCACTAGAAACTTCCACTATCACTCCTTCTTTCTTTTGTTTGGTGTCAGCCCATTTCACACGTCTCAGAGTATTTCAAACCCAGCCATATTATTATGATGCTGGTGAACAATATCTGAAGCTGATGAAGGGAAAAAGAGGACCACAAAACTTGCTGTGACACTGAGAGAGGTCAGTGAATGAGCATCACATCTCTATGTGTTTGTAGCTCTATACAATTGCACTCCAAATACTACAAGAAAGTCTCTTTACCATGAAGCCATACCCAGGGAACTCTGTCCTTCTTAAGTCTTAGAATTTTTATCAGTTTACACAAACTTTTATAAACAGCAGATCACCATTTCTTGCTGCTTCTTGAGATATTTCTGGGCTTTATTTGGTCCTTGCTGGAGTTCCGTTATTCAGCGTTTTGCATTTTCTCAGAGAATTAGTCATGTGAAGGTCATCAGCTGCAGAAAGAGAAATAAGTTGTCTTTTCCAGCACTGCTTTGTCTGCACTGTATGTGACCTACAAACCTTAAGATGTCCCTAACTGCTAGGAGGATCCCCTTATGACTTAGCTTTTTCCATCATATAATGTTCTGACCTTGTAGAAGGAAGATGAGCATTAATCAAGATAAAAAAGCAGTTGGGTCTCACCTTACAGTAGTCTTCTCCAAGCCAATACGGTGAAGAAAATGCTTGTGGGAAGGAGAATCTTTGAGCACATTTATGAGTGTCCAGGGATCAGAGTCAATGTTTTGTTTGGCTGCCCACAGGAGAATAGTGGCATTCACATTGCAGTACAGGGTGCAGTGAAGTACTCACTGTCACAACCCATGTGGTCCCTGTTCTTAGTCTCCCAGGTGGCTCCGGGCAGTCACTGCTGGAAACCACACAGATACCTGAAGGAGTTGTGTGGCTTTTGCATTGTCTCATGTCAACCAGAAGTTCTGCAGTTGGCTTCTCAAGAGGACATGACTTGAAGGGCAGAGGTCTATGGATTGCCTCTCCCTTTTCTTCTGATTATTTTTTATTGTTAAATGCTTACAAAAAACCAAAGCCAACAATCAACAGTTCTATGAGATCCCAGCTGCTAGTCAGTGTTGATGTGCAGAAGTCAGTTGGTATGAGTTGCAAGCTTTGTTCTTTTGGAAGCTTTTCTTTCAGCTGTGACAATTGTAAAGTTATTCTCCTAGAAGATGTTCAGATCTTCTGCCCTCAACCCTAGTAACTGAACTGACTAGGTGTTCCTGCTGTTTCTTCAGTGGACACATATTCAGAGATAATGACATTTTCAGCTGTTATAATTACCAGGCGTACGCCATCAGAACACAAGGTATGTGATCTTATTACTTCCCTGAAAGAGCCATAAAACCAAAAACAACCAAATTCTGGCCCTTGTAAAGTTTTTGTAAGGAAGATTAAACTTAAATTTATGAAGAAGGATATTCCAAAAGCATGTAGTATATGAGAGAGGTTGTTTTCTTTGTTCTAATTACATTGGATCTTTTCTCCATTTTAAAGAAATTTAACTCCTGTGGTGAATCGATTTTTTATTTAACCAAAAGGTTTTTTGGGGCCCTGTCCAAGTGAGAAAGTTTACAGAATTGAGGCATTGGGTGGGATAATCCTTCTGTTACATCTACTAGATATGGTTGCGTAAGGGACTTGATGTACCAAATGTGGCCAGTAGATCAAATTAATCAATTGACTGCTGATCTTGAGTGTTGAGTGCCCCCTGTGAATTATTCACTGAAGCCTGGTTAACGCTGACCAGTAGTGACTGTTCAGAAGGCAGTGGCTGCGTGTTTTCTGCACCCAGAACTCCTGCACCTCTCCTTCGTGGTGGAAGCAGCTCTCTTTAGCTGCAAGGCAGTGAGCCGTAAGTGAATTTCCAGTGGAGGACCTCAGTCCTGGAATTTCCTCACTGTCATTGCCTGTTCTGGAGTTCTCTCCCAGCTCACCGGAAGTTACAACATGGTACCAAATGTAGCTTTTCAAAATAGTCCTTATCCTTCCATAAGGGCAGCTAGTGTCATGGTGGTGGTAGTGGGTGATCCAGAATTACCTGCTCTGCAATAAAATTAAATGTTTCCACCTAGGCCTGTTTCTTAGAAGTTGTGTTGAATGAAAAGAGCCTCTATTTTTTTCCAGAAGAGCTGGTACTAGGCCTTGTGATCTCTTGAAATCTGAAGAGTACAAAGAATACAAAATAATTTCTCTGTGAACTCTTTTGTGGCTGATTCTGTTTTTCCACTGTTGTCCCTGAGTCCTCCTCCAATGACACAATGTAATGAGAAGAGCTTGTTACTCCCAACAATTAGCAAGTTTCTTCTTAACAGACTTCTTAATAGACTTAAGTATAAATACTTGTGCTAGATTAATACAAAATTTGAAAGCTAAGTCAGCCTTCCCTGATTTGTGTCAACATCTTCAAAATAGTTTTTTGATCTGTAAAGTATTTTCCAGAAAGAAACATATTTTTGCATAGATCTGTTTAATACTGTTCAACCAAAAAAAAAGTTAATAAAGAATATCACTGTGTCTCTTTTATTGCTGCTGCCTGTTGCAGCCACAATTTGTAATTTATACTAGATTAGGTGCTCTAAGCTTTCAAAGAAGTGTTTTCTTCTATGTCATATAAACAGTATTTGATCAGAAGCACCCAAGAGTGAGCCACTCAAATAAAGAAAGACCAAAATACATGACCTCAGCAAAAAACCAGTAATTTCAATGTGATTTAAGTTGTCTTTATCTGGAACTGTTTGGCATTTAAGTGTAATCAGTCCAATTTCCAAGCTTGCTATATTTGCATCAGTTGTAAATGAAGTCTTATGTTGCCTGTGGATTATTCCTGTAGAGTTTTGTGTTCTGTAGAGCTTTGTTTGTCATCTCTCTTCTCTTTCTGTGTTCTACTAACAAGAACAGGTTCAAAGAAATTGATAATTCTATATAAACAATGCTTACTTTGTGACTGCTTCAAGTTGCATTTTAACTCATTTCTACAATAATGTCTTTTGCATTGCTCATTCACTTTTTTCACTGCAATAGTGGCCTGTAATAAAAATGTTGACTCACCTGAATGATGTCTCTGTTTTCTTTATTCTCTAGATCAGATTGCAAGATAATTTTAAATTACAAGTATTTGATCACATTTCCTTGGACAATTGCTTTTGATTATATTAAGTTACTGCACTCACCTATTTAAGTCACAGTCAACATTTAAAATATCAGTGTTAAGGGAAGCAGGAGAGGGTGTTCTAAATGATGTTTGCTCCATATCTTGTTAACTTAATATTTTGAGTCTCTTCAAATTAATGGTACTCCTTGCATTGCATAAAAAAGGCAATTGATTTGTCTTGTAACAAAAAATACAGGTAATCTTGGCAAGGGGGGGTGGGGCAGAAGGGATCTATGAGATGCAGCCTGGATATGCACATAGTGTAGTCTTTCATTATTTTATAGATTGCATGGCAGCAGCCTTTAATTTTTGAATGCTTTAATTCTAGTGCAAGTACTGAAATGACTCACCGGTTATCTAAAGCATCAGGTAACTATACCGATCTTTAGCTTTGTTCTATCTTCTTATCCTTGTTTCTATCTTCATTTTCTCAGTGGCAGGCTACAGTGAGTTTAATTAATGTTTAGGAAAACAATAACCCAAAACAATGTGGGAAGTGTTCCCAAGTGCTCTCACGAATACAGCCTCTGCAGGCTTTCTCTTGGGATGGTCAAGGCATACGGAGGATAGGTTCTCCATCTCTTTTCACAGTACCTTCAAACACAACATAACTTGACCCCAACCTGCCAACAGGCTGCAATTCTCAGTTGGAAGTGATACTATTTTTAAGAAGAGATGTCTTCTCTCTACCTGCAGTGGTACCTTCGTTTTGGTGGTTGATCTTTGCCAAGGCATTGATCAGCTTAGCTACATTCTCCCTCCAACAAGGAATTGCTGTGTGCCACAGAGCATGGTATTTAACCACGGTGGGGGGGGGGGTCAGCCCTTCTAGCTAATCCTATCAAAGTGCTGAATTGCAGGGGTTCAGACAAGAAATCAATACTCTTTTTCCATCTGATTGCCTCGAAGACTATGTAAATTAAATCTGTCTGTCTGTAAAAAAAAGTTACGTCTACACTACAAGAAATACAGTTGGCAAGTATGAGCTGCTGCTTGTGCTGCTGGGAAGGATCTTGCCTGGATAATTTTGTTTTCAATGTAGTTATTGGTAAGTTCCTCTGAGCTTTGTAATAGTGAGATGCAAATAATCTATACAACAATGACAATTCTTCTGTTTTCCTCACAAGTTGTGTATATCTGCCTGCAGCAGGCTTTGCAAGTTGATGAGGTGAGTGAAGATATATTGCCACCTGGGAGGCATCCTTTGTTTTCTAGAGTTCTCTGCCTATTAATACTTTTCATGTGTATTTTTGTTGCCTTTTTCTTCTTTGACACATGCTTTTTTGATTTCCTTTGGTTTTGTTGTGTTTAGGCTTTTTCTGACATAACGTACTTCTCAAGTACAGACAAGCATCTCCTTCACCACCAGCAGCTTCTACAGATTTTAGAGTTTATTTTTCTAATATAGGCCAGATCACTCATCCCCAGTTAGTTAGTTTTGTATTTTTATTTACTTGAGGAAGTTACCTGTAAGTTCTGCCAAACTTTAACTCAGACTCAGCTGCACTAAGGCTGGAGGAGTGTCATGGGTTGGGAGACATGAGATGTTGTAACATATGATACAATTGGGAAGACTGTAACTAAAGTTTCTGGTTTAACTCCAATTTTTTTCTAACACTAGTTTTGGGAATTGAAATAATAAGTATACAGAGACCCAAAAAAATGATGTGAATACTGTAAAACATGATAGATAATTTTCAGACTTTTTCTTTATGCACTCTTAGGTCTGAGAAAGTCATTTTAAATCCCAAGTTCTGAATGAATACAGACTTCTGGAATAGTTTTTTGCTCCGAGATAGAGTGTAGGATTTTAAAAGTGAAACAGTACATCTAATTTGGTTGGTTTTTAGTCTCATTTTATTGATGTGATGCAAAACAATACTAGAAGCTACTTTTACCTGATGTAGTGTACTAGTTTACCACAAGAGTTTATTATATATGGAGTACCCCAAGAGAAAATGAGCCTTCTAAATTCTTCCAACATCAGTATGTCAAAGCTGTTTCAGTTTGTTTTAAATGAAACAGATATGGAATTATATAAATGGGGGAGTTGTATGTACTCTGAACAGCTTAAATACTGTGAGATAAATGAGTAGATTTTTGCTAGTTAGCTGTGCAGATGCTGCAGCCTATGTGCTGAACTGATCAGCATGAGAACTCAGTCCTGTGTGCGGGGCTATCCACGTTGCTTCCACTTGGTCCTTCCAAATAGGAATATTCATATCAGTGAGTGGGATATGGTGGAATTGCCAGCAGCAGTCCAACTGTGTATAGAAATTATGACATTTTTCAAGTTCTGCCATTTTTCATAGTTATGCAGTTTCTGTTATAGAATACAATTAATGCCTACAGTGAAGTTGGTGTTTAACATTTAAGTAGCTCTGATATTTGCTAATGTTTCATTTTTCTAGCAGCCCTTTTACTGTGGTTATGCTGCTTATGTTTTGACTACAGACTACTGGAATTTGCTTTGAAAATATCAGTGTCTGTTTTATTTGAGGATTACTTTTGGAGCAGCTTCTTCTATAAATCCTGATTAAGGCAAGAAGAGACTTTCTTGGCTCATGTCAGTAAAAACTGCATTGTTGTAGAACATGCAGGAGATAAATATTTGAGACTGACTGAAATGTCTAATTCTGACTTCACTTAGTTTTGAATGCTCACCTTTTGATCTTATCTTCCCCTGTTTGTGCCTACTTTCTGCAGGGACAAAGAAGGTTCCTGTTATGCTATTAAGGTTATGTTGTATGGGATTACTGATTGCCCATCCTACCTCTGATATGTTTAGGACTTTACAACTCACTGCTGAGAGTCATCCACTTGATGTAGTGGGAAATCAATGATCTCAGAAATGCACTGAGCTTCACTGGGTACTTTATTAGAAAAGCTGAGTTATACTTGCTGTATGTTCGTGCTCCCAAACCATATGTGAGTTTGCAGTGAAGACTAGGTTCAGGCCTGTAACCATTATCCTGATTTTTCCTAATCTTATGTTGATATAAATTCTTGACAAAATAATAAATGCCCGCTAACGCAATGTGTGTACAAGCAGTGTTAAATTACAGTGCCTGTGAGATGAAGGCTGTTACGTATTTCTAATTTGCTTAATTTAAGACTGAAAATTTTAATGCTTGTGCTTTTAGAAACTTGTTCTGGAAGTGCAGTAGAGTTACATCTGGGACAAAGGTCTAAAAGGTTCCATCCAGTTTGGGTGCTTCATAAGATTTGCCACCTGAAGAAATTCTGGTAATTGACACCAGTAGTATTACAAGTGGTGGCTTATGTGAGGCTACTGTGCCGTGCAGGCGTGTGCTTCTGGGAAATTGGGCATTTTTTTTCCCTCCCAGGACTAGGAAAGGAGGATGAAGAAAAGGCCTACTGCTTTGCCCAAGAAGGGCAGAACAGCAGGTAATTTGTCTCTAGAATCTGGCAGAATTCCCCTAGTGCATGTTTCCTTGTCTTCTTCAGAGCACTTCTCAGTGCTCATGCTGTTTTTGGTAGGATCATCACTCTCCCCTTCACCTTAGTTGGAGCACCATGCAGGGAGGGAAGTATCTGCTTGAATGTTCAGAGAAGGATGGAAAGGAAGGGGTGGGAGCCAGTCAGCTTGAGGAATGGCCACTCATTTGTTTCCATTTATGCTAAGTATTTATAGCCCTTCTTATGTGACCTGTGTACTCATTTTGCATTAGAGGATTGGACAAAAGCATCGAGCAGTTCTTGGAAGAAGGGTAAGAGGATCTTATCAGCTCAGCAAAATTTAACTTGCTAGGTGTACAAGCTGCCCAAGATGAAAGTATGCTCTTCTTTAGGAACATTATATGGAATAAGAGTCCTGATGACTCTTTCATAAGAGAGCTTTTGGCTTGCTCTATTAAATAATTAAATCTCTCTTCCTGGAGAGGCTTTTCATCTGTGCCAGCAAAATGCTTCTGGCTTCTTGTAAGAAGACCGTGAGACTGGGTTCCAGTACGGCGAGGCACGGTTGCTGGTTTTATATGGACACAATTTCTAGAAATTTAATTATAATCTTTCTAAGATTAGAATCTAAATTTATTTTACTTTTGGCTAAAAGGGCTTGACATTTAATAGGCTGTCTTCAAACTCGTTAACCTTGATTTCTGTGGTAACCAAAACCATTGCATAGTTTTCTTCAGGGATTCATTGTACTAAATATTTTCAATTCTAGTGTAAAGTAATAAGATCTTAAAGTTGTTCTGAAACCCTGAATTATGGGTGTGGACTGGAGACTTGAAGTCTCAGAGGTTTGCAATCTCTGAGCTTCCAGAGAGCTACCTGGCAGCAAGGAAGGTTTTGTGCAAGTACCTGTATGCATTAGTGTCTGCAAAGAACCACTTCATGTTCCAACAGTCGCACCTTGACTTGCTTTCTAGTTGCATCTTGCAGCTCAACATAAACACCATGGATATTACACCTTCTCACATAGAGAGATGTAAGAGAGTGAAAAACAGTCTTTGAAGAATAAAAAAACAATGGGGTTTAGAGAGCCTGATGGGTCTTCATTGTCATCACAGAAGATCAAAGAAAACCATGGAGCTGCTCTTTCTACTCAGAATTGGAAATAACATTCTTAATTACAGAAGTGAGCAGGTCTGACAGAGTTTTTTCTTCAAAGGGAGGAATGCTATGCTTCATCTTTCAGCCTTTGCACTCTTTGCAGCATAGCATTTTTGAAAAATTACACCTGTCCTCTAATGGAAGACTTGTATTTAAAGTTTTCCCAGGCCAGTCTTATCTCAGCTGGATATACTCAGCATCACGTTGTGTCACCCATTTCAGCAAGGTGATCATAGTGAGCACTCTACTAAATAGAGAAGAAGAAAATGTCACCAGGGTGATGAAGATTAATAATGTGGAGGTGCTGGAAGTTTACTTACTATATTGCAAGCTCTTTTTTCTGCTTTTCCACTAGAGAAATCAGTATTTGTCTATCAGCTTTCTGGCTTAAGTGATGCTCTCAGGGTCCCTATTTTCCACCAACAACTACAAAAAATGTGTCTCCACTTATGAAGCCCTTTTGTGGCTTGTTCCAGTGTAGTCTTAACCTCCTGTGTCCTTGTTTTTAAGCAGTTAACTTTTGTTACCATTACACCTTGTGTTAGGACTTCAACATCTTACGTCAGTCATGGGGGGTGTTTTTGTTTTGGTTTGGTTTTTTTGGGGTTTTTTTGTTTGGTTTTTTTTCTGGGTTTTTTTGTTTGGTTGGTTGGTTTTTGGGTTTTTTTACTCTTTTTTTTAAACCTGTTTGTTCTGGTCTGCAAATGTGTCTTTCTCACTTAACCATTTAAAAGCAGAGGCTGTTTTTTCCATAATGTATTTTCCAATCTTTGACTCGCTAGGGTCATGATCTCACACAGGGTTCTGTGTGAGTCAGTCATGCATTATATGGGGTCAGTGTTCTGGATGCATTGTTTAAAGCTATTTCTGTGCTTATTTTAAACAGTGTGGTCCCTTTCTGTGGTTCACCAACTTTTGTGGCCATCTGGTTGGTCAGCCAGAGGCTGTGAAATGGTGGCTAGAAGGGACGACACGTGTTTTGGTCTTGAGAAGGCCTTGGTTGTGCTGACTGGTGTTACTCCTTTCAAAAGGGACAGTTCATACTGAGTCTCTGCTGTGAGGAAAGGAAGTGGAGGGAAGAGTAAGTAAGGTGGAGATGTGAGAGGGCACAAAGCATATTGGTGTCATTTGAGATGACTGCTGAAATATGGTAGAGATTTGAAGGAAACCTGGCACTGGAGGAAAAATGGATGGAACTTGAGGAGGAATGGAAAGTTGACATTGGTATGGAGATGTGTTGGGTGGCATGTTTCAGGGTGATGTGAAGTCTTTTACATGACCTTTTGTTTGGGACTTTTGTGTTCATAAGACTAAAATAATATTATTCCCCTTTTGGTTTTGTGTCCGAAGTGCAAGTGCTCAGCATAGCAAACGTCTGCAGGCTTCACGTCAGAGCCTTTTATGCCACATGCATCAGCGATAGGATGAAACACCTCACTGACAGCTGAACTGCTCCTCCCCTGGCTCTCTGAGGTGGCAGGGATGGACTGGTGTCATCATTTCAGTCAGTCAGGGCTGCAGTGAAGGTACTGCTAGCATGTAGGTCTGTGAAGGTGAGGGATGGTACTGTACCTTGAAGTTTGAGTGTGGGGCATTTTTTTGTTTGGTTTTGCTATGATTTTGAGATAAAAGTGAATAAGAATACTATAGGAAATAGTTTGTAGTCTCTGGCATTAATAAAGAGACATCTCTGCTTGTTATTAAACATACAGAGAAGCTGTGTCTGAGGCCTTTATAATGAGCATATTTATAAAAAAAAAGAAGCTTGAAGTTCCAGCTTATCTGCCCAACTTCAAAATATGATTGAGAGCATTGACAAATGCACATGTGTGGATGGGTAACTGCTTGCTTACTAATCACAATTGGGGCAATCCAAGAAATGTCCTCGTGCTGCACAAAATAAAACTAAGTTTGTTCACACTGAGTGCCAACTCCAAGGCATTTGTGACTTCCAGAGAAAAGTTTATGCAGCAAACACTTGGACCGTGTTTTATTTTCCTCCATAAATGATGATGATAAGTGATGAGTTTGCCACCAATTGGCAGACTTCCCATATACTTGCTAGGAAAGGAAAGAGCTCAGCAAATAGCTATTGTGAAATCAAAGGTTGTTTTCAAAAGAAAAAGAAAATAACGCTAGATAAATTTATTTGGGAAGGAAAACTGGAATGTAGAAAAATTAGTGGAAGAAAAAATTATCCCCTTATCTTTTAAATTGTGTGAATGTCAGGAGTACCATCCAAAAACTGTAAGATTTTGTTTTATGTAAACATAACCATGGGATGGTTTAACTTACTTCTAAAAGTCTAATGAATGCATCAAGCCAAGTAAAATATTCATTAGAGTAATTGGTTCAGTTCAACCTCTCAAGGCTACAGCTTGGAAATATACACACTATTGCCTTTAGAAATGCAGCATGTTGATTCACCAGCCATTTTTGCTCAACTCATTTTCATTCCATATGCTTACTATACTTTGCAAAATCTAATTAAGTAACTGAGGTAGCAGTTTGCAAGCAATATTTGATACATTTTTAAGTCAAAGGTTAAGTGGTATCCAGAGCAAAACCTGTTCGGTTGCAAGAGGCATCAAAAATTTTTAAGATATTCTTGTATTAAAATAATTGGATATGGAAGTATTTACACAAGTAATAATAATATAGGAAAAAGTTATTTGTTCCAAAATAGTAATCTGTTTGTTAATTCTCTTAGATATGCCTAAATGAAGTGTATAATTCATTAATGTGCTAGCTAGACAGTTTTCACTGTAGGAAGCTAGTTTTAGTGTCATATGATGAATTCATCATACCCTCATAGGTTTTCCTCTCTCCTCCCCTCTGTGATGGGCATCTGCCTCTGACCATATGGTTTTGGAAAATTTTAATTGAAATTCTTCTGTAAAGGAGCTGAGCTAGAGAAAGCCTAACTTGCTTATAATTGCTAAAAATGTTGTAGAGACCTTCTGTTTCCATGCGGAGGAGCAGGAACTTGAAGCTTAGCACAAGCGGGTAGCTTGTGCCAGGGACAGGCTTTTGCTTTCGATGAAAGTCTGCCGAATATTGGCCAACTTGTGTACCTTTCACAATTTCTTCATTTCCAACAGAGACTTGCTGGAGTCTCTTGTGACTGTGTCCTCATGAAACCTGTGTTCTCTGGGATCTGATGATTCTCTTGTGACTGTGTCCTTATGAAACCTCTCTTGGCTTCTCTTGCTGGCGCATCTATAGATGGCTCTATCCTGTCACAGGTCCAGTGCATGGTCCAGGTGCTCGTGTGCCATCACCACGGGTGGCAGGGCAGGCTGGTGGAGCTCTGCATCGTCCTCAGTTGGAGTTTTAGCCATCTGCCATTGCCAAATGTGGGTTCTTGTGAATGACCACTGACTCTAAATGTTAGTCCGGCTGTGCATTCTCCATATCTTCCTGACCCAGCATATCCTCACGATGTTTAAAAGCGAGTGTAAAAATTGCCATAGACATTGGCACTCTTTTGGCTGATCTGCAAAGCCAAGCACAGAGGTTTAGTGAGTATTGATTCTGTTGCTGAGACAAATAGGTGTTTCTTGAAATTCACCTTTGCAGCTGTTTGTGGGTTCTTCAACTACTGCTGCTACTATGATGCTTTAAAAAAGAAAGCAACTCCTGGAATCAACACCCTGCTGCAATGGTGTGTTGAGAGTGTGCTGCCAGGGCAGTCCTTGCTGGGGCTGTGGGTGAATGCCCTTGGAGCCAGCAGCTCTGTGGGAGGAGGCAGAGGCTGGCTGCGGGGAAGCCATGCTGGAGCTGAACAGGGTGAAGCAGCGAGGGCTCGGGGAGCTGCTGGGCAGAGGGGGGACACACATGTAGGCTTAGCAGCTTGCATGGGAGGGAGCCAAAACTGAGAGTCCCATAGCAACTGAAGCCTGGTTAATTCCTGTTTCAGGTTTTTTTGGTCATTTTTTCAAGTGTCATATGTGCCTTGATGGTTTGTGAGTGGGGATTAGATTAAAATAATTATTTGAGTCTCTTTGACTTTATTTTCCTTTGTGTTTGTGCATCTTTTCTTTTGCTCTAGCAAATGTGAGCATTCCCAATAATCAGAGGACGAGGGTAAAGACTTTTATTGGTCTTATTCCCCTGTTGCTACCTTTGGCAAAATAACAACATTTTGGATCTGATCATGTAATCATTGTGCATCTTTTTCACATGCCTCTTGAACTCTACCAATTAAGTTTTTAACCCCTGTATAACTGCCTCTCATGCCTTTTTTCATTAAGTACATAGTTTTATGGTTTCAAGCAATATGGCTGAGAAACTTGGAATATTCCACAGTATTGTAAAGAAACACATTTTATAAAAACTGATGAGCTTCTTAGATGATGTAATCTAAAAAGAAAGACTTAATAAAACAGGCTTCTTTTATCAAAACACAAAACTTAATGTTGACTGAATATTGAATCAAAGAATAAAATGTCACCATTCCTGCATTTTTTTTTATTTCTAGCCATATATAGGTTTGAGAATATTATTCTTACAGCCATGAAGTCGGCTTCCAGCACAGAGCAACTCTTTATGAGCAATTTTCACTGGCAGATTAAGAAAGTTGTGACATAGCTATTTACATATTGCCAGTAAATATGGTCTTGCACTGTTACCACATTGAGATCTTGTTCCATTAATAAAATTTTACATAGTATCAAATATAATTTTTTGTACCTAAGTAAGTACAATAGCTAGAAAGTGTTTATAGACAGCCTTTAATATCATGCTCTTGGACTGTGCCTGATACTGTATGGTGCTGGTGATAAGAGTAAAGAATTAGGAAAAATGCCAGTGTGGGCACAGTGGAATTCATTATTGCTGTGGGGTTCAAGATCTTGCTAGTGTAATGTTTATGGATATGGTTTATGTGTAACTTAGTGAAACGTCTTAAAAATGCATTGTAGTTTGTGTATGCATAATGCTGTAGCATTATGATATTTCTGTAATATCAGTCATGAAAAATGTATTGTATCTCACAAGGGAGAGCTGGTGCCACAACTGTTTTTTCTGATAGTCAGGCTGTGTATTTTCGTCTTGTCACTGATGTTTGAAAACCTTTTGGTCAGTGTAGAGCTTAGGTGATTTTATGAACCATGTGGGAACAGGAAACATCTGAAGAGTTTTTTTCTGTTTGTGCTAAACAGTGAGGATTAATTGAAGTGTACTACCAAGGAAGACTAAACAAGTGTCTGTATCTTTTTTTCATGATTTTTCATATTTACCTGATGTTGTAAATCTCCCAGCATCTTTCAAGTACACAGTGTTCTCTTGGATCATAACATTCCTTTGTTCTGTGGACTTATTTATAGAATAAGCATAAGTAAGCGTGTAGGACTTGGTTTTGTTAGTACCCCATGCATCTAAGTAGTCTTTGCTCATGATAAGTTTTTCCCAAACAATATAAATTGTTTTGCATAATGGCAAAAATTTCCTTGGCATTTGCACCCTAGCCTCGTGAAAGCTTAGTTAGGACTTTATGTGCCAATGCATGCAGAAGCCTTCTGATCATCTGAGTGTCCACCCACGGGTAAATGTAAAGGACAGAGGGGGTCCTGTTGGCTTCTGTAGGGCTGCTGTGCACTGAAAGCATGTGCATATTGCCTTGCTGGTCTGAGGTCCACGTTGTAGCCTGTGCAGTAATGCACAAAAGCTGAGATCTGCTCTGCATGGTGCTGGCAATGGGTACATTCAAAACAAGAATTCCTACTGGCTGCACAAACATCTTCGTTTTATTGTCTCCTTAGAACAGACCTAGCAAACTACGAGTGGTCAGCCTCTCAAAGGGCACACCTACATAGATCCTGCTTTTCAGAGATGGAGGCAAACCCCCTCATAGGTGAATCACTCAGCAGAACAACACCACCACCACAAAAACCCAGCCAGGGATTTTATGGCGACGCAGCCGGACAAACAGCAGTCCCAGACGTTGATGCTGCAGGCTGCAAGGTGTGCTCGGCCGGGCTGCATTTCCGCGGGTGCCTCGGCAGCCCTGTGCTCGGCGAAGGGCTATAATTAGATTAGCAGCCTGCTCAGCAGCGGTGCCAGCCTGCGAGCCTCAGCGAGCATGTGCTGGATTCTGCATGTGCCTCCCGCTTATTGGCGGCCGGGGTTGCTGCCTGCCGGTTTGATAGGTTTCCCCAGTAATCTTTATGCTGCATTACAGACATAGATACAGAGGTACTGCGTGCATGCAACGGGAGAGGTGCTCAGCTTGTAGCGTAAAAGAAAGCCCACAGATGAAAGGCACTGGTCTTTGTTGCAAAGCATCAGTACTTAAGGACTGCTAGCTGGGAGCAGAGAGGTCAGTGAAGGAGTTTTACTTGGTGGTAATTACTTTCAGGTCTTTATCTCTCCGGTAAAACAGTCATGCATGAAATGAATACTGTTAATCATGTCATCTGTTTAATTTGATCTTGCTTTCGTTAATGTCATGTATACTCCGGTGGGAGAGCCGTCAGATTACAAAACATATCATTGGAGTGGGTCCAGTTCAAAAATAGAGCATATTTCTATGAGAATATTGCTTTCATCTGAAATTTTGAGCCTGTGCATGAGAGTGATTTTACTGATTGCCTTTTGTTATGCTAATAGAAATATTTCTTTTATTGGAATGTTTTCTACCGAGCAATTGAATTAGAGCATTTATCACTATTAGCATATGAAGATAAACCTGTAAATATTGATCAGTTTAAAGAATAATTTTGTGAAGTATTCTTTAATATGATCACAGCAATAACTATCTTGATGGTTCTCTTGCAACAAGGTAGAGGGATGAGGAGTATTATGCTATTGTTCTTTCAACAAAGATGCTGGAGCCTTCATGTTTGGGTGGATTCTTTGTTTCATTTACTGGCTTTTATTTTAAGTGGCTTTCAAAATGAAACTGAAGCTATTCAGCCTGGTAGATTTCAATATATCCTTTGCTTGCACATACATGTATTTTGTACGTATTTATTGTTCTCAAAGGCTGAATTTTGGCCCAAAGCCTTGTTTATTGTGAGAACTGCCTTCAGCAGTAGAAAGAAACAAGATATATGTATGCCAATCTTTTAATCTATGATTCTGAGACTATTACAGTATTTATCATAGCGTCATACTCATTTAAGTTTTTTCGTAGTTGACCCACGCATCAATTGATCACAACTTTTCCTACAAAAAGCATGCATATTTAATGAAAACATTCTACAGTGAAAGCTATTCAGAACAAAAGAAAGCAAGCATAAAGTATTTTTAAAAAGCCTCATAATGTAGTCATGACTCATTTGATGAGTTTTGGATATTAAGGCTGACTGGTGAGACTTCAGAGTTAATGCCCTTGTCTGTGTCAGACTCCAGAGCCCACATGAACTTGTGTATTAAGTCACCAGTCATCTGGCTGGCTGGCTGCCACCATGCGTCCGAGGTACGAGTAGATTGTCTCAGCCAGGATCAGAAAGGTGTTAGGAACAGGAGCTATTTTGGTATTAGTCTTCATTCTTCCCTCTGTACTTATCCTTGAAGAGGTTTTTTCCTACTGTATAAGCCAAAGTATCATTTACCTTGTTCCCTTTTTAAGCATATGGTGTGAAACTGTGTTACCTTCTGAGTAGATACCCTCAAATGTGAGCATTTACTCAGTTACCAACTTTATATGGCAGTGGGTACAGCAAAGACACATTTTTTATTTGTGATTCAATATTCAGACAGAAGAGTATTTGGAAGGTTTAATTACAGCTGGTACATAACAGTTGGTTTGGAGTTTTGCTGTCGACTAAAACAGGTAACTTGGTATCTATTTTAGTCAAGAACAAGTTGTTTTTTCACAGTCTAGGAGCTGGTTTTGAAGTTGTTTTCCTTTAGGCAGACTTGGAAAATGGCATTTTTGCATTGTGACAGTTAAGCCTGGACAGGGAAGACTCAGGATGTGAAGGCATGTTATTCTTGAGCTGTTCCATATTCCCTCCTTGCCCCAGGTTACCAACCAAAAGTGTTTTAAAGATGCTCTAAGCTGATTTATGCCTTCTGCCTTTTTTAAACAGAGGATCTCCTTTAGTGATTTATCTATGTTTTTATAGCCTTTGCAACAGTATCCCATGAAGGAGTAACTGAAATCAATGTTGGTAATAATGAAATGTAGAAGGTAAATATCCTCATCTGAATCACATGTTTACCATATCCAGACGAGTGGGTTTCTGAGAGAGGAGAGGCTGATGTTTTCTACTCCATGTATTAGGCTATTCTTATTTGTTAGCAACATAAAGTATGTCTGGAAAAATGCCATAGAAGTTATCGTATTTTTGGTGGTGGATACAGGTAATACCACCACCCACTGGAACTGAAGTGATGCACCAGCAGCTGTTCACCTATTTTGCCTCCAGAAAGAGCTGTGATGATCTATGCAAGCATCACAAGAAAACGTGACAGAAGTGAAACTAGAACTGGTGATCTTGTAATTTAACTTTGCAATAGCTTGACAGCAAGGAATATGCTACTTTGTTATTGCTTCATTTTGTAACAACCTCATTTTTCTTCTCGGTAAACGAAGAAAACAAATCGGAGCAACAGTTTGTGTGATTACTCTCTAAAAAGTTGACATCATTGCTGCTATAAGCATATTTTAACTATAACCAGCGTACTGCTCCAGGAAATTTAACACACTTCAGATTATTATCAATGAGATTTTGTATTCAAGCTTTGTCAGGGATTTTCTTGATGTTAAAGTTTTTAATTACTCTTTTGTTAGGAGATGTATGCATTGCATGTTTGTTATGTGCCTCTGTGAGCTGTTCTCATTTCTGATGTGTTGCCTGTAGTTAAATCTCAAAGTCCTTAGTTATGTGAAAAGGAAACTTTTTTCCCCAACAGGAATACAGTATGTATGTGTATATACAGATGTGTGGTAAAGGCACAAAAGTATGTTGTGAAAATCAAGATCTCAAGTGTTTAATTTATATATGCAGGTAAACATTTAAAAATACATATATATCTTCAACCATATAACTCTAACATATGTTTGTGTAGAAAACACTTTCAATGAGAATACCAGTATTGTCATAATGATCCAATAGAAATACTCTTGGAAGAGTAGTGTTAGAAGTACCAGATTTGGCTGCTGGCTGGAGATGGGATATGTGCAGTAAATGGAGTGGCTGTAATAAACAGTGCTGCACTAGCTCTTCCCTTCTAAGATATTATGTCCTTGTACTGCTATGCATATAAGTGAATTTTGCATTACTTAAACCCTTACCAAGTCTAAAGGGGAAAGATGATACTTAAGGTTAATGCATTTTTTTTGTAGCCTGTTAGCAATGAAAGAGATACTCCAGAAAAAGTCGTAAGGATTTAAAGTATTACCACAGTGTTTATTTTGCAGGATTTGTACTTACATGCCTTACAGTTTTTAAGTCGAGTAGCAGCCAGTGATATATGCATAAAGGTTTATATTAGAATAAGAAAAGTGACATTGTGCCCTAAAGCTCCTTTTTGCTTTTCCTCTGTTTTTGGAGCCATCTCCAGTTATTACTTTGCTGATGAAATGACTGTCTGCTTAAATGGTCGAGACATTCAATAGCCCGTCTATAAATGCTTATTATAACACTTTGAGAGTTCACAGGAAATCAATAGCCTGTTTTCTGTATTTTGTTGAGTGAAGATCATTTCATTCTTCAAATCTGAAGACTGTTCAGCTGGGTGAAGAGGCAGGATGAGTCCTCTCAGTGCATCAGCTTGGGAAGGCCTTATTGTTGTGAAACTCTTCCCACACTGATGCAGCAGCACTGTTTAATGGGGTCCGAAATGTTCCTTGTATGCAGACAGCTGTTGCTCCAGTTCAGGGACATGTGTCCTTCTATGCTGGGCATGGGAGAGCGGGTGGCAGGGAATGTTTGCCCTGCCCTGCCTTCCCCTCCTGCAGGGCTCTTTGCCTAGCACAAGTTACCCTGGGGACCAACCATGTGGATTTAGAAACTGGATGACTGAAATATGTCTAGCTTTGGGCAGCTGTGTGTCAGACATTTGCAATGTTAAGAGTAGAATTGTGTTTTATAGAGCAGGAAGTGAATGTAAGGCTCTTTTTTGCAGTTCTCACAATGGTATGGTGAATTAAAAGCAAAATGGATATTAATATAATAATTTTTTACACTTAATCTCCTGTTGTGATTAATTTAAATTGTTCTTAAATGTATTACCTGCAGTATTAAGTGTGACTTGATAGATTAAACGCAGAATACAGCCAGCAAATGGTAATCTTGGATGCTATTGTCTCCATAATCCTGGTAATGAGATTCCTGTCTTAATTTCACGATATCTTTCATGGCTGTGCTGTGGCCACCTGTAGACACAAATATTTGCTGCATCTTTCCATGACGCACCCAGGACTTCCAACCCCAATCCTCACTTTGTATATATGTCATTTATAAACATTAATTGTCTGTTCCATAACAGATGTTATTTGGATTTGTGCCCTGTTGTGTAGCTGTTGCATATTTCTGTAGTATATTGGTTTATTAATTGAAACAATATTTATACTTTGATGATGATCCTATGGCTGTCTACTTATTTGGCTGCTTATCTGTTGGATATTATAGAATAATTTTACTGTATCATCCATACTTTCCTGAATGGTTGTAAGAGAAAAACCCTAATTAAGGGCAAAGAAGGCCATTAAATTATTTCTTCTTTTAAGAGAGCTTAACATTGTGAAAGTTGGTAGACTAAACCAAAGGTTATTCTCCTTCGTGATTAGGAAGTCTGTAAAACAATGCTGTAAGAAAGTGATGCAATGTGTGAGAAGACTTGTACATGTTATTAGTGCTGTTTAACTGGAAAGAAATACCTAGATTTGCAGTGGTATGCACATTTTCACAAGTTTGTTAACCTTTGGCTATTTCATCTATTTTGGGTCCTCTAGAGTCCAGTCCTCTGGATATAAGTGGTTTTTTTTAAGGTCTGGTTTTGTATATAAATGTTACTGAAGGAGAGATGTTAATACAATGTGGTGTGTTGGCATATAATACAAAAGCACAATATGATACAGTGTCTATGCCAAAATGTTTCCTGCCTGGATAATCTAGGCAGAAAAAGGCTAGAGTGGAAGGGAGAAATGGAGACAATAAAGATGAATTATCTTTTGTGTGACCACAAACTGTGGAGTTGCAAGGTAGACTGAACAGCTTGTGCTTTAGGATTATAAACCATCACTGCAAATGTCTTTACAAAGAATAAAAAATATAAGATCAGTGTAACTATTCCTGTCTATACAGTACAAACTTCCCTGGGTAAGGATGATTTCCTTCTGTCTCAATGTCATAATTGTCACTGGATATTTTGGGCATTGCAGTCATCTGGAAATGAGTGTGCAGCTTTGTATTTCTACTGTGACATTACTACAGCAGTCTAGTCAGAAGATATATGAGGGATGTGATAAATTATATCCCTTCCTCTTCCATTACTGTTACATCAGCCCTACTGTAATCCATGGTTCTGTGCCGTGTGGTGTCCCCTATTTTCCTTTACCATATGGTGGAGCGCAGAGGTTGCTATTTTGGCCCCTAGCTCTCCAAGGGCTGCATAAAGTCTGGCAGGAGTTGTGCAATTACTGTAAATTTTCTGTGAAACAGAGGTACCATAGAGGGTGCAGCAGAAGAGGACGTCCAAATATGATGATGTCATTACCCATCGGTGTTTTGCTGCTTCTTGTTTCCTTCACCACAATTCTCCTCTCCTTGCTGCCACCACCTTTCTAAATTTGTCTGCTCCATTTTCCCATTTAAATGTACTCTTCTCTTTTTCCCACTTTCTCCAATCCCTCTTTCTGCACTTCAGTTTTTCCCTGTCATTCAACCTTGGGTTCTTTGACATCTTTGCAGCCACCTCCCCCTTTTTGGGAGGTGAATATCTGTGCTGCTTTCTGCTGGGGTAGTTTAATTTCTTCCCAGTGGCTGGTATGGGGCTGTGTTTTGGATTTGTGCTGAGCACAGAACTGATAATGCAGAGATGGTTTTGTTGTCACTGAGCGGGGCTTGCACAGAGCCAAGGCCTCTCCTCCTTTTTGTGCTGCCACGCTGGTGAGGGGACTGGGGGTGCTTGGGAGGGTGGGAGGAGACACAGCCAGGAGAGGTGACCCCAGCTGACCAAAGGGATATTCCAGACCCTATGGCATCATGTTCAGTCCAAAAAGCTGGGGGAAGAAGGAGGAAGGGTGGATGTTTGGAGTGATGGTGCTTGTCTTCCCAAGTCACTGTTGCATGTGATGGGCTCTGCTCTCCCAGGAGTTGGCTGAACACCTGCCTGCCCATGGGAAGCAACAAAGTAACTCCTTGGTTTATTTTCCCTATTCACCCGTCCTTATCTCAACCCATGAGTTTTCTAGCTCTTCCTATTCTCTCCCTGATCCTGCTGGTCAGGAGAGTGAGCAAGTGGCTGCTGACTAGAGTTAAGCCACAACAATATCCAAAAATATCACTTATGAATAGATGCCCAAGGACAGCAGACAGGTGAAGAATGTAAGTTCTCTTACCAAAGATCCTTGATTTTTTTAAGTTATTATGTATTTATTTGTTAGAGCAAGATGTCCTTGACTCCTGCTTGGAAAGCTCGTTCTGACAAATACAAATTGTGCCCCTGACCTTTTCGAGTCTGACATATCTGCTTTTTTTCTCTCAGCCAGTTACCTCTTTACTGAAAGCAAGCATCTCTGTTCATCTTCCTGTCATCTCCAAATCAGGCCTTTCTCGAGTGATTTATGAGCTTTGCTGACCACTTTCTGCAAACAGGGCTCCTTTCTTGTCCTGCCTTCATGCAGGTACCTCACACCAGCTGTGTTTCTGCAAGAGCTTGACCCAAGGAGCTGCTTCTGCTCCTCCTGCTTTTCAAATGTGTCTCAGACAGTTGTGGCATGTTACCGACCTGAATTTTGACAGCTTCACTGGTGCCTGCAGGGCTCCAAGGTGTGTGGGTACTTAACTGCCTTAAAGTCACATTTATTTTGCTCTTCTTCTTTTGCTGGCACTTGGCACGTTTGCCACATTAGGTGCCTAAAGGATCCTGCCACAGGCTGTCCACTGGGAAGAAGTTTTTTAGACTGCCTTCATTAAATCCTCACAGAAAAACAGCCAAGCAGATTATGCTCCTATCCTGTGCTGAAGTATAAAGAATTTGGGTTCTTCATTTGTAGTGTGACTTGATCAGGACTATGGTATGTGTAGAAAAACTGGGATGCTTTTTTACTATCAACTCTGATTTTGATCTCCATGGAAAAGACAGAGTTTTTGCAAGTATTTTCTCTTATGCCACAAAACAACTTAAAAATTCATATTTTATTTCAGCATAAAGTACTGAAGCCTAAATTTGCAACTCTGAAGCCTAAATTTGCAACAAAAGCATGTCTATAACTAACTCTTAAAAACACATCCATTCTTAGAAAACATTACAGATACTAAATCCATCTGGTGTTGAATTACCACTGATTTTTTTATAACTACTCTTACTTCTGTGGAAAATAGTCCTGGAAGCATTAAGATCCTTTAGGATGTTTCACAGTGCCCTTTTTTTTTTTTGTTTTCCCTCCCTGATTTTAACTAAAATTAATTATGGAATTTTCAGTGTGTGTCAATACCTGATTGAGGGAGTAAAGAACCTGGAGCCTTCTCAGTGGTTTCCCATGACAGGACCAGAAGCAATGGGCACAACCTGAAATACAGGCAATTCCATTTAAGTGTAAGCAAACTATTTTATACTCTGAGGATGGTCAAATGCTGGCAGAGGTTACCTTGAGTGGTGGTGAAGTCTTCACCCTTGGAGATTTTCAGAACCCAGCTGAGATGTGGTCCTGGACAACCTGTTCCAGGTGGCCCTGTTGTCAACAAGGGCTTGAACTAGACAGGCTCCAGAAGTGCCTTGCAGCCTCAGCTGTCCTGTGATTCTGTAACTAGAAGTCTCCAACCAGACCTTGCAACTCTAGGCAAGTTATTTTTTTATATGTTAATTCTGCAATCCAAATAGTGTAACATTTTATAGCTGGGTATACTCTAGATATGAGTGTACACATGTATAGGTATGTTTACACCTACTTATTTCTGTCTCCAGTGCAAACATACTTGAAAATTAGGACAAGCTGGGGAATATCAGAGATGGAAAAGGGAGGAGTAGAATGTTTATATATATTTTTTTAAAATAATCTAATGTCATTTCATACAGGCCACACATGCTTTATGCAGTCATTGAGGGTTTTTTTTCCCTTCCCCATATACATGCTACATGTGTATAGTAAAAAAAACGTTGGATAAAATTGCTTTAAAGAAAGCTTTATTTTTATTAGATCATTTCTTTTGGGCACTATTTACACATAATTGCATCTTTGTTCTGGGGCACATTGAGTGTAAGTGGGCACAAATCATCCAGGAGGAGATCTGGAGGAGAGAAAGCAGGGAGCAAAAGGCTCTGGGTCAGAAGAGGGAAGTTCACCCTCAGCTGAACTCCTCTTTCTCAAAAAGGTAGCTCCAAATTAGGCAGCAAACACATAAAAATTGGCCTGAATTTGTGTCTATATAGAGTACTCAATACTTTGGACTTTTTCAAACACTTTTTGGAGTCCTTTATGTGCATAATTATGGCTTTGCTGGTATTCAGCCCTATTTCTGCAGCCCACAGCTGTGTCTGGGTGTTCTGGAAAACTAGGAAGCTGGACAAGGCTGCTAAAATTACATGTAGTCTCTTGGCTTATAGGTGATTCTGGGGGGTAGTGTTGGAGGAAGCTGTCTGAGAGCATCCTTTGTAGCATGAATTGGATACTTTGTGGGGAAAAGGAGACACTTGCACAGTTCTTCATCAAGTCCCTTCAAAGCCATGAATCTTGCCTTATAGTATTAATGCATTTTCTTTCTCCTTTTCAACCCATATTAAAGTCAATCTGCCCCTTCTTTAAATGATGACCATTATGTTGTTTGGGGTTGAAGATATTTTCTTTGTTGTATCTTGGCCAAGATAGGTGACAAAGCATTCAGACTTGAGGTTTTATATAAAAAGTTGAAAAAAATATTATCTTCCTTCCCATAAGCATTTGGATTTTTATTTAAGTAAATAGATTACTTTCTTGGGTCAGTGCAGTTGTCTTTTGAAAATCATTTCGAGGTATCCACTGGTAGTAAAGTTGTCTTGTCAGGAAGACAAACATGCAGGAAGAATGAATGGGTTTGCACTGACAGCTCCAGTCTCCCTTCCCTGCTTTTCTTTACCTCCTTGCCTGTGTGTTTTTGATCATCCCTTCCTCTTTCTGTTCTCCAGCCCCTTTTCTTCCCAAATCTGTAATGCTCATGTTTGCTGTGATTTTCAGTTTCAAGGACTGTTAGGCCATCTGAAGCAAGAAAAATTCCTGTTCATATGTTAAAGTGTGAAACTCGCTTTTCATTTCCTTTTCATGATATATCTGGAAATGTTCACGTGTATGACGTGAACACATTCTTCAGTAAAAAGTGGGACCTGCCTGTGATTGAAGCTGTCCTGCAAGTCAGAGGCTGGCTGGGCACTGCCAGCAGTGAGCGGCCACAGGCTGCCAGCAGTGTGACTATTGCCTTCTTGCATGGTTCTGCCCTTCTAAACTCCACAGGGAAGAGACAATGGAATTGTCAGAAGTTCCTGTTCAGCTGCTTGGAGCACTTCCATGGTGTTCCATGATGAAGGGTATGCTTGGAGTTTACTGGGTTTTCTTTAGGAGCTTGGTATCAGACCTTCAAAATGGGATTAGCAATAGTGCCTTCAACATGTACTAGGGTGTGAGTTGCCTGTTTTTCCTCACAGCTGGAAAGGAGTTTTCATTAAGTGTGAAGGTGTTGGATGAGCCCTTTTTAGGATTTTTCTTCCTGAAGCCTGCCACTTTGAGGATTCTGTCACACCAAGTCCAGTGGTGGTGAAACAACTGCAAGTTCCACCAAGCTACACTTGCACCAGGGGCTTTTATGTAGAGCACTGTGACAGAGGTGGGACTTCTTGAGACTGTTGCAATGTTTGGTTTCTTTCAGCCAGAGGTACCAATCAAAACATGACTCTGTACCTCGCACTACTGCATCAGTGCCCTTGCTCTGTTATGGAAAAATTTGGAAGCTCTGAGTGTTTGTTTAAAGAGGAGAGAAACACAGCTATGGTGATGCCTTTTGGGACTCCATTTGAGTTTTGTCTTCAAAATGAAATTGTTTATTGCATTTAGAAAATAAGTAACTAGGACTAAGAAGCAGGTGGATGAAGTTAATTTTTACTAGTTCATTTCAATTTTTACTGCTTTATTTAAATTTTTTACACTTGTGGGAGAAGTCAGGTGGCCCAGATACAAATGCAGAACTGATACAATCTCAAAAAAAGTAATTGCATTTTTCCTTCTCAGTGAGAAAAACCATACTAAGTGTAATTTTGTTTCAGTCCCTATTGTATCTAGCATGATTTTAGCTTGGTTTTGGAATCCGAGGGGATTTTTTTATTTCACATAAGCTGTCACCTGAGGTGATTCGTACTTCTCTAAATGTACTCTCCCTTGAAACTGAAGTCCTTAAATAGTCTACCTAAGTTTTGAATGCTTGTATTGCCTTTGATATAGTTAGATTAAAACTTTTATTTCTGTATAGATGTGGGGGTTTGTCTGTATAATTTTTAAGTACATAAAAACAGGGTTAGCATTAATCTCCCTTCTAAGTTGTCCTCTGCTCAGCTGGAATCTTTAATTTGCTTTCAGAGCCTTTTAAACCCCTGAAGTGTCCCAATATTTCTTGTCAATAAAGGTCACTTACCTCGTGTAGGAAGTGCAATTTCTGTCAAGTTAGTCTGCTGAGAGCCTTGTGCTTTAAGGAGCCTTTGTGATGGTTTTTCCAGACAATGCAGCACTTAAACCACTTTCATAATTTCTCCATAAGGTAAAAATTCTGCAATCCTCTTGAATCAGAAATATCTTTTTCTTCCTGTCTTAAACATGTTAATCTTCTATAATAATAATAATAATAATATTAATAATAATAATGGAGATGTAAACAAAAGTAGTCATTACCACACACTGTAGCAGTGGAATAAAAACTGACCAGTCCTTCCTACCCCTATTTTATTTCTTCCAAGGACCTCACAAGCAGGAAAAGCCCATGTATTGAAGATTTTCCTAGTGTAGCATGTCTGAGATGCAGGCTTCTCTATCTGCCCATGCTGTGAAATCTGCCATCCGTGTGTCTTATCCTACTACTGAAGTACTCTGTTGTCACTTTCCTAGCCTGGATGAAAGCAGCCTTGTCCCACTTACATCAATTCTGAATATTGCTTGAAAAAGTGTTTCCCAGAGCATGTGGCTTTGATCATATCATCTGGCTTTGCATCTTTTGTTGGTTCCTTCTTCTCTATTGTACCCAATATTGAAACTCTTGGTAAGATATCCTAACACTATCCATCATCTTCCATCTATTACCAAAATTTTTGGTTTCTTGTCTCCATAATGCCATCCTAAGTCACCTAGTCATTACACTTTCAAACAGTAATCTTTGTGCTTTGTTTTACATCCTTAGTTTTACATCCTTTCTACCTGGGAAGAGCTAATACTGTTTAAATAAATTCAGTGTGCTCCACTGTTTTTTTTAATTTACCTAGTATCAACAGGCAATCTTGCAAAATGAGTATTAGTAACATTTCAATTAAGACTTAGGTCCTTCTGAAAAGATCTTTTTCTGTGTTTGTGTTTGCATTGCATCTGCAGAATCATATCTGCTGGGAAGATTTTTATGTGAAGATGATGGGCAAAGGCTTGTAATGCCACAGAAACTTGCTGTGGTGTCACTGGTTACAGAGAACAAGCCTAGTCTAGTGGCATTTCTAGGTGAATGGATTTGTCTGCAATGAGAAATACCATCAGTTACAAAAGCAAATTGTCCTGGGAAGGAAGATAAAGTATGACATTAATACAAAATAAAGAAAATCTTAAAGGATAATGAAACAAAATACAATTTGTTAAGGAGCTATTTGGTATTGAAGGTACTAAAGAAACTCGGTATGTGTTTTCTGGAGCTTCCCAAAATGGGTTGTGCATGTCTGGTGGCTGTGGGAGCAAAGGGAGACGCTGTCATTTGGGAAGACTTGAGGGTTGCATTGAGGCCTGGCAGAGGGGATGCAACCTACCTTTAGTAGCCAGGAATTGCAATAATTATTGCACTTCTCTTCCACTGACTGAGTGCTTTTCTTTATGTACAAAACAGAAGCAACATGGTCAAATCCATGTCATGGTTTCAAGCATTAATTAACTCTCTTTAATACTGTTCTGGAAAACCAGTGGGAGTTTTATTGTTGTCCTTTCAGGTTTGGTGGTGGGGTTTTTTTAAAAGATGCCTGAAAGTCTTAAGGCCAATTGTGTTTGCCAGATTATTCAAAACTGTGTTGCATGCATTGGCAATGCTACTGTGAGGTCACTCAGTTAACAAAAAGAGAAGAACCAAAAGAAAAAAAAACAACACCCATCACAAAGAACCAACAACCAAACCTATTTATTCAGGCCTTAACCTCTGTTTCCAGTATTCACATAAAAACACCTGGAAGTGCAGGGCTATTGAAATCACTGGAGCACTGTTGAAAGGACTCAAAAAAGCTTCTGAACATTTACTGCTACTAGATGTTTAGGAGAGATTTGCAAACAGTGCCTTTCTTAAGAATTAAGGAAGTATTATTTGGTTTTGTTATACTGAGAATTATGAGCATAAAGAATGTAACCGGTCCCTTGGAGGTGCCAAGTGAGTTGTTTGTGAAATGCCATCACAGAGGTCCACTTGGTAGCACCACACTGTCATAAGTGAAAGTTACTGGTGATAAATTAGGGCAGATAAGTTTTCAAAAAGAACTGGGTACTAGTTTAAAGGAGGGAATGAACAGAGTAAAATTAAGGAATTTCCTGGTTTAAGGGTTGACATAAGTACAGGAAACAAGATGCACGTTGAAAGTCAGATGGACTCTGAGCCTTTCTCTGTCTTAGAAACATGGTGGCCTATTACTTTTGGATTTACCACAGGGGCAACATTTTGTTGAAGCTATTTTAGTGTAAGGGTAACATGTGAGAGAAGTTCACAGTTGCCACTGAGGATCACAGAAAATGAACAAAACCACTGGGGCTGGGCAATTCTCAGCTCTGGCCTGGACTGCAGTGGGGGAAGCTGGAACAAGCAGGGGACCCTGGGCTAAGCCAATCCTGTTGTCACAGTGCCAGTGAAGAGAAATGGGCAGGTGTGATTCTGGCTTCTCCAGCCAGCTTGGGTGGTGGGTGGGGAGGGTCCTTCTCCCCTGCCAGCTGTGGGAGGGACAGGATGCATGGCTTTTATGTGGCTGCAGCTTGTTGACTTGCATTGCTGTACTTGAAAAACTGTTTCTGAACCTAACTCCTGTACTGGTTACAAATGGTTTCATTTACAGCATAAATTTTTACTTTTAGTTAGCAGTGTTTCCTATACTGGTAATATCAAACTTGTTGCACTGCAGTGTGGTGTGGGATTTTTTTTTCCCTCCATATGTACACTTCTGTGGAGTGAAGCATTTTTAAAAAATAAAATATTTTTTTCCAGCATGGTTTGTATAGGTTGTATGCATCTAGTGGCAGTTTACTACAGAGTGATGGAAGAATCTTTGTTCCACATCAAAATCTGTGTATTCTCACAAACATATATCTGTATCTATCTACATGTAAAGTCTTAAAATCTGAAAGCATTTGGCATGACAATGGTGTGCGATCATAAAGGCCAAAAGTTTTGTGCAATTTGGCCAGTGCTTCCCACCGAAACTGATAACAGGTGTGGGAATTGCCTGTAATGGTCACTGCCTATACGATTCATAGCTTGGGAAGAAACCTGGTCTCTACCACAGTAGGGCAAGTTCAGGGACAGCTTTTCTATCTCAATTGCTTTTTAAGGCAGCTGTGGTTTGTATGCGTGTGGTAACTGAGGAAAGGGTGTAGCTGGCATCTTCACAATTTCAAGTCATCCCATAACCAGTGCAGGGGTGCTTTGCTGTGCCTCTCTGTGGTTCTGGGAGTTTTGGAATGTGTGAGAAAGCAGGAGGGACATGCTGCTGTTGGGGCTGGGGCCATCCTGGGGCTGAGTCGGTGTGTTCCTCATGTGCCTGTCTGTATGCTGAGAGGTGGGTGTGCCAAGTCCATTGACTGAAATCTCCTAAGGTTTTCTACTAGTTGCTAAGCAACTGCAAAACACTTCAAAATGGGATTATTTTCCTTACCCACAGACTGTTTTTGTGGCAGGTAGAGGAGAAGGTGAGTGAGGAGCACTGTGGAGTGGCTGCCCAGAAGCCCCTCTCCTTCTTTCCACATGTGATGGCCAAGGTGATGGAGAAGGACCCAGTCTTGTACTGTGCTCCCCTTGCAAATTCACAACTCTTCCACTCTGTTACAGCAGTTTCTTTTTTTTGCCATGTACATAAATATTGCTCTTGACAAGAGAAGTTGCTGTATTTTAAACATTCCTCTGGCAAACAGCAAAAATTTTTGGTAAAACTTTGGTGTTTTAAGGAAGACAGTTGTGCAGCGAAGGGACATAATATGAGGGGGATGATGATGATGATCCAGAAGTGCTCTCCACCCTTAAAGGAAAGGAATGCTTTCAGTGTGGTCATCATTGAAAATAACTTTACGTTTTACATGACCCCATCAGTTTCCACACTATAAAAACAACCAGGTGTGTGAATTGTTTTAGCAGTTGGCATCCCATCTATTAAGTCATAAGTTCTACAGTTGGTATTTCAAATTATTTCCTATAAGTGATGTCTTACGTGTGAGGATTATGTTCAAATGATTGCAGCTTGAAATTGGCTGGTTTCTCATGCATTTTTATCACCAAAATACAATGTCCTCATTGACAGTAGCTTAGTTTTGGTATTTGATTTATTTTCAAGCATCTTACTTTTACAAGTCATGTATTGTTTTTTGGCAGAAAGGCAGCTGCTTGGCATTCAGAACCACTAGTTTGCAGTAACAGTTGTTGATTCTGGTCTTTATTGGTTTTTCTTTCCAATTAAGATGCAGCTGTTATGACTTCTGGAGTGAGGATTGTTTTATCTAATGATGTAAATGGAAAAATCCTAAAGTAAGGATTCAGTAAAGTAAGCTGTCCTTCAAAACAGCTGGGAAAAGACCAGGTTGTAAGGCCTCAATGTTAAGTGAGAAGTACCCCGGGCTGTGATTTTTGTGACAAACTGCGTAAAAAGATCGGGTGTTTCTTTTCTCATGTAAATGGAAGGGAATTAATGATTTGGAGAAGATTATCCTAAAGGATTTTTCACACTGCATCTTTTACAACATAATAGGGGAATGTACAATTGCTAATGCCTTTGAACTTGGTTTTTTTGTGACATTTGGAGCACTTGCAGATATAGCGCTTTTGTACTTTCAGGGAGTAAAAATAAGATTGTGGTATTTTTAACTTTTTCGCTCAGGTATGTGTTCAGTGCTGTATATGAAAAATCCCTGAGCCACCTTTTGTTTTAGCTATGGCCTAAAAGCTGTAATCAGCAGAAGAGGAAGCCACACACACAAATCATTGCAGTGTATTGCAGACTGGACAATTCTGTTAAACAAGCCATTTAAAGTTAGGAAGTCAAGCAGGCTGAAGGTGAACAATGATTTGAGCTTGATGTGTAATTTCACTTTGGTAGCTCATTCATGCATATTTGTTTTTTGAAAAGATTGTGGTGCACCCATTCCCCGAACTCCACCCATACAGCAGAAAGTCACTCATACCAAATAAGTGCATCCACACTGGAAATCACACGAGTTAAACTGTTGCACTATAAATTCATTCACAGAGAGATTGTGTATATGCACATATGTATATATGCCACTACACATGTAAATATAGGA
Source organism: Motacilla alba alba (assembly GCF_015832195.1). Taxonomy (NCBI): domain Eukaryota; kingdom Metazoa; phylum Chordata; class Aves; order Passeriformes; family Motacillidae; genus Motacilla; species Motacilla alba. Next base: position 114,096,602 of record NC_052017.1, read on the forward strand.
TATTTTGACTGTCGTTCTCCTTTATGTCTTCCAGATGTGATTTTTTTGGAAAACTGGAGGTGAAATGGGATGGGAATCCCATGGTACTCTCTCCTTTACTGCTGTTTCATGGAACAAAGGAAGACGAGGAGCAATTGTGGGCTCTTATAAGTCTTCTTGGAAGGATTTGCATAGTGTCTTTGGACACTGTTTCTTCTTTTTCCTTCAGCTTTCTGAAAGGAATATAAATTATATCATGTTGTTTTGGTAGTTTAATCAAATATGCTTAGGCATTACCTCTAAACTATAAATGGCAGTGTCATATAGTAGAATAAAAACTAGTCAGCCAGACCAAAAGTAGGGAAGATCGATATTTGATATATTCTTGCACTAATAAAGGGAGTAAAATTCTTATTAATTTTCATAACAAAAGTGTATCTAACTTCATAAATTATTGAACTAAGAGATCAACTTTGAATGTCAGTGCTATTGGCAAGTGATATTGTAAACCAATACATCAAGCTCTTATTGACACAACTATAAATCAATGACTTTTATTTTCCTCTTTCATTTCAACACGAGTCAGAAATAAGTTCATATAATCTCTATATTTTTTTAAATTTTTCTTTTTATAGACAGCAAGACCACAGGAATGCCCCAAGGAGGTGGTTACAGTCATCTTATGATACAAAAAATATACAATTAGATACTATCTCTTAATAGAAAATATCCAAAAACAAGTTTTCAGGATTTTGATTCAAATACTTGATGTTGTTTCAGTAAAGACCATTGCATGAAGACTTCCTGGTTGGATGTGGCTCCTTGTCCACGTGGGATCCTGTAGTGGCCCTTGTTGGTGAGGGTTGGCTGTACAGAGATCATTTATGGTGATGGTTTTCTTTTGGAGATACAAAGAAACTCATGGGTTTAACAAATTTGTGTGAATGTAGGACAGATACTCTGGTCTGTGTGGATGTGATGACTGTGAAGATGATGTCTTTTGAACACTGAACTTTACATGAGAATGTTTTTAACTTGAGTATTCTCAGTTTGAAAATTGTCTGATCAAGGATGGCAGGTTGACTTTTAGGGCATCCATTGCCATTTAAAACGCCCCAGGTTATCAGAGACAGCGTGTTGGGCAGGATCCTGGTGTGTAAGGAGCTCTGAGAGTGAGATGTTGCTGTGTTTTAAATAGTGTTGTGACAAGGAAAGAATGTCTTCTGTTTGTGAGCAGTCTGCAAAAGTAAAATCAGAGGTAGGGTGTTAAAACTTTATATGCCTAGGAACTGGAACTATGACTACCCTTAGCAAGTCCTGAGAGCTGATTTTTTTTGCTGGTGGTGGTGATACTATATCTGTTATTTATTCCTGCTAGATAAACAAAACAAATTCTTAACAATATTCTAAAAAGGTGTAGGAATAGTAAAAATAATAATAGAGTTAAAAGAACCAAATACAAACAAAGGAAAAAGCTCAATAACACCCCAACCTCCCAGAAAGCAAGAGTTTTTATAACTCGCTTGGTCACTAACTTGATTGTAGTGGCTGTATAAAAAGTGGTCCATTTTGGTAGTACATTGTGTTACCATGGTAACATTGACATACTAATATAGAAACCCTTCAGGCTAGCTTTGAGAACACGAACATTGCACTCGTATACCAAAACATGAAAAGACTTATTGTGAAAGTAACTGCTAAATGTTTAGGATGACCCCTTTAAATACATGTGGACTTTTTTTCCCCCTCAAAATTTCTGTTAGGATCCACATTTGCTTATACTGTTAAAAATATCTGAACCAGATTCATCTTAATGGTTTTACAATGTTTCTCATGAAATGTTTTTGTTTTCTTCTTGGAATTGGACCTTGGGGTCCCATTGTGAAGGCCATGTTAGGTGCAGATCCTTTGTCCCCCAGCTGCAGGGGGCTGTTTTAGGGGTACTTACTTCATTCTCTTGGTACATGGACTGTAAATTGCACTTTGGGTCCTGGGTGTTAACAGGTCCTGCATCATCTTACTTGTGTGCAGTCACAGATTTTTTTTCCAGTGGCATTGAACTGTGTCAGCTGGACCAGTGAGTTTGATGCCATTTAACTGCATCTTTGAAAAAGAATAGTTCTGTTGAAGTGCGATGTAACTTGTGCTATGATACTCAATTTATAAACAACCAAAGAAACTTGCCAGAAGTAGGAAGCATGCCTGTTACACTTCCTGTTGTAGGTGACTTCCTATGTGGTAGAGAAATTTGTAGGCTCAATCCCTTGAACCTGTGCTCATAACACCCTCAAAGGCTGCCATGAGCCCTTGAGGTTGATACAAGCTGGAGTTATGTGGGATTAGCAAGGCCTGAGCATGCCTGAGGTGCTGCTAAACTATGGTCTTTTTCATTACAGGGGATTTTTGGTGACAATTCTTCACTCACAGTAGAAAGTACCATGTTTTTTCTGTTTCATATCAATATTTACATGCACATAACTGGATTTATCACTTCGTTACCTCCGTTAAGTTTAGCAAAATGAATCTTAGCATGGGAATTAAGTATTATTTATTAGATCTCAGTTGAACTGATTCTACAGTCTAACTAGAGAAGACTTTTGCCTGAAAATAACTGACAAAAAGATTGGAATAACTAGAAATAGAGTTAAAACAGATTTGGCTGAACAGTAATCTCCTTTACCGAGTCTGCTTTGTGGCAACTTGCTTTATTTCTTGTTTCATGATAATTTCTTTAATCCCTTTTTGGGAGTGGAGGTAGGTTTTAATCTTAATTTTTAAGTGATACTAAATTGACAGATCTAGAAATCAACAGGCAGGATTAGGTTGTAACACCAGCTTGGGCAAAATGAGGGTGTTCTGGATTCTGAGCTTTTATTAAAAAAAAAAGGGGGGGAAAAAGTGAAAGGTAATTTGAGCCCTTCTGATCACAAGGATTACTGTTAAATCTGTGAGCAGAATGCAGCTGGCAGATTCTCAGGTGTCTCTATGCTGTGAAGATGGTACATGTGCCACACCAGCCCAAGAAGTGTTGACTCTGAAGCAGAACAGCTTCAGCCTGTGTGTGAGGGCTGCTGTATGTTCTCATCTGAGCAGGCAGTGAGTGCTCCTGTGTGCAGGGCTCCTCTGCAGCTCGAGGGGGGAAACACCCCAAACCAAAACAGGGGTGGTGCTGTGTTTGTGCCAGGATTTCAGGCTTCCCCATCATGATTAATGCTGTGCAGGTATGAATTTATAAGGAGTAACCAGAGCTGTGAACAGGGCATGTCATATGTGTTTAACCAAGTGGTTAAAGTTACGATTTTTAAAGAAAAACTGAACTAAGATAATCATGCATGTTTCTCACAGTTATAAGTCTACTCACAATTGAGCCCAGATACAAATCATGCTTTTCCTCCATGTCTCCCCTACCTCCTTTCGAGAGGATGGCATTAATTTTTTCCTGGATCGCGTCTTTATCTTGATTTTGCTGCCCCTCTACAAGCAGTTGCAGCAGTGTAACCCAAGCATTTTTCAGAGGTGAGAGAAAGGTCTTGCTGCCACTCAAGAGACAGACAAAGCTATGTTCTCAGTAGAGTACAGATCCCAGCAGCCTTATTCAATTTCAGAGAGTGCCTGCAGCCACCCTCATCACCAAGCCTCTTCTCTTGGTAACCTGTCCCTGCCCAGACACTCAGCCTTCAGCATGCTGGTGATGTGCTGCTGGGCCAAAATGGTTCATTTTAGGTCAGAGAGGTAACTTATCAGTGCAGGAATGGTACCTAAGGAAGCTGATCTGAGACTGGGATGGGCTCCTGACCAGATCTCAGGGTGAGGTTGGAGCACACATCCATGGGACTCTTCCAAGAACGCTGGTGCTGGATGTAGCAAGGAGGGGAGCACTGGTGGGGATGGAGTGGGTGGGAACCCAGCCTCTTCTCATCAGTATGGGTGAAAGGTAGATCATGTCTTAAGGCTGAGTTTGCGTGCTGGGTGGAGAGTGCAAGCTGGAGCTGCTGGGACCACAGCTGTGTGTTCCAGCCTGGCTCTGCTCCCCCTTCCCCTGCAGCCTCCTGGCCCAGCCAGAGGCCATGGCATGGGGGAGCGCGTGGCGGCTCGTGCTGCTGAGTTATCCCAGCTGTGCTTCAGCTGCTCCCTTTCCCCTGCAAGAGTAAATAAATATTTAGAGTTTGAATTACATTAGCAAGCAAGAACAATTTCCTTTTTTCATGTGCTTTTTTCATGTGCTTTGCTCCTTAGAGCTCACTAGCAGCAGCAGCAATGACATTGGGGAATTATTTAGAGACAAAAAAAAATTGTAAGTCTGTCTGGATTTACCTACTAAAAATACATTTTGACAACAGTCATTTAGTTTAAGAATTTGTGTCCTGCCTGAGCACCCTGTTTAGTTTGTCTGGTTCCATATTCCTTTGCTACTAAATGTTTTTCTGGATGGCTAAGAGGCTTTTCTCATCTCCAGTTGCTAGAAAATCAGTATCTTATAGTTTTTCAAGCTTGAAATAGATTATGGTGATTTTTTATAACCATAATTTAATTGATTTCAGAGGGCTTGGGAGGGGGAGGTGAAGGGCATACAGTGGTGGTGGTTTCCTTCTTTTTTTTTTCTTTTATTATGTTGAGTCCTTGGGTTTGGTTTGGGGATTTTTGTTTGGGTTGTGGTTTCAGTTTGGAAGGGTTCTGGGTTTTGGAGAGTTAGTTATTTTATTTGTTTGTCTTGTTTTGTTTTCTCTAAGTGTACTATTTGCCTGCTTGCCAGATGAGGAGACTGATGTAGGGAGGACAAGCCGAATCCCTCCAACAGCAGCCGCCACCCGCTGCCATGCTGCGGTACAGAATGTGAAAGCAGAGGCTGTTTTGTTTCTTTCCATGCCCCAAATCCAAACACTTCCAGCATCCTGATGCAGGCTGTTTGTGAGCCAGTTGTGGACTGGCAGTACAGGACAGCCCTGTCCTCTCCTCATTCCTTCACCTGGAAGGAAGACGTGGGTGCATCACCACCCGGCTCTTGGGGCTGTCCCTTCCACAAAGGTGGGGTGCTCTTACCCACAGTGCCTGTACCAGTGTCCTGTTTGACACTTAAGTTTTGTGCTAGTGCAGTACAGACTGGTTGGATTTATAGGAGAGTGTTCCAGACCTCTTTTCCAAGCATATTGTATGGATTTTTTTGTTGTTGTATGCTTTTTCAAAAGCTGCATGCTTCGTCCTCGGTCCAGAATTATTTTTGTTTCATTTAACCTACCTTCTCTGAACACCTTAGAAGTTGTTACTTCTTTGTGCACTCAGCAAAGCTTCCCATCAGGAAAAAGATGGTTTGCAGGGCTGGTCATTCAGTTTTTGTTCCCAGTTCCAAGCTTTTATTTGCCTATACATTAATATTTGCCATGCCTGATGAGACTGGGCTTTGCTCTTGGTGTCAGTGACACAAGTTGCACGTTTTCTCACAGTCTAGCAAAGGGATAGACAACAGAGCTGTTGTCACAACTGGAATTAACACACCATATGGTCCCTACATCACCTCTCTTTTCTATATTTGTCTACTGCAGAAAAATTATTGAAAACAGTCATCCATTTCCAAACTCAAGTCTTCAAACTGTTTCTTTTTCTTCCTCAGCTTCCTGTGTTTTGTTTCCAGAGGCACTGTTGTTGCTCTTTGGCTAACAAATAAAAAAACTCCTCAGGTGCTAAAAATAACCTAGCCATAACTCTATAAAAAATTATTTTCTGCAATTTCTTACTTTTTAAGCAGCGATGTTATTTAGTATTCCCAGTAGGTGGGCAACTCTGTCATGTCTGTTTTTCTCTAATACAGCAATATAATCTCTGATCCATGGGTCTGTTACTGTTGTCTTCCCCTCCGTTTGCAGCTTCCCATTGCTTTATTAAAGAAGTCAGTCTAAGCTTATATAACTTTAATTCGGGGTTGTCTGTGTTTTTTCCTTCAAAATAGGTTCTATTTCATTTATGCCAGTATTTTCGGACTTACAGTCAAAATTACTTCAGCAAAATAATCTGATGGGGAGTGTGATAAAACAGGATTTATCTGTGTATTTCTTTAGAAACTTTGTCCTGCTTTCTCTCTCCAAAATGCTTAATTTTTGTCCTTTCTAAACTAAACTAATCATACAAAGAGGATTCAGATGATGTATGAATGACATTCGAATTATGTAGAGCTGAAAATACATGTCTGGACAAATATTCAAAGTTCAAAAGAACCTAAAGAGGTCAGAAACATAAAACAAAATGCAAAACTGCAATTAACTTTACAGAAGTGTATCCCAAGTGAAACTATTGCATGTTGTGGAGAGACTTCAAAAAGGGCAATGCCATAAAATACTTGGGAATAATACCAGGAAGGGCCTGAAATACAGTGGGAGGGAGCCTTGCAACAGTTGGCCATATAAAGATGCTCAACTTCAGGGGGGAGTAGTGGCTCTGAAGGTTTGATTCTCACCCCACTGAAGTTGGATCCCTGTTGCTGTTGGTTGGCATTGCATCAAACTCTGTTTCTCCTGTGTGGACACCTCATCTATGCAGTCAGTTGTAGATGCTTTATACCTTGGGGGATACTGTCAACAAAATTTTAAGTATTTCAGGAGAGAAAAGAACAAATGTGTGAAATAAAATTGAGGGCGAAATTTACAAAAGAAACTTTCAATAAAGGTGATGTAACAAGAATCAGGAATTAACAGAGAAAAACATAAAAGTACTCATTTTGTAGATGCATATATCCAGAGAATGGTCTGCTACAGAAACTGGGAAAAGGCTCTACCACCTGTGGTTTCTAGTTCTAGGTCTTACAAGTCATTAGCTAAGAGGTGGTAGAGAATAATCATCAATTTGTAGGATTGGAGAAAAGATCAGTCCCTTTTCCTAACATCTATAATTCCTAATTGCTTATTAGTCTTTTAGCTGTGTGAAAGTTATAAGAACAATGCCTGTCTCTGATTCTCCCACTAATGAAAAAAAAAATATACCCTGTGAATGAACTTTGCTGTTTCTCTAAAAACCTGTTAACTAAATTAGGCAATATGAACTTTACTTATTATGACAGATCTGCTTTCTGTTGTCATAATACAGAGATGATACTGACTTTTCTTCCTTTTATAATTTCATTCTCAGCTCTTTCATGTAACCTGTCTCCATCTACATAAAGTGTGGGGGTTTCTTTCCCCCAGGTTGGATCTACTCTGGCACATCATCTTGTTCTATTCTTTAAAACTGAGAATCAAATAATCATTTAGGTTGGAAAGGACATACAGTGTCACCAAGTTCAGCCCTTAACCCAGCACTGCCAAGGGCACCATTAAATCATGTCCCTAAGCACCACATCTCCACATATTTTACATAACTCCGCTCAACCCTTTCCGTGGGCAGCCTGTTCCAGTGCTTTCCATTAGAATTTTTTTCCTAGTGTCCAATCTCAACCTTCCATAGCACAACTTGAGGCCGTTTGCTCTTGTCCTATTGCTTGTTACCTGGAAGACGAGACTGACCCCACTTCACTACAAGATCCTTTCAGGTGGTTGTTGAAAAGGATAAGGTCTCCCCTGAGCCTTCTTTTCTCCAGGATGAACAGCCCCAGCTCCCTTAGCTGCTCCTCGTAATACTTGTGCTCTACATCCTTCACCAGCTCCTTTGCCCTTCCCTGGACATGCTCCAACATCTCAGTTTCTTTCTTGTAGTGAAATGCTCCAAAACTGGACACAGGATTCAAGATTCAGCCTCACTAGTGCCAAGTACAGGAGATCACTATTCTAGTCTTGCTGGCCACACTATTTCATCCTAAAACATCAATAAGCATAGGTAAAACATCAGTTACCCATGCATTTATCCAAAACTCATTAAAACAATGTTCCTCCTCCTACTAGAGCCTGTCCAGATTGGTTTTCCCCTTTGGGAGTCTTTTGCAGTGCTCTGTGACAAGCTTGGCTGCTTTATTTGCTAGTGGGTATTCAGTAGGTGTTGCTTCTCTGGTTGATCCCTCTGTTAATCTTTGTCTAAGCCTATAGCCACTGAGCAAAGTTCCTTCCAGGTTACCTTCCTTTGGACTGCTCATGCCGCTTGTGCTTGAGGATGTCCACAGGGGTGTGTTGCAGTTTTGAACCAGCAGGATAAGAGTTAGGGGCAAGCTAAAATATCTCATATTGCTATCCATTAAGCTTTTCCCCTTTGGACTCATGTGTAGTTAAACACCATAGTTGTGCAGGAACCATTCTTCTGTATCAACAGTCGCTGTGTTGTGCAAAGCGTATAATTTTTTTTTTTTTAAGAGCTACAGGAGAATAAACACAAATGTTGAGTCCCAGAACTAGAAAGCAGTTTGAGTAGGTGTTGTTACAAAGGTGCAGTTGCAGCTGGCCCTGCCTCCTGCTCCAACCCTCCAGCGAATAGCAGAGCTCCAAGAGAAGAGAGTTGGGGCTTTCTCCCTTTCACCTTCCACTACCATGGGACCTGGCTACATTTTCTGCAGCAAACACAAGCAGCTATTTCCTCAAGGAGTTTTACTCTCTTGAATGTGGCGGGGTTGGCTCATTTGCAGCAAGGTGGGTACTCCGCTGGTTTGACAGCCTCAGCGCCCGAGGTGCCGCATTTATCATCAGCGGGCTCTGGCCTCGGCGCCGGCTCCCCCCCAGCATTTGTCAGCGCTGAGTCGAGGTGCTGGCGCGGCAGCCAGCAGCCTCCAGCAGAGATAATTCTTATCGTGTGTGCTGCTGGCTCAGCTCCGCTTTGCCTCACATGGTGACAATTTCTGCCTGCCATCGGTCCCCCCTTTGGATCCCAGTCATGCAGGCGCCAAAGGATGCGTGTCCGTGCAGTTTTAGTGTTTGCGCCTTCGGTCTCCATCAGCAAACTTTGGGGAAATGAACTCTTTTTCCCACTCACTTTGCCCCTTTCCTAGCATATTTAGCATTCAATATCTCCTGTGCTGACCTTGTTTTTTTAAATTGCATTGGGACTTGTCTTGTTCGAGACGCAGGTCAGCAGGAGAACAGTCAAGTGTGGAAAAACACACTGTCGCTGTTCACTGGGGTCAGAGCAGCACAAGTGACCTAAATTTGAAATGCTCCATACTCCGTGGCTGATCCAGCATCCTTAGGCTGCAGCCTGTCTGTCTGCTGCAGTTGCAGACCAAGAAGTGATTTTTGTTCAGGAGCAAGATTTCTACCAATTTAATCTACTAAAATTTGGAGTTTGGAAATCTGGGGCAAAATGGAGGGGAAAAGAGAAAGCAAGAGAAGGAAATGCAGAAAAAGACAAGTTGTAATTGAGAAGCTTGAGTGAAACACATTTTGGTCATACGGTGGGGTGTGTTTTGGCAGTTCAATTTGTTAATTTTCTAGAACAGGCATGAAATCGCTGTATTTATGTATATAGCTATTAATAATAGCTTACAAAAGCAACACATTAGCTTTTTTTTTGGTGGGAGGAGAAACCAAGAGCTGCCTGAAGGCGAAACATTTCTAATTCCCTTTTTTAACTTCTTTCTGTTTTAATTCTTTTGATAGAGCTCCTTTTTCATTGTGTGCGCTGCTGTTGCCCACACTGGTGCTGGAGGAGAGCATCTGTGCAGTCTGCATAAATTGATTCGGAGGGTGGCCGACCGTGCTTGGTGCTTCCTTCAGGTCACGGCTGCCACGGTTTGCCACGGTCTTTTATGCGTGCATAAGCACGGGCAAACACATCCAAGATGTGGGAGTGCGAGTTTGAGGAGTGCTTGGCATCAGCCCCCGCACATGCCGGCTGTGATGCCTGCTCACAGAAAAACACAGAGCAGAAAAAGCCAGGGAGGTTTTCCTCTGTGAGGTGAAGCTTGTAGGAGCACGCCTGGCATTGCTTTTGCTGTTAAAAGCAGATACATTTTTGTTGGTTTGCTGCTAGGCCACTAAATGCTCCTGACTTCTTTTCTGACCCCCCAGTATTGGCACTAGTATCACAGGAAGGGAATCCTGTCATTCCCTCTTGGACAAGGGACAAACCCTGGGTCAGTGGTGATGACCCAGGAGTACTTTCTACAGCTAATGTGAAAAATCTGGGGGGTTTTGGTAGAGGTTTTGAACACAATAGGAGAGAGGGTTTAGTGTGGATCCCCTCCCACCCCTTTTTTTTTTCTTTAATTATGAGAAGTTTCTGAGTGATTGTGCTGGTTGAACCATCCAGGGGAAAACAGCAGCATTCCTGCAGAGGCTTGCAAGAATTTATACTGGGTTTTCGCTGACACCTATTTTTATATCAGAGATGGCAAAAACATACTGACATATCTAGTCTATCTGCTTGTGAATATATTTCATTTCCATATGCATCCAGCCTTGCAGTGTGTTTGGTAAGTTGGGTTACTTGTTTTAGCTCATCTGTGCTTCTCCCTTCCTCTGGAGCTAATCCAGAAAATGTCTTGAAAGAAAAGGTTTTGTGGGGGGGAGAAGTAGATTTAATTTGCATCATGAGGAAAATATGAAGAGTTTTCACAACAAGATGTGATGACTATATTTGATATCCTGTAGCTTTTGTTAGTCTAGAAGTGATTTTTTTTCTCCTCCCTCTGAATCTGAGTGATCTGGGGGGATGGTGATCATCTATTCTTATTCTTCTTCTTCAGTATTCTAATCTAGGCTGCCCAGGGCAGTGGTGGGATCACCATTCCTGGTAGTGTGGTATGTAGATGTGGCACATGGAGATATGGCTTAGTGCTAACATGGTACTGCTGGGTTAAAGGTTGGCTCAATGATCTTAGAGGCCTTTTCCAACCTTAATGATTCTGTAATCCTAATTATCTCTTCAGGTATTAAGCTTTCTCCTGCAACACTGGTATTAATGGTGACATTTGACATTTCAGTTGCTTGTTTTCTGCTGCTGATTAATGGAGGTATATAACTGAATTCAAGTGTGGAAACAAAACCAGTTTTATAAGGATTAGTAAGATAATGTAAAAAAAATCATGATCTTGTATAGAAGTTTTCACTATCATCATGGTTTATATTTATCTTTTCAGTGCATGCATGACATTCACCTGAAAAAGGTGTAACATTGATAGACTGTGGTGCTTCACTGTGAAAATGCAGCACTTTCAGATTTATTTAGCAATTTTGTGTGGTTTTTACTCAAAGTTATGCTTTTATGTACTTCGAGAGAAATGCACGTATGTATACATGTAGGTCTTACATATTTACTGACATAAATTTCTTCAGAAAGAGCAGTAGTTCACTTCGTGAACTGTGGGAATTAAGTAAATGTTCATACTTGTTAAATTTTATTTTTCACTACTGAGAAGAAAACAAAAAAGATTTACCCAAAGTTTGTGCCCAAAAATCAGAATACTCTATGTTTGTGCTGAAGTTCTGGAGCAATTGCAAGAAACAAAGAGAATCTAAGAAGAAGAATATGCAGTTCTTTATTTTAAATACTGCCCAAATTGGTGGTTTTGACAGATATTTCTTGTTGACTATTGCCTCCCATGCATTTTGCAAGATAAAGATTAAAAACCTGATTTTTGATCTACCTACTCATTCCTGTTTTATCTTATCCTTTTGTTTTTATCCATGTATTTTAATCCAGAACTTATAATGAAATTCAAGCTTTCTAAACAGTTCACAAAATCAGCAATTTAATGCATGGTTTGTCGCTTTTACTTTCGTAACAGCTGTAAGATAAATAAAATAATGAGATATTTACAGCACAAGGTCAGGCAGTTTTTGTGATAGCAGCTTTTCATATAAGATTACAGCTAAAAAAGAGGGGAAGTGCTGAGTTACATAATTCACTAAAGTTTGACACTTACAATTTGTGTTATAAAGCACTTCATCATAGGCTATAGATGGGGCCGTTTCAAGTTCTGTTGTAAATCTGACTTTACAAGGCTTTAATGTTCTGTAGGCTAATAAAAATCTAGGATTGAATGTGTGAAATAAAAAAAAAAAGGTGTTTTTAATATTTTTTAATGCTCAGGGTACTTTGTCATCTTTGATTGTTTTTCGCCAAGATTGCATTGCTCTTGGATTTTTGAATAAATCTTAAAGCTTACCTTCATGTCTGAGGGAGGAGGGGCAAGAAAGAAAAGGAAAAAATAAAAAGGCATCCCAAAAATAGAAGTCTTGCATTTGCACAGTAAAGTTTAAGGTATCAATGTGAGCTTTTGGCACTGGAGAAAAGGGCATAAATATTGAGCATGAAATATAGTGTAATAATAAGTGATAGCATTTTCACATGGTTGAAGTATAAGCCTTCCAGGAGCTACAGAGGATAAACTGTAAGCCCAAGAAAGTCAGCTTTTCTGGAAGACTACCCCTGTGCACTGCACATCTCTCCTTGTTTGAAATGTCTGGGGTGCTTAAGAGGAGAGGAAATTGTCTGACCTGAGATTTCGCGGGTTTATGTAGCTTTTGCATAATATTGTTTGAAGGATTCACCTGCTTGGCAAATACTATGGAAATGCCAACAGTTACGAAGTGTGATTAAAAATATCCGTCTGGATTCCACATAAGCAGCAGTGGCTCACAGGAGTTAGCCCTCAGCCAAACGTGCTGCACTTTGCCATTTAGGCAATCTCGGAGCAAGGCAGTGCAGGGCTGCCATAACAACCTGCCCCAGAGACCTGGCTCCCTTCCCTTGGTGGTAGTGATGTGAGAACAGTGAAAACTTCAGGTCAGGAATACTGTACTAACATTTCCCACAATCCTCATGCTACTTTGTCATTTATGCTAGTTGTACTCAGTACTGGAGTTGTTGTTTCTGGCTACCTTGTCTAATCTGGAAGGAGAGGACTGTCACGTGCAAGGGTGACACCAGCCCAACCATGACCTGCAAGGCTTTCAATGGCCTCATCTGAGGGAAGGAAATCCATGCAAGAGCATAAACTTAAGGCCAGGAGGGGCCTGGGAGCAAACACCTACAAATTTCTCACATCCCTACTCCTTTCCCTGTGTCTGTGGGCTTCAAGTCATTGGTTTCCTCATTGAGTATGATAAGGTTTCATCAGTGTTTGGTGACAGTAGCGTGCTACCCTTCTTCACTGCGCTGTGGTGTCCCAAGTACCTCTGGCATTGCTATTCCAGCTGGTTTCCATGCACAGGGCATGTTGCATTTTGTTGCTGTTGGATGAAGGAGAGAGAACTGGGGAAGCTGTTGACTCTGCCCACCACATAAAATGGGCTGCGGACACCCAAGGGAGCCCCAGCAGTCACAAAACCTGCGGCACACAGTGTGTACTTTGGGCAAGGGCACACTGTTTTGTCTGTAACTCAGCCACTGGGAGGGACCCCGTGTGTGCTCTTTTGGGCTGACGGAGATAACCAGGCTTGCATTGTACAGGTGCACAAGAGACCTGCCAGGGATAAGAGGGGAAATCAGTGTAGGATAAAAGCAGCTCCAAAAGATAGTGTGTCCTGTCACCTTGGTCCCTGGCGAGGTGGCCAGCTGCCAGCTCCTCCCAGACAGCTTCAACATGGGTTTAAATGAAGTTTAGGACTGCTGGCTGTTTATCTAACATAGTTCATTGTTCTGTACAGGCTATTGCAGAAGTTAAAGATTCATATATGAGGGTAAAAAAAAAAAACTTGTTTTTTCAGATTTTTACGTATTGCCTTTATTCTGCATATTTGAGAAGCTACAGTCCACAGCTTTCCTCGCAGTTAGGCAAGTAGCTTTTCTTTACATTAGACACTGTTGCTTCAGGTTAGAGAGAGAGAGATTGAAAATTTAGGGGACTTGTGAAACTGTCTCCCTCAGATATACTCTGTGGTTAAAAAAGAAAGGCTTTTTATTAGTATCATTTTTCCTATAGCTGGATCTTCCCTTGAACACTTTTGTGTGCTGTATTCTTTACTCGTGTTTTCTGACTTGGGCTTAAAACTTCCAGGCAGCTGAGGACTTCCTTTCCCTAGTTCTTGTTCACAAGGAATTTCTGGACAGGAAGAGAGAGAAGTTCCTGCAAGAAGCAAGGCAAGGACAGGAGCTTCAGGTGCGCACATCAGAACTCCTCCTAGAGAAAGAGAATTAAGGTATCTTTGGTGGTATGAATTCTTTATTTGGCTCAATTTGCATCCTTTGAATTCATATCGTACTGAAGTCATGCTCTATCATGACACTTGTTCAAGTGCCCAATATTTTGAGCACACACAATAACAAGATCCTTTTAAAATGATGATATGATGATACCTGGTTGGAGTATATTTGATCGTGTGTTAGAACTGTTAGACGTAGGAGGTTTTGTTTTAGGAAGTGTAAAATTATGTGCCTGCAGGCAGCTGTGCAGCTTTGGTGTGAGGAGGACTGTGCTGGATGGTTTCAGAGGTGTAAAACAAAAAAAAAGTGCACTCATTTTAACCCTCAGTGCCTTATGTAGTTTCATTTCAAAGTATGGAATCTCTTACTTTATGCAGTTTCTATTCCTAGTGAGGGTTTAGTTAAGGGACAAAAGCACAGACAAGTCTGAGCACCGATCAGTTGTTTGTTTTGCTTTTATGTGCTTTGGTGTCAGCAGTGCATGGTGAATTGGCTGCACAGCAAGTCCTGTGGTACGAGTGAATGCCTGGGCCTTAGGCTGTCCCTGTGCTCCACCTTGAAATCTTCTGGGTATCTCCTGCTCTGAATGGGGTTGAACATAACATGAGGGGTGTATTCTTACAGATAGTGAGAAAGCATCTGAGCAATTATTCTTCTTGAGAGGTGCTGATTTGAAGGGAAAGGAGGGGGACAGAAGCTGCTCTGTGTTGGCATGTGGTGCAAGTGGCTGCTTGTGGGTACCACCTCTGCTTGTGTTGTGGAGGTCCCAGGACAGATAAAGCCAGGTTTAGGCACACACATTTTTTTCAATTACATAACCCTTTGGGGGTGGATTTGTATACTCATCTACTACCAGATCAGAAAAAAGGAGTAGTCTTACTAAGCCTTTTGCCACATGTTTGTTGAGGTTGTGGAAGCACACAGTGAGGGTTCTTTTGCATTGTGTAGAAAGCAAGTTCTTCCTTGGAGATCTGCTTATTTTTACTTTTGAGTGTGTGCAGATTTAACTGAAGAACATGCATTCACACAGTTGTGCTATTTAAGTTAATGTGGGGTGACTCAGTGTGTATTCACTGCTTCGAGCCCACAGCGACTGCGACAGAACATTTTATTGTCTGAAGACAATGCTAATAATGATAGCATTAAAACAGCATTGGAATTTCACAAGACAATATTCTGTTCCCAGAACTGCCAAGGGACAAAGAGATTTGCCATCGTCAGACAGGGGAACAGGAGCTGGCCTGCAGTGCAAACAGTGCCCTCTGCTTCCGCTGGGCTGGGCTGGGGTGTCCTGCCCCCCTCTGTGCTCCTGCTTCCAGGAACCTGCTCCAGACTTTGTCACAGCTGCAAGCACCTCTGCAATGCAAGCACTGCAGCAGTTGGCTCTGCTGAGAGCTGTTGTAACACGGCCCCTTCCCAGGATGATCCTACTCTAAGCTGCTTTCATCCAACAGGTGAGATATCTTGGCCAGCTGAAAGGGCTGGAAAGGGCAGGCACTTCTTTGGCTGCTCTGGTGCTTGGTCCCACCAGGTATGCAGTTTGCTGAAGGAGAATTTGGGATAGGTGTAGTGTTTTGCAGTTAATACATTGTGGCTGCTCTGGCATTCCCATAACTCACAAAACAGTGATTCAGAAGTGATGCAGTTTATATTGGTTTTGCATTTCTTTACCATGAGCTTTGGTGGAGGGATTGTAGGATGAAACCAGTGTGGCTGTGGTGACAAACAGAGGGCAGCTGTGCTGTCTTTGTAGCTGAGGTATGGGTTATAAGTGCAAATAAGTTGTTCATTATGAAATTTAAAAGCATTACATATTAATCCTTAACTATAATTAACTACATATTAATCCTTAGCACCACCTCTTATTGTGTAAAAACAGTAATAGTTTCCTTAACAAAATAGTTGTTAATAATGCTTGAATCCTGAAAGCAAAGATGCAGTGGTGGGAGCTGTATGCATTTATTCTTTCATAGGAAATATTTAAAGTAGAACGTTTCTGCTCTCATAAGTACTCCTTTGCAGCAGGTTCCTGGTTTGTTGGTATAAGTCAGATTGGATAATGACAGCACAGACAATAAGATGAGAAAAATAACTCAAGAAGAGACTGTTGGCGGTGCAGAGACACTGGCTGGAAACCTCACCAACCATAAACCACATTTGTACTATCATGGCTTACATCCAGTGTGGACAGCATCTGCAGTGCAGAGTCATTTGGAGGCTCACTGGTGGTGAGCACAAAGTTTGCTCTCTGCATTAGTAACTAGCAGATAAGATAGCTGTGAATCTGTCTTGCACTGAACATCCCTAAGATGAGAATTCACTGAGTGCTTGCTTCTTTAATGACTCCCAGCAGCATTTCCTAGGAGCCATGTGACAAAGTACCAGAGGGTTGGGCTTTGATTTCAGTAGCTTCATTATGGAGTTGTGCTTATCTCTTAAAATGGATCCTTTCAAAATGTAGTTTGTGTTTGGTGGGGATAGTGAAGAAAAAGAGCTGATTTAAGGAAAATTGAATGGGGGAAGTGTCACATGCTTTGCAGTGTTGAGATTCCAGGCATCTTTGCTGTGAAAAATGGGAGTTTAATTACCCAGGTTTTGTGTGGGTTTGCTGAGTTGCTTTAGTTTGTTTGTCCTCTGTCAGTCTCTAATAATGCTATTATTTACTTTCACTAAACAGAAAAAATTAATTCAGTGATCTCTGTTGCTCAGTGTCTGCTGGGAATACTGGTACTGAGTTGTATCACTGCAAATATTGGTATGTTCTCACTTGTACTGTTGGCAGAAACACTGGGGAGGGTCAAACAGCCTAACTCAATATTGCTTACGTATCTTCTATTTTCTTTTGACAAAATCATTGCACGGTTCTTCGTCAACATGGTCTTCTGTGAGCTGAATGGACCAGATGACATCATTGTTGAACTGGTTAGTTCAGTCCGTGTGATATGTACCATAGAACTTTATGGAGTACTTTTGGCAATTTCCCTGTCTAATATATGTTTTGGAGCATCAGAACATCTTTGATTAGACAGTTTCTAAATAGCAGCATTTGTTAGACCTGTCACTTGATTTTTGTCCCAGTATATCATGTGTGTCCCTTTGTATCCCTGCATATCTGTATCACCAATGCAGGGAATTTGGGGCATGTTTTCAGCATGACAACCAGACTTGCACAGAATGTCACAGCCCATCAGCCCTCTGTTTAGCCTCTACTCACAGTTAAACACTGGCATTAGCAGCTTTTTATCCTTCTCACACCTTTCCTGGACTGATCCCTTAATGCTGTACACAAAGCAGTCCTGCACAGTGCTGCCAGTTAAGTCGCTGTCTTGCTGAATAAATTACAGGTGCCTGCTGCTAAAAAGGAAGCGATGGTGCTTTTCTTTCTCTACGTGGTTCTTGTTCTCTTCCTCATGTTTTCTTGATTTTCTCAAGTCATCCTGTTTTGTTTGCTGTTGGCAAGTAAATCACTGAGAGATGCAAAAAGCAAAAGAGCAGAGGAAATGCCCGGTGCATACTAAGAAGCAAATATTCCAGTCTTTCAAGCGTGGAGAAATGGAAAGAGGTGGATATAGATAGTGATGAATTTAAACATGTACTACTTATTTATTACTCTGTCTTCCATGTCTGGATCATCTGCTGCTGAGGAGAGGATGGGACAAAGAAACGCTTGATTTTTGGCACCACTGAAATGAGGTGGCAAGATGAGATCAGAGAATTGAAAGGGACTTGCAGAGGTCAGCTAATCCATCCTGCTGACCAACCTGAATCCCATCTGATCAGGTTGCTCAAGGCCATGTACAGGACACTTTTCAGTATCTCCAAGGATGAAAGTCCAGCAGACTCTCTGGACTTCTGTTTCAGTGATTCACTTCCCTGAAAATAAAATTTTTCTCCCCCATATATGGCTGTAATATCCCATGCTGCAGCTCTGGTTGATGCTCCCCTTCCTCCCTGTGTACCTTTGAGGACAGTCTGTGTCCCCTCCCATCAGGCAGTAGCAGGTAGTGGGTAGGTGTCCCTGTAGCCCTCTCTTCTCATGACTGAGCAAACACAGTGCACTCATCCTCTCCTCCTATGCTTCAGCTCCTCAACTGGCTCTGGCACTGTCTGTGCTGCTCCTGGCAGCATGTCTACAGGAAAAACTCTTTTCTGTGCTGCATCCCATGAGTACCCTGAGACTGGTTTCTCTTTTCATGTCAACTGACCCTAATTTCTTTCCTTTTTCAGCCTTTTTGCATGATATCTCCAAACAGCAGCATTTTCAAGCTATAGCTTTCATCATATTATGGTATGATGTCACCAAACTCTATGTATGACAGTAGAAAAGAAAAGAAGCAACTGTTAAGTCTTAACTCAGTTGCTTTTATCTCTCATCATGTTCATTTTTACAACTATACCCATCCAGCAAGACTTGATCCTGACTTTTTTTTCTTGAAGAACTTCAAATGTGTTGCCCAGTGTGAAATTAAATATTCTGCAGTCAAATACGAACATTCAACCCAAAAAGGCAGATGCTACTCCAGGTCCAGTATCTATGTGTAAGTCATATTATGCTAGCAAATGAAGAGGAAAAAATGGCTCTTAAGTAGTTTCTTCTGCTGCTTCCCTATTTTTTTATATTAGGTTGCCCCTGGTATTTCAAGAGTTTTTATCCAGGTACTGTATACTCTCACTGCGAATCCAAATACAGTTTAGCAGGGCAAAGAACATTTACAGACTGGCTCAGTGCCCAGAGCCTGCTTTTAACCTCTGCAAAGGCCCTTGTCTTTCTCAGCAGCACTGAGTGTGGTGTAGATATCCAACATTTCCTAGCTATGGGAGAAAAAAGAAAATTTCAAGACGGAATTTCTGAATCTTAGTGAATCGGGTGTAAAAAATACTGGCCTAAAAGAGGACATCAAATTGTAAAGATCCTAAGAAGCAGGATCGGGCATGCTCAAACACCCAGGTTAATGAGCAGAGAGGCACTTGATGAATTCTCGTGCAATTTTTAAAGATATCCACTATCTCCCAGCTGAAAATTCACACACAGTTATTCTGTATATATATTCTAAAAACGTTACAACCATTAAATATTGTCTAATATATGTATAAATTCTGCATGGCTAATTTAGACTTTGGGCGATTCATTTTCTTCTTACAAGTATATTGGAAAATTCCTCTAGGGTAATCCACCAACTCATCAAGGAACTATTGAGTATAAGTTAAAGCAAATAGTATGTCAAGACTGACAACTTGATTTTATGTTGTTATTTCTCACTGACTGAAGAAATTGGATCTGTCTCTCCATCCCTAAAATAAAGTAATCCCAACACAATATTGAAGCACTCATGAAGAGCTGTTGCTCGTAGCATGATGCTTCTCTTGGAACTTGAAATAATGTGCATCTCTTTAGAAGGTGCATGAATAAAATATTAGACAGGTAGAGTTTGTGACCTAGTTAAAAGTTATGTGCATGATCTCTTCTCCTTGGTTGAACTGAGGAATCATCTGTAGTGGGGGATATCTTTACGTACAACTAACCTTATCTGAGTTTTTGGTTTTGTTTCTTTTTGTGAAAGGGTCATTTATGAATATGTGCTCTTTTGATTTGGGGCTGAGCTTAAAATAGCTAGACATCCAAAAACTTAATATGCACGGTAAAATTTAATTAGGCAACTGCATAAAATCAAAGGGATTCTTTTGTAGACAGGAAGCAAGAATCCCCTTTTGGCACTTTCAGCACATATGCAGCTAAGTCCTGTTTTCATCTCCTCCTCTTCAGCAAGAGGTCTTAATAATAGATGTGTATGATCTGCTGCCAAGGGTGATGGGCCAGGGATGTGAGGAGGAATGGACTATATATTCCTTCCACTTGCATGGTACCTTCTTCACGTAGCAAAAGTGACAAAGTCTAATATTTCAAAAGGCAGTCTTCAACTTTGTACATCCCAATTTGATTGCTAAATTTGGTCTCCACAGACACCAAGCACCTATTTCATGGTCACAGTTTGACTTTTGGATGCTAAGTACCTTTTGAAAGTATACACAGAATTTCTGAATTTAGGCTTAATTAAGCATTTCCCTGAAAGATACAAGCCTAGCTTTTTCAGTGTCTGAATTCATCTTTCATCTTTTGGTAAAAGTTAAGAAAAAAGTATATCTGTTTCTAAAAACATTTTATATCTATAATGTGGATTAACTGTTGGGAAAGATAGTAAGCTTCAAATGTTCTCCAGTTACATCTCTCCAAATTAAATAATTTATTTCAAAAATCGGTTTTCTTTTTTAGATATTAGGCAAAATTTTTTTACCAAATTTATTTACCGAATAAAATTATATTTTTTTAAAAATCTGTTCAATGTTAACTCTCAGAATGAGAGGCTACCTGCAATATTTGTGAATTATAATTATGTGAGACTCATTAAAAAAAAAAAAGCCACCAAAACACAGAATTGCAGAATGAACTAGGTTGGAAATAACCTTTGAGATCAACACAAAAAACTGCCATGCAAGTGAAGAAACAGAGGATTCCATTAAGGGAAACACCAGGTACACTTTCTGAGCAAGATCACTGACACATCCAAATATGAATATTTCATATAAGCCATCACACTTTTAAAATCACCTTTTGCTGGCAGTTACTGAAGCCAGCAAAATTTCCCAATGTTTCATTCAGGGAAAGGTCGGTGATGAATTGAATTTAATTCTCTTAAACATTTCCATTTCTTTTTTGTCACTGTGTTGCTGCCTTGATTGTTTGGGGTTTGTTTTGTTTTGTTTTATGCCCTCTATTACGTTTTTTGTTTTTGATTATGAGGTGTTTTACTTTTTTTCTTTTTCTTTTTTTTTTTTTTTTTTTTACTCAAGGGAAACATATTGGAAGTAACCTTTTCTGTATAGTGCAACTTGTGGTTCCCACCTCCTGGTGTATTTAATGCACTGTGTGCTCCTCAGCAGAGCATGGGCAGCACCTTCGAGCTCCCTCTCCACTCATTTACAGCTTGGCCAGCTTGGGCACAGAGCATTCCTCTCTGTGTGTCTGCACATGTCGGTGTGTGGTGTCCTAATTAAGATTTGTTGTCATCCAGGTAGTTCAAATAAAGTTTCATATGTGGTTTTCACTTTTCCTGTTGTGGTATTTCTATGATTTTAATGTTCAAGGGCGAGACTTCTCTGAACCTGTATGAAGGCAAAAAGCAGTGCAGCTATAGAAAGTATATTGGGTATAAATTTTTTAGCTTTTCATAAGATGCATTTAGTTGGCATGATGTTGCCTATCTGAAAATTGTTTAATAATAATTTCATCCCATTTTTCTTTCATTTCAGTTTCCATCAGCAAGGCAAAACAGTCTTTGCTTTAATTATTCTTCATTAAGATTCATATCTCTGAGATTAAACTGAGATAAGCTTTGGCAATTCTCAGGTTGTGGTTGTCTAAAGAGGAGCCAGGCTGAGGAATAAAACTCCCTGTTTTCCAGCAAGTAAAAATAGGAAAAATCAACTACAATCCCTGAATCCTCACTACAGTGCCTGCATGCTTACCCCAGGCACGGGGCACACCATGCTTCTGAGTTAAGAGATGCTGGAGAAGATACATCCTTGGCAATGCCTTTGAGAATTTGTTATGTGTCCCTCTGCTGATAATATCCAGGGACAGATGTCTCTTCCATTCTTCAGATGTATCTCAAATAAGAAATCCAGATGTTAGGCTGGCCTCTTTCTCCCTTTTAAAATCCTCACTGGGCTCTTGCTTGCGTGGCAAACACTTTGGTCATTCCTTCCTTTGGGGTTTTTAAATTTTGAATATGCAATGCCAGTCACAGGACTCTGAGATTTGTTTTTCTCATATCATGGGTGCTTTTTATTGTAAGACTATTCAACTGGCAAGGGACCAGCTAAAGGGATCACTGGTGGAACAAGGTGGCGTTTTCTGTAGTTTTGTGTGTTATGTTCACGTTTCAATAACTCTTAGTTCTAAAGGTCTTAACCTCATTGTGAAGATACTATTTAATGACTCTTCTGAATGTGTTGTATCACTAGAGTGGCCTGGCACCAAAAATGGCAGGAGAGTTTCTGTTCTGCCAGTACCCAGCCTGGGTGTGGCTGTCCCCAAGTCAGTCAGTCTGTCTTGAAAAGGAGCATCACTCCTGCCTGAAAAATTTGCATATCCTTTTGCTCACCAAATGGTAAAAAAATACGTTTCTAAAAAATGGTAAAAATGTTTAGAAATTATCAAGTTACAGACTTTAGATGCACAGATCTCCTCATATTAGTGGTTAAAATTTTCCACTTGACCTTGATTTCAGCAGCAGATAAGACATTTCCTGTTGAAGTTAGGATAATGAGCCATTGCAGTATGCCAGCTGCCCAGCCATTGTGGACTGTTTTTCTAGGCATTCCAGAAGGATTTTTTTGAAAGAAATTTGAATGAGTGTGGGATTTTGTAGAGAAAAAAGCTACAGAGAAATGTCAGTTCAGAGGAGAAAGTGGTAGCTCACACCCATGTAATTAAAGAAGTTAATATATTTTTACAGTCTGAGTCCAGTCCAGAGTTTCTTATCTTGGTTTAGGTGCTCCCTGTCTAGGTGAGGCATTTTCTGCTCTTGCAGAGGAGATTAAATCTTAGCTGAAGCTCAGAAGGGAAACCAGCTTTGTGTATGCCACTCAGTGTCATGATATTTTTGTGATTTTGAGAAGTCTGACATTGGCTGTCCTTACGTTGTTTTGGATCTCAGATGGTTTAGAGTATTTTTTTGGTTTTTTTCTTTCTCTCTCTTTTCTCTCTCTATTTTTTTTCCCCTCCAAAGAGAACTGAAAAGATGAGGATAGTTGCTTTAAATATTCGTGTTGAGACCATTTGCACCTGTCTAGTAGGAGCCAGTGATCAATCAGTTCTTTGCACATATCTCAGCTGCTGTGTGTTCGGCACTACATCAGCATATCTATTATTGATTTTTAGAAGAACCATGTGGGGGCACCTAAGAGGAAGTATTGCCGAGATCAATTCTTTCCTGTTGGAGTGAACCAGGCTGGATGAGGCTTTGAGCCAACTTGGTCTAGTGGAAGGTGTCCCTGGCCATGTGGGGATGTTGGAACCATATGATCTTTAAGGTCCCTTCAAACCCAAGTCCCTCTCTGATTCTGTGATACAAATCTGCTTGCACAGGCCTTGTTAAGTTACTTAAAAGGAAAAAAAAAAAAAAGATCTAAGAAAGATTGTCAGTGAGGAAGGAATGGAATGGTGACTGCACACCATGGCAGCTGTGCCCCACTGTGCCTGCCTGCAGGAAGCAGGTCTGTCCATCACCAGGAAGAAGCATTGAGCTCTCAGTGGTAACAAACATTTTCAAACTCTACTGTGCATCCAGTGTAAAGCTGTACAGCAACATATTCTGCTGTATTTTCATCTGGGTCATACAACTGCAGGAGAAATGAAATCCTGGGCCTCCAGATCCAGGAAGAATGCAAGAAAGAATTAAAAAGCACCTAAGAATCAACTGTAGCAGTTGTCAGACATAAGTTGCCTTCTTGGAGGCCAAGCATTTGGTATTGGTTTATCACAAGTAGGTTGGTTCTTCCAATGCAAGGCTGGCCTGGTATTCTACTGCAAATTCTATGGAAGGAGTGGGACAAGCAGAGTCTGTTTACTTCTTGTCTATTTATCGTCTTCCTTTCATATTTTCATGGAGAAAAACAAGTGCCTGTAACTTGTTGGTGTCCTTTCTGGGTTCTTCTGCATTGGAACTGGGCCATACAGGAAGGTAGCTGGAATAACCAAAAATTGGTGACAGGGATCTGGCATGGTGCTTGCTAAACACATAAGAATTGCACTTGTGTGAGTAATTAGAACTTGAAAAATATTCATGGGAGACCTCTTATGCTAAACAGTATATTAAATTGAGAAAGGAAGATCTGGTGCTTTTAGCTATCCTGATAAGTCCTTGCTCATAAATTCTACTGAAATTTGTGCTATATTCTTCATTTTCTCTATTTTTTCTTGCTGTTCCATGTTAATGTTTAAAAATACTCACTGTGGTGTGTGTGGCCCTTCTCAGCTGTGTTAAGGGTTCTGTGTTGATTAAGAGATTTGTCTGAAATGTGTTGCTGAAGGGCACTATTTTGGACTGATAAAGTGCTACTGGACATCTATTACCAGAACAGTGCATCTGCTCAAACAGGGCAATTAGTACATAGTTCTGCCTTGGGCTGTTCATCCTGCATCTGCCAGTGCTGCCTGTCTGAGGATTTGCTGTCCTGCTGGCAGAGACATGAGTCCTCACAGAGGGTTGTCCACACTGCTGCTTCACAGTCCCGTGCATGAGAATATTGTGTGTTACGTTGAAGAACCTACACAGTCTGTAACTCAATTCAGAACTTGGTCCGCCTCCACATTACTCTACAAGCTTTATCCATGGACAGTTTGGTCAGTGCACACTGCTGTTGCAGATGCTAAATAGTATCATTGGGGTTTGTTCCATGGCATAAATGGTGAAACCAGTCATGTGCTAAAAGCTCCACAGAATGTTTGACTGAGTTTTGCATGTATATCTTCTTCAGTCATTTCTGTCCTGGGTCCAGAGCCAAGCTCAATGAAGCCCGTGGGGTGTGTGCTTTCCTGGTGGTTTCATAATTTAATGGCGACCCTCTTGGGAAATCCTTGAGACCTGGAGCAGTATGTTTATTTTGGCACCAGAGGATTTCAGCAACTCACTGTACAATAAGTACTCCAGTATCAATACTTCCACTTTTTATTACTGTGACCTCTTTATAACACTTAGAAGATAAAATAGGCTATACAAGCTTAACATAGTGTACACTGGTGTTCACTAAACAACAATGTATTTCATAGTTCACACTGACATTCATATCATAAATGTGTCTGTTTGAATTACTACTATTGGAATAAACCACACGTATGTTAGTCATTATGTCTATATACTTGTGTCATTTGGAAAGTAAAAGTGTATTCTTGTTGGTACGGGAAGATGAGAACTCTTTTGAGCATGCACTTATGTGGTAACTGCGTACTGGAGCTCTCTTAAAAGCCATTATGATAGTTGGTCTTCCTCAGCTTGGCATTTCTGCCCTTCTCTGGCTGTCTCCAGCCTCACAGCAGAGAGGAAAACTGCTTCTCCCCTTCCTCCATCACTGCCTTTTTTCCACATAAAAAGATGTGTAGAAAGCTGCACCTCACAGCAGAGGTGTTTTCCTCCCTAAGAAATACACTGACTTATTTTTCCCTTACCTATTGCATACACAAATGCTTAATTACAGGAAAATGATCTCAAAATTTTAAAATTATGTGCTTTTCTGTCAGCCAATTTATTGTGAAGATATTTGCAATCATTTTTAGCAGGTGACACAAAATGTAAAGGTTTGGGGTTTTTTTTTTGTGTGGACTTTAATAACTGGTTTAAAACTCCAAAAAGCAGGTAATAATTTTGTGGAGAAAAAAGGAGAAGGTGTTGCATATGAAATTAAATATGTATTGACTGACTAGATGGGAGTAGTGTTTTCTAAATACAATACTGTCATGGTTTTAAAAGGCATTGTCTAAAATAAATGTTTTAGAAAAGGGAAAGACACTAAGAAAAAAAAAAAGCAATATTTTTACATATAGACGTATAAAAATTAAAGAGTAGATTTTTTTGGTGCTTTTTGTTGTTAGCTTAGAACATATCCTCTCATTCCTCCCAGCAAGCGAGGTGTGGGGGGTTTTTGAGCACACAAATATTTTGCTCTCTGGCCTTAACTTTGACTATGGGAAAATAGACCATCACTGTAGATTCCATATTTTCATGTCAAAATCAACTAGCAGCTGCCCTAAAATAACACTACCATTTACATATTGATATTTTTCCCTCAGTTACTTGTAAAGTAGCTGACATTGATTCCATGCCCTACTGAATTTTTATCATAGAAACAGTTATGGTTTTTTCTTTGCAGTATTTTTTCTCTTCTTTATTTGTAAATACCCCAAAACACAACAAAAGGGGTTGTTTATCTATAACAGGAACTTAAAAGGCACAATTTTTTTTTTGTCCTTCATCAGTCAATTAAAAATTGCATTTTGACATTTTGGCCCTGTTTGCATTTATTCATTGATCCCCAGAACAGATGCATTTCATCTCATACATCAGATACTGCATCATGTGCAAGCTTGTGTTCTGAGACTTCCCTAATGACCTTTTAATTAGTTGTTATTATTACACAGCTCACAGGCTTCAGCCACGTTGATGTCATCATTTATCTCACCTTTCATGTGAAATAGTGCCAGTTGCTGCTGTGGCTGCCTTGCACTTTTTCCCCTCCCTTCTCCTGGCATGGACTGGACTTGGTGTCCTGTTTCCATGACCTTCAACACTGACGTACATGCACCTGCAGTGTTACTGTTATTTTGTGGTATTGGGGGTTTTTAATGCCTTTTTCATATATTCTTTTTTATCTTTTTTTTCAGAATACTCTGGAGCATTACATTCCCCTGTTTGGAGTGTGGACAAGAGTTTGGCATTCTGCTTTTACAGGTACCTTTTTGAATTAAAAATGCACTTTTTTTCCCCCAGGGGTTGATAAAAGGAGAGCAATTCCAGAATGATTTTACTATGTCCTCCTGTGCTGTCTTGGGACGTATGTTGTGATAATGAGTTTCTCTTCCTCCACCTTTACTACTCCATTGGGTTGGCAAATTCATTAGTTGCAAGTGTATCGTTGAATGCCATTTCAGGAAGATTGAGGCTTTCTCTTTTCTTGCTGGCCTCACTCATGCAGCCATGTATGTGCTGCAGAATCCTTTTTGGAAGTACTCCAGTAGTTCCAGACTTTTTCTCATCCTTTATTCCCAATCTGTACTTTGATTGCAGTCGCTCCATTCAGTAAATTTGTTTTAGCTTTTACAATGAAGACCTCCAGTGCAAGTAAACACTTCTTGCCTTAGTCCTCCAGAGCTTTCTATTTATTTCTGTTACTTACCTGACTCCTTTTTGGAAGTATTCCAGTAGTTCCAGGCTTTTTACCGTCCTTTATTCCCAGCCTGTACTTTGGTTACTGTTTTTCCATTCAGTAGATTTTGTTAGCTTTTTGTAACAGAGACCTTTAGTGCAAATGAGCATTGGTAGCCTGAGCACTTCAGAGCTTTCTGTTAATTATTTGGTTATTACTACTGCTTTCCAATTTGGTTATTACTACTGCTTTCCAAATAGTGAGTCACATAGAATCAGAGAATGGATGAGGTTGGGGGTCATCTGATCCAACCTCCCTGCTTAAGTCATCCTAAAGTACATGGTACAGAATTTTGTCCAGACAGTTCTTGAATATCTCCAGTGACGGAGACTCTACATCCTTTCTGGGCAATCTGTTCCGGTCCTTGGTGAAGAAGTCCTGCTGGTAAAGAAGTTCCTCCTCATATTCAGGTGGAACTTTCTGTGGATCAAAGTCTGCCTGTTGCCTCTTGTTCTGTTGCTTCACATCTCTGAGAAGAGCCTGGATCCATCATTGATGAGGTCCTCTCTCAGTCATTTCTTCTCAAGGCTGAACAGGCCCAACTCTCTCAGTCTTTCCTCATAAGAGAGATGCTCCAGTCCCTTAATTATCTTTATTGCCTTTTGCTGGACCTACTCCAGGAGCTCCATGTCTTTCTTGTGCTGAGGAGCTCAGAGTTAACACAGCACTCATGGCATGGCCTCACCAGGGCTGAGGAGAGGGGCAGTATCACCTCCCTCGACCTCCTGGCAATGTCCTTCCTAATGCAGCCCAGGACACCTTTGGCTTTCTTGGCCACCAGAGCACTGCTGGCTCATGGACAGATGTTGTCCACCAGAACCCCCAGGTTCTTCTCTGCAGAGCTGCTTTCCAGCCGCTCAGCCCTCAGCCTGTGCTGGTGCATGCAATTGTTCCTCCCCAGGTGCAGGACTCTGCATTTGCCCTTGCTAAACTTCAGAAGATTCTTCTCTGCCCATCTCTGCAGACTGTCGAGGTCCCTTTGACAGACCACACTGCCCTCTGCGGAATCGACCACTGCTCCCAGCTTGGTGTCATCCGTGAACTTCCGGAGGAGGCATCTGCCCCTTCATCCAAACCACTGATGAACAAGCTAAGCAGTACTGGGCCCAGTGTGGAACTCTGGGGGACACCACTGGTGACAGGCCTCTGACTAGACCCTGTGCCCCTGATAACGACCCTTGGGATCTGCTGTTTAGCCTCTTCTCAATCCACCTCACTGTCCAGGCATCCAGCCCACATTTCCTGAGTTTGCCTATGAGGATGTTGTGAGACACAGTGTCAAGAGCTGTACTGAAGTCAAGGAAGGCAATATCCACTGCTGTCCCCCCATGCATCCAGGTAGTTGTTTCATCACAGAAGGCAATCAAGTTGGTCAAGCATGATTTACTTTTAGTGAGATATTAAACTGATACTAGTGAGGTAATAAACTGGTACTCCTGAGCACCTTCTTGTCATCCATGTGGATCGAGATGGCCTCCAGAATAAGCCACTCCATCACCTTTCCAGGGAGGAAGGAGTGGCTGTCTGGCTGGTAGTTCCCTGTATCCTCTTTCCTGCCCATTTTGAAAGCTGGGGTGCTTTTTTCCAGTCCTCAGGCACAAGTACATCCACAACACTCTGAGCTTGATCTCAAGGTCTGAGCAGAAGATGAGGATTAAAGCTTAAAATCTTTATTTTTGTCACTAAATCTCCAAAACAAAAGGTGTCAGGAATAATGGACAGAGTAGCTTCATCCTTGGTGAGTACAAGTAAACCATCTGAAACCCATGAGGACAGGAGGGGACGGGAGCTGAACATGTGGCACTTTGTAACAACGGTTGTAAAATTCTTGAAAGATTAATAAGGCACTTCTGGTATTTTATTGTAGCAAAGAAAAAAATCAGGAATCAATGTCTGATGTGTCATGTGTCAAGTTAGCAATACACTTTCCTAATACTTAGTTTTAATTCTGCTCAGTAAAAGGCATTTCATGTTCAGCTGCTTCCAATCAGCATATTTGGCTCCAGAACATAAATTTGCATTGTGTGGGGTCTTAAATTAACAATTATCACTGCTGTTTTATTTCAAGACAAAATGTTAAGTCTGAGAGTACACATGGCTAATTTAAGGGTAGAAATCTGTTCCCAGAATGTGAAAATCATCTCAGAAGCCATTTGTATCAGCTGAGGAATTTGGAACTTGAAATTCCAGATATGTTTCATACATAGTATGAAATTAAGACAGCAAAACCATTTTAGCTGTGCCATGGACTGACACCAGGAACATTCAAAATCTGCATTAATTTTTGTGATCACAAGTTAACCTACACTAATTTTTCAGTCACGTTTCATATTTTTACCTCCCTCATGTCGTGCTGCATGGGATTTATTTCTGCCGTCTTATAAATGGGATTCAATGTTCTGTGTTCATACAGATGCTCCAGTAGGTCTGTAGTTTTGTTGGAAATATATTGCTCATTTTGTCAACAGAAAAAATTGGATTTGTTATTTATAATGAAAGCAGCATTCAGTCCTGGCTGGGGTGACACAGCCAGCCCTTCCTTTACATTAACTTTTAAAGAATGCCTTGAAACCAGTCCAGATCAGTGATGAACTGGAACTGGGACTGAGGGACATCTTCAGTGGAGGGACTCAGTTCCTCAGCAGTGGTGGGGATGGTGTGCTGGCAGAGCAGCTGGGCAAGAGAGGTTATCTTTATGAAGCAGGCGTGAGCAGATGAAAAAAGAGACACCATGTGTCCTCATTTGAGGTTTGGCGCCTTGGTTTCCATGTCCCATTATTTGTCTGCTTTAGGCACCTTAACTCTGCCATGCAGGGTTAAGTAGTTTCAGTCAACTACTTAAAAACTTCACTGATACTCATCTCTTAATACAAGATTGGCATACCTCTATCCAATTTTATCTGGGTTTGGGATAAATTTCTAACATTACTTTGGGCAGCCAGTATCAATCCTGTATTTAACTTCCAGTTTGGAGATTTACTTTTGTTTACAGAAGAGGGAAGATCTGTTAGTGTGGCTGTGTATCACATATCTTAGAGGAGAATGGATATGTAGCAATCTTGGGGTAGTCTGATACTCTCAGGGAGGGCAGGAATGGAGGAGTAGTTCAAGCAGACTTTCTAAGCAATAGTCTATGGCACCTGTGAGGGCAGGGTGGAGAGCATCCCTAGTTGAGGACTCCCCAGGGACAAGCCTGTTGTGTATCTGGTCATGCAATCAACATGTGAAAGGGGTCTGAATCATTGCCAAAAGAACTGGATTTACTGAGGAGTCTGCAGCAAACCTCAGCACTGATTCAATTCACTGGTCAGTATTTCTGGTTGCAGGATTTACTCCACTATGCATTTTCGTCCTGAAAGTGCACGGTGCTCTGAGCATGGTATCCCTCTGTGATATGCTCCTGCCAACCATCCAGTGCCAGCTCCTTTGCCCCCAGCCTTCCAAGTTCAGCAGACAGTGTGCCCCAGGCACAGAGGCTGCAGGAGAGAGAAGATGTATCTCTCTCCTGCAAACCAAAAATGGTCTGGTATAGCAGGAGCTTTGCTTCAGGAGGAGCTTCACTGAGAGCTTCACCTTTCTCCACAATGCCCTTATGCTGGCTCTGTTCCTTCTGTAGGATGTAGGAGCTGCAAGAGAGGAGATGAGGAAGAGAACTTGAGCTGTCTCTTCATTTTTCCTATAATCCTTCTCTGTCCTTGTAATCTACTTCTGTTTCCCAATTCACTCTTCAGTGCTTCCTTCTCTGTTCCCAGCACCTTCTCCTCTCTTTGCCTGGTTAATAGCATTTCTCTTCTATCTCTTTGTGTCTTGTCATTTCTCACTTTTCTTTTGTCTGGCCCCACGCTCACAATTCCAGGTTTTGGGTTTCTTTAGTTTGTTTGTTTTCTTTCAGTCCCTGCACTGCCTTCCTCTCTCCGTTTAATTAAATGCAGTGGTCATGACTTGATGTAGCTTTTGTTTTCATTAAGATGGCGAGTATTTTATAGTTTCTTAAAATCAGTGGTCAGGAAGAATTTCCAGCATCATCATCATAACTTCACCTAACCCCTCAGATAAGCAAAAACCATTCAAAAGAATCTGGACCGTCTGATTTCTGAAAGGAGGCTTTTCAAGAATATTGTTTTAGTGAAGGGTCATTAAATTAAACAGTAATACAAAACTCCATTTTGAGTGTCAAATTTGCTCATTAAACAAAAGTTTGGATGCTCATTGACAAGTAGCTAGCTGGATGTTCATCTGCAATTAAATAGATTGTGAATAGTTTGTGAAGATCTGTGGCACGTATTTATGCAGCAACCAGGAAGAATACACTCAGTGTATTCTAACAGCAAACACCTCAACAGCTGTGGTCAATGCTGGTATAATCTGAGCCGTTACACCCACAAGTGTGTGACCATGCACAAGTGTAGCACTTGTGTTGAGTTATACAGCTGTAATCATTAATTGCCACATCATCATAGTAATGAAGACCTAAATTGCCTTGTGTTCCAGTGCCAAAACTGCTATGTTTAACCATCTGCTTGAAGAACTCTGTAGTATACAGGTACATCTTCAAGACATAATGTTATGCATGCCTTCAGTTTTCTTTCTTGACTTCTAACAACATGTACCTTCAGACATGAGACTGGAAAGAAGGGGAATGAACTATCTTGTGGTATGGGAAAATGTCCTCTTATCTAGAGAAAAACATAATTCAAAAATGAAAGACATTATTCATGGAGTTGCTCTGAAGGTTGCAGTGCTCTTGAACACTGCTGTAAATCATGTATGGTTTGTTTTTGTTGGTTTTTTTTTTTTCCAAATGTAATTTTAAAAAGACTAGATTTGTTTTTGCATAGTCAAAACTTTTATAGTGTGTTTATTTAAGAAAAAAACCCCAATATTTCATGTGTGTAGAGTTGCAATGCTTAGGAATTATTAACTCAGGGCAATTCATTTGTAGACATTATTTTTAAATAGCCATGCTGACCTTACTGCAGTAATATCTCCTGTTACAGAAAAGGCTGTTTAATGCAAAGAGTTTTGACAAACAAGACCCC
Organism: Motacilla alba alba; assembly: GCF_015832195.1. Lineage (NCBI taxonomy): Eukaryota > Metazoa > Chordata > Aves > Passeriformes > Motacillidae > Motacilla > Motacilla alba. The sequence goes on from NC_052017.1 coordinate 114,128,593, forward strand.
ACAGCTAATCAGAAGAGCAGCTCAAAGTCTGCACTTGTCATAATTAGGCCACTCTATTGTATCCCCCTGGCTGAACATTATCATTTTTATAATGGTTCTGGTTTTACCATGCTCATTTTTAATTGTGCCTACTGTATTGCCTCTTAAAGGTGGCCTTGTAAGTTTTTAACATCAGTAGCAGACGTAAATTAGCTTTATTTTAGTATTTATTTCTAAAGATTAAATGCTTGTGTTCATGTATAGAATTTATTAAAAAGAATTTTCCATGTAACAAGCTGTTAAAGTAAGAAAATATTTAAATATTAATAATTAGGTGGCTTTCTGAGTTCTTGCTTTTAAAATCTTGACAAGTACTATAATAAATATTCAGTGTGCTTAGGCACTGTTTCTTTCAAATATATTTTCACAACATGTAAGAAACTTCAGGAAGGTGCTATTAAGCTTTGTTTTGAAACTTTGAAAATAAGCATTTTCAAAAGATTATTTTTCTATGTACATCTCTAAAGGAAAGGAAATTTTAAGTAGGATGTCGTTTTCCATTTATAATAGCTCTTCATGGTTTCTGGTTTTTTCACTGCATAAATTGTTGGAATTGTTTTTCTTTTCTGGGCTGTATTTGTTTACTTTGGGCCTTCATGTATTTGAACATTTCTGGAGTTTTGCAGGATGAGTAACTGCAAGGGAGTGTCTAACTGAAGCTGTTTTCATTGTGGGTTTATTGTTATTTCTCACATAAAATCCGTTCATACCTATGATACTATATTCCTTTAATGTATTTCTCATTGTAAACAGTTTTAGAGAACTTTCATCAATAACTAAGAGTCTAAACATGGCAACTTGATATTTCAGGGCCTCAGCCCTTTTATGACAGTTGGATAAATTTTTGCCGTTCCCACATGAATAAGCTGGCAGCAGTGTTTATGCACATAAAATCAGAGATTGCTGAACTCTTTTGAGAAATGAGAGATTGGATCAAATCCCCAGTCCCCAAACTGGGGCAAGTTTCTGACCTCCTGAGGAAGAACTGAGTTGGTCTTCCTATTTCAGCTGAAATGTCCTACTTGCTAGAAATTATTTAATTGCACTGGAGCAGGGTTAGTAACCCAATTTCCTTGTCAAGTACCATATGTGGTCTTTTTTTTGCTCTTTTCCTTACTTAAAGAAAACTTGCAAGTACTTTTGTTTGTTTGTTTGCTTGTTTTAAAGTGGAAGTCTTTGAAAGAAAGTGCTGGAAAAGGATCTGTGTCTACATACTGAATCACAGAATTGTTGGGGTTGGAAGGCACCTCTGGAGATCACCCCATCCAATGCACCTGCCAAGGCAGGGTCACCTAGAGCAGGTGACACAGGAAGGTGTCCAGGTGGATTTTGAATGTCTTCAGAGAGGGAGACTCCACAACATCTCTGGGCAGCCTGTTCCAGTGCTCTGCCCCCCTCAATGTAAGGAAGTTCTTCCTCTGTGGAACTTCCTCTGTTTTTGTTCATGGCCATTACTCCTTATCCTGTCACTAGCACCACTGGAAAGAGCCTGGCACCCTTGACAGCCACATTGAGGCATTTGTATAATACAAGGTATAGCCTGGTACTTTGAGTATCTGCCCTGGAAGGCTGCTTCCAGTCTGGACTCCAAATCTAGTGGAGGAAGTGTTTTATTTGTCATCCTCCCCAGCTCTGACTGTGTTTTGAAGTCTGACAGGTACCTGCTGGATGAGACAATGTGGATGACTAAGGTGAGGAGATCCCTGGTTTTACTACAGTTTGGGAATTATCATTAGGCTTAGTTGCTTGCATGTCTTTTAGTAGAAATAAGAACTTCACTTGTGCTAGGTGGCATGGCGGCTCAGGGCATGCCCAGGGGGCCTCTTTCCCTGAACATATCTTCTATCCTACATGCTCATGATCATTCCAGATTCTTCACAGCTCTGTAGAAGTGAAGAAGGGGAAATGGGCAGCCATAGAAGTCATATATGGGAGATGGAGAAAGTGTCCATGTTTTGACTTGGTTTGATGTTCAGGACACAGCTGAGGCAGGAGAGCTCAGAAGTGATTCTCAATGTATTAGTTGAGGGAGAAAAGTACTGGCAGAGGAACATGTGGTAAGGTCCAAGCCTAAATATCAGCTACCCAAGATTTTGTAAGTCCTGCTGTCACTTAAACAGTGAACAGACTCTGTTTCCCCACAGAATATGCCATTTTAGCTGTGTGTGTTTCAGTGCTGATGTGTTTTGAAGGCTCAGCTTGATGTTGTCATGCAGCAGTAGCCATGAAGGAGAAGAACCTACAGAAGTCTTCTGGTCCATGGGTTCTTCAGTCTTTGACTACAAGGCTGTGTTGGTAGGCACACTGCACATTCACTACAAACATTCGTTTTGAAAATCTATACTTGCACTTCACCCATTTAAATCTGGCTTGATTTGTTAGTATTTCCAAGGTAAAAAGTTCTTCTAAGCCAAAGTGGTTTATGTTTTAGGGCTTACTCCATAGTGTAATTAAGGCCAAGTCTAATCCCATAGCTGCACTGCTGTGCTGCAGTAGAGTGCTTTAACATTCATACAAGTTTTCAAACAATGAAAGGACTTAGGACTATTTTTACTTTATCCCAGTGTGGCAAATGGCTCAGAATTGGCATTTTGAAAATACTGCTATCAAGATGTATGCTCTGTAGGTGAGTTATAACTATGATTTTTTTGGTGAGCGATGCTGCAGAAGTTACTGAGCTGTTTCCCAGCTGCCTGATTACTGATGAGACTTGTGCTTCTGCTGTTGAGGACCAGACTTGGCAGTGTTATTGGGGGACCACGTGGGTGATAGAGCCTGAGAATCCTGCTAGTGAGGTGATGTGTCTGTGGTAATACTGGGAGGAGGGTGTTTTGCAGATGTATCTCCACATTTTTGTGGATAGATTTTTTTTTCCTTCTTTGCAAGTGCATTTGATTTCTACGGAACTTGTTGCCATAAAGATTTTGGTGGCTTAAAATATGTCTCACTCTGAAGGTGGGCTTGTTAAGAATTACCATGGACTTGAGATGGGAACTAAAATAAAAAGTTTTCCATTTAAAACATTTTTGCTGAGCTACATAATTGAAATTATTTTGTTGTTCTGCTTCCTCTGTTTTCCCCCACTTCACAGCAGTGAACCCTCAATTAACTTTTTTCTTTTTTTCCCCATATATTGGAAGTGCTACCACCAGCAAAAAGGTGGTTTACTAGGACGCCGAATCCAAACATGGCCGTGAAGGAAATCTACCAGGAGCAAGAAGATGAGATGCTAGCTTTTCCTATCAGTAGAAAAAAAAGGAAAAGTGTAGTGCAGATAGCACTGCTCCTTCCCTCAGAGCAGAGCAGGAGTTACTGCATCTTGCAGAAGTAGGAGAGAAGTAAAAGCCTCCCTTTTTCCAGAGAAGAGGGACCAAGCAGGGGGAACTTGGTACATCAGGGACCTATATCAGGGTTTGATGAACCTCTGAAATGTAACTGAACACCAGAGACAAGTATCCTGTATTGAAGAAGGGGATTGTGTTGATCTCTGAAAGTGCATAAAAGATCCTAGGAAAACTGTGTAGGTTCAGGGGACCACAGGATAAACTGGGAATTGTGGCCTTGTTGTAGGGAGAAGGCTGTAAATTTAAAACATGATGGTTTATGGAGAGACGCAGAATTAAAAGTATCAAAGTGTTTTAGACTTGAGACTATTGACGCTGGCTGATGAACAAGAAGTAAGGGTGTTTCCTAAAACTTTGTGAGGTGTTTAGAGCATCATTCTCATAAAATGCACACTGAAATAGAAATATTCACGTAAAGCTACAAATGTAGTAAAACATTATATTCCTTATGAGAATTTTTAGGCCCTTCTTTGTTGTGTTGGTTTTTTTGTTTGTTTTTTTTTTTTTTTTTTTAATGAGAGACTGAAATTATTGCAAAGGACACAATGCTGTCTAAGCAACACAGGCATCCAAAGAAAAACAGAACTGATTTTCACTACAGCTTTTACAAACACAGCCTGTAGTACTGCTCTAAATAATAAGACATTTTATTTTGGTTTCTACTGTCTCATTAGAAGAAAGGGGAATTTCATTTCTGGGCTTTCTTCTGCATTTATGCAGGCTGTTGAAAGAAATCAGAGTTTTCATCATTGTGAGGTATCTACAGGGCAGTATTTAACCCAGAAGCATCCCTGGGAGTGGATTACTGCTGCTGGGTAGGAGATATAACAGTGATGGATTTCAGAACTAAAAAGAAGCAAAATATTTTCCAAAGTTTTTTTCTTTCAAAGAGGCATCTCTATCCAGCTCCCAGTGAGATCTAGGCATACATTACAGGGTTAGTATGTAAGTATAGCTGCTAGGTTGCTTTCCTGCTTTCCAGATGTTTATACCTCCATGGATTTTCCAGCAGCTATTTCAACTTAACAGTGGTAGCATTTTTGGTTATGGCAACGTCCTGCTTTAAGCCTCATCATTTTCACTGCACATTGAAATAGAAAGAGTGCTCAGTGGTGACACTGTTGTGTTTATGGAGAGTTTTGTCTTAAAAGTCTTTGATGTAAGAGCAAAGCAGAATTACCATAAGTATATCAGCCTGTATTATGCTCAGCTCAAACAATGCTAGTTGTAGTTTGGGTCTTTTTGGTTGGAAGTAACACATCAGCAGTGACTGCCTTTGCCAAAGTTCCTACCTTCCCACTGGGTGGAAATTTCTCATGCCTACGTAATTCTGCCACTCTTAGTTTCAGGTCACTGTAGTTCGCATTATTCATGACCTTTTGAAGGTTTAAATGTATACTTGACCAGATGCCTGTTGCTCTTACTGTTCACTGTACCACTTTTTAGGGGGGAGCAAAGTTGAAAACAGGCACTTTCATTTGTATTTTGAGTCATGGTAGATCTGGAAGACTATTTCATCTCTTCAAGCTTTATCTTGACAGTTAATATTATATGAGACCAAGACTACACAGCATACACATCCTTATCTAAAATTGGCTTAAAAAATGAAATACTGCTGCCATTCTGGATATGGATGACCTTTTATCAATTTCAGCCAAGTTTACTTAGGCTTTGCCTGTTTTTTTAAACTTAGTAACATATATACGTGAGGTTTACAATGACAATTACCCACAGAATAACTTGTATCAGTTTTAGGCATACATATTAGTATAACTTAACACACAGACCTGTAGCCAGTGATTCTCAGTGAAGCTGTCATTTGTAGGCTTTGCAGTGACTGTTAAATAAACAGTATCTTCATAATAGGGCCTGCAGCTCTGAAGCACACCCAGGTGTTAGAGGAACCTGACATTTTCCATCTGTGTCCTGCGTAGGTTTTGTTTTGTGATCTCTTTGAGTCCTGTTGCAGCCACTTCTTGATTACTTATATTGGGATTTATGTCATGTTTATGGTGCATCTTGAGGTAGTGGTAGTTATATTTTATCACCTGGAAAATAAAATTGACACAGGCCTTTAAATATCAAGGAAGGCAGAGTAAAGGCTGTCAGCCTTCGTTATATTTATCCACTGTACATCATCCTCCTTTCTGTGCAATCCCTTCATCTGCTGTCCCAGAGGGATAAATTAGGAGAATGAGCTTCATTGTAGCTTCATCAGGTGAAGCAATGTCCTCACCAAAGTCAAGGACAGAAATTTCACTCATTTCATTTGGACCACATTTTCATGTGGCTTTTTTGCTGCTTTTTCTGTAACTTGAACGCTGCCAAAATGTGTAATGCCTTTCTGTGGATACTTTTAGACAATGACTGGGTGAAACGTGGCCAAATGCGTGGGAGCTACAGGACACCACAGAACTGAGGAGGCAAGTGTGTCATTTACTGTCAGTTGACACCATTCAGTCTGTATTTAGAATGCAGTTTTAGGTATGAGAGGAAAAAAATGAACTCTATTATTGTACAATACTGTTGTATTCATAATAGTGCTAGAAATAAATACTTGCCACAGTGGGGTCTGTTCATAAATTTCTCATACATTTCAAGAAACTGCATATTTAGAATATATGGACCTGGGATTCCAAAGTTTCTGCATAGTTTATATCTTCCTACTGCCTTGGTTTTAAGGAAAGAATATTTTATAGGAAATTTATTTGTGGTTAATGTTAGTTGTGTGCTCTAGGCTGTGTTGTGTTCCCCTAAATCATGCAGATAGTGCATTGGTTATTTAAATATGAATATCTGACAAACATATTATGGACTCAAGAGTGATTAAATTATGATTCCTAGAATGAATTAAGTGCTTTTAATCTCTGCCTATGCCACAAAGGAATCCTGAGGTGAAGTGTCTGGCTGAAAATGCAGCTTTAAAAACCCAAAACTTTGTGCATTTTGTATTCTACTCAGCAGGTGTGCAATAGTTGTGGGATATTAGAGGAGCTCAGTAAGACCTTTCAGAAAGGTTTTATTAATGTATACATGGTATTAAATAGAACTATGTTTGAATGCATCGATAAGGTTTTTGTCTTCATTTTTCTTGAAATAATTTTTTAAGTCTAGTAGTTTTGTAAGGAAGAGCAGTAATGGAAATCCAGAGTAAATCCTGAAAAACACAGTTCAGTCCATAGGAGGATTATACCTATACAGCAGACCTCTGGATGTAAACAGAGAGAAAGGAATATTTCTTGGGTCCCTAGATATATTGCACACATTTTCTGGGAGTTTCTGAAGAAAACCTATTTGCCCCTTTGCGTTTCTGCAGGGTGTTACGGGTACCAGAGATGTACCCAACAGGGAATTCAGATGCCTAAGCCATGAGTTTCTTTGAAGTTTAAGCCAGAAAAAAAGCCATTTCCCTGCCCTGGTTGCTGCAATGATGGTTTTCACAACTAGAATCTAAGTCTTCCTGAGACTACACTGTACTGCTGCTCTCAGCCTCTATCATGAACAATGAAATTAATAAGTAGCAAGGCTCTGTAGTGTTGCTGTGGTGTTTCAGGTGCCCATGGACAGAAGAAAGTCTGGTAGGAATTGAACTCATTTTCCCATTAGCAGTAGGATCAGGCTGCAGCCATCACCAGCACAGGGAGAAGTTTCATTAGATTTTACATTCATCCACCTCTCTTTCATCACACTTTCTTTTTTTGCTGTATCTGGTTAAATCTAATTTTTATCTCTCTGAGAGGAGAATACTGAATAAGCTTTCTGGTGATATTCAAATGCAGCAGTTCAGTGAAATGGAGCAATTTAAACAATACACAAAAAGTTGATCCCTTTTCACAGCTGTATGTTCCTTAATTTATTGCAGCAGCTCCACAGGTACAAAGCTTCCATGGCTGGCCACGTAACCACTTGACTGTTACCCCCCAGGCTCCCTGTGCTGGCTCAGGTGGACATTTCTGTCCTGGCTCCTCACCAGGTCCTTGCTTTTCTTTCTAGACATGCCTGAAGCACGTTGCCAGTTGCAGCATATTTCTATTGACTCCAGGGCACTTGGCTCCATCCGTGCTTGCAAACAAGCACACTTGTTCTCTCAGATAAACACTCATGCATGGTGGGATTTATTTTTCTGCTTTTTTTTTCCTTTTAAGTGTGGTGTTGAAGCCAATGTGGATGCTCAGCCTACTGGGCAATGCTTGCTGACATTGATGAAGACTAGCCAAAGTGAGGAAGTTGTTCAATGCTAGGAAAACTCTTCCAAAAGCAGCCTTGAGCTGAAGGCGTCGGTTCCCACAGCTCTGATCTGTAGTGGTGTGCGGAGCCACTCACCAGGAGGAGAATGGAGTTGGCAGCTGTCCTCAGGGGCAGGACCACGGTCACCTTTAATGACAGTGGTCTAGCAGGAGAGTTGTCTTGCTTACTTGAGTGGTATTAATTCGGTTGGGTGACAGTGTTAAGTACAAAGAGCTGGGTTGTTTATGGGGCTTTTCCTCCTCTTGACAAAACCCCTGCTCTCACACAGATTTGATTTCTGCACACAAGTATTAGATATGTGCATCAATGGGGTATTTATACAGGCACTTAGCCATCCAGCTCTGAGCTGACAATGTGGAAAGATTTGCTTTGTGTGTACAGAAGAGAAACGTGTGTGCAGATGCAAGCTGGAATTGCCTTCTGCACATTTGGAAGTTTCATACTTAATTTCGAAACAGTACCAATAAATATGTTGATTCAAATGAGGAAAGCTTTTTCTCTTTCAGGGAGACTTAGTTTAAATTCAGGAAGACAAACTGCTGAGGAGTTAGCACTAGGATTTATAAAACAACATTGAAAGAGAAGCTTAATTAACATTTCACTACCCTTTCAATTGTACTGAATCTGTGTCTGGTTTATCACCCACCTAAACATGTTCGTTTGTATTTGAAGAATGCTTGTGACAGTGAGCCTTCAGGAGAAAGCTCAGCTTTTTCCTATAATCTCATTATAGCATTTGTATATTTTATTTGCTCGCTTTGACCTTGGATAATATGTAGAAAATATTTAATGTGTATATATATATACACACACACACACACACATATATATATCACATGTTTCTGGTCATCAGGGATTGAGGTTGTTTTGTTTTTACTGTTAATGTAACTTCAGCTGGAATTTCAAGTTGGGTATTGATGGATGAGAACACATAGGATGACAGCAACATGAAAGCAAATCCCAGGGAAGTATGCTGCTCTGTGTTCTTTAGGATAGAGTGAAGAAGTAGCAGCTGCTTTTCTTTCTCTCCCTGAAGATCACAGTGATAATAGAAATGGGATATTAAAGAGGGCAGCATAGATTAATGGGGCAGTAATAAAACAAATGAGACCCATTAGCGAAATCACTGCTTGAAAAGTAGATTCCATGGTAAGTGCCCTTCAGTGCCTCGTTTAGGAAAAATTGTTTCAGCACTTGTAATGCCATCCATGGTGTTGGATTTTAGACTGTTGTGACAATCTCAGTGATAAAACCTTAAAATAATTTAGATGAAGATAAATTTCATTTGTACTTACTGCTTGATAGAAAACCTGAGTTATTTTATCTACATGTTGAAGACAAGTTCCTCTTTCAAACCCAGTCAAAATGGTTTTTCATGTTCCCAAAGTCTTACATAAAAAACCAAAAACATTTTTTGTTGTTCTGTTAAGCCTGTAAGGTGATCCTGACAGCTTGGAAGGCCTTCTTTTATTGCTGGAGCATGAGTGCTGTGGTTACTAATGTTCAAACAGACTAGGAACTGGAATTGGTGGATTTAGTGACATCTCCTGGTTTATTTGTTGATTCTATATTTGATTAGCAATGAGAGATGTGCATTGCACTTAAAACTCTGCATGCCTCTGTTTGCTCTCTGCTTTTTAGACCAGATTGTTTTCTGGACGATTTAATGAGCAAGGAAAATACACTTGATTGCTGAGATGTATACAGTATGTTGCCTATAAGGAGAAAAATGTTTGGTGGTTAGAGATAAAACATGTTCACAATTCTACGTAACTAAGCCAAATATATTAATATTAAGTGCTTTTTTACTGGGGGATGTGTGGCTTCAAGTTCCTGAATTGTCTCATTCTGCTTCCCTTTCTCCCTCTAGAAATGTATGGCTGTGTCGTAGTGGAGCTTTTTGTTTTTGTTTTTGTTTTTTTTTTTTTCCCCAATGTGATTTTGTTAAATCCAAGCTCAGAGTGTAAATATCAAACGATACCTGTTTTGTGAGACGCCGAGAGGTGCTGGGCAGGAGCGGAGCAGGGGCGCGATGAGCGCTGCCTGCCTGCCTGTGCCAGCCTCCCGGGCGACGGTGGGAGAGGAGGGCCGGGAGGCGGCTGTTGCTATCGCTCTGATGTCAGGCACTCCCGCTAACGTGTGGTTGGTTATTCTGCCTTTCAGATCGCTGCCGCTCGCTCGTGGAGCGCAGAGGGGACGGCGAGACTCCCACATCTTTCAGCGAGAAGAAAGGAGCCAGCGGAGCAGACTAACACGGACTTGTGTCGGGTGCCCTTGCCCTACAAAGGCTGCCTTTAAAAGAGAAACGCAGTGCTATTTAATGAGCTGTGAGATGAGGCACTGCTGCTAACGCTCAGATCCCAGGATTCATCGGCTATTCATTGTGCTTAATGTACATGTTTCTGCACCGTGCATTTAGGAGATCCCAGAGAAGAATCCAAAACGGCTGCGGGGGAAAGACCACCAAACATGCCTACAGAAACATTACCGACAGGTAGCATGGTGAAGCCGGTCAGCCCTGCCGTGACTTTCACATCTGCCGTTCCTCTCCGCATCCTGAACAAAGGACCTGACTATTTTCGCAGGCAGGCGGAGCCTAATCCAAAAAGACTGAGTGCAGTGGAGAGGCTCGAAGCCGACAAGGCGAAATACGTCAAGAGCCAGGAGGTCATCAATGCCAAGCAGGAGCCTGTGAAGCCAGCGGTGCTGGCGAAGCCGCCGGTCTGTCCTGCAGCCAAGCGAGCACTGGGGAGCCCCACCTTGAAAGTCTTCAGCAACAATGCAAAGACTGAGAGTGGAGTCCAGAGAGAAAATCTGAAACTTGAGATTTTGAAGAACATCATCAACAGCTCTGAAGGCTCCAGCTCAGGTTCAGGGCATAAGCACGGTCCCCGAAATTGGCCACCCCACAGGGCCGATTCGACAGAGCTGAACCGACACTCGTTCGCCGAATCCTTGAAGGTTTACCCCACGCAGGGCCGGAGCAGCCCACAGGAGAGCAGCTCCAATGTCAGCAGAAGGCTCCTAGATCAGTCAGCAGAGACTTTCTTGCATGTCTCTCACAGCTCTTCAGACATTAGGAAAGTAACTAGTGCAAAGCCCTTAAAAGCAATACCCTGCAGTAGTTCAGCCCCACCTCTGCCTCCAAAGCCCAAAATCGCTGCCATTGCCACCCTGAAATCTCCAGAGATTGAGGCAGTGGAGTCTGGATGCGGAGTTAGTAGAAGACCCTCCCTACAGCGATCAAAATCAGACTTAAGCGACAGATACTTTCGCGTTGACGCAGATGTTGAACGATTCTTTAACTACTGCGGACTGGATCCTGAAGAGCTTGAAAACCTTGGGATGGAAAACTTTGCAAGGGCTAACTCTGATATTATATCCCTCAACTTTCGCAGTGCAAGCATGATTAGCTCAGACTGTGAACAGTCTCAGGACAGCAACAGTGACCTTAGAAATGATGACAGTGCCAATGACCGTGTGCCATACGGCATTTCTGCCATTGAAAGGAATGCCAGAATCATCAAGTGGTTATATAGCATCAAGCAAGCTAGAGAGTCACAGAAAGTGTCCCATGTGTGAGAGAGAAATCCACCATAGAAAAAAGCAAGGACTGTATCTTTGTCTGTGAATATTCAGTTTGTGAAGGGTTGTGAAGTCTACTTGAAGTCTTGTACCCTTCTCAAATCTCTTTGTGTTGCTTGTTGTGCAATGTTTCCAAGTTGCATGCCTGTCAACATGTGAGCTGACCTGGCTTCCACTTGAACAGTAACTAACTACAAAGCCTGGCTGAGCATACACATTATCTGCCAAAAGTTTAAGACAAGAATCTGATTAGGGCTTCAGTATAATCAAAGTGTTTACATGGAAAGGTTATATGACTTCTTTGGTATTTATGTGGTTCCTCGTGGATTTTATATATGTCACTTTTTGTCTTAATACAGATATCGTCAACTGATGTTACTCGTTTCCAAGTTGAAACAGAATCCCTTTGGGGGGAAGAAAAGTGGAATTGGCCGAAATATGAGGTTTAGGCATACAATGATAGGCAAAGCAGCCTTATCTCTTGTAAAAAGTGCATTATTGGCACACGAAAGCTGTTTCTAAAAGGCAAAGAATGCTATGTTCTTAAATTATGTATCGTTGTTAAACTATATATCCCTACTTGTAGTAAGGCACTGTTCAGTAAAAGTTTATTTTTCCTAGGTAAGCTCCCTCTGTTTTACAGCAGAAGTAGTCTAGTGAATCTGCTTGACCTCTCATAAACTAAATGAGTCTTGCATTTGGGTTGGTGTAAGCATTTTAATGATTTTGTATTATACCAGTTGGAAAAGCTTAAAGAAGGTTGGACTCAACAGATGGAAATGGCGCAGGTGCCATTTTGTGGGTTTGATTTTTATGCAAAGATTCCTGGTCTTAAACTTTTGACGGGAATAATTAGATCCTATAGCTGATATTGAATGCCTTTATTAGTCAAAACACATCATGACTACAAACTCCATGCTGTCTTAATTTTTTTTGTAGACCTATTTGAAGAGTTAATGAACAAAAATGGAAACACACAGCCATATCAATATAACGCCTCCTATTCAGAAGTAAATACACTCAGTAGCTGAAGTATATCTGAAAAAATGTGATTATGTTGTCTTGCATATGTTATATCTAAGGCTGTGAAAGTTTGTTCCAGCTCTAGGAAAGTGTAGAAACATGACAGTATGTAGCTTTTCTTTTCTCTTTTTTTTTTTTTTCCTCTTAAGACGGTTAGTGCTGCGAATCAGCCTGTTACAAATCTTTCAACAATCTGTCTTCCCAGTGGTTTAATTAACTGTCATTTCAGCTGACAGTGGTGGTGTGGTAGTGGAGAAGTTGAAAGTACAGTGGTCTCCCTCATTGTATTCATGCTTTGAAGTAAATTGCAGCACTACCTTATACTACATCAGCTAATAGGAAACTTTTTTATTGTGTAAATGCTGTAAGACTTTGTATATACTTCAGTTGTTACAAAATCTTTAAAAGGAAGAGTGTTATGCTAATAAATAGCTCCTGGTGCAGGTATGGTAGGGTTTTTCTGTTCTTATTTTCACCCCTCCCATTCTTAAAACTGTATCAGGAACTCAATTGCAGTGTGTTTTAGTGCTGTAGAAGGTCTTGGTTAAACAATAGTTCCAGTAAAAGGTTTCTTTTACTAAAGTGCTTTTCAGAATATAATTTTTTATAAAATAACTATAGCAGCATGATCTGTCTGAAGAACTAGAAGAGATTTTCAAGACTCCTAAAATAGCTTGCTTCTTCCTTACCTAGCAATGTTACTGTTCCTGTTTATAGCATCTGTTCGTAATGAATCACCGCAGTCTTCTGAATTATTCTTCAGTAGTGCTTATTTATATATTTGAATATTAAAGATGTTTTACAAAGTCGGGTTCTCTCTTTTCTCTGAGAAGCCTGTAGCCCAACTTATAACAGACAGCTACAGTTAATGCAGGCAAGACTGGAAGCGGAGCCATGCAGTCATTTGTTTCCTATGGAATTATCCTACATCCAGTTTTATATAATTGTTCTCTAAATGTTTGTTTATGGAGGTAGGGAAGCACACATTCAGTTTCAGCACACATTCAGCTTCAGGAGGCTACTCTGTGATTTTTACAGTTGACTTCACAACCTAAGACTTACAACATTCCTAGCTCAGACAAAAAAAAAAAAAAAAAAGAGGAGCTCTGTATTTCAGCTACAGGCCCATTTGTGACATTTTAAGCTCCATGGGTTTCAGTTGGCATTGACATCACACTGGTTTTTCAAGCATATTTTTCCAATAGTAAGTTCTACTCAGTTCAGTGACTGTTTTGCCAAGGAAAATAATGCTTGAGGGATTAAAGCCAAGTGTAATGCATCTGTACAGCAATGAAATAAAGAAGTTAAAACCAAAATACAAAATGCACCCACATTGTTCTCTCTCAAGTGTTTTAAGAATAACGATAAACATGCTATCTCAAGTGTTGTCAGCCAAAAACAGTAATAAAGAAGCTTTTATAACTAGAAAATGGATTAGAGCATATTCTGGTATTCTGAATTTGTGTCCTAAGGTTAGTTGGGAAGCCATAGGCTCTTGAGAAATCAAATTAATTTCCTTTTATAATCACAAAAGGGGTTGTGAACTATCTATAAGAGGGGGTTTTCTCACTCAAAATCTTAGGCAGCACCTTTGAAACAGCACAGGTGCTGATCTGCCTTTGCTGTCCCTGCTTCCTATAGTGTGCACATGGGTAAGATTTTACAGGGCCTAGACCTTCACAGTCAGCTGGACTTGCAGCTCTGGTGAGATTGCAGTAATAGAAATCATGGGATTGCAGAATGTTCACAAGGCTTTGAACAAGCAGGTATCAATTGCCTTTATTTGTCGCTTTATTGCCGTTTGTGCCGATATTATTTAATTATTAGTCACCCCAGGACCGTAGTCTTGTTATTACCCTGTATGTTTGCATAAAATCCAGATCACTGGTGTCTGATTGCTTTTGTATTCAAATGGGAATAACCATTCTTTACAATATAATATTATATACTATCTGCCTTTGCAGACGGGTAATCCTGTCATGTCAAGAGCGCATTACTTGTCTCTGCCTTAGGAGATTCCTGAGTGCTGAATGCTGAATTCACAAAGAGTTGTAACCAGATGAAATGGTTTGTCAGGGACCTGTTCTGGTCATGTTCCTGCTGTGTCCAGCAGGCATTTACCCAGGTACAAAGTGCACAGCAGGTGTTCACAGCTAAACAACAGCCCTTGTTGCAGCTCTGGAGGGAAATGCAAGCCCGTCCTGTGAAAGCTGGTACTGACAGTACTGACCACAGCAGTGAAGAAAAATGGAGTGTGTCTTCAGTGATTGGTATAAACTCATACACACACACTTACACGCAGACAAAAGAAACCACCACAGAGGTTTATGGTGGTTCTGTTACTTTGACTTGCCCGAGAGGGAAGGGAAGAGGAAAACCGTGGGACCAATTACACTTTGAAAGCTACCTACAGAGGTAAACCATTTATCTGAGTCAAAGAGGTGAGCATCAAAGTAAAACTGGTCTTTCAGCCACTTCATATTATATAGTAACAATGTCATGAAAGATGAGAGATAAAAGATCTGTGCCACAAATTTACATTCAACAAATACAAGTACTGAAATTGTCTTTTTTTTATGAATACTGTTTCTGGAAAGGAGAGCTCTGAGCTGTGAGTGTATGCACCATCTGAGTGACCGAGGGCTTTTGAAGGGGAAACACAGAATGATGATGCTTTTGGCTGTAATTCAAAAATCAAAAGGCATGCTCTAACAACAGAGCCAATCAGTATTGCTGACTTATCTCTTTTTGCAGCAGTTTATCCATCCGTGGAGGCCATACGCACTTGATTCTAGTCATTGAATGAAAAACAAAGTGCTTAATGGAGCTCTGCAGTACAGAGCTGAATAATTGCAGTCTGCAGGAGAACGGGAAGGGAACTAACCCTCTAAAACAGTCTTCCTGATACCTATTGATTATGGGGTGATAATGTTTAGTACATTATATTCAGAGTTCATTTGTTTATAGGAAACATTTTACTGAGCGGAGTAGTCGAACAAATCTGGGAGGTTCCATTTTCCAAGGCCGTAAAACTCTTGTTCATTGTGATTAATGCTGCTACACCAGTAACTGAACACATAAAGCTCAGAATATAAGAGCATCTGGAGTTTTGTTCCCATGAACAGTAAGGGTCCATTGCCTATTTTAATATAAATGTGAATATAAATGTGCTATACAGGAGAATAAATTGGTCAAGGTGTTTTGTCCTGAAATATGAGATAGCTCTATATTAAAATCCTTGTTACCAAGGCTTAAATATTCACTGATATTCTGAATTAATTTGACATTCCTGCTGTCAGCAGAAAGACTCCAATAATCTGCCCTTTGAAATATGTCATCCATAGCCTAATGGGAAAGGCCATTAAAAATGTCTGTTCAGTGTAAGGACTTTTATCTCCTGATGATAGCATCTATTAAGTGAACCTCTAAATAAGCACATTTCAGTCAGAAGTATTAACCCATAAATGTCTTTTATTTTTCTTCCTGAAAGCCCAAATGGTGATCAATAGCTGAGTCCTACCATTTGTTAACAGTTACTACATTATTGCTAAATACTCAGTTGATGTCCTTTGGGCAGCAGTGCAATCTAAAGTGGAGACACCTACATTACACCATCTGTCTTGCCCTGGTAGGTATGAACAGCCTTCAAGCATATTCTACATTTGATTACTTAGGAACTTGTTTGTGGCTGCCCATCAAAACTGAGTAATAATAAGCAACAACTTTTTTAAAAAAAATAATGAAAAACAATCATTTATAGATCAAAAAAGTAGTCTCTTGAATATCATTCTTCTAAATTTAAAGTCATTTTCATGATGATCTTATGACAAGAGTAAGAGAGTGCTAGTATCTCTGCTATTACTGTTTCTTACTTTTGGCACAGCAAGTCCTCTCCACCTTCTTGGTGTCTTGCCCTTTCTGAGTTTTCCCAGCTTTCTTCTTCTTTTCTGTGTCTTCCTTCCCTTGTGGTGTCTGACTTTTACATCATCTCTCCTTTGAAACTGACGACCAAGGTCATCATATTCTCCTCGCTTGACCTTCTTTCAAAGCAACTTTCCCACAACTTGTTCTGTCTTTTATAACCACTGTATTTGTGACAGCCTGCTCCCAGGAGAGTAACTCTGTGGCTACAGTTGAGCTGCCATGTCCTGAAAAGATAGTAATCTTTTCAATGGATTATTTTTAATTTCTGGGGTGTCGTGTTATTTACAGGCAAGATGAAGCAGCAAGAGGTGCTTCTTCAGGAAGATGCAGGGATTGAAAACACTCACGAAGAGCAGGATGTCAAACATATGTCAGAAGTATCAACTTCTTGGTCCAAAATTGTCTGTATTTTTTTTCTCTGTCATATTTCACTCAATGCATAGTCCTGCTATTTCTTTGTCTCCAAATAAAATGCTGGCTTGAGGACAACAGTGTGCAAATGTGGTACAATTTCCAGTGAGCAGAATTCTATGGGCCCACTGTCCAAGAAATATTTATTGTTTTACCTTCTGCTATTTGGTAACATAGGGTACCTGTCTGTCTTGCACCTTTGGCACCCAGACCACTTGTGCTGCGTGTGCAGTTCCCAGGCAGCTGGTCAGAGAGCACTGCCTAAAAGGATTTGTAACACAAAAGGACAATGAAAGATCCAGGAGGGACAAAGTCTCTCCTCACCCTGACTGTTGTGGAAAACTTTCAGCTGTGGTAAGAGAAGGTTTAGAAGCTGAAGTCCCCAAATTGCCATCTCATGCCGCCCTGGGGCTAAAGGTCTGAGACTTCAATCCTGTGTATGAGAGAAGAGTGTCTGGGTGTCTGGGAGACAGGATAAATCAGTGTGTAGAAGCAGAAGGCACTTGCTGAAGCATGCTACTGTATCACTAAATGCCTGCTATTCATGTCTTATAACATGAAGACAAAAAAGGAACATGGTTGAAATTTGGAGAGCAACTGTGAATGCAAATGCTTTCAGACGAGATGCGGAGGTGGGCAGATAGTTTTGCTTTTTAAGAAAGGAAGCTTTTAAAAGATCTTTTAATAAATGACCTGCTTTTCAAGTAAATTAATTTTTTATGAAGTCTCTCTTGCCATTCTGAACTGTAAAAGCTTTGCTACTCTCAGCACACAGCATTTAGAAATGTACCAACAGTGATTTGGAGTGACTTAAATAACAGGATGCTTAGCTGAATGTGAACCTTATTTTACTAAAATTTTGGATGGTGAAGGTTTTGTTTTTAATTTTAAAATGATTGTAGGGGGCAATAGAAAACTAACAGTCTTATTTATTAACTTCCTGCAAATGAGACTGGAAAGTACAGATTAATGTGTCTGCATGAACATTACAGCATTAGGTTTTGGCTAAGACTTGATTTTCTTCATTGCTTTGCATACCTCGCAGCATATCAGTTTACAGAAAATTGGCATAAAACTCAATCATCCCATCTGAAAATGCTTTCGGCAAACTTATGGGTTTGTGTCCACCTGGTGTATTTTCTACAAGACTGACACTGAGGTGCTGGAGCATTTCTAGAGAAGGGCAATGGAGCTGGGGAAGGGTCTGGAGCACAAGTCTTGTGAGGAGCAGCTGAGGGAGCTGGGGTTGTTTAGCCTGGAGAAAAGGACGCTCAGGTGGAGACCTTATTGCTCTCTAGGACTACCTGAAAGGAGGTTGTAGCCAGGTGGGAGTCTATCTTCTCCTAAATAACAAGTGACAGGATAAGGGGAAAAGGCATTTTATGGTAGAGTCACCATCCCTGGAGGTATTTAAAAGATGTGAACATGTGGTGCTCAGGGGCGTGGTTTTTTTGTTCTTGTGTGGTGAACTTGGTGGTGCTGAGTTAATGGTTGCACTTGGTGATCCTAAAGGTCTTTTCCAACCTAACAGATTCTGTGATTGTTTTGTGTTTAATGACTCTGAACAAAGAGCTTTCAAAGTGCTTTCAATTTCCCCTGTTTTTTTTCTAGCCCATTCATCCTCCTCCTCTCCTACAGATGGAGTGAAAATAGGAGCTTTTTATCAGTATAAATATTCTCTGGTATTGAATTCAGGAAGTAGAGAACAGGCATGGAGCCACAGCATAAAACAATTTTTTTGCTGGTGGTTTTTTGTAATGAAATTACAAGTTTAATGGGTTTTTTCCTCCAAGATGCTGTACAGTCAAACAGAGCCAAACAAGCCAATAAAGTGTGTGGGGGTGTGTGTGCGTGTGTTTGCACTTATAAATTGCAAAAATATATCATAGAGCCAGTAGCAATAGGACAAGGTATAATGGGTTTAAACTGAAAGAAGGTAGAGTCAGACTAGATATTTAGATATTTAGAAGAAATTTTTTGCTATGAGTGTGCTAAAATACTGGAACAGGTTGCCCAGAGAGGCGGTGGATGTCCCATCCATGGAGACATTCAAGGTCAGGTTAGATTGGGCTGTGGGCAACATGGTCTAGTTGAAGATGTCCCTGCTCATTGCAGAGGGATTGTGCTAGATGGCCTTTAAAAGTCTCTTCCAACCCAAGTTATTCCATGATTCTGGGTTTTCCCCACAGGAAACCTTAAAACTTGTTTGGCATAAAGAAACCTTGAAACATCTCTGGACACTTCATCTGGGAAGACCATGGGAAAATGAATATCCAAATTCTAGCCCCATTGAAGTCAAGGGGAACTTTACTACTGATCTTTAGTGGGGCAGACGGCATTTCACCCACTGCGAGAACTTAACATTTTGGCCTATTTAGGGATGGGGTTTCTTTCTCTGTATTGTGAATATCATGCACTAATTTTCTACCACTTTCTCACCTATTATTCTGTCATCTCAAAAAGTACAAGGGGGAAATCCCTCCAGACACTGCAGGTAAGAGCCATGAGAGGAGCAAAACCTTGCAGAGACGAGTCAAAGAAGAGGTTTGGTGAAGCACAGTACTGGTGTGAGGAGAAGGTCAGGACCACAGGGTGTGTCTCAACACATAAGTAGCATATAATTGTTTTCTGAATTTTTACTGAACAGCTGATGAGCAGATTATGGAAAACCTACAAACTAATGAGCCGTCATGAATATTCATATCAAGCCTCAGAGGTGCCCCTGCTGCTCATCTCTAACCACCAATGAGGTCTTACAGGAGCAGTGTATGACCAGTGCTATTTGAAAACAAATTTGCCCTACTCCAAACCACATTAATGTAGTCAGCTGTGATATCAAAAACCTTTATGGGCCCTTATTTTTTTGAGAGGTAATTTATGAATTTTTGGGATGGACCCTGCTCCTTGGAGGTCACCATGGAAAAGCGTTTACTTATGTCATTATCCTATTTCCAGCTCGGCTACACAAGAGCAAGCAAGCAGAGCTCTTCAGGGCCCTGTTCTGGCTATTCCCCCACCATGTGCAGGACATCCATGTGCTGTCATCGCTCAGAGACATGGATGGTGTGATACCCGGAGGCAGCTGTGGTGTAAAATTGAAGATTTTTCTCGTGGGCTCATTCCCACACCATTTCCACAGAGACCTGATGCTCAGGGTCACACTGTGTTCAGGGGGGTGCTGAGTGAGCAGATGTGTAATGCCATGAAATTGTGGAATGTGTTGAAAACTTATGGAAAGGGGTTTCCTGACCATGTTTTGCTGAGTAAAAAATGGCATTTCCCATGGTTGAAATCTTGGCCAAGCACTCATTCAGTAGATACTGGGCAAAAGCCACTGGTCTGATGGGCTTACTGAAGGGCGGAGTTCATGTGACTTCAGGAGCAATGCAGCTGCCTCACCCCCTTCTGTGATGCAGCACAACGTGTTTGGTACGGGGAAGAGTGAGTGCACTGGAAGGAGGGATTATCTCTACAAAGCCATGCCACCAGCCAGGCTTACGCAATTAATTAATGTTTTAATAAGTATTTTATAGAATAATTTATAGGCTCACATAAACATGCAGTAAATTTAGTCCATTTTCTAAATGTGTTTGTGAATAGTGGTGGTTTATTTTTTTTTTATATTAAGTTTAAGAAGTAGTTTAATATGAACCCCTGGCAGTTATTGACATACAGCACCTTTTTTTTACTAGGCCAGATGAGAGCAGGTCATGTAGATAATAATATGGGGCTGTTAGTAGGTTATGACTAGCTGAGTTATGAAGATGAACCTCTTCAGAAAAATATTAAAAAGAAAACATAGACATGATTTTCCTGACTATTGCATGATGCTGACTATTGCATGTTGTAAGTTGTAAGGCCCCAAAAATGTAGATTGACTTGCTGTCTTTAAAACCATTGAATGAGAAAGCAGGAAAGAGAGCATGAATTTTTAGAGCAACCTTGATGTTAGTGTATCCTGATCATGTCGTGTCTGGTATGGGGGGACAGCAAGGGAAGAGATGGCTGCTTTAGCACATGGACTGCAGGAGAGGAGAAGGGAGAACAGAAATGTGACCTGAAAATAATATTAACTGTGACAATCTGACCATAAGATCTTCCTCATGAACAGTCTGCAGGAGCAGAGCTTGTCACCAGGTTTAAATGCCAGGCATTTCAGAGCAGGGATGTGGAACAGTTTCACTGCCCAGGGCTCCCAAAGGATCTGACTGGCCAAGGCCACCGGTGCCGGCTTTTTAGTTTTTATTACTGCTTTCACAATACATCCCTACAGACTCATTTGTAATGCTTCTCTCATTCCTCTAAGTGGGGAATGCCAAGATAAGAATACTGGAGGTCTTTGTACTCTCAGCAGTAAAGCACAGCAGAGATGAGATCAATAGGAAAGGTCCAGGAGTCCAGGGCATTTTTCTCAGTTGGTTCCCTTCAGAAACCGCCCCCTTTGGGGGCAGAAACTGCAATAGTGGAGGCAGGAGCTGCGGCCCTTAAAGGTTTTGGGAAGGAATTGCCCACCTCGTTGAACAAGATGCTAAATCCAGGCACCCTCAGGGCTTCTGCTGAAAACAGATTTGCAACTGTTTTCAGTCCTGCCCTGCATGCCACCACATTTTTGCTGCCGCAAATAAGCAGCATTTCTCCAGTGATCTAGTAGGTGTGGGGAGAAATGACACACTCAGGCTCACATGTGCCTTCCCACCGTGGTGTAGGAAGTTATGCTTCTGCAGAGCAATGCTTCTTGTCTCTGTGTTTGCCCTGCATTTCACCACTGCTGTTTCTTTCCCAGCCCCATGTTTCCACATCAGGAAACTGAACATCTCAGTTCTATTCAGGAGCTGAACATCCTTTCTCCTGCACCTTATTATTTTGATGTTGGGCGGTGAAACCAGAGGCCAGGGCTGCAGCTGTTTGCCTTATCCTTGAAATTTTTCTGACAACAACCTCGGTCTCCACTTTATTTATGACCAGCCATATGAAACTGTTTCATGAAGCATATCACTAAAATTTTAGTTTTCCTGTTGCTTTTTTCTTACTGGGAGATAAGGCCATTTATCTTCCTTGCTGATGTTTTCAGTTTTTCAGCCTCCTCAGGTTGAAGCATTTATTTCTTTAGGCAATACTTTCTACATTCTTTGAGAGACAGTCTATTTTTTAACACTATGGTACATGTAATTCTGCTAAACTATTGCATGCATGTAGTTACTCCATTGCATAAATATGAATTTATGACCAGGATGAAGGAACAGTAAGTTCATGGAAAAATTTAAAAATAAATTTTTGAGGAGAGGTTTGGAGCAGTTCCAGTGTATCTGAGCACTGCAGATGTAGTGCAGGCTGCCTGCATTTGCAATGCACAGTAAAAATTATCAGAAGATTCTGATTAGCAAATGGAATGTGTAATGTGTTCCCAACAGACCGTTTTCCCAGAAGAAATAACTCATTTTGAGCCCTGCTTATTTTTCAAAAGT
Source organism: Motacilla alba alba (assembly GCF_015832195.1). Lineage (NCBI taxonomy): Eukaryota > Metazoa > Chordata > Aves > Passeriformes > Motacillidae > Motacilla > Motacilla alba. Next base: position 114,150,632 of record NC_052017.1, read on the forward strand.
GCATAATAGAGCTGACATTGAGAAAATTTTATGTGGAACGGGGGAAATAAAAAAGCCACCTTCAAGTTATAGTAACTCCAAATCAAATAATTCAGTTGAAACAGTTCTGCCTTATTTCTAGCAAAGAATTTGATTGACAAGTGAGCCATGAAAGAGCAGTAAACCTCTGCTCCCAGAGATGTGTGGACTTTAGGCAGTGGAAGGGCCCTGCTGCTGCCCTCAGCCCACCCCACTGCTGTCCCAACCCACTGCTCACAGGCTGCTGCTCACAAGTGGAGCTGGCTCCATCTTTAAGATGAGTAAGTTTATTATCTGAATTGCTGCCCGAAGATGGCAGCTGCTTTATCAAGTTCTCTTTTCCCTGCTTCCCAAAGACAGGTCTCCTTCAAAAAACATGAGCAGCCCTTGCACCACCATGAATTGTTTAATGTGCGCTGTAAGAGCAAACACTTGGCACGGTGTGAAAGTATTTACACAACATCATATCATAACTGGTGATGGACAGCAAAGCAGCTGGTGTCCCACAATGTACCAGCTACATCTGGCAACTCATGTCTAAACTGGGTGGATCTCTGGGGTCTGGAGAATTCACAGACATCAAAATCAATATGTCCCTTGGTCAAGTCACCTCTGCTCTGAAATCCTATACTTCTGTATCACAAAGGCTGATGTTTTCTGCTCTTTGTGAGCTTTTAAAATTATTTGAAATTTGAATTTTGAGATCTCAGTCTTTTCTGGAGAGAATTCTTCCATGAGACAGGGTTGCTTTTGTCAGCACATCTGCCAGCTGTTGTTTCAGGCTAATCTGTAAGGTGAAGCAGGCATTTATGGCCGTTGCAGTCCTTCCTTTTTCCAGTTCTCGCAAAAATATCCAAAAAACATAGAGATGTGTTCTCTGTAGGAAAATGTAGGAATAAAACCTCCTTTTCTGAGGCTTTCTGAGAGTGCTCACGAAAAGGATCTGTGTTCATACCAAATATTCTAAAATATGTACATTTGTCACACGTAAACCACTGAAAACTAAACAAACAGAGGCTTCAGATTTTTCTTTATGCAGATTAGGTTACAGACTGTAAAACAGCTGCAAGTTGGCCACCACTGAGAGGTGGGATTGGATTGGCTGCTTTCTCAAACAAAGTGCCACCTCAAAACGAAAACATGAAAAACAAAATGCTGCATTTCAGCTTGGCAGTCAGCCCCGGTCAGAATTTGAACAGGAGGCTTCTTTGAGGTCCTTGGATGCTGAGTGAAATGTCTCTGACAATTCAGTATGTGCACAGAGATAACATGTCAGTGTATCAAAATGCAACAGGCTTTGCATTGAGGACCCAATATTTTTCTGACCTCTCCTCTCCTGGTAACTTTGCTCTAAAAAGGGTTATTGTCTTTGTTTTGGAAACTTTGTCCATCATCTCTTTCACCTAATCTGTTTTATTTCAATGTGTTTAAAATGCATCATATACATTTTCATTTGTAGTTAAATTTCTGGGCTGCTAGCAGTGATGGCATGTACTCTGCATTTTCACTTTGATTTTGAGACCTTCCTAACACTAAACTATAAAAGCCACCAGATCATTATTTCTAAGGATGCCACACTGATATAAATGCAACACTCTGTAGTTGAAAAATACCAGTGACATCCTTCTGTTCGTCTAATCCTTGACTTCAAGACATCATCAGATCAAAGCCAACCACTCAGCCAGTGTATGCTAGGTTTTCTTTATTTCCAAAAGAAATACCACAACTTGCAGAGCAGAAAATCCCCTGTATCCTTCTATAAAATCCTTCAGAATGAGACATGCTTATGGCTGTGAAAGGAGGGAAAAAGCAGATAAAATTCTGACCTCCTGTAGAAATGAAACTCCTGTTATTTCTTTCACTGAGGCTCTGATTTCACCCAAGAATTACAACTGTGACTTCCTTTAAAAAGTAACTTTTCTCCTTAAACAATTTTTTTAATAAATGCATCACTATCAGCCAAGGTATGGATTTGTGCTAGTGGAAAGAGACACTCTGTAGTGAAATGCTGCCTCTAGAAATTAATTCCCCCGAGTCAGTTTTGTTACATTTGGTTTGGGTTTTTTTTCCTTTTAAAAAGACTCATCAATTTTTAGGTCAGATGAGATCACTTTAATTGTTTTGCTTTTCTCTCTAATACCAATTATATCCAGGCATGAATTATTTCCCATTCGAATTACACAGTATTTCAGTTGAGAAACCCTATTTTGATTTAAACAAAGGCAGTGATGGAGAACCCACAACAGCTTTTACTAAATCATTTCAGTGGTTAATAACCCCCTGCCTAGATAAATTGTAATCTCCTTTGCAGTCTGAATTTGTCCAGCTTCAAAGAGCAGCCCCAAGGTAGTGCCGTACATTTGCTGCTCAGCTTGAAGAGCCCACTGCCACAGCTTTGCTCACTGCACAGAGACTGTGAGTGTGTCTGCCTTTAACTTTTTATTGGGTACACTAAACAGCTGTCAGATAAAGAGATTTTCATGCTACCTGTTCCAAGGTGTCCTAGCAGAAGTGACTAGCACAGCCAAGATAACCCTGCATCACCAAGGATGTAGTGTTAATGATATTTTGTCTTTGTGCAGTCTTTGCACGTGTTGGAACGATGGCTGAGTTTCACACGCCATGTCTGAAATTACTCCTCCCTGCCTGACCAGAGCTTTGCCCCTTCCTGCCATCCACAAGGCAGAAAATCACCAGATCTGCTAGCACAACACCCCTTTCCATTTCTCCCTAACCCACTTCAGCTGCAGTGATATATGTTGAAGAAACAATTCACAAACCAACAGGAAAAAAGCAACACATTGCCCTAAGTGTCCAGGCTAACCCAGATCCCAGTGACAGAACGGGGCTGGGGAGCGATTGCATCAGCAGCTGCCCTGGGTCACCTGCACATTCCATTGAACAGCCCTTCTTAGGAACCCCTTTTTCTGGAATATTTACAACTAATTTAGTACCCAGTTGTGCACTGTCCCTTCAAGACACATGGCCTTGTATTGGCTGATGGTTAAGCTCACCAGATCACTCTGAGCAGGCACCTTGCTGTGTTAGAGTGTGCAGGCTCTTTGCTTGCTCTGGCACAACCAAAACAGTTTTGCTCCATTTTCATATTTCCTTAATTCTTTTTTCTGTTAAAAAAAAGCCAACGTCTCTTCGAAGTTCTTAAGCAATTGCAGTTCTCAAGATTGATGATCTATTACTAATAATGTTTTATAGTTTTCTCTTTCAGTGAGTTATTGTTGCAAGTCCTTGCCTAATTTTAATGAGTAACCCTACTGACACACTTGTGGGAACTTTTGAGGATTACGGACATGTAACCCTCAATGTTGTCTTCAGAGATCACGTAAAGACAGCTGCAGTGTTCATCAGTCTGCATCACCACTTGGAGGAGTTACTTTCTCCTGGTGACTCCCTTTTCTCTTTCATTCCCTCAGAAATAGAGCCCCAGTGTCGTGGTGCCTGGAGCACAAGCTTTCAGAAGGACTTATGTCTCCTCTAGCAACTGATTCTTATAACAGGCACCATGAAGTATCACCAGAGAAAATTTTAGTACAGCTGTGTCTTCATTTTCCTTTTGACATCACACTTGAAGCTTCCTTAGAAATATGTTAATTAAAAAAAAAAAGAAGTTATTTTCAGCGGAAGAGAGATGAAACACAGTGCTGCATGTGTGTAAGTGTCCAGTTGCTGAGGGTGGGGTTCCCATCATCTCTCAAACAGCCTGACCTCTTCATAATGGCTTATTCCTGCTGAAATGTATTTGACTTGAAAGAGTGAAAATAATGATTTTGCTTCTTACTCGTCTAGTTCATATATCAGCCAACAATTGTTGGCTTTGCCAAGGGCAACTCTTGCTCTATTAATCCACAAGCTTGCTCTCCAGAGTCCTTCACTGTGGCCTCACCCCAGCCTGCCAACTTCTGGGTCTACTCAGGGCTTCTTACCCACACACAGCACAGAAATGACATTAACAGCATCCACTTAAATCAACAAGACAGCTTTAGGACTATGCTTACAACTGCTAAGCCAAAGCATAAATACTTCTGGAAAGCTCAAAAATGTAAATTTAGAGTGGGAAACTGCTTGAAAATTCACCTGTCACAGGTACTACTGCAGTTCCAGGGTCATATAAACATGAAGTAACCTTTTTTTTAACTTAGTAGGATTCCTAATGAAATATTTTGTGACTGCTTTTGTTTTTAAATTTACTATGCTTTAGTTCAGTAATCGGTTTATGACTGTAATTATTAGTCTTTCAGGCAGCACTTTTTAAAAACAAATTAGGTTGCTGCAAACTCTGGTGATTTCATGATCACATAGATCCATATAAATCACAGTTAATTAAGCTCTTTATCACTTAGGTTTTCCTTACACAATGTATTTACAGCATTGCAATAACAGGCAATATTCCTACCTTTCCATACCAATTTAGTCATATTAAAACAAAAATGGGTTTGTAACAACAGAGGTTGAAAACCAGAATTTACTTAAGTAGCCTGCTGCACACTAACAATGATATGATGGTGTAAGCTGATAGTGTTTATCTAGAGAGGGGAAAAAAGCCCTAGAAATATAAGCATAATCTGAAAAACGTTATTTTAAAAAAGGGAAAATAAAGCAAGCCAAGTTAAAACTCTCTGAATATATGTTTCCTTTCCAAGTCTTATCTGAGTTGTTACAGGGTATAATTCTGGCTGCACTAAAATGAAAGAAAACAAAACTAACCAAACACCTAAGCCAGTTAAGAGTGCAAGTATTCCTTAAGATGTCCAAGTTGAAATGTGTAAATAAATATAGTCGGGACTTGTTTTCTTCTTTACAAGATCCACTCTCTAATAAATTTCTCTTTAATAGCTATTACCACTTCCATTAAAGATTTTTGTACTAAAACAGCTACAGAATGTCTCCTGACTTGGAGGAGTCTCTGAGAAGTAAAGTTAAAAACTAAAATGTGCCATTGAATTCAGGAGTTTTATCTTGAATTAGGATCCTTCAGTGGCAACTCTACTAAAACTTCCAGGCCAAGATTCAACAGTAGCAAGTTTTGATCTTCAAAAAGGTATAGTTCAAAATAGAGATGGTTTTTAATGCTTATGGAAAAAAAAAAAAAATCATCCCTCAACCAAACCACTTGCACTGACCTTCTTCATTTTTGCTTTCATATTTATTATGACTGGAGAAATGCACCAGTTAAAAATTATTAACTTAATGCAGTAGAAAGTAGTTAGGAGCTGCTTCCACCTCCCCTGCACACATGAAGGCCATGCTGGGTGAGAGGTATCTGGCTGTACTCTGCAGGGTGACCCATGGCACCATGAAGGGACTGGCAGGGGAGATGTCCATCTGCAGCCCAGCACTGGCTGACCAGTGCCTCCAGGGCCTGAGATAAAATAATACTAATAATAAATACTGTTGTCAGGCTGAACTGACTAACATCACAGATAATTTATTAAAGCTAGCTGCTGTGGGGATGAATATTTTTGGGCTGCTGGCATAAAGTAATGACTCGACATATCAACATTTCCTCGTATAATCACTACACGGTTCCTACAGACACACGTGTATTATTGTTTCATGCAATACATCTTTATCCCATTAGTTTAGTGACTTTAATGGCAGCTTTTGTGAGATGCTTCAATCCTGACTGGCATAGAGCACCTCCACTGTGAGATGTAGCATGTTATCATCTCATGTTTTCTGTTTCTTCATCAATATTTTTTTAAGTGGATGCCCTGTTCCCAAACACTCAGCAACCCATTTCTGGCTGTGGTATATTGATAATCTGAGTATATTTATGAAGATATTAGGAGCCATGCTTTCTTTATATTTATGAATTCATTTGCATTTCTCTAGCCCTGAAAAACTCATTAAATAAAACAATAAGGTGGAGGTTGGAGCCAGTTTGAAAGAGAAAATGATTTTGTGAAATACTATATTTTAAATGTTATTTTAGCAGGTGGGAGAAGCATACTTATAATGGGCAAAAAAAAAAAAAAAAAGAGAAAAGATCATTAAAAAGAAAAAAAAGTCCTACCTCAAATGTTACCAAAATGTCACATCACATAAAAACACTTTCAAAGAGGAAGATATGTTCTTTCCTGATGCACCAGTTCCATAATATTGTGACATTTACATTCTAATGATAACTAAACTTTGATCTTTGGGAAATTTTAGAGCAAAGAGCCTGATTTGCTGTGATTTTGCCACCTCCCTGAGGGAACTAGATGCAGCCTGCAAACCTCCCAGGAGTTATACAAACAGAAAATAAGAAAGTAAAATATTGGAAAAGAAGGCTGTTTGGATTATGTGTGCACAGAGAAGTCATGAGGATTAACCAGGTTGAACACTGAGGTTTGGTTAAGGATAGCTACGCAAAACCCATGCAAACACTCCCCTGCACTTAGGAGGACAGAGAGCTAAAGACATAAACTTGAACCCATCTATCTTTTACTGACACTGGGTCTTGAGAAGCTGGGAAGTAATGGGCTAAAGGGATTGCAGAGCTTCAACCTTACTCCTAATCCATGTCACAGAATTAAAAATAACAAGGGGAGGAAGCCCCCTAAAAACCCTCCCTGGAAGGGAGTAAATGACATCATTCTGCACACAGCTAGGTAGAGCACAAGCAAAGTGGAGGCTGTGGAGCCTCCTTACTTTTGCAGGGCATGCTGTCACATGTCCTGATAGAAATATCTACTTTAACAATTAAGCTTGGGCTTGACTCAAGGTGCAGGAAAGGTTTGCACTTCTGGGGAAATGCTGGCATCTGGATGCTGCTGAAGGCAAATCCTCATTGTACACTGAAGCCATTCTTTGGTCTCTCTCTCCTCAGACCCTGGAAGGAAACTTTTCCTTCATAATGTTTTTCTTTCAAAAACCCAGCAGCTACTGAGTTTTTAGGAATTGTTTTTTTTTCCTTTGATGTGCTGGGAAAGTGGCTGCCTTTAGTGTGAGTAAAAGGGGAAAGAGCAATTTTACCTGGGTTTGTACCTTGCTGGATCCTGCAAGGCACATCATGCAACTCAGTGATATATTGGAGTGAGCAGGTTCCTTGCAACAGGGAGATAGAAAAAAAAGAAGAAAATAGGTGGTACACATTGCCATGCAACCAAAGATGTTTTGCTTCTGTAATCATCTGCTGCCATACCCCTATCCTGGGCAATGTTGTGCTTCTACAAATTGGAGAAGCCTTTAGGTTCATTAAGGTCTCCCAAAGACAAGCACATTCTGCCCCAAATTAATTTTCATCAAGTGCCCTTCAAAGTAATATATGGGACAGAATCAATTAACACTTAAGGACTAGAATCTGAGCTGCATGTAGTAAATCCAACTCCTTGCTCCTGGATGGAATTTTTGCTGTAAGTAGGAATCTTCTTAGCATCAGAATGCTCAAGATAATAGTCTGTGGTGTGGCTTTTCAGAGCTAAATTATCAAACAATGTATATTCTGTGTATTTGAGTAATTCAATGATACCACCAATATTAACCTTTCTGCTGGAACTGGTGTGTAGCAAAATATCTCCAATAAGAGAAATATGAGAATAAAGTTCTTGCATGAGCTTTTCATACAATAATTCTGAACTTCAAATAATATGATATTACATTGAATTAAAAAATGTGATTCTCCCATCTGAAAACGAAAAGTGTCTTTTGTGATTGACATAGAGTGTTTAAGGGTTAGTATACAGAGTTCTCATATGCGAGGAAATATCTGTGGAAGAAAATACAAACTTTGCAAATTGTTCTTGGTTTGCTTAGTTAATAACACTCAATGTTTTATATTTAATTACAGTAGATTGCAATTCATTATTTCAAAGAGATTTAAAACCTAATAAGCATCAGACTGCAGAGCAAATACTCTTTCTTTGTGGACATAACCACTTCCAGCTTCTCAACCTTTTGTAATATAAGTACAGGAAAAAGAATTTAAAATATGTACATAAAGGGAGATACACTTGTCTGATCATTGGAGCTGGATAGTCAACACGACAAGAAAAATTAAACTGGGATTTAGAGACACTTTTTTTACCTTGTAGAATGAAGAGCTTTCATGATTTTACTTTAATTACCTTCTTGTTCAGTTTTTCCTTTGTTGTCTGAAATATCAATGAGATTTCTTCTTCTATTTTCCATTGTTATGAATCTCTTGAGCAAAATTGCTGCCTTCAAGTAAGAGCAGAATAGAAACCAGAGACAAAGGCACAGAAATGTTTAGGCAACAGATTACATTAATAAAAAAAAAAAGAGTAATCTAGAGGAAGAAAGTGCATCTTAGTGAAGCAAAATTTATAAATAATTTCGTTTCTTCCTACTGCAGAAACTTCCTGACCTCCTCCAGGATATTTTCCCAAAACTGCTGTGAAGGAAGCAAGGTAGACGATGGATGGAGAGACTGCAGCGCTCTGCCCTTCTGCCCCTGCTGAGCTCTGCCACAAGGCAATGCCAACTCAGCTCTGTCCTCTTCCAGTCCCTTGATCCACTTCTTACTCCTGCCTTGTCTCTAGTCAGACTTCTAAGCTGTCTTGGGAAGAAAAAGAGCTAGAAGAAGCACACTGAGGAAACCTGCTGGCTAACCCTGGGCATTAGGTATATTCAGGTCACTGCAGCTCACACAATGTGGCAGCTGAAATGAAGCAGCACCATAAGAGCCATAAAATCATACAATCATTCATGTTGGAAAAGACCTCTCAAATCCTTGAGTCCAACCATAAACCCAGCACTGCCAAGTCACCACTAAATCGTGTCCCTAAGTGCCATAATTACACATCTTCTAAATACCTCCAGGGATAGTGACTCATCAAAGGAAAACCTTTTTCTAAAGCAAAGAAGGCTGAATTAACCAAAGCTTGGTAAAATGAGGATAAGATTAATAGCAGTGTACCATTTCTAGAATTACAGTGTTGGCAGAAAGGTATTTGTTTAAAAGAATTCTTTCTTTAAAGAAATACACTACATTATTATCATAACTGTAATAAACCCAAAAGATTTCAATCATAATTTTGTCTGGGAAACTAACCGTGAAATAACAAAGTCCCCACAACTTCACTTTTGGTATGTGAAAGAGAACACATCTAAATTAATCCTCACATCCTTTCACAGCTAGATTGATGAATAACTATGTCCTAGAAAACAAAAGTAGGATTTCCAAAGACTGGAAAGCAGAGAAGCTGGACTATTGCTCCTTCAAGCACCTTTTACTCTACACCAGTGATTGAAGAAAGTGGGATGGAGATCATTGAGGACTTAAGACAACAGAGCTGAAAACAGATAAGTTCTTCTTTTCCAAAAGGTTGTTTAGGAGAGGCAGACAGCCTTATTCCCAAACAAAACACATGGTCCAAGTGGCTCCGGACCCTCCATCCATGCCAGCATGTGCTCTAACTTAAACAAGGAGAGGTCAGCCTTGGCCACAGGTACCAAATCTACCAGATTGCTGTCAAATGAGCATAAACCTCTCAGAGCAGAAGTGCCATGGCCCAGCTTCCCAGAAAAGCCAGCAGCCAGCTGTGAAAAGTTTTTGTTCTTAAGAAAGAGCATTGCTCTGCCAGCCCACTGAGCTCACAGAGAGCTTCTGATCAGCTGGAGCTAAGATACTTAAAGGACAGCTTAAGTTAATCAAGGCCTAGTACAGATATGTGAAAAAATGTGAGGTCTTTTTAATCTCTCAATTGTATTTTTACATTGGGCTTCTACTAAGGGGGGGAGGGGAGTAAGATCTGCAATGTTTCTTCAGTGTGTATAAACCCCAAGAATTTGAAACACCTTCATGATACTTGGTATGAATGCAAATGGCTCTTCCCAGGTCTTTGTTTTCCTTTTTCTAAGTTGTTAATGAGTTTGGCCTCGGAGTCCCTCACTCTTGAACTCTAGCGTAGAAAATAATAGGTGTTAGTCTGGTTATTCTGAGCCCCAGGAAAGTATAATGCTCACTTGCAGCAGTCCTTGCCAACCCTGTGAATAATAAACTGCACTTAATAGCACAGTAGCCAGCTTTAGGATGTGTCCATAGGCACTATTTCACCAGCATCTTGTTCTGGGGAAAGACCTTCACCTGGGACACCTTCAGTTTAGGTTCAGAGTCTAGATGTGTGACAGAGATTATTTCGTGGATGTGAAGCCATTCATTGTCTCTGCTTTATACCTGAAATGGGGAGGACCATGTTTCACCTGTAAGAGGCTGAGGTAGTACTAATTTGCTGAGGTTTCAGAGGATTGAGAGAACTGCATCAGTGCTTAGAAGATTTAGCAGAGTCACATCTGTATAATGTCTAAGAGATTTTCATGGGGTAGATATTGTGCTGGGGTTTTAAATGGAGGTGGAATATGGTGAATCTCTGCAAGCTCAGAAGAAGTCTCAATCCTACTGCAAGGTCTGAGCAGAGCTCTCAGTTCAGGAGGAAATCCTTCATCTTGCTTTCTTGTCTGCCTGCAGATGGCTTAAAGACACTATAGAATATTTTTCCTAAGGTAAAAAATGCCTCTGCAGAAGACTAGGTTTTAAAAGCCTGTTTCTTATCAATTGAATTCTGAGTTGAAATTGAATAGTGGCTGCCTTAGACCAGTATATGGCTTGTAAAGTGAAGGCCTGACAGGCAAATCACACACCTTCTTCTATCTTGTGTTTATTCTTTTTTACGGCCCAGTCAAGACAGGAAATATTAAATGCACTGTTACATTATAAATTTACTTGTGAACTACTTTCCCGGGAAGGCTGGTGTGAGCTGAATGTCCCCCTCCTCTCACTAAAGCTCCCAAGCTCCCAATCTTTATAAATGACAGTCTCCTCTCTTTCTGTAGATGTCTCCAAGAGCCATTGCCTGCAGCTCTCTGCTCTGCTGACAACCTTGGGGAGCAGCATGTCTGGGTGAGCATGGATGTCTCTCCCCAGCTGTGTCCCCACATCCTTGCATGGCACTGACTGCTATGGCTCTCTTCTCCACCATGGGGAGGGCAGACAGCATTTTAGGAATGAATGTGCAATACCAGACAAGAAAGAGGGAGAATGGTTAAAACCAGGTCATCCTCAGAGGTCTGTATTTCTTCTCAGCAGCTCTGTTGCATGGGAAGATGTAAATCTCCAAGCTGCTCTCTGCAAACAACTTCTGTGACGAATTTAGACTCTCCGCGCCTGTTGCTTGCCAGAAATTCTTGTGAGAATACACCAGACATGAAGAAAGGCAGAGAAACAGCCACAGCTGGAGCCTGGCCAGCCCAGCTGGCATGGTGGTGTGTGTGAAGCCCCTGGAGCCTGTCCAGGGACAGGATGGTGGGGGAAGATGCTGGCAGCATGGCCTGCCTTCCTTCTCCCACACATGACAATAGCCAGGTCATGGTGAAAGGGGAGCCAGACTCAGAACAAAAACAGTGGGCTGCACTCATGAGAACTACTGCACCACTGAACAGCTGGAGACCGCTGATGCTTATCTCTAGGGGAAACATGGCTGTTTCCATTTTGCCTTCATGTTGCTACACGCTTTGCAAGAAAGGGCAACCCCTTCTGGAGATAAACCACTGAGCCCCTGAGCCAGAGGAGCTGCACCATGATTCAAAGGGCTTTGGCCTGTTTGTTTATTACACCTCACCTTCCCTGTAAATGTGTGTTGGCATAATGGCAGCGCTGGAACTTCTTTTTGTCAATGATCTACTGAGAAGTCCCTCGGTGAGATGTGTGCTCAGGTAAATTGTGCTGATTAGCTTTTCAAGAGGGGCTAATGAAAATCACATTAGCACTATTTAACAAAAAGGTAAATAAGGAAATCTTTTGGAACTGGGCAAATATTTGGCATCAGTCATGTGTTTCTGTGAACAAACCTTTTTAGAGTGGCTGCTGATGCCATTGTCTACAAAGAGCCATGCATACAGGTTAGGAGAAAAAACTGATGTTGCTAAGGTAAATATTGATTGTTTACATTAATATTAATATTTAAGGTAATTTTACATTAATACTAATATTTAAGGTAAATATTGATTATTTACATTACTGATGTGTAAGGTAAATATTTTGTTTTACAACTGAAGAACTTGCGGTAATCACACTCTCAGGATTATACAAAAGGAATTATATCATTTTCAGGGCTATGAGTACAGACCAGACAATTTAGCAAAGAAGACACCTAATTTCTAATCTAAAGGCTTCATCAAGTATTTTCATTACTAACACTAACTGTAATGCTTGACTTAAAAAAAAAAAAAAAAAAAAAAAAGGTGGTGGGGCTAAGGGATTAAATGAGCCTAGTAGTTTTCTGGAATACATATATACAGACAATCACCATAACAGCTTGTCCCAGACTGAGACATTTTGTAATCTGCTGGCTTTAACTCATATCATGATAAGAGCAAGACACACAAGTGTTCCTTTGAAAATGTGAGCAGTTCTCTATCTTTCTGTATAACTGAAGGCTAAGCCTGCAAGGATTTTTAGAGTAACTCCAGGGAGGAGGTTTCTAGGAAAAGAACTCATTGTACCCAGAGATGGCTCTTGCTATGCTTGTAGGAGTACATCCTGCAGGCAGCTTCCCAGCAAGAAAGAATAATTCTAATTAGAAATGTGGGGAGGCATTGGGCTAGAATGACGGTCAAGAAACTTCGAAAAATATTTGCATTTTATTAGAAAAGCTTCTACAATACATAAATGTCCAGACATTTCATTAAACAGAATCTGTAGCATATCAATAATAGAACTGGCTGATGTCTCTTGATTGTACTATAGCCGTCACATCCAGTATTACCTTCTTTTTCCATAAGCAGGGATAGATTTTTACAATTAACTACAGCATTTGTTGGACTCCATAACAGTAACTTCTTTCCTTAAGCTGCTCTTTTCCAAGGTCAGAAGGAAATTGCCCTCTCTTCACCTTCAGTATTGCACTGTTGTCATGGAATATCAGTCATGGATAGGCTCTTCCATTTTCCTCACATGAATCCCAGTCATTACCAAATGCAGGAGTCCTGACTTGGGGGCAGAGGGATGGGATAGAAAACCTGTTTGATCTAGCACAGCAAATACTCTGTTGAAGTTTGGAATCCTCCAAATTCCCTTAATCTGTGTCTCAACCCTATTCCTGCATATTCTCACATGAAGGAAAGCACACCGCATCTTCATATGTCTAGATAATAAGAATTGGTTTCAATCATGACAGAGCCAAAATTGCCAATGTAGATAGTAACTTCAACTGCAATTTAAATGCTGGACTCAAAAAAGAGAATTCAAACAGAGTCTTTTTATCTACTATCTTGAGATGCTGTAGGAGGGCAAGAGAAACCATACAGCTGGAGTAAGTGGTTTTTCTCTACACTTAAAAATCCTTTTATTGAAGAGGGAGGAAAAAAGTGGAATTTCAAAATCTATGTATCTGATGAAAGAATTTTTTTTGTGCCTAATCTGGAAAGAAAAACAATCCATTGCTATGGTAAAAGGTTTCTTCTGTATGTCTGCCAAGGTCATTGAATGCATAAATCCAGGGAGAGTACAGACTTTGAAAGCAGCTCAGCTGTTTCTCCACAGCAGCTCTCTTAGGACTCAGAAGGGTGAGAGAATTTTCTTGACATTGCAAAACTGTTAAATACAACTGAAAATACTTTTTCTACATTTGGCAGTTTGAGATCTCAACAATATGTAATGGATCTACTGATACCCAAGAAATCATTATGGACAAGAAGTCAATATGCCCATGTTTCTTTCCCAAGATCTCCTTCCTTCACAGATCCCGCTGTGACGTTTCTGTGTCGCAGTCTTTCAACAACTGGGCTTGTTTTCAGGTTCTTTGAATTCAGGTCAGTCTGTTCTCTGTTTTTTTCCATTTCTGCTTTGCAAGGCAGTGCAGTTGAACAATTCAGAACACGTGCATGGGTTAAGCCCCTCAAAAGTCTCTTCCTCCAGCCAACACCCTTCTCCTGAAGTAACCCATATGATTTCAGATGTTTTACTGGAATTGAAGAACATCAGGGTGTCAAAACATAAACGCTCAGTGAAAAAGAAAGTTCTGTTTCAATGTACTCAGGTTGCCTCCTGTGTGCAACTGTCTAAGTGCCTCTTGGTACATCTGACTACCTGCTACAGACTCCTGAATCCCAAGTAAACATTTGGAGATGAGAGCTGTGGTGTCACAGCATGGGCTTTCAGCACTGTGGTAGGAAGCCTGCGTCTTCTGGATCTATATCCTGAGAAATGTAGAAGTCCTGGCCTTGCTCCATTGGTGGGGCTCTCAGGCTTTCCAAGTTGTTTGTTCTGGGAGACACTGGAGAATATCCAGTGGAAGGTTAACAGGAAAGTCCAGCAGGATTAATCCTGTAATGAAAGGCTGGGCTTCTTTAGTCTGGTGAAGAGAAGGCCGGAGGGAATCCAATAGGAGCCTACAAATTTTCAGAATCACAGAATCATGCAATGGTTTGGGTTGCAAGGGACCTTAAAGATCACCCAGTTCCAGCCACCCTGCCATAGGCAGGGACAGCTTCCACTAGTCCCAATCTAATCTGGCCTTGAACACTTCCAGGGGAGGGGCATCCACAGGTGCTCTGAGCAACCTGTTGCACTGCCTCACCATCTTCACAGCGCAGAATTTCTTCTTATCATCTAATATAAACCTACTCTCAGTTTGAAGCCATTCCCCTTTGTCCTGTCACTAAATGCTCTTGTAAATAGTCCTTCTAGTATTTCTTGTAAGTTCCATTCAGGTAGTGGAAGGCCACAATGAGATCACCCTGAAGCCTTTTCCAGGCTGAGCAATTCCAATTGTCCTAGCCCTTCCTCATCAGAGAAGTGCTCCATTGCTCAGCTTGGTGGCCTTCCTCTGGACTTGCTCCAACAGGTCCATGTCTTTCTTGTGCTGGGGACCCCAGAGCTGGACGCAGCACTGCAGCTGGGGTCTCACCAGAATGGAGTAGGGAGGCAGAACCCCCTCCCTCACCCTGCTGTTCATGCTATTTGGATTCAGCCCAGGACACGTTTGGCTTTCTGGGCTGTGAGTGCCCATGGCTGGGTCATGTCCAGCTTCTCATCCACCAAGGCCCCACATCCTTCTTGCAGAACTGCTCTTGGTCTGTTCATCCCCAGCCTGTGTTGAGACAGAGGGTTGAGCCAGGTGCAGCACCAGCACTTGGTCTTGTTAAACCTCATGAGGGTTCACTTCTTGAACTTGTCCACACTTGCACCACTCAGCTCAGTGTCATCTGCACATTTGCTGAGGGTCCCTTCATCTATGTCAATAATGAAGATAATAAATAACACAGGTTATTTAATATAACCAGTGTTGCAAAGATTATACAAATCCATTGTAGTGGCAGACCACGTGACAAAGGGCAATAGCCACAAGCTCTGTGCTCAGTGGTTCAGGACAGGCATTAGACAAGACCTCTTTACTGAGGTGACAGCACAGCACCAAAGCATGATATCCATTGAGGTTGTAGAATCTCCATCCCTCAAGCTTTTTGATATTTAGAAGTATTAGACAAAGCCATGAATTCATGCAGTGTTGATGATAAACATATTTTAGCAGGAGTTTGAACTAGACAGCTCCATATGGTGCCTTCTGACCTACACTTCCATGAATCTATGGTGATTTGAAAGCTTCTAGGAGTTCAGCTCTTCAGATAAGCAAGATCACAGGCAGGAACAGCTTATTTATCTTTCAGAAACAGATAAACAATCTGCTCTTTTCCTCCCAGGACAGCTGCACTTTTTCCCTCTCCTTCCTCAGGTTGCACACATGCTGAATTTCCTGTCTGTGAGAACTTCAGAGAGGTTTAAACTTTGTTCTGTGTTGAGATGGCAAGAATTTTGCATCTGTGGGTTTCCATGGGACTTCATTAAGGATGTTGCCACCATGAGCAAATCACTGTCATGGCCAGGCTGGCAGATGCAGATAGAGACTGGAGATCACCAGCACAAACCTGCCCCAACATTCATTGAACTGTTTCAGTAGCTGGGCCAGCGCTCCCAGGCATCTCCCCTCCCAAATACCCGAGGTGGAATTGTTCTTAGCTTCAGTGTATCATGCTCCATCCAAGAGGGAAGTTGGAGTCCTGATATCTGTCTCCCCTTCTGGTGCTGCACATGGGCTTATCCCCCAGAATCAGGCTTGCCATTAAGAGTATTTGCAATAGTCTCTGCAAAGTTGCCAGAAAACCTTGCTGCTGCCTACACTTTACCTCAAACAAATTGAAAGGCTTTTCTGTGATTTTTTTCTAACCACTCAGCAGCAACAGCAGCACAGTCTGAACCTGCAAAACAGCTCCACTGAGCACATCAGCTGAGTCACTGCTTTTTACCATAAACCCCTCACAGCAGAACCTGGAGAAATCAATAACATCAAGCAGCTTAGTAAAAGTGCTGAGGTTTTGCAAGGTTCTTATATAGAAACACACCAAGTGTTCACAGCAGGAAAAGCACCTCAGCTCATTAACACTGGAGAAAACCCCTAATTCACCACACACACCGAGGTGCCACCTCTGTGATGAGAGAAGGTGATGGCTGAAGACATACAGGAAGGATGTGGAATCAGTGACACCACCAGAGGGGGAAAAGACCAGTTTTATAACTGAGCCTTGGAATACTGTTAATTGCATTTTGTATTCATCTCTATTCTGAGCACAGAGCCTGCACATTACATGGATCCTGAACCGAGGCAAAAGACGAGGTCTTCTCACACTGTAATGCTGAGCCTGTCTGAGGGCAGGAGCACTACAGGCGAGCTGAATGCCCTCTCCCTTGGCAAGTCACCCTGTAAACCCTCGTATTTCTGGGAGACTGTGTTCCCATTATCCTCTGTGGAAGGGATAACAAGATGCCAAATCCCCAAGATAACAAGAGCAGGGGAGGCTGTGCTACTCTCACCATCTATGCATAGGGAACTCTCAGCCTGCAGCACTGCCAGTGGCAAGAGTCAAGACTCAGGATAACAGCCTGTTCCAGTCTTCTTGAAAACACACAAACACACACACACACACACACAAACACACACACATCCACCCATGCATGTACATCCTAGCTTGCATTCTGCATTCTACAAATCTCCTCTAAGAAACTTGTCTCTAAGTATTCGCCAGCTCCTTTGATAACTCTGTGAAACTCTTTGCATATTGCAGTGATTTTTGTCTTGCCTGCTCTAAAATTTGGAAGACCTGCTGGACATTTCACCAGAGTAAATATATTGAAGCATAACACTAGCTATCCACTACACATTTCTTCACTCTAGAGGCAAATTTATATGAAAATGGTGAAGTGTCTCTTTCTTTTGACAATTTTTTCCATCTTGCATCAAGAGGCATTTGATTTCACTTTTTCCCTCTTCTCTGTTTTAACTTTAATCTGTGAAAAGGTAGAGACTCCGTCCAGAACAGTAAGACTTTCCGCAGCCAGTAAGCAGATGTTCTTTGCTTGAAATCATATCCCAGCACACACTCATCTCTTGTCTGCTAATATCTTGTGATGATTATAATCACAGGGTTCTTCTAATTATTACAATATTTTCTTTATTCAGTTATGAAACTGGTCCATGGGAACTTGACTGCATTCCACAGGGCATTTCAGCTCTCTGGCATTTCAAAGTCTGTGACTTCTGTAGCAGCAGTGGTGACCTCCCCCTTGAAAACTTTTAGGGCCAAAGAAAGAAATTACAGCTGTGCAGGAAAACCCAGTTTGAAGAAGTGTAACCAGACAGGTTACAACCTAAGTGTCCCTAGGGTGAGCTAAGGCATTGTCTCCATCAAAGAGGCCCCTGGAACACTGTCACAGCACCTCAGGGGCCACTGCTCTGTCTTTCTTCACTTTTCACACCTCAGTTTAGCTGCTAAGACTTAAGGAATATGAGCAGGGCACCTTATGCATACACAGGCCATGGTGGGATTGGTTTTGTTAGGGTTGAGCTGACCTTTTGTGTTTAACATTTTTGGTTTGAAAGAAAACAATGGTATTTGCCTTACATGACATGTAGACTTTCTAAAACCATTCAGCTTCCCTATTGTCTGGTGATATTGAATCCATGCTCTGCAAAATACATCTTCTCAGCTGTTGAGAATGAACCTGTAAAGGGCAAAGAAAAGCCTGATGGAATAAAAAGGGGTAGTGTGAGGCTGTGAGGCAGAAACCTCCACAAGGCTTCTCTGGATCTGAATTACTTTCCTTACTAGCAAACACTGATATTTTATTTATTTGCTCTGTGATAATTGCGAGAATTCAAAGAGCAGGTGAAAGACTGAGATGTATGCAGCAAGACAGGAAGAGTACACACATCCCATCTTATTAAAAAAAAATCTTCCTTTAAGTAAAAGGTTTATTTTCACATCTTTATTTGGTGCAGCTAACATAACAAACGCATAAAGACAAAATACACCTGGAATTATTTACCACATTCTCTTGTGTTCAAATTACTTATCTACAAAGAAACAGGTAAAAAACACCTCCTCCTATAGAAAAAGCAGTTGCACCCAAAAAGGCCTCTTGCCTCTCACCTCCAGTGTCCCCCAGCATGATGGAAACACCAAACCTGACACCTCCAGTTTCATGGCCTGTGACTTCAAATTCTTTCCAAAGTAAGCAACCTTTTTAAAATTTTAAATTGCTTCCTACAACTAAGAGAGCCACTTCTTGGCGCAAGCTGGGGAGATTCCTCTGCTCCTACTGCACAACTCATTGCTGCACAGTGCCTATGAGAGGATACACTTTGTCCAATTACTTTGTACCAAGCTACTTTTCAGCTTTACAGCCTAGATTGGATGAAGATTTAAAATCCACACAAAGAGAACCCAGTCTGGTGAGGCTCTCAAGTAGCCAGACCAACCAGCTGAGCCCTTCTTTTACTGACCTACAAGAAACTGTGTGAAAAACTGCTTAGCACAAGGTGAACAATGGAGTGAAGGTATGACTCAAGATGACACTTTTGAGACTTATTACTGGGCTAAAAGAGGACATACAGTGATTTATCCTATCTAGAGATAAAGAGACAGCAGGGTGAGGCTCCTCCATCATTAGATATGCTAAATATGAGGTTGTAATGGCTGATGTCTTCAGAACATTAGCACTACAGGGTAAAGAATCCTTAGCAATTCACTTTATAAAATCAGCTGTCCGGGGGTAATCATTTTTACTGTCTATGTTCTTGCACTCTTCTATTCCGCAGAGGGAAAAGTGCAGCTCTTATTCTTCTCTGCAGTTTTCCCCACTATTTCCTCATTTTTGCTTTAAAAGCACTCTCAAATTCTTCTTCCCATGCCCTCTACATATATTTTCTCCTTTGTTATACTGTAAGAAAAGCAAACTTGCAGTACAAAGGAGGTCTGTGGCTTTGTGTTTTTTAATGGCAAATCTTTCAACAAGTAGGTGAGGCATCTGATGGTCTGTAGGCCTTCAAAGCTGCTCACAGGTAGCAAGCACTGCTAAGTTCCTGCCAATCCACATTTGTGCTGACTGACTGAACTAAGTTTCTTCTCTATTATTGCATATTTGTCTTTGGAGAACCATCTCCAAGAAGGTCCTGCACTTGCCCTCTGAGCCCCTGTACCTTATGCCAGTGCATGGTGCTCTCCAGTTAGAGATCAAGCCCACTTGCTGCTGTCACAGAGGCACCACAGGGCTGGGGTGAAGCTCTAGGCACACACTGCAAGTCACTCTTCACAGGCAATACCAGAACTGGCTGCAGACCAAAGGGCTACAAGTGGCTCAAACTCAGCCCACAGCCCAGGGTAACAGTGAAACTGTTGTGACTATCTTCCCAAGTGCCAATTCTGACCTCATCAGCAATCCTGCAGGAGGGAGTGAGGCTCCTGAGAACCCACTCATCTCTGTCTCCCTAACGCCAGTGCTGGGTATGTGTCCACAAAATCACAGAAGTGTAAGCACACGTGCTTGCAGAACATCCCAGACCTTGGGATGATGGTTTGAACTGGCTTTTTGAGCGAGGACCAGACTACATTTATTTGCACTCTGCAGAATATCTAGCTTTTAACCTACTGGTTGAACTGTGGAGAATTCGCTGAAGGGAGGGATTGCTGGTCTCACAGCACTGGTTGAGGACAAAAGCAGGGCAAATATGTTTGGACAGTTGTCCTTGCTAGTTATTTTTTCAAAGGAGGTTTTGAGCCATTGTCTTGGTTTCAAAAGACAGGTGTCTGCTAAGGAGGGCAGGAGCCTCCACTGGAATGGAAAATGTAAACCCTCTCCCTCCAAATTGCCATAAATTTTAAATTAAGGGGCTCTCAGGCAAAAATATGGGAGCAGGAATAACAGTTCTTTATTAGGGAAGAAAACAAGAAGATGAAACAAACAATGCAGTAAACTAAAACACTGACAGAGTCAGAACACAACCTGACACCCCATTGGTCAGGGTGCTGGCAGCAGTCCAATTGGAATTGTGGCTTGCAGTCCTCCTGGAGTGTCAGGTGTGGTTCTGTTGGAGCAGAGATCCTGTAAAAGGGTGTAGTCTTCCTCTGAAGATCCAGTGGAAGAGGCAGCTGTTCCTCTGGGAAATCCAGCGGAGAAGCCATGCTGGTGTTCCAGAATCTCCAGATTATATCCGGGTAGGAATGCTTGGCTCTTCCCTCTGGGTGGAGCATCTCCCAGTGGGATGCTATAGTTCTTATCAGTCATGCAGTGACATTCAATAGCCCATTATCAGCAGATGTCACCCCGGAGAGAGGATTGGTTGTGGAAGAGATAAGGAAAAACTTCCCACTTAACAGAAGACAACTGCCATACATATGGCAAATAGAATACTATTTGCTTGGCAATCCAGGACAACTATCAACACACACAATTTTTTTGACGTATTCATGGAACACTGTGTACTGAAATTTTGTCTGCAGTGAATCTATTCTTTTGGTGGGAAGGTTCTCAATCTGTCAAGCCTTCCCTTCCAAGTCAGGGGTGAGTCCTTGGACAGCTGGAGGTCTGTCTTGGTTTAGGGCAAATTTGGGAGAAAATTTTTAAAGGGGTTTTTTTAGAAAGTAGATTTAAGTGGTTCTTTTTTTAACTGGTTTGGGAAAATTGGTGTTTTTTTGGAGAAAAGTGGAAAAAACCTATTTATTTAATAGGTAAAGTATTTACTAGTACAAAAAAATTGAACAATATTAAACAATAAAACTTCTTGCTGCTCTTAAGAGATTATAAACTCAGAAAGTCCACCAGTGGAAGAGGAGATGGCTCTGTCCATACAGTCAGTCCAGCACTATGCTGAACATGCCCAAAATGTGAAACATCTCCATCTTTCCATGTATGTCCTGACACTGACAGAGGAAACCATTTCGCATCGACTGACTAATACTTCTCACAAAAGAGTGATCTATGTTGGTATCAAATTAATTTGATTCAGAAACTTGGTAGGAAATTTCTCAGTGCAGTTACCAGACTCTAAACTGTTCTTTACTTAGTGACAGTGGGATAATCCCAGAGGTATTTAGGAATTGTATTTTATTTTGTTTTCGTATCTTGCATTAGTATTTTGTTTATTTGTATTTATGTATATGTGCCAAATACTTGAAAATAGATGGTGGACACTAGGATCCCTAAACTGCATCTGTACAATTCGTGACCACTGTGCCCACACAAATTTTCTCTACCAAGACTGGAGCACCACTTATAAGTAAAACTGTAAAGGATGGAGCCATCAGTACAGAACTTAAATGAGGCTGGGTTGGGAAAAAAGAATTTAAATTAAAAGAAAATGAGCTCTTTGTTTATTCCTGAGGGAAAGAAATGTTTATTTCAGATCCAATGAAATATTCTATTAAAAAAACTTAATTATGGAGGGACAATGTAAACAGGTTTTTTTAGTAAATTAAATGTTCAGCAAACCAATCATCATTTTACCAATAGTCACTTAAAAACACAGTATAGAGAAATGGTGATAGGAATACCTAAATTAAATGTGCTTGTAACTTGGATAGTATTTCTACAGATCAGTATCTCACTAGGGAAGAAAACAACCAAACAATAATAGTATAAAATGAAACTGACAAAGAGTAGAGATTTTCAGTTTCACCAGCATTTATTTTCCCAGAAAATTGCTTTAAAATAGAAAAATTCTAGAAACTAAAAGTGTATTCATTATGAAATGAATTTGCATTAACTTGATAAACAAGAAAATAATGGTAGAAAGACTTTTCTGCCCTTTGAGGAACACACTCTTTATTGAGTTTAAAATTATAATAAACCATTGAGAGCCTACTGAGCTAGGTAATAAATGTAGCACAGCAATTTAAGAGTTCATTTCTGTGGCTCTATAATAGTTTCCAGAGGTTTTTTTATCTTAGTAGGGTTTTTATGGTTGTGCAATTGCAGTAATTGAAAGTAGATTAAAAAAATTATTCTCCTCCAGACCTTTCCAGGAGAAAAAAAAAAAAGAGATGAAATCTGTATGATGTTTCATCTGGGAAAATATGGAATTATAATTTTCATATAACACAATGGTTAGTAGGCCTGTACCTGCAATCTCATTATTACAGGGAATATGTATAAAATTTAAATTAAACTGGACATGCTCTCCTGGTTTGTACACCCATTCCCACCAGCACAGGCAGTGCAGAGAAAAGTTACACCTGGCACCCATGTGAGCAGGGAGATGGGGTTTCACCAGTACAGCTTCACCAGTGGTGTGAAGCATTAATGCTCCCTGGAGCAGCACCTGCACCACTGCAGTGACAGGAGAAGCTGTGCTGGTGCCCAGACCTCTCCCAAGCCATGGCAAGGTACAGCCCAGTCTTTGCAATGGGAGCAGGCAAGGGAAACACTTGGGGCTGGGAGCTCATGTTCTGAAGAACGTGCAGAAGATTCTCATGCTGAATATAGGAGAAAAATAATCATGTGAGGGGGCTAAAGAGTAAAAAATTTTGCAAGGGAAGGTGATATCAGGGGGCCGGAGGTAGGCAGGGCAGTTCTGGGAAGCTTATGTCCAACAGAGGCATGTTTCTCTGGTCCTACCAGATTTGGAGAAAGGTGGCAATGCCATAGGCAGAAGGTGCACCCCTCTTGTTTCCAGCTTTGACGAAAGACACTGGACTTTGAAGGAAGTGGGAGTTCAGACCCTGAATCTGTAAATCTGTCAAGATGAGAAGAAAAGTGAATTCTGGCAGAGGAAGCAAAGATATCACCTCAAGCAAGATATGTAGCAAGTGAGAGAAGGCAGACATCAGCATCCTCACAGACACAAGAGGTCAGAATTATGTGGAAAAACTGGAACATGAGCCTCAGATAATACAAAAGCTTGAGAAAAAAAGGAAACATCTGCCTGGAGATAGGTAGCCACAATACTTAAATCAGAAAAGCTGAAAGGGAGAGAGCTTGTACTGCTGGGATATTACACACCTGTGGCGGGAGAGCAGCACATGGACAGAAAGGCAAGGATGCTGCAGGTGAAAGATCTGCAGAATAATAGGATGGGAAAGTGGGAAATCTCAAATTTCTTATGTGGGAATTTGATTAGATGTTCCAAGCCTTTCTGCTCTTCAGCTATACTGGAGAAGGATTTACAAGCTGCCATGTCTTAGAAATGCACAGCAACATTAATGTAAAATGATCTCCAGTGTGCTGTGTCCTGCTATGAAAGTGCAGGAACCTCATACCAAGCCCAGTGTCTTGGCAATCTTTGCAAACACAAAGAAAATACTTTAAACCAAATGAGTTTGTAGTGCTGTGCGAGGATTTGCCAAATTTCATTCATGTTCTGTAAATAAAAATCCTGTTATCTGAGCCACAGTGACCTCTGAAATCAAGGAGACAGGGATATTGACACACTCGCAGGAAAAATTCTCTGATGCTACATATGCATGAAGGGACTCCGGCTGTATCAGCATTGTGAGCAGGGATAATGGACTCTCGTGGCAAAACAGAGCAGGGGTCACTCTCGGAGAGCAGGACGGGGATGGAGTTGCCATCTGCACATTCCTGATTCTCTTCATGATAATCGGCCCATTTTTCAAAACATACTTTGCATGCAAACGCAAGTGCTTAGCATTTATATTAGCAACATATGTGTCATTGTTTGAGCTGCAAGCTCATTAGCACCTCGATGTGACGTGCCACCTGAACAGAATGAAGCTTGCAGAGATTGAAAGGTACAGGGAAATGGCTGAGGGCAAAATAGACAGTGGCAAACAATAATATCTAAAAACAGGGAGAGTCATACTTTTCATTTACCATGCATTTTGATCGATGGCTCTAACAACCTCCCATTTAAAGGCACACAAAGAACAGTCCTGTCCTAAAGGCAATGGCTGTGAGCACAAACAGAAAGAGTCTGGACTAGACTTGGATCGAAAAATCAAACCAAGGCAAGAGAAGGACAAGAAGACTGTTGAATCCCTGAAGCAGCACTGACATTTACATGTGACAAGAAGGTGGGAGAGGTACTATAAAAATACAACTACTACTGCAAAAGATGATTATTAAAATATCCAAGGGCACAGATTGCATCTATAATAGTAGCACTTGTGACTGAAAATCATGAAGGATCAGTATGGATGCTGCTGACAGACTAAGATGGATGTGAGGTAAACTGCACGGCAATATCTTTAACACTTAATTGCAATAGAAAGTCTGGCTTTGTGGAGAATCCTCATCTGTTAAATAGAGAATGATTTATTAAAGTGACTTTCTCTCTCTGTGAGGGTCCTCAGAAGGGAGCTGAGGATGATTTAAGTACTTAGATGTATGCACAAGCCACCAAGAAAGGAAAAAAACAGTGGCAGGACTGATGCTGGTTTCTGGAGCAGAGAGCTGCTTTTGTCCTAAAAGCCTGGCTGGATTTTGTCTGCTCTGTTTACGAAAAGCATAACAGAGGGGCTTTGAATTAGACATGAAAAGGTGAAAAAGGACTTCTACTCAAATTAATGTGACACAGCCTGATGTGAGGCAGAGCTGTGAAGGTAGATCTCCTTACACTTTCTCCTTCTGCTGAGCACATGAAAAGAGTTTTACTCTCTGCAGATCCATTTCACTAAAAGACAGGCTAGAGTCTAGTCACTGTTGCAGCCAAGGAAACCTGAAACAGCTGCATCTGAAACAGATTAGAAAATAACATCTTGTAAATAAATATTCTCCTTGCCACACCCCAAGCCCCTGCTCTTCAGAGTAGGTCCTTTCCTTCAGTCTTGCTCACAGACCAAAACATTTACTGACTTTCTAATTGCAAGAAACTTTACAGAGTTAGGGAAACTTCTTTTTCTTTCCATCACCTTTGAGGTCTGGCTGGATTTCTGTGCTTCCTGCCCTGGTCAGGAGCCTCCAGCCCCTCTGCATGGCAGTCTCCCTGATGCAGCATCTGTCCTTGAGTAGCCCAGTCCTGGATCCACAAACATTCCCTGCTGTTGCCTTCTCTCCCTCCCTGCCAGGGTTCTGACTGTCCAAACTAATCTTGTAGCAAAATAGATACCTACAGCATAAATGGGGAGCACACAAGTAAAAGCCATCATGCCCTTGCCATGTTTCAGTTGATATGAGAAGTTGAACCAACACAGAAACTCAATTATCAGAAGGATAATCAAGATGAGCCCTTTCCTGCTTCATCATATGGGATAATATAGAACTTCATATGGAATATATTACACAAACCAGGGAGTCCACTGGATGTTTCAGTCTGTGAACAAAATTAATTGAAGAACAAGTAAAATTATATACCAAACACCTGTGCCTATGGCAGTGGGGCTGAACCAGAGGAACAGCACTGCCAGAGAGTGGTAATAGGAGTTGGTGCTCGTCTTGTGGAGACACTAATCCTGACATTACTAATAAATGACAGTACTGCAACATGGAATAATAAAAGGTGAATATAAACATGAAAAAACAACAGTGACAACAGATGGCAATTAATACACAAAGGGGGAATTAACACAAAATCAGTTTGGATAATGAACTGTGGCTGCAACTAGTTGTAGTTGGTTTCTGAGCTCAGCTAAACCTGAGCTGATTGCTGCCTGGTACCTAAAGTATGTAAACACAATGCCAAAACCAGTTTGCATTGGCCTGTTCCTCCTCCTCCAGGCAAGCACAATGCTCATTACCTCAGGCACGGAGGCCAAAGCACATAAACACACACACACAGAAGAAAGTTGCTTTGATTAGGTCACCTCCTTTCATTTTCCCATATATCATTCTTCTACATGACTGTAGCATTCCAAGCAGCCTGTAATTCCAGCTTAATGGCAATCACCACAGGTGTTTGTTGACATTTCTCCACCTTTTGTATGCAGACAGATTGCTTTGCAGTTTCATGGATAACTAGATCATCTCAAGCTGCCTTTGGAAAGGTTGGAACCTGTGAAGTCTGATTGAATGTGATATTGTTATAATCTTGACTGTACAGTCAGTGTATCATAATACCACTGAATTTAGGTGCAATATGGAAATGAAGATGCACCATTATAATCAAGCCATCTTATATCCCACCATGGCTTATTTATTTTTTCTTTACTCATAAAATCATTGTGCTTTATGCTTAGCTCTCTTTTCCATAACATTTAATAAAATTTTGTTTTATTTTTCTTTTTGTAGGTCTCATATGGGTGTCACTTAAACTGAAACTAATTAAGAAACATCTGCAGACAACAGAACAGTGTCAAGTGTGAACAATGAAATTTCTTCCAAGAGAAGAGAGAGAGAGTAGGGCACACTCTCAGCAAGACTGGGAAAGATCTGTCCAAACAAAAACCGTCTTTATGTCCTCACTGGAGCTCCAGTGTGTTGCAACCTGTCTCTCAAGAGCACTGTAAACCAAGGCAGAGTTGACCCAGACATTGCAATCAGCAAAACTAATTAAATTTCAAACACCATCATCAGCTAGTCTGGTTTAGGTATAGTGTTCTTATAAGACATAGGAACATAAAGCAATGATTGCTTGCTTATGGAGAAGATATTTTACTTCAAACTGATCTATTTTTTTTTTTTTAAGTTCTCAAGAACTCACAAGAGAGCCTCATAAAGGTTATATGGACACATTTTGCCTATCTGTAACCCAATTTAATTTCTTTTATGCTTCATCTGAAGTCACTGGAATTGTCATGTTTCTTTATGGGATAATTATAACATCCCTGTAAGGTTTTATTACCTTAACACACTGGTATATATTCTCAACCCTATGTCTAATTTAATATGTATTTTTAAATAATTAATATGTATCCTAGAAAAGCATGTGGTGCAGCAGAGAAATTAGAAGTCAGGAGTGTCTCTGAGGGAAAGATGTACCCTGTCCACATTACTATCCTTCCCATAAGAATGGCCAAGAGGGGTTAGACTCAATAAAACCTGGAACCATCACATTGTTGGTTCCTTCCTGCTGGTAAAACAGACTTTTATACAGTATTGTCAACCTGAAGAAGCAAAAAAATATATGAGATGAGGCTTCCACATCAGGATCATGTGGTTGAAAATAAATATGGGGAAAAGGGCTGGAGATTTTTGTGTTTGCAAGTGTAAGGATAAGAAAGTGGTTTGGCCTTTTCATCTTTATGCAGGATTAGTTTCTCACAGGTCTAAGGAAAAAAAAAATCATTTGGTATGGGCTTGAAGGCTAACACTGATGGTATCTGAAAACACCATGAGAGCATCCAAACCAACCCTGAAACACCCAGCTCTGTACTGCTGATGTTCCAGGCATCACAGCCAAGGGGACAGCACAGATGAATTGCCAAATGTCTCAATGCAGTCTGGAGTGGTGCATTTTGCAATAGACCCTGCAAAAGCCATGGTATTACCCATTACTGCCTGTAGCTGGATGCATGCTGGGCTTGGGGCAGATCCAGGAGCTGCAGTGTTGACCTGCCTGGAGGGAGATGATTGAGACCCTCATGTGTGGCTCATCCTTTTTCCTGATCAGAGATGGGAACCCTCTACAGTTTGTTTTGCAAAAATAATGTTTCCTTTTTCTTTATCAGAAGCAACAGACACTGGCATGACAGGCTTGTACTCCATAGGCTTATTTTTCCTCAGGCAATGGTACTTGAACTCCTGGTCCCACTGGTATGGCCACAAAACAAGTCCTTAACTATAATAGAAAGCAAAACCAATAGTAGTTATAAAGACAAAGTAAAGTGAAGGAAGACAAGTGCCACAGATGAAGCAAATACCTGACTTGAATATCTCAGAATTGCCTTGCAACACTTCACAGGAGGGGGAGCAGCCTTTATCACACCACCAGTTAACAGGGGCATGATCAATGACAGAAATGTCTGTCACCTTTCACTAAACTCACCACCAAGACTCTGATATTTCTTCAGAGAAAGAAAATTTGGATTGGTTCAGTAAGAACTGATTGAGCCGAGCAATTTTCACATGGGTATCTGCACATGGGACAGACACCATAAAGTCTGCACTATAACACCCAGAAACAAATGGGAGGATGCTTTATGATCTAAGTAAATGCCAGTGAATTAAATTAATAGCTCATTTCATTAATTTTTTTTCATTTCCCCCTTTTCTCTTTGCCTTGTAGCCATTGGAAATGCCCATCCATACAGACATGCATTTTAATCAAATCTTCTTCCTTTTCTGTTCTGACATATCTCCTTATGTCTCCTCTCTGGCAATCTTGTCATCTCTGCAGCAAGTTCTTTAAAGCAGTTTCTAATTTTATCTTGATCTGTGAATTTTTTTGAAGATTATCTGTTTGAAAAAGACTGGAATAAAAAATAGGCTGAACTGAATAAATAGTTATTCTAACATTTTGATGTCTCATGGGTTCAGAACGCGGGGGTAGGAGGAGGTTCTGAGAAACAGTGAATGCATTAAAGCTCCCTTGCTCTTTTCCTTCTGAAACACAGGGCTTTAGGTCATGCAACCTATTAACTGAGGTCAGTTCCATCACAGATGGCTGATGCAGGCCTTGTGATGCACCACTCCAAGAAAGAGAAGAAACAGGGCAGGAGGAGATGTGTAAGAGGGATTGGGTCATAAGTTTCTGCTCCATGCTGCTGGAGACACATGAACGATGGAAACGTCTGCAGAGGAATAAGCCAGAATTGTAGCAACAAGACATGTCCTGCTTTGCTGTGAAAGTGTTGAGGAAATAGTTTGATTGCTTTTTGCCAGCATATATCTGCCTTTAGATTAAGAACTATGTTTACCTGTATTTACAAAAACACTCTGAAAGCCTTGTTTAGAAAACACTGAAAAAATAGGGATACTCCTTAAATTCTTGAGAATATGCATTGGATCACTGGCTAATATTGGTGTTGTCTTATCAATAATAAATATAAATAGGTAATTGGTCAGTTATTTCGCTAAAGCTGCTTGGTGGTGGGCTTGCTATGAGGTTTTTTTTAAATTTAGGAGGTGCTCACTCAAAAGGTAAGTCTTCACTGATTGACACGGAATACTCTGCACAGTGCAGTGCATTTAGCATGGGGAAAGAGCTTATAATGTAGTTTTCGTGCAACTTGGTAGGCATTGAGCTGAAACTCATATACTCCAAAGGATCCTCTCAAATCCTGCAAAGCTATGGAACAAAATTACTCCACTGTTTCTCAAGATAATCAGATATAGTTTTAGAATATTTTCAGGATAAGTTATTTCCTTTTTTCATATCTGAATCATTTTTTCCCAAAGTTAGTAGTTGTCTTGCTTCCAGTGTTTTCCCCAAGCACCTTTCAATGTCGTCTGTGGGAGCAGTCACAGAGCAGTCACAAAGCAATAGAAACATGCCAAACATATTGATTACAGAGTAAAATGGTTACCCTGGCAACTAAAAATCCCAGGAAAGCTCTTTAAACTTCCTTTCATTCTCATGTGACTTCTTTTTATATACTTTTTCCCTCAGATGGTTTGAGAAATCATGGATATAAAAGTATTTGATCTGAATATACAGCAATGGAGGAAAGGTGATTCATGCCTAGTTTATTTATTCCACCAGGAATATAACTACCCACATTACTGCCTTAGTAATCCATCGCTTGCATAACAGGCAGGCAATTTTTGTAACTTGGGGGGCAGAGTAAACCTCTCCCACTTATTTCTAAATCTATATTCAGATGTGACCTAAGGAAAGAAATCAAAGGACTAGAATTTTCCTTAAGTTCCAAGGCAAGCAAGATGAACAGTGTGAAAGAATTAGAATTTATGTGGAGGTCAAAAGTTTGCTCTGCTCTGTACAGAGCAAAGGAAATTATTGTTTTTTCTCCGCAGGTGATTTTGAATGAATGGTGACTAGGTGTGGCAATAGTGACCAAACCAGAGGAGCAACAGGGTCCAGAGCTGGTGGTAGTGGTCTCATGTGGTTGCTCAGGCTCATTCTAGGCACAGCCTGATGGTGCCAGGATCTTTAAAAGCAAGGGCAATTGAAAAAACACATGAAGCTTAGTTGGGAGGAAATTTAGATGGCTCCTTTCTCTTACTCCTCCTTGGTTTAACCCCAGACAAACAGAAGAGTCCCTGCTTACTGCTCAAGTAGCCCTTATGAACAGGCTTAGCTTCTCAGCCTTTTAATATTTCAGAAGGAATTGCCCTCGCAGGCACTAAGCAGATGCTTGTTGATCCATTCATTTGTAAGCAGGAACAGTAACTGGACTATGAGGAAAGGGGAAAACATGGAACAATGATTACACTAAGGTTTGGGGGTTAGTTAGAAGAAGGGTGTCTAAGCCAGCAATTCAGAAAACAGGCCACTGCTATTCAGGCTTTGATATGCTGATTTTTTCTTCTCTGAACAAATGGTGGTAAGTTGTTTTTAGGGGTATTTTTTGTCCTGTATACTGGCTTTCCAAATAAAAATGGTTTTGAAAAGCTGCAATTACAGAGGTTACAAATAACACGCAGCAACACAGCTGGCACTGGAACATTTCCAGAACATAATCACCTGTCGTGCCATGATGAGGGCCCATTATATCCAGTGGGGTGCGACAGATCTGTTGTTAAAAATCTCATCTCTTAATGGAGCAGGTCTGGGATTGTCTGAGCCCTAGCCTGCTTGCCTATGTCAGTTTGTGTTAAGGAGATATGTTATTCCTCTGAATGATGGCTTTTTATCTGTCCCAGACTTGCATTGTTAATAGAAGGCTGAAGAAAATGCGATTAAGTTACATGGAACTATGAATTAGCTTGCAGTGAAAAGAAATGACATAATCAAAACTTTCCAGTAAACATAATCCTAAGAACTGAGTATGGTATAAAGTGTGGGGAAACAGAGAGTGGTTAATTTTTATGGGTGGACTATTACTTCAGTGCAACAAAAGGCAGCTCTCTAACTCCCTTTATTTGAACAGATGTTTGCCTTGTGTTGTCCTTTGTATTCTCAGGGTTTTTTGTCAGTCTTGAGAGAGAAAACTTTGCTAATGCCCTTTTAATACCCAGCTTCCTTTAATTTATTTTTTTTTCTGATTGAAAAATGCAAACCTCTCTAGGAAGACATCAGCATTTGTCTCACATACAGGAATCACTGTCACTTCTATAAGCAGCATTCTGCTGAGATACAGAAAGATAGCAGTGAGCACTAGCATTTTGACATGTACCAGTCACAGGACCTAATGGTAACAGTAAATTGACATACTTCTTAGGGAAAAGAGGGAATCCTCAAAGGAAATATGGTTCCACTTTTCTGTAACTGCCATCACTTTTCTTTGCACGGCCCTGATTTAGGTAAGTTGGATCAAAACAGTATAGTCAGCCTTAAGATTACATCCTTACTGGACTGATTTTGCTGCACAAGTAGGGCAGAGCATGCATCTGATTGCACTCAGTCATCTGCAGCTATAACAGAGCCCAGACTGTGTTGAGACTATCTATCTATCTATCTATCTATCTATCTATCTATCTATCTATCTATCTATCTATCTATCTATCTATCTAATCTATCATCTATCTTATCTCTCTATTTATCTATCTGTGTGTTCTGTCTATCTATCCTATCTGCCACAACTCCTAAGGCAGCACTCTCCAGGCAGCATTCTCCAGGCAGCAGTTAAAATGGGAAGATGAAGACTGTTCATCAATAAATCCCAGAAGTTTAGGAGATTTTTCCCATTTATGCTTGGCAGCAGCCAAACTTCTTGCACTAAACCCTATGGATTTTTAATCCTGTCAGCTCTGAAGACTTGTGTGGTTTCAAAAGCCAGGTGCGCTTAGCTTCCCTGCAGCACGGCCAGGTCCCCTGATGCCACAGATACCCCATACTGCAGGAAGCCGTGCCAGATGTCTCTGCCAAAGGCTGAGCTCCCTGAGCAGCTCTGCCTCTCTTGGCCTCTGCCCTGCTGTGCTGGCTCCTGCCCTGGGTGAGCAGTGCCAGCCGTGCCAGCAGACGGGGCTCAGCTGCAGGGACAAGCAGCAGCCACCGCCGATAAAGGGTTCGCCTATAAAGGCCTCCCCCACGCACTTGGCACAGCAGGATTTGTGGAACTCCAGCAGCTCCCTCAGCCTCTGGGTGACTTCCCAAAGCTTGGGGCAGGAAGGATTTGCATGAAGGTACCCTGGTGCAGCAGGAACCCATAACTCCATGTATGCATTTAGGGTGGGTTTTGTGCTTTATCACTCACTTCCCCTCTTTTCCTCTTCTCTCTGTGAATTACTCTGTGTGAGGCCTCTGTGTGCCCAGGAGCTGACCCTTTGGGCACTGTATCCCATGGGACATTCGCAGCAGCAGCTGGGAATGTGTCCACAAGTGTCCCATGGCGTGGTTCTGTGAAAAGAAGCACCTCCAGGGCAGTCATGGGGAAGAGCTGCTCCTGCCGTTCAAGTGTGCCTGTGCAGGCGGTGTGCACGTGGAGGAGTTGTTCTTATTACTCACTTCCTGGAAATCAACAGCACTTCTTATGCAATGATGGATGAGGCATTGTGCACATGCTGGGATTTATTGGATAGGAGAAGTGTGTCACTGCTACCTGGGTATCATTGACCCAAAAACCTCCTTCTATGCTCCCAGGCCTCCTCATTGAGATGCTAGACACAGGCTATTCTTTCATTTTCTGAGTGTTTGCCTTTTAATTTTTTTCTGATCTTTCTCTTCCTTTCTCTGCACCCAGTAATTATCTGTACTTTTTATATGAACAGGACAAGTTTCCTTCATTACTTGATTTGAGGCCCTGAAATGATACTGCAACTGAAACCCTGGGAAGAAGATAGGCTTGGGAGATGGTGGTTATTATTGAGGGCTACAGTTAATTACAGGTGCCAAAATGAGAGTGTGGAGGGGAGAAAAAGCTGAAAGGAGGGAGCACTCAAAACAGCATAATCAACAGATGTGTCTTGTTATCAGCAGTGTTATAGCCAGCAGAGTTATTAAAAAGCCCTAGAGTTTTCGAGTTGTATTACTTTATTGCCTCCTAATAAAGTAATATAGAAAAAGTGTTAATTGTTTTCACATGAGAAATTTAAAGGTTAGTGTATTCATTGTTTCTATGATTTTTCCTATCTGATTTTAAGAGTGTCTGTTCCATATGGACATATTTATGCACAAACAAGCTAAGCTTTTATCTTATACAGCCAGAAAGAAACACAAAGGCTAGAGTTAGGCTTACAGACTATTTGTAAACTGGGGTCCCAGACTGACACAAATAATGTCTAGGATGAGCAGAAAAGCTCCTAATTTTTTATATTTTCAAGTACATAATTTTTTTCCCCACTTTCATCAACTGATCTAACAAAGTATATTGATTCCTCCAAATAAATATTGCCTCACTAATACCAGACCAAGCATCTGAACTTGCTCCCCATCTCCAAATGTGGCACTTACATTTGTTCTATGACAAACAATGTCACTAATTAGTCAGATGGGACAGTAACAGCAATTTTTACCGATAGCTAATGGAACTAGTAAAGCAGAATTTGGAGCTCTTCTGGGAAAGAAAAGTTCATGCACACGTTGATCATTCCCAGTATATGCTAATTTTGATGCTGTAGGAGAGATACATAGAGAAAAAGCAAGGCACCGTCCCTCTGTTTATGTTGTGCTACTATACAGAAAGTGAACAATATTCAAGAAGCCAGAAATTGAGAGCTCTAAACTGAACAAATGTCTCATTAAGTTCGGTCTGGAGCAGCCAAACAGCCAGATGAGTCCTGTAGAAACTGGTCCTGCATCTTTACATTGGCACAATGCCCTTAAACACGGCTGGTAACGCAACAGGTTTATGCAGGGCTAGCTTTGGCATCTCTCACAGCACAACATTGTGCCACAAATGATTGTCTCAAATTCTGGATCAATTGGTCCTCCTAGTGATTCTGACATATCCCAGAAAGCCTTCCTTCTCTTCATGCTGTTATAGGATAGAAAATATAAATTTATATTGTATATACACATCTGCATTGTTAGACACGTACACGTAAATCCCTGCGTTACCAATCTGTACAAATATTGAAGAAGGCAGGGCTTGCTGTGCAATATTTGCTTTTCACAAGGAAGTAGCTACAAGTAGTTTTATTATTTTATTTTTGATTGTAAATAAAAAGCCCACAAATTATAGATATACACCCTTGAGGTAAAAAACAAATTAAAGATTCTAATGAAATCAGTGCTTGATTCTTCTTCTAGTCAACTTAATTGAAAACTCAGACATGCCTAATAGTTTGTATAAAACACTAATGCAGATGATTTCCTCTACTTTGATGAGTTACAAATCCTTCCAGCAGAAATTACTGGTTAACACAGAGTCTATTATCCATTTGGTTTTCCAGTCATGTTTCAGTCTTGTGAAGATTTAACATCCTTGAATAACTTTGTTTTGCAAGACTCAGACCTTTGACTTCAGCTCTGCTGTCTGACTCACATACATATATAAGCTGCTGACTACAAGAGACGTAGAAGACTTGTATGGCCTTAGATTTGAGTAATTTAATTGTAAATTCTTTGATATATTAAAGGAGCAGCTGGGAAATAGCATTTTGCATATTACTGCCTCTCTGCAATGAGGCACCTCCATACAGTTATGTGCTGCCTTTGTGATCTCACACAGTCTCAGAGATTGTGTCATCTCAGAGATTTGTAATCTGAGATTGCACCATACACACCTCCTCCAGCTACATGGGTTGCTCATGCCAGCACTTAAACAACAGCAGTAGCAAAAGGAAGAGAGAAAATGCAGAAGTTGCTGAAAAAAATGTGTTTTCTTGCAGGTGAAATGAGCTCCCTCAACTCTGCTATTTATCTATCTTTTTGTTTAATGAAAGAAGCTGAAAGAGCAGGAGATCAAGAAATTAGAAGAGGAACACTTGAACTGAAAAGCAACTGTTAAACTGAAGGTTTGAAAATTAGGAATGCTACCAAATCCAAGAATATCAGCCAATATTTCTGTTGGGTGACTAACAATTTTTAATTCCTCACTTTTCAGATCCCAGATGCAGCATTCCTGAGCACTCAGCATCAGACATCTGGAAATATGACCTCTCTTTCATCAACCTGCTTGAGAACTCAGAATTGTTACTTGCTTTTCAGAAGCAAGTAATTATTCTTTTGAATGTATCCCACAGAAGGTACATATTTGTCTTTTCATTCTCTTTTACCTTACTTTTTATGCTTCCATGATTATTTAGTCCCAGGCTGCCAATCCACTCCATCAAATGGACCCTTCAGTTGCAGTTTAGCATAGCAGTATGCTTTAGGATGGAATAAACTAATGGATTACTCAAGTAAAAGTAACTATGAGTAACTTCATTTATGGAGGAAGTGTCCTCCCATGAGTTTTCCTCTGTGTTACAGGTGGGTGGGAGATTAGACCCGAAAATTAGAGTTAGCCCTTGTTTCAGTTGTGGTTACCAAAGTGTATCTGCTGTCAGGGTAATTCATGCTTTAGCTGAACCCATTATTAGATTCCAAAATATGTTCACTGCACAGAAACCAGCCCAGCTTCTCCTGCCACTTCAGTCTGACAGATGTTCAAAACCCCTGAAGATTACGCTTGTGGAGAGAGAATACATGTGAGTAAAACCAATGGTAAAATCCTAGCTTCATAAAAATAAATAGAAAATGTCCCATTGCCATCCTTGGAACTAAGACATCACACTAAGTGGCTTTGTACAGAGCATTTCTCTTTCTCAAAGTAGCGTTTATGCATGGAAGCTTCCACAGTGAAGCTAATTTATAATCTGGTCAGGCTGTGTGTACGGGTGTGTACATTCGTATGTCTGCCATGAAAATTTTCTACCAGCCAATCAACCCTCCAGAGCAGACTGGGAGCTGGCAGAGTAACTAATTACTCTCACTAAGGGAAATCTGCTGGCTTGATTAATGCCTGTTTACCAATTGTTGCTGTTATTTCAGCTGTAACCTCAGAAAAGGGTTTGTTGAGGATGACTCTCCTGGAACTTTGTTTTTCAGTTTTGCTGTCCTACAAGCCTCGCATCATTCTCCATTCCCTGAGGCAGCTCCCTGGACTTCCACAAATGGTAGACATAGTCATGAGTATGTAGTAATTAATGCAGTGTCTGTGCAGCAACATCCTCTTTCATAACACTATTCCTCTGTAGATCTAAAACTGCATTTGGAAGGAGGCATCACTATCACTGTTTAACAAATTGGATCTGCATGTTGAGGTTAGCCCCAAAGCTTCCACCTTAGTTAAAACCTTCCACTGGGATGAATAAGGACTAAGCTTAACTAACAGCACTTTTGGTAAAGAATATCCCATTCAGTTTGCTGTTCTGAGACCTATCATCTTCTAAATAGTATCTTGTCTTTCTAAAATGAAAAAAGAAAGAGCTATTACTGTCTTCTGAAGAATTTCAAGTGGACTTTAAGTGATGGAAGTGTTTGTCCACCTGCACCATCCCTCTTACTGCACGAATTCGCATTGCCGAGGAGAGTGAGGTTGTGGCTCCTCGGGAAAATCAGATTGTGTGAAAATGCATCCCATCTTACATTGCTGAGAGCAGCGCTCCTCAGTTCTCCCTGTGAGATCACTCTGGGAGCAGGAGACAGTACCGAGCTGAGCCTGCCAAGTCTTTTCTGACTTCTACTCATTGGCCAGGGCACCCACCAGGCCCTGGTGCAGTCAAAGATAACCAGAGCACAGCTCACTCCCAATTATCATTGAGAATTGGTGGGAAGGAGGCCACCAAGAAAGGCTGGCAGAGGAGCAACTTCTGAGACTCAGAATCCTGCAAGTCCCCATAAAAGCGGTGCAAAAAGATATTTCTCAGCCTGTGCAGTTGGCTCTGGATTATCTTCTTCGTAATGCCAGTGCGGATCTTTAGCATTTATGTATTAAATGATGCCTTTGTGTTTCAGCATTTAAGACTGGCCATACCAAAAGAGTCAAAATCTTCACCTGGCTCACTCTCTAATTTCCAGCAGCAACTTGTAGCAGATGGGTTGGGAGGGAACTGGACCAAAGCAAAGACAGCAATACCTCCCATGGCACTCCCTCAGCATTGCCTCCAGCAATCTCTGGGTCAAGGGCTCCCCATCCCAAAAGTGGTATCCCTGCATTTGTGCATGTGTACAGTTTAAAAGGGCCCTGTGCATGAACTGCCCCCACTGCTGCCACCATCCTTTTGCCACAACATGACCCAGTGTGCTCAGCAGCAGCTTTGCAGCCACTTGCTTACCTCCTGCCTGCTCAGAATGAAACAAAGAACAGGGACTGGAGCATGCGTTCGAACAGGCTCTGAGCTATGATGCTCAGGTCTAGATTTGTAGCTGATTTTTTTCCTGGAACTGGCCATGTTCCGACTCAGTGTTCTGGTTTGGTCTAAAGCTATGGTTTGTGTCCGGCCCTGAGCCCAGAGCCTGCCTGAATAGGATCTGTTGCTCTCTTTAGAGGCTATTTCAGATAGCAGTGCTCCCAAAGGAGTGACTTTGTGCCTTTTGAAGTAGCTCTCCCTCCCAGTGAACACTTTCATCCCAAATAATCACTGAAACAGTCAAGTGAAAGGCTCTTTCTTGCAGGAAACTCAACTCAGACTGGAGATGGAGCTCAATATTTGTGTGCTTATGCTGTGTTTTGCACAAGTTTTCAATATACAGGTGTAAGACATTCAAGCACCCAAGAAGCTGGCAAACTCTACCTTGCCTCCGAGCACAACAGCAGGAGAGGGGAAGGAGGAAAAGGCTGGGAGGAGCACAACTGGCCATGGGGTCTGATTCAGCGCCAGCCTCCTCAGCAGGCCAGTGGGGTAGCTCATACACATCTCTTGGGAATCAAAATACATCACTTGTGTATCATTATTCCAGAGATGTTTCACAAATTTTACCTGCTTATACTGTTGGGTAGCAAAGCCTGGGAGACAGAGATGAGGCAAGATCCAGCCTCACAGGCCAGTCCCTGTGCATGTGGTGCTCATGCTGCTGCCCACAAAGCACTGATTAAAGGAGCTGGGTGCCCATTTCAGCTTTGAGAAATGCAAGTAATTCTCTGTAGTGAATGAATTATGACCTTTTCAATGAGAAAATTACCAGGCTCTATTACCTTAATTTCTGTCCCCTTCTCATCTGTTGACACACAGGAGTTCAGGAAGCAGTTCCTCTCCCAATGACACAAGAGTAGTTAATTTGCCCAAGTTGATGTTTTAGTTCAAAAAACAGTTATTTCTATTGTCACTCCTTACCAATCCAAACAAATAAGGAAAATAAAATTAGTACTCTGAGAACCTAAACATTTCTTTGTCAACACAGCAGAAAAGAATGTTTGACAAAGCCTAAGGCAAGGCAAATGATTAAATTCTTTATCTATCACACCAAGGAAAGTGGTGCTGCTCCTCTTGGTAATAAGCCTATATTTATTGTCCCTGAAGGAGAAGGTGAAAAATAAATTAATGAATAGAAGACATAAAATTTTACTTGTTGCATTGTTTATTCCAGGACAAAAATGGCTCCTTTGGGTTTGATAAAACATATGCCTAAAGTGTCAATAGTCATATTTATCACAGAAATTTGAGAAAATTATGAATTACTGCGCTTAAACCAGTAGCATTTCCCTGGGAAACACAGATGCTGACAAAATCTACAAAAGCAAGTGCTGCTGACATAATTCTCCTTTTCATCCTTTGTGTTTTTGCCTATCAAAATCTATTATATTAGGGTTTCCTACATATGAGTTATTTTTAAAAGAATAATTTCCTTTTTAATTTTAAAATTCGCCCCCAACTTGAGATGTTAGAAGCTCATCATGAAAATGTCCTGGAGACCATGTTGGCATGAGCAGGAAGATGATTAATCACAGTTTGCCATGAAAAAAATCAGATTGTGATTTTTGCAATCAGATTGTGATTGACTTCTCCAAGGCACTGCCTTGGAGAAGAACGTGTTCTTGACAGAATTGAAGCAGTGCAATAACAGTTGGGGAAAATCACAGATCTTTATAACTTTTATTCCCTTGCCATAGGTCACATTAGCAGAGGTGAATGTGAATAATTTAGATTTCTTGTGCAGTAGGATAGGAAATATTTGGATTTAGAATTGGTATTATGTTAGAAAAATTCATGGGCAGGGAACAAAAACACGTTGAAGCATATTTATTTGTGATAATGGTAAGTAAGAGAATGGAAAAATATTGAAGATAGGCATCAGTGGTGGCAAAAGACTTAAGCCATGAGTGCTGAAGAAATGGTGTTACTGGAGAAGGGATCCTTCCAAAAGCATCACTGACTGTGCTGGAGGCTGATACAGGGTTAAAAATGAATCTTTATTTAAAGAGAGAAATACGTGACAATGAGCCAAACTGTGAGTTTTTGTCTTTGTGTTCTGCCAGAGTCATGACTAAAGAAGTCAGAGTATTTGGTTGTAGTATTAGCCTTACACTTTTAATCATTAAAAAAATACAGAATAAAAAGCTAACTAGTCAATTCCCTCTGCTTTCAACTTCTCTGAGGCATTGTTTGGTTTCAGGAGACCCTGCTGTGGGTTTTATCCCAACCACAGCACCAAGCTGCAGGCAGAGTTGTGCATGGAGCAGGTCTTGTCAGAGTCTGCCTCTGCAAGCCCACTCCTGCCTGCTGTGCCAGGAGGCACAGCTCTCTTTTGCACTGCCACAGAAATCAGTCTTCTGCTTTTAATGTCATCCCTGGACAACACTTGTTGATATTTCAGAAACAAGAAAACAAAATCTAATAAATCTAGAGAGTATCTGGCAAGTAAAAACCCCGAAACAACCAAGAGGCAGGGGGAGCATGAGACATCGTTGCAGTTCAGAGGTGAGGTCAAGTGTGAGAGTGATGTTGAGGAAATTGCAGAGTATTTGTTGGCAGTAGCAAAGCCCTTGGCTGCCTTTGTGCTGGATGAATTCCTAAATCCACTCATCTGTTTCGCAAAAGACAAGGCAACACTTCTAGAGTTAATCATAACCAATTTATGTTTCCAAAAGTGTCAAAATGTGATATAGAGAGAGTATTTTCTTGACTAGCTTGTCCTGTTGAATACAATGGCTTATTATTACAATTTCATTACATTGTGAATATTGCCTTATATGAAAGGAATGAATAACACCTTCCTTATTGAATTAAGTTGTTCAAGATTGCATTTGTACTTGTTGAAGCCATCACTTTTCTTTCTCGGGTTACCTCGGCTCTGAGGAAAAGGTGAATAGATTCCTAAGAGACGGTTGCTTAATTGTGAACTAATCCACCTGCTGGGCAGTCTAACTAAGTGCAGAGTCTGGCATCTTTGCTGTGACACCAAGCTTGCCATTGTCTCCACATCTGCACCAGCCAGTAGGCTCAGTCCCAGGATTTTGATATCTCCTCAGATACCATACAGTCTTTGAGACAGTGTATAATGTGAAGACATTATTTATGAGGACTTATGTTAAATGAATTTCTAAAAAAGTTATCTTTGTTGCCTTAAAGGGATTTATTAAAACTATCTGCATGGTAAGCTTGCATCACATAAATGAAGTACCATTTGCACATTGCCTGTAAGATTTCAAAGCAGGTGCACCCATTTTGCAGCATTAACCTGATCTCTTGGGACATATTTAGAAACAGAATTCTCAGGTAAAAATTCTCAGAATAAGATACTTTAGCACATGCCAGAGTTTCACAGTATTGCTCCTTAGCTTCCTTGCAGACACACCTGCATTGTCATTGCACTCTGGGAAAGCTGGCTAGCAAACTTTCTGGTGGTCTGAACTGTAACAAGAACACCACTACCCAGTCTCTGGCAAGTGGGTGTCTCTGACTCTTAATAAACCAACCACGTGCTGTGGAGCTGGAAACAATTGTTGTCTGTAATATTTTTATGAGCAGATTAAAAAAATAATCATTTGGCAGTGTAGGAAAAGCTACACTTTAGTGCAGGAAGACAAGCTGTAATGAATTGCACGCTTATAGCCAAACTTCCAGGGAGAGCCTGTGAAGCCTCCATTCCTGGAAATATCCAAACCACCCTGGGTACTTGCTCTAGCTGATCATGTTTAAGCAAATGGTTTGAATTTTACAGTCTCCAGAGATCCCTTCTAACTTCAACTACTCTCTGATAAACCAAAGAGATACTAAAAAACAAGAGTGTATTGGTATTGATCATCCTAAAATATATTATTATATTATAAAGTTAAAGAACTATCGCACAACTTTCTTGTAGAGGAAAATACAGACAAGCTGCTTGAGGAACAGTAAAGAGATTGAAAACATACACATATTTTAAGTCCTTTGAAATAGTAAGGACAGGATCTTCCAAAGGCTTAATAACACAGTGTTCATTAGCTCATGGTTCAACCTGACATAATTTCACTCCTTTGCATAATTATTTGTGCTCTTCCACACCCCAGCAATGTGCACAGCACTGTCCACCTTCTGCTTTTTTCACCTGTAAGCAAAACTGTAGCATGTACAAGTGTACACATGCAAATTTGCTTATGCTCATGACAGATTCTCAGAGACTGCAGGAACTGACCACATCTCCTCTCCAGGTAGAGACAGCTCAGCTACACAATCTAACACCCTCCACAGCTATTTCTTCCATAGGATGGCTTGAAAGTGACCCACGCTGCTCCGTGTGGTCCCTCAGGCATTTCTTGCAGGGCTCTGGCACACCAGCTTCCTCCATGCTGGCTTGATTTCATTCTTCCAAGTACTGACAAAAATCACCCCTCAAGGGGGGCAGCTGGGCACAGCTTTTAAACTTCAAAGGTTTTTTGAAGATTTTTGCACGCTACCAGCTCCCAGATTTGGAAATCATGTTGAAAACCCTGGGAATCAATGATGAGAGCATTTCAATTTAAACATCATATATTATAAACCACATTATTCTGTGTCACTGGAGACATAATAGTTTTGTCCCTCCATTTTGTCTCTCAGTATCTATCCTTCCTAATGTATGTATATCCCAAAGCCTCGCATTAAAATAATTTGTTTGTCTTTTGAAAGGGAACCTTCCAATGCATGTCTGATAAAGCCATCAAAAGCCTCTGTTATTATGTGCTATAATGGTCCACAGGAGTGTTTGATTAGAGCATTTTCCTTGTCACACTGACAAGCTATGA
This sequence comes from Motacilla alba alba, assembly GCF_015832195.1. NCBI lineage: Eukaryota > Metazoa > Chordata > Aves > Passeriformes > Motacillidae > Motacilla > Motacilla alba. The sequence continues at coordinate 114,192,962 of NC_052017.1, forward strand.
GATATTATCTGCCTCCAGAGGCTAAATGGAAGACTTGAGGGATAAAAAGGTCTATTGCTATTACATGCATAATCTTGTGACTGAAAATGCCACCTGGGATTAAGAGAGCTCTTTGGATGCATGGAGTGAGATATTATATGTAAATTAGTTTTGTTTACCAACACTGCTGTGTCGTAATTATTTTATCCAGTTACACTTAAACTTTAGAATGAACTAGGGAATACTCCAACTGTGATTTGATTGCTTTCTTGTTTGTATCAAATGTTGTTTTCTTTATAATGGGAAGAAAGAACCGATGTTGATAACGAGGTAAAGACACTTTTAACTCAGGAAGCTCAGTAGTGATATTAAATATTAACATTACATCAAAGCTCCAGGCCTTGACATCCTCTAGGACTACTCTCCTATATCCAATGCAATGGTCAGTAGGACAGATTCTCCATGTAAGCAAATAGCTCAAGCAGTCCAGGTCCACTTGGAAAAAAAGAAACTGATCCTGCTCTCTGCTAAACTTTGTCAGTGTCATGTAATATATTTTTATAGGTTTTGCACTAGGAAAAAATAGAAACATTAGAACTATGTGGTGCAATGTAAAAATATTCCTGAATATACCTGCTTAAATGCATATAAGGAGAGGAAAATTAAAAGGGCAAGTTATGGCCCTGTGGGTGTTAGGACACAGGATGTTGGTGTGCTTCTTCATTTAATTGTGTCAACAGTGATGTAATTGCCGTCAATCTTAGGCAATACACCCCAAATATATATTTATAGATCTATTTATATGATAGATGTACTGCTCCAAGAAAATGCTGCTTTTCTTGGTGGTAGAACAGTTGTTATGGTGACTCCTTCCCTCATTTAATACAGGAAACAGGGCAGCAAAATAAAAATAATTCCATTTATGGAATTTATAAGAAACCCACTCCGAAGCTGTAACTCTAGAGAGAAATTTTTTGGAGTATTTAATCTTTATTTTATAGCATTTGACCTTTCATTCTGGAACGCGCAATTTTGTGAAAAGATTTAGTAATAAAAAACAAATGGAGGAAATGCATTTTTCTATAGTATACACTGTAACATTTGTTCATTTATAATATTTGTACAGTATTGTGGTCACTGAATGTACAAGTACATTTTGCAGGCTAGATACCTACTGAGCAAAGGTTATGTAGGGTTCTATTTGGAAGACCTCATTAGGAAATAAGACGGATTATTTTTTTCTCCTTGATGATTCAATTTTTAACAGCACTGCAGTTTATCCTTTGGGTGTTAACTACAGTCATATTGCTATTATGTTAAACAACATTTCTGTAATTTCTTGATCGTACGTATATATTTCACAATATTTAAGCAGCAGAATTTCCAAGAGGTCTCTTTTTTTCAGTTTCTGCTTAGCTCAAAGTTGTTTTTAAAGGTAATTTGGAGATTATGTACCCTATGACCATATAAATTACTTAACATTTTATGCCAGCTCTGAATTTTAAACACATTTACTCCAAACTACCTGATAAGCACTGGATTTCTACTTTATAACTAAGAAGCTGAGGCAATCAGGTGTGCAAGATGAACTCAGATCAAGGTTATGTCCACAGCCAGTGCAGATGTGATTTTGTAAAAGCTCACTCTATCTACAAGAATTTGAGCATGTCTTATGTTGGCCAAAGCTTCCAGGTGGACATCAAGGATAAGCAGCTCTGTAAAGTGCTTGATCCCTATCCAGTGGAGATAATGGTCCTTTCAAGGTATCTTCTGCAATGCTAAGGAAGAATTTGCACTTCCACAGAGCAGCTATACAGAATGCAGAATGTGGGCTGAAGCAGTCATTGTCAGGAAGGGACAGCAGAAGCTGGGAGGGAATCTGGGAAATTATCAACTGCAAATAATTAAAACAGGAAAAAAGGAACACACAGAAAAAGGGAAAATATCTTAAATACATACATGTCAGGATGCAGCTGGGGATGTGCTTAGAGAAGAATTGAGGGAATGCCAACTGACAAAAGTGAAACTGGTCACAGGAAATGCACAATCCAATAACATTTTTTATTCTAGAACACTAAAAGGCATCTGTGGTGAAGTGTTGCATTTTAATTACTGTGAGAAGATGACTTCCCCAATTGCAGTGTTATCTTTCTATCAGCCTTCTATAGGAAAGTAGCAGCATCACAGTGGATAAGAATTTATAAAGTTTATTAGGACTAGACTACCAGTGTAACTTTTAAATGAGTAATTTATCACTCTTACGAGGCCTGATTTTTATTATCCTCACCTGCAGCTAAAGATTAATTACTTTCCCAATCTAGGAGCCAGCAGCCACAGAGCATCCTCTTATCAGCAGCAAGTCATTTGCCCAACAAGCAGGTCCCATGCCACAGCAGGTTTATACCTGGGAGCACAGTAGAGCTACCTGCAGGACTTGAACTGCAGAGAAGTACCAAGGTTCCCACAGGTCTGGTGGTGCCAGCCCAATGCTTCTATTTTCATGCTGAAGAAGCCAATTTGAACTGAAGTCCCCACACTCTATAAACTTCTGTCACTACTTCCATGTAGAGTTCCTGCTTCTTCCAGGTGCCTTCTCTTTTTTATTCCTAAAGCCACATCAGCCTAATTAAACATGTTTGGAAACCATGTGACATTCTTTGCATGGAATTCCTGAGCTCAGCTCTAGTACTGCCCAGAGCAAGAGCACAGCTGAAACAGGTTTGCAGAGGCCAAGCAGAAGAGCTAAAGTCAAACAAACAAACCACAAGTCAATCTAAGAGGATCCACTTTAGATCAAACTGATGACTGTTCAGTTTAGGCTCAAAATGCAACCAGAAATCCTGTTGGGATTTTTTTTTAAAGACTAACAAAAGAGAGAAGAACAACAAAGCTGGTGAAGGGTTTGGAGCACAAATCTTATGAGGAGCAGCTGAGGGAGCTGGGAGCTCTTTAGCCTGGAGAAAAGGAGACTCAAAGGGTGTATTATTACCCTCTACAACTTCCTGAGGGGAGGTTGTAGCCAGTGGGGGTCAGCCTCTTTGCCCAGGTAATGATGAAGCAACAGGAGATGGTCTCAAGCTGTGCAAGGGGAGGTTTAGATTGGATATTAAGAAAAACTTCTTTACCTAAAGGGATGGTCAGACAATGGAACCTGCTTCACAGGGACATGATGGAGTTACCATCTCTGGGGATTTTAAAATATGGGTTGATGTGGTACGTAGGACATGGTTAAGTGGTGGCCTTGTCAATAATATATTAAAGGATGCACTCAATTACCTTAAAGGTCTTTTCCAACCAAGACAAATCTGTGATTCTATTGTATTATAAATCATGCAGCTGTGAATTTGGGAAGGCTGATTTTATTCTGTCTTTAATAATTTGAACATACTTTTTGTAAAGCTCCTCAGCTGATACCTAAATAATCTATAGTGGGCAGGTTAAAATAGAGACATTCAGAAGAAAATATCTTTAAATTCTTCACACAAGGGCATGCAATTCAGTTACTATTTAATTTTCAAATCAAACATGCGTAGTTACTGTTTTGCAAACATTTAACTTTCTTTCATTCACAAAAAAGTTTGATCTATTAGGAATGTTGGGAAGCAGGAAAAGAAGATTATGTCATTCTGCTGTTTGATCATAAAATGTTGATTTGATGAAAGAAAAAACAGATGCTTCTGAAATACAAGGAAATGAGTACTGCTGTATGCCCATTCCATCCACTCCATTCACTGCCACTCATTCTGGCAAGACATGCAATCTACGAGTTTGCAGGAGCAAACAAACAAACCCACAACCCACCATGACATAAGGAATGCCCAAGCACATTCTTAATTAAAACCCCATGAAAAAAAATTTAGCTGCTCTTTGGTTTTGATGTGATTGTGCAGTCCCCAGGAAGATACAGTAGAGACTACTCACAAAGCTGAAGAAAAGGAGGCTGTGAAAATCATCTGACTGATATAAGTAGATTTATTTTAATAATTGCTGTTGGAACAGAGCACTCAAAATGGCTGCTATGATTTCAAATAACACAATCATCAAATAAATCAATAAATCAAAAGCCAAATAGGATAGCTTGGAATATAAATACCACCAGCCACACAACTGGAGTAGATGGGTATCACAGCGGTATTAATAAAGGAATTGTAAAGTATCCCTAATAAAGGAATTATAAGGTATGAGAGGGAAAAGCAGAAAAAAACACCAAGTGATGTCCTGGATGAGAAAAACAAAGCCTTTTAAGGATAAAAAAGAATACAGCAAATTTCCTTCAGTGTTTACTGCAGTGGCAAACTAGGAAAGCACTTCTGCTGGATTTACCTGTGCTAAACGAAAATGAACCCTCAAGAGTCTACATTCCACTTTATGGAAGCAAAAAGACAACATTTTAAAAGAGCACATCTAGCACTCACTGCAGCATAAAAACATGTCCCAACACATTGCCATACTAGTTATACATCAAACCAGGGGAAAATGAAATTCAACCTTCCTTCCTTCCTTCTGTGTTGCTGCCAAGGGACAAAAATATACCATAGGATAAAGGTTCTCTGCCAGCCCCAGACAGCTACAGCATAACATACAATTAACTTTCACAGCTGGTCACAGGCTTTGTCAGAAGCCTGGGGAAAACAAAAAATCCTGTGTGTTGAACTTGATTGTGAATGTACTTATTAAACATATCTCATTAAATCCATCTGAGTTACACTTGCTGCTAGCTGGGGTTAGCTGGCTGACGATGTGCTTGTAGGACCACATGGGAACAGTACAACATGATCTACCTCCTCAATAAAACCCCTTTACTTCCATGGTCCAAATTACTTTTGTTGTTACACTGTATGCAGACACAGCAAGATCACTGAAATTGTGCTTTTTTCCTAACTTTGGCTTCAATCCTGCCCACAATGGCACACATGCTCACAATTTACCAATGAGATTTATTCTACTGCAATATTTGGACCCCACCTGTGAACTCTCTATGGCCAAAGCTATCATTGTATTAAATGCACCTATATGCATGGGTGTCAAAAACTCTATTTCTGTGACAGTTGTCCCTGTTTTGACCCAGGAAAATATGGAGGGATCAGGAAGTTCTCACTTACTGCTCAGAAAGACTAGTGCAGAGGTTTTTCGACCAGCAGACTAACCTAATGATTTTATGCATCTGACAAAGACTTTCTCCCCTTGTAGTACTTACATTAATGCTTTAGATTTTTGCCACAAGCCTCAGAGGTTTGTGAACCACTCTTTTGTCTGATCTCAAAATAAAATGGTACTTTTTTTGCACCATGCTAAAATGATATTTGGCTGCCAGCCTGGAACCAGTCTGGTAGGTATGTTGAACTTGGACCATTTGGAGTTATCTGAATTCATCCAAATTGGTTTTACTTCTGTAGAGAGGCCCAAACCCAGGTTTTTGAATGGGATGATCACCTAACATTAATTGGGTTTCTGCTTTCTGCAGTCATAAACCTAGTCCAGCAGAATTGGTAACTCTTTAGAATTACGAATAATGCAGTTCCTCTAGCTACATGGATCTGTTTATTTAATTAAAATGAACAGTCCTGATCTTTACCAAGTTCTACCATAATAGAAGGTGGGAGGTACTGGATGAGGTGAATCAAACCAAATTTGATAATTTCAGTTGTATTCTTGTTACTATTTCCAAACAATCCCTGGCTGGTATACTGGCCTTAATGAAATTAATGGAATGGTATTTTTTCTAGGTGTTGTCCAGAGATAGATTGATATTTTATGTTCAACAACCCTATGTGAGCCACGTATGTTTTTATTTGTAATTCACAGCATGATGTCGCTGTTAGCAAGGAATAACAGCTCTCCTGAGGCTACTTTAACATATGTACTTTCCTATGGGAATCTAATGGATAAAGCATGTATTTCCCTACAATTCCTCTTTAGCTTTTGTCAAGGTTCACCTGTTTTCCCCATACCTACTACTAGGAAATGTTAGATCAGTTCTTATTTGTTCTTGATCACAGTTATTTTCTAAAACAGATCTTCATGGAAGGCAAAACAGTGTGAAAAAAATAAGCAGAATCATCTGAAAGTGATCCATGGATTAGCTTTGTTAGGAAAAAGAAGCTATCCCGGTGTGTATATACATCCATTTAATCATGAGCACTATAAAATTCCTTTCAAAAACTGTCTGGCATTACAGAAGTGGTAGCCTGTTTGCTAGAAAAAACATTTACCTCTGTTTCTACATCTGTTTGCACTTGCAAAAATGTTCAGCCTAAGAGCTGGGCATTGGAGACAGTATTAAACTATTTTAAAAGCCTGCAAGGACAAAAAAAGTAGTTCTAAATTTCATTGTAGATGTTGTGTGTAACACCAGCCTCTCTTAAAAATATACATTTATAAATCATAAAAAATGAAAACCTCTCTTCTAGAGAGAAGGCGTGTCCACAGGCACTGGAACTGAAATCATATTTACTCTTAAACACCAGAAGGGTCTCTAGAATGTATTTGGCATTGACTGATTTCCCCTTTTTCTCACAGCTCTTGGGCATCATGAGGGAGACAGTATAAGGCAAGCACCACTCCCAACAGGCAGCTCGCCTATTTTACCAGATAGTTGAGTACTACATGGGATATTTGGCTCCAGCTGTCACCACTACCATGGAAGGGGTCCAGAGAATTTTAGTTTAGTACTGTAAGAACATATCCTTAAGGAACCCTTGTTCAGTGAATGGAGCAAAGTTAGCTTTGCTCTTAGGCTCTTTGCACATGAGAGAAGCCTTTAATTTACACTTCAGAATTTATACAAAAAACCCCTATTTCACTGCAGTGTGTTTGACTCAGGTAGAGAGAGCTAATTCTTCCATACTGTTGGGACTTCAGTGAAAGCATCTGCTTATCTACTTTGTTGGCATGTTTCACCTCTGTGGAAAACCCTGGTAGAGGAGACAAGTCTTTTGCTCTTTTGATTAGGAAGCTGTGTTGGATGTAAAAACTAACTTGATGCATGATTGTTGCCATGACTTTAAAAACCAACCAAACAAAAAGGTCTGGCAGATTGTAGTGTGCTGATTCATAGACAAGAAGATCATATGAACCGTAAGGTTCACCATAGTGTTCATGAACTACAGGCTTCTGTCAGGACCCCATTACGCTGCAAAAGCCTCATCTTTAGTCTCCTGAAACTGGATATTCAGTCATGTAGAAAATCATCTTCCCTTCATGCCCATTTGCAATCTATGTTATTTGGGGAAAGCTCATTTCTGCATTTCAACAAATACATTTTATGATTCAATTTCTAAGTTCCATTGTCAAAATGATGTTCTCACATGTGGAAAGGAATAAACTCAGGCACTTCTAGGATGCCTGGCTGTACCTGAAGTACCCAGCTCACGTACAGAGAGCTAGCTGTGCTGTACAGATAGATAACCGCTTTCTGCCTACACTGACATATGGCTCTGAACTTCTAGGTTCTGGACCTGAGGACTGCTCTAATCTCACTCAGCATTTTGCTTGTAATTTTTTCTCCCTAGTGAAAGACACTCAGAAAGGAAACTATTAAAAAAATATTGTTTTCAGTGGCTATTTCCTTCCCCAAAACTGCTTTTACTCCATGTGGCATCTTTTCTGACCTGTGCAGCTTTAGCTGTCCCAAATTAAGCTTCTCAATGCTTCATTCCTTCCTCTGTCATCAGAACGCTTATCTCTGCCTGGAACAGGAGACTTCAGATAAAAGTTACCATGTGCTTCCAGGTCATATTAATTATTCACCATGATAAGTGCTTTTAAAAAGAGAGGGAGAAAAAAACATATTCTATGCACTTTTTTCTAATTGTATTCTAGAGGCATATATCTTTCCCCAGAACAGTTCTTAGCCAGATTTTTAATTATAAGAGACTCTGCCTTCCAAAGAGCAGGACAAGCTCTGCAAAGATAAATTAGTTCCCAAGGAAGTCTGAGAGAATAGAAAAGAGAGTGTCCCTCTGAGACCATAGTGAAGGTAAAAAGGAGCTTGTAATAGCACCATGTCCTAATGAAGTCCTTCTGCCAGGCAGGAATAACTCCACAGGAAATATTACAGATCACACTCAGGAAAAGACTCATGTGGCCTGAAACTGAACTTCCTCACATGATATCAGAATGTGTTCCCATTGCCTTCACTGCAGCACTACCTACTTTCAGTGAATTTAAACACAGCCTAAGCAGTGAAAGTATTTTTTAAAAAAAGCTAACCCCTTTCCCCCAAATCTCCAAACAAGCAGCCAAACATTTACCAAGCAGAAAACATGTTGAAGACCTTGGCAACAGAGAAACTCTAGAAGCTGTGTGGCAGGAATGCTCTGTGACTCATGTTAACCAGAGTTTTGTATTAGTTTTGCTGGCTGAATGCAATGCATCAAACATCACTGAGAATGCTTGCTTTGAGTCATGGCTACTCTGCAAGTCCTTTCCAGAAGAGCAAGCAGTCAGCTAAACCTAGTTAAGTTTTGGAAAAGCTCTTTCTTTTTTGAATAATGTGTGTCCATATGTCCTCACACACAAAAGATTGCCAACGTGTAATTTAATGATACACAACCTCTAGCAGTGATATAAAGCTACTTCAAGAATGAAAGACTGCTGGTAGTTCATGTGATACTGCACAGCTGCAGTATTTGGAGACAGAATTCGTGGCTGAGGACAGAAAGGTGAAGCTACTTCATAAATTAGCAAGGAGATTTTTTTAATGTCAGCGCTGCTCTGACAGCAACACAGCATTTGGAGTCTGGTCTTTAATATTCAGCATGTATCAAGCTGAAGGCAGTTCAATTTATTCAATGCAGTAAGGAGAAGTGAAAACTCAGTTTATCACAGTAATTTTAGCAACTGATGCTGGAAATTCTGCCAGCCATGATATTTTAAGTTTCGTTGGAAAACTTGAAAATGCCACTGCCCAATCTAAGCACTATCACCACTGCAACTAATGCTGAACACTTCCTTTGAGCACTCTGTCATGATGCTGTGAACTATCTGAGAAGGCACAAAGGAAATTTTATGCATCACCACAGATAGATTGTGACATTTTGCCAATTTCATGTTTTTTCAGCCACCAGAGCAACCTCAGCAGTGCCTTGACACATCACCCTCTGTCAACTTCCTTCCAAAAACCTCATCAAGGACCTTTGTGGAAGGGAATCTGTGAAAGCTGCTAGGATTCTGAAGGCATGCCTGGGACCCTGTATTTTGTGTGTAGTCACCTTCCAGGCTGCTGCAACCTCCCCTGAATAGTGGAGCCATAGCACTGCTACCAACACACTATCCTCCACAGTGAGACTGGTGGCCTCCTTCCTTGCCATCTGGGACAGGACACTCAGCTTTGGAGCTGGAGGCAGGATAGTAACTCTAAAGTCAGTGAGACCTGCAATAAAGCAAGAGAGGTGACAAAAAGAAATAGTTACTTTTCAGAAATGCCTATGGAGCAGGTAGAACATATGACTGGGAGTTTGGAGTAGGAGAAGGCATGGAAGTCTATGAAGCTGTAAGGGGAAATTTCCTGTGGGATGAGCTGTGTTGGGACTGGCCATCTGGGTTTGTGTCTGCTGTGGGGTGACACTCCAGGCATAGCCCCCTCACCCTTTAACTGTCTCACAGAAATGCCCCTCTGAGTGAACCTACTCCACTCTTCACTCAGTGTGACCAGTCGTTCCAAGGCACTTTTAGGACACCCTGTGAACACACATTACATCCCATAAATTACGATGAGATATTTGGAAGAAGAAAAGGGGATATAAAACTGGGACTTCCTTTCCAGTCTGAAATGATCCTTGTGATTAAATTCTCACATATTTTGTAGGTTTACAATGACATTGTAATCCTTGGCCAAGTCCAATGCAGGGCAGTGATGAAAGAAAATAAAGAGGCAGAGGAAAAAGAAAGAGCACTGCAAGCTGGTGTTATATGACTTTTAACATCAAAAATCACTAGACATGTAACTTTTGCCGTTCTTCAGAAAAAAAAAAGTTTATTTGGTTAATATTTAATGCATTCATAGAATAATACATATCATAATATCAACAACTATCAACAATAAAGCTGACAGCATGAGAGTACTAGGAAATGAAAAGGCACCATAAAAGAATGGAGGGAAAGCATCCCTAAGAGCATATATACAGCTTGTGCTATCTCTTGCATCAAGACACTCCCTTTCAGAGATCAAATGAAGAGTTACAGGATAATCTTAGATGGCTAAAGCAAAAATAAAGTCTTACTGAGAGTAAAGAGCCATATAATGCTTTGGCCTTTTATCTAGTGAAACCATTAAGATAAAACCATTTTTTCCCTCAACAATGAAGAATATTTATCTACATGTGGACATTACTCAACAACAGTGGCAGCTGCCTTGAACGTATGGAATAAGAGTCCAGAAAAAGAAGGTGAACTAACTCTGGAAGATTCAATGGCTATGATTTTTAAATGTTGTGCTGGAGAAGCTGAAGTCAGGAGAGAGAAACCAGAGACTCATGGCAAAGAGATTATATTAGAAATACTTTGCTTTGATGACCTCTCTGTAACATGAGAGATATTCACATCCCCTGAAACACAGCTGAGTTGTCGTCAGAGTCACTGTTTCAAAAGCAATACAGCAATATCAACAGCCTGGTGTTCTGTGTCAAGCTCTTCTGAGATGTTTTGGGACTGATGACTTCATGTGAATTTATCAAATTTTGGAGTCTGCTCCAAGCTGGTCTGGAAGACAGAGCACACAGGAAAAGAGGAAATTCAAGGAGATAATATTCATCTGATCATTTCCCTCAGGATATTTTGTGGCTCAGCTTTTCATGGGAAAGTTTTCTTTTCAAATTAAACTATATTATCTATACTTCATACCACAAAACCAGAAGTGTTTCCCAAGTGTCTCAAAAGCTCAAGGGCCAATGTACTTTACATGTTTGCCATCCAATCCATTGCCCAAAAAGGAATTAAAGTACTGTCTTTCAGCCACACAAAGACACATTAAGGCAGAAATGAGAATCTAATGTAAATCTCTTAAATGCTGGATTTACTTTCAGCCATAGTAAGTATTTCAGCAAAACTACAGTCAAGATTTCACATATTTATTGAGGTATGGAGTCCTTCTGGTTGACACTGAAATGTGCATTTAGTAGAGGTTAAAGATTGGGCAGCACTGCATAAATTCAAGTTGTACTTAAATCACTCACTGACCCTGTGTGTGATCCACCAGACTGCTATTGAATTCCTGCAGTGTGGAAGCATAATACTCTTCCTGACCATCAACACTGCAGACCACCCATATCATTTTAATTAAGTATGACTGTCCTACTGCTTTGTGCAGCATTCACTTACCTATCTATTCTTTAGTCTCTTGCCCTGTCCACCCCACTAGGAACAAATTCTTTCAGACTGTTACATTTTTTAATATGTTTTCAAAACAGTGGCAATGTATTCTGTGCACACCTCATCTTTGTTCAGAAAATTTTATGATCATTATTTCAAAAACCAGCTCTGCACATCCCACAACACAGTGCTCTAAGGTTCACAACTAAGTCACAAAAGTTGTAGGCAAGAGACTTGCAGGGAAGGGATTGTTTTGTTTACTTCATTCAAGGGCAGCAATAGAGAATTTTAAAATTTGTATGTAGTTGTTTTACCGGAGAATATAATTTTTAAAAATCTGAATTACAGATTTATATATTTTTTCTACAAAGCATGTACTTTTTTTGCTTTCAGGCATAACAAGCAAGTTTTTCTTATATCTTTAGAATAAACTGTGTATGGTTTCAAGTCCTTTCATGTTGTCAAAACAGTGTTTGGGTATCAGTGTAAAAAAGAATCAGGTCCTACAGGAAACCAATTTTCAGAATACCTGCTTGATTTTTCATAAAAAGTTTCAACTGAAGAATACAAAAATTAATCAGTACCTGAAAGATATTTAGTTCCTAATAGCTATTAGGATAGGGAGAGAGCATAAATCCTTTCTTTCCCTCAAGTACAAAATCTGAGAATTTGATTTAAACATTAAATATGTTCATGTGACCTAATGGTATGAGAACTGAAATCACTGCAGATGATATGCCAATGTTCACCATTTCAAATGTCATGCCAGTTATATAATGCAATGTTTTCCCATAGTATCCATCAGGAAATGCACACTAATGTTAAAATCATAAATATTTTAATAGCTCCTGAAATCATAACATTTACCAGTCACTAATCAGCATGAAATCTATTCACTGTACATCTGTTTATATCAGTTGAAGCTAGATAGTAGATATTTGATTCTTCTTGTCAGCCAACAAACATGAGAATTTAAAAATTCTCAGCAAGAAAGCAAGAGGAGAGAAATGGTGCTTTTCTGGCATCATTTTTTATTACTAGGGAAACCATTTCCTTTTGCAGCAGGCTACAATGCTCATTATATTTCTGGCGTTTATTACATTTGTTCCAATACAGTTCATTACATTGTGTGGCTGCAGAAAGATGTTAAAGTCTCATCACTACTAATGGATACATTTTAAAGCACGGCCTGGTAACTGATTTTCTTTCTCTAAATTTCATAACACAACCTGCATATATTTTTTTTCTGATAGCTGATATTGGTCGTAGGTTGAAGTTTTGGACACATCTGTTTACATAATTTTCACTGTCTGAGAACAAAATTATATACCAAATTTTTATATAATACATGCAGTGCAGTGAGGAATGAGTCCTTTTTTATCAATTTGCTTTTAAGCAGCAATAACTTACACGTCTGTGTGTAACAAGCCAAGTAGGACACTGCAGTGGGATAAGGTAGCAGATTATATGACCTGGAACAATCTAACTGAACGTCTTTGCACTGCATGGTCAGGATCATCAGGTTAAACAAAAGAGGGCATAGAAGCGAATTCAGAAACCAAAGCCCTGAGTGCCCGTATTACTTAATTGCTAGCCTGCTCTGTTCTAGCCTGTTTCAACGGGGTCTCTCCTTGAAAAACCTACTCTAGAGTGGTAGAATGCTAAGTACTGTGGGTACAAGCAAGTCAGTGCCACTTGGCCACTTTCATACACCCATTTATATGCAACTGGCAGTACATCTACATCACAAAAAGGAGAGACTTGCAGAGGTACTCAGAGTCATGGGAACCCAGATGCCTGAGTGGGTCAATGCAGCACTGCTGCCCAGCATTTCGTGGCTTGTCCCAGCAGGTAGCCAGACGCAGCCCAGATGTGTAGGGTGGCAGGGCTGACTGCACTGTGAGATAAATTCTGGTCCTAAGGTGACTCATTACAAGTCACTGCCTGATACCTCGTAACCCACAGTGATTGTTGTTGAAGCATGGTAATTTGCCAGAGAAAAAGGATCATCTTCTATTGGTTAATTAGTATGGAAATCATGAGGAACCTTTTGCAAAAGCTAGACTTCCTAACAATATCTACTTGACGTTTTGATTCATTTCTACTGCTGATCTTTCTATTCAGTATCTTGAATGTTGCTTAGAAAATCCCATGATATCATTTCCTTTAATCAAGACTTTTTCTTTTTTAGCCTGGAAAAAAAGGAAGGGATAAGCCTGGTACTTTTTCTCCCCTCAAAGATTTGACACTTGCACTCTTTGTTAGTCCTACCTTCAATAAGTGCATTGATATTTTTGGACATGACAGGCAACATGACTGTGACTAGCAAGTAGTGATTTAATCATATTGGCTTCTACAAGTGTTTTCTGTCTCCTAATGTTGTTTGCCTACAGAGCTAATGATAACATTTTCTTCAGTCAGCTCAGCTAAGTCTGCTCTATTGCACACAGCCCTGTTCAGTATGACATATTCTTGGAACTGAGTAGAATAGGCTGTTGTATGGGCTTTTAAGGCTCTGCTGCCTTTGATGAATCTCAATATAAAAATCTCCATGAAGAGGCAAAAAAAGTCATCCATTCTCTTCCTTCTAGTTTTGTAACATAATAAAATTCACCAAACATAGCCTTAAATTTATAAAATAAAATATTGCTAAAATGTCAGGGTTCAGTCCTACCTGGACTCTAACCTCAGTCTGGCAAGATAAATTTGCCTTGTAGAATAAATAATCATAATATTTGAAAAATAAATCCAAGTAATCATATCCAAAAGGTCACTTACAGCAGCAGGGTTCATTTGGTGCTTCATGGGAGAAATACCTCTGACTTACCGCATTTCACAAAGGAAACACTGACAGTACTGTCTGATGAAGCACTTAGAGCTGAAATATTTATGCACTGTAGGCACCTAGGGAAAAGTGAGACTGCAGACAGTTCTTCTCCACACATATTTGCATGACCCAACACTTACTGTTACATCAACACAAAACATTGTGCAAGTCCTCAAACCCTAATTCAACCCAGCCAAAAAGATGGCATGGCTGGACCGCCTGAAAAATTTCATTGTACTGTTTTCAAAGCTATACTATTTACAATGTAGGCAGGATGTTTCCTACTTCTGCAAAAGTAGAACATATCTCCAGAGGTTGGGTTTTCAAAGGCAGCCAGGAAATCACACCTGCTGCTGAGGGTTTGCAAGACATGGGATCTAAAATCCCTTAATGCTTGGAAAATGCCATTCACTGTACTTTAACCTGATGTATTCATTTCTCAAATGTAGCACAGACAATAGCATAGTCAGGCCTGCAGATCTGGCATTTTAAAAAATTTTCCCTCTGTCACGTGCCTATTTGCTTCCGCTCCACTAGCTCCCACTGCCTTGGGGATGCAGTCCAGCACCTTGTTACTTAAGTGAGGAATAAAAAAATATTCCTGTATTTTATTTCCATGCATGAGTATTTTCTCAAAGGAAGAGCCCCACATCCCTGTGCAATGTCCTGAGTCCTTCCCTTTAAAAAAAAAAAACCTACTCCATGCAAAAGAAACATAAAAATTCATTCCCTTCCCAAGGACCATTTGCCAAAAGTCTCACCTTTGGAGCACAGCTGGCTGTAATGGCTACAGGTGGCCCATTTTGACTGTGGTGGTGTGTGGATGGTGAGGTTTGCCCAGCACTTTCAGAGAACTCTTAACACTTCTGATGGAGCTGTTATAAAAGGAGGACATGGGGCTGTAAAACTGGTTGGTTTTTTCCAAGCAGGAAAGTAAATGTGTATATCAACATATAGCTAGTACCAGCACCAGATGGAGGTGAGTGAGAAAATATTAAGGAGGCCACCACACCAGTGCCGTCAGGAGAGTGATGAAGTGGCTTCTTCTTGCCTGTGATTTCCTGAAGGTGTAGCTGCTCAGGACTTATAAAATTCTCTTGTTAAATTTAAAGGGCCTTAGGTCAAGCCCATTGTAGTGTAGAGTACATTTCCTATATTGCTGGCAAATAAATCATGTTGCTTTTTGACATTTTCCCTGCTTGATAAGCAGTTGTTGTGTCTTACACAGTGTGTGAGGTTTGTCACATTGGTGCAGTCTGAATCAAAGAGCAATTTTAACTCAAATGCCAGTTTTCTGCAAAAGCCTTCCTTCAAGGGAGACTCATTCCCTTTATATTCTCCACCACTCTGAAGGGTCTGTTTATATACTGAAATATTTGTAGATTATAGAAAGGTCCCGTTACTTGGATTTAAACATTCTCTTTAATACTTAATGTGTATTTATACAATTCCAGGTTTTCGTATCTTTCAACCACTTGGATAGGTCTTTTGAAGTCTGGTGGGAAGCATATTTGTCATTCCCTCAACAACAAAGGGAAGCAGATACACAGCACTTTTCCAGCCTTGTTTTGTGTTCTACAGCCCACTTATGTTGTCTGGACAAAAGCATAAAGTCCAATAAATTTTACATCGCAGAAAAAACCACACTGAGCTTCCATTATTTTTTCCTTTCTCATGTAAATTTGCTTAGGATTAATTCTTTTAATTAGAGTATAACCTCCTAAGTGACACATATTTTGCATAATCTTACTTCTTTCTCAGATATTTTTCTTCTTCGGCAATATAGTTTTTATCCAGTGAATTTTGTGACTTCCTACCACCTGTTCAAACTAAATTTTAAAATGAAATAGCAAAATCAACTAACTGTAAATATATTTGCCACCAAGTCAACTTCAAAAGTATCTGAGATGCCCCTAAAGGATTCCCTCCATTTTCTCACACCTACCTTACTTTATTATTCCATGTCTTTTATCAAAGGTATTATCCTGGGGTCTATATTATAGTTAATTATACATGGGTTTTTCCTCTTTTCATATGCTAAATTTATCCAGTCATAACTTTTTTTACTTGTTGTTGAATCTAAAGTGAATGAAGTAACATATTTTGCTTTACTGTTAATAAAGAGAAATTGGATTATAGATTCTCTAGATGCTCTGCCCAAATTTTCACTTGGCAAAACATGCTGTGAAACAGCCTTTTGGAACTTGGTAATTTCCTCTCATCCTCAAATTTATTACAGCTGTATATTTTCATCAGCAAAGCAAATTAAGAATAGGTTATGCTGGTTTAAACAGAAATATTAACGTGATGTATAAATTAATTCACTGCATTCCACAGTGCTAAATGCAAATAATTTCATCAGTCACTTCCTGTCCAATTAAAAAAATAAATTAGAATCTTCTCAAAATTGTGCTATATGTCACTTTTAAATAGATTCTTATATATTACATTGCACCAGAGCCATAATTCAGCTTTCATGTGACATCATTTTGTGTCTGTGACCAATGGCTTAGAAAATTCTACTTTCTTTCAGCAGAAATATCTGCCTCCAAATTGTATCATAGTGCAACCTTCAAGATGCATACCAAGGGCAAGAAAATTGTCAATGTACTCGGCTTCATAACCTCTTTCAGAAACTTTTTTGACATCAAATATGCTATTTGCAGATTTGAGCATGACTTCAACTGCTCTCTGACCAAATTCTTGAGTTTTGAGCCCCCCTAAGTCACAAGAATGTCTCCCCCCTTTCCTCATCTCCCATTTCCCACACTTACTGCCACTATTTATATATTTTTAACCTTTTTTTTTAACCTTTTGACCTTTTACCTATTTTTGCACATCTCTAGGCCAGTCCATGGATGTATCTGGAACTCTCACACTCAGCAACACCAGCTAAGGACTCTCCTAGTTAACATGTAACAGCCTTGACTGCCCATGCATCTGGGGACCCAAGTGGTGGAAAATGGTTGTTGTGCCTTACTGTGAAGAAAAAAAATACAATGAAAACTGAAATGACACTTCTGTCATTCTGAAATGACATTTTTTCACCATTTCACTCTTGCTAGAACACTCATAGAGAATCATAGAATCATACAATATTAAGGGTTGAAAGGGACCTTAAGAATTCTCTAGTTCCAACTCCTCACTGCCATGGGCTATGACTCTTGGAATTGACCCCAAAGCAAATGTAGTAAGGTCATTCTTGTTCCAGCTGCAGAATCACCATGTAGCTGCACAAGATGCTACAGTGCTAAAGCCAGAGCATGAACATCACCTGCAAATCCATACCACAGCTTGCATGTATGTTGTATTAGTGAACTCATGCTCAGATTTTTCAAAGTAAAACTAGTTGGTGACAGCATAATGGAGGATGGGAGGCTACCTATAGCCCTAGAGATAGCCAGTAACTCCCAAAGTTTCAGCTTTGCATTATATAGGATCTACATAACATAGCATGAAAGAATATTCAACAGTGCTTTGGTGTTTGTTCTGTCAAAGTCAATGCAATGTAGAGCAGACTAAAATGTTCATCAACTTCATCTCATCTTTACCTGAAAAGAAATTGCCTGCTCTCAAATAATACCTCAGGTTTCAGGATGTCACTCAATATGACAAAATAAAACTCTATCCTGGGGAAAATCAATAAGTTTTCCGTAAATGATTTTAAAATAAATATCTCTTTGGTGGAACTGAGAAGTTGTTTACTGTGAAATCGAAACACCATGTAAGACATCCCAGAATACTAAAGCATAATGAAACAGAAAGTTACTCCTAAATATAGTCTTTCCTTATATTTTGGGAACAATGTATTTTATGAAAGATGCACTTCTGGATTCTAGTGAAGAATATGGTCCTTTGTGTCATTTTAACATCTTGCACAAATCTCAGTAGACAGACTCTATAATCCAACAATCACAATCAATGCCTTGTTACGCTGTTGAACAGAAAAAGGGTTCTTTGACAGGATGATTTGGTGTTATACATGCTAATGTGAGCCATAGCATCTGCAGAATAGCTCATGAATACCCCCAGTACTGCTCAGCACTCTAGTAAGAGATGTGTTTTACTTAGCTATAGTGCCAAGATGCTGTTTCATTAACCTTATTTCTCTTCCTTTTCTGTAAGGCATAATTCTGTTGTAGCATAGACTCGCCAGGATACGTCATGTATACCAAGTAGAGTAAATAGTATTAACATAATATGCACAGTCTGTGCTTCCAATTTCCATGCTTCACACAGGAAGATGTGTAATGACTAAAGTCTGACAGTTTAATTTATTCAGCCCTATGAGACTGGTTTGTTAAAAAAGCTTTCAATTTCAGATTCATTTTACTTTTCTTAAACCATGAAGAAGGAAGTAATTTACTTCTATCCTGCTTTAATTTTTAGCTGACCTATAATGCATACGGTTAATAGAAGAGCTCCGATTTTTCAAATGTCAACAGGAACTCTGTCTGTGGTCTACATTTAAAATTCTGACCACTTCTTAGTATTGACCTCATGCCATGGTCTCTCAAAGTCAAAGAACAAATGAGTTAAACGTATATTCAGAAAAAGAACAAAGTTAGAAACACTATATTAGAAGTGAATTCCAGGATGCAAAGAGGTAGTTTGTTATAACAGGAAGCAAGCTGTTTCATCCCCAGTTTCAGCAAAACTAAACAAAAGAGAACCTGTACTGTGTCAGAAGTTGATGGAAATAAAGCCATTGCAAAAAACTGGCAAATATTAGTGCATGCTTCTGGAACTAAACTTTTTCAGAGAGACCTTTCCTAAAACCCCAATTCAAGTTTCCTTCACAGGTTTGCACTGTAATCCTAAGCAAATCCCTTCTGAACAGATTCTTTAAAGTATTTAAATGCCAAATCCTGTTAAACATTTTTTTCTACTTCTGTAGCCACTTGGGTAACTTGGAAAAAATCAGCCTCTCTGTCATAAAATTCTATTGCAGAGGGGATAGACATGCTGACTTTGCTCAGAGGCGTTGTGGGAGTACATGAAGTACACATTCAACTGATAACTTTGGTAAATTAAGATACAAAGAATGCTTCCTTGTAAATCTCAATTCCCAGCATTCACAGAATTCAGATTTTGAATTTTGCTTTCTATAGTCTTCAGTGGTTGATTTCTAGCAAACTTCACCTTCAGTTTTAATGGAAGGTACAATAATTTACTATGTCAGGACAGTTAACCTGCAGAGATCACATTACAGCCTGAAGGCTCTCCAACTTCCTCCACATGTGAAAAAGTTTTGGACTCTGCTATCAGTATAATTGTTCTGATGACTGAACCACTCCTGTTACATTATGTCTCATTCAACACTCTTATTTTTAACCCTTTCCAGGTATCATAACCTAAATAAAAACACCCAGCTTTCTAACTTGAACTTTTTGTAAGGTTACAATATTCAGTCAAAGGTGGGTAATCTAAGTCATGTTTCTTCATTTTTGTCACTCACTAAAAAGACACATGAACAGCTATCTCCATGTGGTTGACAAGTAGCAGCTCATCAAATTGCAGATCACAATTGTGAATCCTGTAATCCACATTTCACCTTAAACTAGCGCTTTCCACACAATCAAACCTCCAGATTCCAATACAAATTCCACACAGTGGTCTCCTTGGTTTAGCACTGAAAGCAGCTTCTGACGAGTGAAATGATCCAGAAGTTCAACTATGCAATCCAATACTCCACTCACATTCAGAAGCAGAGGGATTTTGAAAATTCAGAGTATATTTAGACAAGCAATTTGAGCTAAATGTCATTGCCAATAAGAGAAATACAGAAAAGTCCCTCAATGGCTTAAGGTATGTTTATTTTGAATTACTTAATCCAACAATATTCTGCTGAGCAATTCACCATATTTTTCCCTTTTCTTCCACAATAAAATTCGGTTCATTTATTTCCTAATACAAATGCAGCATCTAATTGCCTTACAGATGAGCCATTCCAGAGATGTCACTACAGAAGAAATCCCTCTGTTGATCAAAGATCTTTATCTTGTTATTGTTTCTCTCCTGGAAGAGGTATGCCAATAGAGCTCACCCACGGCATTTGTTCTGCTAGAACTGATGCCTGCACGTCTGAAAGTGTTACGCCTTGCTAGTATCTTTGACTCCTGTGCCAATGCCAGCTACTTGGTGAAGCTAGCAATACTGAATGTAATTCTACAGTCACAAGGGTTAAACAACATAAGAGCAACCCTTAACAAATCAACAGCTCCTAATAGTGACCAAATTTGAAAAGTTTTGATAGCAAATTGAATAAAAATCCAGTAGAGTAAGAAACTGATACCACGTAACACCAAGTAATTTCAATCAAGAACCAAAATGCCCTATGCCTACTTGTTGCAGACACCTATGAGATTAGGACTCTGTAAAATATTCCATGTGGAAGAGTCTTTCCAGGGAGTTTGGCTCCATCATAACTGTGTGACCATGAAATATCCATCTTGGGAAGATTTTGCCTTTACTAGTGCATCACCATGTAGAACTACACAGTAAAATGAAAGTGAGGGGTGTTGAAGACCCTTTTGTTTTAAAGTGCTTTTCACTTTAATACAAGTCACAGAGAGAAATCAAGGTTTACATAAACACATTAGAGGAAACTCCCAACAACCTTTTTTTTGAAGACAGAGAGACCTATGAACAGCTTGTGGTTCCTAAACAGCAAATCACAACAGAAGCATGAATTAACTCCTCAGAATTTCTTTTAATAATCTAAGTCCTGATAATGTTGCTTTTCAGTGCGGTAGCAACCAGCAGTTTTTTCCCTAATTCATGGTGAATGGGAGGATATCCAGCATCACCAGGATGCACACAAACCTCCCTCACTGTCAAATCTGGGACCATTCTTCCCTTATTTTTTCACTAGCTCTACCACAATTTGTTAATATGATTTCACATCAGACAGTTTGAAATGTAGTGCCACAGCAAGGCACATAACTAAGAGAGTGCCTTGACTTAGGCAAGAGACTTTACTAGGTGAAGAACTTGGAGAACCTCAAGAGTATTTTCTTAGTTATCTGAAGGGAAAATCAAAGCAGCAGGACTGCAGAACTACCTAACCCTCCCAACTTATAAAAAGCAGTTGAGCAGAAATTTCTCACAACAGGGATTTTTTGACTGCACAGTGCCAGATTGTCACAGCTGACATGTTAGTGAGGAAAGGGCCTCGGTTTCAACAAAAATTTGTTACTAAAATTATTTTGGGGAAAACCAGTAAATTTTGAAACTGTCAAAATATATATTAGCATATTATTAATTGGGATACTCCAAATCTACTAGGCTACTTATTTGGAAATTCAAGATACTTCAAGCTATGTAAACTAAATAATGAAGAAATCCTTTTTTAAAAAAAGTGACCTATTTAATTTTGTTCATGTATATATTTCAAGAATTCGGTTTTTCATCTCAATTTGAGCAAGGGCAAAGCCTGAAATTAAAAAAGTAAATTAATAGAAGAAAAACATTTTACTTCCAAAAATAAGTTGCAGTTAGTTGACTCACAGCTACTCTAGTTTACAGAACCCTGCAAGCATTACCAATTTATGCCACAAGAAGTGACCTTTCCTGAACTCCTCTGCTTTTGCCTTGTACAGAGCACTTCAAAGACTCAGCAGAGATGTCTCTTTTCCCAGGATTCTTTCCTTATAGACATTTTTCAGGTGATGTCTTTTTCCAAAGTTCACATGCACTGAAATGGTACAGGTGGTGTTCATCACCTCTCAGCTTGCAAGGTGTGGCAGGTCCTAGGACTCCACCATGAGCTGCCCCCACAAATGCAGATTAATGGGAGGGTGATTTGTAGATTCAGATTTCTGTCATTTGTCTCTAAGAGCCTAGAAGATACTGTTGCTGCTGAGAAGTAGCAGCCAACAGCTGTCTCTTGTTATTCGCCTCCTTTAAGTCTTTTTTCCCTCCTATTGCTTCCATTTACTCTTTCAGCAATGAGGGAAGATTAAAGAACTGCCAAAGATGAGAAATGCAAAATTCAGAAATGAAAGGAAGGGCTGCATGGACAGGATGCCTGTAGATGACTTTCTAGAGCTTGCATTGATTTAAAGGTCAGAAGATTAAGTGAATGGGGATGAAGTATTGCCCATATTTCCAGGTACATTCTTAATTTCACTCTCAAAAAAAAAAAAAAAAAGTCAAGTCAAATTGTGTTAAGACCAAAAGGAATAAGCATCCCTTAGAGTCAAGAACACAGTTGAATGTGGGGATTTTTTACTAGATGTGTTGTTCTGAGCATTACTCTGCAACTAGGCTCCTATTTAAATAGAACAACAGCAAAAACAACAAAAAAAGACAGAATTGTAGTGGTTTCCAAAAGAACTGGGGACTCAATCAAATATTATAACTCTCAGTGCAAATAACGGGAAAGTAAACATGGGAACTGTATGTAATTCTACTTACAAGAAAGAGAAATTTAACAAATCCATGCACTGCAATTACCACTAACAAATTAAAGAACAAATTAGTATTTCCTGGCATTAAATTCCTTGTAATGTATTACCTGAACTTTAACTGATGTTTCCTAAAATTTTGCCTTAACTTATGGTAAAGTTCTGCTCTGACAGACAGGAAGAAAAAAAAAACATCCAGGACAACTGATGCTTTCTCCAACAGCATAACCATGGGACACTTGTATTAAGAGGACTTTCTGGGAAATATATTTTTCTTTTAACAAGTTACAGGGTAAATTATCCCATTTAAGATAAGAACTTGAAGTGGTAGGGACGTTATTCTATGCAGAGAGTATTTCTCTACAAATTCTTTTTCAAGTGCCTGCCACACAATGCAACATTTCAGGCATGTCTCTTTATGATTGCAGCAATACAAAGGTATTCATGCAGGTGAGAACCATATGGAAGGTAAAGAAACCATCTCCACTTTACTATAGTTCACCAGTAGCATTTTGTCAAAACTTCTGAGAATTTCCATGACTGTCATGTAACATGTTTTTAACCTGTTTGCCAGAACCAGCAGAGGAACAGAATGCTGTATAGTGTCTTTTTGTTCTCTGCGTACATAGAACTTAGACCTGTGTGGCACTGATACACAGCTACACCTCTTAGCCTTCACAGCAATAAGATGTCAATATTTAAAATTAGCAAGTGATGTGGTGATGGTATCAGCTGGAAGGAAACGTCTTGAAATGTTGGCTTTAAAGCTGATCCCGTAGATCCTGCTTACTTGTCGTATCAGCACCACCTGCTGGTACCTCACATCTTTTCCATTGTAATGCTGGCAGAAAGTTTTCCCTTAACATTTCATTTAAGCTTTAAAAATATTTGGGGAGGCGTCAGAAAGAAAGATTGTTGTTTCCTCATCTCTTTGGAGATCCCACCGAACAATTTATACTGATGATATTTCTATCTAAGGAGAACAGAGAAAGAGGTTTACTCAAATCTCTTAAATCCTAACTTAGGCAAACCCTGCTCTGAAACCAATGGAAAGAATCCAGGGAGTTGACTCCTGGTTTGCATAATTTTTTCACATGTTATCTAGCTGATCATATTTTGGAACTGAAACAAAAAATCATTCTCAGCACAGAGAATGATTCTGAACAGATGTGTACACACAGTATGATTCACTCGTTGAGACATTTCTAAGGGAGGATTCATCTCACCTAACACAGTCACGTCCAGGAGTATGCTTCCAATCCAGCTGATTCCATCTTTTATTTTTAGCTGAAAAAATATGTCACTATTTTTACCTTATTTTGAACTCGAATTCTACTTCCTTTTTGCTAGATAGTCAGATCTACCAAATAGATGCCCAAGTGAAGTGGAGATACGTTATTCATGCATTGGAAAAGGGAAATATAAGGAAAATGAAGTCTGTTCATTCTTCTGGGAGGCAGTCAACTGTACATTCAGCTCTGGACAAGGCTCAGCAGATGATGTCCATGATCTAAGTGAGGGATCAAGATAGGTGTCTACGACACATGGCGGGGCTGATGGGCCATTGCAGTGCAAGTATACTGGGGACATAAAAATGCTAATAGCACTTACAGGAGAGGTTGGAGGTTCTGAAATGGCCTTAGGGAGGACACAAAGGAACGAGATGATATTTTGGCTTGGAACTGGAGAGAGATATAATGGGAGGAGATATACAGGGAGAAATGGAAATAAGGAATGCAGGATATAGATTTGTAGGTATTTGGCTTCCTTAGTTCTGTTGAACTGTTCAATATGTCTATTTTTCCAGCTTTCCCCACAGCAGAAGCAGTGGAAGGTCTTTTGTAGATCCACCGCCTGTAGGCTTGCTCTCACATTGATGTAAATACGTCCTCACTGCTTTTCCTCATCAAGATGCTTTCCTACTGCAGTCTCATAAATCTGGTTTGCAGCAGTTGCTGCACTACAGACCACTTGTCAAACCTCTGAAGGCTTCATCTTTGTCTGTACTATGTCTCTGCACCCATTAGTTCCCCTGAGGGAGGCAAGGGCATGGCTACTGGAGCATCAAAATGAAATAAACATACATTAGCACTGGCAGAATGAATTTAAATATCCTGATTTCAGAGCATCTGCAGGAAAAGCAGAAAGGCTTGATCTCAAAATAGCCTTAAAAATACAATAAAATATCTACTTTACTTTTTATTTCATATGTATTGTATACAGAAGGCTTGTCTGATATCCTTAAAGCCCTCTGTTGCCTCCTGTGTGTTCTTGAACCCTTTGCTCATAGTGTGAACTGCAAGGTTAAGGTTGTCAGGGATCCTAATGACCTATATTTTCTTTTCAAAGTTATTGAAATGACCAGCCTCATTTGTCCACTGTAACTGGAAGCAGTTCAGTTCTGCTCTTGTATGCTACACCTGAAGCCAAAGTTTTGGAGTATTTTTTTGTTTGTTTTGATGGTTTTGTTTGTTCGGTTGGTTGGTTGGGTTTTTTTGTTTGGTTTTTTTTGTTTTTTTGGGTTTTTTTGTCTATTTTTTTTTTTTGTTGTTGTTGTTCGCTTGGTTTTGGTTTTTTTTCCTTGTTTCTCTGCTGTCTTAATCTTTCATTTTATTCTACTGTTTAGGCTTTGACAGAAAACTTTGCCATGTGCAATTCTCATCAAGTAAAAGCCAAATACTTGTCATTTAGATCCCATAACCGAATGATATATTTTTAAATCTTTTCATCATCCTAGATAAATATAACCAGCAAAATGCTGTCTGTGATGAAACATTTGGAGACAGCCAAAGTGAGCAGGGAAATGAAGACACTGTTGCTCTTTTGCAGTTATTGTAATACAAAGTTTGTAACAAAATCCAATACAAAGTGCAGAGTTAGGTCAAAGTAATTCTAGGTTGAAATGATGATGAAATAGCAGAACATTAGACCTCAACAGCAACAAAAATCCTATTTTGACATACTGAGTTTAAGAACTGTAGTGCTTTAGAAATTAGAAATACGTGTAGATTTTTAACAGACTATGTTCTATATATTTTGGTGTTTGGAAGTGATTTTGTTTTCAATACAAATGTGAATCTCTCAGCCCCTAAGAAATTTCCTTTAATTTATCATACAATGTTATCAGTTGCAAAACAGCTGGTACATTGTGACCATAGGCCATGACAACCCATTGTGTTCACCCCAAGCCTTTTCTTGTTCCTAAATTATTTTCTGTGGGAAATTTCCCTCTAACACAGTTTACTTCACAACCATGAAGCACACATGCCTCCTCCTTACTGCATTCCTCTCTTTCCAGCACAAGCTTCATGGAGCTAAAACTCATGGAGAAGTAAAAGCATCAGTGAACTCCCTGCTGCCCACTAGTCACAAAACCAGTTTTAAAGGACTATGCATTTCTGGCAAAAAACAAGAAAATTAATTTAAATACAAATGTTATGTCAGCATTTACTCATTTGCCTCTTGGGTAAGAGATACAAGTTCACTAATCAAGAAAATATTACAGTTCACTGGGGCTTCATAAATTCATTTGAAAGTTTTTGTCTTACTTATCTGCATTCTCCACATTCTGGCACAGAAATTTTTTTTTCACTTTATGTATGTACTTTTTATTTATTATTTTATTTTTACTTGTTTATTTATGTTTGTTTCTGGACAGCACCGACACCGACACTGCAGTGAAATTTTGGGGGAAAAAAGACCTGACTACCAAAAAGAAGGTTGTAAATGCTGCTAGTTTTAGCCTCTAGGAGGAAAATATCTAGGATAGTTGAAGCATATTTTAGACATAAAGAAAAATGCAGTATCAAATTTAATTAAAGAACTAGAGCTGCCAGGTAGTAATTAACTGTTTTAAATCTACAGCTGTGTGAGAAAACATTGGTCACAAGAATAATGTTATACAAATTAAAATGGATGCTTGGGTTGCACAAATTTAAATTTCCAGATATCTGTGACAATATAAATTTCACTGAGAAAATAATTATGTGCTGATCTATATTCAGGTGATCTCTTGAAATGTTGTTGACAGCCTTAGGCAGAGGAGGCAATCACAGAGAAAGACAGACAGGAATAATGCCAATGTTTAGGGAAGATATGCCTGTCAAAATATGGAACACCGAATTATAAAAAACAGATTTTATAATAAAGTTATTTGGCTTTTAAAGTGATTACAGTTTAGACATCCTCTCTACTAACTCAGTCTGCACTACCACAGAACATTTTGACTTAGACAGAAGCTGCACACCACGTATCAACCCAAGGAAGGCTGAATGAAATAACATGACTAAAGCTTTGTGCTTAGCATAGTCCTCATACGAATGCTTCAAGTACAGGAGCCAGCTGAAGGAAGATCCTATTTCTATTCAGGTTCTATTTTTTCCTAAATCAAGCAAAGAGTTCTTTGCAAGCATACATCATCAGCATATAAATTTCTGAATGTGGGAGCTGCATGAAATGTATTATATATGCAATGTTATATAAATATGTATACATAGAATATATCTCCTCAGTGGTGCCATTCTTCTTTGTCAAGGACACACTATAGTTCTGTAGGAAAAACCCAATCATTCATACCTACATACTCCACAAGAACAATATTGTCACCAGTGTGGAAACCAGTGTCACCAGTATCACCATCGACCCTTGAGATGGATCTAGGTACCAGATCATATGCTTTTTCCTGTGCTGTTTGTGGGCTGGGACAGAATATTCTGTCTGCATTCTCACTGAGAGTTTGGCTGACTATGAAGGCATGAAGTGCAGAGTTTAATAGTCCAGCTTAAACAGTTCTATGAGATCCCAGCTCCATTTGCCACCATTACAAGTGTTTGTGTACTGTAATCCAGCATCAACAGGGTCTAGAGAGATTGATTAGAAAGCAGCGGGTGTTTGAGCTGAACAGCCCTAGAGAAAACTGAGGATGGTTAGCTGGCTACAGCTACAGCTTCACAGTACTGCAATTCAGCTCTCCACTCACAGCCAAGAGTTCTTAATCCTGTCTAGGCTGGAGTTAATTTTCCATAAATGCTGTGGTTTGGATTTGTGACTGAAAACCAGTGTTGGTGACACAATGGTGCTTTGACTATTGTTGAGCAGGGTTAACACAGCACCAAGGCCTTTTCTGCTTCTCACCCTGCCCTACCAGTGAGCAGGCTGGAGGTACACAAGGAGTTTGGAAGGCACACAGACAAATCAGCTGAACCCAAACAACCATAGGGACACCCCATAAAATATGGCATCATGCTAAGTTTTAAGGTAAAGGAGCTGTTTTAAGGAAAAGAGAGGACACTCCCAAGTTGAAAGGTCTGTCTGGACAAGAGCCACCAGGAGTGAAGTCAGCAGAAGTGAGCAGTAACTGGGGGAAGAGAAGGATCCAGAGGAGGGCCACAAAGCTGGTGAA
This sequence comes from Motacilla alba alba, assembly GCF_015832195.1. Lineage (NCBI taxonomy): Eukaryota > Metazoa > Chordata > Aves > Passeriformes > Motacillidae > Motacilla > Motacilla alba. Next base: position 114,220,887 of record NC_052017.1, read on the forward strand.
CAGATTGGAGCACAAGTCCTGTGAGGATTAGCTGAGGGAGCTGGGGGTGTTTAGGCTGAAGAAAAGGACTCCCAGGGATGACATTATGACTCTCTACAACTACTGAAAGGAGGTTGTAGTCAGGTAGGAGTTGGCCACTTCTCCCCAGCAACAGGATGAGAAAACATAGTCTTAAGCTGAGGCAGGGGAGGTTTAAGTTGGACATTAGGAAGAATTTCTTCCCAGAAAGGGGGATAAGACATTGGAATGGGCTGCCCAGGGAGGTGGCACAGGGCTGGATGTGATGCTAAGTGCCACGGTCTAGTTGACATGGGGTGCTTGGTCACAGGTTGGATAAGATGATTTCAGAGGTCTGTTCCAGCCTGTTTCGGTCTGTGATAGGTAATTCCGGCAGTGGGCAAGTGCAACCACCAACTCTGACCAAAATGGACCCCAGACTCAAATGGAGGGAAGAACTGCACCTGCAGTCTAAGTAGCACGAGAAGCAGGACATACAACCAGCAAGCAGGGCGTGACTACGGATAGACAAGCAATTCGCCACGCATGAATGCTAAAATGGCTTTGTTCGCTGAGGTGCATAAGCACTGTAAGGTTCTGACGACCGCGGCACCGGCCTGCCGCGGGCCCGGGCCGGCACGGCGGGCCCGGCACGGCCTCTCCCGTTGCCATGGCGGCCGCCCCGGCGGCGCTGGCCCCGCCCCGCCCGGCCTTGCCCACCGCCTCCACAAGATGGCGGACGGCGGGGCAGCGCCCGCGCAGCCGGACGGGGATGTGCCCGCGGCTCCGGCCGCCGGCGCCCGCAGGGATCGGCAGCCTCGGAGCAGCGGCCGCCCGCCCAGCGCCCGGGATTTGCAGGTGAGAGGGCGGAGGTGCCGCCCCGCTCCCGGGGGCGGGGTCGGGGCCGGGGCCGGGCGGAGCGCCGCGTCCCCTCGGGGCCACCCCAGGCCTTCCCTCGGGCCGGCCCAGAGAGGAGCGGGCGGTGTGCGGGACCCCCGCCGGGGCTGCCCCGACGTGCCCCCTGCAGCCATTCGGCTTTTCTTCCTTCAGCCCCCACGCCCCTTTGGGGCTGGGAAGGGGAGGACGCCTCTGGAAGAGCACTAGGCCCTTTAGGAAACGGTGTGTGCTCAGTTCTACAGGGAACGGGAAGGGCTCTCCCGCTTCACTAGCTGGTTTTTAACCGTCCTTGGGTTTTAACTGTGTTTTAACTGTCCTTGAAGTTATTGAAGCGCCATTGCATTTCCTGATAATTTGATAGGAATGTCTTGTCCCGTATGAAAATGTCAGTCTTTGCAGATGTGGTGTAAGACTAAGGAAAAGATCTTTTCCCAGGGGAATGTGGGAAAGGTAGAGTGTGATCACAAATGTAATTCAGCATTAGTACTTAAATGCTTAATTGCAAACCCTTTTAGCAGTATTTTTTTTTTTTTTTGGATGTGATTTGACACTTTATGAAGGTTCAAAATCTTTTTGCAAAACAGGTGAAACTTAATAACTGAAGCTGCCCCTGTTCTACTTAATTACACATAATTGAGAGAGAAAGATGGGTATAGGTTTTTTCTTGATTACTATTTGGAATTTTCATAGGTTCCTCTTAAGATTAATTTTGCTGCAATCATAGGATGCTTTGAGTTGGAAAGGATCATAAAGATCATATAGTTCCAGCTCCTGTGCCATGGGCAGGGACACCTTTCACTAGACCATGTTGCTCAGAGCTCCATCCAACCCAGCCTTCAACACTTCCAGGGATGGAGCATCCACAACTTCTCTGGGAAATCTTTTCTGATGCCTCATTACCCTCTGAGTAAAGAATTTCTTCCTAATAACTAATCTAAATCTCTCCTCTTGTAGTTTAAAACCATTCTGCCTTGTCCTGTCACTATGTGCCCATGTAAAAAGTTGCTCTCCCGCTTTTTTTTTCTAAGCCTCCTTTAAGTACAGAAAGGCCCCAGTGAGATCTCTCTGGAGCCTTCTCTTCTCCAGTGTTACTGTTGTGTTATTCTCCAGGATTGCTATTTTGTTGCTACAATATGTAACAGTAACAAAATCTGTGTAAATACTTCTGTTCATAAGGTTTTAGTCAGCTGAGGCAGACTGGCATTTTGGCTAGATACTTATTGATAAAGTGTTAAACCCCAAGGAAGTACCCTCCTGGGTCGGCACTTGATTTGTGGTGCCACATTATGAGATGGGGCATGAGGAAAGCACAGAAACCTGGCCGTGCCCTTCCATGCCCTCTCAGCATCCCTCAATCCTTGGATTAGGGATGGTACAGGGTATGTTGTCTATGATTTACCCATCAGCTTTACATATCTGAAAGGTATTTTCTCCTATCCTCAGCTGGAATAGAGGCCTTCAGCAGATTTTTTTGGGCTCTCATTTCTCATTTTAATTTTCTTAATGGATGTAATTCCTCATCTTTATTTTTTCCCTGCAGAAAATACCTAATTTTATTATAAAAACAACAAAAAATAATTTGGGGTTAATACGCTGTGTTTGTAACAGTGTGTTACACTGGACAGATGATGTTTCATTTTATTTAATGTGTATCCCCTCTGCATAAAAACATAATGAAATTGCAGCCTAGTACCTTTTCTGGTGTATATGATAGAATATTAATGTCAGTCACATAGTGTGAGCAGAGTGGTTTGGGGACAAAACTAAGGATGATTTGACAAAGAGTCTTATTCAGGACAAAAGAAAGATTGCTGAAATGACATTGCAGGTCTCTTACATACATTTCTAAGAATGAGCTTGCCAGTGATATGGCAGCACTTCGGGAATTTTTGGGAAAAAGTTATTGGGGTTTGTTTAAGTTTTTGTGGAGCGGTGCCTGAAATTCAAGCCAGTAAGGCTGAATTTGTTCTTCATCCCGGTACAAGCTTATTTGAATTACATTTTTTACATTTCTATGTAAAATGTTCATAAAATTTTATGAACATTTATTGTTTGCTTCTATCAGAGGGTCAGATTGCTGCTTTTTTTCAATTTGTTACCATTAATGAACTGATTCTTAATATCTCTTTGTGTATTTACTCTTGTGACTGAATGTAATACAGATTTTACGCAGTTGGTGAAGCAGTGGAAACTAAAGGATAGCAGAGTGCAAGTCATAATGGCATTCAAGCATTGTGTAGTTTGTTTTTTTTTCCATAAAGGACAAGGGAAGTTGAATTTTAGTTGGGGTTCCTTGTGTTGATATTTCTACTTTTCTGAAGAGATGGATATTTCACATTAATTTTTGTTTTATTTCTATTCTATATGTAGTTCTTGAGTTATAGACTTACTAAAAAGAGTTTTGTTTCCTACAGCTGGCCTTGGCAGAGTTATATGAAGATGAAGCTAAAAGACAGTCATTGTGTTCTGACAAGCCAACAGCTACAAAGATCAGTAACCCAAAGGTATCACAGAGGTAAGATGTGGGTTTTTTTCAGAAATGCATGTATAGGTGTTTTATTAGCTCACAAAACTTTATCATTCCTGCTTGATTCCCCCTTGTATTAAAAGCAAGCTACAGCAATTCATAATCAAAAATTGTGAATCCCTGCAATATTGCATTGTCTGTCTTCTCAGAATGCTTTTTTAAATTTATTTAGGAGCCTTTTTACCAGCTGGTATTCCAGGTATTCCAAAACACTTTAAACCCATTTCCTGTGAGATGCTATAAGCAAAATGCTGTGTTGCTCTTTTTTAACACAGACATAATTTGGAAATTTGCTGTATCAGAAAATTACTGCAGTTCTTTCTTTCTTCAAAATTCAGTAAACTAGCAGCTTGTGTGAAACTTGGCAAATGAACTGCTTTCAGTGTTGTATTTATGGCAGTGCCTGATAAGACAAATAGTGATTCTAAAAATTATTAGTAGGTTCCTATGGGGTGACAGAAATAGGAAGGGCTTCTTAATGAATTTGTCTGGGTTGGACAGGTGGAAGGAAAGTTGCAAATCTATATTTCAGTCCTTCAGCTTTTCCTAAAACACTACTAAACTGCAGTGTTTGCAGTTCACATAACATTTGAAGATTCAGCATAGTCTTGGATGTTTTTTGTAAAAGTATCTTGCCAGTTTTTAATTAATTAAAGAGAATAATTTAAAGAAGAGAAATATTTATAAAACTACTGACAGGGATGCCATAACAAGTCTTGTATGTGGCTTGTTTTTGAATCACTGCTGCCAGTATGGATCTCAGTGTTAAAGGAGGTCAAGCAACAGAAAAGATCTTAGTCACCAGTTATGCTTCAAGTTCACTGCAAATGCAGAAATCTCTTCAGGAAGAGAGACTTTAGCAGACTATGGACACTTGGAAGTATAGGGAGTTTTGAGGGTTTTTTTTGTTTCTTTCAGTGAACCCACCATAGCTGACTAACCAGCTACATAGAACTAAGTTTACAAACAAATGATCCAAACAGCTCCATTTCCCAGTACATCTCATGAAGTTGTAACTTCTCAATCCCAAGCAAAGGAAAAGCTATAGTACCGTATCTCAAATACTTCAGTGTGATAGTTGGCAAATACTTGTTGTTTGTTGGCATTCTTACTAGAATCTGTGTGAGAAGGAAGAGATCAAGTAGTAGACTTCAGTTTGCTTTCAGATGAAAGTCGTGCATTAATCGCATGGAAACAGTGCTGCTCTTATGTGCTAAAAAAAAAATTCAGTTGGAATAGACCTGTAGTGACCATCCAGTGCAACTGTTAATGCAAAATGACTCTGCCATATGTGTGCTCTTTCCTCTTTGTTCACTGAGAAGCATTCATGGCAGTGTACTTCGGCAAAACAAACCCAAAAACCCAAGCAACCAAACGAAACCCCAAAAACCAGAAAACACAACTCGATATTCTTAGTTTTTGAAAAAAAAGTAGTTTCAGAAGTTAGATATGAAGTTTATGTGCCAGTCATCTTCAAATGTTTTCTTTTATTCTCTTGGCAGTCTTAAACTGGATTCTCTTAAAAGGTTGAGAAAACCAGAGAGAAGCATGAGCGATGACAAAGAAAACCAAAGGTATTTTTAAAACAAAAAAATAATTTAACAGTTGTGGAAGTACTTGGGGTTTGTGTCACTTTCACACTTTGCTCCCTCATGTTCTTTCAAAATGCATGTGAACTAGGTCTGTCCTGCAAAGAGCTAGGGGACTTACTAGAGTGTGAGCTGTACACTGTTGTTGTAAAATTATATTTAGCAGAATCTGGCTGGAGTGATGTAGGACCTGTAGATGCCTTAACCTGTATGGTTGTAAAGGTTGTAACTTACACTTGTACTCAAAAACTTTTTTGTCTTTCTGAATATCCTGAATCGTTCTATGTATCTAATGCTCAAATATTTGAGTACTTCCTTTCTTTCTTGCATACAAATTCTGATAAGAATTCCTGTTTCATATCCTTACCATTATCATTCTTTTAAATCTAATAATTAAAGATTTTCCATATAAATGGTCACTGAGGTAATAAACACAGGAGATGTACAAAGGAGACGTGTTACTCAGGGATTGACAGTTATGTGGTATTATAAAAACAGTATGATTGTACAGGACCCTCATACCCAGTACTCTCTTCTCATAATTGTAAAATATGATGGAATCAACACATTGTGAAGGCATTGGTCTGAGGGACAGTTTCACGTGGATTAATTGATTTGCCTTACCCCAAGTAGTTAAGTTTAAAAGTTGAGGAAAGTGGAAAGCAGTTATTAGTTATTAAGTCTTCCTATAATCAAAGACAAAACAATCAGGTTTGCCAGATTTTGATTTATGTACAGATTTTTTTACAGCATATATTCCAATGGTATTTAGAGATTGTAGTGCCTTTCTCTAGATAATTGTCGAGGAATATCTTGATCTTCATCATCAAACAGATACAGTTTTGAAGAGAATTATTTGTAGTTTAGCATTTTGTCTTCAAGAGCTAGTAATGGTGCTGTGAAGGAAAAAAACCCCACAAATTAGCTTTCACAACAAGTTTAGCTTTCACAATATTTTCTGCAGGTTTTAAAATGCCTTGAAAGTTAATTATATTTATTTAAAAATTTCCACTTCTGATACTGTTGGGAATGGAAATATATTAGATCTTTGAATTAAAAAATCAAATTGTCTCAAACTGTTCTTGGAAAACCTGAACAGTTTTATACTTGTTCTGCTAAGGTGGTGTTAGCTGTGACTTTATATTCTATCCAGTCCAGGCACAGTCCCATGCACAGGACACTCCTGAGGAAATAAGTCTTTCTGGGAGTAGGTGACAGCCACATAAGATGCCCAGCTCCATCAGGACTGTATTCACTTAAAGCTTGGGCCTTGCCCTCTGATCTTTGGGATCTGTTCCAGAAGGCACCTTAGTTCTTTGTTAGTCAAATGTCTTTAGTATAGCGCTGCTTGGATTATTGAGAAGGTTGGAACCAAGTGAATGAATTATCAGAATGAAAAGGACTTGTGCCAAATTTGCCTATTTGTTCTTTTTTTTTCTTTTATTTTGATGGAAAGAGAAAAATTGTGTTTGTTATTTAAAGCATTGTTGCTTATTTGCATTACTATTCGAAAGATTTTATTCAGGTGACTCAGAATATAGAGGATTACAGATTTCTGGGGCTTCTAATAACCCAAGTAAAATTGTTGCTGAGCTCTTCAAGGAAGCAAAAGAACATGGGGCTGTCCCATTAGATGAAGCCTCGAGAGCATCTGGTGATTTCAGTAAAGCCAAGGTAAAAGTTAAGAAATGTGTTGATCTCTCTTTACATTTGTGTCTCTGAAATCCATCAAACCACAGGAGAGCAAGTGCCTCTTTCTGTGATTTACAAATAGCAGATTTCCTCAGAACAGTTTTATATTGTCTGTTTTCAAACAGCTTGCTCTAGAAAATAAAGAGAAAGGACCACACAATTTCAGAGGGAATCATTAGAAATCATCATTAACTGGAATTATATGCTTTGTTTTTAATTACAATTGAATAGATAAGAAACCGGACTAAATTTGCATCCCAAATCTTACCTATAGAATTGCTCCTAGAGAGTTGTGGTCAACAGTTCAGTGTCCAGATGCAGGTTGGTAGAGGGACCAGTGCTGTTCAATGTCTTCATCAGTAACACAGACAGTGGGGTCAAGCGCACCCTCAGCAAGTCTGCAGGTGACGCCAGGCTGAGTGTGGCAATTGTCATGCCTGAGGTCTTGGATGCCATTCAGAGGGATCTGGACAAGCTTAAGAAGTGGGCTCATGGGAACCTCGTGAGGTCAACAATGCCAGATGCAGGATTCTGCATGTGCATCAGGGCAACCCCCAGTATGAGCACAGGCTGGAGGCTGAAAGGATCAAGAGTAATTCTGGAGAAGGACATGAGGGTAGTGGTGGATGAAAAGTTTGACATGACCCAGCAATGTGCACTCACCACCCAGAAAGCCAAACATGTCCTGGGCTGCATCACAAGAAGCATGGGCACCAGGGTGAGGAAGGGGATAATGCCCCTCTGCTCCACCCTGGTGAGAGCACACCTGGAGTGATTCATCCAGCTCTGGGGTCCACAGCACAGGAAGGACATGAACCTGTTAGAGTGAGTTCAGAGGAAAGCCACAAAAATAATCAGAGGAATGGAACGTCTCTCCTATCAGGAAAGGCTGAGAGAGTTGGGATTCAGCCTGGAGAACACAGAGGTCTGGGAAGACCTTATTTCTAGTACTTCTAGTACTTAGTTCTGAGCCTTCTAGTACTTAAAGGGAGCCTATAAGAAAGATGGGGATAGACTTTTTAGCAGGCCTTGTTTTGGTAGGACAGGGGGTAAAGGTTTTAAACTCAAAGAGGGTGGATTCACACTAGGTATAAGAGAGACATTTTCTACAATAAGTGTGGTAAGACACTGGCATAGGTTGCTCAGGGAGATAGTGCATGCCCCATTCCTGGAAACATTCAAGTTTGTGACCTTTAAAGGTCTCTTCCAACCTGAAGTGTTCTATGATTCTTATGTTTGAAAAAGTGTACAGAACAGAAGCTGAAATGTGTCACAAAGCTTTCTTAGTCTGACTGTGGCTGCTAGTTATAATTTTCCACTTATAAAATACATGATAGAACAGTACTTGCTTTTTATCACAGAAGCAAACTTGTGGATGGCTTTTTTTTTTTTTGCACCTAGGTAAGAATTGTATAAACTGTTGTAGATAATTTTTACAAGCTTTTCTTGTATTTTTTTCAGTCATTTTCTGGTGGTGGATACAGACTGGGTGACTCATCACAAAAGCACTCTGAATACATATATGGAGAAAATCAGGATGTAAGTAAAATTCATAGCAGAAAACAGAACCTCCAACAGAGGCCTGCTTAATCATGTTTACAGCTTGAAATGCCAGTATTACTGAAACTGTTTATGAGGAGAAAATAATATCTAAATATTAGCTACATATTCAGTAGAAACTGTTGAAGTTTCCAAAGAGATGTTTATTGGAGACCCCTAAGGCCTCCATTATGGAACTATCAGATGTAAATTACTTTGAAATTCTTAACACACCTCCTTTTCAGTTACTTTCCACTAGGTGTTCTCCTGGATTCTCTTAGCTGTGCTAACATTTTAATGCTTTTAGGAATTGATTCTTGTTGTGGCTTGCAAAGCAGCCCATCTCAAACTGGAGGGCATGGATGTGTTCTGAAAAGGTGAAGAAGAAGGCTTGAGGCCTTTTTTTCCTATCACTTAAAAAGCAGGATGTGAAGGAGAGGGTGAGGAGAAAAGAAGTTGCCTGCACTTCGCTATTTTTGTAAATGGCTAAAGCAAATTTTCATCTTGTCTAAAAACAAATATTAAGGCCAAAGGATGTGGTCCTGGCTAGGGGGTGCTGTTGTGCCACACAAGGAGCCTTCTAGTCTCCAACAATCCTACTCCAAGTAACAGCCAACTGTACCCAGCCAGAATCTTTTTGGAGTGGGCTTTCCATAGCTGGGAGCATAAATAGTTTTCTAAGGGAAGGCCAGTTATACTGACTGGGGAAGCCTAGTTTTGCTGGATGGCAAAGCACTCAAAAGGAAGAAAAGATGCAGGTTTTGAAGCTGAAAGACCCTGGCTGGACTTTCATGTAGGATGTAGCAAAGTAAGAAGGGAGCAAAGGAGGCTGGTTTTCAGGATTCTTAGCTTTTGAGCTGAATAGAGCTACTTTCAGCTTTGTTGGAGCTCAGCATGTAATAGTTTTGCTTTAACTGATGTATCAGCAGTAATTTGTAATGTTATGGGTTTATTTCTTAATTTCTCAATAAAAACGTTCACTGCTTTTGGAAATAACTGGAACACTATGAAGATCACTATACCCTCTCTGTATCATACTTTTTCATGGATAGCAGATGAGGAGATTCTTTTTCCCAAGGTAGGAAAGTGGTCTAGAGAAAGATATTTGTCTATAACTACTGGGCTTTTAAAAAAATAATCTAACAATTAACAGTTGCAGTGCAAAGTATTGTTCTTATTTTGTCATTTGCCTTTTTATTTGTGGTCCTGTACAAAATGTTTGTTTAGTGTAGATCAAAATTTCTATAACTAGACTGTATGAAATTGTGCTGCCTTATTTGTCTTTCTTAATTTTTGTTTAACTTGTTTTACTTCATAGGTTCAAATTTTGCTGAAACTGTGGAGGAATGGATTCAGCTTAGATGATGGCGAGTTGAGATCCTATTCAGATCCAACAAATGCTCAATTTCTTGAGTCGGTTAAAAGAGGGTAAGTTAAAATGACAACTTTTTTGAGGTGTCTTTGAAGTGAAGTGACGAAAAACCCTTTCTCCATACACTTATCAAAAGCTCCAGATTTCTTCTTTGCCTGAACCCATAAAATATGGTCTGTATTTGTCACCAGATGCATGGGACACTTAAAAATTTGCAATACTTTGGTTCTTTTGGTGGTTTAACTCTGAATGGTACTTGCTACAACACCTTTTATATTCACAATTTTTTCCTAGCTCATTCTATAATTCAGCTGTCAGTATATTCTAGGTTTTGACTGTTAGTTCACTATTTTTTTTCTTCTTTTAGGATGAAATCAATTCATAAAATAATTGAATGTGACTTTCAAAGCATACATAATATTAGTATTGACTTGTACCGTGTGTGTACTTTTTGGATTATTTGTTTTTGCAGTTCAGAATGTAATTGAAAGTGTAATTATTGTAATGTATTATTTTTGTAATTCAGGGAAATTCCTTTGGAACTGCAGCGACTTGTTCATGGTGGCCAGGTAAATTTGGATATGGAAGATCACCAAGAACAGGAATATGTGAAGCCCAGACTGCGATTCAAAGCTTTCAGTGGCGAAGGGCAAAAGCTTGGAAGGTGAAAAAAGCTAGATCTGTTCTGTGCTCTGTATTCAAATGCTGTTTCATTCCTACGACTGAAAATTTCAGACTACTTTGTTATGATTCCATTAATAACATCTGATTTGGTTTTTTTCAATCCTATAGCCTTACACCTGAAATAGTCAGCACACCTTCTTCCCCAGAGGAGGAGGAGAAATCCATTCTTAATGCACCTGTTCTGATTGATGATTCCATGCCAGCAACTAAAATTCAAATTAGATTAGCAGATGGAAGCCGGTTAATACAAAGATTTAATCAAACACACAGGTAAATTCATTCTGCATCAATGTAGGTAACAGTAACTATTTTAATAAGTTTGTGTTTTGTCATTAAATGAGTCTCAGCAAGACTTCAAAAAGGGGGAAATACCAGCCTTGCTGAAATGTATAGTTCTGTGTCACTTTCATTACATGGATATATGATAAACTGACTGTCAAAAATTCTGTATGTGGAAACACAATATATTTGATAACTGCAACTTCTGTTCAACCTTTTATAACCAATGATGTCTTTTGTTTTTTAAGGACATTGTACAAGCCATAATTGTTCCCAGGACAACTGAAATCTATATAGCCCCACTATGTAGTCATCCCAGCCCTGGGCCCTCCTTGGGGGATGACTTGGGAAACACTGTGAAAGCACTTAATTGCAAAGTGTAGTCTCGGTTGGAATATAGTCCACAATATGGGTAGAGAAATCCTGTGGCCCATAATCAAGAATTCCAGCTTTCCACCTTGTTATACTTGAGGCTGTGACAAAACATGACACGGACTGTAAGTGTAGACTGCAGCCCGTATGCAGAAGGGTATATAGACACTTCATGCTCATTTGCAAGTCCAGCATGAGGGTTGGACATAATACTGAGAGCTAACTTCTGTTTTGGACAATCATCTCCTAAGAACTGGCAGTGTGTGAACTTGATGGAGGTTTTAGATTTGTTAGTAGCTTTGCTGATTAGAACTTGGCACCAGTTTTATTGATGTTGGGGCAGTGCCACAAACAGTGTTAGCCAACCCCATGAGGTTATGTTAGTGCAAGGTTCTGCAAAGCTCTGCTCTCCACTGCTGAGAGCTCTTTGGGCAGAGGACAGTGATTTGGGCAGCAGTTTCACCCATGCTTTAGCACTGTTAAAGCCAGCCTTAATTTGAAATCTGCACAATTGTGTTCAAACATGGCTGCAGCTTGAATCCTGACTAGGAGATGGTGTTAGCATGGACCCAATTCCATGTTAATATTGTTACATGAAGAGCTCTTCTGTTTCCTTTTTTTCCTCCTGGCTCAGAATAAGGACAAAGTGTAGCTTTCTTTACCTGACAGTATACACAGACCACAGTGAGAAGATTTTACCTGAGATGCCAGTAGGGAGTAAGACAGAGCAGTATTTTTTGATAGTTTAGACCTATAATATATGCTGAGAGTGCAGGCCCAGATCCTTTCTTCACAACGTCTGCTGAGAAGTGACTGAGACAAACCATGGGGCTTATTTGGAGCCTCTGTAGCTGAGTTGTGTGTTCTTCTGTTTGCATGGAAGGGTAGAAGTGGTGAACTTGCCAGTAACATCTGTAGCAGCCTAGATTGTGTTGACAGGAGCTTGTTTAATTATTAGTAACTTTTTCTTGACTATGAATCTTTATGGTTATCTTTAGCAGCTGATTTTGATCATATGTATGGCAAAGTGCACTACTTATGTCAAAGGCCCTGAAGACTGATGGAAAGCGGAAATCACTGCTTATTTGGCTACAGTAAATTTGCCAGCTTATTAATTGCAAAAGACCTTCACAGATTTATTCTCTGCTTAATGTCATAATAGAAAAACCTAAAATTTCAGGATCTTATCTGTAAAATACTATTTTTTATCCATGTCTTAAAAAAAATTAAATTATTCTTGTTATATTGTTTATTTGACTGTTTTATTAACTATTGTTCAGAAGTTCACTGCCAAGTGAAAATAGGGGAAAGCTCTTGCTGTTGAAGTGCATTAATAATTCCTGTCTGCTTCCTCTTCACTGTGACTATATATTTTAAGATTCTTTCTTCTATTAATAATTTCATCTTTTTGGAATACACTAATTAATAATGGAACTTTTGACAGTGATTGAGATTACTTGACTTCCTATGTTAGGTATCAATTTGCAATATACTTCCATGTTAAAAATTTTGTTTCTGTTATTTGAGAAAAGAAGCAACATTCACTATAATTTTTCACGTGATTTTTTAATGCAAGAAACAAAAAATTGTAAGCTACAATCATCTAGAACAAAGAGAAATATGAAATCTAGAACTTACTTAGTGGTTTAGTCTGCTTAATGGTTTTGGGTTCTCTGATCATGTTAATATTCAGAGATGTATGTCAGATGGAATCATGCAGAGTTTTCATGTCCATATCCTTTTCACAGGATTAAGCATATTCGAGATTTCATTATCCAGTCCCGTCCAGCTTTTGCAACAACGGATTTTGTTCTTGTGACTACCTTTCCAAATAAAGAGCTAACAGATGAAAGCCTGACACTACAAGAAGCAGATATACTTAACACTGTGATTCTTCAGCAATTAAAGTGATCTTGTGATTGTTGTACAACGTAGGGACCCTGCTGTACTGTCATACAATATGTTTCCAACAGATGAAAAAAAGGAGATATCAGTGTCTTTTTATTTCCTCTTTTCCAGGGATCATATTTTTGGATTTCGTGTCTTCCAGCTATAACATATCTAACTTTTTAATTTTAATTTCTCAATGTTATTCAGGTTATTTTCAGTGTTAAAATTAAGGTTCTGTATGTTAATATGTTTCAAACCACATCTTATACTAAATGTGAAATGAGATAGGGCTTTGTGACTCATTTTTTGAGGGGGGTGGGGAAAGAAGCATTTTTCTGAAGGGGACAGTATCTTTCATAGAGTTGGTAAGATTTGCACTATGGAAATGTTCTATGCTGCATTGACAAACAGCCATTTGAAAACTTAGACTGTAGGTTATGTTTACCTTGCAAACTGTATTAATATTAAGATGTTCTTTTTAATAGGTTTACAGATGCCCTAATATAATTTTTGTACGTTCTATTTGTAGTGTTTCATGGTGTAGTATAATATTTATATTCTAGTTTTTATGTCATTTTCCTTGTATTGTTGCTCGTATGAGTGAATCAGTTCAGGAGATGCAAACCTCAGCTGTTGTGGACTATAACAGAATGTTCTTATTTGTATTCTAGTTGTACTACTTGTGATGAAAATAAATATGAAATTTTTTCTTCTTGTAAGTTAAAGAAATGTGAGAGACCACTGTCATCTGGGGAAATAATGTGATTTAGAGGAGGCCTCTGGTCATTATGAATCTGAGTATGCAGTTGGACCCTGTGCAACAACCTGATTCCTTACACAAAGAGTTACTTAATCCCAAACAAAAATACACTGAGGTGCACAAACACAGAACTGGTCTACTTTTGTGCATGCAAGTGACAGCATAAACCTGTTAATTGGTCACATATTTTTGACATTTTCAGTTGTTTATATTTGGAATTTTGGCCAAAGGTATTTTGTAGTATTCACCTATTCACTCTGAAGGAGAATAGGTGGGCTGTATCTCTTGTACCGATATGTGTTAAAAATTGCTGTTTTCTGTGTTTATTTTGTTCTGAAAATATCAATACTTGTTTATTTATGTTAAGGTTATAATTGCTTAGTATATTCTTACATTTTTACCTCAAAGTAGATATTTGACTGAGTAGATTTTAAACATGCAGTTGTATTTGAAGTATTTTGTTTTGCAGTCTGAATATCTGCATGATTTTAAACATAATTCATTTCATGTGCTAAGTAATTAAAGTTTTATGTTTAAGATTGCAGACATGACTTCTTGTGTTATTCCAAATTTATGTTGTGATAGAGTGGTGATTGTGTTGTGTGCCAAATATTTAAGCCTAAGCATAAAGGAATTGTCAGGTACTGTGCGTGTATTTTATATCCAATATACTAACAATTCTCTATATAAATGCGAGGCCAAAGTTCATGGTATCAGTTTTGGGCAGTCTGTGGTTTGGGCATATTTCAGTTCAGGATGTAGGTAAAGTTACATTGTTTATTACTTCTGAAGACCATTATTGATTAAGCAGTGATGTATTAAGAAAAGGGGTTAGCTAAATTGTTACGTTTTTTCCCTCTTATGCCAAAACCTACAACTAAATATTATCTCAGTCTTCCTGTGTGTGTCTATTTGTTTCAAATACCTGTAAAATTTTAGTGTTTAATGACAGCTGAGAGTAACTAGGGGTCCCAGAAGTTGACATTATTTTGTCAGGCACTAAGAAAATATATCAATGCTTATGTTTAAATATTTCACTGCTTCTCTGTACTCGAAAACATATGGAATCTTCTGTCTCATAATTTTATGTCATAACTTTTATTGCTATACATTGTCACTTATCTTGGCATTTTTGGCACACAAAACTGTTCGAGTGCAGACCTAGTGGATACGCAGTTAAGGCTGGCTACAAGGGAGAAAGAGCTTGGTAGAGGATGACGATCTTTCTCTCACAGTAAGGCTGCTGAGTTTGGGAGTTCCATTTAGTTTCCATTAAATACAGGTAATAATCCTATTGCTTGCTCTTTTAGGCAGCCTATGAAAGGCTCAGGCTTCACCTCTGCTTGACTTTCCTAGAAATCCTTCATCACACAAGAGCCAAATAATCAAAACCTGAATGATTTCCTTAAAGAAAAGTCCTCAGTAATCATTTATTCTGGATAAACACAGCCTTGTTAATTTTTGGGTTTTGGTTTTTTCCTCAGCAGCCCACTGAGATGTTTGCAAACATTCTGCTTTAATTAAACTACTGGACACACTTGTATAATTAGCATATATTAGCAGTTATCTCATGCTGTTCTTGCTCTTCGGTGAAAAGGTGTCCAATATTAAATGAAGCAAGGAAGAGCACACAAGTACTCTGAGGAGCTATTTGCTAGCTCCCTGCTTAGTTGCTTGCACTAAGCTACAGCTCCCATGGTCTTTAAATTGTCTTATTCTGTGCAGGGAGAAGAGACAGAGATGCATCTCCCCCTTGCTCATACTGCTTAAAGCTGGCAGGCCTCAGCATAGGCATGTGCTGCTCTCTGGGCAGGTGAGACAGCAGCAAGAGTCTGGGGTAACTGCTGAATCAAGGGCATGCCAAAAGCAGTCAGATTCTGGTGTTTCTGTAGGATGGGTATAATTGGGATGGGTTCCTGAAAACATTAAAAGGGGTGCTGCTTCTATTTAGCCTGGAAAGCACTGGCCCTGGAATGGGGTTAGATGAAAACAGTGCAGCAGAAACATCTACACCCATTTGAGGTTTACAGAATTGACTTTGTGACTGGGAGATGATTTTAATCCCTGTGTGTGTTATTAGTGACTTTGATCAAGTTTGAGTTTATGGTGCTGGTTCTGCTTCTTAACGACCTCTCTTTTAAGAGAGCATTTCCATTGAGTCTTTGGTCCTAAGTTAAATTTCTTATCTTAAAAAAGCTCAAAACAGGTATCTTACAAGGAAGAAAACAGGGATGCGGTGATTTAAAGTGGGCAGTTTTTTCACAGGGAGGAAAGCATGACTCTAATTAGAAGCCTGTACAAAGCTGGAAATTCAGTTCAGGTATCCTCAAAGGGAAATTCAAACACAGTTTTCAATAGCTGAACTACTGGAATGAAGCAGCCTTAAAAATCTATTTTCCTTTTTGTTGTTGGTTTTTTGTTTGTTTTGTTTGGGTTCTGTTTGTTTGTTTAAATCTCATTGTCATGCTGGCTTTCTGTAAGATTTGTTTTAATTCAACCAAATTTATTTAGGTTTGGTACTGATGTCAAATAAAGTTTAAAAAGATGGCTTAGTTTTTGAAAAGCAACTTGCTTTGCCTTTGTCTAGTCATAATTAATAAATTCTGATGTATGTTTCATATTCAAAGGGCTGGAAATGTTACATATATCACTGTATGTATTCAAAGTTTCCATTACAAGCCTTCCAAAAAAAGTCTGCTGAATATCAAAGAATGCAGATACTAGAACTCAACTTCTTACACTTCTTAGTTGTAATTCTCCTTTAGTAATGGTCTTGTTCTGCCCATAATCGAAGAGCTCCCTGGCAGCACATCTGAAGGTTAAAGCAAAGAAACTATGTTTAAAAACTTTTTCATCTAAAACTGAGAAATGGGGAGAGTTCTTTGCTGTTCACTGTGAGCAGTCTTCTCTGGAATTAAATATGTGATCTACAAGCTATGTGGTTTAGCTCTTTTTCAGGGATATCAGAAGGTAGATTTGTTATTCCACACTGCATTAAGATAAACCAAGAGAGAAATTCTTAACTGTATTAAAATTAAATTTTAAAAAATCCTTCAGGGAATTATTCTGGAAGAGCTAATATTTTGCATTTATAAATATTTTTTCAGTCCAAATTAATTTGGTGAGCTCTTAGACCATTTAAATACTAACAAGCGAGAATTCACAAATGGGAATAACTATAAGTCATTTTTCTAATCTGATTTTTCTAGCTGAAGTTTGAATAGAAGGAATTGTTTATGCAGGGCCATGATGTTGGTATTTGTTTCATAGAATTCAGAGTGTCTAACTAGGTGCTGATATAAGAATTTTGATTGTCTATTCTAGAAAAAGAAAACCCAAAACCACTCATAGTGTTTACTAGCTCTAACCTTAACACTACCAAATAATTGCACTTTGAGGACAAAATAAATTTTCTGATTTCCAAATTAAATTTTCATTTTTGTGAACTTATTTATGACAACAGCTTTCTACAGTGTTTTGCACCAATGGAAACCTTAGATCTTCAGTGCTTGCCTTGTGTAAACCACAGACAAATTTCCATTTCAGTGCAAAGAATTTATTTCTGTTTATCTTCTGACTGTTCCTAATCAAATTACACTAAGTCATCATTAATCAAATGTTTACAACGTAAATGTCCTTACAGTCCCTCATGACCATTTAGTCCATTTTAAACTAGATTTTGCCAACCAACACCTCAGCCTGAATGTGAAAGTGTAAGTAGTAGTTTTTTTTAAAAGCTTGCAGTTAATAGAGAAAAACATAGATAGCATATTTACTTCTATTTGCACTTCAATTCTTCTTTATTTAGCAAACTGATTCTTGGTATAAGAAACTGAGAAATTTTCAGTAGAGAAGACTTTGTCTCCAAATGCAAAAAAGTGCTACCACTTTTTGTCCATTAATATCACAATACATGTCAATAGTAATTTCCACTTCTTTATCACTTTTTAGTATTGGTTCTCTTGTTTTGATATTGTTTTCACATGCATACTTTCACCTCTTTTAACTGTAAAATTATATTCTGCATATTGTTATTAATGCAGGACTTCTTCCCATAGCAGCCCTCAAATCCTGTAGTCTAAAAGGAATCATTGAAAGCAGAGGAGGGAGCATAAGTGGATATAGCAAATGGTTATGTCAAAAAGTTTTTTACTTAATTATTTGCTCCTGCTCTTATAGTCTAGTAATTTGTTTCATTTTCTAAGGCCAAATCCTGAAAACTGTGTTTCATGGAAACAGACAAAGACCTTAAACCAGGTTGCAACTGGTTGGTAACCTTGGTCACTACATAAAAAAATTGTAAGCCAGGATTTGCTTGTTGAAAGGACTGAAGTGGAGAGATGAGACAATTAGACCTTAAAAGGATTTGTTCAGGGTTCAGGTTCACTTTCCCCACCCCCCACCCCCCCTCCCTTAAATCCTAAGACTGGAAAAGTTTGGATAAACCACACACACCTGCCACCACAGGACTCAATAATATATAAGGTTGACTTAACTAGTATTTTCTGTATTCCTGTTGTCTCAGAGCCTGGCGTTTGGAATCCAGTTTTGTCTGGGTTTTTATGTTTGTAATAGTATCTCATGGCCCAAGTTAAGAAAGAAGCTTAGGTCACATATATGATAAGGATGTGGAGTATGTCATAGTGTCAGCAAATAAATAAATGTGAGAAAACTAGAACCTTGAAAGGATTTTGAAGGAATTTTGACCATTCATGTTTCTTCTCTAACCTGCACTGGCCTCTTCCACACAGAGGTTTTCATTTATTTACTCATCTAAACAATATTTTGTATAAAAAGCATGTATAAAAAGTCTCTTTAAATTGTCTTCCTATGCAATTCCTATTGGCCTGCCTGTAGGCACCCATGAGAATAATGAACTTTATGTTCAATGCTTTCATCCTAGGCTTTTTTGTGGCTGGTTTCATGTCTCTCAGCATGACTGCAGTTCTGAAAAATAGTGGCCTGGTTGTAGTTGCAATCTTCAGGCCCTACTGCAATAAAACTTTGAAACAATAAAAAATCAGATTCATGACTGTGGTATTGTTCCCACCAACTGTAGCTCCTATTGCGTTGACTGATGTCCAGTATCAGAACATGTCGACCTGGCAAGGTCTGTTTGCCTTCGCTGCCTCTGTGGGGGTTATTTCCCAACCGACTGCGCAAGCAGAGAAGGTAGAGCTGACCCGAAGTCAGTGATTTCCAAATAGCCTTTACTCATAGTCAAGGCCACCAACAAACACGCATTTAATTTTATGAGTTTTCTTAGAACAGTAGCCTATCCAAGCTCAGAGAGTGCTGCTGGCTTTGTACAAGCACAGCACAGTAACCACTTATTACGTGCTGTTAAAATAGTGAGATAGCTTTATTATTAAGAAAGCCACATTTAGCTAATAGACTTGCTAAGAAGATGATCAGAGGGATAGAGCGCCTCCCCTAAGAGGAAAGACACAGAGAACTGGGATTGTTAAGCCTGGAAAAGAGAAGGCTTTGGGGTGACCTAATTGCAGCCCTCCAATGCCCAAGGGAGCATTCAGGAATGATGGAGAAGGACTCATTACAAGATCAGGTAGTGATAAGATGTGGGGAATGGCCTCAAATGGAAGGTAGGTTTAGATTATATATTAGAAGAAGTTAGAAGAAAGTAGAGAATTCTCTGTGAGAGAGGTGAGGCACAGGAACAAGCTGCCCAGAGAAGTTTTGGATACCCCATTCCTGGAAGTGGTCAAAGCCAGGTTGGAGGGGGACTTACGGAAGATGTCCCTGCCCCTGGCAGGTGGTTTGGAATCTAGATGGTTTTTAAGCTCTCTTCCAATCTAAACTTTTCTATTATTCCATGATACTCTTAGATGAACAAATCAGTCTCTTTCCTGTAGAGTAACAATGTGATAGTCAATAATATGGATTTTTGTAATATATTCAGTGAACTTGAGATTCTGTAGCATTGTTATAGAAAGCTTGTTCGCAGTTATAAGGATATTTAATTACTGCAACAGAGAATTTTAAAACCCCATAACTATACAATTATGATCCTGGCAAATAACTAGGAGGAGGTTCTTCCTCCTCTCTTTATCTTCACATTCTGAGGGAGGAATAGGTTATAATTCATATCAAGTATTTCTCGAAGAAAAGCTTCAACAGATATGAGTGACAATGAAAGACACAGCTTTCTTACTCTAACTATCTTAGCACCTACAGAGTTTTTAGTCTATACTTCCCATGAAGGTGGCTGCCCATCTCTGATAATCATTCCTATTTTTTCTATTCTTGCCTTCTTAAACACCTGCCACTGAAACTGAGGGAATCTTCTGACCACAAAGTTTCATTCTGTACTGTCAGGATCTCATCTATTATGTTGCACCTCATCCATTTTATTTGGTCTTCTGCAGCTAATGCTCCTGCTCAAGTAATGAGGTGCTTTGGTGGCTGATCATATTAGTTTATATTCCAAGGCTTTACCTTCTTTCTGAGAACTATATTTTTGTCCATATATAAGAAATTATTTGGAAGAAATATATTAAAACAGAAGAAAACAACTCTTCCTCAACTCCATAGTGGAAGATAGTCACTTTTCATTCAAACACTAATGGATTCTGCTTTTTACACTCTGCACTTTTTTTCCCCCATAGCTAAGCTAAATTCTTCATATCAAAGACCTTTATTATATTTTGACTTTTTTGACTAAGTGGACAATTATCACGTTTAACCTAAGTTCAGGGCACTTTGGCAGTATTACCATCCCAGTTTTACCCCAGTAATTGTGGTTTTAGCCATCATTGCAGCTGATCTGTCAACCCGTGACATGCTAAAAACTGCAGATAGTGCAACCTGGGAGAACTTCCCCTTTCTATTGTTTTTCTTTTATTTTTTCTTGTTCCTCTGTGCTCTAAAGCAGAACAGATGGAGTTGCTGTAGAAGTCAGCAGGAATTTGTTCTCATCCTGTGGTCCAATGGGTTTTATAGATAAGGAAGTTAAAAGGCAAACAAAACAAAGCAAATCTTGAGCAGCAAGTGACTTCTTATTACCTTCCTCTGAGCACCGCATCAGAGGTTAAACAAGGCCAAGTGCAGGGTCCTGCAACTGCGTCAGGGCAACCCTTGGGATCAACACAGGCTGGGGAATGAAGGCACTGGGGACAGCTCTGTGGGGAAGGACCTGAGGGGTGCTGGTGGATGAAAACCTAGGCATGATCCAGCAATATGCATTCACAGCCCAGAAACCCAAACATGTCCTGGGCTGCATCAAAAGAAGAGGTGATTCTGCCCCTCCACTCTGCTCTCATGAGACCTCACCTGGAAGTGCTGTGTCCAGCTCTGGGGTCCTCAGTACAGGAAGGAGGAATGAGTCCAAAGAAAGGCCACAAAAGTAAAGAGACAGCACCTCTACTATGAAAGCAGTCTGAGAGAGTTGGGGTTGTTCAGCCTGGAGAAGACAAGGTTCCAGGAAGACCTTCTTACAATCTTTCAGTACTTAAAGGGGGCCTGTAAGAAAGATGGGGACAGACTTTTAGCAGGGCCTGTTGCCATGGAACAAGGGGTAAAGGTTTTAAACTAAAAGAGGAGACCAGAGATGAAGAAATTTTTTTATGGTTTGTGTGATGAGACACCAGGACTGGACACACAGAGAAGTGGCAGATGCCCCATCCCTGGAAACATTCAAGGTCAGGTTGTACTGGGCTCTGATGTAGTTGAAAATGCCCCAGCTCATTGTAGAGGGGGATCTAGACTAGATGACCTTCCCAGGTCCTTTCCAACCCAAACTGTTCTCTGAGTCTATGAATTGCCTGACAGAGGAAAAAGACAGATGTGATGCACATGTCAAATGGGAAGGTAAAGGTGTGTGGACCTGTTGGGACCACTGTCACCAGTGACAACTCTTTGAAGAGGATTTCTTTCCCTTTATTTCACAAATGTTGGGAATAGGAATTAAGAAAGGGAATGACCACAAAGACTAAAATGTAATCTTTGCTCTTAGAATCATGACTATATGAACTTTTTTAATATGATTTAGTTTTTTATTGTATACTAGTGAGATTTAGGGTAGAATTCTTACCAAGAATTGTCCAGTTTTTGTCTGGTTTCTTTAGAATTATTTCTTTGAATAATATGATTAATGAATGTAATTTCTTTCAGAGTTGGGGGGGTAGTAACAATGGAAGTAGATTTGACATGAATCTATGAGCTGAGCAAGACAGGATTTTTTTACCTTCTGCTTTTTACCTTCTGTTTTTTTTATTTACCTTCTGAGACTGTTTTCTTTTGCTCTCTGCATAAGCAAGAAAATTAATAAAATTCTCATGCAGCAAAACATGTAAATGTGTAGAAGCGTATCAAAATAAATAGAAAACCAAAAATTTAGTATTATAAGCTAGCAGTTAGTGACTTTGATTTGTGATTAGGAATTTGGGAATTGGTCTTTTCTGTTGTGTTTTAAAGTAGAAAACCAAGGCACAGCACTGCATCTGAATATTTATTGTAAATGCTTTGTGCAACATCCATCTCACCAACTGCTTTGGGCCTTATGACTGTGATAGTCATGAGAGGCTGCATACCAAAATTTAATGTCAGCAGACAGAATCATCTCTCTTGTTTGATGGATCTATATTAGCATATACAGCAATTGATGGAAAATCATTTTTGGAATCTGCTCAGATATATCTCTTCTGTTCATTCAAGTTAATAGAAATATACAAAGTTACTTTCTGTCCTTATTCTAAATGTTATAGAGGAGAATTTCAAGAGCAATACACAATGATTTCTCTTCCTGTGGTGAAAATTTTAGATTAAGTTCTTTCTGATACTGACAAGACAAGAAGCAAACTAGTGCTACATGTCTTGGGGAACTTTTACTGTGTAAGAACTCCAAAGAATTGATTGGTAAATGTTTTTGAAAGTAAATACTGTGTGAATTCTTCATGGGTTTCAACACATGAGTGCCTGGTAGGAGAAAGTTAATAGTTCTATCAGTAAGATTGAAAAGAAGTTTTAGTTACCAGGGAAGTTATGAAAATAATTAATTCCAGAAAGAATTGGATTATAGCCATTTAGTAGATTTTACGTAAGTCAAATATGTCAGAGTTTTCAGCAAACCAAAACATTGTGACAGCGAGTATAGATCAAATTAAATAAAATCATATACCTTCCATCTTTTAATCTTTTAACTTGAAGTAATTTTGAAATGAAAGCTTTTTAAATGGAAGAAAACCAGGAATGTGTCATTTTGAATACAACGGAAGGAAAGAATTAGTTTTCTTATTTCCAATTGAAATTTGTATTTCAGGAAATATGAACCCTGTATAGCTGGTTTGAGTGACTACAATTTGCATTTTCCCCTCAGAAGTTGCTGGCCAAACTATTTTTCAGATAGGTGCAATCTTGAAGCACCTAATTTATGCGAAAATTACATGATACAATTCCCAAACCACAACCACTGTCTCTCCAGGACCTCCTTTCAGAGTGTAATCAAGAGCAGAAATCTCCAGGGCAGTTTTATTATTTACATGTTCAATAGCTATTGTTCCTGTTGAAATAAAAATTTGCCTTTGAAAGCTGATGACTAAAACTGAATTCAGAGCTTGCATTTCTTTGATGGTCCTCAAAACTCTGAGGATGAGATTCAGTTCAAAGATCAGGGCACTTAAATGTAGGTATCTAATTGTGCACATTTATGTATGAGCAAATTGCCCAGCTCCCATTCTGTTCAGTAGAGGTTTAGGGCTTGATCAGGCAGCAGTCCCATGGCCAGATTCCTGGAGATTTTCCGTTTCTGAAGACTCCATGAGGTCAACAGACTCAACACCTGACTTTTGGGACTGTAAGTCTGTATGAAGGGAGCCTAGGTTACTACAGGGTATTTCAATGTCTCTGCTTCCTGTGTGGGGACAAATGAGTCAAACCCCTTGTGAGTGCCATCATGTCAACTTAGAGACTTATTTGGTTTACCCTAAAGTAACACCACATACTTTGGCAGCTGCTGGTGTTCAGCTGCCTGCATGTGCTGGCCAGATCTCCGCTGTCTGTATGAATTTTGAAACTTAATTCATGTTTCATAACCTGTGAACTAACTCTTACTTTCAGTGTCTGTCACTCTCAAAACAGGACTTTAAATATTTTTTAATCTTATTTTCCTGTAGTCTTTGGCAGTACAAACTTAATATTTTTCAGACTACAGCACAGTTTCATATGTGGCACCCATAATTTCCCTTTATTTCTCGGATTCTTACCACATAGTCATTACAAAAATCACTATTACACTGAAATCAGGAACTAGAAATAAAGTGTCTTAAGTTATGAAAAAAAACTTGCCTCAAAAATATTAGAATTATTCACCAGATAAGCATAAGAAGCAGTAAAATCTTGTATTCCTTTAGCTACCTCTTGTTATCCAGCATATTTTTGACAATACATAAATTGTAATAGTGGTTCTATGGTGCTGGTGATGGCTGCATGTGTGTCTTATTTGCCAGGCTCCAGATACATTATACTCTGTATGGCTTCAGTGGCAGTCCTCTGCACAAGGTTCAAGGCTGATTGATGGTACACTTTGATGTACTGATCTTTAGCAATAGCTGTAGTAGTGGAACACCTTCATAAATGCTGTTCGAGGCCAGTTTCAAGGCTGGACATTATCACCTAATTACTTTGATCAGAGTAGTGGCAAATATTTACATAGTACATACATGTGGATTCAGCCTGTTGTATTTTATTTACAGAGTAACTTTTTGGAATAGGGTCTGTCTGAGGTCTACTCTGGAAATTGAGATTCACGGCTTCCACAGAACCATGCTCTTGCAGAACTCTTCTCCTCGTCTTCTGACTCCATCCCATTGTATCTCCTCAGAGCCACCCTGTCATGCCCTCCCTTAACTTTTTGTTCCTCCCTAAACATTGTTACCTAATGCAAGCTTATTTCTGTGCTGTTCTTGTTCTGTTCCTTTCTTGCTTCACAGCTTGATGAAGGCACATTAAAAAAATCACATTGTGGAGTGCTGTTTTCAAATGCTGTTCTGGCTCCCCATCAACTGAATTTATACCTGCTTCACCCAAGTGATACTGCTTCACAATGTCTTTAGTCAGGCTCAAGACTCAAAATCAGTACCCCATCCTCACTCCCCCTTGGTCTCCCATCAGCAATCTCTGCCACTGTCCGTGTACTCCTTCAAATGTTGTCTTACCTTCTGCATAACTGCTGATAAGATATAGCCTTCCATAGCCATTCTCCTAACAAAACATTCACCCAAGTGTTTCCTCCTTGTGCTGCAGTAATTTTCCAGTGCTGTCCTCTCCTCTTCTGCTAAGTCCATTGGTATTTTTGCCACAAAGGGCATTTATCTGTGCTGTCATCCCTCCTCCATTGCTACCTTCTCCTGAATCCTTTATAGTACCATATACAAACTTTTTTTTTGCTTCCAAGGAGCTTTGTACCTTAATCCTCATGTCTCTGTTGTCTGGTATTAACTGCCTAGTTCTGGTGGTTTAGATCTGACCAGATCAAGATGCTTTGGTGTCACTGATATACTTGACCTTAACTGACCTCTTGGTCTCTTCAGACCACTAGCTGTCATTCTGGCAATGCTGCCTCATTCTTTCCTTGCCCTCTTCTAGATGGGTGGTTTCACCTTGTCTTTTCCTTAGATTGTGACATCCCTGAGAGAAGCATGGTGGTTTTGTTCTGTTTGTACAGTTCTTATACCAAGTCCTTATCTGTGTAGAAATTATATCAGTAATGAAAGATGATTGTAAAAATAGTTTTAGCAGTGAAGGCTGAGGAATAAGCAAGTAATTTTTGCTACCATTTAGCTTTAGAAATCATTAATGGGGCAAGATGGTGCTGGCCTTCATCTCTCTGCTTTAGACCTCTGCTCTGCCTGCACCGCAAACATCAGCAGGGAGCTGGGGTCTTCTGAATTGCAGCCAGGCAACTCTCTTCTGGCACTGCAGTGCCTTCACTAGGAACCTCATGTGCAGGCACCTCTGCAGTGTGGTGTGTGTCTTACATCTGCATCCAGAGCCCCTATTCTCTGGCTATGGCTTCTGCAGATTCACAGGATTATTAAATCAACAGATTTTAGGGACAGTCCTATGACTGTAATCTCTTTCCAGACACAGGAGAATCTCCTCTAATTCCAGACATAGAACTTCAATGGACAACAGTTCTTTTGGTCTGTTTAGCCAAGTTTGCTGTGTCTAAATAATACATGAAAGAAGCTAATGCACTAAGAGTATGAGGCACAGTGAACACAACTCACACAGTTGCATCATTAATGGCTCTCCCTGTTGTTGTTAACATCATCTTTTATCCTTCTTATAAGGATATTATTCCTTGTTCCAAGTTCTTCCATCGAAGAAATAAAATAGCCATGAAATTCTCCGTTCAATGTGGAGGACGTATTTTTAAGAGTGCCCCTTAACTATTTACCTTTCCAAGGTTTTTTTTATTTGGGCAGAGCAGTCGAGCTGAAATGTTGCATAAAACAGAGAAGTCTTTCCCTCAGCCTAAGGAGCAATTATCATTAAAGAAGAACAGAGCTGAGGTCACTGCAGGTCATCAAGACCCAGTTCCCCTCTCTCCTGCTGATTCAACCCTTGGGCCAATGTTCCTCACCCTGTGCTTCAAACCAGACTTGAAAGGTCGCGGCAAGGGGGGAGCAGAGCTTTTTGCAGGCACAAAATGTTCGTATCTGCCTCCAATTCTCTTGCAGGATCTGGCTTACCTTTAGAGTCTAGGTGTCCATGTGGAAAATAGGCTGAGATAAGGTGGAGTCTGGCACTGCTCTCTGTTCAAACCCAGTGAGAGGCCAGTCTGGTCCCGGAGCAGCTGGCAGAGGCATAGGCACATCCCGGGGCAGACAGCGGGGACTGACTCTGTGCTCTTGCCAGCCAGCATTCTGCACAGGGTGCTTACCTGCAGCAAACACAGAGAGGGAGGCTTCCCAAAGTCCTCTAGAACCCAGCAGAAAACCAACTGGTTTTTTGAAACCTGCTGAGCACCTCTGAGAGCAAGTCTGTTCCTTAGGAACCTTGCACAAATCCCAAGCATCCCAAGGAAGCTCTGCTTGTCTTGCCCTGGGTAAAGGGGAGCTCATTCCATACCTAGGGTGAAGTGACTTCCAGCTCATCTTCTTCCAGCCTAGGGTAGTTAATGTTCTTCCTCTGGGTGTTTTTATGTATCAAGTTTTCAATTACTGGGGGCCATTTTCAATCCTGTTCCAATCGACTGTTACACAAATGTTACTGAGAAAAAATTACATGGCCTGTCACATTAAAGAGTTCTCAAAACAAGAGAGATTCAGCCAGCCAAGGTGTGTTAATCTTTCAAAATTTCTATGGGATCCTGCTATCTGATGAGACAAATTTTAGTAATTACTGTTATCTTTAAAAAGATAATTGGAACCCTCAGGATCTTATTTACAGGTGATTTAAGTACAACAAACTTTTAATTTTAAAAATCTATGGCTCTTTAGTGAATTGTTCTGAAGTGACCTCTTTCTCCCTTCATGAGTCATGGGTCACTGAAGATCATTTGATTTGAAATGTGTCTCCCACAGAGTTGTCTGTCTTGGCAGAAAACAAGTTAAAGTAAACAAGAGTTAGCAAGCTGGGTATTTACACTGATAGCACTCCTGTTAATAGTATGTAACCTTTTTATTATTTAATTCTAAGGTTATTAGGAGGCAATCACTGCTTTTACCCCCAAAACCCCTGCATGCAGCTAAACATAATTATGATCAAGCCTCATCTGTATATTCCTTAACTGTGTGGAGCTGGCAGTGTAAATTAGAGGAGATAATAGAACCATAAAATCATAGAATAATTTGGGTTGGAAGATCATCTAGTCCAATCCCCTGCAATGAGCAGGAGCATCAGAAGATTTTGGTCCAATCTTCAGCCTGTTGACTTTCAGATAGAGCATGCTGTGCAGTTCATAAATGGCAAATTCCTATTTATGGTGCCACAGCTCTCTGTTTAGACCAAGATCGTGAACAACTTGAAGCACGCTATCAACAGCTAAGCAATAGCTATCTCTAAAATGTATTTCATGCTTTCCGAAAAATTATCCCATGATTTTTCCTCTTTTTGCTTCCTCTTTTATTTCATCAGAAACTTGCATAAGAGATCTCATAATATAAATAGCAGTTTATCCTGATATTCCTACAGTAAGATTTAAAAAAAAAATTGAAGAAGAGTTTAAAAATCTATGCTCAAAACCCCTGTTGACATGCTGAAGAGTGGCTGCCTGAACTCAGCTCTGTTACAGCAGATGTGGCCAGCATGGTTTCAGAATTGTAACACTGTCTTGTTTTCTGACATGGTGTCATGTCTCATTAGTAAGGTCACCATGTCACTTCCAAGAGCTCCATGATCAGTAAAGATTTCTTTTAGCCTGTAAAAGCTCTAGAACATTTTCACTGCCTAGGTTCAATCTGCTCTCCCAAAATACTCACCCTCCTTCTGCTAGATTATGAGCCACATGGTCTCACTCAGCCAGCTCTGCCTTGCTCCTAATCCCCAAATCACTGTTCAGAGGCATCTGACCAGCCCCATGTCTAGCTCATCTGGGTCCAAAATAATCTGAACATTTAATCTCCCTGGTGTGCCTAATCTATGTTACGCTTATGTGTTCCTCAAGAGTTATTCTGCACTCTGACTTACCCTGTACAGGACAACCACAAGCATAGAGTTGTCTTCTGGGGGTGTGGGGGGAGAGACTCAGCTCACTAACTTCCTCAGGGACTGCAATCCCAAATTGAAATTGAATCTCCTCTCTAATAAGAGAGCACTTGAACTGTAAAGGCACTGTCAGAGCATCATGCAAATCATCCTGTTGAGTCTGGTTTTTTTTGGTTTTGCTTTTGGTTTTTTTTTGAGAAAACATGCTACAAATTCCCTGAGAAAAGTACCTGAGCTATCCTAATGGTTAGGGTGCCCACCTGGAGGCTGAGGTCATGGCTCCTCTTCTGTCCATACCTCTTCATGCATTTTAAATAGTAAGTATATAATGTGAAATACTCGCACAGCCCACAGTAGAGGCTGCCTGCTTGCTACCAGCCTGGATCTGCCCAATATATTTCTAATTGCTCTCATGGTTTTAGTACTGTTTTTCTGTGTTCTCCTGTCTTAATACAAGTCCTGCTTTTAGGAGAGGCAGCAGAAAGAATTGCCCTGATATAACCTCGTGCTGTTTGTGACCCTGGCAAGGCAGATGAGTATTGATTGCCGAAGTATTTGATTACATTAGCTGAGGCATAGTGCCACAGACCTTGTACTTTCTTTTCTCCCCTCACTTGCATCTGTGCAACTCCATTAACAGGGGTTTAACTGAGGTTAGAAAATTAGCAGCTACAGCAGTAAACAAAAATACTTGTATATACCCTAATATATATTTAAAAAAAAAGTAAATCCATATCCAAGCTATTCAAACAGTTCATCTGTGTGTCTTTTGCCATAAAGTGGAAGCATACTTAGGGGCTTATACTGGGTCTTTTCATCTGCATAACACGAGGTCAATATGAAAAAGAAGGGTCTCCTGCAGACGTGTTTTATCATCCTCGGGCTACAGGAGTCCAGAGCTGAGCAGAGAGGGCTGGTTGCCACTGTTCTATACACTATATCAATCTACAGGTTATGTGGTCCAATCACCCATGGAGAGCTGCTACCCCAGCAAGAGGGGACTGGCCCAGGCTGAGTGGTGAGGACCATGGTGCCACCGGAGCTTGGTCAGGAGCTCTTGAGCCACCTTTCAGGGCCCTGTCTGGTGAAAGTGCTGGTTTCCACCAGTTTGTGGTGATTCTGCCCTTTAATCAGTATTTTCTCCACAGTGTTCAGAACTGGGCTTTAATCTGTGGGGTGATCCTCTGATGTTTTTATCTTCCCCTGAGTTCTCTTCTGTCAGTATTCCTTGGTGTGTGAGCCAGCTCAGGCAGGACACGGGAACAACCACAACAGCATGGATGAAATGGAGAGAAAATTTGTTTTGTTGGAAACAAACCATGAGTTTTCTAGCTTTTACCCTTCTGATTCTCTCCCTGATCCCACTGCTGGGGGAGTGAATGACTGGCTATTTAGTGCTTGGTTTTTGTCTGCGTTTAAATCATGATGCCACGGGGGATTCCCAAAGCAGTACCCAGGCAGAAGCCAGCCCACAGGCAGGGATGCAGGCACCATGGAGCTCTCTGAGTGCTAGGGGATCACCAAACCTTCTCTTTTTCCCTCTATATCAGGAATTCATGCAGGTGTAGTTTACTACTGTTTGATTGCTCCCACAGCAGGACAGGAATCTAAACCATGCTCAACAGGATACCTCTAAATCTATCTCAGGACTGCGTTATCTGAACACAGGTGTTGTCCAGCACATGAGGTTAACAATAACTGGTACGATGTATGTGGTTTTTGACACCTCAGCTAGCAAGCCATTTGACCATGTTCACAATCTTCCTCACCAATCTTCCATTATTCTCCCACACTTGGGCAGCTGAAAGTCAGGCCAGCTTGAGGAGCTACTGAATACTTTAATTTCTCATTGACCAAAGGAACTCACAAGAACCCATTAAACCACAGCCAGAAAAGTCTGGAGCAGTTGGTTTTAAGGAGCCAATGGGATGTAAAAGAGGCATAATTTTTGAAGCAGCCTAGAATTAGTTTAGCAGTTGTCTTATCTTTTTTCTGTTGTTGTAATTCCATGTTGAATTCCTTTTCATCAAGGAAGTGTATATTTCTTAAAATATTGCACAGCCTTGCTGCCCTCAAAAACTGCTGTTTCAAGCAGGATTTATTTAAGAAAGAAGGAGCAGATACTCTAATGATAAAAACATGTGCCAGGGCGCATGTCAGGCTTTCATTTACTCTCCAAATTAGCTTACATTGAAAATGTTATAATTTATATGAATCATACAAAGTATAATTGGCAGAAGAGGGAAAACAAGCTGTACTGGATACTACCCTTACTAAGAGAACCAAAGTAATAATTCAAACCCCCTTGCATTATACATAATTGTTCAATATTATACATGGTGCAAGAAATTGGTGCTCTCTGTTCTCCTTTGAAAATGCAAAAAGATTAAATAAAATTACAAAGACAACACACAGATAATAAATGTGTGTTGCACACAAAATAAAGTTCTATGCACATGCTGCATAATCTTTGTCTTAACCGTTGAATATTTAGCACAGTGGATAGTGAGAAAAAAAAAGAATAAAGTAATTGTAGAACTCAAACAAAAAATTCTTATTTAGGAAGAGATCTATCAGCTAGGCTGGATATCTTGCTAGAATGTGACATTTGAAAATATCAAATAGTCCTGTATCTCATCTCTCACAAGGCTTACTTTTGTTTAAGGAAAAAACTTTTTTCCTACTTGGAAGAAAGCAGGATAAAAACAATGTTTTAAGTCCATTTGTTCTTTTAATGAGCAAATGATAAGAAAGCTGTCTCTTTCAGACCAAAGAAATTTCATTAAAAAATGTACTTTTGTGACATACATACACACATCTGCCACTTGCAACAGAAAAGGACAGGGATGTTAGAGAGAACTAAATTATATTAACCCTGAAACAATTGTTCTTATGGACATACCATCACTGAAAAAAATATGGGCATACGACTACCCATGGTAACTTTAATGGAATTAGATGAGGAAGACCTAAGGAGGCTTATGTAAAAATGAAATTTAGGCAATGAGGCTAAATGCAGCCAGAACTATTGATGAATATGTGGTAGATTTATTTATCTCCATACTGGTGTTTGAGCTGGCTAGTTTAAAACTGGTTTGGGTGGCTTTGGGTGAGTGCATAAACCTTTGATAATGTTAAGATGTTAAAACAACAAACACTCTAGAGATGCATTTGGTTCAGCCAATATAATTTATTTTAACACAGTTAGCACTTTATTAAATAAGTATCGTACAAAGAATATAATACAAATTTTGCAGTTTCACTTGAACGTGAATATTTCTGTAGGTTTTTTTCAAGTCTTCTTCCAGTTTTTCATAAAACCATAAATTTAATTCCCCAGGAAACTCTCCCCTCCCCACTGTGAATCTGCCTTTATACAACAAAAACTTTATTTCACCTGTGAGGAGGCCCACCCCCCCAACATTTCAATTATAGAAAAGAATCTATTTTAACTGTAGTATAATTTTGAAATTATTATGAATTAGCTCATGAAATTCTACCTGTGGGAAAGTATTTGCTGACAGAACAAAAACCTGGCTGCTGGACACACACAATGGAAAAAAATCTGAACTTGCCTTTCCAAATGGTTGGTAAAAAAGGAGACATTTGCATCAAAAGAGAGCATTAAACCCACTGTAAGCTGGTAGCACACTGGTGCACATTTTTCATTAAAATGGTGAATTAGCATCTTCATATAGATTTTCCCCCAAGACTTGAAGCATTTCATTTGCATATATACACAAAATGTATATAAAGCATATGTTACACAGTGTATTTAGTACTGTTAGTATATACAGTGTATTTATGTACTACTAGTACATAGTGTATATGCATAATACAAAAACATATATTCATTAGCATTTCAGCCTGTACCTGAAATCAATGTCATTGGAGGGCTGCAAAATACCCAGTCCTGCACGGGATTGATCTAGAGAGGGACACTTCACATTACTGTCCACGAGCTCTATCTCAAAATATGAAAACACCAGAGCCAAAAATTGTTTAATCTCATGGACAGCAAATAACCTGCCTGGGCACTTTGCTATGCCTGTCCCAAAAGGCATGTAGTAATACTTCAGCTTCCGACCGTTCCGGTAGAAGTCGGTCTTCTCCTCTCCCTTCTCGTTCAGGAAGCGATCGTATTTGAATGTCTGCAATTGAGCACACAAAAGAGTTCCTTGATGTTTGGGTACCTCCAAAAGCCAGATAAAGTTACTAAGACACAAAATGCAGGCCAGGAAGGGGATGTCTCCAGCAATAAGCATTGTAAAGTACCACCAGCCCCCATGGTGCTGTGCTAGAAAGAGTAGCCTCTGAGAAGTTCTGTTATGTGGGACAGGACCCCAGGTTCTTTGCTGATAACTCCCCTTTTCTTTCCTGACCTCTAAAAATAAGGATTGTAGCCTGCATTCTTGTTCATGCGTCAGAAAGAGAACTGGAAGAATTCTAATTCTGTGCCCCTGGGAAACTATTATCCTTATCCTTCTTCAAAGACTCTCATCATGGTGATCTTCCCTCACTGAGGAAGGCACTAAGTAGAAGGCTTAGTCTGTCTGGGGCTGGTAGCACACCTTTTTTTTTTTTTTTTTTTTTTTTTTGTTTCCTATTATCACATCTTCAGGTGTAAGAATGGACTGTCTGGGGTACAGCAGAGAACCAGCCATGGGGCACCCCAATAAATGCTTTATCTGAAGGCCTGTTAACTTCTGTCAGAGCACCAAGTTTAATGCAATTTGCAAAAAATGCTTACCAAGGGATCAGCATAGATTTCTGGATCAAAATGCAGCAGCTGAGGATAAAGAGCTACAATGTCATCTTTGCGAATGTTGTAAAAGTCGTTCTCCAAGTGCAAAGTGAAATCTTCCTTGGCCACTCTGAAAGTCATGGATGCACTGGAGAGCCTCATCGCCTCCTTGATGATGCTGTCTGTTGGGAGAGGACAAGGAATGATTGCACAGTGTATTCACATACTGGGGGCAGGTCATGGATATTGAGCTATTTCAGAGCCATTATCAAACCCTGAATTTATTAGAAGAAATATTTTAATATTAACTTTATACATGCCTAAGAAAGTGTCTTTCTCATTTCTTTTTAGCATTTCTATCCCTTCTGCAGATACCACTGAGAGCCTAATCTGCTTTCCCCACAAAAATGCTTATAGTGGATGAAGCAGAATGTTCAAAAGTGAGACATATTTTCGCTCTGAGATAAAGACCAAATCAGTGAAAACTGAAAGCATAACAAGAAAAAGAAACAGTGCAGTAAGCAGAATTTTCTGAGGCTTTAAGAGGTCCTGATATAGAGACCCATACTCAGAAAAAAAGTAATATGGGATTTTTTTGTTTCAATATTAGCTGACTTTTTTTTTAAAGTAACAGTACTTAAAATGCAGCATTATCAAAACTCTCTGTACCTTCTGAAAACATACTTATAATTTGAAAAATATTGAGAGGAAATAGAAATATTGGTATTAGAAAACATTGCTTCACACGATAAGAAGAGGAATTTAAGTTTTGCCAACACCATTTAATTTGATTTCAAGACATAAGCAAATAAAATATTGTTCCGAATTATCCATGTGTCTATGTTATGTAGCAGTGTAGTATTATTGAGACACGCCATTACCCATGAAAAGTGGTGTTCATGTGAATTTTGATACTCTCAGTACCACCTGGGACATTGGGAAGCCTGCTTGTGTTGGCTATTGCTAAGGAACATATAGTGTTCTGTTCTACTGTTTCTTTGCTAACTCCAGAGGAATTCTATAGCAAGCATTTATATGGTAATAAAAAGAAGACCATGGAAATTGTAGTGTGATTTCTGCATAAAATAATCCTGTATAAAATAGTCATACCTAGTATTGGCATATTATCCAGCTGCTTTCGGTTCAAGGAAATATGTTTGCCATCTAAGCTGATACTCTCTTCAGCACTTTCCAAAACACTTTGCACTTCTTTGGTAGCAGCTCTCATTGCTTCTGGACTCCTAAGATCAAAAGAGCAAAGGTATAATATAAATTTAAAAATTGTCTAAGAGGGGGTTTTGCCATTAACTTTCTTCCCGACTAAAATTTATTTTGTTGGCAGACAAGTTCAACCATCTAAAATAAAAATGTTGCAGCAAAATGCTGCAGTTCCAATTTTTCATGTCTTGGCAAAAGCAGGATAACTTCAAAGGAAAAAAAAAGAAAAAGAAAGGAATCCCAAGTATTTGATTTTGTCTTCAATGACAACTGGGACAGAGCTGGTGTTCTTAATTCAGGTATAAAACAGTACTGGCACTAAAAAGAAATGCCAAAAATAAGAAAAAAAACTAGCCAGTTGCAGATTAGGAAATAGCCCCACTGCAGGTAGAAAGTTTAGGAGCAGGATTATAGATCAATTTTATAACATCATTTATTCTGGCTGATGTGACAACATTTTGTCTAGCTGAAAAGAATCTTCCTAATACTAAGAACCCACATGGCAGCCTTCACCATCTAGCCTTTCTTTCAGACATTAAAATATGAGGTTTGGTAAAAAATATAGACTCAATAAAAGAGGGTGCAATTGTGTCTTGACAAAGGCACAATCAGGGTGTTAAAAGACTCTAAGTCCAGAAAATCTAAAGCAAATGCATTCTTGGAGCAAGAAGTACTAAATAACCCCAAAAATTAGTATTAGCAATTAGATATGATAAGTAAAAGCATTAGAAGTTTAGACACATACTTCAGAGTTAGTTATGCTGAAGCAGATAATCCAGAAAGGCCTACTCTAAAATGGACATTTGATAGCATTATCTGAGCTGTGCACTTGTCTCACAAGTAACAAGCTCAGCAGGTGCAATCTAGAGTAGAGCTTTAGTGGGATCTATCAACATATAAATTGTTTTCTGTTAAGTATCTGTGAAAACAATTATGAAGTGAAACCTCATGTTGCCTGCTCAGTGAGATGGTCTAAAAATGTCTAGTTAAATTTGCAGCCTTTAATACAATTAATGTTTTGACTGCAACTAGGACTTTTAATGTCATATCATACAGATTTACTCCAAAGCTTTCTTGACAAAGTGTAGCATTGCCCTGGAGTGCTGTTTCTTAACAAAAAAAAAGCTTCTAAAGAATTGCTCTGTGCTACCACCACTTGTTCTCAGATGTGTGAAGGGCTTTTCTGTGGAAGTCCTGAACAACACAGCACTTCTGTTGCAAACAGTACGTTTTTTTATCACTGATGAGGTATCAAGGAGTAGAATTGGCCTGGACTAATGAATTGGTTTCTGAAAGATAAATATTTTTCTTGTTTGGGAGCAACAAGTATTGGGACTTACTTAAGAAGATAGAACAAGGTCCAAAAGGTGGCAGGAATGGTGTTTGCTTGAGAGGCCCAGAGCACTGCCACGTGGGTCTTGGCTTTCTCCATGTCATCGAAGGTTGACAGGGTGTCGTTCAGGAACATGCGGAGGGTGACAAGCTCAGAGAGGTTGTCCCTTTTCAGGAGGTTCTTGTGCAGGAGTGCCTCTCCCAGCTTCTCACGTGCACTGTGGGCACTCTTGAAGAGGTGGATAGGCAGCCCTGCCACGAGGGCTGGGAAAATCTTATCGAATTCCTTGAAGTTTTCAAGGGCATTTAGGATATGAGCTCTCTCAGTTTCCTGCTTTGATGATAGGTTTTTGTCATTATTTGAACTAAACTCCTTACCAAAAAGTGTTAAAAAGCCAGACTCAAACATCACTTGGCAACAGAAGGTATAAAGTCCTTCTGTCACCCAGGTATTAGACTGAAGCTTAGGTGCTCTTGACTGCAGCATGACGTACTGTAGGTTTTCCATCATTGCTTCAATGAGGGCATCTAGGGCATTGCCTTGAAGGGTTCTAATGAAAGTCTGATGAAAATTTTCAGTGGTGTTTCCTTCTGCTGGGTCAATGCTACCATGCCCAAAAGCCTGTCACAAAACAAATTGTATGCATGATAAGTAAGGCCTGTCATTACCTGGATGATAAAGTCTAACAGACAAAAATCCAAAGTAAAACTTCATAGCTTACTAGAGGGAAGGATAATAATGTAATAACATAATGTACAGTCTTAGAATAATGTCTTAGAACAATCCAAATCACTGCAAATTTCTTTTCCATTTAGGTAGAGGAAAGAAAAGACCTACTATTTTAAACCAGTAAAAGTGCAGAAATGTGAAACCAATCCAGAACTATCCAAAGGCATAGTTATATTTACAGGGATTAACTGGGTATGTCAGCAGATACTTTGCATGTTAGATATTAAAACCAGGAATACCTTGGCAGAAGTAGCAAAGTGGAACTTTTTCCAGTCCAAGTGTTTTCCTTGGCGCATCAATGCATGGTATGAAAAAGGGTCAGTGAGGAAATGAATGTATTTCCCTGCTACATGGCAAGTGAAGATGTGGCCGTGCTTCTTCTGCTTTTCTTTGAGGAATTCAAGGGGGTTGGCACCAAACTTCAAGGCACAGCCCAGGTATGGAAGGAACCCATTTTCAAGTGGTGGCTCACCTTGCCGCCTACAAAACACAAAACAAAAGCTCAGTTTAAAATCATGTATAAAGACCTCTTCTCCAGGACTATCAGGTACATAAAACACTGACGTTAGGCTTTGTGTAATGTGAAAAAAAAATGAGGAAAAAAATCCCAAATAAGTAGTTTATTTACAAATATTTTTCTCCTCTTTAAGAGATAAGCTATGTAAGAAAGAACAACTTTAACTATTAATAGACATAACAAAACATATAATAAAAGAGTTTGATTCAGTCATATTTTTTTTCCCTGAATAAGATGCATATTTTTCACCTGTACAAATGGAAAATTATTGCCATTAGCTGACACAGTTATGACATTGTCACACTAATAAATAATCCATCACACTGATATTATCTAGTGCATTTTTGGACAATTTTATCCACAATTTAATTTGAATACCAAGCAAAGAAACTTTTGAGCACAGAAAGGTTGTTATAATTGGCAAATCCCATTAATAGACCACATCTCTCTAAAAATATGGGAATTTTGCTATGATCCTCAGTAAGCATAAGAGCTAGTGTTTCAGACATAATGTCATCAAGCCCATGTTGTAAATTAAGCAAATACTTAAAATCAAGCATATGTTTAAATTATTTTCTTTTTTGAGTAGAAACAGCTTTCCTGCATAAGGACATTATGACTGCTGAAATAACTTCCATATAATATTTCAGCTTTTGCAGTAAATGAAGTTAATTATTTTCACCTTTTTTTTAAATTAAACTTTTTAAAATAAAACTAGAAAATTACTGTGGAAAATAAAAAAAATAAGAAAAGTTAAGCAAATTACTCTCTCCTTATGTAAATGTGTCAGTAGGATAAATGCTTTTAAGGAATATACTTCATACATAAATATTACCTGTATTAAATTGTGTTACTAGATATAATATAAAAATGTTTGTAAGTAGGTATTAAACAATAATTACATATAAGTAGGTATTCGCTGTGATTACAATACAGGTGAAATTACAGCCCAGAACTTTAGGAAATCAGGACATACATATTCATATTTTAATTACCTCACTTATGCATAGATTTGTATCTACTGCTACCTCTAGGCATCAACACACTATTGAAAGTTCATATGCAAAAATTTGATTGGAACATAAATCTCTCAAAACACCAAACTACAGCATTGTCTATGCTGTCCTGCACATGTCTGACTACAGCTCTTTTAGTGATGTACACAGGATATTTGACACCAAAAAAGGCCAGGCACACTGAGATGCTTTTTCAGAAAGAGTCCTTACCTTCTCCTCCTCCCTAGAAGAAACCAAAACACACAACAAAGTATTACAGCCGTTCCCCAGATCCAGGATGCTAGGAACATTTCTGATGATGCCCAAAAGCTTCCAAGTGGAAAATGGGTAACTACCAGGATGGCAGGAGAGGTGACTGAGAATGAAACAGAAGACAGGTCACAATTTATATACAGTGGGTACACTACTGTATCTAATGGCACTGAGTCAACCTAGCAAGCTATTGATTAACCATTTCTGGAGAGAGCTTGTTCCCCCTCTGCTCTGTCACCTTTCTGCAGAAAGCTTTGCCAGATTGATGCAGACAGTTGCAGATCTGGCCTTGAGCTAATGTCACGTAGCAGTAGCAGTTCCAAAGTAACCAAACAGCTGTAATAGTTGATAATTTGAAGGTTAGCCAGGTGTATTTTGATTAATCCTGCAGATTTACCAATTGCAGTTTATAGTTCAAGTTTAGCAATATATGAAATGGTTACTGACCGGTGTCCAGGAGATTCAGACTGTGCTAACTGGTGGCTGCAGCCCGTGCTGCCCTTCAGCTGCCAGCCTGTTCCCCCTCCCTTCTCCTTGTGGGCTGCCCTGGCTCTGGTGTGCCACTGCAAGAGGGAACGGCGGGGTTCAGCAGCTGGGCAAAGGGATGGCTGCGGAGGTGGACTTACTTCCTCTAACAACATTTGTCTGGAAGAAAGGGGAAAACTGGTCTCTCACAGAATCATAGAGTGAATCATAGGAGAAAAGGAAAGTAGATCTAGACAACCACGCTGGTTTCGGGTTTTTTTCATTGTCCTTTGACGACCTTTTATTTTCCCACTAAATCTTTTCTCCTTTCTGTTGTTGACTTATGAGAATTCATAAGGAGTAGAATTGGCCTGGACTAATGAATTGGTTTCTGAAAGATAAATATTGGCTTCCTCCTAGACCTGGCATCAAGCCATCAAGGAGGCAGCTCAGGTATAGTGATGTTTCATTAGTCATCAAGGCGTAATATGTTTCTAAGAGAGAAACTGAAGGGTTTTTCAGACTCACTTCTGTACCAGTTTTTGTGGGTGTCCCCACAGCTGTGTGATAAAACAGTAAAGATTTGGACATCTTGCTGTTGCAATTGAACACTACACTGAAGGCATTGACACTCAAATCTGGCAGGTGGAGATATTGTCCTGGCTTCAAACAAGGGCAGGCAGTGAAGCATGGGATAACTGTGCACAAGCCATTACATTTGAGTCAATTTTAAAGTTACTATACTGAAGAAATTACCCTTATTTGCAGCATCAAGGTTTGCCCACACTTAATCTAAAAATCACTCCTTTTGCATGCCAGCTCCAGTCCTCTATCCCATTTTCATTTAAGCACAGGTGCTTCATTTATTTTCCTATAAAAATTTCTTTTTCATCAGCTGAATTTATCTTGATATTATATAATTGCTTTATAAAAACCTTGCTTTCCCATTTCCTGCCTATTTGCGTTATTGAAAAATTCAGTTCTGGGTGTCATCTTTGATTTCATCCTGTGACTTCTTCATCCTAAAAAAAAAAAAAAAAATTTATTATATTGGTGTCTAATTCTTTTTGCATGTGTTGTTGAAACAACACTGAAAAAGAAAGTCAGAAGTTACTGACAGTTTTGTGTCCAACACCCAGGAATAACATTTAACCAGCAACAGTTGCCTGTGTCCCCTCATCATATCTTGTGTTGCACTATGTAGAGCTGCCATCACAGTTGCCTCTTCCCTCTGTGCTTTGAGTTGTTGTGCTGCAAAGTGACGATAACATCATTTATAAATGGCATCCTGCTGCCAGCAAACAGCAGCAGTAACTTCTCTAAAGCTGCCCACCTCCTTTCACTTTCTGCTTTGCACATATAGAATAGTTCTAAAAGTATAACCAGGTGTAGGCAGAGCACAGGAGCTGCCTGGCAACTTACCTGAAATAATTGCTTTTTCTCTCAGGAAAGTCTTAAATAGGTCAATCTACAGTCCCAAAGCCAGCCTGTATTACAACAGGCTGCAGGCTGTGATTTATGTATGTCCTTGTGATAAAGACAAGCAGGAATCTTGTCTGCCACAGATACTCCACCAAATCTAGCAGATGATAAACATGAATCTCCGTCCATTTATATTAGTGGGCATTAGGCTTTCCTGATTTTTCAACAGCACCAGTGGAGTGTCCTGATGTTCTGGGTGTGGTATTTTGATATTCTTCTGACAAATACACTATTTCCCACAGACAAAGCTCAGGCAGTTGCCACCAGTCTGTACAGCAGGGATTAAAAGCACCATGTGGTCCTACTGGTTGACAGATAGTAAATTTTCTGCAACCCTTTGTGTGTTGTGTATGAGCTTGGCTGTCTTGCCTCAGCCCAAGGGGATGACCCACAAGAGTTATGGGTGCAGTCAGAAAAAACCTACTGCCCTGGCTTGGTGAAGAAAACTCCTCGTGTAAATGGTAAGAAGAATATTAATGTGAAAAACTGACACTGGCTCAAGACTTAACTCAGGCCAGTGATAGCATAAAGCACTGCATCTGTTTGAATGTATAAACTTTTGTCACTGCAGGTTTGAGCATGGGTGTTCTTCAAGAACTCAGCAATGTATCAAATAGCAGTTAGAAAATGCAAAACCTTTTAAGAACTGTAATAGGACCTTTTGGTCAAGCCCTAATGAACACTGAGCTAGAACCAGTTCAGAAAGAGCAGCTCAAGAGCACGTGGATGCGGGCAAGACAGCATGCTGACATTTCACCCAGTACAGCGCATTTAGCAGCCGCTTCCAGCCCAGCCTGGCTGCCCACGCAGGCTCCGAGGACAGCTGTGTCCGCACAAAGTCTGCTTGTGTCTTCAGGGCCAGGAATTGTGGCGAGGTTGATGCACAGTTAGATTGCACCACTTTCCCCCAAAGGGCATCAAGACACTTTTCACCCAGATACACCCACTGGCTGTGGGCAGAGGCTGCCAGGAGCACTCTTTATCTGTCACCTCTGCTCCAGCCAGTGAAGTTGAGCTGTGGCCTCCATGGAGCCAATACTCTTCCCATAAAACAGTTCACTACCGTGGTGATTCCTGAAGCCTAAGAGAAGCCTTTAGGCTTGTTTCTTCCTGCTGCTCCAAAACTGCTCACTATCTAAATTTGAACTTTATCTCATTTGGTGTAGCTATATGGCTTTCATTAGTCACAACCCACACATGGT
The DNA here is from genome assembly GCF_015832195.1 of Motacilla alba alba. Classification (NCBI taxonomy): domain Eukaryota; kingdom Metazoa; phylum Chordata; class Aves; order Passeriformes; family Motacillidae; genus Motacilla; species Motacilla alba. Next base: position 114,262,110 of record NC_052017.1, read on the forward strand.
ATTTAAATTAATAGAAAATAATAGATAGACCAAGATGAGGGGAATAAGGTTTTTCCAGGGTTAATGATGGCTTCATAACCTGGGAGCACTGATGTGCAGAAGGGTGTGATGGACTTAGGAGAGGCTGTTGATTACATTTGGCAGTAAATAGCAGATTTCCACACAGCCAACTCTATTCCTTGTTTATTCATGGGAAGTAAGTAAGAGGTACACACTACAAAGAAAGGATTGGCTTTTTTTTTTCTCATGCATGTGTTGTGAGAACTGGTTTATTTTCTTTCATCAAGAGATGAAAATCCCTGAAACCACACAAACCAAGCATTTTGCTCAGCAGTGGGAAGGCAGCCCTGCAGTTCACGGAACTGGAGTAGGCTGACATGATACAGCCAGAAGATGCAATTGCAGCTATGAAACAATTCTGCAGCTGTGAAACTTGTAAAAGAGATCTCAGAAAGGCGGAGCAATACAGGAAAGCTTAAACAAGAAGTTGTGCAGTAAAGCTGCTTGTAGCTCAGAACCTTTGCAGCCAGAAAATAGCTAATAAATAATTATATGTCACCACCTACTGGTAAACCTCCTTGTGTGTCACTTGTGTTTTACAGCAGCAATTTTGTGAGTCAATATTTGTTTCTTGTTTCTAGACACCAAAAATGGTATTTCTTCCATGTGCCTATGAATTTTTCTTTGCATTTATATCAAGTATCACTTTAATGAAGATATGGAGATATGCTGGGTAAGATCACTGAGGTTTCTGAAGGCCAAACTGAAAACCTGGCTTTTTTGGGATCACTGAAAATGTAAAATAGAACAAGAAATAAGACTTTACTCCTCACCAGCCACAAGAAACATCTATTTTTGAGAGGAATGATGGCTGTCAGCATACAGGCTCCTGTACTGTGGGGACAGTCCAGCAAATTGAAGGTCCTTGTGCAGCATCAATGTTGGCTTGGCACTGCCATCATATGTCTGCAAGCTGAAAGGCATCAGCAATGCTCCAGGCCCAGGGAAGAGAACACTGGCTGCCGTGTCCCCTCACAACAACAGACCTGACACACCATGGCACACCATGGCACAACATTACCCAGCCTGCCCTCCTAAACCAGCTGCTGCTACCAAGTGATCATGCCAGAAATGCAGTATCTTCCCCCAGAGACTGTAATTCCAGATATAATTCCAACAGATCCCTAGCTGGATTCACCTTTTCCCTAGTTTTCCTGGGTCAATGGAATAGGCAGAAGTCTTGCATATCTAAATTATAATTGACTATCTAAAATAATATGAGTGAAATTATATTAAAGATGCTGTAAAGAATAATGCCGTAATTATTTAATGATCTACACAACCTAAAATAAATTCATGCTACTACAGTATCACTCCACAGCTCTATTTTAGCAGCTATCATGGTTGTTAAGAGGGCAGACTCTGCCTACATTATACTCTGCCTTCTGCAGAATTTGTGAGTCATCTGACTTCAGGAAAAGAGCATGTTTCTCTTTCCTTAAAAAAAAATTAAAATTAAAAATTTAAAACAATCATCATCATCATAATTTTTTTCTGTAGATTGTATGTAGATTGTAGAGGTACAACTCTTTTGTATTCTGATATCATTGTGATATATTTAACCCTGTCATTTTATTTTCCTGATGAAGCACTCTGCACAGACAATGCCTTGTATTTATATTAGGATAACCAACACTGATGTACTATAAAATTAGACAGGCTTGGGAACTGGGTTTATTTGCATCCTGTTTCATGAAAATTGCCCTGAGCATTTAAATAATAGTAAGGACAGATATTTCCTCTAATAACCAAATTAATATTTCCATATTTATCTCAGAGTATCCTCTGAATGTGCTCATGTATCAGATAATGAACTTGATTTACTTGCACCATATCAGTTCATTTTCTCTCTGGGATTTTCTTTGTCTTTTTAGGAATGTCAGTTAAAAGTTTAGTAACCTCCCTATCAGACCTGGGATTTACAATGCCTCTATCTTCCCTTTAATATCAAGCATTAGAAACTAAATCTCAATCAGAAACACCATCCTTTATTTGAATTTTAATAGAAAAAAAAAGGAAAGGGAACTATTAAACATATGATTAAAGTAACAATTGAGAATATTAAGATTTATGAAAGTTACCTTTTTCTAAGTATTGCTGAGGAGAAGCTGTAAAGAGAGCAATTATGAAAGTGGAGACAAAAGAGAACTCATACAGGAACACAAGCAGGAAAAGGAAATGGCTGTAAAATAAACCACGAGGAGTTTTTACCACTCATCCAGTGCGGCAAACTGCATCTTCTTAAAGCAATTTTTTCTTTTTTTAAACTCTGGAATTGAGTTGTATTGTATCATTTCATAACAAAACAGAAGCTTCTACATTATCCTGTTACTTCTAAATGTGCAATTTCAGGTGCTCAAAACACTTAACAGGGAGAAATCAAATCTCAGATGTGATTACAAAAATGATGCAGCTCACTGCTACCAAATAATTATTTGAAGAAAGGTAGTTGGGTAACAAGCCAAGAAGATTGCAGCAATCCAATTGTCTGGGTGACAAGATTGCAGCAATCCAATTGTCAAGGTGTTCTGGGCTGCTCCAGCAGATGGAGCAGGGAATGCAATGGCACCTTCTGCTTCACTTTGCTTCCCTTTGCTTTTTTTCTGCTGATGTTCTTTTCCTTCCTTCCTTCCTTCCTTCCTTCCTTCCTTCCTTCCTTCCTTCCTTCCTTCCTTCCTTCCTTCCTTCCTTCCTTCCTTCCTTCCTTCCTTCCTTCCTTCCTTCCTTCCTTCCTTCCTTCCTTCCTTCCTTCCTTCCTTCCTTCCTTCCTTCCTTCCTTCCTTCCTTCCTTCCTTCCTTCCTTCCCTCCTTCCTCCCCCTTTTAAAGAGGTGCACTGCCCTGTAGATTACTGGTTGCTCTTTAGCTGTCAGCCTTCCAGGGGCTGCAAAGGGGCTTACAAGAAGTATGGAGAGGGACTTTTTGCACAAACATGTAGTGATCAGACAAGTGGTACAGGTTTTAAAATGAAAGAAGGTAGATTTAGATTAGATATGAGGAAGAAAATCTTTACTGTGAGGATGATGAGGCACTGGAACAGGTTGCCCAGACATTGTGTGGACTTTTCATCCTTGGAAGTATTCAAGACCAGGGTGGATGGGACTCTGAGCAACCCAGTGGAAGGTGTTCCTGCCCATGGCAGCGGGGTTGGAACTAGATGTTCTTTAAGGTTCACTTCCAATCCAAACCATTCTATGATTATATGATTCACTGCCTGAGTTTGGCATCCATTAAGGGTAGCACTTACTTCATGTCTCCTCCTTCATTACACTCACATTCACTCTACATCTGCATTTAGAAGCCACAGAGATTCAGTGACACCTGCACCTATTCTGTGAGAAGGGTGGCATCTTAAGAACCTCTCTGCTGTTTCCATCTTCTCTACACAAGTGCTGGTATTGCTCTGGTCCTGCAGTCTGGATTTGGGACACTTTGACAAGCCTCACATCAGGCTGCTGTGGAGCTGGCTTCGTGCTCCTTTTCTTCCTGAAGAGATCACCTGTGCAAGGACAATATCCATTGCTATAGTGTGAAAGGAAATCAGAAGGTCCACCACCTCACTGGCAAGATGGCATTCTGGCTGGAAGCCAGCTTGGCACCTGTAGTCACAGTGGGGACTTTTTATTTCAGCTATGGCCACTACAGGTCTAAGGGAGACAGAGGCTGATAGCTGTTTGAAACCACCAGCAATTTCCCCTTGATGGTGATTTCAGCAGCTATTAGGCCACTTTGGGATTGTAGAAGTCTCCAGAAGTTTGGGGAAAATGGAGAAGCTGGATGAAGAGTGCAGCTGGAAAGGAACCACAGCCTGAAAATGGTGGAGGTCATCAGCACATCTTTCCTTGAACAGTTTTGGTTTGGTTTCAGAATATTTTTACTTTCCTTTTGCATCTACACATGAACACAGGAATCATCCTCTGAGAGCATCCCTGGTGGATTTATGCAAGCCTGCTGCCTAGGTATGGAAAATTTTGCCAAGAATGGTTGCATATAAATATGGTTTTTAATGGAGATCTGAGCTTCACTGGACTGTGCAAAAAGTGTGGGGCACACAGTTATGCAATTGGGCCACATTTTACTCTTCCAAGGGAAAATAAACATTCTTCTACTACTAGATTTACTTAAGGATTTCTTTTTCCTATAGCTATATTCTACTTTTTATAATACAATATTTATTGGAAGACACAAGCCAAGATTGAAGAGTAAGTACCTTTCTATATTACAGAAGATATCTGCCAGTTATCCCTTCAATTCTTTTCTGTGATATATTCCTCTTCATGATTATACTTCTACGAACCAAAGCTTTCTTCATTTGTTTTGGGTTTTTTTGGGTTTTGTTTGGTTTTTTGTTTGTTTGTTTGTTTTGAGAAAGCAAACTGTGGTAATGAACAACATCTTCATTGTGCAAAAGAAAGGAAAAATAAGGCAAGGTGGTGTTACAGACATAATATGAAGCCAACTTCACAGTGTAAGGCTGTTCAACTGTCCAGATTAGATTAAAAATGTCCAGATTAGATATAAATATGGGACTAAATAAACTGTTCAAAGCACAGCCCACTGGTTTTACATGTGAATCAGCCTTCTGGCCTAGGAAAACTGAATTGTAACTGAAAACAGATAATAAATTTGGGGAAGTAATATTAATTTTTACTACCAGAATTTCTGTAATATTGTATTTTACCTATTTATTTCTATATATTTCTATATTATTTTTTACTTAAATAGGCAAAGATCAGAGATCTACCTCTTACAGCTTTGCTTTGCAGTTGAAAAGACAAATTCCAGGTAGAAAGACAAAAATTAAAACAGAAAAACACAAAAAGAACAAGGTAACAGGAAGAAAGAAGCTGATGGAAGAGGAGAGACAGGTAGATGTTTGTAGAGAACAGGAAAATGAAGATAAAACACAAGGTAAAAGATAGAAGCATTTAAACAGCTGGCTAGTTTACAAATGGGGACAATTATTGCTTTTTAAACAAATAGACAAACATTGGTGCTCCAGTTACATAGCTCAAGACTGGTCTCATAAGTTAAACAGGTTTGCTGTGGTCAGAAATGCAGTGGCAGACTGCCAAAAACCACTCCTGAGCTAAGGGAAGCATTTGACTTGCTGAGTCAGCATGGAGACAGCTCCCCAGAAAAGTAAGGACACTGTGCCAACACCAACACATGCCTCTGGATGAGCCATCCCCTGATTGCTCACAGCAATTCAAGTTCCCATGACAGTCTCCCCCAAAATTTTTGGCTCGGTCCAAAGGCTTCCAGTGGTGACATACATAAAAGCGAAATTTTAATTATAACTGTTCAGCAGTGGTAATTTGTGACTGAGGAATGATCTGGCATTGAGGGCAAGGAGGGGTTAAACTGGCTGGGAGCAGGAATGCCAGAGCCAGAACAGACTCCTTCCAAGGGAGTGAAGTTTCCCTTGGTGATGAGATAAGAAACAGTCTCAGCTTTGTCTTGCAGCCATCCTGGAATAAGAGTGCTCAGGAAGCCAAGCTCAGGGGAGAACTCTGAGCAGCAGAGCTGGGTGAAGGGTGGATCCTCAGGCTGAGGTGCCCCATGCAAATAATCTTGGATTTGGTGCTGTGTGCATAAGGCATCTGTTTGTGATGCATCTTTGCAGATTTCAGTAGAAGTGCATATTGTGATGGGGACTCTGCCCAACTCATTGTTCATTAACTTCTTTTATAATGAAGCACAAGGGTGTGTTTAATTCACCTCGAAGGTACCATAAAAATTCTCCAACAGGTGCCACTAGTGAGCCTTGCTGGAGCAGCTGCTCTTGGCCTCTGCCCTTCTTTGCCTCTTCCAGAGGTTACAGCCCCAGCAGCCAGAGCAGAGCAAAAGGACTGTCCACCTCTGTCCCACTACCCCATCCCAGAGGCAGAGGTCTGATCAAATTTATCCTTGGTGGCATTTTAAGACAAAGAGCCAGACTCCCACTGAGGCATCAGACCTCATGATTCCTCATGCTGTACTTGCCACAAGCACGTGTGCCCAGGATAGGTTGGATGGTTGGACCAGAAACCTGGTCTAGTGGAAGGTATTCCTACATATGGCAGGAGTTTGGAATTATATGATCTTTAAGGTCTCTCTCTACCCAAACTCTTCTGTGATTCTATGATTCTATGAGGGCAGAGGGGTCTGTCCTTTTGTCTTGCTTCATGCTTCATCTAGACTATGGAACACCACCTATATTAGACCACAGCCTTGGCCTGAACTAGATGGTATCTAACATGAAGGTACAAAATGTTAATTCAGAGATTCCAGGAGAAAGGAAAAGACATTGAATCCCTGGGAAAACAGTTAAACAGAAAATATTACAGCTACTGCGAAATATACACCTTATTTCTGCTATGTCTACCTAGTCTTTACAATATGAAAACAAAGAATATAGATTTTTAAACCCTGAATCATGTATGTCAGAGGTAGGAAAGAACAGTTCAGGTTATTTGAGTCCTTTCCAGCAAAATCCCACTTGTGGATTAGGCACAGGAAGAGGACAGTCACTCTTCCCGCTTGCCTGCATAGAGTCCAAATCCACCCCTTCCTCGGCTCTCTTTCATGTCTCCTGTCTCCTAGGACTGGCTCAGGATCATGCATGAAGGAGCTTGTTGTCTGCAGGACCTCTTCTTCATCTGTTGCAAAGGCTGCAAGGTGTCTAATGAATGAGGAGGACAGAGGAACATCTTATTGCTCACACCCGAGACTGTCAGGCTGTGGATTTGGATGCTGCTGTCCTGCAGTGACAAATAACTCCTCTCTCCAGACTCTCCACAAAGCAGTTCCTGTGTCTAATCTGCAGAAGTGTCGGGCACACGCAATCGTGAGTGAAGTCAGGAAGGTGGGGATTTAACAAAATATCTCCTGTATTACCACAAACATCAGACATGATTTGTAGAACTGAGAGCTCAGAATAAAGCATTATGAGCCTATTCAACTTGAGTGCCTGAATTCCTTGTCTGTACCCTAGGAGTTATGATGGAAAATAAATGAGCAAGTGTTTGCACAGCACTTAGATGTTAGAGCATTACTTAGAAAGGATGGGGACAACATTAGTATTTCCATCTTTAGAGAAGAGTTTGAATAGTAGACAGGAAATCAGGCATGAAACTGCCAACTGAACAGTGGAAAATAACTCACTGAGCGCCATTCACCCCATGGGTTTTATGCTCTTAAAAGTAATATGCAATAATATGAAAGTAATACGTTATAATGCCCTTAAAAGGCAAGATCAAAAAAAATATGAACAGGGAATGAGGAAAAAAGTGACCTAGCAGTATCTAATGTTAAGTACATTACTGGGGCAAAGCTCCTGTAATGTAATCTCTTCTGCATAACAGGGGTTTGTGCTGAAAAATCTTATTTCCACATGGAAAGTACAAAAATTCTGGTATATGAAGTCTAGAGGCACAGCTCAGTGCAATGCAGCCCCACAGTTAATTAAGCTGCTTTAAGTGGTAAGTTTGTTCTAGAAATACAAACAACACATTTGGACACTCCTTTCACCTGGCTTAGAGCTTAGAGCAGGACCCGTTAACTCCCTCATAACTACCCCAGGTATGGAACCACCTCAATACAATTATTCTGTTTCCAGTGCTGACAGGGTGCTATCTTGCACAATTGGTACATGTTTTGAGCAACCACTAATTGTGGAGTGGGTGGAGAGCTTCCTTACAAACAAAAGCACAACCTGTTTTCAGCTTCAAAGGAAAAATGTGAATTTTTCAGTAATAATTATGTATTATTTTGTTAAGATTTTTTCAACAGCTGAGACTGATACCGATCAGTGGGTGGTTTCTATTATTCTTTGAAAGTTGGCGCTAGACCAGCAAAAAACCCACAAACAGTACACTGATGATGGAAAATTATCACACTTGCCCATGGGTATTCTAACTTAAAAAAGCAAAGTCTAATAGCTTGGCTATTTGTTCCACTTCTTTCAAACAATAGGTGCACATACCTTAGGAACTAGTCTAGAGCCATGTATCTGGGCAATTCATCTCTGGCTCCTTAGAGCTCCCCAGTCTCAGTGCAGCTCTTAGAAAGATATGGCCTTGTCCTTCTTCTGCTTCCCTCCAAAATCCAGGACACAGAAGTATCTCCCTTCTGCTCAGTCCCAGGTGCTCAGTTCATGTCACAGAATGGCTGAGACACATGCCACCCCCTTCCAAAATTTGGTTTCCTTGGGAAAGAAATGAGACTAGACCAGTAGCTGGAATTGTCTTTGGTCTGTGTGTTTAAAGGATGAAGACCCTGAGATATGCCAAACTGCACTGGTTGCACAGACTAGACATACCCATTTCTCAGCAATTACCTTTCGGGTTTATTATGTTTTGTTCCAATATTTAAATGAACAATTTTGAGAAAGCTTTTCAGAACAGAAGTGTACTCTTTCTCTCTCCAATAGCTGTTCTTAAGCAAGAAGAAACAGCCTTATGCAGATTTTCAAAATCTTTATTGAAATCATGTTTCACAATACATTGGGAGATGAGGATGATATGATTCACTTTTGATACCAAGGTGGATGTCCCGCAGCTGGACGTGGTGCCAGAGCTACTGCCCATAACCTGGACTTTGCTCGCTCTTAGATTACGTATCTGCAATAGTGCACACATGGTATGCTCAATGTGTAATAAACCACATGGAACCAAGGGTTTGGGCTAGGACATCATCATAAAGAAAATGAACATCCATTTTACCCATGTCGTGGGTAAAATCAGGGAGGGTGCATTGACAGTACAAGTCTGATATCCACTGGAAAAGGCTGCTCCCTGGATAACAGCAGACTGTCTTGAAAGACCACAAAGAGATGAGCAATGCAGAAAACAGCAAATAACAACCTAGCTTTCTGGAGAGAAGAAAGATCTTCATAATGAGAGGAGCATTCAATATCAAACCAAAAGAAAACACCATCCTTCAGCTGTCAGCACTGGCACCCAGCAGAATTGCACTGGAAAACTGTCACACCTGCCATTTCCATGCTACATGAATACTACAATGCTCTTCATTCTACAGGGTGGGTCCAGGGCTTCACTGCACTGCGCTCATTATAGGATCAAGAGTGCCACACTTTGTCTGAGCACAGTTTTAAAACTTTCACTGCACTTATGTTAAAATCTCCTTTGGCTACATAGAAAATTTAGCACTTCTAAAGCAGTAATCATTGTTCATTATAAAACTAGAGCTAGATTCCCTCCCTTCCTCCTGGCCCAGAAGACATGTAATACAGGATTGTTGTGAACTTATACCCTAAGCCCAAGATTTCACTTCATATATATTTAATGACCCGTAGTTCCATGACTCAGCAGCCAATGGTTCAGGTAGTGGCATGCAGGAAGGTTCCAGGTCTGGCTGATTACTGGATATAGAAACAGGAGCCTCCTGAGCAGCCAGAGAGTTGCTGTTCCTCTGTATTCAGCACTGCTGTGGCTGCTACCCCAGTCCCTGTGGTGCTCACCAAAGACGCTCGCAACTGGAGAGAATCAAGAACTGGAAAATACATTGCAACAACAACAGAAAAATATATATTGCAACAAAATTTCTGTTTATCTTAACTAAGGTTATGGTTGTGCAGACAGCTCAAATGGTGAAACAGCCTGTTAGTGTCAGAGTGAAGCGAAACAACCTTCCCTCTCATTCCCATTTCTCCTTCTGCTTCTTCCTTTCTCCTGTTTTCAGCCCCACACTCCCTTGCTCTGGCTCATGCTTGTGCTTGAGAGAGCCTTTTATTGCTAGTACGGCTCACTAACCAGCAGAAAAGCATCCATGTTTTTTTGGTGGATTTGGTTTCTCCTGGGGCAATAAGTTTAGCTTTCTCTCAGAAGAGCTCGGCAACTGCTGGGACTGGCTGAGGGCAGGAGAAAGAGACTGTAGGTGGGAGCAGACCTCCTTCCTGGGTGCTGGAGGACAGCCCAATTCTTCTCTTTCAGCTCTTCTTAGGTGAAGAGAAGCTCTAGGGCACTCAGCATATTTAATTATCTGTATGATGAACAATATTTGATAACAGGCAAAGATTTGTCATGAAGAAGGGAAGACCAAAAATTGATGCTAGAGAAGTTCATACTCTAAATAAGGTGAAGGCAGGTAGTTATGGTAATTGAGTTGAATATGGTAAAGAACAACTTTATGAGCTTGTTCTGGCATTTCTCTGTTGCTGGTACACTTTACATCATGGTTGCTTCAGGGGAGCCTCTCCAGGATAAAAGCTCTGCTTCTGATGCCTGTCCGTAGGAGTAGGCTCAGGCAGGTGCTGGACCGTGGGGCAGGTGATGTGGTCACTCTGACTCTGATGTGTCACAGCTTGCCCATCCACGGCAAACATGCAAAACAAGGCACACACGAGGCCGTTAGTGGAGTGTGCTTTATTACAGCAGAAAAAAATTTAAAAAGTAGGAAAATTAGCAGAAAATCGTACTTTTTCTCCACGGGGACGACAGCTACCAACCAATAAAGGCACACTAATGAGTCTAAGGCCCTACAAAAACAAAGACATGCCAGGGGGAGGTTCAGAGGCTCATCGCTCTCTACAGTTCCCTGACTGGAGGTTATGCTGAGGTGGGGGCCGGTCTCTCCTGCCTTGCCTGCAGTGAGGGGACCAGAGCAAATGGCTTTAAACTGAAACATGGAAGACTCAGATCAGATATTATAATTTTTTTTTTCACTGTAGGAGTGGTCAGGAACTGGACTAGGTTGTCCAGGGAGGCGGCCGAGTCACCATGCCTGGAGGTGTTAAGAGGCGTCTGGATCTGGCGATGTGGTTCAGTGGTTACAGCGGTACTGCCAGGTAGACGGATGGACTGGATGATGTTGAAGATCTCCCAACCTTGATGATTCCAAGATTCTACGCCAAACAAGCGGCCAGAGGGGACCGAGGCCGCCGCCGCCACCCCGCGGGTTCCCCCCAGCCCCACAGCGCCGGCAGCCAAGCTCAGCCGCGGCCGCGGCCCCTTCCCCGCCGCCGCCGGAGCATGCGCGGGGCCGGGCCAGTTCCGCCGCCGCCCCCGCTCCGTTCATAGCGGCGCTGCCGGGATCCAGGGGAGTCGCTCCCGCCGCCCCTCTCCGTACTGCGGGCCCCGACGGACGGCAGCCAACACCCCCCTGGGCCGCAGGTAAGCGAGGGGCCGGCGGGCGGGGTCCCGTCCCCGCGGCCCTTTGTGCGCTCCTCGGGGCGGGCGGGGGGCTGCGGGCCGGGCGTGGCGGAGCGGGGAGGGGGCGGCCGGCGCCGAGGCGGCCCCGCTGTGCCGCTTGCGAGGGCGGTGTTGATGCCCGCTCCAGCCGCGGTCGTGCTCCTGCGGGGCCGCCGCTCCCCGCAGCCGGCCGGGGGGAGGGCTTCAGCCCGGCTCGGGGCGCTGCCGGCCCGAGGGGCTCCTCCGCCCGCGGACAGGGGAAGCAGCGCCTGGATGAGGCCCTGTGTGACTGTCTGTGCCCGGCCCTCGGGCCTGGGAGCGCCTTCTGGCCCCTCCTTGGGGCTCCGCGGCCACTGCGCGGGGGAGGCTCGGGCATTTGTGTTAAGTTCTCTTATGACGGGCTGAAAGGTGCTGCAGCAGTGGAGTGATAGGACGGGCCTTTTCAGGCAGCCGAGCCCTGCTTCAGGTCTGAAATGGAGGCATCAGGTTTCGGAGCTGAGCGCATAATGAGGGCGATTGCTCCCAGGCTAATTAGATATGTATCAGAAGGGAAATACTGAGTTATTAGTGGAGAACGCGTCTTACGAAACCGTTCCTCTGTTCGTGATGTCTCAGCCTGACCTTCGGGAAGTGTTGTCCTCGATCTGCTTTAAAGATGAATTTCGGGGCTCATAAGCTCCTAATTTCTAGAAGTGGGAGTCAGTGTTCCACTATAGGTGCCAACATTGTGGCCTACTGTACTTTTTCCACGGGCTACAGGAGGAAGACATATGGGGGGGGGGGGCGTTTTGTGTTTTGTTTTGGCTGCTGGTGCTTTCAAAGACTGCAGTCATTACAGGCTGGCCAAATTGGGGTTTAGCAGGACCCTCCTATGCTTTTGAAGAATGCCGTCGGGAATGCCCGTCTCCTCCCAGCCGCTCCACCGAAAGCAGTTTGGGATCACTACCACCTTGGAGACTTCCTGCTGGCAGGCTCAGTGTGTCACGAGTGACGCCTTTCATACTTCTCCGATCGGTGGCCCTGTACTTCCCTTTGGCAAACAGGATCTCCTTAGTGGGACGTGCTGGCATGGGCAGTCAGACTTTCCAGCCAAGTGTACTGAAGAGGGGGGCGAGGTCTTTACTGCCAGGTTTTGCGGGTCGCCAGCTGAGTTACAGCTCCTGCCCCATGCCTTTCCTTTTGTTTTCATTTCTAGGTCCCTAAACACTTGGTCTCCTCACAGTATGGAAATGACTGGGGAAAGTGATTCTGATGTTGGTGTAGATTTTTAAGGGAGAAGAGGAGGTTGTAGTGACTCATGTTTTGCGGTATCCACTCCCTAGTGCCTAAAGCCGTTACAGCACCAGCTGAAATTCATGTTTATACTGGGAATAACATTGTACAGAAGTCGTGGACAAGTCCTTCCTGCAATTTCTGGTGGTCCCTGACAGTGGCAATTGTTACTTAACAATCCTTTTTTAAACCAAGTACAATATTCACGTGGCTCTCATGTTATCTTGACATGTGGTATTTGTGTTACCATATGCAAAGTTATGAGCTCACTGAATGCAGTTACAGTGGTGACTGTTCCTCTGGCTATTTAGTTGGAAAACCAAATCCAGGAACTGGTGAGCTTGTGACGAGGGAGCCAGCCTAGCAGATCCTTGGTGACAAACGCTTGGGTTTGTTAGCTCTTGGCTGGGGAGGGGAGGCTGAGGGGGTGGTCAAGGGGCAGGATAAACTTCTGGAATGTTGTCTTATGTAATCTGAGCACTAGTATTTGTTTAGCTTTGCTAGTGCTTTTCTACAGATAACACTGTGCTCCTCTTCATAAACTAGCAGAAGGCTGAGGTTGCCTGGTAACCAAGCGACTGTGTGCAGAGACTGGTCTGTGGAGGAGAAATAAAGCTGGCCAGGGTGTTCCATGGAAGTTGGTCACTGGGGCAGGGGACCTGGCACTGCCTGTGCTGTGCTCTGCAGCTCTGTGGATGCCAAGATCATCACCTGCGAAGTGCTGCTGTTGTGCCTCTCCTCACCCGGCTATGGGGTGACTCCTTTGGGAGCATGCTGTCCTTGGCCTGCCCTCTCTTGCTGCCAGGGATGTGCTGACTCTGAACATGTGCCAGTGCTGGCACCAGCACCTGAATCTACCAGGGCTGCTGTTGCACTGAGTCTGATGCCATGTGTACCTTGACTGGTGTGAGCAGCAGAGTGGAGCATCCAGGAGCCGCTTACCTGGTCAAGGGCTTTGGCTTACGTTTGCTATTACCCATTTTGGATGAGCAGAAGCATTTCATTGTTTCAGGTTGATACTGGATTAAAACAGATCTTCAATGTGGCCTTAAACGCATGTGTTTAATTTATAGTTTGCAGGCTTTAACTATGTTTGGTAGAGTTGCAACAATTAATCAAAAAAGTCAGTGGCAATTATTTATTGTAATAGAACACGTGTTTACAGTTTAGATCTCTGTCACATTTAGAGCATGCTTTTTTGAAGTTTTAATTGCAGTTTAACATGATACTGGAGCTGTTGGGCACTGCTGAACAAACATAAAAGCTGTTGATGAATTTAGTGTAATATGAAGAGATGTCTATTGTGTTACTGCAGTATCACGTTGGGCATCTGTGTGTGTGGTGTTCATTTAGAAATGGACTTTGTGTCTGCACTTGAAGAGGCAATAGCTCAAGGATTTATGCAATGGTCACTTTTAGTCTGAAATTTTTTGCTGAATTTCTGCTTTAATAAGAACTTCTTTTCTTTGAATGAGAAAATGAATTCCCCAAACCAAAAACTTTTATTAAAGCTTCTGTATTAACTATATTTTCAGTACTTTCTGTGATTTGCAAAATTGTATCACATTCTATTGTCTTCTGATTATGTCCCTCTCCATCCCTCTCAGTAAAATGTTCCCATATACTGCTGTGGAATATTTTATTGTGAATTTCCAAAGTCCAGTTGATCTCTGTGAGAGTGTGAGGTGTGAGTTAAGGAGCTCTGGAAAAATGGCATTTTCTGAAGCTTCAGGTGTCTGGTTCTAGAAGAGTTGGATGTCAGCATGGTGCCTTAAGAATATCATGTGAAGTGGGGTTTTTCTGGTCATAGTTTTGTTGGGGTTTTTTTTGTTTTTGGTTTTTTTTTTTTGTTTGTTTGTTTTTTGGTGTTTTTTTTTGTTTTTTTGTTTTTTTTTTTTTTTTTTTGCTTAGGGTTTGGGAGTTTTTTCCCTTTTTTTAAATTTTTTTTTATTACTTCCTGATAAGTTGTCACAAGGGCTCTCTAAACATCACATGACAGCCAGCCTGGAATATCTGTGTTTTGAAACTCACCACTTACTGAATCTTCCTAGTTTTTACAGGTCTCTTGCTGCAATTAATGTGTTGCAAATGGAGATGGGAGGCCAAGGTCTCTCTAGTGGCTTCTTGCTGGATCTCATGATTTAGCTCCAGCCAAAAACTGAGCACCACAAAATTGCTCGCTGATTCCCCCTGCCCCAGCAGGATGGGGGGAGAGAATCAGAAGAGTAAAGTGTGAAGTCATGGGTTGATGTGATTAGATAGTTTAATGTGACAAAAAAGGAAGAAAAAAAAATTAAATAGTCGGACTATATAAAATGAGTGATGCACGTTGCCACTGCTCACCACTTGCTGACCAACGCCTGTGCCTTTGGCCAGGTTTTCCCCCAGTTTATATACTGTGCATGATGCCACATGGTATCCCTTTGGCTAGTTTGGGTCAGCTGTCCTGGCTGTGTCCCCTCCCAGCTCTTTGTGCCTCTTCAGCGTTCTCAGTGGCAGGGCATGAGAAACTGGAAAGCCTTTGACTTAGTATAAACACTTTTTAGCAACAACTAAAACAATTAGTGTGTTATTAATATTCTCATCCTAAATCCAAAACACAGCACTAGGAAGAACATTAGCTCTATCCCAGGCAAAAGCAGGTCAGTGGAATATTAGAAGTGTTGAAAGTATTTAAATATTTTAGACAACAGAGTGGAAGCTCCCGCAGTCGAATGTAAAATACTGTCCCTGTTGGGACGAGAGTGATTAGGTTTTTCCTCCTAACCCTTGTCGTAATTGCATCTTGACCTCCTAAAGTCTTTCTTTGCTTCCTGTGAAATGTTTTGCTCTGTGTAAGTTTTCCCTTCATTGAGACCTAAACTTTGTCAGTGCTAAGTATATTAAATAAAGCCTATTAGCCAAAGGCTGCTGTTGATAACAGATTAAATGGGTAGTCTTAATGGAATTCATCTGTAGTGCCAGATATCTTTACTGCTGACTGGCAGGTCACAGAACACTTGTTTAGCACTTATTCTGGTTAATTTATTTAAAAGAAAAAAAAATAAGGAATTAAACTCAGTAAATATCTGAAAGCTAATCCTGTTGTTTGTTTGCTTTCCCATTTGATTTTTTTCTAGTCTGCCCTTTGCCCAGTAGGACTTCATCAGAATGTCTCTCTATCCTTCCCTAGAAGATCTGAAGGTGGACAAAGTTATTCAGGTATGGTGGACTTTAAAAACGATGAGTTTTGATGACAGTAATGTATTTGATATTGAATCCAGGAAAGGGGAGACTTACTGTAGTTGAGAACTTGTTTTACCATCTCACTCTGAAATGGGAAGGCAACCTGTTCACTTTGTAGCTTGATGTAATATGATTAATGCTTATTTTACTGGCTGGTTATATTTATTTTGCTTTATCTATTCATTTGTGTTCATTTGTCTTTAATATGTTTGGGTTTTTTGAAGTATAGATACATGATCTTAAATAGACAATACAGTCAGTCTTTTCCCATACTTCAGCTCTGACTTGATGACTAAGCTAATAAATCTGCTGCATCTCATTCCCAGTGTCCAAATCTGTGGCAGAAAGTTTTTGTGGTCATTTGAGAAAAAAACAAAACAACAAGGGCACTGGCTGTCTTAATGCCATCTGGAATCAGACTTGTCCTCTGGCTAGTTCATAGTAGTGACCAGTTCTCACAGTACATCCAAGATTATCACCTTTGTGCAAAACCCTTTATGTGTAAGAGTATTGGTAGTTTTATTATTAGATACGATGAGGACTAAAAAATATCTGTGAAACAAAATAATGAAAAACACTTGAATGGATCAAAAAGTCTATGAGAAGTTTGATGTGGATGCATTTCACAAGGAGTTTCCTTACCTTCTTCAACATTTTACCTTTTCCTGAACTTAACCTGCATTCCTTCCTGGTTTAAACAGCAGCAAGAAGTTATAGTGTGTTTTAAGGTGGCTGACACTTCTGTCCTTGTCCTGTTTTCATTGGGAAGCCATCAAGCAAACTACAAGAACAGCTTCTTAACTCTCCTGTGCTATCCCAAAATTCAGTGCCCTATCTCATCTGTGTTTGTGTGTGTCGGGTGGGGCTTTTGAAGTTGTGGGTGCTATGTTGGGATTGATCCTGGTTGTGTACGCCCACTCCATTCTTCTTATGTAACCACAGTCCTTTATCTACAGTCTGGTAATGCTGAACTAAAAATTGAGTAGCCTGGAGCCAAGAACGTGCTCCTTAGGCCAATTATTGACCAACTGCTAGAGTTTGTATATTACAGTTGAAAATTGTCATAAACATAATCATAAATGTAAGCCATTCCATTTTCACTGATACTTTTCATAGAATCACTGGGTTTGGGTTCAAGTCCTCTGCAACAAGCAGGGACATATTCAATTCCATCACTTTGCTTGGAGCCTTAAATGTCCCAACCTGACCTTAAATGTCTTCAAGGATGGGGCATCTAGCACCTCTCTGGACAACCTGTTCCAGTGCTTCACCACCCTCATTTTGAAAGACTTGTTTCTCATATCTGGTCTAAATCTAACCCTCTCTTAATTAAAAACCTTTATCCCTTGTCCTATTGCAGCAGGCCTTGCTAAAAGGTCTGTCACCATCTTTCTTGTAAGCCCCCTTCAGTACTGGACGGCTGCTCTAAGGTCTCCCCAGAGCCTTCTCTTCTCCAGGCTAAACAGCCCCAGCTCTGTCAGCCTTTTCTCATAGGAGAGGTGTTCCATCTTCTGATTGCTTCTGTGATCATTTCTTTGGGACCTGCTCCAACAGGTTCATGCCTTTCCCATGCTGGGGATGCCAGAGCTGGACACAGCACTCCAGGTGGGGTCTCACAAGGGCCCAGTAGAGAGGCAGAATCACCTCCCTTGACCTGCTGGTATCAAAGGCTGAATTATTTCCTTCTCCCAAAGAATGCATTATAAAAATGCTGTCTCTTTAAATAAGTCTGAGAGCATTCTTAGGAGAAGAGGGGGCAGAGTGCTGAAAGACTTTATCTGTAACTGCAATGAGTGACTAAGATTCAAATGACTGCTGGCTAAAACAAACAGACTTGTTACATTAAATATTATTCTAACCTGCTCTTTTTGTCCATCATTTGAGTTAGAGGCTGTGCTTCTAAATACATGTGATATTGCTAAATAATGACTCATTCTTGCTGTGAAACCTTTTTTTAAAGACAACTTCCTGGACTGAACAGGACTGAGAAGTTTTCTATTTTTAAGTGTTTCCTTAACATCATGAAGTAATTTGACTGTCATGTTGTGTTAGAAAATGTATGTGTCCTGTTCAGCATAACATTTCAGTATGCATTGAGTACTTCTTCCCCCTGCCCCCCCACCCCCACCTTTGACTTTCAACCTCAGGAAAGTTACTGGAATAGCTATTTCCATCATGCTTAAGAGGCATCTCTAAGGCTGTATTTTTCACTGGTCATGAACACACAAGGCCAAAAAATAGAGCTGAGGTATTGAAAAGGAAGGAAACTGACTCACAGATACAAGAGAACTTAATAAAGTAAGCCAGTCGGCAATACAGAAATAAAGCTTAGTGTGTTCACTGTAGTGGCTGTTGAAAAATCATCTTGGAAGGTCTAATTCTTTCAGAAGACATACTAGTAGCATGGGATTGCATGGAACTGGACACCTGAAAAGAATTATGGATCCCACTAGCAATGTCTGTAAATGGTGTGAAGAAGTAAAACTGCTGCTATCTAGTTGAAAAAAGTAATTGCAAAACACTCTGCTAAAGGTCATACCTTAAAACTTATTTGTAAGCTTTTTTAGACAAAAGTAATGTTTCCTTTAAGGCTTTTTAACTTGCTTAATGACGTAAATAGAAGAGGTTGACAGGAAAGCCTTTCTGCATTATCACTGTAGCTTTGTCTCTGAGGAAGATATGAGTTGATCTGCCAAAGTAGTTTTGATACTATTACAGCATGTTGTATTGAAGCTATTTATTTCACATTAAAAGTTTGACTTCATTACCTTAAGGTGAATAGTAATTAGCATATACAAGAAAAAAGAAAATACTAAGTCTCCTGCCTGCATAATAAAGATTTATTTTTTCTTATACAAGGTAACATATGTGAGTTTCTTTGCTTTTAGGCTCAGACTGCCTTTTCTTCAAATCCAGCTAATCCAGCAATCTTGTCTGAAGCTTCTGCTCCAATTCCTTGTGATGGTGGTAAGCTCATGTACTGCATAGTATCCTATGGATAATGTTGTGGAAAGCAGTTACGAAATCCTAAAGTTATTTAGTAGCAGTACAGTCAAAAATAGCTATGAATATGTTACCCTATTTGCAAAGGGAAATAAATGTTACCCTGTTTACATTTCCATTTTGGAAATGCTAACACCCACCTTGGTAAGGTGCTAT
Source organism: Motacilla alba alba (assembly GCF_015832195.1). Taxonomy (NCBI): domain Eukaryota; kingdom Metazoa; phylum Chordata; class Aves; order Passeriformes; family Motacillidae; genus Motacilla; species Motacilla alba. The sequence continues at coordinate 114,280,956 of NC_052017.1, forward strand.
AGGAGTCAAAAAACAGTGTTTGCTTATAAAAGGAAGTTGTGGCAAGCAGTCACCCTTCTCTTTTTGCAACCTTTTCCAAGTGAGCCTACCGTAACAAGATTTGATGCTGGTGCCTTTAGGCTCTGTTAGCTCTTACCTCAGACGCTTAGTTGTCCTTATTTATCACATATGTATTTGTAAGCTTTAGAGGACAGCGTGAGTCAGTCTTTCCTCTAGACTGAGTTTGCTTTGGGACAAAGACAAATATCTGTCAACAAGTGCCCAGGAAGCTGGCACTTAATCTTGTTGTGCAACCAACATAAAGCTTGCAGCAGATTTTGGAATCAGATGTGTGGTGGGAAAACCATCAGATCTAAAGCTGAATGATTTGTACTTGTACTTTCTCCTTCTTTTCTCCCGTGCACATGAACATCTACGAAGGTGCACAAGTATGTTTGAGGTTAGAGCTCTGCTTTAGTAAATTTAAAAGGCCTAAAGCCTTATAACCAGCAAGACCAGCAGCAGTGCTGGAATGGTGGTCAGGAATGCTGCTCGATCAGATATTAAAGGTTGGTGGAGGAGCTTTGTCTCCAGTTCTCCTCTGGGTGCTTCTGTATCTAAGATGACTTTAAGGCAGATGTTTGCATAGCTCACCAGAGTTGCCTCTGGTAGATCATATCTGGATTAGTTACTTACCTGGCCTAACCTCACCAGACCAGATTTGAGTTTGCTTCAGCAGTCTTGGTAACATTTTTACTGCTGTCCATAGTTTGAATTCTCCTGCATGTATTTGGCAAGCTGGAACCAAAACATAATTTTGACATCAGTTTGTGTGTGCATTGCTCTGGAATTCTGTGACTGAAGAATGATTATATACCATTCAATATATCCCAAATGGAAGAACACTACATCACCACTAGAAATACTTCTGTTCTGACAGAAAGTGGAGACTATACAACATCAAGAGTTTTGTGTTCTGCTGTGTGTTCCATTATTTTGAGCACTCTCTGTTTTCAATGAGAATTTAAATCAGCCAGCAAAGAAGCATCTGGTGTAGTAAAGAACAAAAAGAAGAATTGGGTAGCTGCAGATATCTTGTGCTGTGTGGTGTATAATCCTAGGGGCTTGATTGAAAAAGGAAGCAAAAATAGAAAATTTATTCATCAAAAACTTTTTAATCAATATTGATGAAGCTATAAGCTTCTGGATTAGTGAGAAGAGACTTATTAGCAGAAATATGATCAGACTGCTCTCATGCAAAGCAGCATATTAAAGAGCAAAAAAAAAAAATCTCTTGTTTATACTGGCATTCACCTTGCATTGACCTTTGCTCCTTCCCAGAAAAATTACTTTCTGTTGCTGGTCAGACATGGATTCTTAAAATAGCTGGTTTTATACATGTATACCCATAAACGAACACCAGAAACCTAAGCCTTTTTACTACTGGGGTGTCTGATTGCTTCTGAAGCCCTTCTTTCCACTGCCTCTCTCTCCAAGGAGCTTTTTCTGTCCCCACTCATTTAGTGAGAATGTCAGGGGGACTCTTAAGAATTCTCATAACTGGCACTTGTTAGATGGCACCAGTTAATGATCTGTGGAATGTCAAGAGCAGTATCAAGTTTATTTCCAGAGTTGTTCAGCTCAAGGTCTGACAAGTCTGTCAGTTCAACTTCCTTTCCTCCCACTCCTTGTGCCTCCCTCTGCTTGCGCATAGAGGGATGTTTTAAAGGCTGTGTGTGTTTTGTCTTGTTGAGAGGCATGTATAAAGCCCCTTCAGCTTGAAGCTGTGACAAAATGACAGCTACTTTCCCATGAAGACTCAAAGCAGATTGTAGTGTGAACCTTAGAACCAGAAGGCTTCTGCAGAAACCTTCCCATGCCTCAGAGCTGGAATATCCTCGGCATGAATGCCTCTTGCTCTTTCGAACTTGGGAGAAGGTCTCTGTGTGTTCTTCAGCACACCTGGTTTGGGGGTGGGGAAGGGAGCAGTTCTGCACTAATTGCCTCAAAGTTCTAGAGTTGAAGGGCGTGTCCTTACGCAATGCAGCACAGTGTTGGTTTTGGAACATGTCACCGTGTGTCTATTGGTGTTTGTGTTTTAAAGGGTGAATAGAGTAAGTGAAACTGAAAGTTCTCCTGTAAGTTCTTTATCTCAGAAGTGCTGATTGTCTGGTTACTCTTCTGAACCAGGCCAGAATAACAATTCTGATTCAAGTGGGTCTTCTGCCATAATTTTCCAATTAAATGATTACAAAAGCACAAAATTTGTTGAAGTAATTGTGCATGTGAAAGCAGTTAACTGCTCATTCTTTTCAACCAATTGTTGTATTGATTTTTGTTTTGGTTTTTCTCCTGTAGGCTTGTACCCCAGACTGTATCCAGAACTTTCTCAATATATGGGCCTGAGCCTCAATGAGGAAGAGGTGCAGAGAAACTTAGCAGTGGCAGCAGCTGCTCAGCCACAGGGTGTAGGTACCAATCACGCATATTCTAGAAAACAAAAATGTAAAGACTAAATGTGTATGTAGCACTCGAGAGAGCAGATTGTTATTTGCCTTAAGTACTAGCAATACTTGACTGAGAGGTGAATTATTTAAGTTGCAGTGCCTATTTTAGTCTTCTGAAACTGAGCAGTCAATTTCTAATGTTGGGAGGGGGTGGCGGAGACTTGGTGTTGTCTTGGTGGCTTATTTTGTGTAGTTTTTTTAAAATATAATTTCATACAAACTGACATATAGCTATTCTTAAAAGTTGAAACTAAGTTGTCTGGCTGTTTTGTTTTAACCAGCAACTGGTAACACGACCTTCTACTAATTACATGGTAGCTCCAGTGACTGGAAATGATATTGGAATTCGCAGAGCAGAAATTAAGCAAGGCATCCGTGAAGCAATTCTGTGTAAAGATCAAGATGGCAGAATTGGACTTCGCCTTAAGTCTGTTGATAATGTAAGTGTGGAAGTTGCTTTTGCCTCTAGAGATTTTACTGCTGGACTGGATTAGTAGTGCAGTTAGGATGTGGTCACAAAATAGTCTTCTGTATAATGGTTTCTTATCTGTTACCACAATGTTAAAGTCCTTTGTTAGACTCGTAACTAGATTTCCAGCTCTCTGGACTAGGAGCTGAATTTACAGCTGCAGTTTAATGCCATGTGTTTTATAAGACCTGAAAAATACATACAATATTTTTTGTTTCACTTTAGAGTGTGAACTTGTCCTTGCATAGTTGCTGTGATACTTTTTATCAGTTCAGGACTGCTTGTCTTTACCTTTGTGGAAATACTGGGCAGTACTTCATGTTCAGCAGTATGTAATAACTGCCGACAGTTTAGAAGTATCTCCTTTTTTGTAAAAGGTGCTTAAACCATTTAAGCTATTTAATCTGAATGTTTTAAAACATTTGTACTGCAGGTAGCATATAGGGTTAAAGTACTTTTCTGTAGTTCTTCTAATGCAGAAAATGTAGCATGGGGTGGTGGTTTTTTTTTAACACCTCTCTCCCCCAAGGTATTATTTATCATTTGCTTTGATATGCTTTACCTTGTTTTAGGGATAGTTTCACTAGAAATAGTTTTGTAACACTTGTTAAAACAGACAAGTGTTTACCCCTTTGTTTAAGACTGTAATGTTATGCTTGTATTTTTTTTTTATTAATATTTAGAGATCTAGATTAATTTGCTGGTTTTTGAACTTTGTTCTTGCATTAAGTATCTGTCAGACATTTAAATACATCTAGAAACAGACTGAAATTTCAAAAGTGCCTCTTAAGAAGAGATAATTAGCAAGTCCTTCTGTCTTGTTTGTTTGGCTGATATTGTGTAGAATGGGAAGTTTCAGGGGCTGTGTGTTCTGTGACTGGTTTTCATCCTTAAGCAAGAACTTCCCCTTCTCCTCCCCTTCCTTTTTTCCCCCTCTTTTGTAGGGTATATTTGTCCAGTTAGTTCAGGCAAACTCTCCAGCATCCCTTGCTGGTCTGCGGTTTGGGGACCAAGTTCTGCAGATCAATGGTGAAAACTGTGCAGGATGGAGTTCTGATAAAGCACATAAAGTTCTGAAACAGGCTTCTGCTGAAAGGATTTCAATGATCATTCGGGACAGGTAAGGCCAACTGCAGATATGGATTTGCCATTATCCATCACTGAGTAATTCTGTGGGGTTTGGGTCTCCCCTTGCTTGAGCAGGTTTAACAAAATCTCCTTATCCATATGCTTCGGTAGTAAAGATCTTCAGAAATGTTCCCTTTTGTGTGGAGCAATCAAAATGGTTCCTAACTTGTGAACTTCCTGAGCATGATGAGGCGTAACATTTTCCAAGATAAACTAGTGAGTGAGAGATGGCACAAGTTAAATTTAAACTCTGAAGAGTTCTGTGCTTTTTTTCAGATACAATTTTTTTCATTTAGTATAAGTGCAAGTCAACAATAAAAGTAACAAAATGCTCTATTAATTAATACATTTGCATTTTATGTAGCATGAGAGCTTTTCTTGTGAACTCTGTTGCTTACATAGGCATTAATGCCAATTTTACTAAAAGCATGCTTGATGACCCAATATGTTTTTTGAATAATGATCTTGTAGCTAACTGTATGTAGTAACAATAGGTCAGATTCAACATAAGGCTTGTAGGCTGCAAGAAGACAGATGATACTTCATGTGACTAAGTTTATGCCTCAAAGCTTTTTCCCTGTTCTTTCCTGCTTAGGAACCAAGCCTGACTCAGTGGAGTGCAGCTGCTTTGATTGGGGCAGTTACTTCAAACACTGAATTAAAATACTGTGGCAGTAGATTCCCTGCTCTGTCTACCACTTTTGTGCCCAACATGGCACCCCCTTCCTATATCTACTGCCTTTTTAAGACACAGTTTAAAAGGTTTATTGTCCCCAAAACAGTTGAAATGTTGTTGGGGAATCCTGTAGTCTACTACAGTTGTTAAAACTGCCTGTGCTGTTTTATCGACCTTGTAATGTTTGTAGAGAACTTCATTTTTAGTGGATGTTTGTTTCGCTGGGGTGGTGGGTGGGTGGATGTTGTACAGGATTTTTGTATTATTATTAATCCAGATGGTGAAATATCTGTAGAACAGGGAAAACGTGTAAGGTTTATAAACAAGTATATTTTAATACAACAATATTAACAAAATGAAGTTATACCCAACAACTTTTCGTTATAGAAAATATGAGTCCCTTAGAGTACAATTACTTTTTATAAGATAAAGATGCTAAAATAGAATGTGGTTTTTTCTGCAGTTTGGTAAACTGAAGATTTTTATTTTAAATGTCTTTTTAGACCATTTGAACGAATTATTACCATGCATAAGGACAGCACAGGACATGTTGGTTTCATATTCAAGAATGGAAAAATAACCTCAATAGTGAAAGACAGTTCTGCTGCAAGAAATGGACTTCTGACAGAGCACAACATCTGTGAAATTAATGGCCAGAATGTAATTGGGTTGAAGGTAAAATAACTACTGTGTGTGGGGTGTGGATGGATGTGAGCTTTTTATGTTTGTGTAGTCTGTTTTGGAGAGAGAGAAAAGATTGTAATATATTGTTTAGTGTTCATAAAATGAAAACTTCAGTCATGATGTAGCTTGGCTGGAGAGACATAGATGTTTTGGGCCTCTATACAGTTTTGTCTTGGTTGTCAGGGCAGCTCATTCTCATCCTCTCTGCCTCTACCTGGCAAGACTGGTCCTCTGTTTTTATCTGTAGTCCAGCCTTGCTGGCAAAATGAAGGAAAGCTTCCTCCTTCCAAACTGCATCAAATTTTAGCAGAAATTGTGTATGACATCTGTGTACCTTCTCTAGTCAGTTCATGCAAGATACTCATAACAAACACCTGTGCAGTGGCATTGCTGTTTCAGTGATTTGTCCTGAAGGTTGAGTGCTCCAGACAAGGAGTTGGGGGATGTCTCAAAGCCTCATGAAATATGTATAGAAAAAGCTCTTGAACCACTGCTTTCTTAGGCAGCTTGAGTTGTTTTGCTCATATGACTTCTTGTTTACTGACAGGACTCGCAGGTTGCAGACATCTTGGCAACAGCTGGAAACGTAGTGACCATCACTGTCATGCCTTCCAGTATTTATGAGTATATAATAAAGAGGTAGGTAATACAAAGCAGCCGTGGTATTATTTATAATCTAGTGGATAGTGACTAGAAAGTCTACTCATGGTAAGACCTAATTATAAACTTTACTTGAAGACTGGAGGAGGGGTGGGGATGCCTGAAAATCTGTTTAATCTGATGTTTTGGTCAAATTGGTGTGGGTTGGCACAGTTTTTAATCAATTCTATTTTTGTGATGATCCTTTTGCCTTTTCCTTTCTGGAAAAAACCTTTTCTAAACTTCTTTTGACTAAGCCTGAATTTCTAAGAACTGGACACTACAAATACTACAAATACTTGTTCCTTTTAACTAAAATGTTGTTTGCAGTGCAAGTAATTCCTGTGGCATAAAACTGATTCTGGGCAGGATAGTTTTGGGTTTCTTCCTAATCCTTTGGAAACAATGGCTTTCTACAACTAAATCTGTCCTGCAAAAATATCTTTGAAGTTGCTAGACATTAATAGTGCTTCAGGTGTAATTGAGTCTTTTTTTTTTTGGTAAAGGAAAAGGATACGTCCTTGGCTTGATATCCTCTTTCTACAAAGCAGTTTTCAGTCTAACAGCCACCTTTCCTTCTGCTCTCCTTCCCTTGTGCTTGTACTCTGCTTGCACACGTCCATACCCTGAAAGATACCAACAACACAGCTCAGCTGCTAATAGAAATGCTGAGTATTGTGGGTTTCTCTTTAATCTCGGGTTGCAGTTTCATGCAGCTGTCTGTAGCAACTTGTCAAAAATAGTGGAGAGAAAGTCCAGCTTCTGGTTTGTATTGAAGGACTGGTCATGACAAAGCTACTGCGAGCAGAAGCTTGAGTCGTCTTCTGTAGTTGTCTTACAAACCTGAATGCCTTTCCTTTTTCCTTAGAATGGCAACTAGCATCATGAAGAGCCTGATGGATCACTCTGTTCCTGAAGTCTAAACTTGCACCATGGATGTGTGTGTACATATCTATAATGATGATTCCACTAAACTTGGGCTATTATACTCAGTGATCTCTTTCTTCTGCACATGAGCCTTTCTGGAGGCTGAGAGAAGATATGCTGCATCAAGCATTTGCATCAATAATGGCTGGGAATGTCACCGTTCAACATATCTCGTGTATTCACACACTGTAAAACTTGCAGCCTTACATGCTTGACAATGTGAAATTCCAATTGTGTTATGACTTCTTTTCGTAGGTCTTTATTTTAGCTTACTACTACTATAAGCCATTGCAACTAAAGGAACCAGGTATCACTTGCAAAGCTACATATTGTTACCCAGGACAATGCTGTGCTTTGTATGTCTAAGACAAATGAGCATTTTTACTGCTTTTTATTTGCAAGAGTAGATTTGAAATAGCATATTAGTAGTAAGGCTAGTACTAGTTAATTTTTTGTTCTAGTAAATACTGTTTACACAAAAATGCCACCTAGCTGAATATAGCTCAAGGCATCAGTCAGTAAGTAAGCGTTAATTCAAGTAGTGTACAGATACTCAAATCTTTTTATTACTTGTTATATGAAATGTAACTAATATGCTTCTCTCTCTCGCCTTAAACCATGTTCTTTTAAGGATTTAGACATAACCAAATAAATGACCAAAACTTTACATCCTGTGTGTGTACCTACTTAAGATGAGGTAAAACAGGCTTGTTTTATTGAGGTCAGTTTCAGCCAACAACTAAGATAGGAAATGCAGTGTAAAATATTATAAAAAGCTTACTCCTTTTAACATTGAAATGTTTTAGAAGGGGTAGCTCTGGGCTACTTCAAGTAAGATGTGTTGAATGGAAAAAATTCTTCACTGTGAGGGTGGTGAGGCACTGGAACAGGTTGCCCAGAGAAGCTGTGGATGCCCCATCCCTCAAAGTGTTTAAGGCCAGGCTGGATGGAACCCCAGCAACCTGGTCAAGTGGAAGGTGTCCCTCCCCATGGCTGGGAGCTGGGAACTAGGTGATCTTTAAATCCCTTCCAACCCAAGCCCTCTTATGATTCTAATTCTCTTTCCACCTTAAGCTTAACATATGGAATAGCAGCCAGCTGTTCTACAAGATGTACTAACTGTAGAGTTGCAATTTCACTGTAAAATGGCATACAGCTTGCTGGGTGTGCTGGGTCTGGCTGGGTTAATGAAGGTAATGAAGTAGGAGTTGAATTTAATTTTCTTGTAGGTGCAGGTATGGGGCTGTGTTAGAGGCTTGTGACTAAAGCAGGGCTGATAACACAGCAGGGTGTTTGCTGAGTTGTGTGTGCACAGTGTCAAGGCCTCTCCTGCTTCTCACTCTGTCCTCTGTCCCCAGGGAGCAGGAGGCGGAGAGGGAGCACAGCTGGGGCCACTGATCCAAACTGGCCAAAGGAAAATTCAACACCATTTGACATTGTGCTCAGCAATAATTAGGGGGGATCTTTCCAAGGCAGTTGTTGGTCTGGGCATCAGTCTGCTGTGGGAATAGGGGTATGATTACCTTTGCATCACTTTTTTTTCTTCCCGACTTTCTATTTTCTCTTCACTCAGTTCTCCCATCCATTGCAATCTGTAAATTTGTGTAGCTTTTGCACTTTTGAGTCTCTTGCCCCTCTTGCTGTGGGGGCAGGGTGAGTGAGAAACTGATCATTGGCATCAGCCCACCACAACAGGTCAGGGGCATGCTCAACTGAGACTTGAAGTTTAGTGGTTGCCTTTTTACTATTTTTCCCCCTCTGCTCTGTTCCAGGTTTCAGCTATGAAATCTAGGATTACTGAACTTCAGTTTTCTCACAGTTCGCAGCAGCATGAAGTCAAAGCAAAGAACTTGAGTTCAATAGAGGTATTATTTTGTAAAGATATATTTGGGGAATCAGTTTAGCTATTCCTTCAGAACTTACTTGGATCAAGAATTGGTCTGGGGGCGGTGGCGGCATCTTAATTATTTTTTTGCTTGTCCATTTAAGGGACATATGCAAAAGATTCTAAGAGATCACACGAAAAAGAAAAGCAAACACTTCAGAGCTTGGCAGTCTGCAATAAACAAAGTCTCATCTACCATTTCCTCATTAGCATGTGTAGCTAATTGTAGCTTTTCCTGGGTTGGGAGACCTGCTCTTCCAGGAAGGACTCAAGTTCAGCAGTGAAAAAGTGTCTTGGTATGTAGCTTGCTGTTCTCAAATGAATTTCTCTGTTATGGTAACCCAGAGAAAGCCATTACAGCACTTCAGGCTGGTGAGGTGATCAAATTGAGCCTGCAAGCCAATTTAATGGACAGTTTGGTTACTAAATGATGTGTCTCTGGAACCACTGTGGCAAGCCTACACTGGCAGTAATTGGTGGCTTGCTGTGGCATTGGTATAATTCAGCCTCATGGGCCTAGCCCTGTGCCTGCAGTCATCTCTAAAGGCTTTGCCAAGCTCCTTTGCTTAGCTGTGAAATCCCTGGACAGCCCAGACACTGATCTCTGCTTCTAACCAGTTTTTACTTAGGAGCAGATGAGTCAGCAAGGGCTGATTATAGATCTGATTGGGCTTTACAACTCTGTTTACAGCTTAACAAGTGGCATTTGGTTACTTAAATCTTGTGACTCCCTAGTAAACAAATCATACTAAAACTGAAAAAAAAGAGTAAACCGAGACAACAGTATGTTGGGAGAATGTAAGATGACAATACTTACTTTTTTGTTATCAGCCAGATTGCTGGAACTACTGGGACAATCCATTGGAAAAAACAGTGGTAGAATGTCAATACAAGAACTTCCAGCTATAGCAGATAGCAACCAGAAGTAAAAGAATAATCAAAAAGCTCCTGTTTTAAGGCAGAAATTAGCTAGCACTGAAGAGTAGCTTATGATTAAATGCATATACACAGATTCACAGAAACTGCAAGGAAGTAACCAGTCAACAGGGTTAACTTGACTGGTTTTTCCCCTTTAAAAAGCTGTGGTTGCTTTAGGCAATGGAGCAGGGTGAGGGCTCTGTTTTGTGAGTATGCTTTACAGCAGAAGGTAACCTCAGCTGCACTCAACAGCTCTGCATATCATGCATCCACATTTAACCAAAAAGGTATATTCTCTCAGGGAGTTTGATCCTGAAGCTTCTGCTTCCTCAGTTCTGAGTTATTTTCATCTGGTTTAGCTCAGCAGGAGGCCCCCTAGTGACAAAGGACAATCCAGAATTCACCCAAGCCATTTCCAGGCAAGTGTACAAAAATCACATTATATCATGTTCGCATACACACATATACGTTTGGGAAATAAATAAATTTAAAGGTGAAGAAACAGGGCAGACACCAAACATTCTCCTTCAAGATTAAGACTGGTGCAGCAGGCGTGCATGGTATGGATTAGTCTTTCACCATGTGTGGCTTCACCACACACACTCACTGATTACAACATAAAAATAGTTATCTCCTAAGCCAAGAGAGTAGTGCAGCTGAAATAAATACCACTTTGGTTTAACAGCCTTACCTTACTGAAAAATAAGGTCACACTCCAGCACAATAGAAGACTGGGGGAATGAGAACAGCACCTAACCACAAGCTGATTGTTTTACAATACCAAGCAACAGCTGTGTCTTGGAATAGGCATTCGGTGTCAAACCCAAAGCAAGATATCTGACTGAACACAGTTCAGTAGAACACTTGCCCTGGACATAGTGCCAGGGCACCTCAACACCAGCAGTAGGGAAGACCAGCAGATAAATAAATAGATCTTCAGTCATACTGAGGCAGCATTACAAATGCAAATGCTTATTGCTATAAATAAACCATTAAATACTTCATTTAAACAATTTAAATAATTCAAGTCTTTCACTTCACAACAGCTCCTCCCAGGAAAAGATACCCTGAAGTCCTAGAGAGAAAGTAATCCTTGTGCAACACTGCTTTGTTCCTGGGTTAAGACAGCTGGGGCATTGGATAAACCCAGGAACAGTAGCTCTGTTTAAATGCCATACTGAAATTCCATCCCAAAGGTGATTTGAGTTAAAGAAGGTTTGGAACACTAAACAAAACATGAAAATGCTGAATATTACTAAGAATAGTAATATAAATGAGGAAAAGAAGGAGTGATAGTCTTTTATGCTCCAACTGCAGCCACAGGATTAGAGGAATGTTTATCCCAACACATGTATGTTATCTGGTCTGTTAGGAGATCAATTTTATGCTTGTCTTCTTTTCAGACCAATACATTAGTGCTGGTTTTGAGTAGGAAAAAGCAAGAGAGAATTTGTTCTTACTGTGCTGTATGCCTTTGCAAAGAGCCACAGCTGAGGGCTGTCTAGGAGCCCACACTGGGGACTGCTCAGAACAGCAGCTGCCACAGTGTTCAAAGTAGTATTTACAATCACATGCATCTTCACTAAGAAGAAATGTTGGCTGCACGCACCATGACAACATTAAGCTCCACACACCCTAAAAGGCTTAAATTAAGAATGCAAAAGCTTCTTCTTTCAAAGCAGTTCAAGCAGCAAGCTATGATACATTCCACGTAAATCAAACAATGACTGCGAGTTAAGAGCTCTTTAATTACAGAAAAATAAGTCTTTAATTTCATATCAGGTATCATTTTACACAAGCAATTTCAATATGATAGTCCATGAAAAACAAATGCATACTCGATGGAAGTTAAGAGCTCTCAGTGAAGTCAACATAACATAGAAAGTTGTGGTTGAACAAAGCTTCCTATCTGGTTGAACTTCAGCAGCCGTCATTGCACAGAGTTAAGTTCCTTTAAAAGGTTTGGTTTAAAATTAGAGTTCATTTAAATGACTGGAGGGAAAGGCACTTAGTATTGCAGTTTCCAGAACATGATTTGTTTGTCTTCCCCTCCTGTAATAACACTGTTGCACTGTTCATTCATCCACATGGACATTACAGCACCTGGGAACAAAATCACAAACAAGTAAATCCAAATGCAAGTAAGTGTGGTACTCGAGATGACAGAACAGATCTTTCTTTGAGAGAGTTTAGCATAGTCTGAGGATTGGATTACACTGACACCATAGATGCTAAGAGGAATTTTAGTAGGGTCCTAGGTAGCTGCTCTTATTCACAGTAAGGATCTCATGCTCCATTGCCTCAGCTGACTTTTGGTACTAGAGAGACAACATCATTGCTATGTAGAATGCAGATGGCAACTAAGGAAAGCATTCAGGAAGAATGAGCTTTTTCACTGCCATTTGGAATTTTCATGTTAAAATTCACATCTTCTAGCATATGCCTCAGAAGCCCACTTCTGAAAAGTCCTCAACTACAGAATGATCTCTCCACATGTCAAGTTCCAGTGTAAAACTTATAGCAGGGAAGTTTGAAACAACTGTTCTTAGTTAAATAGCCTTAAAAACTTCACTTAGTAACTTAGGTAGTTTTTCCCCTCATATCCTGGTTGCTGATACACTGAGACTATAGAGATACATTTAATCAGCCTATAGATCCCCATCCAAAACAAGTTTACTAGAGAACTTAATGTTGTTAGACTCAGTCTGGAAAAACTGGCAAAAGGATACAGTGCAGTCTATACTATATTTGAGGGCCAAGAGGTAGAAAAATATTGACTTTTGCAATGTTGCGTGAATTAGAAAAATTGAAAGTAATTTCCCTTTGGCCACTCTTCTACAAAGCAATATTCCAGTCTTACTTGATTTCCTAGGAGGCTCACATGGACCTACTTTTAATTCTGGTGTTTCAGGTAAAGCTGACATCAGGAACAGCCATCTGGCTGAGCAGATGATTCTCAAACTTTTCAGTACTAACAGAGCTGGAAAATAGGAATCTCACATTCAGTTTGAGAATGGGAATAGTTCAGGCATACCTGTATGCCCTTTGATTCTTTCAGTAACTTTTCCTCCAAGAAGGTCCCAAATCAGTAATTCACCAGACTGAGATCCTGATAAGATTGTATTTCCATCCCATTTGAAGCACCTGCAAGTAAATCTGAAATTAGTTCATGTCAAGCTTTTGCATGATGACAGCCAAACATTTCCAAACTAGGTCAAAAAAGAACTGGAAATAGATATATGAAACCAAAGGAAACTACCTTTTAACACAGTCTTTCTGGAAAGATTATACCTAAATTATTTTAAAGATTCATGACCCAAACTTGGTTCTGTGACTGCCCTAGACCCATCCAGGCAGAATATGAAACATAATCCCGTAACAGAAGAGCGCCCAGTCAACTTTGCATGTGTGTGATATTCCAGTGCTCTCATGAGCCACCACTTTCACTTCTGCCACTTCATATTCCTGAAATCATCACTTAAAAAGCAAAGATGAGTTTCAGGCAAATAACTAGTGAAAATATATATGTGAACACGCATATGTAATTATGTATACCCACAAAAAAAATGAAGTGTATTCCATGTATAGTGGCTATATTTTTACTCCAGTAACTGAATAAGCATTCCATCTGTTTATCTGATAAACCATAAATAACTGTATACTTTTCAGTTGGTGGAAAAAGGTAATCGGTCTTTGATTTTAAAAGCCAATCTTTTTTTAAGACTATCAAAATAAAAAGAAAGCATTACAACAAAACCTCCACAATAAACCCAAAAAATAAATATTAGTGAGAGATTATTCAAATAAGAAAATTCAACTTGTTAGACATTTCAGTAGCTCAGCTGCTGGAAGAGCTGGTTAGCTACAGCTGTCATCATCTTTAAGGGACATGACAGTTGTTGAAAAGTTGTTTACAGAGAGAGCTGTTTGATTTTGCCCCAGTTTGGAAAGCTTGATCATAATGCACACAACACGCTAGAATGTCAGTCTTTTCACTCTAAAAAGTGATTCAATAAAACAAAGTTGCCAGTATTACGGCCCTTCCCACTCTGCTGTCACCAGCCATCTCCACCCAGCTCCATAACCTGCATGTTCTCAGCATTACCTCTGTGGCTCTTCAGTGGTCACAGAAGATACGAGCATTCCAGTTTGTACATCTATTACTTTAAAACAACAGTCCTCCCCTGTGCTCAGTAGATGTCTGCTGTCTGTACAAAAGAAGGAAGCAAACAAAAGAAACAAGAAGAAAAAGCATGTTCAGATATTCAGTTCTAGTTGCCAAAGTACTCTGTGATCAGCATGTTGGATATGACATTACCTGACTGACTTATCTATAAATAATTTAGTGGGAATGAAGTCTCTAAGCAAGCAAAGATAAACAAGATTGGTTTAGAGTCTAAATCACTGGTCTACAGCCTAGCATGGCCTTGTGTACAATTAAATTCCTTACAGAGGAGATGTGTGACAATCCAAAACATCTCACCATCTCCCTTAAAACAGTAATTCCAATAAGAAAGATATATTACATGGTATTAAGATTCCCTTTGAAACTCCCAACAGTGCATATTAAAAACTGAAATCCAACGTACCAGGACTAAAAGCAGCATGAAATACAGTCCCAGAATGATGTGGCAACTGGTGCAACACTGTTGCTGTTGTAACATCCCAAATACTAAGGGTACCCTCTTTGGTTCCAGATGCCAGGATGGTATTTGCAGCATTAAGGTCCATTGTATTTACCTAGGAAGTTAAAACATCCCATGACTTCTCCTCTTCTTTCATATGAGCCATCTTGAGACAGGTTTTAAACATACACAAAACTAGCTCATTATCCCTAAGAGGATATTTTATTTATGAAAAGCTTTGAATTTAATTCTCAACATCCTTAATTAGGTACAAGTATGAAAAATCCAAACTATAAGAAGAAAAATAGGTCACTTTGAAGACCTTTTAAAAAGCTTTTGCTTTGCAGAATCAGAAATGCTAAGTGACATTTCAGATTACTTTTAGTACCAATACTCTCCATCTAACTGCTAGACTCTACCCTTAAGAGTAAAATTTTTAACTTTTAAAAAACTTCCTACCCATCAGCTGTTTCCAGTTCTCTTGGGTACTTAAATGTTATCAGAATCGCTTCAGTATTTGCCAACATTGTGACCTATTAAAAAACTAACTCTTAGGAAGGTTTAGAACACAATCATTTTAAATATCTTCACAGACTGATGTTAGAGGCTATAAACAAAAGTATGCAGTTACATATTTATGATGCATTGCACACAATGTGTTTGTATATTTACAGTGAAATTCACTAAGATATTTACCATGATAGCATGGTAAACAACTCAGGATTTCTTTTTCATTTGCTTGCCTTACATTAAGAGAAAGCTGTAACAATCAAAACACTTGAAAAAAGAGAATCTGTTTTCAAAACCAAAGAAGCAAACAAAACCACCCAATCCTTCCTGCCCCCCACAGGAATTCTGTGCATACAAGCTGAGCAAGACAAATTAAGAAACCTGTTTACACTGGTGCTTCAGTCCCAAGAAATGGACCTTTCAACCCAGGAAGCCCAGAACACTGGTGCAGAACCATCAGACAGTGAAAATCCCAAAACAAAACAAAAAGCCCCTACACACATTTCCTAACATACACCCCTCAGCCCCTAATCCAATCTTTGTGCTTTATCACTAGATCATGATTTAACTCATCAATTAATTTTCTTGTTCTCAGCTACTGCATCAACATACTTACACTAACATCATGTTCTAACTGTGCAAGCAGTTCAAATCGGTGTTTTTTATTGCTCAAGGTCTCTCCGGGAACACAGTGCCACACCTACAACACAGATAGTTATGTTTGTTCAAGGAAGCAGTAATATAACCCCAGATGAGCTCCTTCAGGGCTCAACTCTCACATTACAAGGGGGGGCTGCTTGTGTTCACTGTGGGCCTTGCCTACGTGGCAGAGGACAGCAATGGCACCTGAACTCCTTTACCCTAAGCAGAGCCACATGGTGAAAACAACTCTGCTGACTCCAGATAGCCTACAGAGCCTGCCTAAGAATGAGTATATCACTGCACTAAATGTGTACTTACCAAAAAAAAATCATACACAGCAGGCTTTGGGAAAGTTTTTCCTGTCTCTAGCTTCCAAATTATCTTTCCACCTAACTGTAGGCATGCTCTTTAGATTAGCAAATTTCTGCCCCTCTTAGCTGAAGAATGTAAACTTCAAAATTATTAAATATTTTAGAAATCTATTCCACCCAAGAAACATAATTGTCAGAGTCACAAAACATTCCAGTTTCTCCAACAAATATAATTTGTCTTCAGAATACTCATTTTTTTACAGTAAGTTATAATGAATGAAATTTCCTGAAAAAAACACTTCAGCTTTGAAACAGTTGAGCTAAAGCTAAATGGAAGAATAAACTCTGGAAATAAACTTACTGTGATACTAGCCAGGTTATTACTCTAGTACAACACGTATAATCACCCCAAAGCATTGGCTGGCTGAATATTACAAAGTGCTGGCTATAAATAGTCATGCAATTGTAACAAACCCAACTACAAACCTTCACAGTGGAATCCCAAGATGCAGAAAATAAGCGCCCATCACGCCAACAGATCTTGCTGACTGCATCATCATGGCCCAATAGGACATCTTGCTGTCTTCCAAATGCAATTGAATAAAAATATCTGACAGAGAAAGGTTATAAAAGCATTACATTTTGTAAAACTTAAGGGTTTTTCTTTTAAATAAAGTAACTTTGTTTCTGTAGATTCTAACAGAAATCTAGTGGGAAAAAATAGGAATACCGACATTGCGTTTTAAAAATGTGATG
This sequence comes from Motacilla alba alba, assembly GCF_015832195.1. Lineage (NCBI taxonomy): Eukaryota > Metazoa > Chordata > Aves > Passeriformes > Motacillidae > Motacilla > Motacilla alba. The sequence goes on from NC_052017.1 coordinate 114,297,612, forward strand.
ATTTTCTGTATCATTATCTAAAACTATAAACATAGCAACCAAGGCACTCCACGCAATTCAATAAAGTCAACAGGAAGTTAATACACACATATGATTGTCCCATGAAGAACTTATGACAGTGGTATCTCCTGGCAAGATTAAGCAAGATGACAAAGCCTGCAAGAAACGAAAAAAAAAATACTCAATTTCTTACCCCAAATCCAATTCAAGTACATTAACATGCTTTTGGAGAACAAGAAGCATTTTAATCTTCTATAAAAATAACACGCAGATGTTATATGAACACTGATCAAGAAAAACCTTAGAGGCTGGACACTGAACATCAAGAATACTTAATCTCTATTAAATAAAGGTAGCGGAAACATTCAGAAATACATGCAGAACTGATAAATCTTTCCAAAGAAACTGGCATTTCAAGCACGTGGTACATAATTCCTCACTCAGAAGTAAGTGGGTCAGCTCTTCATCTTGTAAGCTGCTCTAAATTCTAGACACAAATAGCTAACAGAAACTAAAAATGCAGATTCTTTTGATGTTTGCTCTCCATCAGAGGTACTCATTAGCTCAGGTATTTCAAAGAACAAATACAACTGTCTAATTCCTACTACTCTCAACAAGAAACATTATTTACAGATACCTGCTCAGTTACATTTCTGTCTCTAGAAAAGGCAAGGAAAAAACCAACCATCAGCCCACTGCTTCTACCTGCTATCATTACTGGTCATGTTTTAGGTCTGTTTGAAAAACAGTAATCCGCTGGAGTGTAAACACTACTCCTTTTAGCATTCTTGAAGTGCTTAGATCAGCACTAAAACTACAGGGGAGAAGAATAAGAGTATACAAAGCCTTCTCATAAAAAACAGACTTTTGGCTTAGCAGTCAAAGAGTTCCCTTTCCACAGTGTCAAGAAGTGATGTTCCCAAGTTTCCCTTTGCTGAAGATTAGGAATTGATGTCTAGATTCACCTGCTATAGTGTCCCATGGCAGGCCATAGGGTCTTGATCCTGCAAATTACTTGGGGACCAGTCAGAGCATGCTATGGCTTCTGTCTGGGCAACACATTTGCCATTCTCGTTCCCTCTAGAGATGGCGGTAGAGAGAAAACTGATGTATCTTGGTGTCTTGCACCAATAAAACACTGAATATGGCAACTGGGAGTGTATCTTTACAACCCAGGTCTGGCCGTAGTGCTCAAGCACAGAAAATCAAATTCAGAATCCCTTTCCCAGCTCTTTTAGGAGCAGGGGGAAAGTGTTGTTCACAAGTTACTGAGATCATTGCTCACAGAAGGATGGCTCATTTTAGCCCAGCACAGATTCCACTCCCTGTGCTTGGTTTTCCTCTGCTGGCTGACTCACAGGCTTCAAACACTGGGGTGCAGTAAGGCAATGCTGGATGTGAGCATGTGGTGGAATTTAAGCTTTAAAATTCTGGTCCCAATGGCAGTTACTCAGGAGGACTGAGCATGCTCATGCCAGACTGTCTACCACAAGCTCTTCCCTGGATAGCAGGGCAGCTCAGAACAGAGCCAGTGTAACCATTTAATGCTTCTTCCCCATATTTGCAGAATGTGCTCTGTCTCTCTGGTGGCCTGAGAGAGTCTCAATTCACTCTGCTAAATTATTCACACACAATACAACTGTGTAGGCAGGGGAAAGAAAAGAGGCATTGATGAATGCTAAGAGCCATCTCACTGAGCAGCTTTCAGAAGATTCCCAATCATCTCATTCTTATTTTGACAGCAGCCTACCATGTTTGAAAAGGACACACTTCTCTGGATGGTTTTTGAGTCTTTGGAAAACATCTTCAAAGTTGAATCTAGGGATAAGGGACAAAATAGAAGATAAAAGGACTTTAGTTTAGAATATTTTATATTCTAGAAGCTAATAATTTTGCTCCTGCTTGAGTTTCTTACTATGAAATGCAGACACAGGTTTCTCATAGTCTCTGAGACTCTTTATAAGGCTTGTGACTTGGGCCTGGAACTACCCTGTTTTGTACCAGTTACAGATGGACTACCCCATGCTCATCAAACTCCAAGAGAACTCTGGTATCTAAATAGACAAACTTCCATTATTATCATTACTGAAATTATCTTCCAAACCTAGATAATATTGAAATGTTTGAGTCAAAATCATCTAAAACTGAGCAAATTCATATAGTTAAGCTATTTAATTACATCGGATATATATTTCAGTTTCATGCCATTTTGTTAAAAAAAGAACATTAACCTGCATTTACTGTGCAGGTTGTGGTAAATACCTGTGCAATACTTACCCTGGGATGTAGTGAAAACAGAAGACCCGTTGCAAGTGACTGCTATGCCAGTAATTGCCCTGTTTAATACAAATAAGCTTGTGGGTGACTTCATAGATTTTGAAACTGAAACACCATCCTGTAAATAGACTACAGCTGAAATCTGTTATTTGAGCTCTGTAAGAGCAAAGGCATTCAAGGAGATTAAAAACACTACAGTGATGTGTTATCTGCCTAGAGACAAAAATATACCTTGACCTAATATGTGAAACACCAGGATCCCTATAGTGTTCTGTAAGAACTCCATCAGAATGGACTTGCCCGTGTGAGAAGAAAAATGGTTTCTCATTTAGTTTTTCCAGTTCTGGATTAGCTACAAATAATCAGGAAGCTGCCTACAAGCAGATACTGAAAACCTCAAGTGCTGGGAATTGGAACTTGCACATTTTTTCTCTTTTAATTTGACACTGGCAAAGTCACTATAGGAAGAAATTTAGACAAAGCTTATGTCAGGGAATTAGGAAGCACAGAGCATCCTGCACAGCCAAAGTTCTGTTACACAGCTCTGTGTCTCATTATTTCTCAGCAGTCTTCAGGAAAAAAAAGTAATAAAAATAATCTGAAGCTGAAATTTGAGTCCCTTTTCAGGATCAAGATTTTATTAATGCTAACAATCTCGTAATAGATTTCTCACTACAAATATTACCTTGTTTTAGGGACATGATAATGTTTTCCGAGATTTGATCACAGTCACCAAGAAAGTGGCTGGTCTCAAGGTAGTAGGAAATCCTCCTAACCAGCCCTGTCACTAGGACAAGAGATGGGGGCAAAGGAAAACCTGTTCTTTAAAATATAGCTGACGTTGTCCATTATTAGGTATTTTCAAAGTTCACCTGAAAAATGCCCCTACTGACTCTTGGATCCCTAGGAATCAACCAGAACAGTAGTTTGGTACCTGGATTAACTAAAAACCTATAGCTGGCGACTTGGAAAACTGCTCATGCAGCAGCAGCTTGAGGTGTACAGTGGAACAACTTAAATGTTTAACCTTTCAAATCTGATGGGATGAAGTTGTGTCCTCCTGGCATTATTAAAAAAAAAAAAAAAGGAAGTTTTATCTGGCTGCTGTTATCAGTTTTAGAGAAGAGTAATCAATATCTGCTTCAGATACTAAAATGATAATGAACTTATACATATCTAGAACTAAGGAAAAACAACAGCAAAAATCAAGCTGACAAATACCTTCTCTGGATTCATAACCCATCATATACTCAAGTTCATCTTGCATAATCAAATCACTAAGTCATCTCCCAAAGAAAAGTATTTACCTTAAACCCTAACTCATCATTCAGATTAACACACAGATCCCCCCCACCCCACGCAATTCAGTGGAAGAATTTTGACTGAAAAGAATAGTACCTACTCTTTGTGAATTTTACACTGCATATCTAATTTTAGTTTGGCAATATTGTTCCAGGCAAGTGTTATACTTTCTTCTGTCAAATCTTCAAATGATTCTTCATTTGGAGAAACTGCAATAAAATGCCACAATAAAGTTCCATCACAAACAGAAAATAAAGACATATTTCAAATACCTAGGTAGCTGACATAAATATGAAATTATAGAAATCATGCAGAGCTTCAGGAATAAGATCCTTAGACTAAGGCAAAGAGTGACAAGATCACTAACATTTCTTCCCAGATCTCTTGCTGAATTTGCATAGGCTTCCACAGTCAAAACCACGATTTTTCTCAACAAGTTAGTGCTTTTAAAGAGCAGACTTTGTGGAATGTAACTCCAAAATGGAAAACAAACAAACAAAAAAAGAAAACTTAAAAACGTCTTCATTTCACTGTTGCAAAAGTTAATGGACTAAAAATCCACCAAAATTGAGATAATTAGATGTCTATTACAAAAAGGTCAAACCCTAGAGAAACTGTTGATGAGTGAATTAATGACTTAGGCAGCAAATCTATTTAATATACAACCATCACTATCACCACATACAACTCTCAAAGCCCCTCTTGCCAGTGGATGCTACAGGTTGCTATGCTAAGTAGCACTCATTGTCACACCTCTGCTTAAAAGTGAAGGCCATCAAATGGTAAGTGAATTGAAGACAATCAAATGAGAAAAATCTTTCCAAGTGAAAGAAAGTGAATCTTCAGCCCAATTTATAGTTAAATCACTATATGCATTATGAAGACAATAGCATCTTAGTTTTGGAGAAGTGGTTAAAGTTCTGCCCTGAACAGAAGCCTGTGAGGGCATTACAATCCTTTTCTAGAAGAAAGTTATTCAATCAACTCTGTCCCTACAGTATGTCGTAGCATAGGGGGAAATTTCATTCAAGTAATGGAAAAGGAGAAAATATTCAGATGCTTAATTTAAGTTCTTAGGGTTTACTTTGATCAAGCTAATTAATTGATTACCCCCCTAAGACATTCCTGTTAAAAACCCAAACAAATCTTTGCATCATTTAGAATGCCTGCAGATATGGTCATTGAAACTGCCATCACTTCAGCTTGAATTTAAAGTGTCTGGAAAGGGCAGGGATGATCACCCTCCGACAGCTTCAGAAGCAGAGGTTGAACAGTCCCAGAGGAGACCACTGGAACAGAGGGGAAAATACAGGGCAACACCTGTATATTGAAATTTGAAACTGGTCTGGTTTTGTTTTTCTTTAAAATTTAGTTCATGGATTTTATCTTGAGTTGGCTTACAGGAAAAGTAGCCAAGAGAGTTGTATAATGAGATCCTGTGGGAGAAAGAAACTACTCAAAATTACAAATTCTTCACATTATTAGTTTATCTATTAAACATTTACCTGGAGACTCAGCTATGGAAGTGCTGTGACTAGATGTTCGAGACAAGCTTTTCAATTTCTGAATGTTCCTTTGGGGATGAGGGGTTGTAAACAACTGTTTTGGCGTCTGTCCAAACTCCAGGATTTGTGTCAGCAGAGCTACTTTTTCATTGGGGTCCATAATACTTTACAAAGCAAGATATATAATTAGGCCATGGAGGCAAGTACTTTTTTCCCTCCCCTTCCCCAAAAGCATGGAACTGTGTGTGTGCAGTTACTACATCACTACAGGCCATCACATATTCTTATAGAACTGATTTACTGCAGATTTGCAATCATATAACAGCTTCATAACTTTGTTTATGTAAAATAACAATATTCTCAATGACTGAAAAAACGAAGCACTTGCAAAAAAGCCAGACTGAAGAAATGCTTAAGAAAAAGTCTTTCAATGCAAGCTAAAACTGAGAATATGATGCTGGTTCTCTGCATATTTGGGAGTATAAAATGGAAGAGCAACACCATTCATGTACACAGCCCTTTTACAGCTGGCAGAGAACCTGGAGAGATACTGAGAAACTTAGCTAACTGCTTTAACAAAAATATTCAGATTCTTGTTAATTACCTGTTTAAATCCACTCCTCCTTCATAAGTTAATGGGTGAAACACTGGAAAAAAAAGTTTATTTGTACAATGTAGATATACAAGGCTCATTTTGTTTGTCTTCCTACAAACAGAGCTGCATTTTTACTCACAAATAAGCTATTTCAGCAGGCATTAGAGTTTGAGGTCTTACATTTTAATCCTGTTTTTTACCTGAAAAAACTTAGGACTTTCAAGAGATTTTCAGAAAGTTTCACAAGGAATCAGTACTTTCATAGAGGAAGGATTGCTTATTTAAGCTTCATTAAATACCTACCCCCAATAAATAAATATATAAACAGATAAATAAGAAAGCAAGCACAGTTGCATAACTGGATCTTTGGTTAATTTTCAGACAGGGAACAGAAAGTAATAAAGAATGATCAGAAGGATCTGTGTATTCACCTTTCCAGGTGAATTGCCATGACGCAAATAACTTTGAAGCCTCTGCTTAAGAATATTTACTTTGACCGAAGTTCATTCATACACAGATCCCTTCTGACTCTCTTATCTACTTAAATGTCTGCAATCCATTATGCTAATAAAAATCCATACTGCATCAGAAGCAGCACATTATGCATAAAAAGTGCTCTCATTAGTGGTCTCTTTTGAGAGGTAAAAATATAGGTGCCATAATTTATATGCTGATTTACTGTATTTAAAGTCTGTGGTACATTGTAATTGACACTTATGCTCACAGTATGACTGGATGCCAAACCCTACAGTTCTAAAATATAGCCAAATCATATGTTAAGAACACAGAGATAAGTACACTGGAAAGAAATGAACAGCAGGAAAACAACACAACCTGCCCCCAACCAAACAGCAAAAAACCCCCAAAATCAAAAAAACCCCAGCAAAACAATTCTTGCTATCTCAACTATCTTACCCTGGAATTAGAAAGTTCTGAGTACCAAAATGAGGAGTAACTTATTTCTACCCTCACCACTGTTGTAGAAAGGTTTTCTTTCTAAACTTATTCCATCTTGTTAAGTGCATACTATCTCAACATTTTCTGTTACTTGTAGTGCTTCAAAAGGATCAGGGCTTCTGGAATAAACACCCTAAAAATCTGATCTGCTACTCTTTTTTTAAAGAGGGGACTTCCTTACTGGGTAGTAGCATACACAGCTAAAATTTCAGACTAATGAATTAATCATTGGTAATACTATTAGGTATAAATAAACACATCTACACAGCAGTAACATAACAACATCCCCCTTTGTAAGGGCCCATACATGTTCACAGTAAGGTTGCAAACAGTGAAATGTCTCACATGCAGATATGTGTATGTATACAAGGACGAACCAACACACGCTTTTTCCTTCATTCTTCCTCCAAAGACCTGGAGCCCATTAGCCCATTCTTTCCCTTGCCAATTCTCTCAGGAGGAGGGGGGAATTGTATTGAAATTCTCTCACTGAAATAACAGTGGAGGAAGGCTAAATACATATTTATTTGGAGACCTTGCAGGCTTCCATTTTTAATTGGGAAACACTAATTCCATACTATATTGCCACACCATGATGCGCAAGCAATTCCTGGCAATGCTACAGAATCATCTTGTCCACCCTCTAAGCACATCTTCAAAGATGCAAATCACCATGAAGGCAATACTGCCAGATAAATCACTATTTCCAATAAGGATCAAGCATTCAAAGCACAGTTATGAACACTCAAAACAAAATAAGCATTACAGATATGCTGTGATTTAGCATTCCTGCCTCATTCCATCCCCTATTTTTGCTAGTTCTATAAATGTGTATTTACCATTGTGAGCTGCAACTGCTTCACTTCCTTTCTGCTTGTAGCCAAATATTATGTCAATCCATTCATGAAGATGTTCTGATACATATGGACTTTCTAAAGCCTCTTGGCTCTTCTGAAGAAAGTCATCAGGACCTGAAGGGATAAAGGTTAAGTAAAGGAGAAAATATCCCATTCAGTATTGGCATCCAACTATCTTCCTCCTCATTCTTAAAAAGCCAACAAAACACCCCACACTAAATGTCAATTTTCTTATAAAAATAAAAAGCACCGACTAATTATGTCAATGGTTTAAAGAAAGAGTTCATTTAGAAGAAACCAGAGGAAGAACAATGATTCCAGCAATTTGAATTAGTTAATATTACAAGTTTGACTATTATTACCTGATGCCCAAGGTGGAAGCTCTACGTCTTCAACCATCTTTCCACCTTGCCTTTTTCCCAAGTCCAACTTCAAACTATTTACTAGAAAACTAGAATCATTTTCATAAAATTCTGGAATCAACTGGAATTTAAAACAAACAAACAAACAAAACAACCAAGTTTTGATATTAGCTTAACTTTCATCACTTAAACATTCAGTGCACAGAAAGTTATTAAAGTTCATATGTCAAGCCCTAAAGTTTAGCAGGCTTTCCAGGTTTTCCCTACAAGACAATTATCTGCGCTAAACTGCTAAGTTCAGAGTGGCACACATTTTTAACGAGTAATGTGTGACATACGAATCAATAACATCTATGAATATCTTCAGAACTCTCATTGTATAGCTACCTTCTAATTTTAAGACATCAAGTAAGAGTCAGGAATAAAATCTAGAATAAAACTAAATTATGATAAATTTCAGAGATTAAATAAATTATTTAAATACCACTATATCTAACCATTAACTCTAGACTATTTTTTTAAAAGCATCACTGTGTTAAATAATGTTTCTTTGATAAAGGAGTTTAACAGTATTTTCTATGTGACAGTTTATTCTTCTCAACACATTCTACAAGTTAGGGTTTCTCAGGGCTCAAAAACCCAAGATACTACTTCTACAGTTTAACTCTCTGGATGAAGCGTTGCAATACAGCCAGTCCTTACAGGATTCCAGCAGACAATACAAAAAAATGTCTTTTCAGCCTTAATCCACACTGTGGTAATTCCCATGTATTTCCTTTAACATTCCCACTGATACTTCTGTTAAACTAAAAGCCAGAAAGCAGGCACAGATGAGCAAACATGGAGTTGATATGGGATTAATATAAAGTTTATAAAGGATTTATAAAATGCAGACACCAGCCTTACAAAAAAACCAAAAAACTCAAAAACCAAACCCACACAACTGAAAAGCAGAAACAACAACAAAAAACAACCTAACACACTCCAACCAAACACTCTCAAATCAACAGTAGATGAGAAAGCTAAGCACAGATGAGAAGACTTGAATAATTTTCCAGCCATTTATTTACCTCTTTGAAATCTGTTGCACCATCCAAACAGTTTTTCCAGGTTTCTGCAATGCTAGATAAGACAGATCAATCACACATTTGTTAAAAGAAAAATAAATTAAGGCTTTGCACTCCCCAGTGATGCATATTTGAAAACAAAACCAGCCTAGTTATAGACAAAATGTAAACAAACCTGTTGAACATTCTGTCAGCATGATCAAACTTTCCATTCTGCAGACAGAGCATGTATTCTGGAGCTAAGGAGAAGGAAAAACAGCATCAGCTTGCTCCAAACCTTCTCTGCTTTGGAGGTAACTGCTCAGAGATCATATAAAAGGTGTCTTACCAACTCTAACAAGATAAAACAAAACATAACCCGGAGAAGAATAATGGCTTCCATACATGAACTTGGGCTCAGGCATTTCCTGGTAACGTGTCTGCAGCATAGGAAGAAGAAAGAAACGTCTGTTTCAAATCAGCACTGCTGCTTTTCTCAATTCTGAACACATACACACTGTTTCTTTTTAAAAGCACAGATTAGGACCACCCACCCTCAATTTTTTCTTCTAATGATAAAATAAACTCTTAAGTTCTAATATCCATGCAGCTTTAATCAGAGCAGTAAATCAATATGGCGAAATAGTTGTCATAACTGATCATCCAGAACAATCAGGTTTTTAGTGTTTTTTTCTTCTCTCACTTTAGCACTAACTGCAGTGACTCAAATTCAAAGAAGTGCAAGCAAATGCTTCCTTTTGTCTTTCACATGAAGATTCATAAGAGTATGGAAGAACATAGTGAATTCCATCAACCTGGGAGATTCCTTCCTGTCTGAAGCTCCTATGCATTACTCTAAAATGTATCATAATATAAACGGAATGACTTTTACTGCAGTAAGCATGAAGCCAATAACAGTTTGAGGAAAGCCAGATTTTAGAAGGAAAACTTTATTTACTATTACTGTAAGCACAAGATTGTTCATATTCTTGCCTTCCATAATCTTAGGAAGCTGTATGATTTTGAAATATTTTTATCTTTTTAATCAATATAATGGAGTTATTCTGGCAGTATTTTTTTCTATTGTTCTATAAATTATTTTGCAATAATTAACTTTCCATAGAAGACAATAATTTTACACAAATAATTAAAAGCCAAGTAACTGAGGACCTTCTAAGTCTTTAAGTATGTGTTTGACAGCTTATGAAAGGAAAGCCTGCCTACCTTGAGAAATAGAAAAGCTTGATGCACTATTATAAGGATACAGAATTTTCAAGTTAGTGCTCTGACCTCCATGGATCCAAATTTCCTCCCTTTAAAGTACTCTCCCATAAAATCAGTATTTTTCTTAAATGGAAATACTTAAGATTTCTACTCCTTTTTCCTATTTATTTCAAACATGTGTTTTACATTACACACTTAAATCCATGGGTTTTGAAGTTTCATAAATTCATGTATGTTTATAGCATCTCAGTGCCACCATATATACACTAACTGGATTTTGGGATATTATTTTAAAAGTAAGCAAAACTTTCAGAAGTTAGTAAGAGAGGGAAAAATGGATTCAAATAATTTAAAATCAGTACTGACAAAACCAGTTCTGATGAAATTAAGCTGGAAAATAAATGTGGAATGGTTATAGGTATGTTTGCTTCTGATAAAGTTTATAGCTAACTTTTGATTGAATAATTCCTAAGACATAATTCCCAAAGCTTGCTGGACAAAGGTCCTTTTATTGCCAATACGTACAAGGCACAAAATGTTCAGCATATAAATACCAAGATATACATACCACAAGTCTATCCAGCCTTTCCTTATTCAGGGCACCAACTGGTTTACTAAGGTCACGAAATGTTTCAGGCTTTGTCAGATCTTAAAAAAAAACAAAACAAACCAAATGCCTGGCTATAGACTCCAAGCATTCTACTAGACTTTAAAGTACTCTAATCAATATTTAAAAACAAACCAAAAAAAAAAAACCCCAACCTATCTAAGCAGCAACAAAGCAAAAAAAAAGCCAACACAGAACCCCTCCAGTAATTTTCTCCCTCCCTACTAACTGCAATCCCATCAAGTCTTACTGTAAATAGCTACTCATCTTCCTTACAAGTATGTATAATCTCAAATCTCTTGCTTAAGAACTAATAGTTAATCTATGGGGCAGTTATTACAAGTAGTATCATCTATTCAAGGTACTGCTGCTAAAGGCACAAAAGCAGCTGGTATCATCTTCGTCCTACTCATTAACCATTCTGTTAGGCTACAGTTAAGTCCCACCATACAATCAGATTGAAGTGTTTGAGCAGGTGCTGATGAATACCATGAGATTCCCCTACTCTGATTCTTGCAGAGGGACACAATCCTCAAAAGAACAAAATCCCAACACAAATTGCACTAAGACCCTTAATCAAGGAGCCTATTTAGGCACAAGCCTTGCCAGCCTCTTGCATTCAATCTGCAATGCTAAGAATTATAAAAGAACACCTGGATTCGACACATTTCAGTGCATTTAACTTATTAAAAAAAAAGTCATTTTACTGCTTCTTTTGCATTTATAAGTATCACAAAATCTTTGAATGCTCAGTACTGCTGATCTGCAAAGCAACCAAGCAGATGTTTGGTACATACTCTGTATCTCAGGGGTGCAACACTTAACAGAAAAAGGTGAGGTATTTTGTCCCCTGAGCTAAAGAGGAAGGGTACGGCCACAAGAAAACACCCAAGACCACCAATGCCAGGTTCATTTTGATGTAACATGAAGTTTATGCAGTATAAAAGCCTCCTCCCCCCCACCACATTTCAGGTTGGTCATAATGCACTAACATGCTTTTTCATATATACATACCTAACACTGAACTAGAGTAGTCTGCTATGATCCAAGGAAATACAGGGTACTGGGAGAGATCGTTGCAGCTTCTATCAGCCAGATTGTTGAGATGGAGAAGATACTGGTAATTTGATATATGTCCTCGCTGCCACTGCAACACATAACTTTCAGCTGTGTGCTCTGCAATATGATTTTCTGAAATAAAATAAAATAAAACATTAAGAGTTGGGAGGTTTGGAGTTTGGCCCCCCAAATTACACTGTGATTAACATTATGCAAGATACTGTAAAATAATTAAGGGCACAGTTTCTTATAGATCAAGTCAGAATTAACTGGCAACTTCACATTGTCATAGCCACCATACTTCACACATTTTTTAATATCTCTGCACATGGGTGTCAATTGCATTTGGCCAAAAAAAATCATAAAGGAGTGCTGAAACCAAACACAAAAATATCTGCAGACCATGAACATTTCTCAGCAATCTGGTAACCTTTAGGATTTCAAATTTCTAGAAACAGTTCTGCTTGATTCAAGAAAAAAAATTATTTTTCTACTGCAACCAAGGACACCCACTATCAGTAACTTGTGGAAAGAAGTCATGTATGTACGTGAACAGGACTTAATTTCAGATCTTCTGAAACAGAGTAGAGGAAAAGAAAATTGGCTCACACTGAAAAAAGTAGGAATTATGCACCTGGAGTTCTCTTTGAAGTATAGGCCAGGAGCTCAGTACATTCAAACTGCACCCTGCTTATTAGCTGTAATGTCAAGGTATGCTGCTAGGAAACTGGGTTATTTATTTATTTTTAAACTTTCTTCCATTGATTCTGTATACAGCACTTGGGCAAGTGCCTGAAATAGTAGAATTGAAGGACTGCAACCATGGCATGATGGAAAGAAAGAAACTTGGATTGGATTATGGCAAGCCCCTATTTTAGCCTCTATTTCAGCATAGAATGGAAAGACATTTGTGAAGCAGGAGGGAAACGTCTACTTATATTTAGGTAAATACATTGAAACAGAACCAGAGTCCTGGTACAATAATAAAATAGCACAAAATTTACATAAACATTTTCAATATCGGCAGTAAATATGTGTTTCAATGTTTCAAATTACAGAAAAACTCAGACTTTTTCTCCCTTTTTTTCTCCAGGACACACACATTTTAGGAAGTTACTGTTTACAATCTGAAAAAAAAATAACCATCACTTTCTAGGAATTAATTCATACAAGATTTAATAGAAATGAGAATTCAACTATTTCAGAACTGTAATTTTCATCAACCATTCCTAAGACTGAGGAAAGTTCAGGTACTTATGCGTGCACTGGAAATCCACCTATTACAGGAAGTTTCTCAGTAGGGTCTTAACTGAGGACTTGGGGGATCCAAACACAAGCTAGTCTATATTTTTTCAGCAAAACACAATTTAGCTGAGGGGATCTCATTTATCCCTTACTTTGAAGATAGTGTTTTGTTTGTTTCATTTGTTTGATTTTTTTAAGAGGGGGAAAGGGGGCTGTTAAATGACAGTATATATCAAGTTGCAAATTAGAAATACTAGTTTTGCCTCAATAATGCCTCCTCAGCTTTCACACTCAGCTCTTCAAACGCAACCAAACTGGTGCCATTTCACAACATTCATTCTGATCTTTGCTCATTTCTATTAATAATTATTACAGCCTATATATCTGTTTATTTTTCTCATTCTCCCACACACCAAGAGAGCAAAGTCCAGGCAAATTTCCCTTCCCAAGGTACTACAAACTGCATTAATAAGTAAATACTCCAAACCTATGTATTTTGCAATGAGGCGATAGACTTCATCTCGATCCTGACAGTTGTAGAATTTCAAGTAGATGTCAGAACATAGATCATTTTCTGTGCAAAACACTTCAAGTCCCTGAAATGTTAAGGGGGGGAGGGGGGGGCGGGAAAAAAATGAGAGCAATTATTAGCAAGCTGTAGTACTTGTGGTTTTTAACAGAATGTTCCAGTTGCTAATAAGTCTTATGACTCTATACTGGGTAGCAGCTTTGCCCACAAAAATCGAACATACTAAATTTTCTATTTCCAGTCACAAGAGCATTCAGTTTACACTGAGCCAATAGGTTGTCTCTGTCTGGATTGATTAAGCCTAGGTAATAGACATTTAATTATTTGCATTAGTCCATTCACTTAGGCAAAAAAAAAGTATATTTGGTTTCAATGTGTTTTGAGACAAAAAAATTCTACAAGATTGAAATTTCAGCGCTACCACTGAAAGCAACAACCGAGGTTTCACTGCAGAGCTCTTGACATTCGCAGGAATCATCACTCCACATTAGTCTCAATATGAAGCAGTGACAAAACTTCCTCCATGAATCAATCCAGAGAAAATACACCAAGAGAGAGAAATTCATTCTGTCCCATGATAGGTGCTTGATAAATGGAATTAATTGCTCCCTAATGGTACTCCCTTCTCCTATGCTGACTGCTTATGAAAGAAGTTTTTTATCCTTGTCAGAATTTACTCTGTTTTCATCTTTTTGACAGCATAGGAAAACAAAACACTTAAAGAATGAGAAAGGATCATTTAGTACTGTCCACTATTTAATACAGAGTTTTTAAGAACACCATGGCTTTTACCCAATGATGTAGATTCTTTCAGCTGGTCTCTTTAAGAAACCATATATACAGCAAGAAACCATATATACAGCAAGACAATAAAATAAAATAAACACTTGAGCTTACCAGTGGCATCAGCCCATGTCTTCTTTTATAGATGCGACGCACATTTTGCAGTGTTATTTGTACTACTGGTTTCTGTGGGGGATGAGGGAGGGGGAAGAAAAGATGGAGAGATTCTAGTAGGTTTATGTTCTTCTACCTTACCCTCAAAAAATCTGAAGTTTGTCTTGACTACAGATACTAGCAATATGAAAATAATATCCATCCATGTCATTTTAGCAGTGGAATAGTGATGCTAAGCAGTTATGTTAGAAAGAGGAAGCTTGTCTTTGCTGTTGGTTTTTGCCTGAGCAGCACAGCAGTTTAGGAATAAGTGAGCAGCAGTGTATTATCCCCGGCTCTGTCACCAGGAGCAGGGCTCATGCACCAGAGCAGCAGAACACGACGAACTCTGTTAAAAGGAAGCCTTTGGGCTGCTGGGCAAACTGTGCCACGGGTGCCACCTGGCGGCTGGAACCAGAATGGCACCGTTATCCCCTGAAACTCCTTTCCCGCGCTTGGACTTAATTCCAGCACATCCGAATCATAGAATAATTCAGGTAGGAAGGGACCTTGAAAGGCTGCCTAGTCCAACCCCACTGCAGTGAGCATCTTTAACTAGACCAGGTTATTCTGAGTGTGGTCCCATCTGACCTTGAATATTTCCAGCAATGGGATACACTGTCTCCCTGGACAACCTGTGCCAGTGTTTTACCACCCCATTGTAAAAACCTTTTTTTTTCTTCTACCTAGTTTAAATCTAGACTGTTCTAGTTTAAAACTATTAACCTTGACCTATAGCAAAAGGCCCTGCTATAAAGTCTGTCCCCCAAATTCCTCCTTCTTGTCAAAATTCCCTTTTCCATTTTCTGTACTAGCTCCAAACACTCCTTCCTCTTGTCACAGACATGATCTCTAATTCAATGTTCCTTTCAGAGCACTCAGAACTTTCCCTTTATTTTTCCCTGTGTCTGAGTCCCCACACTCCACTGAGACTTCTGCTTGTCTTTTCCTTGTCCTTAGGGCACTCAAATCAGGCAGATTCCTTTCTTTCCCCACAGGGTACCAGCGGATGAGAGCACTAGAGGAATGCTCCAGTCCTCAGCCCTGGGGAGGGAACTGGCAGTTCAGCATTGGGATTAGACGATGGGTCTAGCTTTGTACTTCATCCCTGGCCAGACTGTGCTCCACCAGCCAGCAGGATCAGTCATACCCAGCTGGAGCAGCACCAGGGCTGCTGATGTAATCTCACATGCTGACAAGCAAATTGGAAAAAAAAAATTAATCTGAGAACTAAAGTTTTCTGGTGATCGTGCTATTGCCATGTCCACCCTAAAGGTATTTCACAGCATCACAGCTAAGTCAGCGGTCTGCTGAGATGATCACTTCTGTTTCTATGACAAAGTTCCAAAGCAATAATCCATCTGCAACATGCACTCAAGTTTTCCTCCAGAGAAAGAAATGGTCAGTTAATAGAAAACCTAGCTAAGAGCTCCCAAAGTAAACTACATGTATATAAAGCTCTCACTAAGCTAGAACAGTATCAGACTAAGATGGAGAAATTTATCTTAAATGAAATGTAACAAATAGTGATCTTCAAATATTAATAGAGAACGAGCAAAGGACATTTTGTGCTTTGTCAGTAAGAGGTAAACTTCAAGCAAGTTAGCACAGAATGAAGCCTCAGAAAGAGAGATACACGCAGCAGAGATCAAAGGAAAACTAATGACCTTCTAAATATAACTGAAAATAGTCGCCTTGGAGATGTGCTCTATGTTCATTTCAGAGAAAAAGTACAGAGAATTAAAACTGTCCACTAGCAGGGCAGCGTGCTCACATCGTAAGCAAGACCATCTATGAGGCACTTACAGGATATCCATTAAGAGGCTGGAAGTACAAGTTAGCATCACTAACGCACACATGCCCTGGATTAGTCACCAGTGGCGTCACCATTTCTGCTTTACATTCCATATGCAGCGTTTCAGAAATGCTTTGAAATCTACAAGTGAAGAAAAGGAGTAAGTTTACCTCCAGTTCTTGCTTTGGTAGAGGCACCCTTAAATTACTTTGAAAGGTTTTAGTTAGCTTATAGCCTTGGGACACCAGAATGAGGACTTCACTAAGCCTATTTTACACAGGAATAAAGTTCTTTTTTGGGACCACCACTTTAACAGGCACTCCAGAAAAGAACACTGCTACATTCTGCTCCAGTCACAGGGCAGTAAGTCAGTTGACTTCTCTAGAACTGTAGTATTATTTGGCGTATACTGATGCCAAATTGCAACAAATTCACAGAGAAATAAAACATTTTGGAGACAAAGTAATGCATTCATCTTCTTAACACAGAATTTCCCACTCTGCATTCCAGATGCTTCAGAATACTAAGAAGCTAACTTTCTGAATTAGAGAACTTACACTAACTCAGCCAGCCATTTAACTATCAGTGCAGTAGACTAATGAACCAACAAGATGAAAATGATTTCCCAGTAGAAAGTGATTAGAAAAGTACCTGTATTTATCAAATGAAGTTCTAGCCAAGCGTGATTGTAATATAGCAGTTATCTAATGTGGAAGGAAAGAAAAATTAATATGGCATCTGATTCAAATGCAAGGAGAACTTAATCATTAAACGGTGATATCACAATTTCATAATTAAGCAAGGATATTAGAAATAATCAGATACTCACCATGGCAGCTTGATCTCCCATCTTATCTAGACAAGAAGCCCTGTAAAGCTAAACAATGAGCTTTAAGTGAAATAGCACAGAGATGTCCCACACAGCTCAGAAGTCAACAGAAACAGGAGGGGCTTTAACATTCTTGGTGACGGCATACTAAAAGATCTATTACGATTTCTTTTTAAAGTAGGACATATTTATTCACTTCTACTGCCATGTTACTACTTTGCTTAGTACCACTCTGCATATTAAAAGCTAATATGAGTCACTTACAACAGCTGTCAGAACTAGATGCTGTGTTCAAGTCCACATTTTAAAAATAGATACACCAAGGTTTTCACCTTGAGTACAAATAAAGCTCTACACTAAAAATCAAAAGATGATGTGATGAACTATCAGGGATATCAAATAGCCACATACCTGATGTAGAGTTTGCACAACATCTCCTACTTTCCAAGCAACATCCAATTGGAATAAGTGTTCTGTTCTACCCTAAAATTAAAAATATATTTACTACAAATTAATTTCAAAGAGAACTCAGTGGAAAAAAATTAAAATAAAGTAAACAAAACTAAAGACCCCCCCCAAATAATAAAACTCTAAAACCCAGTAAAACTATGCTATTAAAGATTGTGTTATACGTCACAGATTCCAAAAGCAGATGTTGATCATTTTTCTTTGCAAATATATCTTCCCTGGGGAAAGCTCTCTGTGCTGTGTTTTTTAATACAATACAGCACAATAGCTCTGAAGTGAATAAGTTAATGTAATGCAACCATCAATACATGAAAAGTAGTACCTGTTCTGCCTATTTTAATATCTATTTTAAACACATGCAAATATAGAACTAGCAAATGACATGTTACATTTTAAACAGCTACTGTATTTCTTATAGATGAAAGACACCAGCCCATCAAATCTTTAAAGACTAGGCTAAAAAAGTTAGTCACTCTCATCTACATAAGTAGTTTTGAGCTGAAAAGATCCCAAATCCAATCACAGTCAATTTGGACTAGCCATTCACAAAAGCCTCACTAAGACATTAACCAGCTTATGTGGCACACTCAATTTTCTCCTAAAAAGTTTTCCCAGCTTTCTGAAGTGTCATTTTATAGTAGACATTCCTGCTTTTACTTAAGTATATTAAAAGTATGTGTATGCATCAACTGGCACTAGCTTTACTTACAAACTCATATATAGCAAAGGTTGTTGAATACTTTCATGACCCCTGAATGCAGTATAAAACTATATCAATATGTTTTTGCAGCATTTTGTGATTTCTCA
This sequence comes from Motacilla alba alba, assembly GCF_015832195.1. NCBI lineage: Eukaryota > Metazoa > Chordata > Aves > Passeriformes > Motacillidae > Motacilla > Motacilla alba. Next base: position 114,316,012 of record NC_052017.1, read on the forward strand.
GGCTAGACTTTAAAAAAAAGTAACTAAGTGATGAGTAAGACTAAAGCAAGTCGTTGGTCAGTAGAGACAACTGCAATAATTTTAAACTGAAGGAAGGAAGACATGAAAATCCAGATGATCTTCAGTGTAATGTATGTGATCTGAGCTGAACTGACAGCAATGCAAGAGGAAAGCATGCTTCAAAAAGCAAACAGAACTGCATTATAGGGAGACATTAAATTCAGTAGCAATTTAGATAAAAGCCTTGCAACATTTCAACCAGAGCATCATTTTCCTTCAACGGGAAAAAACCCCATAGCTCTCAGGAATCCTAGTGAATGGTCCACAAGTATTGCTTACAGCCAATAATGTGACAGTTTTTGTGAGCAGCTGTCTCTGTAGCTCTCCAGCCATATTCAAAGACAAGAGCTCAGTATTTTGTAATTGATCTGAAACAATCAAAGAATGACATGGAAGATAAAATTTATTACTCAATTCCAGCACTCAGTGACATATATGGAACTGGCAACAATTCAAACAGAAGATATTTAGCTACAACAGAAAAAAAAAATCAGAAAAGTTTGAAGGTGAACTAGATTTCTTGTTTTAAAATGCAGAGAAAAAGCTGCACTTCAGTGAAGTAAATTGTGATGGTTAACTGTCAGAAATGTTTTAGCTGTGGATGAATCATAACCTAGGAGAAAATGAAGTCAAAAGCTTTCCATACAACCCTTCTGATTCTTCCCTTTTCCACTGTGCTGGCAACAAGATAAGGTATTTGTCTGATACTTAATAAATTTTGCACGTGGCTGCAAAACAGATCATAGAAGGACTAGAAGACAAAATAGGTTCAACATATAAAGATCTATCAGAATTAAAAAATAAAAAACAAAGAAAAAATTCTTTTAAGTCCTAGTTCAGAGGCAGATCTAATCACAAAACCAACCCAAAGCACTTGTTGAGAGAATGGAGATCCTCTCTTGTCTCTTTGCTGTTCACTACAGTAATACAGATTTATAGACTCCATCACTCTTGAAGTTTTTTATTTAAACAAGAACATTGAGAAATATAATTCTGCCTTTTTTAACTCTTGGGCAAAATGTGAATTATCTCTGAAAAATAAAAGTTTTGCGTTTGTGTTTTAACTAATCTCACAATTTAAGCAAAGAACCCTTACTTGTATGCCTTGAAGCCTCCAGGCTCAGAATCAGAGCAGACTGACCCCATCAGCAGAAAGCAACGAGGAGCAAGCTCCAATTTCTGCTCTGAGCAGCCTTATCCACCATTTCTTTGAACTGAGAAACACTCAGCTGGGAAATATCAATTAGCAATCTCTCATCTGAGCAGAATCTCAGCAATCTCAGTCTCAGCAGAACTGAGGAGAAGCCACTTAGTCAGGATGCAGTGTCCACTGTACACGAGCAGTCAGCTGATAGCTCTGAGCACATAGAGCTGCACATCAAGATAAATAGCAAGTGTCAAGTCTGCAGCATGTCCTCCAAGAAGTATCAGAAAGCCATCACAGAAGAATTCAGACATGCTTTTTCAGTATTTTTTAAAAAATACTTTTTTTAAAAGCTTCACTGTCATATTTCTCAAATGGTAATTATCTTACTCTTTCAGAAATGAGAACATAAATCCTTACAAAACTCCAGTTTGCTAAAAGCAGTGAAAAAATATATACTTACTCTTACTGTTTTATAGGGTGCAATAACATTTCTTTCTTTAATGAGAAAAACCTAAAAGAATAACAGATATTAGAGATTCATACCTTAAAAAATAATATAATTAATCAGAAGAACTGGTAAATACAAAGCCAAGAACACTGTTTAAGTAAGCAAAACACTGAGTTGTGATATCCTGCTTTAACTACCCCAGATAAACTGCAGAAAAACAATGAGCTTTTACATCAGCTAACTGCAAGGAGGGCAAGAGTCCAATTTTGTTCAGAGGCTTACTTACACAGTTGATTAGTGGGCTTTTATCCTAATCATATGATCTTCAAAGAGCTACATTCAGTGGGGCAGATCCTTCCCCTCTTTTAGTGGCTCAAGGTTCTGCCCAAACAGGAATTACCCTAGACTGGCAACACACAACATACCCTGTGCAAACTTTCTCAAACGAATGCCTTTCTTCTGCTGCTAAACATTTAGCTTCCAGCTGCAACCACAATGAATGCCAGATTTCCTCCCTCATCCAATACCATGCTTTTGAACAGTTGTATTTCTCTGGTGCTAGCCTCATCTCTGAGAATCTCTCCTCTCCAAAAGCCACATGAAACTACTATTCTTCTGCAGAACATTCTCACAACTCCTATAAAAAGACCTGACTGGCAAAACACTAATTTGTACACAGTGCCTTACTATCCACCATCTAAAAGGCAACGTGCCAGAAATAAGTTATGGTTTTGCTGTCTGTAGAGAAGGCTCAAATTTGCTAAATCTCAAGCCTAAGATCAGGACTGGTTCTGAACTAAACAAAATACACTGGACTGCTGTCCTGGGGTGACAATTGCATAACTTACTGTGTTCTACTCCTGGCCCAAGAAACTTGGATGATCACAAGTCCTTTCCCAGTGCCTCAGTTTCCTTCCTATAGGTAGCACACCTGTGGTTCTACACTCCCAGATTAATTCAGAATCCTTCTGGCTGCTACATACAGTCTTCCCCATTCCCACCAGCTGACAACAGAGCCAACCTTCACCCCATGACCGCTCCAAGAAATGTCCAGTTAGACCAAAGCAAGTGGCAGACTTGAAAGCCCATAAGCTCATCATGCCTCTCTAAGTGCTACATTAAAAAACAATGGTAATTAGTGCCTTTCATCTGACATCATCATGTACAGACCTGAATCAGGCCATGGGAGAATCAGAATGAAAAAACTGCTTCACATTCATTGCTCTTCTGCAGGATAACTATACTGAGTACTCTACATTACATAAGAAGTAGATATGATGGTTTGGTTTTCTTTACTTGTAAGCTGAGCAAAAACCTACACATACTGTATTAATTTCCTACCTTTGGAGGATGTTCCCCAGTTTTATGTCAAGAAAAACAACTGAAATAATATCAAATTATTATTCCCATTTGCTGTATTTTAAAGCCATCTAAGTTGTCTGTTACATAAGGAAAAGCTGTATATCCAGCTGTGTACTAACAATTTTTTCTGATTCTAAAAGGCAAAGGTGTTTAAGATGTTCCAAGTATTCCCTATGTGTGGTTTCCTACAAGGCCGAAATTCTACTTAAAAACCCGATATTTTTCATTACATCGTGATCAGTCATAATTACAACTAGTGACTACTTGACACTTGGAAGTCCATATGCCTTTTATACAAAATACCAGCATTTATGATGCCACCCAAGTATTTCAGAACATTTCCTCAGAGACAGGAAGATGACTGGCAAGCTACAAATGGGAGGAGTGGGGGGTGCTAACCACATTTGCCATCTTAAAACTTAACTCCTCTTTCCTACAAGATGTTTCCTATAATCACTTGTTCTTCAGAACATAGAGTAATGATGTACGGTGGAAGCATTGCCTGGAGGAGTTAGAAATAAGTTTTTAAAAATCACTCAGTACATAGAAAACCTGCCAACTCAAGAAACAGATTACACAGTGTTTTTCACAGAAGCAGTTTCAAAATTAAATTAAATATACTGGTTACTACAACACAAACCACAACTTCTCTGGCATAGACAGTATTAAATGCTTGAGTTTGTTTTTGACTGCAGCAGCACATAACTTACCAAGGCTATCAATTTTGGGCATTGGCAAAGACAGATTTTAGAAATAGACAAGAATATTTAAAATTGTATTTCCTGCCTCAACTCTGTTCTATCCTGAAAGGAACACATGAACTTGTTTTTCTTTTTAAACTTTTACAGCTTTGGAACACCTATGGACTGCAATTTATCAAAATTTAAAGTGCTTCCCCTTGGTTAACTCTAAGAATGAATACATCCACAACCACAACTCTTGACTGAATCTTTAGGACAATATTTCAGGACACCTTCTGAAAACTACTTGGTGGACATACAGCACAGTCCAAAGTTTTCGCAAAGCTGAACCGCAGGGACTGAGATGGCTTTGCCATTACCCCAACATGCTGCACAAAGCAGATGAAAGCAGTGCAACAAAAGTAAACTAAAGATGATTAAGAACAACTTTTATTACAGTCTATTCTCCTTTTTCATTCAATTCTAAGGTTTTCCTAAGCTCTATTATAAAATCCACAGGGTTAAAATGTTCAGTTTATTGAATTAATGACTTAATGAAGTCATTAACAGTTTGCAATTTCCAGCGTCAACAGTTTCACATTCATGCTAAATTTTTGACACTAATTAATTTTGTTTTCAGGTAACTTCCCACTCTTGGATCACAGCTTTGAGAAAAAATACCATTAAGGAACAAAAGCTTGCTCATTTATGTAACCTCACCAATTTAAACATCAAGAATCTACTATATGCATGTCTTACCTGGCTACATACAACAGAAATCCCTCCAGATGTACTCCTAAAATGTAAATAAGATATTTGAAACTATGGGAATTTGGGCTTTTAAGGAAGTTAAATACATACAGTATCCCAAATTTACCTACCTTGTGAAAGGGTTATTTGCTTCATTATCTTCTGGGGCTTTTATACTAACGCAATCCCGCAATGGTATCTGCAGCAAGTTATAAAAATACAGTCTTTCTTAAAAGCTTTTTAAAGAGAATCTTTAGTTACCAAGAAATTTAAGCTTGCAGTGCTTACCTTGATAATAGGCTGGATATTGTCATCTGGTTCAAAAATAATTGACTTGGAACAGATTTTTAGGGAGCCTCTGAATTTTCTAAAAGGAACAACAACAACAAAGTTGTGCAATAGTTCAAGATACATGAGCCGAGAATGACTCCAGTAAATGTATGTAAGAACTTTGTACCTTTCATCTTTGTTATCTTTATTTATAATATGATTAGCTGTGTGTTGTTCAAAGTAATATTCTTCCAGATTCAGAAGAAGCAGTGAAAACCTACAAATTAAAAATTAAAATATTTTATTTTAAGAGAAAATACCATAACAGTTAGTACACTTAATAAAACATTTTGGGTGCAGTTTTTACTAATCTTTGCTGCACACCCCACTCCCCAATAATGAATTAATTTAACTTTTTAAAATAACAACCTATATGGAAAATTTGTGTACATGTGAAGAAGACCAACTGATGCTCTTCCAACACATATAAGGTTAGATATTTGATTCTGATGTCTTAGATGGAAACTATTCTAATATAACCAGGCTTTCTGCTTTAGCACTGATCAATGTATGCCAGGCAAAATATGCAATGACACAAAAAGGAAGGGCAGGAACTAATTACTTAAAATGGATGGAATTAGATTGTTTTGAAGAGAAGCCAAATTAAACTGGTCTAAAATGTTAAGTGAAAACAGCGGCACAGATTTTACAACCTGAGTGAGTCACTCAATGGATGCCCTCTGAGGAAGCATTACCTTCCTCACCAACCACATTTTGTACTTCCTCCTCACCTCTCTTCAGCCCCCAGGAAGCCTCTTCATGGACTAATGTGATTAATAACAAACCTCAACAACAACAAAACAAGAACAGGAAACTGAAGTCTTCAAAAGTATTTAATTGCAGGATCATAGTAATGCCAAGTAAATGCAAGTAGGCCAGATTCGGGGAAACTTGAAAATGCTTTCCCTACCAACTTAAGCAAAACTGCTGCAAGTGATCAAAACTCAATGACTTTCTAACAGGATGAACATTGAATGCCATTGTCAGGATGAACAGGATGGTCATTGAGTGTAGAGAATGCCAGTGGATACTGGCACAGCAGAAGCAAAAACAACATCAGCTGGAAGTACAACTTGTTTATATGCAGTGCTGATCTGATCTGCACAAGTACTTAGTATTTCTTTACACCCACATTTTGAGTTTTCTGTACTTCGCTCATGATGTGCTTCACTAGAAATGCCTATGAAAACACTAACAAACACCAAGTGTCCCCAGAGCAGTATTCAAACAGCAGTAAATATGTCAGGAGTTCACAAAATGAACTGAGTGAATTGAACAGCCTGTTCATTAAAAAAGCATATTTCACAATGGCGAAAATAACATTATTGAAAATATATCTTGTGCACTTAAAGGTTGTGTTGTGGTTGTTATCTTAAACAGAACATAACAATACAGATTTTACTGCAACTACAAGTAACAGTGGCTCTATATACTCAAAACTGTGTTTCAAGATACTATGCCTTACTGCTCTGCAGCTTTTTTAAAATGGCCTTATCTTTACTTTCCTCTCTTGAAAACAGTTTTTTCATAATCCCATTGTGCTGGTTTTGGCTTGGTTTTATTTGCAGTATCTACTATGGGGTTTTGTTTTGAATTTGTGCTGAAAACGGTTGATAATTCCAAGATTTAAGCACTGAGTGTGCTTAAACTGAGTCAAGGCCTTTTCTGCTTCACCCCATTCTGCCAGTAAGGAGGCTGGAGGTACACAAGGAGTTGGGAGGGGACACAGCCAGGACAGCTGACCCCAACTGACCAAGGGTTATTCTGTGCAATATGGAATTATACTCAGGATATGAAAAATAGTAGCTTCCACACAGTTACTGTTATATCCCATTTTTCAACATATCATCCAGTTGAAATCATCCAGGACAAACTTTGAATTTCTGATTTTGCAAACTCAGATCTTGCAAGTTCTATCACATTTTTAAAGCTTTTTAATAAAGTTATGTTAGGATGTATAAAGAGCAATTCACCAGTAAAATGCTCTTCTTCTAGTATGCATCAGTGTACTACGTATACTATACAAATAATTATTATTTAAGTATTAAAAATATAAAAGTCAGGAACAAAGGTAGCACCCAGGTTTGTTAGGAAAAAATCTATTCTCTTTCATCAGGAAACAGCCACTATTGACATAGAGAACATGAGCTTCAGAAAAATGGCTTTTATGGTCCCACAAATTTTTTTTCCCAAGAAAACTAGAATGCCTGTTCAATAGAATTCATGTCTGAAATTCTTCAGGCTTGGGGTCTTTCTTTTATCTCCACCTATTCTTTTAACAAACTCCTCGTATTTTTATATTCTTTCTAAATTCACCTGTTGACAGCACTGGTATTTACTAGAATTTTAAGCTTTTGGTAAACGCAGGCATACCTCATGTATTCAAGACAAGCCATGTTTTTATATCAAAACATTGGCTGTTATTCACAGTAACTATAATAAACTCAACATAAGCCAAAATACATAAAACAAGAGTTATCTTTGAAATTTTTCATTATAACTACCTCTATGAAACTACTGTATCTTTGTACACTTTGTCACTTTATAAATCAATTCACCTTCCCAAAACCAGAAGCTGTAGGCAAGAATTTGACATATTCTTTCCCCAGCATAACACTTATGGCTGCTGAACCAGACAGTGCCATGAAGAAAAAAAAAAAGTAAAGATATGCACAAAAACTCAAGATAAACTCTTTATATAGGCTAAACAGGTACTGTGGGGAAATTATAGGTTTACTCCTTTTTAAATACTATGTTTGCTAGCAGCATCCAGTTTATCCTTTTGCTATTCTCTCTGTGTTTCTTCCACATGAGTACTCATTTTCCAGGCTTACAGAGACAGCATTGCTGTACAGCTTCTTGCTAGAGACCAGCGACCTCCTGTGCAATGATCTCCTGCTCACTGACCTCAGCTTTGCTGTCTGGGTTGTAATGCTGAGCTGGAAGCTGTTAAAGCATTTTTCCCTCAAACACTATCCATCATATAGGATAAGTGCATTTTGCATATTTATCTTCCCCTCCCACTCTCTGCAGAGCCTTCCATGTAGTTCTGAAGCCTCTTCCTAGCATTTCTACGCTTGCTGCCACTCTACTTGCAAGTCCACTTACTCTAACTGCATTTTCCTATATTTTCAGGCTGCAACAAGTCACTTCTACAGGCAGACAGAGCCCAGATATCAAATATCCACAAATGCAATCACATGTCTCTACTTCTCTCGAGCACCCATTGCAACTAGAACAAACTTACTGCCTGTCCCAAGATTATGTCACAAAAACTGCCCCTTTTAAAATTAACACGATACCATAAGTGAAAGCAAAATTTTCAGACTTGCATCTCACTACTGGCTAACAAATCTAGACCACCTCAAGTTACTGCTAATAATGAACCCTGAAGATTATGATGCGTGATCTCTGGAATAACCTTCTGGAATTTCTCAACTCATCTTAGTCTTTACTGCTCAAGTATTTAAATTTAATTTGCCTGTGTTAACAATCCATAGAGTTGTCAAAGAAAAGTCAAGTTTCATCACACGTTACTAGAGTACAGTCAGAGCTTTTTATCTTCACAGAAGTAGTATCTTTCACATAAATAAACAGAGCCACTGATGGTTACTGTATCAACAGGGTCCCTCTTGAGAACCATCACTGCACATAATGACACTTCAGGCTTGCCAGGAGGTTTAACAAGTATCTACAGACATCAAGGGTACAGATCAGCCTCTGGCATGTTGCCTAAGTAGGCAAACTGTGTTGTGAAGGCCTGAAAAAAATAGGACATCAATCATAATAGCTATAAAATTACAGCAATGGGGATCTTCAACGTGCAACTAAGCAGTTGGGCTTTGGGCAGACTGCCTTCCAAAGAGCTAAAGGAAGTATTCCAAAGACACTTGTGATATCAAGATGACTGGTACACCAAATCTATATACTATCAACTGCTATGTGGTCCTACAACAAGAATTTGTATGCATACCTTTAAAATTAAAATTTAGCATACATTTAAATAATAACTTAATTCTGCACATGATAGGAAGACTTAAAAAAATAAAATCAACAAGTAACAGTAGGCAGAGAATGCATGAGATACCCTGTACAAGAAACTGGTTAAACCTGTAAGAGCTGAAAATTATATTTTGGTTTTCAGCCACTGAGCAGCTGTACTGTTCCCAGTACTGTGTAATTAACAGCACACACTGTAAGCCTATGACTTTATCACATTGACCTGGAATAGCAACCTGGACCAAAAAAATCAATGCCAACACAAGTAACAATAAGTAAGTCTGTCCCCAGTCTACCCTTCCTTGCCTTCAAGTCTGATCCCAAGACGTAAAACCCCCTCAATCTAAGCAGTTAGTCAGGCAAATCAAAAGTTTTAACTGGATAAGGTATAAAAATGCTTTTGTATCTAAAATGAAAAAGGATTTTGATTTTTTTTTCCCACTTTTAAATTATCTGCAAGAACCAGCATCTAAAAAAACCCAAACAAATAAGCCAGTAAACAAAGCCCAGTTCTGGTTCTTACATATTTGTAGGAGATCCCTTCAGTTTCTATTAAACACCTTTGCCTGGTGCTCTGTAACTTTGTATTCCTGTAATACAGTAATAAACAAATATCACAAACAGAAAAGGAAAAAGTTTGAGACATTTTTCTTATTACCAGCAAGTGGTAATTTTGATCAATTTTCAAAATTAATAGCCTAATTGTTAATCAAAACTGCCCAAGTATAAATCATGAATGAGTTTTTATTAAAAATCTACTTGAAGAAAGGTAATGCTATAGCTTGGAAAGCAACTCGAATATCTATAGACACAAAATCCTTTGAAATCCAGCAATAAAACTCACACCTTAAAGCTTATTACAGGATGTTTTTATGCTTACGCCCTAATAAAGACAGGTTTATGCCCTCAAATGTTGTGGTCACTATGGTATAATCAAATGGTTTGCAACACACTGATTAAGTTAGTAAGCCACAGGCATGTCTTCAGGGATCATTGACCTTTTTTTTTTTTTTCACAATAAACTCGACATACTAGGCTATCAAAAAAACAAAACAAAACAAAAACAAACCCAACATATCGTTCTGAAATGACACAGAGACAAATTAGACAAGATTTTCAAAAAAGTTCAAACCCCATGGAAGCAGCTGAAAGGGCAGAGAGTCTGCAAGATGCTCAATGCCTTACACTATAGCCTCTTACAGTCCAGCCTTTATCCTCAATGTCTCACCAACAGCAAACAAACCTTCAGAGAACCTCCAAGATTACTGTATTTTCTGACTCTGTGTAGTATTTGAAAAATGGAAATCGATGGAAAAAAGAAAAAGAAGCAGCTTCAGTAACTTTGCTGGTCCCACACACTTGTAATGCTTTAAAAACTACTTCCAGTTGTGGAGACCAGCCAATTTTGAGTTAAAAAGTTATCACATTAGCAAATAGGCCATAATGCAAGCTTCTATTCAGAGCTGTGGAGTTTTCCCAGGATAGTTTCGTACATGGAAGGGTACATGGAATGCCAGAAACATTACCATGAGAATGGGTCCAGGCACAAGAACAAGGGGGTCAGGAAGAAGACTTAAGTTTTGGAATGCAGCAAACCCACACAGCTGCTCTGCTATCAAGAGATGCTAGGAAAGAGGCAGTTTCACTTCCCAGGGTAAAATAAATAGGTAGCCACCACTGTCAGTATGGCAAAGCCTTGAGCTTTAGAGTGGGTAGAAAGGCACTTACACTTTTACACCTCAGGTTTAATGCAAGCTCTGCATCCAAAAATTAACAGCAGCAGCATCTTGGAGAGGGAAGAAAGACAAACATGCTAGATAAGGGAATATCTTTTATTATAACAACTCACACAGTTGGAAAAACCAACACCACCAACTTAAATAACACAAGGAGTCTCCCAGATGCAAAATGGAAAAAAGATTTTCAGCCACAGTTGTGCCTGTCTGTCCGAGGGTATATGTTGGGGGGTGGGAGCTACAGCAAGGGATGACCGGTACAGTGTAGACACATGCGTCTCTACATCCCCCAGATAACTACAATGGAGGCTTTAAGAGCTTTTGTACTGGAACACATTCAATCACCACACGGTGTTAAAATTATACAGAATGTGGTAGGGTAAAGAGTTAATCTTTTACCAGTCTATAAGGAGCTGTTGAGCTTAAAATGTAAGCACCTACACTTAAGGGGAGAGGTAAATTTAAGCATGCCAACATAATTTAGCTTGAAGACCTATTTCATATTCCTGTCTTTGTCTAGTCCCAGAAAGATTATATTAAGAATAACTGAAAAATTCATATTCCAGTCAATTGGAAGGTATTTTCTTGTGAAGGGATTCAGTATTCCTTTGAGAAGCAGCTCCAGGTAGAAAAAAGAAAAAGGTAACCATCTTGCCAAGAAAAACAGAACTCACTTCCTTTTTCAAAGAGTTGCCATATAATTGCCACTCAGAAAAGGTCTGAGGAATATGAGTCAAGAACACACCCAAGACGCATAAGAAAACTCGGCACTAAGTAGCAAGAAAACACTTGCAAAACTTCAGCTGGTATGATGTCATTCCCAACACACAAGATTTGGGAACCCAAAGGCACCCAAACATTCCTAGCATTGTTATGAGTATGCAGCCAAGAAGCCAATCACCTTTTACAAACTACAACCTGGAGTTTGTAACTCCTGACAAGATGCTACAATATATCCTCCAAACAAAAGTGTGCTGCATCAGGCTTAGTCTACTTGAGAATTTTACTGCTCCTCAGCTTGATGTGCATGTCCCTCTATACTTCAGTCTGAAAAACAAAACAAGTCCACATTTTATTTTATATACCAATTCCACCTACCAACTGAAACACTGGACTTATTCAAACTGGACACAGGACTGACGAGTGCCTTGGCAAAATCCTGTTTATACCACCCAGGAAAGGTACCCATTGATCCTGGTTTAAATTCACAATCTGTGATTGAAGCCTTACTATCTTTGTCCTTTCATCAGAAAAGCACATGCTAGAAATCTACTTGGACACAAGGGTTTCAAGTGGCTGATCCAACACACCTTGCACAATCACTTGACCCGAAACTGGAAGTACAGTCCTGATAACAGAAGGAAATTGTCAGAGATGAAAAAGAAGTGCAGCCCAATCTAGCAGCAGCACACAGCTATGCAAAACCAACTCTAAAATTAAACCTCCTCCCAACAAGAACAAATCATGTATAGGCCAGCTGTAGGACTCATTTGCTGATCTTTGGATAAAAGCCTTCATTATGCATATTTTGTCTCAAGAGAGTAAGATAAGGCTGCTGATTAAAAAAAAAAAAAAAAAAAAAAGTCCAATGCCCAAGAAACCATCACACCAAAGATCCATCTGCAGCACCTACATGCTGCCAGGAGGTGGCTTCATGCAAATGATGTTCCCAGCAGAAGAGATGAACCCCTCCCGCAGGAAGCCACGCAGGGTGCAAGACAAACCAGCAGCACTGGACAGAGAGACCCTGTACCAAGTGTTTACACTTGTCTGCATTTGGGCATACTGCCAGCAGAAGTGAGAAATCAATTTATAAAGAAAGCAACGACCTGAGCCAAACACCACATCATCTAATTTGATGGTTTGTAACTAAAATTGTTTGTAAAAAAGGACTGCTGTTCATGAAGGATGAATATTTTAGGGATTAAATAAACTGTCCTGGACACAGGACATTTCAGCATTTTCTTGCTTTCTTCTAGAAAATGGCATATAGTCAGAAAAGAAGGTTTATGTAACTAGATATTAAAGTGGACTAATTAGTTAAGAAGAAATATTTTTTTCAGATCACTCAAAACTAATCTAATCTTCCCTCCAAAGCAACTGCATAAGTAGATTAACTTCATACTTACCAAGTTTCACACTACCCTTCACTGGAACTTTTATAGCTTAAAGTTTTGTAGAAAGCAACATACAAGTAACAAAAAAAATAAAAAAAAACCCAACAAACTCCAAACCAAAACACACATCAAATGCAGTTGCCACAAAATTTTAAGAAGTCCTGTTCATTTCACTAGGAAATATCTACCCCAAGGATACAAAGATCAAGCAAAGTTTTCAAGCAGAAGTTGGTGTCTCTAGCAGCTACCCAGCACCTAGGTAAAAAAACTCTCAGAACCTGTCCCTTCAATTAAGTCATAGCAAGCTGGTTTTTTGCTGTTTTAAGATAGAACTATAAGGACAACATGCAACAAAAATACAGTGTTTCTGATCTGATAATTCTAAGCTCAAAATATTTTAAATCACCTAAATGCTTTTAAGATTTCCTAACTGAGAAAAGCACAGGAAAAGAGGGATAGGGAGGGACCTGACATAGGGTACAAAATATATAAATTTACTTAGATTTTTTACTAATATCAATTGTTAGGTAAGGGGAAGAAATAGAGAAATGGGTTTGCAGATACAGAAAAAGCTGCCAGTGCAAATGAGACTAAGACTGATCTTTCATGAACTGCTCAAATTACAAGCTCAAATAATAAGATCCTGATATGCTTTCAAGTGGGAGCAAAGAAAAAAGTTCTCATCAACAACTGTAGATCAGTAATACTGACATTGATATGCTCACTTTGTTCTCAGGGCTTTTTAGAAGAGATTTGGATCCTATTTAGGTTCTTTGGGACAAGTCTAATTTTTGGCCTTCTTTCTCAGTTTTCAAAAAAAAAAAAAGTGCTATTTACATTAAATCCATAACACAGCTAACACAGTTATTTTACTTGCTTTTCCTACAATTAAGATGCTTTCTTCACAATTAAAAATATTTCTCTTGTCCTTCTATACCGGAAGTTTGTCCTTTCTGCCTGGAGCCCCTTTTACACACAACTGAAAGCATAGCAGCCCCCCCCAAAGCAACAAGATATACAAGAAGAAAAAACATGATCCAGAACACATCTGTACTTAAAAAAAAAAAAAAAAAACCAAACAAAAAAAACACCACCACCAACAACAAAACCCAAAAAAAAAAAAAAAAAAAAAACAGAAAAAGAAAAAGAAACCACTTCAGAGGATGTGGCAGCTTCACAGGCTGTACAGCTATGAAAGCTATGAATCAGAATTTATATGGACAGAGTGAGTCCAGTTCTTCATCATGTGGTTTTCCCATCAACAATACACAGCGCTGTGTAACCAGCAGAGACCTGCACCAGGAATTTGCACAGGGTTCACACGGGACCAGCCTGCTGTTTCCCTGGTTCTCGCAGCAGGAGACACCTGGGGATCCCTGATCCCCCCAGAGAAGGTGGTGTCCTTCTGCTGTGTGACCCATGCCGAGCTACTGCTCTCACACAGATGTCCTATGTGGAAATGTCAGGCTTGCAAAAGATTTTGAAACTTTTTGACAAGACAGATACAGCTAAGCCAGGCAAAAAGAAGTGGGACAGTACCTAAAAATAAGAGCAAATTCAGGATACACTCAAGCATGTGTGATAAGCCTTTGTTGTACGTTCAGAAACAAACAAAGATTACAGACAGCAAATAAGAGCGCGCAAATTGAATTTAACGCTTTAAAGAGACAATATAGAGTCTGTAATTCAAGGGCTGACAGTACACTGACTATAGTGTTCAGGGGGAAAAAAAGGAAAAAAATATCATAACAAACTGCAGTGAAGCACAGCTCCATGCCACAAGCACAACTGAGAACAAACTACTAAACAAAAATTTACAAGACGCTATTTTTCATGCAATTTATGCAAGGCAAGCAGCTTTCCTGTTTTTCCAGGTCCTTTCTACACCCTTTTCACCCGTAACTCAGGGGAACCGTCAGCCACCTGATCTCAACAGTGACAACAACGAGGGCAGCACAGCGCCCGGGCTCTCCTCCCGGCGCTGCGCCGCGGCCTCTCCGGAGGCCCCGCCGCCCGCAGCTCCGCCGGGCCCTCCGAGGGGCCGGGGCCGAGCGGGGGCGGCCGGGGCCCGTGGGGCACTGCCGCTCACCTCTCCTTGGAGTACAGCTCCCGCTCCAGCCGCCGCCTGCGGATGAAAGCCATGGAGCCGCCCGGCCGAGCCGCCGGTGCCGCCGCCACAGCAGGCCGGGCCGGGCCAGGCCGCGCCTCAGGGAGGCGGGGAGAGAGGGCCGGCCGCGGCCGCAGCCGGGCTGGCGAGCCCGGCCCGCCCCGTTTGTACCGCCGGAGAGGCGGGGAAGGCGGCACGGGGAAAAGGCCGGGGAAACGGAGTCCGTCGGCACCGAGGGTTCTGCGCCCTCGCCCGGGATGCGGTGTCTCTGCGGCCCTTCCCTTCGGGGCCTCCGCGGCGCATACGGAGGGAAGCTCACGCTTTATTACATTGTGAAACAACTCGTTACGTGGACTAAAAGAAAAGTTTTAAATGTAGTGCCACTGCGGTGAGATCATTGTGCCCGTAATGCGTGTGACAGAAGCTGTCCGAGCAGGAGGTGTGTTCAAAGCCTTGGAATCGCAGAATGTGCGGAGCTGGAAGGGATCCAACTCCCTGCCCTGCGCAGGGCATGCCCAAGAGTCACACCACGCGCTGAGAGCATTGTCCGAGCGCTTCTGGAGCTCTGTCAGGCTTGGGGCTGTGGCCACTTCCTTGGGGAGCCTGTTCCAGTGCCCAGCCACCCCCTGGTTGAAAAACATTTTCCTCATACTCAACCTAAACCTCCTCTGACTCGGCTTCATGCCGTTTGTTCGAGTCCTATCATTACCTAGAAAAACCTCTGTGGGAAGAGGAGTTAAGTAAAATCTCTTGGTTCGTGTGAAACCCTTTCAATTGATAAAACTGCCGCTGTATCTGAACAATTTACTATGCGTTTACAGACTCGATCTCTTGTGCAGTAGAAAAATCCTGCTTTTTGCGTATTCATAAGTTAGAAAAAATGGATTCATGGGGAGGATAAAATTGTTCACATAGAAACTACAATAATTACTTCAGGCTTCTAGACCTCAAGAGATTGTCTGATGTACTCTCCACACTCAGATGGATTCAGGTATATGTTGATCAGTGTTATTCAAATATTTTCAATTTCTGGACGTAGATATAAGAACTGTTGTATTTACAGAAGGCAGATTTACTTTGGCTAATTGTCTTTCAGGGTTCTCTTCAGGAGTACTTCACAGAATCTAGGGAGGCAACAGATCACAGTTTGAAAACCACTTCTATTTCTCTAATTAATTTGCAAAAGCACCTGTTTGAAGAAAATCTGCAACATTTGCATATAGCTAGTACAAACTTCTAACAGCATCTGTGGGTATACATTTGCCCAATACCCAACCTGATTTTTCTTTGCTGCATTCCTTGTCATATTTCCAGTGGAAATCATGGAATCACAGAATTATGGAGGGGCTTGGGTTGAAAGGGACCTTAAAAATCATCTAGTTCCACCCCCTCTGCCGTGGGCATGGACACCTTCACTAAACCAGATGGCTCAGGGCCCCATCCAGTCTGGCTTCGAACACTTCCAGGGAGGGCGTATCCACCACTTCTCTGGGAAACCTGTTCCAGTGCCTCACTACCCTCACAGTAAAGAATTTCTTCCTCACATCTAATCTAAACTTTTTCTCTTTTAGTTTGATGCCATTACCCCTTGTCCTTGTCACTACATGCTCTTGTTAATAGACTCTGTTTTTCTTGTAGGCTTCATTCAGGTACTGGAAGGACACAATTAGGTCACACTGAAGCCTTCTCTTTTCCAGGCTGAAGAATCCCAGTTCTCTCAGCCTTTCCTCAGAGCAGAAGTGCTCCATTCCTACAATAATCTTGGTGGCCTCCTCTGGACTAGCTCCAGCAGGTTGATATCCTTCCAGTGTTGAGGACCCCAGAGCTGAATGCAGTACTTGAAGGTGAAAGGTATTTATGTTTTAATAAATATTTGTGTAGAAATGTATACTTATTCATATAATTGTTTATATGTGAGGATATGTATATCACCCTCTCATAGACTAAACATTTTTTTTCGCTTTTCTTATAGACTACACTCATAAATGATTTATTTTCCAGCTTTATTCTGCCAAAAAGTCACATTCCAGTATGACTTTTGCCTTTATCTTAGGAAATAAGGCATCAACACCAACCAGAGTGCAGTAATTATGCCCCATGTGTTACATGTGAGAGGAACATTCATAAATACATCCCAATAAGAACTTGCTTGTCTTATTGTGACAGAAATTTCTGCTCAGAACTGATTCTAACATAATGCCATCTAGTTCTCTACTTTTTCTCCTATATATGTAAGTTCTTAGGTATAATATTTTGCCGTGAGGATTTATTCCTGCTGACTTTAGACATTTATCCTAGTTAAGAAAATAGTTTTGAAATTTGATACTGTCTTCTAGCTCTCACAGTGGTGAGAATGAGGTTTTTTAATATATCTATATTCTGTTGCATCTTGCAAATCACTAATGAAAATACCAAATAGAACTGAAATGACAACAGATCCTTATGGGTTCTCATTGCAGGTTCTCTCGAAGTTTGATTTTTGTAACCAGCATGCCAATTGCTTGGTGCTTTCATGAAAATTATGTTTCTTTTGCTTTTTGGTTTAATGAAACTGTCATGGGACAGTGTCTAAATGATACTAAACTCAAGACCTATGATACTTACTGTTTCTCTTTTTCTATGGAATCAGTGAAATTGATTGTAAAAACGGGCATTAGAGTAGTGTGAGAGCATCTGCAACCTTATGGTAAATTCTTAATCATGACATTTATTCTAGATTATTCCTTGACATCAAAATAAATCTGGATTGCTTTAGACCAGCTTTCCTTATATAGATGAATTTTATCCTTTTCTTGCCTCTTTAAACCTATATAGTCTTTTAGCAATTCAGAGATTGTTTTTGGTATATTATTAAGTAAATTTCTTTAGGCTCTATTAACTTCATTACATAAAATTTATATAGTTTTTAGGCCATTCCATCTTTAAGCTCTATGGTAAGATAAATTTAACTAAGTATTTGGGCACTTCTAATATATTTCCAGAATATTTTCTTGTTGCATTTTATACTCCTTTTTACCTGTCACTTGTCGCTCTTGCTTCGAGAGTAACACAGGAACAGACAGGAGGCAATCTTGTACAAAAGAACACGAAGGCTTTATTCGAGAGAACCACGCGGTTTTATAGAGTGTTATGATAGATCCTATTTGATTGGCTAACTAACAAAAACATCTTCCTCATACACTGTCCTTGAGAAGGAGAAAAATAAGAAGTAGAAAAATACCACCTGCAATATATTCATACTTAACAAGTTATCATGCTCTTACAACTCCCTAAAAATTCTCACAAGCCGCTGTGAGAAACACTTGCCGTTTCTCTCTCTCTGTCCCATGGCATCCACAGTCACTCATTTTGTATGGTAGGCTTTGTAATTTTATTCTTTTATTCATATTCTTTTATGTTACCCTTCAGTTATGTCCTCTTATTGTGATTTCTTTCTTCAAATCTTTGAAGAGCTTTTAATGTGATGTTAATACAGTCTACTTAAGCTTCCTTTCCTTCCTTTTGTTCCCATCAAGATAGCTTGCTATTGTATGTTTAATTAAAAATGAGTCTATTGTTCTCTGTAGAAAATCTAGGTTAGCTTTAAATGACTGAGCTCAGGCCTAGACTGTAGAGAAAGGAGGTTAATTAACTCATATAGAATGGCATGCTGTTGTGATGAGCCTGCTTTTAGTACCTAGGCTAGCTTGATTAAAGCTGGCTTAACTATTTCTACATAACAATGCAATCCATAGTTGGCAGTGCTGACATGCTTTTTCTTCCTCTTTTTCGCAGAGCAGGGAAGTCTATTTTGGTCAAATGTGTCATGATCACTTTCACTCAGTTTACTTTCTGCCTTCAAAATCAAAGTGAGCTCCTCTCTACTTGTCATGCAGTTCTAGTTGGTAATGCCTCTTGTAGCTTCCTCTGTACTGTGAAGCAAAAGTTCATCCCTAAAACACTACGAGAACTTGATGACATTTTGTGTCCTGCCATATTGTTCTTCAAACTGGATAACTTCGAAATCCATTGTTATCTCATGGGCAAGCTTCTTGAATACCTTCATTAGTTGCTCAGAATGCATCAGAAAAAAACAACTTCCTCCTTTTGACTACAGCGGTAGTCTATTATGAAAAATAGACCTGAATCGTAATATAATTTTGCTTCCTCCTTTTAATTTTCATCAGGAATGGTATCTTTTGTCTCTTCCTGAATTCAATACACATTGAATCATCATCCCCTGATTTACTGTGCCTATTTTCCCTAGCATTCTTATATACAGCTATCACTCATGATATGCTACCATATCTCTGGGGTACTACTAAACCTGCATTTTTTCCATAGTCTCCCTGGATCCCTGGCATTTGACTTCAAATTTTCCAAGTTGTTTTTAATTTTTTTTTCATTTTTGGTTTTTGGCAGTTATTCCCCATGGTATTTAACCACTAAAGCTTTGTCTTTCAGGTATCTAAAAAGCTTCATTAAATACAATGCTCAAGTGTTTCTTGTCAATCCATTCTATTCTATTGGGCATTTTTAAACAAGTTCAGAGTAGGCTTAACCTCCAGCTGTTGAAGTCAGTGGTGAAGTTCCTGTTGGGAGTATAAAAGACTCCTGAGTGTAGTTCAAGGATTCATCCAATATATATTTATTCTGAAAGATATGTCAATAGCCAACCTATGACACATTAACCAAAGGCAAAACTAGTAAAGAGTACTTTACCTTATTGTTAGTAGAACTAGTCAGAAAACAGAAACACTTTTTTTTCATGGGGAAAAAACCAACGTTGTTACCTCTCATTACAATAACATTTAAACTATTTCATATAAGTTTGCACTTTTGTAAAGAAAACATTTTTTGAAATATATGAATGAATAGTTTTACTTTCAGGAGAAGTTTAAGACAAGCTAACTTCTGCAAGAGAAACACTGGCCCTAGTTTTTTTGTGACACACAGAGTCTTTTTGCTGTCTGTGTATTCAGAGCCTAGAATAATAAATAAATCCTTAACTGGTACATCTTGCTTCTACCACAGTAATGATAATAAAACCAACAACATTTAGATGTGTCATGGCTTAGTTGTTACCCTGATCAGGGTGACAACCTGGAGGTACATGCAGAAACTGCACTAGGTTAAAAACAATCGTGTAAAGTTTACCCTCATGATAGAATTGCCAGCTCCATTCTGAACACATTTAAACTAGTTTGTAATCATCTTTCTTGTACTAAATTCTGCTAAGATTTTTTGAGCTAGTTGTAAGTCAGTTTATATGTGTACACAGTGTGTGTTTGATTTAAAATCAATTTTAATTAAACCAATTTTTATCAATAAACAAATGTGTAATTCACCATTTTCCATGGAGAAGGAAATAATCCTAGAGGCAGATTTAAAGTGTCAGCATTTAAAGATGTTCTATAAGTCAAATTGTAAAGGCAAGGATGACAGAAACTTGTACAATTATTTTACATGTCAATTTAAATTGAAGATTTTATGTAAAATAAGTGTTTCTAGTGAAATCCTTCTAAACCACAGCCATTCTGAAATACAGTGCTTGATTATAAACTGGTTTGGTTTTAGTACTCCTTGAAGGATTACATCTCCTTTAGGTCTCTGTATTCCTTTGCTAACATTAATAAGGCTCATTTTCATAGGTTATTTTCTCTAGAATTTGAGGGCTGGATTTTCAGCCACTGGTTTGGTACCCACTGCATATACAGATCCCTGCACATCATTTTGGAGGCATCCTGAAGCAGCGAGCATCCTGAAGAGAACTCATAAAATAAAGCAGAATACATGGTAATCCAGAAATAATCTGGGGCACTTTTATATATCTGCACTGCTGAGAAAAAAAAAATACTAACTTAGTCTCTTTAAAGGCATGTAAATTTTAAAGATCAGAGACAAATTTGTAACAGAAAAGAATATATTTACTTTATTAAAACAGATTTGGAACACATGTGGAACTATATGGAAAAAACAGCAGAATGTGTTCATTGAGTAAGATACTCCCACACCCCTTCAGTGTTCCAGCTACTTTATGGAGCTGATGACTTGGCTTCCCTCCAATACCCATACATACTTCATGTCATTAGATGCATGAGTCACTCTGCTCTGCTGTAGAGCTGCTAAATGTGGTGCCACAAATGTTCATTTGAAAAATGGATGAGCCCTTGAGTCATATTTCAGTATAGCTGGTGTTTTAAGGAAAGGCCTTTTAGTAAACTTGTTACATATAGTCCACAGGACAATGGAGCTGTAATTTATATAATAGTAATGAAAATAAACATGGATAGTGGTGGTGAGAGAAAACCTGAAAAGTCTCAGGGAAGGAGGGAGCATCTATTAAGGATAGATATTCTATGCAAAAGCAGTACTCAATAAACCTTACAGACTAAACAGCAGGTTCCATTTTATCCACCACTACAACATGTCAGTAAAATGTAAATTTTAAAAGTAACTTGTAATGTCATTGGGTTTTCCCTCATTTTGAATGGGCATGGTTAAGTTGTTGGCAGGACATTAGTTAGCTGATGAATACATTGTTTTATTCCTTTGCTCATGAGCAAGTGCATGTGACTAGATGTCGAAGAGTATATGTGCATAAAACCCAAAGGGATGTTTAAATCCCACTCAATAAATGGTAAAACCACAAGTCTCACTTTTTTTGCTCTACAGGTTCAGTGTTCTTGCAGACGGTGTTTTTCTTGGATGTAGGGGAGGGAAAATAAAGCAGAAGAATTGAGATGCAGAGCTAAACTATTTAATTTGCTTATGTAGTTGGCCTTTAAAACTCTTAAAATGTTTCAGCTAAGAATATTTTAAATGCCTACACTTCTTGCATAGGTAATAGTCCCAGATGTGTTAGAACATTTATATAGGAGCTACTTCAACTCTGTGTCCAACAGCATTCTTGCTGCAAAGAACTGAAGAATAATATTCATGCTTTCATTTTAAATCAGTAAGACAAATGCATAATTTAGGTTAATTTTCAGACATGCATATGAATGAATTATTTCTTTGACATATATTCTTGTGTGTTGGTTGACTTTATCCCACTTTCCCTAAACCAGAAAAGGTAAAGACTAAACCTGTGTTATTGTATGTCCTATCTAAATGCTAAGACTTGTGATCAGCTGGGGATATAGAAGATCAGCACAGCTAAAGCCTGCATAAACAAATTAGACTGATTTTCATATATTGAAGAACATACAACAAATATATGAAGGCCTTTCCTTCTTCTTTCCCATCTAGAAAACTTGGCATGCTTTGTATGATGTATAGTAGAGAAGTCCTAGGACTATATTTCTGAATATAAGACTAGATTTTTTTTCTAAGGTGGAAAATGCTTTCTGCTCTGTCACCAGTCAATAGAGTTATGTATATATTTTTATAGCAGCTGGAGAACTGACAAATGAATACAAACAACACTTCTATTCAGAGCAGTTATTTAGAACAGAACTTTTTCAGGAAATAATTGTGCTTGAAGCCCTAAGGATGAATTTTTCTCATCTAAATTTAGCCAATATGCAAGTTAAGCCTTTAGTCTAAGGTAGTCTTCCATGCTTCTACTGTGTGTCATGGACAGAGATGGATGATTCACTGTTCTTACCTTGGACATCACACCTAAGGGGAATGGATTTCTTCCTATAGGATCTCTGCTCACTCTGGAGAGAGTCCAGATGACTGTCTTAGATTAGACATTCAATTTTAAGGTACTACAGCTGAGTGAAATGAGCCATGTCTGCATTATTTGTTAACAGCAACCCCAAATTTGCCCTGAAGATTAAACTTACCCATTGCCATATTCACACATATGCAGGAGTAACTTTTGCACATTTTCAGCTTTCAAAATCTCTGTGACCATGTTGATCTCACAGTAATCAGGCATGCCTGTACAGGCTGGACACCAGGCAGCATTGTGGAGGGAAATTTCCCTGGACATGAAGCACACTGCTCATATCGCTGTTTTGTAAGTTGTGCTTTTAATTGTGGTGGAAACATCTGCTATTAGCTGACTGGTTCGAAGGAGAGAGGAAAAGCAGTCTTTTGCATTTTAAGAGGAGCAGAGGTGAAATTCTGGGGTTTTGTGTGTTCTGAAAAATTTCCAAAACCGAGCTAGAGCTTCTGTTCAGTACTACTCATAAGCATATGGTAGTTTTTACAGGATCACATTTAGAATTCCTGCTTGGTATGATATGAAAGAGAAAAATTCAGTATTTGATATTGCTGCCTCATTATAATAGCTTGACTTCAATAGCCTTCTGTTCAAAGAATTGGAACAGAATAGAGTGTGAGAAACTACTTAGGACTGCATCACTCAGCAATATGAAGAAAAGAAATTGAACAGCTCCTCATGCTGTATGCCTTCTGATACTTATATTTTTTGAAACTCCTAAAGCAAAAGACCATTAATGGAAGAAATTCAAGTTACCTAATCTCTTCTTTTAAAAGGATATTGGAAAGATGGTTTAGACAATGAAGGAGTATTTGGCTTGTTGCTCTTGGATGGCAAACATTAAAGAGTCCACCTGCTGCAAAGACATACTTCAAGTACCCAAGAATTTTTAGAAATCTGAAGCAAAAGGCGCCTACTCTTCCTCTGAGATTTTGAACCTGAAATCCATGCTTCAAATGAAGCATGTATGCTCAGCAGCTATAATGGTCAGGCATTAAAGGATACAGCACTCTGGTTGACAACTTAAGCAATGAGCTTGGTGGTTCGGGAAGACAGGAACAGAAAAAAGAGACAGGAGTATGATTTTTCATCACTATTTGGATCACCATATCTATGTCCTACACATGGCTGCATTCTTTTAGCCAGTTGTACCTGTGTGTTGGATGGTTTTGACTCTGGTTATTTTCCTTCATCTGACTGTAAGGATTTGTTAACGCTTTCTGTAAGAAAAAAAAGTTATTTCTTTGGGAGAAGGAGCATCTCTTGGTTGTATTTGTATAATATGTGACAGGATATTGTGGCCCATGACATTAAATCAATTACAGCAGTAGAGCTACATTAGTCACTGGTGATGGCACCTGGATGATAAGAAAGTCAAGGAAACCAGCAAGACTCTAGGAGTCTAAATTAAGTGATGAGAGCATAAGCAAATGCCATTACTAAAAAGAAATGTTGTGATGAATATGGTAAGATTCTACTAGTCAATTACTGACAGAATTTGATTGACATTCAAGTTTTCCTCTATTCTGACCAGTGTTTCTCAATCAATCACAGTACCAAAACCTTTCCACAATTTGAAAGCTTACCATTTAGAAGTGATGTTTAAAGGATTTGTATTTTTAAAAAATGTATTTCAAGTTTTTGCCAGAAAATGCATACATCTTTACAAAAGGTATTTCTCTGGTCTGTGCTGTTATTTGTGCTCTTGTCACTGTCATGTGTCTCCAGATATTGAAAAATTTTATTCTCCCCCACCTTTTTGTCGAGGTATTTAAAAATTTTTAACTTATAAATTAGTTTAGTTATAACTTAGTTTTTAACTTATAATTTTTTTATCATTTCATACGAAAGTCAGAAACAAATCATGAGGAAGTACAATGAATAGACAGGAAGTTATCACACATTTAAATATGCTGCAATGTCTAAATATATGAATACTGATTACACAGCTCTCCTGAACTTTACACACTGCCACTCAACACATGAAAGTACTCTAAAAACTAAGAGATATGTGCAGAGCTTTCAATTTTTGCAGAGTTTTTCTAACTGTAAACCACAAGCTCTTGTGAAATAGCAACACCACAAAGGTTTGTTCTTGCTTATATTTCACCAGAAGCTGTAACCACAAGTGCTAACTGTCTACAGATGATACAGGAATTAATTTGTAAAAGAGGAGACGCAACAAACTATCAAGACAATACTTTTACAAAATCACCTGTGGTGTTGTTTCTGCTATTGGGACTACCAGGTAACAAACATGATTTGTAGTGATATTTTGCTCTGCTCTCAACCACAGCAAGCCCTGACAGGCCAGTAACCTTGAAGCTTCTTTATTACACACCAAGGCATCAGCTGGGACTTTTAAAACACTTCTATTTACTGTCCTGTCTGTGGAAACTCTGCCAACTTCTCCCTTCAGTCTCTAGTGTGTTTAGTAAAGTGTTTGCATTGCTTTTCTTCCAGTTCTAGGCCTTAAGTTTACATGGTGGCTGATACACATCTCTGTCTTCTGGTGAGAAATCAGTGTTCTAGAGCCAGGAGAAAACAAACTCACTCCACCTTAAATTGATGCTTCTGAGATTGTTTCCATCCTGATAAATCAGAAGCTTACTATGTATTCATCTTCTACATTAATGAGTGTTTGAAATTTATTTACATTTTATTTTAGACAGACAAAATCTGGAAAAATAATTTCCAGAAATATTTTCTTAGAAGTTTACATTCGCTGTGCTTGTTTGTGCAAAGTTTGATCATACAATAAGTGGACATATTAAAACCTAAACATTTTTCTTGGTCCATCCATTTCTATCCATTTAAGATTCTTGTTTCTGACAGAGATAGCTACGGCATTTCAGAAAACAAAATAAAGATTGATACACACAGTTTATGATGTCCTTCATTAAAAAACCCTCTATCCAAGCCTTTGGATACCACCACTCAATAAAAAACTGTTATGAGTCTTCACCTTGGAGAGATCTCCTATTGAGTTCTAGACAGCAAAGATTTCAGCCAGAGGTGAGTGCAATGCTTCAAACCTCATAAACTGTGAAAACAGAGGAGACCTTGAAGTATCAATGTGTGGAGGAAATTTTTAAACTAACTTTAGAATTTTTATTTGAAAATTTCATTCTTGAAATGCCCTAAATGTAGATGATAAACTGCTTGTGAAGCCATTTGCCTGTGTTTATATCAAAAGGATAACATACTAGCTTTCTTTAGATTAAAAATAAAATGAAAAAAAACAAAAAACCTGGAGAAAATAGGAGTGGTGTTTCATATTTTTGGTCACTTGATGGCACTAAACTAACACTGTATACATATTAATCACCAATAGCATAAGAATATTTCTGTGCCAGTGTTTTGTTTTCTTTTTTTAAGACTTGGGCTGATCAAAGTGCTTTGTTTGGTTGAGGGCAGATTCAGACACAATGAGGATTAAAATAAACAAACATAAACCCAAGAAGGAGTAGTGAAATCTGGCTGACTGTGTTCCGTCTGTCTTGTTAAAGTTCATGACATACTACAAATACCACGATGGAATGGAACATGTAGCATTTCCAAGGGGAAAAAAAAAAATCAGTTTTTCAATGTAATACACCAAAGACCAAACCAAGCCTTCCAATATAAAATCTGAGAGAAGTATCTGCAAACTTTGGACAGCGACATTTACACCAAAGTCTGTGGCCATCAGGTGGCCACCCACATGAAACAGAGTGTGTGGATACCCTGGACTTTTTCATATCTCAGTGTCTTTGGGAAAATTGCAAATATTTCAAGGCTAAATGTTGGGTTTATTGTGTGAATTGGGAGTGAAACAGAGAGAACTTCACTTGCATGGTCTCAGTCATGTAATAGGAAGCCTCTGCTGTGATACATGTATGAAGAAGGGATTGCAGGACCACTGTATATCCTAACAAAGGCATGTCCTCACAGATTGTCCAGTGAACTGTCTGCATT
Organism: Motacilla alba alba; assembly: GCF_015832195.1. NCBI lineage: Eukaryota > Metazoa > Chordata > Aves > Passeriformes > Motacillidae > Motacilla > Motacilla alba. The sequence continues at coordinate 114,342,359 of NC_052017.1, forward strand.
GTATTTATTTGTAATGAAATCTGAGAAATCCTCAGTTAACTGGATACTTTTGGGAGGACTTTTCAGCATCTAATAGAGTAGCAAGGGAGCATTTTTATTTAATTGTTGGAAGTTTTGCTCTTTCAACATATTTTCCTCTTCTACAAAGGAAACAAAACCACGATTCTTAACAATCTTCACAGATCAGTAATCAGAAATGCTTTTTTTGGCTCAAGGAACATATTTTCTCCTGATAATGCTTTTTCTCTGGATGTTATTAGCTTCTTTTTCAACATGAAGTTACTTGCATTTCAAAATCCAACTTCAGTCCTACCTGGACTTTGGCCCTTCTAACTTTCTCTCTGCAGAACCTCATAACATCCTTGTAGTCCTCCTGAGTTGCCTCCCCTTCTTTCAAAGATCAAAAAGTCTAATTTTTTTCCTCAGTTCCAGCCAAAGCTCTCTTTCCAGGCAGGCTGGTCTTCTTCCCCACCATCTTGTCTTTTTGCCCATGGGGACAGCCTGCTACTGAGCCTTTAAGATTTCCTTCTTGAAGAATGTCCAGCCTTCCTGAGCTTCTTCTTCAGGACTGCCCTTCAAGCAGTCTCTTATGCAGGCCAAAATCTGCCGTCTGGAAGTCCAAGGTGGCAGTTCTGCTGGCCACTTTCCTTATTTTGAGAACTGAAAACTTAATCATTTTGTGATACCTGTGCCCCAGATGGTGTCCAACCATCACGTCATCCAACAGTCCTTCCGTGTTCACAAACCAGAGGTCCAGTGAGTGCGTTCCCTAGTTGGCTCCCTCACCAGCTCTGCCAGGAACTTTTCTTCCACACACTCCAGGACATTCCGGACTGTTTCATCTCTACTGTGTTGTATTTCCAGCAGACATCTGGTAAGCTGAATTTCCCTATGAGAACAAGGCCTAGCGATTGTGAGACTTCCCCCAGCTGCTTATAGAATATTTCTTCTGCCTCTATCTCCTGATTAGCTTGTCTGTAACAGAGTCCCACGAGGATATCTGCCTTGTTTGCCTTCCCTCTGGTTCTTATCCACAAACACTCAACCCCATCAGCACCATCATTAAGCTCTAAAGAACCAAAACCTGTGCTATGTGTTTCCATTCTTACTACCTATTGCATTTTCATCTGTGTGCAGTATGGGAAACTTGGATGGCACTCATCCTGAAAGAGAAAATATCCACGATTTCACCATTTCTGGAACAGTGAAGCATTTATGTGCAGGTTTTTGATTTTGGTTTTTTTTTTTCCCCACTGTGTTGTGGTTTAACTGCTGAAGAGATAAGGCCATGATGGACTTCACTCATAAGCTCCTATCTTCAATTATTCCACAACTACTGAGAAATAGATCACAAATCACAGAATATTCTGAGTTGAATGGGGACCCACAGGGATCAAGTCCAACTGTAAAGGGGCTGAACCAACAACCTTTGTGTTTTTAACACCCTGCTCTAACCAACTGAACTAAATAAATGTGGTATTTTCTGGGAGTTTTTTGACCTTACAAAGAGTTCAATAAAATGGAAGAATTTTCAATTTTCTAGCCAACAAATCCATTGTCAAAATTTTGGTTGCATTTGTCATCTCATATGGTCTTAACCATGATAAGTTAAGGAAAGGAGTTGCACATCATTGAAGAAATTTCCACAGTATGCAAAACCAATTTCAGCTCTCCTTTCTACTCATGAAAGTTAATGGCTTTCCACAGGAGGTAGATGAGGACAAATTTGGCTATCTTGGTTTAAAAAATACCTTGTTTTCATGGCTATCTGCACTAAATTTAATCCAGCTACAACAAATGAATCTGTTCACAAAGTTGGATAAATGTGAGCTAAGCTAATATAAGCCGTGTGAAAAGTCATCCTGTTCTATGCAGTACCAGTCAAATAGTATTTGAACTTCATATAAAAGTATAGAAATATATATTAAAATATTCTCAAAAATAGCAGATGAAAGTGTAGTTTTTAGATGCATGTCTATTAGTACATGATAAATAAAATCATAAGATCTCAAATTTGAATTTTCAAGCTTGCCGCCAGAGAAGCAAAGAAGAGAAATGAGGAAAAGCTCAAGAAACTGTCCTTTCAATATCACACACTGTCATATAAGTTTTTCATTGTTGCATTTCTTAGTCTCTTGTGCTTCTTTTATATGTGCTGGAATCACATAGCAGAAATCCAAATTTTTAATAGGCCTGGTAAAAAATCATGATAATTTTAATTGCATGTGAAGGTTTGATTATAGTTGTAAGTATGCAGCTCAGAAACTGCCCTCTCCTTATGTTGTTTTCAAATCATCTTTTGTTCACACAGCATACAGTTGGTTCTACTTCTATAAATTTCTAAAGGGTTTAAAAACATTGCAAACTTAATCAGTCTGTAAAAATTTTAATCAAAAATCTAGCATTCAATGGAAGTGGGAAGGGAGGGACTGCTAGAGGGACTTTCAGGAGGACAGACACAGGGAAACTTAGTAGCTCTGCTTGGTGGAGGGGTGAGTGCACTGAATGGCATAGGCACTGCTGCCTTGCTCTGCTGCATTCAGTTCTGTCTTCTATCTTATAATTATGTGCACACAGATACACTAAGTTGCATGCATCTGACAGATCTATAGCCTAACTCTTTAGATATAGGCCATCCTGTTTGGACAATGTGCAAATGAAAAGATGAACCTTCCTTTCACAGAGACTACTAATTTTCAAAAATTTACAAGTTATATTTCTAATTATAATAATTGTTTTTAAAAGCATCAACTTACAGACTACAGACAAATTATTAGTTCATGAGTACTGAAGGCTGAGTTGAATACAAAGAGAAAAAAATTTTGGGAAGCCAGATACTAAGCGAATGCAACTTGACATAATTCCCTTAAAATCAGTGGAGTTCTTCTGATTTACACTAACTGATTTACACTATCTGGCCCATCAAAATATAAAAATAAATCTACAAGTACCTACTAAATTTGACCTTTGTACTTTGAAATATAAAGCAGACTTTTTACCCACAGGTCTGTGCAGTCCTTGGTTAAAATCCACTGTGATTAAGACATACTATTTTTGAGCACTGGAAAGTGCTAATATTGTTCACTGAAAGAAACAGAAACATGTTGTGAATTGAAAAGAAAAATTAATAGAATTTTAAAAAAAGTCATTAAAATAAAGAAGCCTGTGGAGTTCAAATGAATCACATTCTTTCAACTCAAATTAATAGCTGTGTGCATGAAGATCTTCTCAAGAAATCAGACTTAATTTATCTGGCTTCCCTTAGCACTTAAGTGTGGTAAAAGGAGCAAAGATTTTCTTTCCCCTCATTGGTAATTGCTCATGCTCCTCTTAGTCTCTCAATTCCAGTCCTGAATAATGTGTGAAATTTTGGAAAGACTTAGTCTTTAACAAAGAACTGGTTGAGTGCATTGCTGGTACAGTACCTCGATGATGACCACCCTCTCTCCAAAGGAAGCCTTTGCAGCTTCTGTGCCTGTCGAGTTGAAAACCCCCATGCCCTGCAGCCCCTCGTACAAGCTGCCTGGGAGGCTGTGGGGTCCCAGAGGAGACCATGGCAGAGGGCAGACAGGCACAAAGCCTCTCTAAAGATTATGGAATCATAGAATCATGTACATTGGAATGGACTCTTCAGATTGTTGAGTGCAATCATGTAACTTACTACTGCCAAGCCCACCACCACTAAACCATGTCCTTGAGAGTCCTGCCTTGAGTGTCCTATCTACCACAAGTCTTTTAAATAACTCCAGGCATGGAAACTCAAGTATATCCTAGCAAATGTTGTGCAGACAAAAGAACTGACTCCCCAGATCATTAATCACAGATTGGCCATGTTTATGAGACTAAGTAGAGCCCCAGAATTCAGAGCTGAAAATAGGCATGGCTTTCCAATTGTTATCATGGGTTGAATTTGACAAAATGGAAGTTTTGACTTTCAGTCACCAGTGTAAATCAGGAATAATTAGATCAAAATCAAAAATCAAAATTAATGGCCTCATTTGGAAAACTGACCAGAGGATGTTCCCACCCACATAAATGCACACATCCGAATGCTGCACTCTTGAACCAATGGAAGCCAGGAAGTGTGTAACACACACCTACCCAGCTATGTAGCAGGAGTCAAGGAGAAACTCACGCTCTGCTCAGCCAGTAATCTGTATGATTACTCAGTAGCCTGCTGGCATGATTTTTTCCTGTGCCAACTGGCATGCTCTACCATAAGATCAGAGTCTGATTTGGGGTTTGGAGTCATTAGAGACCATTCCCAAAAGGGCAGTGTCAACAAGAGTCACACAACTTGGCTCCCTCCACCCTCACTCTCCTCCCTCCACAGTTCTCCCAAACTATGCTAGCAGCTAGTAGCTTTTAAACTTCAAACATATCAGCATATCAAATCCAAATTGTGTAACCCTAATTTTATTTTCATGCAGCAAAAGCACTCTTTTGGTAAGTTGCAGTGTCTTCTGTATTACAGTGAGCAGTGTGAGCACTCACAAATACACTGATAATCATGTGTTAGAGCCTCAGAGGTACCACACTGGCCTGAAGGAGACCTGAAGGACAGGAGGTACCTGGTGTAGACAGGATCAGGCTAAGCCACCTCACTGCAGAGCTAGAGAATGGTCTCTGAACAGGTGTTGTTTGGCAGTTCAGCCATAGTCACAACTACTGCAGTATCGGGGACAAATAATGGATGTTGGTGTTGCCAAATAACATTTCTGTGAACTGAAATGCCATCTGACAGAGCACAGCAGGTGCAAACATAGGAAAGGCCTTTATCCTACACATGGTTTAGGCAACCACATAATGTAAAGACATAAAAATAAGCCATGATATCAAAGTATAAATCTGGTGCTTTTCATTACAGCAATTCTTTAAAAAAATATCCCTTTAAAAATAAAATCCTAAATATTTAACAAGCACATCTCATTGATATGCTGTATTATGCTTAGCAAACCAGAACCCAACAGTAATAAAACCCAATGTTTTATTGGACAGAATGCATAATGCAAACTTTTCCATCTAGAGAGGTTCCTTTTTTTCTCACTCGGATGAAGTAAGTATGTGAATAATAAACTAAGTGGTATCTGAAAGAGACCAGTGCTCTTTCTTTCTTATATAAGTTAGGTAGGAAAAAAAACAAACCAGGAAAAGCATCTTCTAACTGAGACATGGCTATTTTTGAAAACATTAGGTAGGAGCACATTTAAGTCCAGGTAGTCATTATTCAGCTATGCTCACACAATTCTTATTGCTTTAAATGTGTATTTAGTGCTGATCCGTGCACTACAACTTCTAAATATTCATGTTCAGTTATTGAGAGTAAATGTTCTTGAGACAGAAAGCCCAAGGCCCACTGTAGAAAATCCACTTCAAGCATAGCTGGAAAAACATTACAAATCCTGGGCCTGCAGAGACAGAAAAAATCCCAGCAATGAGAAATCTATACTCAGAATGGCCTCTAAATTTTCCATTGTGATGGACTTTCACAAAAAGGGTCTGATTTTCTTGGGAATTTGGAATCAATCTAACTATGGGCCTGATCCTCATGAGACAATTTAGATGAAGTGGTGTTGACATCAATACAGAGTGAAAGTCTCATTTTGTCAGTGTAAGGACCAAAGCAAAGGCTCACTAAATCTATTGGATGACTGGTTTGGGCAATAGTTTGGCTACTTGCTACATGTATACGTGTAAATGTGCTTCAAAAATGATGAAATTCTGTTTGACATTTTATTTAAGATCTTCTGCCACATTGCACAAAAACTTTCTTAGGACTGCTGTCTGCTGTCTACATCTGCAACCTGCAAACAACATGGAATTTACACAGAAAAGTGCATAGGGAAATTAAACTTCCTGATATACTTTCTTCTCTCAGGGATAGATAAATAGGTCAATTTTTAAAAAATATTAGCTCCTAAAGTTAGGCACCTGAGTCATCTAATTTTAAGATTCCTAGTCCTGGTTCTCCCAGTGAATTTGAGAAGAATCAGTGATACTGTCTAAGGATTAGGTGACTGGTCCTTTATTTACTGGAGTTTTAAAAATGCAGGCATGCTTCTCCACTGCAAGATGGCTCACTGTTTTGCAAATTAAGTATTCATAGCAGATTGCGCATTCCTAGCAGATTGCATTTGGCCTTCAGTTATCGATTTCAAAAGCATGAAAGCAAATAAGTTTACCTATAGAGGTTTAGCTAAAATAACAACAACAAAAAAATCTTTCTTAATCCTGTATAAGGCAGTAAATGTTAACTTAAATAATTTCCATTTGCCATATGGTCTTCAGGTGATTTGATGTAATTCAAAACGGGCATTCAGTAGCCTAATGGTTTTACTGTACCACAGATGTGTCATTCCCTCAAAATATATTTTTAGTTTGCTTCTCAGGCCTTGATTCTGCTGGCATTAGAAGTCCAATTACAGAAGCAAAGCAAATTCCAAATTCAGTCCACAAGGCTACATTATCAAAACCCTCTCCACTGGAAAAATATTCATGTCAGGCTTGAAATACCTTAATCATATTTCTCTTCGTTACCCAACACGGTATATGAGGATATGCTGTCGAAGAGCTAGAAGCTACTCAGGAAAAACTCTTCCCTGTTTTGTCCAAGCCATTTCAGAGAGCTGTGATTTGAGCCTGAGCTTAGGCTCATGGGGTTGCAGTTTTAACATGATTATGCGCATGCATGACTAGCGCCCATACTCAAGTGCACATACTGCAGATTTTAAGACAGTGGTTCCAAACACATCTTAGTTTATTTTGTTGCTGTGTCTAAAGCAGTAATGATAGTTCTGCTATCATTAAAAAACTGCCTTCTGTGAGAGACTTTAGGGAAGAGTTTTTTTTCCTTTGCTGTTTTTATTTCTTACAATAACAGAAGTATTAGAAACATTTAAGCTCAGATGGGAAAATTCTTAAACCGAATGACTATGTATTCATAGTCTGATGAAGTTTAGATACCTGTGAAACCTTGTGTATGAAACCTTGGGTGAGCAAATCCACTTTGATCTCATTCAAACATATGGATCATATGTGTAGCAGACATCATAGATGGCAATCCCTAAGAAAACACATCTTTTCATGAGTTAAAAGTTTTCGTGCTTTTCTCAGCATTATATCTACTACATCTAGTATATACTTCAGATGATTTTGTTTTAAATTACTGGAATTACTTTAAATGACTGGAATGGTGATAGAATGGCTCTTTAAAAGATGTTCAGGTCTCTTCTCAAAAATTTCCAGAACTACCATTAGCAAAGTGGAGCTTCACACACACATCTCACCAGGGGCAGCAGTATATACTAAAGCAACTGCAATGAAACTGAACACTGTTTCTAACCTTTCATTAATGAGATCAAAGTTGCTAGTTCAAAGCAGGTGAAACAATTAATATGTAGTTTGAACAGAGAAAGTTAAATGGTGCACAGAACTACTTATTACATAAAAAGCAAAAAATTGTATCTCAGACATGTTGCTTCTTGCCAAGCTCTTGTTGGTGTTCCAAGAAAATTAATAACTGACCTACTATAAAATGCTATACTTTTATTACTTTCTTGAAGCTTTCATCAAAAATAGATATCTCAAGTGTCTTGGATATTTCTGGTTCTTTTGAGGATTTGCTGCAATGTTAATCTCTGCAGTGCGGTTGTGTTAACACCTTCCTGCTGTTAAACCAAATTTCACCTTCAGACACAGGGGGACTGAATTTTTAGACAGGGATAATCCAGGACTCAGCAGCAGTGGATTTTGGAAAAGTGAGTGAAATATAACCCAAGCTGGGCTGACTCTGTTGGCAGGCTGAAGCTGAGACAGCTTAACAAGAAATGAGTCTTTAAAGATCCTGTGTGTTGATACTTCAGGAGTATGTTACTTTTTCTGAAACTTCCAAGGAGCTTTATGAGGACTAGAAAATGTTATTTCATAGCTGCAGAGTAAAAGATTTTCTTCCTTACAAACAAGGAATGTCCATCTCAATCAATTCTGCCTCATCAGCTGCTTTGACAGGAATAATCATTGGACCTATTAAAATGTCTGCAGATTCCTCTTTCTTCATGAGTACATAGAAATTGGAGTTGAATGTTTGCTCATGTATTACAAGTTACAGACATTACAGTGCTATGCACTGTATAGGATTGATAGATCGATAGGCAGGCAGATAAACATGGAAATGTTCTCAAAAGCTGATGCCATCAGCATGTGTATGACATCAATTAGATGTAGGTGAACCTCTCCTCAGGCTGCAGTCTGGGTAAGGGATTGCTTGGATGAGGCTTGACTATCAGAGCTGCAGGTTGTTCACTAGATAAGAGCAATTTCTGAAGGACACAATGGAGGTGAAATCAGAATTCAGATATTTCTATAGCTATTGCAGATGAGGAGGGAATTTTGTCCAGTTACTGGTACCTCAGGTCTGGTTACAAGAATAAACTGCTATGGTGGCCCATTGGCATGGGTGTGTAACTTTTCCATTCAGCCCTTGGAACAGTTGATTATGCTCATACACAGAATCACAAAATCACAGAATCACAGAATCCAGGAATAAGCTGAGTTGAAAGGTACCCACAAGGACCATCAAGTCCAACTCCTGGCCCTGCACAGGACCATATCTATATACACATATATGCATATACACCGTACATGGCAGTGTTCTGTGTCAGCCTCTGCTTGGCAAAAAAGTCTAAGCAGAAATTCCAACTACCCAGTTTATTTTTGTGTACCTTGTTTGTGCAAAAAGACTTCCATTCATTTAGCTTTTGAAAAACCAGATTGTCATTTAACTTGAAAAGCTCTTTGGCTAAGCCTACCTTAGCAAATATGCAGATGAATCCAGGAGCAGCTCTGTAGACATTTTAATTATATACATTTCAGAAGGTGCTACTTTGGGCTTATTCTATTCTAGTCATATAGGCTGAATGCCAGTCAGTGACTGAAGTGCACTAGGTGTGCTGTGGAAGGGGATTTGTTTGATTTTTTTTGTTTGTTTGGTTTGGTTTTTTTGTTGTTTTGGTTTTTTGTTTTTGTAAAATAAATTTGAGAAGCATCCACAGTTCTCAGTGTATAACCATTATCCTTTGAACATTTGATGGGTGGACCTCAAGGAGCTTTGTAAATCTTTGCAGCTTCAGAGTGGTTGAAATAAGTGCTGTTATCACATTACAGCCAGGCAAAGCAACATACTGAAGTATTGTATAACTTGCCGTCACAGAAAGTCTTTGTTTGAACCAAGTGTATATGCCATATCCGTTGACTACCAGCTAATTTTTAAACTTCTCTTCAGTAGTTTAAGTACAGCTTCTTTCAGAGCAACAAGCCACTATAGATTTGTACTTCAGCCTGTACAAAACAGTACTGCTCATCACCTAATGAACAAAATGGGCAAGAAATAGCTAGGTTGTGTATCAGATTTGCTCTTTGTGATGATATAATGTGAAAGCGAACGCCAAACACAGCCAAACTAGAATGGTATTTCAGTCAAACCACATTTACCTTGTGTACTCTGAATATCTATGCAATGTGCAGGGTTATATAAATCAGGCATGCAACTAGAAAGCAAAGATATTCACCAGCAAAATGTAGCAACTGTCATATTTAAAAGGAATGAATAAAAAAGAACTAGACTGGGCAATAAAATAACACAGATTTTCAACCTCAAAACCAGCAGTGACATACCTTTGATTTGCACTTTTTTATAAAGAAAAGAACCCTTTTAAATCTTGTCGATGTTAAAACTATACATGCAGTAATTTTTTGTCTTCTGCCAAAAGCCTGCCCTCTATTAGATCAATGACATTTCCTTTGAAAAGCATCTGACTTCTGAGACTACAATGTCCATCAATGAAATATCCTGGCTGTGGAAAAGCAACAAGGAGGTGATGTAGCAGGTAAGGTTACTGACATATCTCCAAACAGGATTTCCTCTGAGGCAATTCTGAATAGTCAATTTTGAACATTTATAAAGAGTTTCACAAATAGACAGTGAAACTTCATTATCTTCAACTGGAGACAGAGTATTCTAGAGTAAAATAGATGGCTACCCCATTCAATCTATCATCCTGCCTACACATGTGTTCATTGTCTGATTCTAAAAGGGGACAAAAAAAAGGTCTGCACAACAAAACCAAAATACACCTGGTCAGTTGTGAAATGCCGATTTCCTAAAACATATTCCTTCCTGACTTATATAAGTAATGTGTTTATATCAAGAAACATGATGTTGCATTACACTTAATTATCTTAGCATAATTATAAATGCTAATGGTCACATAATTATCTAGATCTTTTTAAAATCCAATCACTCAACTCACTATTTCACTCGAAAAGTCTCTTGGGGCTGTAAATCCCATTCTTTGCATGAAATAATATTTCCCTTATTTCGTTCTTCATTTAACTGCCATTAATTACAGCATATAACATCTTCTCATATTTTGGAATACAGAAAGACTGGGTTCTTATCATAGTTTTATATTAACAACACTACATTTCAGTGCTTGTTTTATAAGTTAAAACCATAAAAGAATACATAAAATCCTAGTGAATGAGATGATGACAATAACAGAAAATAACCAGCTTTATGAGCTCTGTTACAACCGCTACCTTAAATCATCATACAAGCATTCCTGTTCAAAAATATGTCAGGTCTGCAGTCAGTTCAAAGTCAAAGTGTGTAGGTGAATACTGAAGAGATGAGTCCAGACTTTAGGACTGTATCACAAGCGTATTCTGCGAAAGGCACTATGGAGAGGTGCTGTATAGTCTGAAACTGTCAGGTCTCACACACCCAAGACCCCAGACCATCATAATCACATGTTGGTTGATAGGAAATTTTTACTCACTCCTTCATTTTAATGTCTCAGTTCTGGACAGTCCTCTTCTTGGACCATTGCAGATAACAGTGTTGCCCTTCCTTCCCCCCATGGCTCCATGACACCACTGCTGTCACCACACAAATCTGGTTCATCCCCACAGGTCATTAAAGTCATGACATTTTTTTTCTTTGGAAATCTCACCCTTACTGTAAAACCTACTACAGGGTCTCTTTAATTAGCAGTACAGGGGCCTGCACCAAGCAGAGCAGGGAAGTCTACATGCTGTCCTGAGATCACTGTTTTTGCAGTCTGTGAATGCCATCCCTGATCTCCACTCGTAATAACTACAGTACCTCACCTCCTCTTTCCTGCATTTGCTCATGTCAGCCAGCAGATTTATCATCTCATCCTTCAGTGAGGCAGGGTTTTCATAAGGCACTTCTGAAGACTGTCAAGGCTAAACTCCCATGTTCAAGTAGTGTTGACTAGAACAGGCTGCCTAAGATGATGCCCAGATGGGTTTTAAATGTCTTCTCTCTGCTCTGCTCTCCTGTCTTCTAGAAAGAGAGATCCCATTCAGAAGTTGATAGTCTATGAGGCATCTGGATGCAAAATCTAAACATGAATGCAACAGACAAAGTATGTTAGCACAGATTTCATTTATCATGCTGTATTGTTGTTTTTAATATGATAAAATGTTTGTAAATGGTTGTGGAATCCATGGTGTCAGTTGTAGATCTTGAAGCTTCTGCTGAAGAAGAATTTGCTTTTTTTTTCTTTGCTTTTATGTAAAGTTGTAACAGAGAAATAAGGAATGTGATAATAAACACGTTATATAACCATGTGTTTATGTGTGTATACACAAATCCATATTAATATATATATATACATACACATATGAATATAAAAGGCATTTGCTTTGTGTTCATGTGAAAAATATGGTCAAAACCAATTTTACTGCTTTCCCCCTTTCATCAGAAAAAAATTAAAATTGTTGCCCTGTACACAAAAGTACAGAAAACGCCACAAACATCTGCCCAAGATGCAAATGTTGAGCCAGATGAACTTCGAAATAAATTTCATTGCTGTGCTTTGAATAGCACAAAGAAAAAAAGTAACCTTTCTTCTCCTGATGTCAAGCAGATTGCAGAAGAGGTATGTAAGCTAAAAATGCAGGTTATGTGACTAAAATAGGACTAAACAAAATCTTATAAATAACATGAGAAGTGCTATTAAACATGTTGTTGGTACAATGTCAATATTGTCTCATGCTTCCTTTTTCATTTCTTTATTCTGTGGGTTGATCACTGCCAATGTTGATAATCTTAACACCTTCTCTACAGTGAGCAAATCTTTGACATTAATGGTGTGATCATGTATTGTCTGTGACCTCTTCCCAGAGGAAATCTTGGTACCGATTTGTAAGTTACTTTGAAGAGTTTTCCTGAAGATCATTTTCAGTTCTGAAGAAACATTCAGCTTTATTCAGAAGTTGTGTCACTGAAGCTAATTCCAATTAAGAAATATCTAGTCACAATGCAAAAACTGCTTTCAGATTTATATTCTTCCAAATATACTCACCTCTCATATAGCTGCACTGGCTCCACTTTTGTTTATTATGTTGAACATAAGATACTTGTATTTGCCTTCATGACTCTCCAAATTCTCTTGATTTTTAGGCCATCAATAAGAAACTGATACAAATATTTCATTATATTGCACATTTCCTCTTTATTGTGCAGCTGTGTAAATGTACAGTTTGAGGGAGCCAGACATACAAAACTAAGTAATTTCCAAAAATTTGTAAAAAAGCTGGTAGTAAGTAATTGATGTGAATTATTAATTGCAAATTATTATGAATATTGTATTCAGTAGTCTAGAAACCATATTTCTCAACTGGAAAAAAAAAGCCTAAATCAGTTCAACTTACTTAAGGAAAAGATTAAAATTGTCCCTCTATATTTTGTGGAAAAGGAGATATTGCTAGTAATAAATATTAATCATAAATGTTGATTTCTGAAATGATCACAAATGAAAGAACAATGTGGCTCCTTCTGAAACTTATTAATGTAAAAATGTCAAGTTATGACAGTACTACAGCACTGTAAACAAAACAAACATTTCTATTTATATGTATGTACAGTATATAGTGCAGAATTTATCAATGTCTAATATGTACTCTCCAACTGTAACTGAAGAATATGTCCGAGAACAGCTGTGGAAGAAGGGGGAAGAAGGTGGCTTCAAATCAACAGTTTGGTCATCACGAACAATGAGTTTAAAAGAGCTGGCAAAGGTAGTCAATGAACACGAATGCTGAAATTTAGTCAGCACTGAAGCACTAAAACAATTCCATTAGACATTTTTAACATTTCCCATTGTATTTTAATAAGCAAGAGGTAACAATCTTGGCAATTATGGACCTATCAGCCCTTTCCTGTTCAAATAATAAGCACAGAATAAGTAAACCTGAGTGCTAATACAGTTCTGTGCTATAGTTCCTTTAAAGTATTATTATGGTACTAATGAAGTTAACATCAATTCACAGGCACACGTGGAAAACAGATCTGGTCTGACCAGCCTGATAGGTTTTTTTCAGGGAAGCTGGGTGACAAGTGCTTGACTTTTAGATGTTTTTGACAGAGGTCAGAGCAACCTTATGGGTGAAAGCTGGAATGATAGAAAGTAACATGGCACATATAACTGAATAGAAAATTTCCTAACTAGTCATTGCAAATGTGGGAAACATGTTTGGCAGAGTTATTTTTTCCTACTGGGAGCAGATCTGGAACCTTTCCTGTGTCTCTCATTGCTGATTGGGTTTGCAGAAGTAAGGGACTCTCTGGGAAAAGGTGAGTGATGAAGAGAAAGGGGTGAGCTGCTCATTGTAAACAAACTTTATTTTTCAGGCAGTCACATGTAATGTCTCTCAAGTTAGCCCTCTTTGTGCAAATGAAATCACCAAGTGGTGAAGAAATAGGTCAGCTCAATAGAAGTGCTTATTGTATGGCAGTAGGCTGCAGTGCTGATGTGATTCTTGGACTGTAAACAGAGTGATCTTAAGAGCTGGAAAAATATATTCCCTCTTCATTTGGCATGAATCTGACTGTTACTGCAATCCTGTGTTAATGTTTTCTCTGCAGCCTGAGGAAAATGTTTGCAATTTGGAGAGCATTCCGGGAAGAGTCATGACAGATGCAGAAGGACAAGTAAACATACCTTAGAGAGAGAGAGAGGGAATGCAAGAGCTCTGTCTCTTTAGCTCAACAAGGAGCAGTTAGGAGGATTCTTTTGGTCACAGTCTACAGCTGACTGCAGGAGGAAAATAGGTTAGAATAGAGGATTCTTTGGTTTGGGTGTAGATGCATGAAAATATCCAGCTTTGAGAAGCTGGAGATGCAAACACCCCATGGTAGTTGAAGACTTTAATTGTTTACCAAAATCCATGGTGAAGTCATTTGGAAATATATATCTAAGTTGAGATCACATGCTCTTTAAAGTGTTTTTCATTACAGGCAGGAACCAGCTGTTTGAAGCACAATGGTCAATATCTGAATGCTGATCTCAGAGTCAAATCCTACCCCAAGACTCTTCCAATCAAGCCTATTTAGTTCACTGCTTGGCAGGACAGGAACACCGGCCATTTCAGTACCTTCTCCTGCACACAGAGAGCCTCTCAGAGCCAGGAGCTGTTATATTTGCATGGGATAAGCAATTAGTAGTGGAGTCATCTCCTGTGCCATCTGCTGATGGCTCGGCACTCGGGACTGTGCCTGCGTTGGAGCATAGATCAAACAGGCTGGTACCACACAGGCAGGAAAGCAGGTGAAGTGACCATAGTGGTATCTTCTCCCTACATAATCTTTCAGTCCAGTTAAATGAGACTGTGTGGCTTTCTTTAGTATAACCCTTTAGCAGGACTGTGGAAGGCAAGTTAAGGTCCATTAGGTCAGTAGCACCAGAGGCAGCTTTATTTCGACAGTCTAACAGCAAAACAACCGTACACACAACAAAACGCTTCGTATTTATCTGAGTGCACCAGTGGGTCTTAGGTGCCCTTGCTAGATCTTGGTGACTTGGTGACATTTTTCCTGATAACTTTTCCCTAGCCTAATCATATCTTGGGAGATGATTTAGAGTCAGTGGACCAACCATTAATGGGAAAAAAAACCAAACAAACCTGCTTTTAAATCTTCTTCACTTTCATCATTATACTTCCATTGGTTTTTGTTTTTTTTTTTCATTTACTAGTTCCAGAAAGTGTTTTATTCAAGTTTTCCTCTCTCAGTGTCTGGGTCCAGTTATCACCACATATGATCTTTGTACAGCACATGCATAATAGTGTTTTGGGCATTTAGATTAAGAATTGCTGCTAGTTATCTAGTCCCATCAAATACAAATTTCAGAGAAACACTTAGCTGTTGGAATAAAAGGAGATTTAAAAAAAATTTCTGTTCTCTGACTATTGAGTTCATAGTATTACAAAAGCCTAAATTATCCTCAACTATTTGTCTGTACTGTTGTAAAGCCCAGCTGTTCAAAAGACACTAGAAAATAACATCATGTTGCTTCTCTAAATCACTCAGATACAGCCACAAAGGATGGCAAACACACCTCATTGCTTTAGTAAAGGCTTTAATCTCAGAAGGTTGGAAAGGCATCTCTTGAAAAGTTCTGTTCTTTGGCCAAAACTGTAAAAAGCATTCAGACTGAAAATCAAAAAGAAAGATTACACTGAATTTTGCACAGTTTGGGAAGGAAGATTAGAGGTAGGTAGAAAATTACGTTAGATTCACAGTCCAGCCTAATTTCCAAGTAAATTTCCAAGTAAAATGCAGCTGTCAGTTATTGTGAAAATGTTGTCTAATCCCAAAGGTACCTGCACACCTTACCACAAATATTTCTTAGACCTTTCCTTCAGAGTCATCATCTCCACTGAAGGAAATCTTTCAGTCCTATGTTTGGGACATTGTGCAACAACGGGTTGGTGTCCTCTTTGGAAGCAGCAGGAAATGAATTCAGGTTTTCTGCTCTCTGTACGGAAGGCTGTTGCTGCTGCTGTCACCTGAGAAGAGGAATTGGTCCCTCCTGAATGCTTTTAGAAAGCTGTTTGGAGAAAACCCAGGGAAATCAGTGAGTGTCTCCTGGCAGCACAGAAGCATTTGCCATGCAGCAGGAGATAGGGAGATGTACCTCTGTCCTTAGCTTCTCCCAGTAACTGCCTGAACTCTCTCAGGTTGCTGACTGCTGTGGAAGCTGTTCTGAGACACAAAGCTTGCCCTGTGATCGCACTCAGTGCTTACTGCTAACTCCACGTGAAGGCTTTCATTTCAGGAGTCTAGACACATAAAAAGTAGGAACCTACTTTGGCAAACTGCTGAGCTTTGTAGTCTCAGTCTTCCTCTTCATCTCATTAAAAGCACTGTAGCAGAAATTGTGCTTGCTTGATATATCAGCATGTAGTTTTTGTACTGTTCAGGTGAATAGATAAAGACTATAATCTGGACAACATTTGTTCATACTCTGCAAGGGAATGACCACAGCACTGAAATAAATTGCCATGACATTTCCTCAAATATATGGAAGTGTGTGAAAGCCTTAGAGTTCTTGTAGAACACAAACCAACAAACCTACTTCACTACACGGAAAAAAAATCCAGGCCTTCCCTTTCCCCACTGTTTTTCAGCTGGGTAGATTCTTTGCTCCAATTCTGCTTTTATGTTCCAGCAGTTTTCTGAAGCTTCCTAAGTTCTTCAACCTCCATGCTCTCTTCCTTTTTATGGACAAAACATAGGTGTCCACATGACATCTCACCTACTACTCATGTTGCTTCTTTCTCATGTTGCTATCAAATTTCCACATCATAGTACAAATATGTAACGAAATCTGTTTTGTGTGATTTTTTTTCTGCACTGTGGGTGGGATACTCAGTGTGAGAAATTTCCTTACTGCAACCTTTCAGGATGATATTGATGTCCTTCAAGAAGGCCATAGAATAGATAATGACCAGCTTTGTCAGCCCACACTTTTTAGACTACTGTCTACCTCCTAAGATTAGGTTTTATGTTCTATGATGACTAATAATTCAAAAACACACAATTTTTTACATTAATTCTTTACCCCTGCTGCAGCACCAAACCATGTGCTGTGTGACAGACCCTTGAGCACAGAGAGGGTGCAGCACTGTCTCTCGGTAACAAAGCCATTAGTGCATGTGGTGATGTTCCCACTGCACAGCCAGGGAGTTAATTTTTCATTGAAAACTACAAATCTCTTTATTTGGATCAGGCTTGGATTAATTTGTCAAACTAGACTCGCAGGGCTGCTATTATCCTTTCCAGAGGATGGTGATTAGATCTGTACATACTTTGGGGGTCTAATCACTGTCTTATATAGTAATAATAAATATTATAACCTTCTTTGCTTTATGTTTTTTCTGGCTGTGCAATCTGTCAACCCGTTTATCTTCTTTACTAATTAGACTGGGGGCTTTGGAGGAATTATAGTATAACTCCTAAATCTCCTTTCTGATTAGCTCCATGTTTACCTTTATGATTTGATTTGATAATTCTTACTATTATTTTAATACAGAAGAATATAATTATTAATAGCTTAGGAGAGAGGGCATTGGTACCTTGACTTTGTAACAGTGGTGTAAATAGCTAAACTCCTTCTGTGCTTTCCTAGTGCTGAAAGAGGCTCTAAATGTCAGTAGGAGAATGGCTTCCCTGTGCTTCCAGTGTTTATAAGTGGCTGTTGAGGCTAGGAACTGGTTTTTCACTTGCATTATATTTTGAAAGAGCATAAAGAAACAGATTTGAGTGGTAGATCTGTGGATTTATCTTGCAAAGCATTAGCAATGGGGAGTGAAAGTCTTTACTCTGCCAGGAGACAAGTTTTCTGAGGGAGTGAAGGCACTGCCCACCAGACTGCACAGTCCCTGATAGAAATGACATCCATCATTTAACTGACCAGCAGTTGGTGATAATGGGAATTTGCTCTTTGAAGGGAAGTACAGGAAAAGTTTTCCAAGCATAATTTTTGCTGTCTTTCTTTGGGAACTGAGAGCTGTAAGCAAGGGACCACATGTTCAAGAAAAAGTAGAAGGTAGAAAAAGCACTCTGAAAAATGCTTTCGAAGTTTAAATTCTGGGTTTATGACTGAAAATGTCAGACCAAACATAAAAAAAAAACTTGGAAGAAGATGCTTTCTATTTTTCAAGGGCAGTATTTATTGAGGTAAGGAAAGTAGGGGCACCATAAAAATGCCCCTTAACTTAGGAGATCATGTCCAAAGAATCAATACATTTCTCAAATCAAATTGCTCCACTTTTTTTTTTTTTAAATTTAAAAAAATCCAACCCAAACCAGGAAGTAAAATACAAACCTACAAAATCTGCATAGAAAAATCTTAAAAACTTGAAAGGGGTGAAAATTACATTTCTTACAGAAGCAATGCCTTGGCTGCAGAAGACATATACAAACTCTTCTGTGTGTTCTTTTTCCAGTGGTATCTTGATATGCTGTACTGTTTTTGTGTGGTCAACAGCTATAGGAAATACAATTCAATTATATTTGGATATGAATGGTGGAAAGCTACCACAATATTACTAAAACTGCTTGGATTTAATAAAGATCTGAAATTACACAGAATCAGATGAATTGTGACAAAGCCCTCTGAGTGGTGCTGATCTAGTTTACAGACAAAGGAAATGTGAAGTTGAGGAGCACAAGATCTGAAAATCCTAATTTGGGGAACTTAGGTTAATTTTGAGCTCAAAAGTGCCACTGTGGTCAGGGCCACCAGCTGAATGAAGGGTTTTCTCTATCCTAAGGGATACTTAAGTCTGCTAGTCCCAGTATCAAGTAATTTTGGTTGGCAGCAGCAAGGCCTGGGAGGGGAGGGGGCACAGCTGCAGCCATGGGGCTCTGTGGTAGAGCCAGCGTCAGCATATGCAGGACACTTAATGCTGCTTTACTCAAAGGACAGAGAAAAGAGAAAAAGAAAGGCAGTAGAGCAACAAGAAAGTGTTGAGTAGATGCTCAGTAGATTTCAGAGAATTTCTTCCTCAGGTTCAAATTCTAAAGGATTTGCAGTAATTTCAGTCAGGTCAGTTTAAAAAGTGATCGGCAGAGCAAGCTTAGGTCTGGACCGATCCTGGAAAGGACAGAGGAGAAAAGGTTCCCAAGACCAGTTTGAGTGTACTCTGCCCAGCTCGCTGCCTGTGGCAGGGGCTGAAAGGGAGGTGGGGAGCCAGAGGCTGTGCCTCCCTGCAGGGCAGCAAAAATAACACTCCTGGGACCAGACAGGAGCAACAGGACACTGAGCACAGAGGGGGTGAGCCAAAAGGAACTGAACATTCAAAACTCTCTGTTTTGCTGCCTTGACCACAGCCAAATCTAGGGATTTCCATTAAAAAGAAAAAAAAAAAAAAAAAGAAAGGAAAAAAAAATAAAGGGAAAATGAAAGAGCGATTGAACGACCTAAATGTTAGTGTCTGTGATAACAAGATTTTGGATAAACAAACAGTTATGGGAACTTAAGCTTAGAGCATTAGGGAGAAGAAATCCTCAGATTTCATCATAATGTGTTTGCTTTTTTTAAATTTTTAATATAATATAGCATGTAATTGCAGTGTATGGCTACTCTTGAACTGTAGTTCAATAGACTGGCATGCTGAGATGGCCATATGTGGGGAAATAAACATCTTGGTAAACTCTTTGGCTTGTGACCAGTATTGAGTATAAATCTACAGAACAAGAAAAGGCAGCCTTTTGTGTCACAAGATTATTTTGAACTTGAGCTTTCCAGTAGCTATCAGAGATTACCTCTCATCTTTCACAGTGTGAATTTCATGTTCATATTGTTAGAGAGTACAGAACAATATGGAAAGCAAGAAGGAAGAAAGGAGGAATTAAAGTACCTAAATCAGCTGAGTCATGGCTGAAATACAAAAAGGATTTCTGAAGGGTTGAGATTGAAACAGTAATGAAAAAAACCCCTAGTCTATAGCTATGGGGTTACTTACTACAGTGTTTTTGATGGGCATTATGACTCAGTTCCTGGGGACTATCTTGCTTCAATTAATTAAACTCACACTGAGAGGACTATTTCAGCCCTGCAATGATTATTTCTTTTTTTCATGGGAAAGTAGGAAAAGTGATTTGAAAAGAATTTGGTGACCCTTTTTTTCATTTTCTGATGTTGGAGGCTTTGAATGGAAACTAGAACTGGAAGCACAGACCTGAGTCTGGGAGCAGAGCTTGAGAGGAGAGGTGGCAAGCATTGAGGGCCATCACTGCAAGAAAATAGGGACAAAATCTCTCTAATGACATCACCCCTCATATCAATTTGTTCCCCTTCCATATTTCTTTTCTGTATTCCTACTGCTTTTTGCCTCACCCTGAATTCCTTTTTGTGTCTAAGCTCCAAGTTGCTTTTTCCAAAAAATAGAAAATTGTTTTCGTTCACTTATTTATTTTAAAGTTAGGGTAAAGGGGGTAAGTCTTCCACTCTGGGGACAAAGGAATCACACTAGCTCCAGTGACTGCTGGGCAGAGTAATAGCTAACTCATTGGAGCTGAATGGTCTCTCAAAACAGTCTGTTATTCTCCCAGGTATCAGTTTAACTGCTATAGGAGACACCATTGCCCAAATTTTGCTCCTTTCCTCAGAAGAAAACCAGGTTATTTGGAACTATCTTCCATGTGGAAACAAGCTACCCATCACTGCAATGTTTTCTCTTGTTGAAGTTGGTCATACAGTAGTGCTTGTGGTAAGTATGAATACACTACTGGGTGATAAGAACCCTACAATTAAACCCATGAGTGATAATGAACAGATGCTTCCCTCCCACAGACGTTTTCTCATATCAAATGAAGTGTGGCTGCAAGATTTTATCAGTACAAGGTGTTTACTCAACTTGAGAGAAAAATGTGACCTACCTCGATAATCCCCCATATGGTTATCTTTCACCCCAGGGCATTTTTACCTTTCTGAGTAAGTTTTTATTGCTTCTGGTAAACCGATTTTTTTTCTGATCTCAGCAAAATTAAAAACAAAAAGGCATGTGATTCCTTGTGGGCTTACAATAGACATAGCCAGTGCATATGTACTATCTGATGGTGGATCTTCCTCTGCACTCTTACTAACCACTCTTGAGATATTTTTCCCCTAATATGGGAGGGGACAAAGATAAAATCTATCAGTTTGTATCAATAACATAGCAGGGAGATGCTGGAAAAACTTATTTGTCATCATTTTTAATCCAGGGGTGGCCAGGATAGGATGGTTTCCAGGAACAATCTGTCTTTAACATGTTGAAACTTCACTTTGCCCTCTGGTATTGCCACAATAGTATTTACTATGGCACAGCAGGACTAATCCCAGCACATGCCTAGGAACTGATTGGGAGCTTTTGCACTGGGGCCTGTGCAGGTCTCAAGCTGGCTGGGAAGCTGTGAGCCCCTGCAGGTGTGGGGTGGTCAGTGTGGCCAGGAGGGCAGCACAGCACCCACCAGCTCACCGGGTCTGCCACTGCTCTGCTTAGAACCCCTGGTCAACCATTAACTTCTCTGTGCACCTGCTTCTTTATTCCTTTTTGTCTGTCCTGATGTTTGAGATGGGAACCTCTGTAGGTGAAGGATGCATTTTATCATGTGTCTCTCATGTGCCAATTTTGGCTGGGAAATCTCAGCACTCCTGTGATATGAATGGTAATTCCAATAATAAAGGCAAAGCCTGGCCATCTGGCTGCTATTATGGTAATGTGCTGCTCTGTGACAGAGGGACAATCTGTGCAGCTGCTTCTCTGTCTCATTCAGTATTGGAAAAGACTGCTCTTAGGTTTTGGGCTAAAACTCCATGGCTTGGAGATAGAAAAGGCCTGTGGTAATGCCACCTGACCCATGTATAGAGGCTGAAAAGAGCCCCACCATCTGGAGAGTATCACTTAGGATTGTATGTCCTGTGGTACTCAACTGCAAGCAACAGCTACACCTCTGGGTTTACCCCCAAAGTGAGCGACAACCACTGCCCACAAGTGCTCATCTTCTCATGGTCATTCGATGCATGCCCACCTAGGCAGATAACTTTGTCCTTCTCCAAAGATAAGAACTCTTCTGCTTTTATTCAAACATCTATGGATAATGACAGGAATCTCACTTAGTAGAAAACCTCTTCACCTCCCAGTCAGCTCCAGATCTGGCTGTGCACCCTGCCCACCTCACTCCATTTGATGCTTGTAGAATTGATCCATTTCTGGTTGGCATATAGCAGACCCTTCAGTGCTTTGGGATTGAGATATCACTACAGCCATTAATCACAAAATGAAACAAAACATAAATTTGTAATTATTTATAAGCTGCATAATTTATGTTGATCAGAGTTTTCAGACATGGCCTTTTGCATATTAAAAGATGAAGCATGACTCAGGATAATAATTCACATGGCTGAATATAGTGCTACTGGTAATAATACTTAGTAGAGAGAAACTATCAAATACTTACTTGCTATTGTATATTATATTCTCCCATTAGCTGTTTTATTTTATTCCATCTGGAGTTTCCTTCAGTTTGCATGCTATGTTTGTCACAATCTACATTAAAAAATGATATTTCATTTACAAAATTATTTTTACTCTCTCAGAGAGATAGCTTACAAACTCAAAATTGAAACTAAAACTCCTTTGTCCTTATGTCTGCATACAACTCCAGAACAGGAAGGGACCTAAGCATAGCTGGGTGAGAAAGAATAATTTTAGCAGTCTCTCTTCTGTGTGGTGTGACAAGCCCAGCACTGCTGTGAGGCTGATGCCTCACTCATGGTGCTGGCCAGTGTGTTTGCTGGGCCATTTAGTCGCAGTGAGTCCCTGTGTGGGACTCAGGAATGGTGAGGGATGGTGCAAGGGATGGATGTGTCTATTTACCTGTGCTGTGGCTGAAGGCACACAGCACAAGGAACCACCCTGGACCTATGTTTGGTGTGGTCCAGCGCCTTCCCACCCAGTCCAGCCCCCTCCCACTACCCTCGGGCAGTCTGGCTCCTCACAGCCCTAGTGCCAGGGACACCAGTGCTCCATCCTATCCCAGTGCCATAACACACAGATCAGTTTGCACGAAGAGATGAGGATTTTGTAGCCTGTTAGAATATACGGCGGGAAAGATAGGCTGTGTGTGGGAATGGCAACAAGCTCCTTAGGGGTCATGGTCATTGTGCAGATAGTGCTGGGTTGGTGCAGTCCTGTTCATCCTCTATGACAAAACTGAGGGGTTTTGTCTGTAGGGAAATTTCCCATTTCTGTAGGGAAATGGGCTCAAAACCATACCAAGCCTGGAGTGAAGAGAAACTTCTGGACTTCATCAAGGACATGTCCCGCCTGACCAACCTAGTGGCCTTCTATAAGTGAGTGACTACAGCAGTGGACAAGGGAAGGCCTACAGATGTCATCTACCTGGACTTCTGTAAGGCCTTTGACAGAGTCCCCTGCAACATCCTTCTTCCTAAAGTGAAGAGATGTGGATTTGATGGATGGACTGTTTGAAGGATGACAAATTTGTGGGACGTCTCATTCCTAAAAACATTCAAGGTCAGGCTTGATGGGGCCCTGAGAAGGGATTAGGTCGGGATGGGGCCTAAAAACTTGTCCCTGCCCACTGCAGGGGAGTTGGACTAGATGACATTTAAAATGCAAGCTATTCAAAGATTCTATGATTCCAAGAAATAATCCTCAAGTGAGAGGGTTAAGGAGAAACTTAACCACTTAAGAAACACAGATATCGGAGTCCAAGACTGAACTGGTGAAATAAGTTATTTGGCAGTGCTGCTATGCCTTTTAAATCCCAAAGATGTGCTGAAGTGTAATACAGAATTTTTTACTTGTGTTTTTTAAATCACTGTTCAGGCCAAAGTTGCTCATATCCAGAAATCATCACAGGCTGTAAATTTTTAAATCCCCATGGACATCTTGCTGCAGCAGTGTCCTCGGGAAGGAAGAAGGTTCTCTGCATGGCCCAAAGCAGGTGAAGCATTCATATGTCATATTGCAAATTGTATGCTTATTCCTTTGGGAGCTCTTCCTTTGTGAGAGGCAAATTAAATCTCTGGCTTGTCTGAGGACAAGGAAGGAAGACTCTATTTTGAGGACAATAGAGAATTTTGTATCTCTCTTGAAACACAGTTTCATTCATTTTAAGCGTTTGCTTCTGTGCCTTTACCTATTTTATCTGTTTCCGTTTTGAAAAACAGCATACCGTGGAATTAAGGCATTCATTCAACACCATTCAGTCCATGGTTTCACTCATATATTTCTGCAGGCTATATTGTTTTTCTACTTTTTTGTTCAGTTGCATTCAAAACAATGGCAAAAGTCCCTTTAATTTTGATGACAGAGAATGAGCTCTTATTTGAGGAACACCTTCTTAGGCTTCTTCACTTGCATGTGTCTCTCAAGAGGATATCTTCTGATTTATTTTGGAAAGGGCATGAAAATCTCAAGATCAATTTCTTCTCCAAACAAGAGAAGTGGAACCATTTGGAAGGTAACCAATGCAGGCAAATCAGTTGCAACAAATTGTTCGTAAGATGAGTTACTTTGTTTTTCTGTTTGCAAATATGTACCATGAGCCTGGTGTTCAAAGAGATGAGCTGGCTCTTTCTGGACATGCAGCCCACTCCTGAGTGTTCATTGTAATTCAACTCATAGCTCTTCTGAGGGCTCACAGGTCATGGTTTTGGTGCGTTTTCTCTGACTGAATACACATTATTCTTTTGGAATCTGTTTCCCTGGTATAAACATTCATCATCATAGACTCACTGTAATGATTATTTGCTGCTGTGATGAGAGTTCCCTTAGAGCACAGGGAGGAAGGGAAGTTCTGCTCACCCAAAGGAATGTGCTGAAAATTTTTCATATAATTGGAATACAATTCCATAAAATACCAGCCATGGGGATGGTTCCTAGCCCGCCTCAGTTGTACATGGCACACAATAGCTAATTTTTCAGGTGTGACTGAAAGAGTTGGCAATGGCTGATGACCCAGTTTCAAAGGCTGATGACCCACTTGACTTCAAAGCACAGAGAGAGGAGTGGAGATAATATAAGAAAAATGCTGGAGGAGAATGATAAATGAAGATGTAACTCGGTAGCTTTGCCCATCCACCTGCTGCTGTGTTGGTGTGGTGATGAAGCATTTTAGGTGTGGAAATCCCCTAAAATGCACTTATTAGATTCCTTACCAGCCTGTGAGAGATATCTCCTATGGTCTAAGTGTCTGCTGTACTCGTGGGGCTGGTGTCCGGGAGGGCAGGCAGTGGGGCCAAGGCGTTATGGTGGAGCAGGTATGCCAAGGAAGGGAGAGACTGAACCAAAAGAAAATGAAAACCTGAAACCTTTACCTACTGTCAAATGGAAAACTGAGAGTCATCAATGACAAAAGGAATTCACTAACTTTTAACCTTGGATCCACATCTCGCAGTCCATTGAGGAGCATCAGATGGGACAGTAACCTATTCCTGGTGTAAAAGTCTCTGCGGGATGGAGGTGTCTCATCCAGACCTCAGTATAAGAGATGTGCTTATATCTGTTTGGATTACTTAGTGAGGAAATAAACACCAAAACCTCCCCATGTGCCATTTTCCTATCAAGCTTTTTATCTTGATTCAGGAGGCACACCATAAGTCTTGGACCAGGAGCTATTTCTGACCCATGAATTATTTCATTTGCTTTTGTTTCATATCACAGGGGCTTGTGGCTGTCCTGGCCTGGCTTAGATTTTCCTGGTGCTGTTCATTGAAATGTTTTATTTTCTACCATTGCCTGTAGGCACTGACATGGATTAACCTTGGCAACACCATGCAGGGGGCTTACATACCCTGGTGCTCACTAATTACAACCTCCTGAACAGCCAAAGAGCTGTAATAATACAGTGATGTATATATGAAGTCACGGCCTGTCAATGCATTGCCCCTGTGGTGTAAACCCTGCAAGCAATATACTCATGGCTGGAAATCCCTTTATTGCATGGAGAGTTTTGTTCTTCTGAGTGGTTTCTATTTACAAATTCTCAGGTTCTCTGAATGTCCAACAGAATGTGATACTTCACCAACCCGCTTCTTGAAGACAGATGGGGATTTTATTTCCTTTCTTTTACCCCTTTTTTTAAATTACTTTTGACTCCCTTACTTTCATCTTCCCACAGCCACATGTCAAGATTTTTTCTAGCACAGTACCTGAAGCACCCAATCCAGGAAAACACATGGAAGGTTTATTTGTTTGTTTTAAATCTCTGTGTTAACAGTTAAAGCATTTAGCTTGCTAAATATTTAAATACCTGTCAGGTAAATACCTGTCAGGGTCTAAATGTGAGTTCATCCACCTAATTGCTGATGTGAGGATTGCTGAGTTACAAGTGATGAGGTGTGATGCAGGGGAAGACAGCAAATTTAGTCCTATGTGAAACACCTGGACTTCATGCAGAGCAGTTGTCAGAGGTTTGGTCTCCCACATTTCTCCAACCAGCTGATCAGCTCCTACTCAGCAGAATTATATCCCAGTGTAGACATGGTATTTCAGATCTCCGTGTGTTTTAGAGAATTAGGCAAAGGAAAGAGGATTTTTTTTTTTCCTACATAATATGGCCCATGGAGGCTGCAAAAGGAGGTCAGATTCCTAAGAGTGTGCCTCCATCAGGTGTTACTGTTGGGATCTGTTGTTCTGCAGGACCAATGGGCTGGGTGCTGGACACCCCTGAGCACCTGGAGAGCCCTGCTGAAATGAGAAAAAACAGCACAGAATGTCTCATGTGGACCAACCACGATGACCATGAAGAGATTCTGGCGTTTTCCATGTTCTGCTTAATTGAGTTCCAAAAGATTTCTTTGAATGATATAGGAAGAGCTCACACACTTAAAATTGCTCAGGTATGCCTTCCTAACTTCCCCCCAGCAAGTGTAGAGCAGAGCTACATTAATTTCAATGCTGGGGGTAATTTTCTATCCCCAGAAACTGGAGAAGATGATTTTGTGTGTAATGGCAATTAGAGTTTCTAGTGGTGAAACCCCTCTGGTTTTCACACACTGAATGTATTCTCCAAAGTAATGACACCAAGACAAAAAAAAAGAAATTAAAAAAAAAAAAAAAAGGAAGATTAAGAGTTTGCATCATTATGTTTGACAGAACATATACACTACTTTTGCAGAGATTGAAATAATCATAACTAAGCTCATGGAAAATTGCAAACTCATAAAGGTTATATGAACAGATGCATAAATCAGATTGTGAAGTAATTTTAATGAACTTTTTTGGATATAAATTCTTTTAGAGGACTCATCAACCACTTTCTGATATGAATCTTATATAATGATGATGATTAAAATATTAGACACTGGTGAAAACCTCTCCACTTCTAAAAAAAAAAAGTTATTTCTAAGCCTTGAGGCAAAAATGTTAAAAATAGACATTTCTTGTACGAAACTATTTGCACAAATGAAACTAATAGGTTTTTATCTAAACCATCTGGTGAAGGAAAAGCATTAAAATGTAAAGTCACATATTGAAGCCCACAGAGATTTGTTCTGAATGCTATATGTTCAAAAATATAGAAAAGGAAAACTGTATATTTTCCTTCATTTATTGGAGGCCTTGCTCTGCAGAGTCCAAGCTTTAACCAGTTAGTTTTGCTTAGGCAAAACCAATATACTCCTTCTGATATTTGCTGAAAAATTGTGCTCCCAATAATGCAGTCTAAATTCATTTCAGAAAAGTGATTAGTGGATTAGCATTTATGATTTGCTTGGGAGGTTTTTTCCCCCTTAAATAAACCTCTACAGGAAACTCAGATACAAATGACATTCACTTTTGTTTTTTCTGTACATGTAAAACCAGACTATGAAACTTCAGTTTAAAATAGCACAATTTACTGTAGCATGAGATGTGTAACAGGAAGCAACCAACTCTCACTCCCTTCCACAATTTGAGGCCAAGCAACCATGCTCTGCTGGGTTTCTATCCCATATGTAGGGGATTTTGTGGCAAACTGAATCACAGACTAGAACAGGAAGGGATCTCTGCAGGTTTTCTGGTCTATCCTATGCCCCGAGGCAAAGCTGGTACAACTTAGAAAGGGTTCTTCAGTGCTATCCTGTTGACTTTTGAATATTTTAAAGTATGGAAATCCCACAGTCTCTTTGGGCTCCTGTTTCAGTGTTTTCAACCTTCCCCCAATGGTTATTTTTACCATAAGGTGCAATCAGGACTTCCCTTATTTCAGCTTGTGTCTGTTGTCTCTTGCCCTTCATGTATGTCTCCAGAAAGATTTGGGCTTTGTCTTCTCTATAAAGACACACTGTGCAGTTACAGACTGCAGAAGAAATTCCTCTCCTTCTCCTCTCAGCATTCTCAGCCCTCCACTTCAGCCTGTCTTCCAGTTCCTGACTGTCATGGTGGCCTCCTCTGGATTCACTCCAGTGTGTCAATGTTCTCCTGTACTGGGGTCGCTTCTGCAAAGGTTCCCACTTCTAGAGTAATGTTCCTTAGTGTGAAGGTGACAACAATACAAGAAGAGAGGATAGCCTATTTCTGACTTCTGTTCAAATTGTCCTCAAAAAATTCTCCCTTGAGAGTTTAGAAATACTCAGCCTTGGAAATCTATCAGCCATGTATGGCAGAGGCATGACCTTCCTGCCAGGAGCTCACACTCTGGCTGCTTCCAGCCTGCTGGCAGAGGGCATCTTCTGCTGCAGGCTCTCATGCAGGACAGTCCCATTCAGCTGTCATGGCTCTCTCCTAGTGAGTCTAATCAGTTTTCTTGGTGGCAGATATATGTTTGTGTATGGTGCTCTGTTAGGTCTGATGTAGAAAGGTAGGTAAAAAACTTAATTGACTTTTAAGCAGAAATTCTGGAAAAAAAAAAAAAGAAGAAAGAAATAAATCAGTTTCAGGGATATGAATGAAATAGCCAAAATTTCAGTCTCATGAGCTTTGATATTTTAATCAAATGTTCAAGGAACCTAGAACCAGAGATTACTCAGATGTCTCTCTCTTTCTATTTTACTTTTTAAAAAAGAATTTAGAGGAGTTAAGTTTTAAAATAGCACTCAGCTGTCCACATATGACTTAAAAGTGGAAAATTGCTGAAGACAAATAAACCTGGCACCTTTCCCCTATTTATTATTTGTAAAATCTCACTTAAGTTAAAACTGCCCCTGAGGATCTGAGCACCACTTCACAGATTTTGAACTTCAGTTATAACTAAAGCAGAAGACTGTTTTTCAAAACTCTCAGATCTCAGCTACCTTTCCTCTAAATTACTCGGTGTCCTTGGGCACATCACTTACCTCCTTTCATTTTCATATCTTTAACAAAACCTTGTAGCACATGCTTGTATGCCAGAAGAGAGGAGAGGGTCTGCTCATTATTTTGAACTCCGAGCAAAACATGGATGCTTCCTCTGCTAATTAGGGCATCAGCCTTATTTATTCAAGTGGTGACATGTTTTTGAATGAACTTTGGATCTTCATGTTGCTATCTAAACCGTGCTACATAGACAGCAGGAAAAAATCTTTCTTGCATCTTCAGTATTTAACAATATGACTGTACTGATGGCACAAACATGGATCCAGGTTTTTCACTGAAGAAAAATGGAATTACAAAAGCAGCCTGCAAGCTTTGTGTCTGCAGAGGGCTAATGCTGCTACAGGTATTGTGCTAGCACCCTGTGTGCCCCTACCCCCAGCCCATATTGCAAAGATTTTGAATTTTTTTTTAATTTCCACTGAAACTTGGCGCTATGGGAGCCCCAAGGTCACCATATATGCTGTGCATAAAGCTGGGAAATTTTTGACTCCATGTCTCAAAGTATGAGAAATTTGAATGTTCAGTGGAGGTTTTCTTGTTCTTCCTTTCTGTTTTACTTTTTTGAAGGTATTGGAGCCAGGCAGATTGTAAAGCAGAAATTCTTAGAAAGCAGTTTAGAGCAGCATCTGAAATGTGTGATTCTTGGAGCCTTCAGAGACTTCTGCATTACAAAATGTGTGCCCAGCCTTCTGTGAAAAAGTGGTGCATGGAATCACCCACTTGTATGTTTGATTTAGCTAAAGAACATGGTTTATAAAGACAACAAAGACATCCATCCTTGATCTGACTTTATTTTTTTTTCCCCCAGCCAATTGCGTATACGCCCTGCTGTTTGGCAAATTCAGAGTTAAAAGGAAAAGTATTTTGGTTTGTGTTTGAATTAAACATCCAGCCTCTGGACATGGCTCTGAGTTCTCTGGTTCTGCCTGCTGTGTGTGCTCGGTGTCTGCCGTCCGCATCCTCACTGCTCAGCTGCCCAGCAGTCTGGAAAATGCTGATGTTCCAAGGGTTACTGGATTACAATTGTTCTCTGCAAACAAAATTCACATCTGTTCTGACAACTTATTTCAGCCTGATGCAACTTGAAAAGGTCGAGATTAATCCCAGAAAATCAGACTTCTATTTGAAAGGCCAAATCAACTTTAATTGTAACACATGGCTATTTGTATTGGCATTTAGCTGCAGCCGTTTATCCTTCTTTCCACTGGTATTATTTGTTTCTGAGCTTGCTACTAAAGCCTACAATGCCAGCTGAAATGTTTTAAGTAATGTAACAAAAATAACAGCTGACATCTTTTCTTTTTACAGGTTTCCACTGACCCAGGGTATTTTGTGTGCATGGCTTTTATGACTTTTGTTTATCAGAAGTCCGGGTAAAAAAGTCATAGAAGAAAATATTGGTTCATTTTATAAAGATTAATCGTGGCTACTATACCCTTCTATCCTCTTGGCTTTATCAATCAGAGCCCGAGGGAATGAACCATGTGCTCTGGAGCTCTGCCTCCTACCCAGTTTGGATCCCAGGCATAAAGGGGTTTAAAGCCCCTTCGAATAACACCAGTTGCAAGCTGTGCTTTTCCATGTCGGTGAGGTGACTAAGAGCAGCACCCCTCCCTGGGCATGGTGTAACCCCTCTCCAACTACCCTGCTTCTCCTGGCAGCTGCTATCAGCTCAGCCGTTCAGCCATCAACTGATAGCTGAGCTCTCAGATCCCCTGAAAAGTGACAGGATGAGAGAGACTGATTTGGCAATACTTTGCTCTTGCTGTTTGGCCTGGAGAAAGATACTCTAAGTGGTAAGATTGTTTAGCAACAGCTGGCAAGCACCCGGGTGTGAGCCTGATTTTCAGACATGACAAGCACTTATAGGAATGCTGCCAGATACAGCTGTTTAAAAGCCTTAATAAACAGCAAGTCAATACTAATCTTTGCCAAATTAATCTTTTCCTTGACAGCCCATCAGAGCAATTATACTCAGACTCGTTGTAAACACACAATTGTCAGAGGGTAAGGATCTTCTCTGCAGTATACTGTAGATTTTTGCACACAGATTGTTTTCCAAATAGGTAGGCTTCCTTTTCTTTTCCTCTTCCTCTCTCTCTCTCTTTTTTTTTTTTTTTCCTTTTTTCCCTCTCTTTCATTTTATTTTCAGGCCAATTATATGATTGCCAGCTTGGTATTAGCCTGAACAAAATTTCTTTGTAAAGTGTCTATCACAGCAAGTCCTTAATAGAATGTGAAATGATGACAGTCACAGGATCCATGCAGATGCACATTTGCTAGTGGGTTTCTCTAATTAGGCAGTAACTGTGACAGACTCTGAAATGTTACAAGTCATTGTTCTCACTTGTCCTCTTGTTGGTGAAGTAAGAGCTACATTTGAGATGTGATTTAATGTGCTGCTGGGTAATAATAAAATACATGGGTTTGCAAAGGAAAGCAAATGGTGTCTGTGAGACCTGACACAAAGCACCTCCTGTTCTCCAAGGTGCTCAGCACCTCCTGCAGCACTGCCAGCATGCTGCTATACCCACAAAATAATACTTTATTTCAATGCAAAAAGGATTGAAAACACCATAAAAATAATTAACAGGGTAATGGTTGTTTATCTGTCTGCCTGCTTGCCTGTTTATCTATCTAGACTTTTTGACTGTCTCTATACCTCTGTCCGTAACTATATCTGCCTCTATACCCACCTATCAATGTGAGTCCAGGGGAGTAACTCCTGTACGGGCTACATAACATCTCTTTAGCTAATTCTCACAGTATGTGCAAAATACAGATTTTTACCTACCCCATTTTCCCAGAGCACAGAAAGATATCTCTGTGGATCTGCCATGTTTACAGGACTGGGGAAGAAACAGGCTTGGAGATGGTAGTTCAGGGTGGGGTGATGTCTCAAAAGCCTTAAGAAGGTGTAAGAGTGTGTTTTACCTTTCAGTAATGAGCTCTTTTTTTTGTTGGGTTGCCTGTTTACAGAGGAGCCTCACAGGGAATATTTGGCAGACACCACTGGAATCAGGAGCTGGTATTTGGTGAGAGAGAGAGAAGTGGGCATGAATACATTACATTTCCCTGTGAATGGCTGGGGCCCTCTATGAATACATTACTTACTTAGCGCCTGTGGATGAGTGTGAGGGGAAAATCCTATGGCAGGCCCATTTGAATTAGAATTTGGCTTCTTTGGTCAGAGGCAGCAGCTGGATGAGATTTCTGCTTGGAACACATGTGAGTCTGGGGATAGAGAGACCAGGATATCTCCTGTCACCAGAACATGGCACACTGAGAGCGGCAGTAAAATCAAAGAGCTTTTCCCTTTTAAAACCTCTGCTTACCTTGTGCAAGCAGATGGGATTTACAACCTGCAGAGCGTATATGTTGCCAACTTTGCATTTTGTCCACCATGTTTTAAAAATAATTTTAAAGTATATTATTTTCAATGAATGGCAGACTATTTCCTTTGGTTTCTATCACTCTGACAGATGTTTTTATTATATTTTCTTGCTGTTACTCTGTAGCTTCCATGTGCAGGTTGTTTAGTTCCTGTGTGCTTTCTCATTATCGTGGTTAGGCCAGATGGTGACTTTACAACCAGTGACAGGGGTGTCTGTGTTACTGTGGTGCCTAAGGCACAGAGCTGCAGTGAAGGATGGGGCACATCTTCACCAATTCCAGTGGAGTTTCACCTGCTCACAGAAGGATCCCAACCATCTATTGGCAATTTATATCTGTCAATACACATCTGAAAACAAACAGCAGACTGCCCATGGCTGGCAACCATTTATTTTTCTGAGGTCAGACATGAAGAATTGACATCTACGAATTGAAGTTGGACCTTTCTTTTGGGAAAAAAATGTTTTCAGTATATCCACGGCCAAAACCTGCTGTTCTTCCAGCACAGTTGTTTCATCTGAGCAGAGACTGGACACAGAACCACACTCAGAGCACTGGATGGGTAAAGTGCTGCACAGCAAACACACCACAATTTCCCATGCTGACAGACTGAGAGACCAACTAGCCAGAAGTTCATACAGAATAAGTATTTTATTCATGATGTATTTTTTTATTTACATTAAAGTTTTCTTGTATTTCGAACTCTGCTTGGATACCGAAATTAACAACTTTATGTGACTGCGCACCTGCTCTAAAAGAAATGAAGATAACACAGTTCTTTTCCATAAAAAAAAAAAAAAGAAAACTGCCTGTCAAAATCAAAGTTGATTTTTCTCATTCTCAGTAATTATATTTTCTCTTTAGAATTAATAGGAGTGGAAAATGTAGTTTACTGTAATATAATAAATAGAAGACATTGGGTAATTAGTAGTGCTGGTATATTTCTAAAGTACTAAACAGACAAACAATAAACTGTGAATTTAATCACGAGTTCTCATACAGTTTCAAGACAGGAAAATTAGAGCTCTCAGCTACAGTTATTTGAGTAATCACATCTGATCTGCATTATTTATTAGTTATTACATGCCAAGTGATTCCGATTGTACATTGCCTGAAATCATTCAGAAGCAAGCATGCCTTTGTTTCTGTTTTGTTTTATAAAGAAAAAACAGTGGCATTGCCAAATGTGTACTCTATCCAAATTGCTTCCTTTATTTCACACAGAAAATACAAATCAGTGGTAGTGTCCATTAATGGGACAGGGATCTGGGACAAAATCATCCAGAAATATATTTTCAGAGCTATCCCTGATCCCAAACATTGACAAAATACCTTCTTTTGGATATTTTATCCCTTTCCCTGTGGCTGTTGAACTTACCTTTCATTTTAGAATTTCTTTCTCATATACTCCCTAAGATTCTGTAGGACTTTTGCATATATAATAAAATGGCTGAAGCATATTTGGTAATATTTCTTTTGGTAATATGTTTATTCCACTTGACAAATTAACAAAACATGATGAAGTTTCAAGAAGCAGTGTTATGTAGTTTTATTCAGTTAGTTTTGTTGGTTCACGTCTTAGTTTTGGGCAACTTCCTCCTACAATGCTTTAAAAAGGAAATTACTTAAAATACCTCTTTTTATTTTCCATAACAACCAAAGAAATAGAGAAATAGTTCTTGGTTACCTTCATTTTCTGCCATTAAAGCAGGTTTGTTGTTATATTTGTCACTGTAAAAACTAAATAAAGTATTCACATCATCAGTTGTGAACAATTTGTGCCAGCAAAAGTTAAAGCGTCAAAGAAACCTCTTTAAAATGCTAACAAATTTACTTACAAACACCTATATTTATTATTTCATAAATAGGCGCAACAGGTTCCATAAAAAAGATTAAATACAGACACAGTATGAAGAAACAATAATACATAGCCATATGTAGAGGTTATAATTTAGCTGTCTCCAATCTGTTTCTGCATCTAATAAAATATCAGGTAAGCATTTGGCAGTTTTATACATAAAAGGACTTAAATGACGTTTACTAACCAGTACACATAAAGTGATTTTCTTTAAAAAAAAAGCTTTTTTTAGGCAGTACAAAATAAATGTGTTTGCTCTTTATCAACATTAGTTTTTTTCTCCTAAGTTTTTCGTATTTATTTCATGAGACAAAGCCAATATTTTTTAATCAATATAATTTGGGACTACTTTACTTTTTTTTCTCCAAATACTTTGAAAATATAGATTATCAGTCAGTTGTTTAAAAATGAAGTAAAAATATGAATGTTTGCCAATTTAACCCTTATTGTGAAATCAATAAACTGGAATGAGCCAGTTTCAATTACAATTAGCTACAAAAACATTCACATTTTATACTCTAGGAGAGTGTAACATAGATGCTATTTACAAACTTGCTATGACTGCTACATCAAGCCATTTAAAAAGTCTTTAGTAGTTTCATATAAACACCCATTATGAAAAACCAATGGAAAATCCAGGACTTTTATCCGAGACATCTACAGTTGCTAAGGCAGTTACTACCGCAGCACTTCACAGCAAAAACCAACATAAAATCTGAATGGTCCAAGTTTCCTTCAGGGAAGAAGAAAAGCAATGTCCGTTATAGGATCTCAGGGAAGGGGTGAAAAGCAGAAAGAAAGAGAAAAAATGGGGAAAAAAACAAAGAAAAGGAAAGAAGCGAGACTATTTTTTCCAGAGTGGGTGACCCACAAGCTCAAATAGTCCTAAGTGCTTAGCAACTTGTATTTTCTAATAAAATGCAGAACTGCCCTGACTGCATAAAGCAATCCATGATGAAAAGACTTCCCTGCATTCCTCAGTGAAAGGAAAGGAGAGGTGTTTCAGATTTTCAGGTAAGGTAGAGTGCTTTGTCCCTCTGCATGCCCCTGTTCAAAGAGAAAAAGAACAAATGTGACTTTTTTTATATTTGAAAAATTTTTAGTTCTATTCTTCAAGAAAAAAAAAAAAGATCAGCCCCACAAACCCACTGCATGTCATTAATTCCAAGCATATCGCTGAAGTACAGCTGCATTGCCATGGTAATAATAAGAAAAAGTCATAGTGACTTATAGCAACCTGGAGACCACATCTTTCTTTAAAACTGCACAGGACTGGGACATGGGTTTGAGCACTGGTTTGGGGTAACCTGCACTAGTGGGCTGGTAGCACTGACTATCAAAAACTGCTTGGAGCTCCAGATTTAGCACAGGCCTTGGAATGATACTCCATAAGCATCCTATAAGAAGCAGCAGTTTCCTTAGAGGCAAGAGAGCTTCATTGCATGAACATGGGTGTCAGCCACTTACTGAGCCTCTGGAATATCGGATTCACTAGTACAGATGTAGCCAAAATGTGCTGGATTGGCAGGTTCAGGTAAGCATTTGCAAGGGGACAGCAGAAGCTTAGCAAAGATACTTTAAGTTCACATACGTGGATTTACAAAGGCTTATCTACACAGAGTGGGCTATCTACAGGCACATGTGCTCAGAGAAAGCTGCTGGGGATGGGAAGTTACACCCACTGCACACCTGGAGAGCACTTCTGGGAACAATGACACATTGCTTTGTTCCAGAAGAGACCAGGAATCAAATCCACAGGTGGCTGTGGCTTGTTTGACAGAGAACAGTCTATTCAGAGCTCAGTGTAAGTGTTTGTAAAAGTCTGTGAGCTGGATAGACTTTGACTAGGGCCTGCAGCACATGTCTTGACATGGTGGTGGAGCACAGAAGTGAAACTGTTCTGCTGAACAAGTGGGCAAGTCATGGGGCAACAGTGATTGGTATGGGAAAGAATGATGCTGCTTTTCAGACTAGCTAAAGTCTGCCCCAGTGTCAGCAGGTAGTAGCAAAAGTGTTACTCTGAACTAGTAGCCAGAAAAAGATTTTTATTCAGTTCTAGTTTGAGTTTCAGAAACATTTAAAACAATAAGGCAAGTGAAGTTCTTGCTTTAAGTAAATGTAATGGATGAAACTGGTCTTTAGTTCTGCTTTCTGTTCATTTACCTGGGCTAGATTTGGCACTTTGGGAACGGCCAAGAGCTTTTATCTGCTTTGGGGATTCAGACTATGTCAAGAGGAGGTCAGGCTGGAGGGCATGTTCACAAGGCACAACATCTATAATTTAAAACTGAAAAGATACCTTCAGTTCAGTCTTAAACATTTACAGGCAGATCCTGGCACAGTAACACGGCTCCACAAAAACCATGCTGCCAGGAAGGTTCGAAGGGGTTACTAACCTTATGTTGAGGACACAGGGCTCCTACAGGTATGGTGGTTCTTTTCTGGTTACAATCATGTGTTCTTATGCCATTCTCTTCCATGTATCAGCCCTGCTTCTCACTGATGTGGTTTCTCATGACCCAAGCTAGTTATTTTCATGACCCAGACTAGAAAATAGTTCACGTCATTTGCCTGTCATTGATACATAGTGATCTTAAAACTTCTTTCCTACTCCTGAAATCCCGAAGATTTCAGTTCTGATCTTCTATGGAATGCAAGTTCTCTGAGACCTAGAAAGTGTATGTGCTGTGATAAGGTGACAACAATGTCTAATAAATGTATGTATTGAACAATTGCTCTCCCACAACAGACTAACTGCTGAATAAATACAGGACCATCACAGATACACTTCAAAAACACCGTAGGGAAACGGGCAACAATGCTGTTCCCAAATTCTCTTTCATATGCTTGTGTCATGAATGTTGCTCAACACAAGGTGGCATTCACTGGCTGCTTACCCATTACTGCAGTAGTCATTATTCCAGTCAACAGTCTGTGCTGGAGGATTTCTGCACCCTGAACGAACATACTCCATTGCTTGGGTAACAACTTGTGCAGCTGTTGATGTTGGATTGATGATATTCTGATAATCAGGCTGAAGAGTAAATCCCTAAAGGAGAAAACAAGTACGTTACAAAGTATGGAAAAAGAGTACCAGGTTGGGTGCATGAAAAAAAGTAAAAATGCAGACTGTACTGTGCAATGGTAGAGAATACTTCTTTTTCAGGTGTGATTTTGATTATAAAACCTAAAATAGGCCAAAATGTGTAGGTGCCTTCTAAGTTTTAAAATCTTTCTTCAGTTTGAGAAATGAAACACTGCCAAAGCATTGTTTGCTGTTACACAGTCACCCGATGGAACTAAAGGAGACAGAGCAGAAACAATTCAAAACCAAGAGAACAACTCAATCAGCACTGGGACAAAAAGGTCTGTTTGCTCCTTAGAGCTTCCATTTAGATTAAATGTAAGCATACACACTAGCCACTAATTCCCAGAATATGCAACAGAATCTTTTTGAAGGATGTAGGCAGCAGGTGGCTGACTGTTTTATTAGACTACACCTATTCACGTATTGTTCTCAAAACCCTTTTTCTTCATTCAGTCACAAAGGGACCATCTGCTGCTTCTTTTATTTGCACTTCTCTCTCAACTAAACGGAAATTCAACCAAAGGTTTCTAACAGTTGTTGGACTTATGTAGTGAAAGTAGCGCAGAATAACTTGCTTTTGAAACCAAGCAGATGAGGAAAAGAAAGTGGAAGTTACAAAGAGACATCTAACCTGCTCCCTGAATTCTCTGTCATATGAAAAGTCATAATAATTTTTAGCTCTTTTGATATATTCTGATGTTTAAATATTGTGTTTCAAACCCAGGAGAACAATTGAAATTTCAAGGCTAGTGTATCTGGTTCACCCTGTACATCATGTTCTTGTAAAGTAGGAAGAGCTGTACTGGGTAAAATCATGGGAACATTGTATTAAAGAAATCGATGTCTACTGAAAAAATCCAGACCAAACTCCTTCCTGGGGCAAGGGCATACAATTCCCACTGAAGTCAACTGGATGCATTGCTAAATCAGAACTTGCACCAAGATGCCTACTTTGGAAACTCAATCCTTCCAGCCAGAGCCCATATACAGAATAGATAGAATTAACTCCTATAGCTTGTTGTTAATTCAGTGTTAGTGCATTGTGTGTGATTGCTTTTCTTACGCAGCCTTCATTAGGACAGGAATTTTGTGGACAGATGTTTTTTCTGCAGGTTTAAGAAGGCCACGCTACCCTCTGTCAAGATAAATGAATATTCTCAGCTTTCACATCACTCATGTACCCCTTCATCCACAGAAATTACCTTCCTTCAAATGGAACGTCACTTCCTTCTTTTCATCTCTCCTCCTTGGCTATTCCCTGAGGTCCTGCAGGTGTTTTGCCCCACCTCTCATGTGCACTGCCACCTCACTCCACTCATCCTGATCATGGGTTTTAGTCTAGGCCATAAATGACTGCAACTTTATTTCTTAATCTTTTCCATATGGAGAATACCCTGAGTAACACTTCAGTACCTTAAACACTCTTGGAAACCTCACTTTATCCCTGTTGACTCCAAGAAACAGACCATTAGTAGTGAGCAAGTTCACAGCTGAATTCTGCATCTAGTTGCCATGTTATTTATATACATGCCCTGTTAATGAGATTAAATAAAGCCTTCCCATGGTGAGTTTTACACCCATGCAGACTGTAACCCCCATGCTCATGCACTGCCTTTTCATCAGGCTCTAAACCTGTGCAGCGAGCTGCAGAGACAACCCCCATACCTGCAACAGATCCAAAGGAAACAGTAATTGAGCAGATTTCCCAATGATTTAATTGGAGTTTTGTGTAATTAGAAGGCTGAAAATTTGGGTTTGTATACCATCTTCATTATTTTTATACAAAACATCAATCACAAAGCCTATTTAATTTAGCTGTAAGAGGAAACCAACCACAGAAACACATCCTACCCCCAGGCACTCAGATTTACCTTTGATAGCCAATCCCCTGATCTATCATATATACAAGAAAAACACTATATAGGGACATTAGCCAGTAGCAAAGCATGCAAGTGAGCAGGCACAGAGACTCAAGTGCTCATAAAATCAAAAATGATTTGGGTTGGAAGGGACCTTAAAGATCCCTGGGCAGGGACACCTTCCACTAAACCAGGTTGCTCATAGGTCCAATCCAACCTGGCCTTGAACACTTCCAGGGAGAGGGAGCACCCACAAAATCTCTGGACAACACTCATGCAGAAAGGAGACAGCTCCTCCAAATCTGAGGAAGAGACCACCAGTACAATATCCATTCAATTTGTTCTAGAATTAGGATAAATACATAGCTTAGGTGTCAGAGAATGGTCCTGCGTTTTAACTCAGAAACTGGGTGTGGATGCATTCTCATATTTTTTCAGGTTTTCTGTGTGACCACAGCCAAATTGCTTTGGCTCTCCTCCAGCAAAGCACGTGTGCACGTGTGTTTAGACTGAATTGGTACCTCTCATGTTAAGATTGGGGTTGCAGAGCCAAATTTAATTCTTCTACCTGCAAAATAAGGCGTAACAATGCTTTCATCTTGTACCTGACAAGCTCTATTCAGTTTATGGCTGCTTGGGATTGGGCTTTGTTTCTTAGGGCACACTCAGGTGGTAAATGCTAACACAGTGCAGGGGTATCTGTGCCAGGCTCCAGTCCTAGAAGGGTCTCAGTGGTCCCTCTGGGGGGTTGAGGGCTACCAGAATACCTGCACTGTGGGTGATGGAAAACATGCTTGTTAAAGCCAAATCATTTAAGCAACCTCAACTCAGTACGAAGGACTGATAAAGTATGGTACTGTTTAAGATGTCAACAAAAATTACTTCAGCTTTTTCATCAACAGAAAAAGCTCTGAAAATATAGATCTATACAACAGAGGGAAACAGCCTTGTATCAGGCTTGTGGTAAATATTTGGGTCTTATTTATGTAAGCCCTTAACAAACAATGATGGAATAAAAAGTGCTCAGAAAATGAGTGCTTCGAGGTCTAATTAAACAATGCTGAATGTTTTTGCATTGTAATGCTCAAGAGAAAATCACCAACTGTTTTGCAACATGCCTAGAATTTTAAATTTCATTTTCTTGTCCCAGATTGAAATAAAAATAGGGAACTTGATAAAGATTAATTTGATGTCAGGAGGGACATTTGCTCTTTAATTAGATTTCTGTAGCCCTAGCAGTTTCGTTGTGCCACTGTAGCAAGTCCTAAAAAGCCTGCAGCAGAACTAAAGAGTGATCCTCATCTCCACACTTTACTAGGAACTAATTTCATTTCCTGCCTGTCTGGAGAGGTATTTTCAACAGGCATCAATGTTTTTGTCTTCACAACTGATTTATTCATCAATCTCAATGTGATATTTTAAACCTTTAAATTACATCCAAATCCTAAAGCATCTGTTTATTACACAAGGAAATTGAAAATCTGTCTGTGTGATATCATAGAAAGATTTTTCCTTAAGGTTATAAAGGAAGTTGACAGATATTAATGATTTTTTTTTCTTGTGACCTCATTCGAAGACAAAGCTTAACAAAAAAGAAGAAGAAATCTGGATAAATACAGCAGGTTCCTGAGTTTTCTGTATATAAAATATATACCAGAAAAAATGAGGTTATTATTTTTGGCAGGCTATGCAATCATCTTGCTGTATACATTTATTTTCTAAAGGAAAAGAATTACGTAAAAGAAGAATGAAATGAGTTACTATTTTTAAAAAAAGTGACATACATTAATCTTCTGGTGTTGTTATGCATAGGTACTTGCAGTCATGGCTACTAGACATTAAGAATCTAGTTTTCCTTCCTCTACCTGTGAACTGAAATGAGACAGAGTTGGACATGGGACTCATCATCCCATGCAATGCTTGGGTGAAGGATTTTGAGCAGAGAAGGTGATGCTTCCAGTAAGGCTACTTAAAAGGGTTCCTTAACAACATCTGGGTGCATTGAGGAGGGAGTGAATCCTCAGTCTCATCACTCTTCACACCAAAGAGCACAGTGAACAGGCTGGATAGAGGTGTGTGCTCAGAAAGAGGCACAAATGTCCGTGTGAGTAGAGAAAGGAAACAATGACCTTGGAAGTGAAAACAGGCTGCAGCTCCAGCTGCTGTTTCAGCCTGGACTTTGGAGAAATTGTGCTGATTTGACTGACAAGGGTTAATAATCAGATAATCTAAGGCCAACTGAGTAAAAATTAAACATCATGTCAAACCTAAGAAACAGACTGGAGAGAGACAACTCTGTATCAGTCAAAAAATTATCCAGTGATAAGATGCTCATATGAGCATTTAATGAAAGAAAAATCACACTCTTCAAATCTACTGTGAGACTACCTCTGTGTCAAAGGTGGATAAAAGAAAAACTACAGCAGAGAGGATTTTGACTTTGAAAAGTAAAACTTTAACACAGCTCCTGTTAATGATATTTAAGAAAAATATAATTAATTTCAGAATTAGAAGTTAAAGAAAATAAAACTCAGGATCTAATTTCAAACTAAGTATGAGAATAATGGTCATTTTTTTATAGTTTAAAGGATTATCACTGTATACAAGCACCCCAAAGGTCTACAGTAGTGACCCTTTTAAAATTTATTAATTAACTGTTGGAACAGAAGAGAAAAAAGCCAAATTATCTACTTCCAAGAAGTCACAATTTAGATAACTCAAACTAGAGAAGATTGTTTAAAAGAAATTTAAAAAATAATTACTAATACTAGG
This sequence comes from Motacilla alba alba, assembly GCF_015832195.1. NCBI lineage: Eukaryota > Metazoa > Chordata > Aves > Passeriformes > Motacillidae > Motacilla > Motacilla alba. The sequence continues at coordinate 114,384,489 of NC_052017.1, forward strand.
CATATAACCAAAATACTAATACCAAAATTTTACATTGCATTTCAGAACAATTTGGATGCATTGCATCAGCTGCATAGTCCACAGAGTTAATTGATTTTAAAAATAACAGAAATTGTGCAGTCACTGAGGACTTTTGGCTACCAACACTTCTCTTTTTTTTTTTTTTGATGTTCTGTAGTTTTTGTGGATCCTCAAAGGAGACTGCCCTTCTCCAGCTGGCAGTCACTCTTGATTTGGCAGCTGCACACGTGCAGGCAAGGAGTGCTGGATATGGAGAAGGACATGCTGTTCCCTGTAGAGCTGATGAAGATCAGCTCATTGTCCTGGAAGCAGTGGGAACAGAACTGTCTCCGCAGGTCAGTACTTCTTAGCAGACCCTCCTCAAAGTTTGCATAGAAGAGTTTGTGAATTTCACACACAATGTTTTTTGGAGAACTGTGTTCCTGCCTGCCAGGACTGAAATCTGGATCTCTTTGTGGTTTTTCTTGTAGCTGGCAGTTCTTCAGACATTCTACAAGATGGCCTTTGATATGAAACTATCCTCCTTTTCCTGGAGAAAATGACTGACCAAATGTCACAGAGCCAGAGTTCAAGCAGGGGAGAGCAGGGATTTGCAGAGCCTGCTACTGTTGAGTGTCACACTGGTGAGCCATGAACTATTTCAAAGAGGGATGTTTGGAAAAAAAAGGACAAAAAAAGAAAAAAGAAAAAAAAAAAGAAATAAAGAAAAGAGAGAACCCACAATTGATGATTTCTACTTTTAACATGCCTCCGGCACAGTCTGCAAGGAAAGTGCCCAGCCAGGAGAGCCAACACCTGCAGTAGAAAACTGCTCTGCTGGGAAGCTGTTGGCAGACTTACTCTTCTCTTGCCTATTAAGCTCCATGCTGCAGTGTGACATGACAAAATTTGCCTCTTATTTTTTTTCTTATAGTGTATTAGTCTATTTAGTATGAGCAGTGCTGAGGCTTCCAAAAAGGAAAATTACTCCTGTTGCAAGTCACTCCCTAGGGAGTGGTATGTTAACTAGTTTCTGTTCTTGCTGCCTTCATGGAGTCTTTGGAAAGGTTTATGGTGGCCATAGCTCAGCATGGAGGAAATAAAACAACTTGAGGGAAGAGAAAGTGAAAAAAGTTGGTTTAAAAGCAACAATTGCTCTGCTTTCTCAGAATTCACATTCTTCCATTCTTGGCTTTTTATTCAGGAGTGTTCTACACAGTGTTGTTTGAGACTGAACATCACATCCAGACGTCCCCTTCCCTCCTCATCATAGGCCAGACAGACAGTGGGTGCCTCCTCTTTCTCCTTACTGCTGTTGACTCTGAGCTGCTGGGAGAGCTCCATTTTTCTCCCACTACATCTTTTTCTCTTTCACAAGCTCTGTGATCAGCAGAGTGTTTGCTCTATTTCAACCAGAAGGGAGAGCAGAGTCCTTTGACAATTGAAAGAGGCCCTTACTTTTAGGTTGTAATCTCTTGCCTTTTTGTTATTTGCCTCCTGGGTGACCAACATGTCTTCTATGTTCTAACACAGTATGAAATCCTGGTGTTTTGTTTTCTATCATTTCTTGACTAAAAAGGGTCATACCTAAAAAACTGAGCAGGATACTACTGTTCTGTTCTGTTTTGTTCTGTCATGGCAAATCATGGTATCGTCAGTACACCTCTAGCCCTATCATGTAATATACATTTTGCTATATTTAAATTCAATTCACAAACTCTATAAGCTGTTGTATGTTAAAAAAAGGCAACAAAAAACAACCCAAACAAATATTTCAAAGTGAAATGACACAGATTTTCCAGAGCTCAAAAGCTGCATGCCTGTAAAGCAAAAGCAGGAGTGTAAGAAATATAAATTGGCTTGTAGATATTACACAGTGATTAAAGAGACACAGTGATTAAAGATGTAGGTGAAGCATGGCAGTGAAGCATTTCAACAAGTAACAAGCACCTTGAGTGAAACAGAAATATCTCAGCATGGTATCTTCATCAAAAGCATCAGCCTTTCTGACTACGGAATATGAGCTGGTAAAAAGCATTTGACCTAAAATTTTGTGAGTTTAACAGGAACACAGAGGTACAGCATTTTTATTCAACTGTAATTGTCCTTAGTTAAAAAAAAAAAAAAAAGACTCATCATGATAAAGGTCTACATTTTGACTTCTAGAGACCTGTTTTCTACGACCAACTGTCCTGTACTTTTTCTTAAGCTAGAAACAAGTCAGCTGTGTGCCATGTATCTCACAGATGACTGAAAGTACTTTCAAATCATGGATGCACACACCTTATGCTACAAGCTTGCAACTTGGCAAAAAAACACATTAGCAGATTCATACTACATTACCTTTTCTTTGGTAGAGAGTTTAGAGTAATGCTTAAGTGCTTATTCATACAAATATGATAGTTTATGTATAAATATATAAGTATCTAACATCTGCATGACATCTTTTGTTAGCCCCAACTCCACTATTAATTCACTAAGTAGAGACAGATTTTCATATCTATTCAGTAAATTATGCCTAACAATTCTGGAAAAGACATATGGAGTTCTGCATTAGACAACTAATACACAAGTGATACTGAAGCTGGCAAACAATCTGAACTTGGAAGACATGAGTCACTCTGCAATAAAAACTCGTTGAAATATAGCTATTGGATCTCAACAGTTGGCCGTCACAGATGTAATTTCTCATGTTTGGTAAATGATCCAGAGCATTGCTTTGCCTCTCACTGCTCTGAGACTTCAGGTTCAACCAGGATTCCTCTGGGCTTAGGATCTGCAGACAGACTCTCCTGGCTCACCCACCTAGGACTTCCTCTAGCTAATTCCAGCTGCCTGGGCTTGAGGTCAGCTCCTGAGAGTTTCTCTGAGACTTGAGCATGGCTCTCCTGGAACACTCACACTAACTGCAGGAAAACCTCCATGAATATATGACTCCGCATATGTGTGGTCTGTTGAGTCTGTTTTCTCTAATAGTGAAAAATTGACTGAACTAGGAAAAAGTAGCGAACACTTCACAAGTTTTCCTTTCTGATTACTCCAAATCACTCTGGAGACTAAGATCAAAGTCTCTGAATAAATCCAAATCATCCTGAGCATATCTTGATTTATCTCCTGAACAACTAAGTTTATCAGTCCAAATTGCTTTCAACACTTTTGGGGTTTTTTTCTGCTTTGATAAATTTCTTCCCCTGTTAAATTGTTCTCCCGGCAAGAAGCTATGGTTCATGTTCAAGTATTCCCAACTCTAAAGACCAACCTTGAGATGAAATGTTTCTGGCTTGGAAAGCAAATGCAAATGCCTTGTTAGCAAAGGTGAATTTTTAGAGAACTATAAAACATGGAGTAAGTTAATGACTAGGTACTATCAGCCGGTCCTGACAAGTTTTGTGTATACAAATTTTGTAGATTCTTGCAATTCCATTCAAAAAATTTTCATTTTATTGCCACTTTGCAAAGCAAGATATTATTATTGATAGTCAGATCTCATACAATACAAAAGGAAATTCTCTCTCATGCAATCAACAGTTTATCTGCTCTCTTTATATTCCTCTGTAAGCCTGGAAGGCACAATACCATGGATGGTCTATATTAACTCAGAACTCGTAGGAAATGTATTGAGAATCAACTATCTAAAACATTCAGAGCAGGGGGAAAAAAAAACCAAACAAAAAAGCCCCATATTGGGATGGTGGACACAGGCCATTTATTTCCAGTAAAAAGAAGGTATATCTATTTAGCAAAATGAAGTTATGAAATTGGAGTAATGTAACACACTCGTGTTCACATAATCTAGCATGTTCAATGCAACCTGGGTTGCTTTGTTTCCTCTGACAGTTCCACATCACTGTCAGCACAAGGATAACAGCATAAGCTACAATTATATTTTTTTCTAGATATGCCTGCCTTTTATTTGCGAAGTGTGACTTCTGAAAGCTTTGCATTTCAGTATTTCAGGGTGGTCACAGATTTGCAGATGGATCTATGGACAGTGATGGACATTGTTGCTAGCACAAACATTTCTACTGCAGTTTTCCATCATCTAGTTAAACTCCTTCATTTGTTCTTGCCCTTGGAAGACTAAGCCCATACTACCATGGTTTTGGAACCTGTAAAATTAAAGCTAATCTAAATCTCTCTCACTATGCCAACTTCTGGATGACTCCCCTCCCCACGCCCTCCCCAAAAATAAAATAATTCCCGAGAGAAATGAAAAGCCCCAACTTACTTGCTGCATTGTAGGTGAGTGTAAAGCAGACTGGACCTGCATTGGTAGCTGGTTTCCAATGGACTGCTGCATTGGGATCGGCTGGTGCTGCTGCATGTTGAGATGCTGGTGCAGAGGGGGGCTGATCTGAAGCGGTGGAGGAGGGGACACAGCCATGTTTGCTATGGAAACAGTCACTGGCATTTGGTTGTTGGGCTTGGGCGCTATGTTCCTGGGGATATTGGCATGCATGGCGGTGATGTGAGGATTCATTCCTGGTTGTTGGTGGTAGTGGGAACCGAGGTACAGTGCAGAGTGAGCCTGGGCAGGCCCATGAAACACTGACTGCTTTGAATTCATCATCTGAGGTTGCGGGGAGGCTTTAACATCAACAGGTTCGCTGTAGCTCTGTTGGGGAAAACAAAAATCAGAAAATGCTTAGAAGTTACCAAATATGGCTGTTCTACCCCCGTGAAGTCTGTTTAAGAGCCACACCATAGGCAAACATTTATCTGGATCATCAAATTTTTCCTTGAAACGGAGTTTGTTTATTACTCTAGAAAAATAATTAATCCCTTTTCACCCTGCACTTTTGCCTTCAACATTGTAAAAAAAAAAAAGTAATTTAGGTCCTTTGCTTCTGGGTCTAGCCTGGCATTTTCTTTATCCAAACTTGGAACTGCCATCACTGATCTAATATCTTACACAACCAAGGCAACCAAGCCTGACACATTTTTTCACATAAGCAGCCACTATTATTGTCCTCAGATTTCATGGCCTAGTTGAAAGGAGAATTAGAAGGGTGGGTTACAGCAAAACTCTGTAGTGATTTTTGACATGCCTTGTTTTTCCATCTGCAAACCATGGACAAGATTTTCAAGGTCTTTTACCACATACATTGATATTTCTAATAGTTATTTATCAGTTAGTTAACATGATGAAGAGACTAAACCCCATCCTCAGCTGTTCTGCTGCATGGAACCAATACACTAATTGCTGTGCCAATGCCTTTATTTTGAAATATTTTGTGTTGGAATGCTATCCATGCCATCAAACATATTACATAGGCCATGCATTAAAAGAAATAGGAACACCTGGAATAATTTCTCTTTTAGCAAAACATGCTTTATTAATCAAATTCATAAAGCTCTGAAAATTCTGTTTAAAAGTTATAGCTATATAAATGTTAGCCTGCACCAGATATGAGGAAGTTACCTTTAGTCTAAAGCTAGAAGAATACTACATAAAATATGAGAAACTGCAGTTTTCAGAAATATTATGGTTTGTCCTGATTTCTTAAAGTTACTAATAATAAAACTTTTCCATTATTGAATATGAATTTTAATAATACTTTTTGTTCTAATATTTATAACTTGCTACATTTGGTTAAACTTAATTTACTGAATTGTTTTCATACATTTATTTTCTTAGATATTTGGAGTGCTAACTGTGTGTTCAAATAAATGAGAAAAAAATCAAAAACTAACTCACATATGCTTATAGGTGGGAATCATAATTTGAAGTTAAGTCATACTGGGATTTACAGTCAGTGAAAGGTGAAACATGCTGGAAAAAAAATGGCAGAAATGTCCCTCTGGAGAAAGTCACTATGTCAAAACAAGGCTGAAAGAGGAACACACGCCCTTATTCTGTGATCTCTGTGTCATGTTTGCTCACTTTACAAGTCAGAGTAAGTTTCATGTTACTCTCAGCACTCCAGGGTCAGTGAAGTCTATTTGTATTCCTTCTGAAGGATGCACCATCACCAACAATCCGTTGACACGAGCGTTGCTGAAATTGCTTCATTATATGCGATGATGAAGATGAGAAAGATAACTTCCTTCTCCCTATGTGTAACTGCAATTTCATTAGCAAAAAACCCCTTGTTTTCTCCAGTAAATGAAGGAAAATTAAATGAATATGAAAAAATTAATGCAATTCTCTGTCTCTGTGGATCTGCCTAGCTCTGCTTGCATGTGGGTGTACATGTGTGCAATATAGATTATGTTCATGTTTGCAAGATTCAGATGCAGACATAAAAGCCTGAAAGTAGCTGAAAAATCTGCCATTATTTGGATATTATTTTTTAAACACTGAATTAATATTCATTAAAACATGGGAAGAATTCCCCCCCCTCCCCCCCCCCCCAGTTGTATTTTTAGAACACTCCTGAGTGTAGAAGCAATGACTGGCAGGTTTGCTGAAATTTCAGCAATTTAGAAGGTTTGTTAATTAGCAGCATGGTCAGGAGACTCCTCTTGGGTGTCCCATGCTTATTACACATTACAGGAGGTGCAGGCTGTGTTCTTTCTTGAGAGACTTGGAAGTTTTACTGAGAGCACAGTCCCCTCATGGAAACAGTTTGTCTTTCTGTGATGTAGCTGGCAGGCTCTCTGTGGTCCAAGCAGGGATAATTGCTCCTGAAGTGTCTAAGGGCCCATTGGCTAAACTAATCCTCCTGGTGAGGTGAGTGCTGCAAAAAGCCTTTGCTGACATACTGATACACACTTCTATTTCATTTGTAACTACAAAGATGCTGCCATACACCCCTTTAACAAAGAAACAGGAACCAATCTAATTACTGGACAATTCTGAGTTCACACATAAGCAGTGGATGCATGGCCCACACTGATAAAATTACAGACATATAGATAGTATAATTTGATACTTTAAATGCTGAATTATGTTAAGAGGAATTGCAGAGTCTCTGGTCAGAGATGAATAACACTTATTACACCTCTGAGAAGAGCTCTGCAAAGTGATCAAAAGGGACAGTTTCAGTTGTCTCAAGCAATGAATCAGCTTTCTATATGTTTCACCATCTCTTGATCCAGTAAAAAGCATAGCACAGTTTAAAGGCAAGTATTTTGCTGTAACTTACGATGCTTTAAGTCATATGTGATCTGAAACCAAATTGTCCAATACCAGTGTAAAACATGTCAATATTATCAGTTACTGGAATCTTGATAAGTGAACCCAATAAATGCCATTCTTCAGCATACTGCACTTTCAGCTTTTTTCTGCAGCTAGGTCAGAAACACATATTTTGTAAGTATTGCTGGACCTAATAAAATAGGTGATGTCAAGTATTTCAGCTTTGTGATATCACTTTGCTGTGAAATAAAACAAGAAGCATGTATGACACATAGGTCACACTATGATATTTGGCCCAATTGCTGCTTTCACAGACTAGAATGGGCATTGCACTGGTCCAGTGCAGTATCAGAAAGTCTTAGACAAGGAATTTTATTATGGGTAAAAATTGGAAGTAAGAAAGAATTGATTTGACTGTCCAATAAGGGCTTCAGATGCACACTTACATTCTCTACTTTGCAGGTTGGATTTCAGCCAATATTCTCTTGACTTATTCAAGGAGAAGAGTGCACAACTTAAAAAGCTCTCCCAAACCTCTAATTAATCTGTCCCAAACCAAAACAGACAATTTACATCACTAATTTATAGGATGAAGTTCTAGGACAAAATTCAGATAATATGCAGTGAAGACCAAAATTACAAATCCATACACACAGGCCACCAAACACTGGGGTCTAGTAAATCCTAAATGTTAAAAACTCTTCTACTAGACATGTAGTGAGAACATCTTCCATCACAACCCGCTGGAGAATGGTGGTGTACACCCACCACTAGAGGGTGACAGAATATTACATTTAGTTAATGGCAGGTGGTGGTACTTAACACATACATTAGTGAACATACCCTAGGGTGACAAATTAGTTTTTCATAACAGTCCTTTATGCTCTTTGAGTGGCTTGTACTTGTTCTAGAGAAGAAGTTGAAGCCTTACTGTAAATCTTAACATTCTTCATAGTCTAGGAGAAGGATTTCCTATGGACCTGTCTCTCCTTCTAACATCATCACCTAATACTCTTGTCGAAATTAAAAAAAAAAACAAAAAAAAAAACCCAAAAAAAACCTCAGAAGGTGAAGACAAGGTAGGTAGGCCAAGGCAATGGAATGGTACAGAGAAAGTATGACTGCCCTTTAGGCACAACACAAATCCTCTTCCCATCCCCTCCCTCCAAAAGAATCTGTTGTTTTACTGAAACACAAAGAAAAAAGGGAAGAACATTTTGAAATCCCAACAGAAAGATAATGAAAGTAGAAGAGATATAGAAAAAAGGGAAGGAAAAAAATAAGTACTACTGTAATTCTGATGATAACAAGTATAATTATATTAACTAAAATTACTTGTGTTGCATGACCCTTGGTCCACAAAATTATTTTATTTGTATAATATTTTCAAGGAAGTGTGTGATGATGCAGATGAGTGCTGTCCCTAACAGAAAGTGTTCAGGGTGGATAATTTTGCACAGTTTGGAAAGTGCTGAATCAAGTTATTCCCCATGATTTTCACCAAAGTCATGACTTCCCTTCCAATTTTAGCGCGAAGAGAGCTTTCCCATGCACCTCTATTCCCCTACTGTGTGCCAAAACTCCTTATGCTTTACTGCCAAATTAAAGAATCAAATTAGGAATAAAGGGTTAGGAATTGCTCACTTAGTTGTGCTATTATTTTCTGAAGGGAGCTGCCCTGGCACTACTGGTCATTCTTATCACGCTGCATTCAGTCACAGGGAGTGTGTCTGTTCCATAGAGAAAAGTGACATTGGGATTTCTGTCGCCCCATTCAACTCACTCCTGTGGTTGAGAAATTATTTTTGGTAAAGACACCCTGCTCAATTTAGCTGTGTTATACAAAAAACCCACTAAACAACTAGATGATGTCATTTTGGCATCTCCATATCTTTGGGATACAATTTGAAAACTTTGAAACACTTTGAAAACTCACAATTTAAGCTCTCACCTATGTATCTGTGTAACCAAACAGCTCTTGAAACCTACACATGGGTATTGATTCTCTTTCTAAATTGTGTCTGCCTTCTGTTGGAGATTGTAATCCCATTTCTGTTGAAACATAAACATCCATGTGGTTGAAACTAAAGCAAGGATATGTTTTAACAAGGCAGGCTTGATCCTTAGACTACTGAATTTAAAGGAAAATCTATTATTAATTCAAACAGAATTTGGATCACAGCCCAACACTGTTACTATTACTTAAGTATTAATGTCTGGATGTCCATTTTATTTTTCATGAAAACAAAGTAGGATCTGACTAATAGAGGCTGAGAATTATTCCTATTTGATGATCACTACTTTTGACCTCTGATCCATAAGAAGCATGCCTAGAATCTACAAGTGCTTATACTTATTTCCATTGTTAACATGTTAATGCAGTTTTTGTTAGAAATGTTGCCAATAAGTAGAACTACATAGATGTATTCACAGATGATGTATATGGATATCTTCAACTTACATAATTTATACATGCTTCATATTCAGAATTCTTTTCTGCCATAGAATATGTGGGAATTAAATAGATTTTTACAATAATTTCACTCTAGTATGCAGTGCTCAACTAATATTGCTTCTTGCAACGTAAAACTAAAAAGTAAGTGTTGTCCCAAAGAAACCAGAGATGTTCTATTTACAGAGAAAAAATGTTTTTTTTCTTGTTCTATTGATTTCAGCAAATTAATGATCAAAGCCTTTCAGTTGGAGCAATATAATTTCAGTTGTTTACAGATGAGATATTATCAAAACACTTCTTTATTATTAACACCAATTAAGCTCTCCTTTGTAGTAAAATACTCAATAAATACATTCAGAACATTCAGTAGATGTTCTTGGTACTACTGGATGCTTATGTGTCCTTTAAATATATGCTGAGAGACCACCTCAAGGGAAAAGTGAGCCTTATGGCCAATGTGCAAACAACGTAAGCAGCTTTACTTGTGGGCAAACACAAGATATTCCAAATTCATATTTTTATTTTTTTACAAAGCCATAATGGTGTGACATAGCTCTATTTTAAATGAGAAACAGGTGTTTCTCTTTAAATAAGAAATAGAGGTCTGGCCTCCTCTCTCTACAGACTGGAACATGCACTATGTGAAGATTTCAAAGCCTGGAAAAGAGCTAAACCTAATTCAGGTTTTACAAGAAAATGTAAAACCTGAATTAGGTTTTACATTTGGTGGTTGCCACAGTGTCCCTTTCCACGGCAGTGCCATGCCCACACCTGGTGACTGGTGTCTGTCCTTGAGCCATGCTGAAGATTCAACAATCTTCAGACTCTGTGACCAGAATGAAGGTTACATTCAGGAAACAGCAGTGATTATGTCAGCTGGTACCAGGATGGTCCAGGCTGTGCAGGCTGTGATCAAACTTAGGTAGGCCTGACTCAGCTTAAAAATGAGTTATCTTCAGTACTGTGACATTAAAGAAGCAGATAGAAGGAAATTGGCTGCATATTTATGCAGCTCCCACAAAGCTTACCTAAGCTTAAGTTTGCATCTGCTGTCTTTGCTCTCTCTTTGGTGGAAAGAGCATCTTGAATTGTTTATTCCTTCTCTCAGCTTTTCTGTGTACACATAATCCTGTCTGTTTGTAACATTTTTGACATTTTAGGTGACTTCCAACCCCAAGCCTGTCCTTGAGAAGAATCCCCTCTTCTAGCCTGCGTGGGCTCAGCCATTTTATTAATACCCCTGTGAAGAGCCTTATGAGAGAATGACTTCTCTCCAGCACTGCTTTCTCTTCCTGCTTAGCTCTTTAACTCCTACAGAGATCCCTTTGATTTAACTCTATCCACTCCAGTGGATAACTCATATGCGTATTTGCAGTGCAGCTGCCTTCCTACCTAAGTCACAAGAGGATCTTATCAAATGACATTTCCTATTTTGTTAATTCCAGTCACCTATTGCAATAACAACATCTGGGACCCCAGAGAGTTCAGAAAGCTTTTTTGACACATTCTTGATGTTTTAGAAACAAAGGAGTCAGCCATGGGTTGTCATCTATAATTAGTCAAGGTGGCTCAGAAGAACATCTTCAAATCTAAATATACATTTTGTCATCATCTACAGGGGATTGTCATGGATTCATTTAGGATATGTAAGTAAAAATGGATGTTTTATGAATGTAACCTGGGTACATGTGATAAAGGATGTGCAACTTTAATTTGATACAAGTGTTTTAATTCCCCAAATGGAAGCACTAGGCTAATAGTGAAATCTAGTTTTATTAACTCACTTCAGAAACAAACACAGTTCCTGTTCAAATCAAAATCTAGCTTCTATCAAGATCAAGACATTTCTGCCACTTTTTGGCAGAAATTATGTGAGACCATCTCTCAGTTTTTGCGCTGCTGAATGTAAAGCATCACATGATTTAGCCTCAAATCAAATTCATGGCACTAACTCAAATATAGTTTGCTCTTTATCGTCAGCTGCAGTAGATCAGTGGTTTCCTTGCTAGACAAAAAAAAAAAAAAGTTTGGACTTGTGTTATGATTAGACAATTGTTTTATAAATACATGTTTACTCAGCAGATACTTTGATACATCACATAATCTTAATTTATGATTCTTTGAAAATTTCTGACTACATCATAGTAATTCCAGAAATAATGAAAGAATGAGGTAACACAGAAGCATGAAGTACCTGCTTTGGAAGCTTTTCATTATAGTTTTTCTATCTAGTGATTCTAATGGAAAAAAAGTAAAATTTGTATGTGTATGTCATCACTCTGGGACTGTTTTTTTGCTTTAAAAGAAATACTGCCATATGCCTTGTAGCACTTGTAGCTACCAAAAAAAATCCAACCCCATGCATCAAACATAACTGTATTTTTTATTTATTCTGTCTCTTATGCTTACACTGAGAACAGCCTAACTAATTCCAAAAACATCTGCATGGACTAGGTCGAGATGTAATGTAGGGAAAGCCGTTCTCAGAAGCAGGTACCTCTTTGCCAGCAGCAGAAGGGATGCTGCTCTCCTTGCATGCAATAGCCAACTTTTTAAAGCACTGGCCAGGAGACAAGACAGTTCAGTCACTAACTCTTGTCAGGAGATATTAAGAATTTTATTCCCAAAAGAAATGTCCTAAACCCCAGCAGCTGCTTATTTCAGGTAGGAGTGAGCCAGGATACAGTACCCCCCTACATCTGAAGCTTGGCTGCTATGAAGCAATGCAGTTACAGAAAACAAATTGTGGAGAGAGCACACCTGCACACACACTTCTATTTAGGAGTTGGGAAATGAATCATCAGGGAGACCTAATCTATCCTTTTGCTTTTTTATATGTTAGACAAATGCTTTCACACATACATGTATGAAATTGGAAACGAATACCAATTTTATCATTTTAGTTTTGGGTTAGGTTATTTTTGGGTTTTGATTTTGTTTTTGTTTTGTTTTCATTTGCTTGTTTTGTTGGTTTTTGTATTTATTTTTTCTTTATCATGGCCTCCATATTGCTTTTTACAAGGTCAAATGTTTTCATTTATGTCCACTGCATTTTTAAGAGACTTGACTTCTTTAGGCTGATCATTTTTATTACAACCCGGGCAATGTAAAAGATACTTTGGAACTCTCTGGTTACAAATTGCTGGGCTAATGGCATTAAGGCAATGTCAGTCTTACAGATATGACCTTTAGTTTTCTTATGAACCACAATTGCAAGATGATGGACTAGGAAAAGCTAAGTCTGCCATAAGTTTCAAGAAGCAATTTTACATGTCCAAAGGATTTGCACTGTCCACAAAACTGAAAAATGCCCAATGCGTTCACTTCAAAGTCAAATGAGGACAGCGCTTTGACTTAGATACAGCATCAGAGTTTTTAAATATGCCTGAGAATTCTGATATTGAATAATATTCCCCTTGCTGAGAGGTTTTAGCTTCAGCCACAGTCACTAATATATATCTACATGAAACTTGAAATTGTGTCACTACACAGAGAGAATGAAAGATTCATCTAGTCAAAAAGATTAAAAAAGGGACAAAACAATCTTTTTTGTACTACTGAAACAGATACAGTTGTACTGTTATAGTTAACACACATATATGTATAACTTATATGCACATAAATGTTATGCATGTTGAATACATAACATGTATATATTGTTTTATAAATATTCATAGATGAACCTATGTAATACATGAAAGTATTTAACATTTACCCATATACATCTGTATTACATATATATATATATATATTTGAAAGATGCAGCAAAACCTCTAATGTCAGCCAGAAAAAAAGGCTGGTTAAGCAAGAAAAAGTGCTTGTTTTATGAAAAAAAAAAGTAAAATTGCAATTCACAGCATTTTATGTAATGCTGTACAAATTACCAGATACCAGAGACTGCATTTCTGGACCTGAATAGTACTAAAAGTTGCAACTAAGGGCAAATATAAAGACACTTGTTTACAATGCAAAGGCTTAGTCAGTGCTATAAGCAATATGGCAATCTGCATAGCAGAAGATATAATGCTTTGTTATGTGTTTTTACTTTACCTATCAATTCTTACATACATGAACAAATTCAACAACACACTTATTAATTTCAAGCAATATAAAAAAGGAGAAAATACAGGAAATTTATAAATGAATGGGAATTACTGCATACTGACATATTTATGCAATCATATGTTTACCTTATTTACTGGGTGGTAGCCATACATGTCTTATAAAGCCATTGTGAAAGCATTTAAAAGTGTACAAGAAATGGGCTGGTGATCCTATTACCAGAGTTACTGGTGACACTTCCACTCTTTTCAGCTAAGATTTTGTCAAATAACACAGTCTGATATGATACACACTATGGGTGTGTGTGACCTCTGTGTGTGTGCGCCAAACACATGGGGAGGGGAGGGGAGGGGAGGGGAGGGGAGGGGAGGGGAGGGGAGGGGAGGGGAGGGGAGGGGAGGGGAGGGGAGGGGAGGGGAGGGGAGGGGAGGGGAGGGGAGGGGAGGGGAGGGGAGGAAAAAATCAGAGTAAAGGGGCAAGGAGCTGAGTGTCATGGAGAAGGCCACTCTCTCCACCTGATGCTCCACGTCCACCCCAGAGCTTGGTAGGAGCACCAGTGTGTCTGAATTTCATTATTCTGCTGCCAGCCAGAGGCTAGGAAGTGTCCTGGCAGTAGGAGTTCTACCCTGTTCCTCTGTAGTCTTCTGCTTTGGCTATTCTGGAATCTCAAATGGCCAAGACGGGTGCCATGAATTCAGTTCCAAGTCTATGGCACATGTCCAGTCCTTGCTTTTCAGAAAAGAGAAGTCTTGCAAATAAATGCAGAAAAAACATGCACAGACTCTCATATGTTCACTAATTTAAAAATCAGTGGTACTTAATGGAAAAGGCAGCAGAATCAGTGTCAAAAAGATAGGAAACAGGAAAAGCAGCTGCTCTGGGAGGTGTAAGGCACCTGCTGAGCTGGACAGAGGGGACCTGAGCAGAACCCTTCCCTCAGACAGAGACCTCTAGGAGGGGATATGAAAGAAATTTTGATAATTGGATAACATTTGGATAGCCAAAGCATATCCTGATGGGATATGAAAGAAAGTTTGATAATTGGATAACATTTGGATAGCCAAAGCATATCCTGATGGGATATGAAGCACAATTGAGTATCTCATAGCTGCCACCCCAAAGTCACTGGAGCTCTGATATGAACATGAAGGGCTCAATATTGTTCAAATACTTTGAAAAAAAGATGTTCCAAGGAGAATGCACAAAATTAATGACAACCTGATTTCATAATTATTTAATTGTGTTTGAAAATACAGACTATATAAACTTCCTGCTCCCAAGTATTAGTAAGAATTTCTTTACACCAAAGCACTATTGGGATGAGCAGCACAGAAAATTCTATAAAGCAGCAAGGTTAAACAACATGTAGTAAATAAAACTCAGGAGGATCCAGGGTGAACACCTGATTATAAATGTGAGGTACCACAGAGTGAGGTACAAAGCACAAAATACATCTGCGAGCAAATCATTAATATGGTAATAAAGAATTTTTGTAAAAAGTGTGTTACTTTTGGCATGTCTAAGCTTTTGATAATGAGGTCCTGGAATCTTAATAATACCATGTAAAAGTAGTTTTTATGGATGGTAATGTAACAACATGGACATAAAAGACCATATTGACTCCAAATAATCTTAATTATGTATAATATATATTTTCTCATTCTTACAGGCTTGTCTAAAAAACTACAGCTCTTCTGGTGCCAGATAAATATTTAATAATGATAATGTAGAATATACTGATATTATATTACAAATGGTTATTTTACATCCTTATTCCAAAATGGACTTGCTTTAGTTACATGCCAGCTCTTTTAGATTCATTGAGTGTGTTCATGGGGATAAGCAATCAGTACTCAGCTTCATTAAGTTTATATTTTTATACTTTCCACACTAGAGGAGAACATTACATTATGGGCAGAATTTAAATAATTGCTTAAAAGTTAAGAAAATGCTTCAGTGCTTTTCTGACTAACAACAAATTTGAATATTTGCACTAATGGATTCATGCGCTAAACTGATCAAGAGTCTTCCAAATTTTTTTTTAAAACAAATTTCAGAAAATGCCATAATATACTCTTTTATTGTTAAAAAAAATCACATTTTTTATATTGTGCATTTCAAAATTAAGCCACATAGACTGTTACGTGAATAGTCCATAATGTGCTGAATAATGATAGCCAAGTTATCCTCTCAACTGAAAAGCTGGGTTAAAACTTGGAATATTTTGAGCTTTTTAGACCTATCTTTTGCCAACAAGCAAGCTAATTCAAAAAGATTTGCTTGTATTCACATGCTATTCTTTCTGAAGGCAAAGATTATTTCTGGAACCAAACAGTCCTAATGCAGAAATGAAAGGTATACTGTAAAATACTTTAATTAAATGCAGGAGTATTTATAATGGCAGCTAAAAAATGGAAAGTCATAGGACACAACCCCCAAAAATGAATTAGGGGGCAGCCATATTTCAAATTCAGAACAAACACTGACCAAATATAGAGATAATGCAGAAGCAGGCATGAAAAGTTCTTGCATGGCTAATCATACAGCAAAACCCCTGAAAAATTAATTTAGAATACAAAGTAGTATTGTGTGCAGGGCCCCAAAACTATTTTGAAACTAACCAAGAAGTTCTTCTCATGTCCTATATGCCAGTCCTTCATACTGTGCTCTTTCCCTATAAAATTGATTTTATTTAAGTAAGAACAAAATTTACCTAGATTTGTTTTGATAGACCCAAACCAAGTGGTTCTAACTGATATGATTCTGAAGCTGCTCAATGGATTTCTCACATTGACACAGTACAGTAATGTCACATTCTTCTGCACATTTAAAAGTCTATTACAAATTCTAAAGAGTCTACTGCAAAATTATGGGCACTGAGAATGTTTGAATAAATCTGTTTAGAAAATTGCTACTGGCTGTATATATTTGGTGTGTTCCAGTAAGGAATGTTCCCCCATTGCCTTAGTGGTGACCTACGTCATGCTCACAATGGCGTGCTGGACATAAAATGGATATTCACATTTCTTATGAAATAAGAAATATTTATTCTATATACTATATATGAAATAAGAAAAATATATTCTATATACTGCAATATCATCTGAGCTTGACTATTTCTGTCTTGTGTTTGCAAGGTAAAAAGCAGTACTGAAAAAAAAACCCCACAAAACCAAACCAAGGCAGTTTGTGTGTGATATATATTTTTTTCCCTTATAGGTAGCACAGTGGCTGCCTGGCATGTTTGTTATACAGAGGTCTGTTTACCACTATCTCCTTCCCCTGTTGAACTGGCATGTCACTCCCAAACTGAAGTGCTATCTTGATGACCAGGAGGAAAAGGATGTCTTTATGTGGACAGATAACTGTGCTTATTGAGCATTTGCAACTTAAATGCAAGTTGAAGGTGATAATAAACAAGGCTATTTGCACTAAATACTGCAGTGCTCAGCTGAAAATGGTTTGCAATATGTCACTATATAGATGTGTGTATGTATATACATCATGTGTTACCTTGGATACAAGGCTGGCTCTGTAGGCAGCTAACTGCTTCAGATACTCCTTCTTGGCAGCTTCGGTTTTCTTTTTGTATACCTAAAAACAAAGAGTGGCACATTGGTAAATTAATCTGGTTTTGTTTTTATATATCACTGGTGTGTCTCTATGTCTTTCTAAGTAAACAGCCTTTCCTCCTCATATTGCTTAAAGAGTGAAATAATAAACATCAAATATTTTAAGGAAAATATTATTCCAACTGTGAAACACCATTTAACTAACCAGCAGTACTGAAAAAACAATATCCCTCATAGCACCTCAGGTTTAATTGCTCAAAGCGAAGTGTGGGGCGTACTTTCAAATGGGACCTTTGGGGATGGGGGAAGGTGGGTGTGACCCTCTCCACTGGCTTCCACCTGTGACACCAGTTAAAACCCTCTGGGAAAGACGAGAATTTGCAGAAAGACATTTGAGCTAAATGAAGGAGGAGATGACAGCACCACAGATTAGCCAAAAGAATTCCTCTCTTCCCTGGGTGAACTGCTGGGGGCAGTCAAAGAAGCCCATGGAGCTGCTAAGGATAATAAATGTTAGTCATTATTCCAGCCTTGATCCCATATCGGTCTAATTAACTTCTCAGAAGCATGGATCTATTTCTGTACATTTCTCTCAACTCACCAAATTATTTTAAATGTGGCATGTGCACAATCTCATAATAGATTAAAGACCTTGGAGAATCACTTCAATTTTGCCCAGATTTCAAGACCAAAGACTATCTGCAGGGTTAAGCAGGACCTCATAGCACTACAGTAACATGATGTTACAAAAGCATGTATAGATATTTAGGGCTGAAAGCTCTCAGGAGGAGAACCAGGTCCTGACCCATGGAGCCTAACTAATGACTTGCTGTTAGCCATGTCAGTGACAGATTTAGGAACAACTCAACATTTCTGTTTGCAAATATGGTCATGAGTTTCTCATTACTTCATGGTTTGGGTTTTTTCCTGAAGGGGTAGATTTAGGAGTCATGCATGCATTTGGGCTTCATGTAACTAAGCAGGACTGACTCCTCATCTTTCTTGTTGAAAGGAGAAGTTTAGAAAACATCTAAATGTTTGAAAGTGAGGAGAAAAATAAAGGGAAAGAAAATTTACTTTTTTATTGTTGTTATATTTTAAGATTTTTAAGTCACGTGCCAAAGGTTAATCCACATATGGACGGACACTTGGGGTTCATAATATTGCACAAAATGAAACTGCAGCTTTGTGTATCTGTTTTCCACTTCTCCAGACAAATGCACAATCTGGGCACCTGTGGAAAGCCTCCAGAAGGAAAGGAAAGACTGTCCACCTTCCCCCTCCCATTACTCCCTGCTTGGTTTACTGGGCTATTGATTCAAAGCTAAAAGACAGGCAAAGCTATTTAGGAGGACAATTCTGAGGTGTTCTTCTGAATTCCACAGCTAAAAGCACACATGAACATCTCCTCCCCAGAAAGATAAACTTTATGGAACTTTAAAGAGTTCTCTTTTGATCTTCCAATGCTTCAGTAAAACCACCAGTCCTGTAATGGAGAGGACCTGGCAGCACAGAGTGTACACAGAGGACAATACAGTTGCAGACAACAAAGGGAGAGTGGTTATGTCAGGCTGGAAGGATCCAGTACAAAACCATTTTTATAAAGAATGTACTTGTGAAACAATTTTTTGTTTCACTAAAGCTTTACTTTCAGACACAGAAAAAACCTCAGATACAGGCTGGCAAAACTCAGAGGCTGCCTAAAAGGATTAAAGATTTTGCTTCCCAGGGAAGCAAAAGATCATAATGGAAACAGAGAAGTCTTAGGCTTCTAAAATTGTAAATATATAAGACAGAGAGGGAAAAATATTGGTTTTAGCTGTGCAACTGTATCTTTGCACCCTTGTAATTTCTCCAGATTAAGATAAATATGTAGTGTTTGTTGATCTCCTATTGTTCTGCAAATAAAAAAAAAAAAAGGTAGCAATTTGCTTCTTAAGTTGCAATTGTTTGCGATTATTAGGGGAATTACTATTTGTTTTGAAAACAAATAAGAAATTAGTCAGCAGTCCATTCCTAACTGCTAAAATTAATTCAGCTTGACCTACAGAACAAAGACTAAGTTATACTGCTTTGTATATTGCAATGCCTCTGCATCTCTCTGATAGCCAACTTAAAAAACAGAGCTGAACAATTAATTTTACACAGAACAATGTTCTTCAAAAGATCATGTATCTACTGCTTCCACATTGGGTTTTATTTTGCATTACACAAATATAAAAAACAGACACTCCTGCTGTGCTCCTACATTCACAGCATAATTAAAAGAGTCCTCTGGGACCTGGCTTTTTCTGCAAATAGTCATATTGCACAAGGTTAACTCAATAATATGAAGCTAACAACAATTCTGCAAATCTCCATCTAAAACATCACTACTTCATAGAAACATCATCAGACTGCTGTTACTTAATTATGTCCTCCCTGTGCATCTACCATGTTCAGTGTACACACTGCCTTGCCCTCCTCTCTTGAATCTTTTGGTGAATGAATAATAATCTCGTGAACACCGTGTCTTCCCTGGCACAATAAAATTTACTGATTTAACAGGAGGTCATTGTAGTAAAAAAGTCCTCACTGGGTGGGAAAATCTTTAGGTGACCCCAGCCTGCTTTGATTTTTGCATTGGCAAGAATGGCCCCTGCAGGCTGGCTGGCCTGGAAGGTTATCAGCTCACCCTAGTTTGTCCCTGGAAAAGCATTGGTGTGTCCTCTGAGGACAACAGGTTGAGCTCTCACTATGTCCTTCCCAAGGTGCCCACTGCTTAGGTTAGCCTACAAGTGAGCTGATGATTGTCATGCTGGTTTTGGAAATTGATTGGTCATGGCCTAGACTAAAAATTTGTGTAAATTCTGCCTGTCTGGGGAGTAATCACTTGGTAACAAAACTAGCAACAAAGTCTGGTCCGGCTGTCAGTATTTTTCTCTGAAGGTAAATGAATGTGGCCCCGGCAGCAGTACCAATCCACTGGCTCTGTGCTGGACTGGACTTGCACTGGGGGCTTACGAAGGCAGGGCAAGTGCAGAGTATCTTCAGCATTTGCAGCAGTACCCCAAACAGGTATGAACAAGTCAGCTGCTTCTCTCAAACTCTTTTAATTTTTTTTTCTGCAGCTGTGAGAATTTTTTAGCCCTCAGGCTTAAATAGTTTTGTGTTGTTGTAAGTATAAGACTTGTATCCTTGCAGCACTTTTGGGGAGGAAAGACTTGTGTCATCATTCAAGTGTGCTCTAGAAAACAGCTGAAGGTCTTTTGAGTTTCATGCTTAAGACAGTGACAAATCATCAAGCACATCATATCCAATAATACAATTAACATTTTTCCTGCATTGTAAAGCAGGGTTCTATTCTCTTGCTTATCTATACTGTATAATGGGAATATTTAATTTTATTTATAGCATCTTAGAAATCTCCTATAAGATCATTTTCTTGTCCTCTGTCAAGCAAGCAATAATTATTAAATAAGTAACCTGACAGGAACATATAGTTATGGAATTAAATAATTACCATTTTGCTTTAATTCAATTAACATGATAACTGAACATCAGCTGATTGTCACTCAGGCAGCAAAGGCCCAGTCTGATTCAGCAGCATATTTGTGTCCTCACACAGTATTTTATTTTCTATATTGTCCCAGTAGTGGAAAAAAAATGAATGTTGGCAGAAAAAGACATAATTTTGTATATGCAGGGTGGGTCAGTTTAATTTATTCTTTTTCTCTTCAGCATGTTATAGAAACCCCAAAACACCAAGACTGCATACATTTATCTATAAATGGAACCTGCTGGCATTATTTTCCTACTGTGCTTCACATACACAAATGCAGACAGCATAATACACAGGTCCTTATTTAATTGCACTTCCAAGGTAGCTTCAAGTTCCCTTACACTGTACAGCAAAGCGTGTAAAAAGGAGAAAGCACAAAACCATACTTTGTGCATATAAATATATTTATATTTTATATAAATATAAATGTAAGTAGAAATAGAAATACAAATAGAAATAAAAATAGAGATTAAATTTATAACATATAGTATATAATTTATAATATATAATAACATATACTAATATACTATAGAATATATACTATATACTATATACTATATACTATAGAATATAGAATATAGAATATTCAATATAGAATATAGAATTTGAATGAGGCCACCAGTGAAAACTAATGCCCTGGGCTCTTACAGGTGGGTACCAGCCCCCAGGCCATTGCACCAGCAACCTTTAGCTTGGGTTCCCTGGGCTGACCATGTATGTGGGCCACCAGAGCTACTGCAGCAAGGACTGAACTCTACTTACTAACAGTGATACACATCCCTAAACTGAATGCACCAAAATTCCACTTGGAGATAGAGTGGTGGCAAGTTACACGACAACCACTCACAAATACTAGATTCACCAAATTAAAGTCACAGTAGAACTTAAATACTTTTGCTTTATGCTGTCAAATTCTAGTCATGTTTTACTTTATGTATTTTAACTGCTGTTTACTTCTTGTCTTTTTTGGATCATAAATTCTTTGAGGCAGGCTTCATGTCTCCTGTGCTTTTGTATGAGTTCTAAAATATGAAGTTCATTATATATATATAAATATACCTGTAATGTCTTAAGCCAGGATTTTGTTCTGGCTAGCCATTTTTTCACAATGAACTTCCTCCCAACTTGCTTGTGGAGGATTAACAACACAGAAAGCAGTGGGATTACTACCCTGTCACTTGAGGTTTGCGCCCTTATTGCCTGAGGGGAACATAACTCCTTTCCCCCAGTCATCACAAGAGCCCAAACAGGCACTCAAATGTCTGCAACCACATCCAAAGTTTTGACTATCAGATGATAATGGAAAATTATTGCTTGGGACTACAGTCTCCTTTGATACTAGAGATGATACTAGACTTGTAGACAGTGAACTAAACTGACTCATAATTTTAGGAGAAAAAGAGACTTCCAGAATTTGTGTTTTATGGAAGTCTGCAAAAGCTCTGTGTCTCCTAGATGACAAAGCAAGTTACAAAGAACCATGCTACTTCCCTGGCTTTGCCTAAATAGTTGGTACGAGGATGACAAAGAAAGGGAAATTTTCTGTTTATCTTGTGGATATCTCCTTAGAGCTGAGACTTGCAAGCAAGTTATATTTGTCTTTTTAAAATGATGTCAAAGTGCCCACATTTGTTTTGGTGGAAGTGTTCCAGAAACCCCCACAAAACAGTATATGCAAAAATAGTGAATCAAAAAGCAACATGACTGAATCTGTATTCTTGGTCTCTGCAGTGTGTTATATCCCATGGGAGTGTCATTTTCATGGACTACAGTTACAGGAATGTCATCTGATAAAATACAGTAGGCTCCAATCCAGAATTAAATTCCACATTCAGATTGTCATTCCTGGCCCTAAATATGTCGACTCATAGAGAAAGCTTGTATTTTTTTCCAAGTGGGAGACATATCTCTAGTTTTAATCTCCTGATTTTGCAGCAAAGGCACCTAGAGCTGCACACAGTCATCTAAAATGTGGAGAAAGATATTCCCACAGCAGTCAGAAAAAAAAATCCACAGAATTGTTTAATGGACATTGAAATATATTACCATTTGATTTTCAATCTAAGTACATACAGTAACAAAGAGGCCCAGGGCTAGCTATATGGCTCAGTAGTCTCTTTGACTGTAGAGCATGGAAAAGACACTGATGACATATTAGAGGCTTAAGGGAAAGAATTCTGTCTTTCTGGCATGTGGGGGAAAGATCACAGGCCAAATTAGAGCTCTAGCACAAACAATGAGACTCCTGGAGAACATTGGAAATTGCAGCCATTTGTGCCAGGCCTAAATTTGACCTTATATCTTGATGCTTTCAGCTTACAGGAGCAGGACTGCACACTTCATCAGAAATATGCTGGATGAAAGTTGAGTACAAAACAAGGGACATTAAACACATTATTTATTTGATGATTATTTCCACCTGCTGGTACTCTGTTCTTAAAAAAAAAAAGGATGTGAGCCTGAATGGATATATAATAATTGGGCCTAAATCCAGTTTTTTATGCAAATGACATAAAAGTCATGTTCCTATTGAAGTCAAATGTATGGCTAAAAGCTGGGGAAGAAGAATAAGCTGAAAATTAAGGCTATTATTTATGCACATTGCTACAGCAGTATTTGAAACTCACAATCCTTTTGACCTATCTGCTTCCAAGTACAGTAAGAAAGTGGAGTTAAAGTCAACACTTCATAACTCAGGGGCCTTGTGCAATATTTCTCTAGGAGCCAAAGTTGTTCTGTGCTGCAAATGGATATTAGAAATCCACCCGGAGCAGGGGGTGTCTGGTGTTCCCTGTAACTTTACAGAAGGCCTGATACTTCTCCCCTCTGACCTCAGTGGAAGTTAAGGGATTCAAGAACTGGTCATGTAGAAGCCAGGGTGGAAAAACCTGAAGATATAAATTTACTTATGTGTAAATAGACATGGGTTGTATCTGCACATGGTATGTGCCTTTTATTGGCCCATTTGTGTTCCAGCTCATTAAGCCCAGATGCTTTCAGAGGAAGGAGAATACACCAGGATGAGGATCAGTTGTTTTGAAATCTTGATACCCTAGTCTAGACCTTCAAAGGGTAGAGATGCAATTTCATTATAGGAATCTGTAAAGAAAAACAGAGCATCTCCCAAACACTCCTAAGATGCAAGACTGGTGAAAGTAGCAAGATAGGTGCAAGTAGCTGGGAGAAGAGATGTAAAGTTGCCGTCTGTTGTGCCGATTCCAGAATCCATTTTGCTTACAATTCACTTTGGCAGTGTGCACACACAGATGTGCCTTCTCTTCCTATTCTCATTTACAAAAATAAAACAAAGCTAAACCTTGTGTGGTTGTTTATCTACTAAACTGGAGGTACATTCTCATCCTCTTACAATTATGTTAGTTATTCCTTGGAGATTGCTTCATTAGCATGGAGCAAGGAAGGGTTTTTAAAGGGAGAATAAGAGATGGATAAACAAATGTCTGTGTGAGTACATCAGCGTGTATAAGGAAGAAATTGAAAATTTGTTTTAAAAATGCTACTGACTACTTTGACCTCATGGTCTGCACATCTTCTGAAGCTGTCTCAGCAGCCAGTCCCCTGAACTGTCTGACATCCTGACACCGGGCACCCCACATGCATGGCAATGTACTGGGGACACGATGGCTCTTCCAGCCATGGGGTGGATGATCTCATTTGTCATGTCAAGGGATGGGATGTCATCGCACCCTGACAGGGAGAATCTAGGTTGGGTGTTCCCAAAGGACAGGTGGAGTCAAGACCTCTTGAAACACTGATCTTGGATTCACTTTGATCTGACTTGTGGCGTCTCACATTACGACAGAAGCTGAGGAGAGTTGAGGTGTTGGCCAGCATTACTTGTAAATCCCCTCCTGATCTACCTGGTCATCCCAGCAGTGGATAAGGTGCTGCTATGTCTAAAACATCCCTGTGGTTAAAAGAGAAACTTATAAAACACACTTTGTTATTTTTCATGCCAAAATGGGTCTGGGTTCTTTTAGAGACAAAATGAAAACCCCTGAAAGCTTAGAGGTTATAGTGAAAATGGTAACAACATCGAAAACATTGACACTAATGCACAGGGACTTAGTTTTACATAAGTATTGGTAACATACAATCCAAGTTCCATCAGATATTAAAGAATAAACTGCAGCTTTTATCTAGTGGGTCTTTGAGCACCAATGAGGAGTAAATGATTTGATTTTGTGAGCTCAGAGGATTTGTCAGCTGCCTCATATGTGTAATTCTGGCTCTTCATATTCCTGCTGCTTCTAATTTAGCAGGACAGGCTCATAATTGAAGCAAATTAACTATTTACACTTGCCACTTCTACCAGGGGAAGAGGACACATCAGCAGGAAAGAATGAGTGGGAAATTAAATTCTTCCCACTTGTGTCAGATCTGCCCTTATATAAACACATTAACAGTAATTTCATGAGGCGTCAACCATAGGAATAAATACTGAGGGATAAAATAATGAGGTGTTGCTATTGAGCTGAACTGTTGCAGCTAATATTACTGTCTATGAATTATGCAGCCTGAAAGAAAGCATCTGTCATAGCACTCAAACAGTCACTTCACCTGCCTCTTCTGATTGCTAAGTTTTGGGTGCCCGAGGTGAATCCCTCCTTCTCCCAGCTGTAGGACCAGGGCAACATTGAAGCAAACACAGGAACACATGCACACACACACAAATATGCACACTGAGTTGTTCATAGGAGGCCAAATTAATTCCTACTAGAATTCCAGTTAAGTCACTGAAGTAACACCAGAGATTAATTTTGTTGAATGTTGAATAGACATTCAATTCCATTTTTAGAATAACAGAACATTTATTAAGGTCTTTGGCTGAAGTTTTAAAGTTACACTAATGTAAACAAGAACATTTTGTTTGTAATTTGCCACATCTATTACAGCTTTACTAGGACTCCAATTAGAAACTTAAGGTTCATTTAGTACATGCACATCTGGTACTGATTTAAAATTACTTTCCTTTTTCATCTAAGGACAGAAAATGACCTAAATAGCCTTTTTACCCAGTTTAAACCAGTGTTCTGTCCGAAAGCCAGTGACTCGACCATTTAGCATGCTGATCACTTTTTCCTAGGGGCTGTTTATCTCCCCTTTCCAGTAAAAAAGTGTGCAAAGGGCAAAGATGTACATAGATAAGCTATAGAAATGGGATGCACAGAAGTATAGTACTACAGAGAAAACGGTGTTTGTGATCATAAGAGAGGAACTGGAAAAGTCACTGAAAAAAAATATACCAGTGCTATGGCTGCAGCATTGAGGAGAATGTACCTCAACACACTAGTACTACAGCTGCCTACTGTTCATAGATTTATTATTCTGAACAATTTTAGAAAGCACTTACAGTGAAAAATGAAGGAAAATGCACAGTGTCTGCTTCTGATCATGTATAATTATTGTACTCTATCCAGAATTTGAGAAGTCCATGACAAAGTCCACCGTGACCACTAAACTCCCTTTAACTTCTTGACTCTGTGTGGGTAGAGTTGGACAAATAAAATACAGGCACACACCAGCATTGTTTGCAAATGGGCCTCTTTACATACAGAAATTAATGGGAACATATGATTCAAAAATTCAAATATCTTCATATGATAAAATAAGAGGGAAGTATACTGGTATCTGCTTTAGTCTAATGAATTGCATTATTCTCATGGTAAGAGTATCAGAGTGCAATCCATTTTAAGCATAACCCTCCCCTAACTTCAGTAAGGCACCCACCATCAGGTAGTTCATAACACCATTTCCTTTTTTTGCCATTCAAATACTATTTTCTCAAAAACAGTTTCCTAGTTCTTCACAGTTTGAAAAACATATGTGGTTATTGCACAAAGCTTTTCAATATGCCAGATTATCAAAATTTTCTTGCTAAGTCTTGGACATACATATATTGTTCTTAGGTCATTATTGTACTGAGTTTCTATACTTTTATTTATTCTGTGGTCAATCTTCAGGAATAAACAAGAAGAATTCTGTGCATTTCAGAAAAAAATGGCTCAGATCACAGCAACAAAGAAGATTTCATTTTAGCATGAAAACATGAGAGTATTCTTCTTTCTCAATAGATGCATTATGTTCTACTTTCTGATTCATTTATATTTACTATTTAAATAGGAAAAGGAGCTCCAATTCAGGAAACATAATTTGGAAATATATTTCTATTTAAATTCTAGAATAAGCGTTAGCTTCCAAAACATAAGCCAGAAGCTTTATGATAATTGAATCCTTTTCAGCAAGTATAATTCATCAATAAAGTTGTCCTCTAATGATGTTATTGTTTCTTTATTTAACTATTTTTTGAATTTCTGAAGCTTCTTCAATGCCAAATACCAAATGCTACATTAATCATTTGTATTTTTAGAGTCCAATTTTCCTACCAGAGACATAGATTTCATAGCAGTTACTAATACTCTGGATCTGAAAAATCAGGCCTTTAAAATACAGACTATCTAGTCAGTTAAAATGTCTTGTAATCATTACTTTGTACTATTAGATCCCTAATGGAAAAAAAAATAGTTTAAATTTATTGTAGAAAATAGGATTGTCAATTTTATTTTTTTTAAATGGGAACTATCTTTTATTATTTTTGTACAATGCTAGATTAGAAAGGGCTTGGGCCTGGAATTTTAAAAATGTGCTTAATAGATGATAATGAATAGGCAAAATGAGTAAAAAAGCAATGAAGATTTGCTAACCCAAACTTTTGAAAGAACTGGCTTAAAAAACATAGTTGCAGCCATTTTTACATGCATGTGTCATATGGATTCCATAATGCATGATTTATCTGTGTTTCAACTTACATTAACTGCAACAGAGAAAAGGAAAATAAATTTTGTTCTGTTCTTACAACATAGGACTTATTCAAATTTTGTTCTCAACCATGAATAGGAAATTAAAGTTAAACTGGAAATTTAGGGTTTCATGCACTTTTCTTACACATTTCTATGGAAGAGCTTTAATATTTTGGTGGTATCACTCACATGACAAGCTTGAAGGAAATGTGCATTTCATGTATTTTACAGTCTTTTAGGTTGGCCTTTGCTGGGCATATTAAAAAAGTGAAAAGAAAGACACAACATGAGAAAATATCTCTAATGTGCCAGTCCAAGTGGATTTCGGATGCCTGTGTTCAGAAAGTTACCTTACTTACAGCTAAACCTTCCAAACACTGGTCTTATTCATTGGTGGACACTAGACAACAACAAGTTGTTGTTGTTTTTGTTGTTTTTTTTTTTGAGTTAGCCAGTGAGTGTCAAATCTTGATTCTTTTTACACTTGTATATTTAGCAAGGATCTAGATGTACCTACACCACCGGTTATTAGCAAAGTAACCCTTTTTTTTTTTTTTTTCTAAGCCCAAATAATTTTACCTACCAATAAATCATTTAGAAGTTTTCTTTAATTCTTAATTTTTAACTGTAATTTTGTAATAACAGTGTATGAATGAAGGAGATTCAGTTCATTTCCAGTACTTTTCCACTCTGTATGCTAACATCAACCCCCGTCCAGGTCTCCTGTAGCCAATATAACTCTCACCCAGCACATCCTTTCCTTCCATGTCTGTAACCTTCTTAAAGTTCCCATTCCTTTATCAATCCAATCCATTCTGTTGTCAGTTAGCAAAAATGCAACCAACAAGAAGAAGAAGAGCAATGGTATGCTACAGTGAGGATCCATGGTATCTGCCAGCTGTCACCACTTCAATGGGATGAGCTTCCAGAGTTGCCCACTTTTACACAGCTTTGCCTGACTTGGAATTATTTCTGCAAAGTTTCAGGTCCAGCTCTTCTGGCCTCGTTGCAGAACCAAGGCCTTCCATGGAAGACTGAAGTAACCTTGGGAAGCGATTTCCACAGCCCACACACATGCTAGAGGATGCCCTTTGCCAGCATCCACCCTAGGTCTCTTTGGGTCAACACATCACTAACTTCTTTCATAAAAGCCAGGTGGTTTGGGAGCAAATGTGAGCCCAGCTTCAGTCCTGGAGTCATGGGATCATGGGGAAGGGAAACACCTGCAAGTGGGAGCTCAGATATTCTAAGGTTTGGCAGCAAGGTCCCCTTACACAGCAGTTTCACATATAGGGCGATGACATTGCAAAATCCTAGGCCCACAGATTTCAGCATAAAACATTCCTAAATATAATCCTAAAACTTGTGCCACATCCCAAAACAAGGTAAACTCTTTTTGTGATTTCATACAGATAAAATAAAATTATACTCTCCTTATCTCAGTCTCTTTAAATCATATTCCTGAGATGACACATATTCAAGTTTCATCCTGGCGAACGAAAGAAGCTGCCTACAGTGCTCAGATGACCCTGATAACACTTTCCTGAAACAAAGCCTCTGAGTTACAGCACATATTGTACCTGTTTTTGTTCTTCTCCTAAGCCATCCCACATTGAAGCTACAATTTTAGAGACTTCACCAAAAGTAGCATTAGGGTTTTGGCCCTTGATGGCTGCTTGAGTGTCTCGAAAGAATAATGCATAGGCAGACACGGGCTTCTGTGGCTCATTTGGGTCCTTCTTCTTCTTCTTTTTGGGAGTTTTAGGTTTCTTTCCTATATCTGAAGCAGGTCTCTTCTCACCACCATTGACCTGAAACATAAAATTAGGAAAGTACTATTAAAAAAAGACAGTTTAATTCACTCCAACCACTGTTACAGCCTCTGTGATGCAAAATCTTTGGCTTGTGCATTCAGAAATGGAATTTTTGTTGTTATCTTTGATAATCCAAATGTTGACACTATCTGCATTAGTCACAAGCATAAAATTCACAATAAGTATTTCAGATAATACACTATATTTCTCTTTCATATAATTGTGATTATCTCTGGTCATCTTGTCACCTTTTCTCAGTTTTATTGCTATTGGCTATAACAAGAAAATAATGAGAAAATTCAAATGAAACTTGTTTCTCTATACCTTGAGTATCAGTTCAACAACATGAACCATCTGCAGACAGCAGGAACATTGTCATTTCTACCTTTTGCTTATTCTCGTCCTTCCCCAGAAGGACCCCAGGCTACTGTTCAAATCAATTTCTTCTGCAGCTGGTGGTACATCTTCCAGGGACTTTGAAGAAAATCTGGCTGTGAACCAAGCAATTCAAGTTACAGACACTCCCCTACACACTCTCTAATAAAGTATGAGGAAACAAACCTTTACCAGTATAGACTGGTTTAGAGTTTAGAGCCCTTTAAAGGACCAGTTTTACCTATCTGGATTTGGCTGAGTAGTTTTTATATCTGTTCATGTAAAAACAAATGGTTTGAGGAAAGGATTGAAAGAGGAATGGTGTTTGGAGGAAAGCTCATGTGCCTTATTTATGCACCACCTGAAATAAACCCTCACATAAGCATTTGTGCAAATGCCAAAGCACCCTATTTTCCTAGTGAAGCTGGTGAAGGGTCTGGAGCTCAAGCCTTGTGAGGAGCAGCTGAAGAAATGGGTTGTTTAGCCTGGAGAAAGGAAGGCTCAGGAGAGACCTTATCACTCTCTACAACTGCTTGAAAGAAGGTTGCAGCAAGGTGAATGTTGGTCTATTGACCCAAGTTACAAGCCATAGAATGAGAAGAAATGGCCTCAAGTTGCCCCTGGGGAAGTTTAGATTGGCTAGTAGGAAAAAATCCTTTGCCAAAAAGATTGTCAAGCATTGGAACAGGCTGCCCAGGGAAGCGGTGGAGTCACTCTCCCTGGAGGCATCTAAAAGATGTCTTGATATGGGCTCAGGGCACAGGGTTTAGTGGCGAGCTTGGAAGTGCAAGGTTAACATTTGGACTCCATGATCTTAAAGGTCTTTTCCAACCTAAATTATTCTAGGATTCTATGACTCACAAGCACATAAAGGGACAATAACCTGATTCTTCAACACACTGGAGCTCCATGGCAAAGTAGCTTTTCTTGATATGGTCACTTAATTTACTGTAACTGTAGAAATGGTGTGTGATCTTACAAGTGGGTTCAAAGGCTCTTTTCTTTTGTCAGCATGACCAAAGCACTGTGCATCATAAGCATTTTTAAGAGAAGAGAAGATCAAGAGCATAAATGGTATGCTCTAGGCTAAGGATCTACTAGGCATGCCTTCTTTCACATCCTTCTATTATTATTTTTTAATAATGCGTATCAAGTGGCACAGGAGGATACAGGTGTGCAAATCATTGGAACTGCATGAGGAAAATGGCTGGAAATCCTCGTTTTGAGAAAAATAACTTTTTAATTTTCCTATATGCCTCCGCATGTGGGGTCCAACAGAACCCAAGTGAATACAGTGAACCATCTGAATCTCTGTGGCTTACTAAAACCAGCAACAAAGTGATGACCAGAACTCGAAAATGAAGTTGCTTGTTTTTTTGAGCATTATGTTACAATAGCTGCAACTTTAATGCAAAGTTAATAGACATGCAGCCTATTGTCAGCATTCGGAAAATATGGAAAACCAAAATTGTGCTGCCCTTTATTAAGTTATCCAGCTTTTTGTCTCTTGCTATTTTTTAATTCCACAGGATACACAAAAGTAGCAGTTAAAGTATAATTAACCAGGGCTCTAGTTTGAGAACATTAGTCTAAACTTTTCAGAAGTCCAGTGCAACTGGAACTCCATGAGCAAGAAGACTTTGAAATAATTAGTTCTATAGTTAAAATTTTACCCGTGTGATTCGCTAGCATTTTTCTCCTTTCAGTTTATTTTTGAACCAATGTAATTTAAAAGTTCTCTGTATGTTAGGATACCACATTACTTCAACTAGGTGATATACTACAGAAACTTGTGTAAGTGCCTTCTGGTAAGCTGTTCTGTGAACAGCTCTAAAAACTTGTTCTCCAACCTTAATGATCAAGAGACTTCAAAAACCCACTGTTAAAAACAGAGTACTCACAGGGGAAATTCTGTTTGTCTTATACGAAAATAACGAAATAAAAAGAATACCAGAATTCCAGTACTAATAACCTTGCAAATGGCTGAGATGATGGTCTACCTTATGCTCCCATCAGTCTATCAGCTTCATAGACTCCACTGCTAACCACCAAAGCAGAGACAGATGGAAAATAAAATAAAAACCATATATATTCTGCTAGGCATAGACTTGTGCCTCAAAATCCCTGGAGGTGTAGTTAGCTCATGGTAATCCACCTCCTGTCATAGCTTATTGCTTAATTATGGTGATGTATTTAACTTATTTATCACAAGAAAGCAATAATCTTTCACTTTAAAAAAGTGTATATTAACCATGTTGCACACGTAATAGATCACAAGAATATCTAGTGTAGGATTTAAAACTATCAAGTAAGGCACATCGTTGATATCTAAATGCCCCTTGAGAACCTGGAAAATGTCTATAAGCATATTTAAAATAAACTGCAATAGCACCAAAGCCTTTAATGGAGCTAGGAGAGCTGTTTTATGCACACTATCTTGCAGTAATCGCTGTAGTTTAAAATAGATTTTAATCAAGCACCATCTGCATAATAGGCTGAGCAGACAACACAAAATTCCACTTATAACTCCTATCATATAAAGTAAATATTGTAAAACCTCTGCCACATAAGGAGAATATGCTGCAGCAGTTCTTTAGTAATTGTATTTCTGTTATTTAATTCTTGCTACTTGTAGTCCTCTTGCTATCTTTCCTCTAAAATAAATTATTTGAATTTCTTTCATATGTGATATGCAAATTAACATGGAAGAAGACCCTGTTATCCATCTATGAAGAAATACTTATTTACAAACCAGTAATGCTTCCAGCAGCTCACAATTATGCTTGGCAATAACATAGTACAAGTTTAATGATTCAACAGTGTGAATTATAGCATGAGTTACATAAATATAATATTCCAATGTTGAGGTGGGCAGAATAAGGTGTATGCTAAGTGGCCACTTCGTTTAGGAGGTCTTCATAGTTACTTACAGCTACTAATTTTTAAGTTCTCCCTTTTTTCGGCTTCTAACGATAGCTCCACATAGGAGATTTGTAAGAATTAAGGAGCCTTAGTGATGTGCACTCTTTGCAGAGGCAATACCCTTAGTCTGAGGCTACATTTCACAGTCCCATGGTCTTAGCAGCTCCCGGAATGAATATCCAACCTTACAACTATGCTACAGTTGTCACTGATCTCATGGTGAAGCAACCTCAGCTGTCCTGCTTTAAGAGTAATAGAATGAAGGGAAACTGAGCCCTCTATAATGCAGCTCCTTTCCCTTTCTTTGAGCAAGAGAATATAGGACAGTTGAAGTCTGAACAGCCTATATGAAAGAGTTTTTATGAGAAAGAGTATTGCCAAATAACATTTAGCAGCTGCTGCCATTACTTCTCTGTGTGTTGGATAAGGCTTACAACAATTTGAATATTTATCATGGAATGAACATCCACGAAGCTCAGTACATGAACAATTACATCAATTGTAAAGCTTAATACTGGCATTTGGAATATATATATTGAGCTGAAATGGTCATTTCCTCCATTCATGAAAATCAGTGGTTCACAGGGCAACAATTATACTTTTAGTTCAACTGTGTATGCAAAGTATGTATTTTTTGCACCTTCCATCATGCTCCTTCTATAAATTCATATAAATATTAACAGGATATTGAGATCTCTGTATTTTTTTTCTTCTAGATAGAAGTAGATATAGTTTTTAGGGACCTCTCTACTAAATATGCTATGAAAAGACCAGTGGCTTCTCTTTCACACATTTCAGTTGGTATAAACTGAGAGAGGTCTTTACCCAGTACTCATGGCAGAAACATCTCTGACTGCACAGTGAACTCCAACAGCAACCCCATGACTGCAGCATGTGCATTCCTACCAAAGGACTGGCTAATGAGCTCTGGTGCTGATCTATTAAATAATACCACATAGCTGCATGATAGTTTATAAATCAAAGAGAAGAATCCAAATTTCACAAAGTTATATTCAGTTAAAAGGCAGGTGTTCTCACAAGAGACAGAACAGTCGGTCTATCTGTTCCTGTCCCCATCCAGTGCCTTCTTTCAATTGGAAGAGGATTTCTGGAGTGAGAGCTTTCACAGGCCCCTCCAAAGCAACTCTGATAAAATGTAATACTGTTGTATCTGGGAGAAAGATTGCCACAGAAAACCGATTTATTCTGAGTATTCTTAGCCACTCACGGGCAGCTTCCAGGAAGAGCAACGTGACAAAAAGATACACAGTGGAGAGCTTTAAATCGTGAAGTACAACAAGACACTTAACTCAGGCTAATTATTCAACCCCTCTTGTCTTTTACAGAGGCAACTGCAGAACCATTGCATGGGATCAGGTGTGCCAGCCCACCATTGCTGGTCAGCCTCAGGTGTTTTCATGAAGCCCTAAGAAATCCCACAGAAGACATGTATAGCATTATCTGCTCCCCATCAAGCTTGCTGTTTAAACCATACTTGATAGAGAAGACTTTAGGCCTCTGTCAATATTAACCAAATGTAATATCCTTTAAAACTTTTCTTTTAGCAGTGAAATTATAAATATAATTTTAAGGCAATGTATCTACTTTAGCATACTGGTGTTAAGTTTGTGTCGTGCATTCTGCCATTTGTAATCTTTTTCTGCTTAGACTAAGCATGAGAGAATTTTAAAAAGAGTAACATCCTTTTTAAAAGTTGAATGCTACATAAACTGGTTTTCACAAAGAAAATACCAATTTTACTAAGTCTGCAGTGCTTTGTATTTCTCTATTAAAAACATTAGCTTCAGATAACTAATGCTTGCTTTAAGCCACAGCCCTACACTTTTGTTAGCACAAAGTGCTACAGTGAAAAGGTACATGAAAAATATAGATTAAATAACTGAAATACTTGATAGAAGTAGAAAGGAAATCCAAATTATTTGAATGGATATTTTCTCCAGAAGTTTAGAGCATCTTGCACACTTCCAGCAATGTAAAAATATTAGCAATGCAAGAGGAGTAGCAAATAAATTATTCTGAAAAAGTAAAGGCTGCCTGGAATTATTTTTACATAGCTGTATTCTAAAGTCTCCCTCAGTAAGGAAGTGCTCATTTAAAATGTATGAATTATTCAGTAATTTTTAAAACCTAAAGTTTGTGAAATCAGGGGAATGTCCTGAAATAAAACTTTTGAATCAGAATTTATTCAAAATGTAGTAAAACATATGTCTCCAATTACATGATTATTTTATAGCTCGAGGCATGAAAAACAATATAATATTAAAACAAATCAGACTCACATTTTTTGACTGGATTATACCTCCTCAGTGACTCACAATATGTTTTCTTCACATTCCCGGCATGTCTGCAACTTTTCCCCACCAGACATGTCTGTGGTACACACTGCACTGCATGTGGCACACACTGCACTGCAGGAGTGCTTGAACAGGACTGCTTTTTTACTAGTGACCACAAAACAGAGCTAAGGAGGTCCCCAGTTTCAACATGCTCTATTCCTGGTTTAAGGGATGACAGTACAAAGTCCCAGTTTTCCTGTGTCTCAGCTTTTCTGTCTGCAAAATTAAGATAATAGACTTGTGTATTTCTGGGAGGTTTTCAGGATTTTGGGAGATTTGGGAGATTTTTGTATGCAAAACCTGCTATATAGATTGACATTTATCCTTTAAAGAAATTTATTATGTAAATTTCTCTTATCACTTCATTCCTGCACTGACATGAAAATGAAGCTTAAACATGTCATGGTGAAGTGTCAGCACCTCTCAAAAGTATGAATGCGTACAGGGTCTTCCAGATTTTCAAGGTAGGGTTTTTAAAGTTCATAGGATCTTTCTGTTCTGGTTGCTATGATGTTCTGTTTACTCATCCTGTGACCAAGTAGCAAAGACTAGCATATTGCACAGACTGTTCATACTTTTTATAGCAGTAACTTGATCTTTAACTGGGAACAAACATCCCTGCTACGCAAGTGAGAAAACTCAACCCTTATATTAAAGTCCTAAAGGAATGACTATCCTTTCAGTGTTCAACAGTATTCCAGTTTGCTCTCACAAAGAGGAATGATGCAATTTACTCAAGCTGCCTGAAGAACTGTCTGGATATTGTAAGTTCTGTATTCATAACCCTTTAGTCACTTCAGTGAACCACCAATCATGTATAAAGTATCACCTTAATAACTGTGGCCGTATCATTCATTTAGCAGGTCCTAAAAATATCCACCATTTACATAGTAATCCTAGCATCTAAGCCTACCTTAGAGCTATCTTCTCCTTCATCTTCATGGACTGAACTGGATGGTGAAGGAGTTGCAGATTTGCTTCCAGGTGGAGAGGGCGAGTTGTGAGGAACACTGTTTCCACCCATATTCAAACCAAGCTGTGCACTGAGCTGGGACTGGTTAATAGTAGTCAGCTGCCCATGCTGCATCATTCCTGGCTGCCTAATATCTGCAGGTTGAACCCTTGGCCTCATGGTTGCCATCTGAGGATGGGAACTATACTGGGCTCCTTCTGTATTCCGTAAATCTTGCATCTACAAGAGGAAAAAAACTGTATTAAGCATATCACTAATAAAGTGTTCTGTTCCTTTAGACCTTGGTCGGCCTGATTGGCTATGTAAGGCTTAAAGGAAATGGCAAGTACTTAAATAAACATGTAAATACTGAAAATAAACATAGTAAGGATATGATTGACATTTGCAAAACACTGACTGTTGTAAAGAATTCAGGCTCTAGCCTCAGCCCTTAGAAATAGCAAAAAACCCAATGAAAGCTCAGGTTTTTTTTCATGGGGGAACAAAAGGGCACTGCTTTCTGTAATTGCGTGTAGAGTATTTCTGAAATGCTAACAAACAGGGACAGCTTTGCACTCTGAAGTTCAGACCTAGACCAGAACAATAACATCCTCAAAATTCAAGGTAATTTCCAGATCCTGCTTTTTTTAACTTAGGGTTTTGGTGGTTTTGAGTTGCGGTTTGGGAGCCGCAGGGAATTTTCAGTCTGAGTATCTAGTATGGGGTCCAAATCTATTTTACCTGATGCTGCCCAATGAGAAACTGGACTTTTCAGGATTCAGACCACTGACAAGAAGAATGCATTGATAGACTGATTAAATGATTTCTGAGTCGATTTACTGCTAAGACATATATGAATGGAAAGCTCAGAAATCGCAGGATTGACAAATGAATCCATTGTGCTATGTGGGTCACTGCTTCTTAGCATTAACGAGACACACTATTTGAATGCAAGCAACAGATTCAGCCTCTGCAAGGATAAGAATTAAAAGCACTGGAGGATGAAGCTCCTTTCTTGTCCAGAGGTCAAATGCACCATACACACAGACCTCAGCAGATTGCCTGTAACCTCTTTTCAGTATACTCACACAGAAACACGACAAATAGCAAAGAGTATCAGAGAGAAGCTCAGATTTAAGCTAAGATGTTCTGTGGGTGATTTAAAATGGAAGTATCAATTCAGAGCTGAAATGAAATAGATACGGTTGTCTTTCTGTGAATCAGACAAACATGTGTGTATGTATAAAGTAGAATCTGACAGAAGCTACCATTGTGTAAGTTCCATTATGATAAGGACATGTGTTAGTGGTTCAATATATTAACATAGCCACATTTATTCTACTGACAGTCTTTGTAAGACATACAATCTGAATTGTCTAAAGATCACCCAGATTTTATTTTTTTAAAATCTTTTTTAGCTCATGACTCTATAACCTATCTCTTGCTCATATACACACCCCCACATATCACAGCAATCTGTAAGATACCTTTCAACCAGTAACACACAGGAAAAAGTAAAGATAAACCCAGAACTGCACCTTTTCTCTTATTATTGACAGTGTAAAAATACATCAATTTTTGGGAGATATTTTATCAGCTTGGGGATTGATTTTCATAAATGTGACTGGATGGCAGTAAATCAAGCTAATAATACCATTAGTTATGGCATACTTACCACTTTGCATGTACTTGTGTCTCTGAAAGGCATTTGAATTGGCTTCTGACAATGTGACATCACAATTATACCTGTATTTATGTTATTTTAGAAATTAATAGCTTTTGGTAAAAAAGAGGTATCGATACAAACTTGTTTTCCAAGTTCATTTAATGACTACTAAAGCACCGGAGGAGATGAGCACAGAGAGCACAGTGGATGAAATCAATTGAAGGCTGAAATTTGAATCCTGGTAGACATTTATATTTTTAAATTACTACTGATTTCTTGGTCCCTTCCCTCCAGTATCAGCTCCCTCCTTGCCAAGCATATTAGCCTTGAAAGCTATCATTATCTCTGCCTCCAGCAGACAATCTGTATTAAGACAGTTGTGCCCATGGAGAGGTAACTGCTGCTCAGACACTTTGCTCTGGATCTAGCTGTTGAGCTGGGCAGCAGCTGGGGAAAGTGGAGCAGCACTGGGGGGTCCCAGGTCCTCTTGGCCAGCATGGGGCAAACAGTAAGGGGATGGGAACCCACAGAGTCCCTTATGTGCTGGGCACAGGGAGGCAAAACCCTCCTAGAAGCCCTCCCTTCACCTTGTCTGCAGCACTCAGTGTGGGTTTGTGCCCTCTCCAGGCACCCTTCACCTTGCAGGGGCTGAGTCCTTGGGTTTTCATGGGGCAGCATACCGTGGTGCAGAATAAACCCTTCCAGGAAAGGCAGGAAAGGCTTGAGTGCTTTTTAGGAAGGGTAGCATCCTAATGATTTTATGAACTCTAGAAATGTAATAACCACTACATGAAACTTCTAACTCTTATTCTG
Organism: Motacilla alba alba; assembly: GCF_015832195.1. Taxonomy (NCBI): domain Eukaryota; kingdom Metazoa; phylum Chordata; class Aves; order Passeriformes; family Motacillidae; genus Motacilla; species Motacilla alba. Next base: position 114,422,917 of record NC_052017.1, read on the forward strand.
AATGAACTTCCAAAATTATCTATCTCTAAAAGCAGAGCAAGGGCTACAATTTTAATTACTTTCCCTCAAATAAAATATGATACAATTGCTTCTACTGATGCACAGGAAGATCTATCTAAATATGTGGAAGAACTTCTTTATTGTGTGAGTGAGTGGGTGACTGTGCACTGGAACAGATTGCCCAAAGAGGTTGTGGAGTCTCCCTCACTGGAGATACTCAAGAACCATCTGGATGCAATCCTGTGCCATGTATTCTGGGATGACCCTGCCTCAGCAGGAAGCCTGGACCTGATGACCCACTGTGGTCCCTTCCAACCTGACCCATTCTGTGATTCTCTGATTCTGTTATTATTCAAAAAGATCTCTCATTTAAGAACTTCAAATATCAGATAGATAATACAGAACATTCTGTGTTGGTCTTCTTTAAACAACATATATTTTTAAATGTCTGCGATACAATTTTAGCTCCAGTACTGAACATAGGCTGTGTTTTCAGATAATATAACAACTGAACAGTATTGAATGCATCCCCATACAAAATATATGTGTGTATATATATTTGCAAGAGAACCCTTCACCAGGGAAATTCTGAGGACTGCAAATGAAGTGGTGGAGTAAAAAAAAACCAGCATTTTTCTTTTCACATGAATTCAGCTTCTCTCCTGAATTTTTTTAATCAGATGAATACCAGGCTACCTTCAGAAAACCAGGTGTAAGCAGCAAATAAGCTTGTTTAACAGTACATTTTCTCTTTCAGATCCCCACCTAAGGGACCTGCCTGCAGAGAACAAGCCAGTCTAAGTCCATCTCACAGAGCTGTGGCACTCAGGATCCACTGACATGATTCACATCTGCTGATGAGGCTTCTGGCTCACCTCTTTACCATGCACTGCAGAGCCTGCCTTCTCCCATCCTGCCTCTATCTGGTGAAAAAGTTGGATTGTCTAAGAAAATGGAAACTGCTCATTCCTTCAGTAAGAATGGGCAACTAATCACATAAATGTAAAAAGTTGTGAGATAACGCTGTGGAAACATGAACTTTGATGTTCTTAAAGTATCACCAAAACCAAGAACTGTCCCACCTCCTCTGTAGGTTCAAGAACACACTCAGCCATGAAAATTACACACTCAGGTCACTGCTGTGGCATAATGGTGTGTCCCTGTCACAGATGCTGTGACAGCCTCATCCCTGCAGAATAGTCACACTAATCAGACACACACTCTGTCAAAATGTATGACCAATTTCTTCTAAACTACTTCAGAATCTGAAACATCATATTCCTTGCTCCTCCAGATGGAGTTTTACAAAGCCCACTGCTGTGTGGCTGTGCTGGAGCCATATTCAGTATGCAGAGTATACTGTGAACACACTCCTGCTGAATGCAAAGCTGAGCTGAAATCCTGACGGATGGCGAAAAGCCAAATGAAAGAACAAAGTTAAAGAATTTTGAGTGTTACAGAGGATAAGGACAGTCTTAAACTGACGTCTTCAACGGTCTCTGTGATGAGGTAATAATGATAATATCTGGCATTTTAATATCATTTTCCATCTGTCAGTTCCAGGATGTTTCACAACTTGAGTTATATTCAGCTTTAGAACATGCCTGGTTTTATTTTGGTTTTACTAATGGGGAAGCTATAATACATTTCTTTTCATGGCTATTTTTTTTTTCTGTTTGCATTTTGCTTATAAGTAGAAACTGTGCATTTAGCCAAATAAGTGTTTGATTGCAAGTTAAAAGACAGTACAAGTCCCAAAATCTAAGGTGTGTAGCAACGCCCCTTATTGACACATGGGTAGTGCAAAACCAGAACAGGGCTATCTGGTTGAAGATGAGCTCCTAATGCCCTGCTGAAAGTTCCTGAGATACTAAGAATAAGGGTAAAGAGCTTTAAACATCACACTATTGTTGATCCCATCAGCTTACAGTAAAAACAAAGCAAAACAGACAGTGCAGAATATAGTTATATCATTCCTGTAAGGAAACATCTCATGGCAGGACAATGTGAGTACAGTATCCTAATCACAGAATCACAGAAAGTAGTGCTAGAAGGGACCTCAAAAGGTTATTTAGTCCAACATTATCTCACAGCAGGATTAGCTATACCTAAATCATTTTTGACATATGTTTGTCTAACCTCTTCATAACCTCCCTAGGCAATTCTTGTGCTTAACTATCCTTACAGTGGAAAGGGCTTTTTTTCCATAATGTCTCACCTAAATCTCCTGTGCTGTAATTTAAACCTACTACTTTTTGCTTCGCTCCCAGTGGACATGAAGAATGTTTTTCTCCTTCTTTACAGAAAAGTTGTACACACTAGAAGGCTATTATGAATTTCCTTTCAGTTTTTTCTTCTTTAGACTAAACAACTAAACCTGAAGATTGAAAGACTTTGTTCGTATGCTGTGTTTTCTACACCTCTTATCATTCTTTCTGCTATCCTCTGGACTATACCCAATAACCTTCATATTTCTTGAAAGACTGTGCTCTGAAGTCCACAAAATACAGATATTTTCATCTGACAGCATTCAGATAGAATCCTTCATCTCTCACAGAAGGTAGCATATAGCAATAAAAAACTCCAAATGAATTATCTGCCTTTTTGATACAAACTGATTAACATATGCAAGATGCAGAAAGAGCCAAATTTCAGGATTCATAACTAATGTCCCAGAATGTACCTTTAGGAAGCAAATAATTTTCCTCTGAGAAGCATCAGACAGGCAGTTTCAAAGGGAATGTGCTGTTAGCAAAATAATTCACGTTATTTTTCTAGTTATAATTAATAACTGTGAGGCAACATCTCTCTGAAAAGCTGCAGAAGTCCCAATTGTCTCACCCTATTTAGATTCATTTATAATAAATGTTATCACTAAATGAAAGAAGAAAGACAGGTTGCCTTAACAGATCAAAGTAAATACAACAGGTCTATGTACATGCAAGAAACACTAGAGATAATTCACTGGAGGTGAAAACATTAAAATATAAGGAGAAATACACAGGGCTTACTCACTGAAGCAAGTAAAGTTCACATATCTCACTACTCTGAGCAAATTCATATCAAGGAACAACAGACATTATTACTGTTACCACCATCAATTCTTGAAATGATTTTTGCATAGTTTTCTACAAGTTGAATACTCTTGTGAATATTTTTGAGACATTCTTTGGTAGGCAGAGGGAGTCTCTGTTAATAGTAGTATTCTCATTTATATTCCCAGGAAACTTGTGCTACTACCTGTGCTGTATTAAATCTGAATGTTTCTCTGTTCCCAAATAACACTACATTGAATGCAGTATTAGCTCTGGTTGTGCCAACCCCCTGAAAGGCATGAAATTTGCTTAGAAATGTTACGGCTTTTATTTCAGGCATTTTAATTATCTTCTACCATAAACCAGTGCACATCTGCAAGATATTTTCCAGTGACACAGAGATGCTCATTAAAAAAGAGAGGAAAAAAAGTAATTCCTACATAATCACTTGATTCTGTAAGTGAAGGCTTCAAAAGAGAAGAAAATATAACATTAAAGTTGCCATCAAAGTTTGTGAAAACAGGCATACTGAGAAGGGATAGTGTTTGGGAAATGATACAATTTAGGATCAAGACAATTGATAAACCAAAATGACCTAATAATTATTTTTTTATTTTTAGTGCTACAAAATGCAAGCAATAGTCATCATACAAATGATGAACAGGGTCCCCAGGCAAGTGGTCACAGCACCAAGCCTGACAGAGTTCAAAAAGTGTTTGGACAATGCTCTCAGGCACACGGTGTGACTCTTGGGGATGTTTCATGATGGGCAAGGACTTGGACTAAATGATCCTTGTGGGTCCCTTTCAACAGAGGATATTCTATAGTTCTGTACAACCATACATTCAAACTTAAAAGAGTGTCTAAAACCACAGAAATGTCAATTTTAGACACCTTTCATTCAGTTCATACAGGTGATCAAGCAGTGGCTGTTCAATGCACATTGATGGTCAGGATCCTAGATTAATGGCAAGGGAATCAAAACCCAATCATGCAGGTTTATCTGTTGTTTTCCACTGTGGTAATGCTCTTTAATGAGAGAGCTTAAAACTTGAGATAACTTGAACATCTGTATTTATACACCAAAGTAAAACAAAAAAAGTGACCCAAATATTTGGAGGTCTGAAATCTGACAGGAAGTTTGAGTTTGCTGATTAGAGTGACTAAAACTGGTACTTGTATGTCCTGTCACGAACAAAGAGTCATCAAACCCAAGGATTCAAAATTTATCAGGTCTTTGTTTCCATTAAGTTAAAGGAGAAATCATATTTCCAATCAAGTCTTGTTTTAGCAGACCTATAACTGAGCAAGTGCTAAAGAAAAATTTTTCATGAGAGTCAAGGTTACTGTGAAATGACCACAGAGAACCATGCAAAACACATTAAAAGGAATAACTCAAAGCACCACCTAACAGAGGGAAGGGAGGTGTGTTTTCATACTCTCATTTTTATAATTCTCTTCTGTATCAGCTAACTGTATAATGAAAGACTAAGTTTTAAAGTAAGTGGGTATTTGGGGAATATTCTAGTGCTATACACAGGAGTATTTTATATACTATACCCACTGCATTTTTAGAATAAATTGAAAGGATCATTCAAATTTTCTGTTGATTAGGAAAACAGTCTTAAAATTAAACAGTAGAAACCTCACATGTAAAGAGAACTCTAAATGAAAAATAATAAAACCCCTCCAGTCCTATTAAATCTACTACACTAATCTTTTCAAATTCATTCTGTTAAAAATTAAACTACTTCAGGTTGTTTTATATAGTACTGGATCTGTAAGTGATCTTAAGCCCTTTTAAAGCTATTATATACTCAAAATTTGACTGCAAAATTTTATAGTATGATCACATAATGACAAAAATGCAGTCATATACAATTTCTGCATTTCTTGGTACACAGTTAATTTGGTGACTATTAACATTCTTTTCTACTTTATGTTTTAATATCCTTTGAGCCACACAGGGCCAAGGTCTCAAAACTAATCATAAAAAACTACCGACTTCTATTCACTCTAATATAATAACCCTTTATTTAAACCAACTTCCAATAAATTTCATTATAAGAAGTTATTAAAAGGGTTAAAAACCTATTAAATGTCAAAGAATTTGCCTGACTCAAACTTCTAATAAAGAAACAGAATAGGCTTTCTTTCTGAATTATTTAAATCTTTACTGACTGTGCACTGAACCATGAAATTAGAAAAGTGTTATTAGAAGTGTTCTCTGGTTTTTATAAAAGTTGTAGCATAGAATATATCAAACCACAGTCTTTAACTAGACTAGTTAAAGAAATAGGTTTTTAATCCTGAGTACATGGTTTTCACTGATATAAAGGGTCATAATTAAAAGTGTGGCCTGGAAGCCAAAGATAATAAAATTATTATTACAGGAGCATCCATGTTCATTTGGTATATTCTGGATGCATGTTTCCATTTTAATTTGGACAAATATCTTCAATTTTGTTTGATCTTGCGAAGTCCACTAATTTGGACCCTCTCAGCAAACAATTAAGCTTTTAATAGTGACTCATTTTAAAGAATTAATGGTGAATAATTTGTGTTATCTTTTTCTCTTTTTTAAAGTGTCTAATGCTTAACAGCAGGTATAGGTTGACAGCAGACAAATGGAATCCAGGAGCTACAAGGCAAATATTCTACCACACAACTCCTGATAACAGTATTATCACTTAAGTGGTTTTGTTGGTTTGTTTGGTTTTTTTTCAAATGACAAAAGAACAATTTTCTATTTCGGCAGTTATTTGCATAAGGAAAACAATCATGCATTTCACATTTATTTTAGTGATGCTAAAGAACTCCTGAGTAAGCAGTATATTCACAGATTCACTCAAACACACCTGAATCAATAGCCTTTCATCAAAAGAAATGAAGTCAGAAAGATGCCTGAGAGACACAATATTGTCTCCCTTTCTTTTATACAATAAAAATAGAGGCATCCAGGGGACATGAAATGATTAAGTCTAGGAACACAAACTAGATCTTTGGAAATAATGTTAACAGTGTGCTTGGTGTAGGGCAGGAGAGAAAAGGGGATGCAGGCAGCTACTGTTGCCTTTGCAATGCTTTGCTCCTGTGACTGACCAACAACAACAGAGTCACCAGCGTGAGGTTGCTGTAACCTTCGTTGGCTTCTGCTCTATTGTGTCCCATTCTATTCTGTTCTGTTCTGTTCTGGGTTTTTTTCTGTGGTGTTCAGCACAGCAGTGACAAACTCTCTTCCTGCACTGAGTTGGGCAGTGTGACTATTACCTGTCACATGTTGTTTGCTGTACCTGCTTTAACACACAAAGGTACCCTGACCCCACCACCCAACCGTCTCTATCACCAAGTAAAGGAATTTGTATTGGGTACATCTCAGGTAAGGTATAGCAATGTCTAGTGATGTCCATGTGGGAAGAGTCAAAAAATTCCTTCTGGTTAGAAAAATCACACTAAACCAGCTGTGATAGCTGAAAGGTTGGTACAATACTGGGGTGTCTTGTGCCTCCTATCTCTACAGGAAAACCCTAAATGATCTAAACTGATCTCTCATCTCAGTCACAAGAAATGCCAATTCCTTCCTGAAGAAGCAGCACATCAACTAGAACAAAGAACTTTTAAAATACTGTCAATGAGATTTAATCTAAGTTTGCTACTTCTCTGAAAAAGCTTTTGCAAGGGAAGGGTGGCTGACTTTTCAGTGTCATCCACCTGTTTAGGCACCGAACAGAAATATAGGGCAGAAGGAACCTCAAATTAAAATTTCTGTCACACAGAAGGCAGAGAAAGGATTAAAACCAGAGTCTTGTATGCACTCTAGTCCTCTCACTACCCCCATCATTAAGTCTATGAGAATTCCTGCCATTCTGCACAAACATTTCAAAGATCTTGTTTTCACTCCAATGGGATATGAAGCTGGATTTTTGAACCCAAAGTCACACAGGCAGATCTAGTATGCCACTTTCTATATTATTCCTCTTGGGCACTGTGATGTGGAGCATTTTGAAATTATTTCCTGGAGCCACAGGGTCCTGTCTGGGGTTGTGACTTACAAAAGGCATCATGACTGCAGCAAAACCTCCTACAGCATCAATCATTATGCAAAGTCTGAAAGTGAGTAACACTAGGCATGGCTGGCTAAAGGAAGAGTCAGGTCAGTGCCCTTGAAGGACCATTGATAAATTCCACCTCTGTCTAAGCAAACTTTCTGCCAGCCATTTCAGTCATGGGTAGGATCTGTGGTGCTGTGCACGGTCTTGCATTCCCACATGCAGCAGCTGCAAGAAACCAGAGGAACCTTCCCGTAACTCCCTGCCACCCTGGTACTAAGCTGCACAGAATTATGAGTGCACATTGTTCATCATTCACCAGAAATCCACAGTCATCCAGGTTTTGTTTGTGCATTTTGTGAGTTTCTGGACTAAGTTTATTTTCCTTGAGAAAGACATTTTTCTGGCTGATACCAGTAGCTCTGAAAAACCACACCATATCCCACATGAACCTACTTTTCATTGAGTACAAAATCTTAAAAAAAAAGTAATTTAGACTAATAAAAATGAGTTGAATGGTTTAAATTACATTAGTGAAAGAATCTTTTAACAAATATTTCTGCTGCTATGTTGCAGCCCTGTAAATTCTCAGCATGAGTGATAGAACTAATGGAAGTTGAAACAAAAAGACTGAAAAATGTTTAACTCAAAAAAGATTGCTTTTCATACATATGATCTTGTTATCAAGTGATAAACTTACTGATATTTGTAATTGTATTGTCATAATTTCCTCTGCAATATAAACTTAATGCCATTGTCAAATATTGTGGGTTTTGCAAATGTTAAGCACATGTGTTACTGCTGGGCAAGACAATTTTTGTAAGCTATGAAAAATATGCTTGGCTCTCAGGGAAAAAGCAATTTAATGATATGCTAATAAGTCCATCATTCTTCTGTATTGTATTATTTACAATTTTGTCTCTAAAACCTATTTAACATCTCCAGTGTAATTATCCATCTGCATCTTGCCAAGTCCAATATTATAATTCTGAAACAGAAAAAATCTCAATTATTTTATTTTCAACTATGTGGAAGATGAACAGATATCCAGCAGTTTCAAAAGCTGAAAATTAGTAAATTTATTTTGCTTAATGTCCATTATATTGGCATGTTACTGAAGATAATCCAGGGAACCATATTTTTAATTAAGAATATATCTTTATTTTGCTGGTTTGGTATTTCTAAATGTGGATATCTTACTTAATAAAGCCTGATCAACTTACCAAAACAACTTTAGAGAAAAAAGCAGAACCCATAGCTTCTTGAAAAGAAATACTTTGGGCAATCACAACTTCTTTTTAAACTCATTATTCAGTCTATTCTTTTTGATTATGAAGTTCTTATTGTCCCATTATTCTTTAGAATAAAGCAGCAACCTTGGTTTGGCTGAGAAAACTCCCTTTTTTTCATTCATCTTACAAATCTGTACTTTCAACTGGTTGCTGAGCAGCCACCAACACCTGGGAGACCAATATTTGATGTTTATATATACAGTGATTTAACTCCATCCCTGAATGCCAAGGAATCATAGTGGAGTGTTTGGAAAGAATGTGTTGTGATAGAATACTTGTTCTGCATATCCTAACACAGACATTAGAAAAAAAAAAATCAAAGAAAATCACCTGTTTTGTATGAAACCCACTACAATACAGAAAGGTTTCGTAGGGAAAATTAGGAAGGAATCAATTGCTGTCTGCAAGGTAGAAAATAGTGAATAAAGAAATTTACAGAACATGAGCTCTGGACATTAAAAAAAGCCACCCTGAAATACAAGAACTTTCAAGCTTTGGAAATGACGACTTCATGGTGAAGAAAGTGATGGCTACAAGGATAATATGACAGATTACCTACATCCTACAAAGCTGGGCTTTAGAAAGAATTCCTCAAGCAAGAGAAGGCTGTAACCACTGTGTGTTCAGAGTGGTGTTGTCCACAGAGATGACAACATTTCAATGAAATGGCCCTGGTGTTTTCTCAGCATAGCCTCATAAGCTCATCAAAGTGTTGAAATGCTTTAGTATGGACTAATAGTTGCTTCATTTTATAGAAAATCTGAAGACCTCTAGGATGTATTTCACCTTTCTTCTTGGATGATGGTCTATAGTCATATTATACTTCTAACTTCTGTTTGGACCATCTAACCTACTGTTATTTGGAATGAAATATGATGATAGTTGATAACATTCATACAGCACAAAACAGAGCTTCTTACATTTCCCAGGCTTGTGAGCACACCAAGCTTGTTCTGAAATCCCCAAATTCTTCTGCTGCCCATAAGTCAGATTTGTTGACAGAGGCCTTGGTTCTAATTTTCAAAGTATTAACAGGTCCAATCCAGATTAGTGTAATTGGATAAAATGAACCCATTGGGATCTACATGCCAAACTTTTATGCTGCCAGAAGGTAGCCCTGGAAACCTCTCTGACCAGGCAAGTACTCACATGCTATGAAAGAGAATAGTTAACAATTTGAAAGCTTAGAATTCACATAATCTTAAAATGACATGACAGAGGAACATCCCAAGTAACACAAAGGCATTTCTGCAGTGTTTTGTCTTGTTCTCATGCCACTGGCTGCCTTCATATTAGCTAAGCTATTCACACCAGTCTACCATTCAACCAGTGGTGTTAGTACAGCTCTTTTAAGTTTCATTAATAACCTAGAATAGGGTCATCCTCTACTAGTAATCATGAGTTTTGTAACTACCTTATATTCTCATGATTTTCGCAGCAAAGTAATGATTTTAGTCGCTTCATGAAGAAATTTTAAAACGTAATTGCCGTGTGTGCAAAACTGCATCCATGACTGTTCACATAATTGCTGCAATTATGAATGCAATTCGGGTAAATATGCTAGCAGACTACTAGCTAAGTCTCTAACTGGTAATTTATGTGTGCCTTTACCCAATTTGCATGGGCAATTTTCATAATTACCTTCCCAGGTTTAGTACATAGATCTTGGGACTAATGAATACTAATAACTAATAACGAAGGAATGATGAAGGATGCATGAGCAACTAGTGGAATAAGTAAATTAGAAGCATATGGAAGAAAAAAAACAAATGGAAAAAATTCAACTTCAGCATATACATTTGCCTTTTTGTACAGTTTATTTTGAAAGAGGAGGATATGAGTAATGCAACTAGAGAGGTCAAGTTCCTTCAATTATCCTTTCTTCTCCTATTTTCAATATGCAACATACCCTTTCTGGTAGTCAAGAAGCCAAATGATTTTCAGACAGACAAGCTACATATGTAGTGTAATTTACAGTAAGTGAAATTGTCATTTTAAGTGTCTAACTCTTCATCTGAGAAAGGCAGATGTGCTCCTCATGAATGTAAGGCCAAAATAGGGTCCCAGTGGTGTTTACAGATAAGCAATTGAATGGGTTTACAAGTGTCCTCCTTCTCTGAAGAATAAAGGAAATATACTGCATTCAACTGAGAGGAATTTCAACAAATTATATATGTGCTGCTACACTTAAAACCATATTAATAATGAAAATCTTGGCTTGTTTTGCTCTTTAGGAAGACAAGGAAATAAAAGAAGATCATACCTCGATGCTTCTGTTAGCCTTTATCATTAACTATAAAAGAGTTATGTATGTAATGCAATGGCATTACATTTACATTATAGAATTTTAAGGGGAGCTGTACCGAAATAAATATAAAATATGCATGTTAGAGAAAAGTATGGACCCTGAAGTGCCTTCTATAACACTGTGTAAAAACTGCATCCCATTATGGAAACCTTAAAATCAAGCCCATGCATTTATTTACTCCTAATCTTTCATAAAGCCAATTTTAAGAATGTTAATTCCTATGTCTACAATATTTAGGAAAAAGATATTGAAAATGAAAAAAAAATTATATTTAAATGTAGACAATTTAGAGATTTATTTTGAAAATTCTGAACTACTTTTACTCAGTGCACATGAACATCATATGGTTGGCATTTATGGCTCCTGAAAACAGCACTTTTATTCTCAGAGTTGAGCAAAAAACATCTGTTACAAGAAGTGTGGGTTTTTAAGAGAGATTGTTCAGATATGGTCATATGTAGAATACTTGCTCCTCTTGATAACTCCAATTAATCTTTTTAGCTTATTAAATTTTACTCCTGCCAGCACCATAGAGTCAACAAAACCACAGGATAGTAAGCGGGGCTCTATTTTTCTAAGAAATAGTAAAAATGAATTCTTAAATGATTTCTCTGCCACCTAAACCAATCCCATTCCAGCACAAAAAAGAGATAAAGGCTGACATATACTAGAAAACAAGCAAACAAACAGTCAAATCTCTGTTCATAAACAAATAATACTTGTATCTCTTCAAAGTATTGTTAAAATAACTTAGTTTTTAAAGTACTGAAAAATAATAAGCATTGCTTTATATCATACTGTATCAGTGGTATTATAATATTCTAAAAAATAACCACACTTTGCAGTGTTTAACATAACAGATGCTAAATCTTATGTTTGAATGAAAAATATTTTGCATGTAAGTAACTGCCACTGCTAGTTAGGAAGTACAACAAAAAGAAAAAAAAAAAAACAACATCTTGAAAAGAAAAAACGAAGTGTTTTCATCCTTCTACACTGAGGCCTAACATCCTCTGTATCTGTTGCAGTCTGAAGCCTGACAAGCTGTCCTTGCATCCAAAATGCTTTCCTTAATTTTAGAAAAAGATAGCAGATTTGTGACCGATTAATCTTGATATGTTTGCAAACAACGTTGGTAGACTGAACACACTAGAAGTACTTTTGAATGATATCAATGTGATGCTCAAATTTTTCAGCTTGAAAATAATTTTGTAAATTTGGGACTAGCAAAAATAAACAGGCTCAAAGGGCAAACAAGAACTCTACAAGGTGTTAAAATTCATTGGATAAGTTCAATTTTCTCAGCTGAACTATAGGTGAGTAGTTGTGCCCACATAAAAGCCATGCTTTTCAATTTTCTAATTATTTTGCTTTAATTCCTTTTTTCTTGCACCTCATTCCATGCTATTTACAAACAATGATATTATGGCAGCATTCTAAGACTCCAATTTTAGAATATGTAGGTTAAAATTCTGAAGCACCAGAGCATCCCTTTATTGCAGAGTTATATGCAATTTCTACACTTACTCAGTGGTTGTCACTTGTGATAATCTTTAAATTCTGACTGGTCCACTGTAGCTGGCAACTACTGTGAAAATCTTTACTAACTTTAAAGAAAATGTTCAGTTTTACTGTCAACAATTTAACAAGAGACATCTTTCTGTTACTGCCTCTAGCAAATCCCAATGATGTAATTAATATTGTAGAAAGTACAACAGGAAATTCTCTCCTGCTCCTGGAAGGAACTTAGAGAATCTGCAAAAAAGGAGAAGAAATCAGGTAGCCCTGCATTCTTTAGAGTAGTCTGTGATGGTTTTTAGCATGGAGATTCTGATTCAGGGACAGAAAAAAAAACCCAGCATTTTTTTTCTTTCTTTTGACACTGATGGGATATAAACCAGGGCTATAGTTTCTTATATATTTAGAAATACCAATCTTAATGAGTTATTTGCACACTATCTTGTGGACATCCTGTTTTCCTAAACATATTGGTGAAATGAAAAGCGCTCTCCCACACAGAGAAATAAATGAATTTTTTTAAAGAAGCAGACCAAGTACTGTAAATCTACATTCTCTGAACTCAGTTCTTGTAACAATAAAGTTACAGTGTTTTCTCATGGGAGAAATAAATATGTTTCAGTACTTAATGTAATTAAATTAGACAGATCATCAATACAAGAGAGTATTTAAAAAAAGTTATGTATAGATAATATATACTGATAGCAAGATGAGAGATGATTCAACTATATCCCATTCTAAATGTAAGGAGAAAAAATGTTTAATAAAATGTTTAATAACTAAATTAAACCTTGACTTTAACAAAGAATTCAGAAAATATGATATAGATGTACATTTCAAAGAGAGAATTTTGTACAGTTAAGCCCCCACCTAAACTAGGAATAACAGTAAAACATAGTAGGTGGAATTAGAACACAGCTTTCAATTTCTGTGATAACTCCTGGAAACTATTTGATTTATGTAGCAGATGTTCACTGAAATGAGTGCCATGCTACTTAGTCTTCTAAAAACTGCTGAACGAAGCAGCTATTCCTAATTGCTATCCCACTGTTACCTAATTTGTTCATCCCAAACTGCAGCGTGTAGGCTGACCTGAACAATCTATCCATGTGTCCTTCTTAGAGGTGTGGATACATGACACATGGCTTTGGGTTATTTTCCAGTGGAGCTCTGAGATGGCAGGTCTGGCTAGTTAACTTGTGAGCATTTGCAAAGCTTGATCTCATCTGACATGCTTAAGAAGAAAAGCCTCACTGAACTGCATATGAATCAAGGAGCTAAGCTTTTCTTTGGCTCCCAAGGCCTCAAAAAGTCAGGATCAGAAATGTATGAACTGCTATGCTGCAACATATCAGGATGATCCCCCAACATAACTCACATCTAAATGTACACATTGATTTCACTGTTGTATATGGTTTTGCTTAGCTTTAATATTAGTCTGAAATATTCTGGAAAATGAACCCTTGTGTTTTGGAATCCAAGCTGCTGCCACTGATGCTCATCTCCAGAATTCTGTTTAAAAGCAGCCCTATTTGCACCATCTTTTACAAAGATTCTGGTTTTTTTCTTTCCCCAAAGCTGATTTTCCTGCCTCTTTAGAAGATTGTGTTTCACCTCCATTTCACACATTACAGCATACATGAGATGCTGGAAGTGAAATCATCCTCTGGATGCCACAGAGCTTCGCAGTGAAAGTGAGCAACAACAGGTCATGGTGCACAGGAATGGTGGAAGAGCAAGACTCTTCCCACATTTCCAGAGGTACCATGTCTGCCTCTGGCACTGTCATGCCTGAAGCAAGGAGGGAGGTGATCGCTCCTGGGGGTGCAAGATATACTTCCTTTGAGATGTCTGAAAAAACATTTACACTGGATTCAGCCAGACCTGGGGGATGTGGTAGCACAGACTCTGGAGGTTATTCTTGCCTCTTTTCTTCCTGTCACTTTGTGAATCCATAGTGTTAGTGATAATTTAGCATTAAATATGCAATTTCAAACAAATTCCATTCAGATGGATACATTCACAAAACTGAAAATGAAACCAAACCCAGTAACAAAACCCAGGTTCCTACCTCAGTGTACAAATTCTCACCAGTATGGTCTTGCCTATCCATTTCTTAATCAAAAGTTATATAAGCAAAAAGATGAATTTGAACAACTTCTAAGTTGATAAAATTTCCTTAGCTTATAATTTGTCAACAAATGGAATTTGGCAACAGAAAATTATATTTTTTGATTCCAGAGCAGGAGGTACGGAGTAAAATAATCATTTTAAGACAATGTAATGTGTATGAAGACTACTTTTTTTCTACTGAATTTTGAAATATAATTTCTTTCTCTAGATCCTTACATGAGAGGTTAGATATAATTTTCCACTTATTCATACAAAATAACATCTTCAAAGATGTTTACAAAATTTATTAATGCTTTCAGTTTGCAATGAACATTTGAAAATGGTAATTATAGAACTGTGATAACTAACTTAAAGTTCAAGAAGACATGATTGGCACAATAAATAATTGGTTTGCTCCTACTTAATCTACATTAATGTAAACAATAAATCTTCTCCTAAATAAAGATTGTGTGAATCTTCATTTATCTTTTATGACAAGAGAGCAAAGGTTGTAGCTTAATGAATGGAAAGAAGCAACAAGGTCAGATTTAAAAGCCTCAAAGGTCAAATTTCTGACATCTCTGAACACTGAAAAAAACCCCTAACATGGTAATTACTATTTTGGTCAAGCCACTGAGGTCTATTTTATATTTCAAAAGGAAAGGGGAAAAGCACTATACTTCAGAAACTTGAGAACCAGCACTTGGTACATACAGTCTGTAACATTTAACTTCCCTGTATTACAGACTCCTTCCATCACAGGAATAAAATACAGGATACAGCAATGAGAATTCCATTTAAGACATCACATGTCTATTAACTAGCCAGTGCACATCCACACCTGGAAAGTGTTTAGAGAAAAAAAATAATAAGCAGTGTCTCCTAGAACTGTGACATTGCCTAACTTTGAATATAAAGTATTTCCAGGGATTTCTATTCCTGAACCGCCCCAGCTTTGGTGAAATTACAAGTAGTTCTGAATCTCTGCAGACAATGGGAACATAGGCACTGATAAAAGGTCCAGAAAGCCACATAATTTTATTTTACATATGCATTGATTTTTGCCCAAATGGAAGACCTCTGTCATCTAACAGGGTTATCCATAGATTCAAAGAGTTGATCAGAGTCATTAATAACAATAGTAAACTGATCATCATTCCAATAGGACTTGACAATGGCTTTTTTTCACAGTGGATACTAATGTATTGATGCCTCTGAAGTTCATTACAGCAGTAATAAATCATTAGCCTCCAGAAAATGATTTATAAGTTGGTTAAAATGCATTAGAATGGACTGTCAAGCTACTCCACTGAGATGATGAGGCTAGTACTAAAGATTTTTTTTGGGTTCTCTAACAAAAATGGTGATGACTCAAAGTAATCATATCACAAAGACAAAAATAAAACAAATCACTGTAATGATTTACTTTAATAGCATGTTTCAATCTTCATAAAAGGGTGAGTGAATTTTACTTTGAACTGCTGGATACATTCCTTTTATTCACTGCTGGCAGCAAACTCTTAACCTACAAAGCTCCTGTACTTATCCCAATGATTATATTTGTGTTTACTTTAACCAAAAGAAAGGTACTGTGTGTGTAACTATGGTTACTCTGCACGGGTGCCTGTGTAATAACAGTTTATTATAATGTATAAGTAGCTTGTCAGGCATGCAGCTCCAAGCCATAAGATTAGCAATGATAATATCACAGGAAGTATATGGGCCACAACTTGATACTCACAATGTTTATGTTATGCAAATCTTTTACTATATCACATACACTACTTCTAGTTGCTGCTTAAGTAGCTTAACTACAGCTCAGACCTATCAATATGCAACTCCAAATTTTTTTACTTTCAGACATGCTTTTAATTAATACCCATTGTACACTGAACAATTTATCCAGCAAACTCCACGTTAAGTCCAGCACTCAGTCTCTTAGTTTTCTCTTCAACATTACCGCAGCCCTGCTAAAGGCCCCCTGTGTTAAACAGTCCCTGGCTACCACCCACGGCCTCATTCACAAGGGCTGTGCAGACCTGGCACCTTGTGTGGGCATTGCACGGCCACATAGCATGGGAGGTGTGTGGGAAGACCCACTACCACAGAGGACAAGGCAGGATGACAGCCCCGTCATTTGGAGAGGCAAAGGCATCGCTCTCTTTCCCTCTGGGACCATGCCCAGGATGACAAAGATGGGCTGGGAGAGACACAGGTGGTCATGCTGCTCCTTTGGCCCAGGTGCTGCTGAGTAAAGACAGCACTTGGACAGACACAAATGCCACCATGGCTCTGAGTTTCCATGAAAACCTATTTCCATTTTGTTTTCTTCTTCTTGCACCGTATTGTGCCTAAGTGTCAGAAGTAAGCCCCAAGTGATTTGTCTTTACCCATTTGAACAGTCCTTGCTTGAGCAAGTAGCTCTTGCACAAGGAGCCCTTCCAGAATAAATACATTAAAGGCTTGTCTGAAATGCCAAGAATCAAATAAAATACGTCTTCTGGAAATACATGATAAGAATTAGTACCAACCCTACAGAAGACACACAATACCATGTTATCCTCTCTCTGTAATTCAATTATAAGGGTGCATTGCATAAGGGCCATGAAACATTTAGGACCAGATATTCAAAAGGCCAACTCTGAATGTTTACAAGCTCAATTTTGTGTTTGCAGTCTGAAATGGGAGGAGTTGTGCTTCTATCTAACTAATCTGGCTCTCTTAAGGTATCATTAGAGGTATAAGTACTTTGGAAATAAGAATGCCTACAAAGAAAAGAACAAGGTGATCTGAATAGCTTTGAATAGTATAGTTAACAGCACTAATGTTATAAGATAATTTCTCTTCCTGTATTTACAGTGGAATCTCTACAGGCCAATTCTCCTTTCTCTAATTTGTAAGAAATCCCCCACAGGAGGATGACAGGTTCCTTTGAATGCAGGAAGAGAGGGTGGGCATGTAGTCAAACTTACAGAAGTTTGGGGGATTTTTTAATTGCAAATTAAAAATGTCATTTAGCAGAAAATGGAGCTCTCCGACCAGCCAACAGGGATGGGTAGAATTAAAACATCCCACTGACAATTTCATCCCAAGTAAGCACTCGGTGAAAACTAAAAAATATAACCTTAAAACACGATCATTTTACTCTTAGTTAACATTTCACTGGTGTATTTTAAAAAGCTTTTCCTCCACAGAGGCAAATGGTAAAATAAGGATGCCAAAAGTATAAATGAACACTTGCACATACTAACAAAGAAATCACCAGCTAAGTAACCAGCACAGAAATCTTCAAAAGTCATGAAAAAATATCCTTTAAAACTTCTAAAATTGAGAGTATCTCTATTAGAAATGCCAGTAGAAAATGTTTAGCTGGTTCTAGTTGGATTCAGTTGATGTGTATGTTTTGGAACAAACCCCAAGTCTTTTACATGGTTGTGAAATTACATCTCACAAAGACTCCTTGAAGTATCCCAAGTCAAGGCAGTACTAATACTTGATAAGCATAAATTGGCATAGAACAGAACAACTACTAGTGGCCAACACAAGCTTAATAGCACATAATGAGAATTTTCACCCATTCAAGACATGGCACATAACTTGCTGGCCAGGTTTCCTTTAGAATATTAAAGTAGTGCAAATCACACCAGTCTCTATCTGGCAGGAACACTAGCCAAAATTTGCCTAAGTCTGTGCTGCTGCTACATCCAGATACAATTCTACCA